>NC_090943.1:130788399-133188399 GCF_040807025.1 Struthio camelus
GGGGGTGTGGTGTGTGTCGGGGGGGGGGGTTGTTGCGTGTGTGTTGCCGCCTCCCGCACGGATCCCCGCCGCCGCTCCGCGGAGGCTCCTGGGCGAGGTGTAACTGGAGCCTCGTCCCTCTCCGCCCCTCTCTCCTCCGCCTCCCCTCGGGCCTGAATATCCCCCCCCGCCCTCCCCGCAGCATGGGGATCCCGTGCCTCTCCTTCCGGAGAGGGCATTCGTGCTGGGGAGTTGTCTGCGAGAAACCTGCCTGAGAGCCTGGCAAAAAGAGTCCTTTTTTCTTTTCTTTCTTTCTTTCTTTCTTTTTTTTTTTTTTTCGTTTGGAGAGAGAGAGAGGGGGGAAAAAATAAAAAGGCAGCGAGGTTGCTAGTAATCACCAGGAAATAATGATATCTCAATCTGAGTTTGTGTTAACCTGTATGCCTCTGTCTGAAGTGTATGTCTACAGGAGCTCGCTGTCTAAATTAGCTGGCAAACAGTCGTCTTGTAAAAGGAGAACAGCTTGCTGTTCGGTAATAAATAATCAATTGTTTTTGTATTTTTGTTTATTCTTTCAGAGTAGCTGGAAGCAGGTGAATAGGCTTTATAACTGAAGTAATATTTTTACAGTGTTTAAGAATAGTTCAAGCTAAGCAAATAGTGTGTGACTGTGACAGTTACAGTGAAGCACTATTGCTGCTGTAAATAAGCAGTTTAAGACTGTCAGTCTTTTTACTTAAGGCTTTTTTTCTGTTTTTCTTTTTTCTTTTTTTTTTTTTTTGTTCTTAGTTTGCTGCCATTGTGGCTGAAGGCAGTCATTTGTTTTTATCCCTTTGGGTTTTTATGTTCTGAACTATAAGATCAACTCTAGCCAGTTAATTTCCTGGCTCTTTACAACCTGATAGCGGAGTTGGGCCACCTGGTGGGCTCCTCTCGTGGGGGAATCCTTTGGGAGGCTGCCGAGCAGAGCGAGCTGCCGGCCCCTGCGTCGGACGCTCGGAAATGGCTGTGTTGCACGCTGTCATTAATGGTCATATCGACGCTGGTGTTCCCCAAAGCTAGGCTGTCGTTTGCCTACGCACGTCTTACGACCAGCGCGAATGGAAACTGGTCGTTCTGTCGCAGCTGATGTAGTTGTACCTCCTGCATAGTTTTGAGGTCATTTGCTCATTTACCTCGGTGGTGGTGGTGTCACAAATAGGGTGTATCAAGTTTGTGCATGTTGGTATGTACATACGTACGCAAGCGTATAAGGATGCTCTTGCACTTGTGTCCCTTATTTTAGCATTTGGAGTACAGCTGCTTGGGGACAGGGACAGAGAAGTCAGCTACACCGTATTGTATTATAATGAGATAGAGAGATGTAAGCCCCCCCCCCCCCATGGAGGGGTGCTGTGATAAGCTTGATGTTTGTAGCCAATCCCAGTGATTTAGAGTCTCAAACAGAATACTTCATCGTGGAATCAACCCAGGTTTATTTTTCTGACTATTTCAACAAAGATATGCAGAGCAACTTTAAAAAGAAAGGCTGATTTGCTTATTCAAACATTTGTAGTTAAAAATACATTTTTAAAGTATCTATCTTGGTATCTTGGTTTGGTGAGCATTATGCAATAAATGCCTGACAAAGGTGGTGTAATCAACTCAGTTTTTTTTTTAGACAGTATGTACTTTTATTTAAAATAAACCGAAGATTTCTCAATTTCATTTTTTTTTTTTGAAGCTCATACCCTTCATAAGGAAAAGGACCCATGTATCACATGCTTCTCAAGTATCTCTGCAGTGTCTGGGGACACTCTTTAACAAAATAACGTGGAACATAGGGAAATGTACATACTTTTGTGTTGTGGTGTTGTCAGTGCTGTGTTTGAACCTCAGACATTTGAGGAAGGAACACTTTATAAAGGATAAAATGGTTCAATTCAAGTTCTTAAACAGGGACCTATATTATCTGAGAAAGTGGTCAAAGATTATTCCCTATGGAAAAAGTGTGTGTGGGGGGGGAAATAGGAGTTTGTTCCTGTATAGTGTAGTGTATTACATTTAGCTCCAGCCATGAAGTCAAAATTAATTATTTAAGAATAATGTTTATGTTTTAAAATCCTTGAGGATGTAGCTTGCTCATTAGAAGGCCGAAAGGCTCTGCTGAGAGAGAGAGGCATGTGAGTGGTGTTGACGTTTGCAACTTTTCCCTCTCAAGTTAAAAAAAAAAAATGGGGGGGGGGGGAAGAGAGTAGGATGTAGTCCATCTGCAAAGAGCACAGGGTTTTCTGCAGGCAGAACAAAGTCCTGGAGGAGGCAGCTGCTGCTGCAATGCCCACGGGCTCCCGGGCTTCCCCTTTGTTGGTGCTGTCACCTGGCCGCTGGCAGGACCTGGGGCTGCAACAAGCCCCCTTGCTGCAGAACCTCACCTCGCACTTCCCACAATGAGAGCCTTGTGGGAGCTAACCAGGGGGGATGCCATCCGTTCATAAAAATAAAGAGATAGATAAAAAGCTGGAACTAAAAACTCTTATAGGCATAACCCTCTTTGTCTGCTGAGTACTGATAGAGGATGCGTTGAGTAAAGAAAATATTCAACTAAAACTGTCTTTGCAGCATTCGTTCTTTGTATGCTTAGTGTGATTGGGCCTCTCTGAACAATGCAGTTTGTATTGAAGTAGGTATAAAGTATTTAACAAATTCCATGCATTTCTTTGGTATTCTCATCTACATTAAAATGTTCAGTATTCATGTATTTCTAGGTTTGGTTTTTGAGGGCAAAGGTTAAATGTATTGTTACAGTGTGTACAGTCCTGTGTGTAACATTTTTATCAATGTTATTCTGTTCTTAGTTTTTTACTTTCTAGAAAGTATAGTATCCCTTCAGCCCCCCATTGTCCACTGTTAGTTACTTCCGTTACAGACAGCTACCCTGACAGCATCCCTTATTTTCACTTTTAAATAAGGTGTGAAGTTCAATGCGTTGCTTTATTTTTGCTAGCTGTTAAAACATTCTCATGCTCCTGGTGGCAGATAATGACAAATCTTTCAGTGTAATGCTGGGAGCAAGGGAGGCGGAGAGGGAGAGGCAAGGAGGGAGGGGGGAAAACCCTCCTGAGCATATGGAGACATCCAGAACAAGATGTGCATCGTCAGCTGTGATTCCATTGTCTGCTTGCAGATAGGATCTGAGCTTTTCTTCTCTTGGGAATTTAAACCTTACAGAAGTATTCTTTGACTTTTTTTTTTTTTTGTGTGTGTGTGTGTCAGGATAATCAAGCTTAGAAAACAAATATTTCACAGATTTATTATAGACTATTTTGATAATATTTTAACGTTTTGGTGAATAAATACAGTTGCCAGGACTCCTGCTCTGTATTGGAATAACACATTGAACAGACATGCATATTGCTGAAATGGTAACTTTGATGAATAATAAGAATAATTTGTAATATTACAGCAGCGGTTACATTTTATTAAAGCATCTTACAAGTTCTGTGGTTAATACTTTGTCAGCAGTATTTACATTATGCAAACACTCCCTATTCTTAATGATTCAGTAGCGTAACCATTTCAAAACATACCAAGTAGATATGTGACGTGTTAAATGACTGTTTGGGTAGTTTAATCAATTAAGGATACAGAATTTAAAAAAAAAAATCAGTGTTTTAAAAGGTATTTTGTCAATGTTGTCAGTATTCAGAAATAGTATTTACATGATGAAAAAATGGAGTGGAAGAAATTAATTTTCTTTTATTCAATCCTGTATTTACTTATTATCTAGAGCAGTGTTTCATCTCATGAGCAATTGCATTTGAAATATTTCTACTGGTTTTATAAAATTATTTTGAGTTGATGAATAGTTTGAAAAATATATACTGAACACGGTGGCTTTACTGCCTTAAGTTTTGTTAATGTTTATGATTTTTCAGTCTTGCTCTATGGCAATTGCACGCTGTTCGAGTTAAGACTAATAAAAGGAGTTTTATGGAAATAATATAAGCAAAATTTTTACGGAAAATGCATAGTTGCTAATGTGTGACTTTTGATGTTGGCTTTTTGAAATTTGGAATTTGTTCATTAATTTACATGTCTAAAGCTATACAACAACATACTAACATCACACACTTTTTTCTTAAGCAGCTGCATCGTTATACTATTGCAAGTCTTGCGTTTCCTTAAATGGCTTCCATAACAATCTTCCATTAATACACTTACTGGCAGATATTATTCTTGCTTTGCTTTCATTTCAGCAGTTATAACTGATAGTAAATCTCTATTTCTGTGAGTGTGCTCCAATTACTTATATTTTCAAAAGCCTTTTTGTAATGTGCATTTTCTTTTTCCAAGTAAAAAGCCTTCTGTACAGCCCGATTACGTTTTTCTGTGCATTTTTGAACTTCACAAGTTACTTCCTGTTTGGAAAGGGTAATTTCTATTCTGCTAAAGTAGCCCACGTTATATTGAAGCCATTACTATATTAACAAAAGGCTAGGGAGTACAGGTGACAAATTAAATAAAGATACCTAGTGAATGTGTTGATTTGTCCATAAATCTTAGGTAGTACAGATCACGTGAGCTTCTATGAGGGGATCCCAGGATATGGTGAGGACATACATCTCATGCAGTGATGACTTGAGAGTTGCTATTTTGATGCTTTTTTAGTGAGCTATGTAAGACATATTGTTACTCTTTGGCAGGATTTATAGTGGGCATATCACAATTGGCTGCTTTATTGGCTGCCTCAGTGGAAAAGTCTGGGATTGAAGAATGGGCATGGAAAGTGAAATTACATTTTACTGGTTGGGTCAGAATTATTATGGAATCTTATTCTGTCTGTGCTGTAATTCATCTGTGCATGAACGGGCTTAGTTTTTCATCACTGTCAATATTGATCTGTAATGAGTCTTAAAACATAGATTTTGAAGAACATCGCTGCAATTAGAAACAAGGTAGTGTGGCACTTACTTGCAACTTGCTGATTATGCAGGAGGTACTTAATTGCGTTAAAAAAGAAAAGTTTGCGAGGAGGGAAGAAATTCTGCCTTTGAATAAATATGATAGTATATACTGACGCTTTTATTACAGGTATTTTTATGAACTTATAAATTCATCATAGGCCTGCATGGCAGAATCAAATAAAAAAAAATTCAAGGTCATATGTTTTTAGTACTTATGCAAGTGGGAGAGTTCAAATATCATCCAGTTGATGATGGAGATTACTTTTGAAACAGCAAAAGGATAGGACCTGAAGAGCTACTTAGTGAACTGAAAACGTGGTGGAGGAATTGTGAAGAAAAGTAATGTCAGGTTTTGCTGACCAACCACTTAGTTATTCCCATAAATAAAAATGCTTATTGTCCACTAATTTTACTTACTGCTATTACACAAATTTGTATATTGGCCTCCAGAGATACAAGCAATGTCCTCCTCCTTTCTTATCCGTTTTCTAAAATAATTGATCCTTTGAGGAGGAAGATTATGAGCTTATACAGATAAATACATTATTTATTTTAGCTGATTTCTTGTTGAGACTACAACTGAAAAGCTCTTCCTCAGCTCTGAATGTTTCTGTTATTTATAAAAACCAAAATTTAGAACCAGATCTGAGCTATTTTGTTTCAACTGGGCTAGAATATTTCCTGTTTTTTTTTTTTTTTAAGGTAAATCAACTTGTTGATTATTTACTGCCTATAAAATGTTGTGTTGCTCTAATAACGTAGCGTAAAGCTTGTTTTTTAAATTTGCTTGCCAATTTCTGTTGGCATGTGCAGTGTAAACGTGCTTTTACTTATTTTGCTTTTTTTAAAAAATATGGATTACTTCAGTACAAAGATACTGAATTTCTAATGAGTCTTCAGAATATTTTCTTGCTTGAAATTAGTATAACAACTGTGTAATAGTGAGATCATTTTTGGGACTGTTTGTTCTTAGTACAAGTCAGATGGTAAGGGAATCTGAGGACTATATGTATGTGATCAAAAATATATTAAATTAAACCTGCACACTCTAGCTGACAGTCTCTTCTAGGTTCATCTGAAAGTGGTAGTCTTTCACTCCCTTTTTAGCTAAGCAGTAGTTCGTAAAAGTTGGTATTGTTTTGTTCGCATCGTCTAGCCTTTGCAAGGCGAGGAGGTAAAGCACCTTCAGCCTTGCTGCAGGTAACTAGAATACAGATGTCGCTTTGCATTGTCAGGGAAAGAAATTGCCATATAGAGTGAAAGGAAAATAAAGATGTGGAATGGTTTGAAGTCAGAGAATTAGGCGTTACAGTGAGCCTTCTCAGTTCAGCTGTATTTTGTCATATTTACCTTTAAAAAGTTATTTTTTTCCCCCTTAAACTCCTGTGGAGGATGCAAGAGAGAGTGGTGGTGGTGTGGAGAATAAGTGTGATATATCCATTTTTAGATGAAATTTAATGTTGATAACTTGTGTACTTTTCAAGGCAGAGTCTCTTTTCTTTAGACGTTTGTATAAGGCCTACTACACGCCTTTGAGCACCACCATTAGAAACGTTACATTATTGTGGTGGCTTGCTACACAGAGGAGTGATTTCTGCTGAGTTTCCGGGGGCACCCCAAGAACCTTCTGACCCTGGCAGCTATGGCTGCACTTGCGCAGAGAGGTGCAGAGACCGTGTGGGAATACGTGCTAGCATCGCCTTTTGCTGCGGTGTTTTTATCTTTACACCTCAGAAAGGACTTGAGAAACAACAGCAAGGACTTAGCGTGCTCTGGAGACTAATAATTTTGGTGTCCAGTGTTCATCACTTTTCCTCTCTGAGAGTCTAGTTACTTTAAAGAATAAACCTGGAATATACCAGATTATATGAATATACCAGATCATACGTCTGTTATGGTATGTGAATTCGTCCTCTGTTGGTGTATAATTCTAGCCTTGTGTTTAAGAAGAAGAATCTCGTTGGTAGTATTTTGAAGATAATGTTTCTATAGTAGAGAGCAGCCATCGCAGTTGTCAAGAGACAAGAAGGGATTAGATTAGCGCCCGCTCTCGTTCGCGGTGGTGCAGCCAGCTAAAAGACAGCACGGAGGGGCGGGAGGCGCTGCTTTTCAAAGCCAGGAGTGGAAAGTGGGAGAAGTGGAAAGCGAGAAACCCTTTTTGCCTATGTAGAAACTGTCGTGATTTTGGCGCGTCTGTGGAAAAGGAGCCGCGGGCCTGCGCCCCATAGCAGCCCGCGTGCGCGGCGTTCGCAGCCACCCCCCGCTCGACTTTGGGCTGTCTCTGCCCGCTGGGTCCGGCAGCGGCTGGCCTTCGGCGCGCCTCCCTGAGCGGCAGGTGTCTGATGGCGCTTTTCAAGCGCCGGCAGGTTAATGTTCTTTTGGCTTTCGAAGTCTTGCTAATTTGCCAGGTGATCTAGTATGTTAAATTTTAATCCACGACAAGCTTGTGGTTTACCGGAATGAGGACCCCCTCGGAGTCCCGTGCTCGTGAGCTGTAAAACTGGTGAACCTTTCCAGCGTTCCTGAGGGGATAACGTCTTCTGTGTATGGGCTTCGCGCGAGTGCTGTCTGGCTTGCCGGTACTTCAGTGTTAGGGGCATCTCTGAATCGCCTGTTGCTGTAGTGACAGCCTGTCTGTGGCCTGAAGAAACTTAAGCAAGTTTGCAGAAGTTTTATGCAAGATGGTAGAACGGACAGAAAGACCGTAGTGGTTTCGAAATTCCATTTTTTCTTGAGCCATAATTAATCCTTACTCGTTTTTTTATTTCCATTGGTCACTCCTGTAGCGTATCTTCCATTTTCTTTATGTTCTGGCTTTTTTTGTCTGTAGAATGAGAAGTTAGAAAACTCTCCTTTGGTTGTTTGCTTAGATATATTTGATAGAAAATCCTGTTTGGCCCACAAATAAAAATCTGTGCGTAATATTTATGCGGCTAGCGTATGCTAATGTTAGCCCTCCAGTTCCTCTTCCCTGAAGAGATGTATGTGGTACAGATATGTATGTCTGCTTCTCGAATCTTAGGTTCTGTACTAAGGAAGAGCTTTTTATTTGTTTGCCCATTGCACGTCGTTCGTGTCAGAAGTGTTGAAAGTGGAGTTTTAGAGGAGAAGCATACTTCCATGCTTGCAACTTTTAATAATGGTTAATAGGCGCTTGATAAAAATACGTTTCTCTTTTTTAGAGATCTGAAACTAACATGTTATAAAGTCAACCAACCAAGCAGTCAACCAAAAAAGGAAGCAACAACTTTCACGGAGAGTTCCCACAGGCTCTTCTGTGAAAATAAAGAGTACAGGCCATATAAATTAATTGAAACCTCTCGGTTGCTGTCACTGTGAATGTGCAGTAGGCAGCAGGTAAAGAGGAAGTTGGGTGCCTGGAGTGATTGTGCAACTGGAAACAGGTTACAGTTACCTCTGGAAAAGCAGATACTGCTCAGCCAAGTTTATAATGCTTCCTTCATTATGTTACGCTTAAAACTGAGACGTGCCAAGTATCATAGCTTTTTTTTTTTTTTTTTTAATATATGCCCATCTGCAAAAAAGCCTAATCTTTCTCTCACTTTTGTTCACAGCACGCCTGAGATGTGTCTGAGCACTGAAGCCCAACACACGCGCAACCTGTAGGACTCTCTTCCCGCGCCTCACAGAGCCTTGGTGAGTTATTTATACGCTATTACATATAACTGTACCGTGCTGCGGTTTTATCTCCTTCACCGAGGAACTTGATGGGAGACGCTTCAAATTGATTGCATGGAAACAGCACAACAAACCTTGGTTTTAAGTAATAGATGATTCTCCAGTGAGTGGACAGAACGTTTCAGAGACTTTCCAAATGGTGGCCAGGCCGGTCATGGAAGCAGGGACCTTGCTTTGTGCCAGGACCAGGAATGGGCCTCTGTGCTGAGAGGAGCTGCAGGTGCTCAACGTCTGGTGGTCTTTCATGTCAAGTCTGTTTGATACTTTATGCTACGGAATTGACGTTTTTCAAATGTGCTAATTATGGTCTGTCTTGTAGCAAACGTTGTGTATGAAAGAGTGGAAAGCTTTTCCACCCAACTGTCTGCTCAAATAAATTACTTAAATTGAGGGCTGAAATAGATGTAATGACATTGATGACTTAAACTACTTGTTGCTCGAGAGTTAGCACCTGGTGAGTCCATCAGGCAGCGCTATGCCTGCTTACATCTATTCACAAAAAGGGTTAATACCACAGAGATATAGAAAAAGGGACCCCTGCAGATTGTTTAAATGCAGACTAATAATAGTCTGGTAGTGCAGTGATGGAAAGTAGAATATAACTGCTGTGTTTTTATTTTAGGTATGTTTAATATAGCAATATACTTGCTCTATATACATCTTTCACAAATATGTGTTTGAGATTTTATGTGAGAACCTTTTCAGGCTACTCATGAATAGATGTTGCCTTTCAACATGTCGAGTGACTTATTAAGGTCAGAAATATGTATTTTTGAGGCTTGCACACTAAATATAGAGGTGGGGAATGAGCCAGCTAGGAAGGTTTTTAGTTGTCTTAGGCACAGTTGTTTATACAATGTTGACCGTTTATGGGTAATATTATGTAAGTCCACATCAAGTATCATTTCCTCTTTTGTTAATTAGATTGAGCAATTTTTGTCAGCTAGCAATACTTTAAACTTACTGAGTTTTCTGGCTCCAGTGAGTGAAAGCAGTGATTAAGAAGCTTTTCAGTGCTGCTTTTTTGCCTTTTTCCATGGCTATTTGATGAAATAATTTGTAGTTCATTGCATTCAATAAAGGTTATAGTATTGGTTAAGTATTTGTTCATATGTTATATTAACTTGAAAATACTGTACCCCATAGACAAATCTCATTATTTATTTATACTATGTATTTATTTGGGCTGCATAATGGTCATAATGTGTGCATGCAGGCCTTCTCAATAGTATGCTGTGTTTATGATCGTTTAAGTGGAGGGGACGGTTATCCGAGGTTCATATGGTTGTTCAGTAGCAGGGAGCTGCATGAAATAGCATCAAATCTTGGTCCCTTTGAATACTTGGGATTTCTTCCATTAACTTTGGAAGTGCTAGGTTTTCAACCCTGTTGTTCAACGTGCTCGGGTGCTCACGTTCTCCAGCGCAGTATCAGAGAGCGGCAGTCAGGTTTCTGTGAACCAGCATACAAATGTGAAATTTTACTGGTGTCTGAAGGAGAAGAGGATATATCAGTTGGAATTCCATTTAAGAAGTTCTGGGCCCAGGCCTTGACTGCAAGGGGGATTTCCTGTGGTACAGATTTTGAATTTGACTGTATGTTTTAAGTGATGCCATACCGTGATTACCTATCATGAGTCGTATGCATTCAGCCTATCCACTGCTGCGTTCAGCTTTGCAAACAGTGAGACTCCTGTTTAATACTTGAACTATTTTGAAGACAATATGGCATGTAAGAGCTTGAATCTTGGACTGGTTAAAAGGCTTTAGAATACCTGTAAATAAGCCGATCAGAAATAATTTAAGCGATAGAAATTGCGGCTGTTTGCTTGCAACTTTGGTAACGGGGGCGTTCTGAAGTAGCTCCCGCACGCTATTAAAAAGGCGTGCGATTAGAGCTTGTGGGAAGTTTACATTTTAACTTTTCTTTTTTTTAAAGACAAAAATACTAACTTTTTCTCCCGGTCTAAAAACTTTCAATTGGAGAAAGTTTTTCTTTTCTTCCTCCTTTTCTTTTTGCATGAAACGGTTGTTCAGGAAAAGGGAACGTAGATTAGAGAAATCTCAGTTCTCTGTCACCCGCAGCCTTGAGGGTCCATTTCAATCCAGCTTTGCAGTGATTTCCTTGGCGTTTGTGTCATAGTTAGTGTCAAGTGTGATGCATGGAAAATATTTGTCTCTCTCTATTTTTATGAGTTATAGTACTCTTTATTGTTGTTTACAGCAGTAGCAGATAAAAAGGATTCTGGCAGGTATCTTCATTTTTAAGTTGACGGTACCCTCCTAATACATGCAAATGTAAAGGGAATGCTGTCAGAAAGTAACAGGTTATACTGAAAGTAAGGTTGCCTTATTTTGAAATAAGTTTTAAGAGTCCTCAGTATTAGTTTAAAGCTTCAAGTGAGGAAAGAGTGCAGCAGGTTTCAAGCATCAAATATAGATACGCGAGAGATGTCACTTCTGTCAAAATTCCTGGAATTCTGCAGCTAGTCAAGAACACCTGAATTGCCAGGGGAGTGATAGGTCTGAAATGCCTGAAATAAAACATTGTTGTCCATCATAGATATGGAGAATCTTTTGTTGACTGTGTCTTACCATTTGAAGAGGAATCTATGAGGAGTTTTCAGCCTAATTTGAATTGGTTTGTGGTAAATGGAGAGAATGTGTTCACGTTCCTACACGCACGTATTCCTACGTTCAGCATCGAAACTGAGGAGTGTTGTTCTTTTTTTTCTTGCTTGAAATATGATCACAATTTTCTGTGTTCAGTAGTTCATTTAGTAATGAAATTAGTGAACATGAATTGCCTATAAAGCTACCTGTACAAGTAGACGCTTGATTACGGTGAATTTTATACAGTCAGGGTTAAAATGATACTCCTAATCCACATGTGAAGTTCTGTGCAGGTGGTACGATGAGAACTTTCAACAGAAGTATTGAGAAATGAGCATCTATTAGGATTTTTACAATTATATCCCATAGATTTGTTTCTAGTATGGGGAATGGAAGTTTATGGAAATCATTTTTTATTTTGTGGAGAAAGTGAAATTTACACAAATGTAATACTGCATTTCCTTTAAAATTAATGAAAAGAGAGAGTATCGTAGAGAGAATCTCATCATGGTTGCAGCTAGCATAAATAACTTGTTAATAAAGCATATTTAAAATATTTTAATAATTTTAAGGAAGCAACATTCAAATTTGTTTTAAGTCCTGAGAATACCACCCTTAAATACTTAAAACTCATTAATTACTGTATATTGATTTAAAAGGAGTTCTTTGTCAAAGAACTTTTTACTGAATTGGTGAAACTGAACTTCATATGTATCTAGGACTGTTAAAAACTCTGTCATTCACCTGATTGAAATTTCCCTTTTGTATGTAGCTATATCTGGGAAGATTCTTTTTTATCTCACTCAAATTCAAATGTTAAAAATATTTAGGAAATGAGATTGCTAACCTCATTTTATTCATATTCTTAAATATTGGTTTTGACTTAGTAATGGGGCCTTGGTAAGAGTTTTTCATTTCTTACCTTGATAGCTACCTTTTTATGTGGGCAAAGGTATAGCATATACACATTTGCAGAAGGAATAGCTGTCATTATCATCCGTGGAAAATCAATATATATTTTAAATATAGATTGATGACAATGTACCACCAGTATTGGAGCCTGGGAATTCTAGAGGGGTCAAGAACAGGACAGCTGAGCACTTGCATCATCAAAGAAGATGAGATGCATTTACTTGGGCCAATTTTCCTCTGGGCCTGCCTTTAGCCCCTGAATTGGGAAGGGTGAAATATTTACCCGGCTCAGCTCTTGACAGTAAATAGTATTAATTAAATACAGGGCTTGAAAATGACACTGGATTTTGGATAAAGGCCAGTAGACTTTGCCTTGGCTTTCTGGAAATTGAATTCCACTAGTCTGTTTATTTGACAGCATTATAGTACAATAATTTGAGGTTCATGGATATTTCTGTACGTTAGCGTCGGCATATTTTTCTAATACCACAATGCTGGGATGTTAAGTTCAGAAGACTTATGTGACTAGAATAGTAAGTGAATTTACAGCTGGTTAGTATGAAGTGTGGCTCAATGAGTTTCCATTTGATTAATTTACCTTTGTATTAACTGGATTTGCAAAAAAATATAGTTTCTTTTAAAACTAACTTTGGATGTATAAAAAATTCAGATGAATGGTCTTAACTAAGTTACAGTTGACTTTAAAAGTTAAATGTTACTAAATGATTTAGCTATATTTCTGGAACTATACATATCTTGGGAAAATAATTTATCTTAAGAATTTTAGAGGGGAAACAAAGGTATTTGAGTATTTTCCTCCCCCAGAAAAGACAGCCGTTTGTGACAGCGTTGTTACATATATACCAGATTTTAGTGCGTGTGCTTGGAAAGTCTGCTTTCAAAGATTTTAGCAATTCTTTTTCCATTCCTGAAGCTGTTTCTGGAAAAAGATATAATTTCATTAAGCATATTTGGAGGAAGGGACCAAAACAGTTTCTGTTGTATGAATTAAGTTTCCTTGTTTGTATTTCTATTTAAAAAAAAAAAAAAAGAAAAAGAAAAGATACTTTGCTCTAAAGAAATACTCTAAAGTAGCAGTTCCATTTGAAGTCTGTAGTTGGAGTCATGGACTTTTCTGTGAAGTTACTATTATTTCTCTTCTTTCACATCATATAAACGATTGGCCACAACACGCTGATAGAGCAGTGTAAGAGCTGCATGACTGGAAGTTTTAAATTTTCTTCTCTGTCTAGAATTCTCCTGTATTTTAAACATGTATGCATAATTTTTGCTTGGTGAGTTTATAGTACAATTATGAAGTGCTCAAACTATTAAAATTACTTTACAAAATCCTCCTCTAGTCCTCTCACCACAAGGAAAAAGGAGGGCTTATGTATGTAATATCTGTAGAGTAAGTAAATGCATCAGTAAAACTCTCTAAACAACTGTGATAACTGAAAAATATGCTCTGATCATTTCTGACACCTCTGTTTTTATGGTCCAGATTCTACCACTTCTTTATTTTTAGTACTTTGGTTTCTCCAGCAGTCCCAATTCAATAAACGGCTGCATTCTGTGTGCACCAAACTGTATGTTTCAAATTAATCTTAAATATTCCTAGATTCCAGAATTGAGAAAAGAATTAGTTTTGCAGTAGGTACTGGAAGTCAGTTCATCTTTGAGGGACGCTCTAGCAGTGTCATATTGAGTTAAAATGCTTCCATTCGTGCTCTTTCAGCATGTTTCCCTTTTGAGCGTGCTCTGATGCTCTCACTTAAATTTTGAAACGTCAGCCTTGCAAGTAACACGCTGAAGGGAGGGAGGTTCAGCAGATCCCTTCCTGCACCGAATTCCTTTGTCCTTCAATCCCGAGGTACCTGTTTCACATCTGCAAAAGGGAGAGGGGTGCTGTCTTTCCCCTATGTTTCCTTACTCAGGTTGTAAGCCTGAAAGTCTGCTGTGTGTTGTCCTAGTTAATAGTTTTTTAAAATAGGATTAAAACAGTTATTTATGTTGCATTTCTCTAAAAGTAAGGGGGCTGACACATACCAAATTTCACTTGGGTTAATTTTTACGGCCTTTCAATTTTCAGATGTGGTTTTTTGCTTGGCTTCTTTTTGCAAATCCTGGTTAGCGCTATTTTTGTTGCTGCATGTTGCTGAACACACTCATGTAAAACCTCTTCTGTCTGGAATTGCAGCACTCTTCCAGAACGTATCCTGCAGCAGAATAGGGCTTATGTGCAGCTGGTGATACATGAAGTTTCTTGCATAACTACTGATATTTAAAATACTCCTTGTCCGCGACCGTGATTCTGGTCTTTCCTTCCTTATGAGCTCGCTCTTTTGTCGTTGTCATAGTTCTCAGCTCCTGATCAGCACCGAAAAATCTGGGGAATCGATACCCGCGAGTCTGTAGTACTGCGTTTATGGTTGCCGCACTTGCACGTTTGACACAAATTCACAGAAACAAAGAAACTTAAAGTTAAGCCACTTTGTGTGGCATACCACACGCTCTTCCACCGCTGTCGTGCACCAAGCGTAGTACCGCAACTACTGTGCGCCACAGCCTAAATGGTTTTGTTCTGTTAGGTTTCTGCTTGTGTTGGTTAGTGTGAGGTATGCTGCGTGTATAGCACATTGGATTCACAGGAGTATTCATTCCTTTCTGAGTATTTGCCCAGAACCAAGCATGCGGTGCTCTGGTCCTGTGTTAGGTATTCTAGGCGCTGCCACCCCAAAAAAGTAACAGCCTGTTGCTGTTAAACTTGATTCCAGTAACTGCAGTTCACAGGGGTGCCTCCTACATAGTCTTCCTCTTATTTGCTTCATCACTCCACTTCTGAGCTATTTCCTTCCGCCCCCAGCTTCCAGGAGAGGTGTTTTTGTGCGTCCCTTTTCGTTTGATGTAAGCTGATGATGCTTTGAGATAGTCTGCGCTCGTTCTCCTTTACTGTTGGCCAAAATCCCCTAGCAGTAGTTAAAGAGGACTGATGTTTTGTGTCAGGACAGCTTGATCCATTGTTGTGACACTCAAGAGTTGGATGTGTGTGTATGTGTAGACATACATACATATCTATGTATATATATATATATTTAAAAAATCCATATTTTATATATAAATAAAATGTTTGGGGGAGGGATCACTTATAAAAATGTATTTTTGGCCAGCTTGAAGCTATTAATGGGCTGACTTGCGTCTGATGAATAGCTTCGTTTAGGAAGGGGGAAAATTCCCTAGTAATCAGAAATGCTATTATGGCTCATTTAGGAAACTCTGAAATGAAAAGTTTTTTTTTTTTTTTTGGGGGGGGGCACGATTCGCAGGAAGACATAACGGTGGGTAAACTGTGGGGAAACGGCCGCGTGGCTCTGAGCGGGGAGGCTGGTGGGAGCCACAGTCGGCGTCGGAGCCGGTGCTTGTGCTGAGCTGTGATTTCAGGAGGACCCGCGAGCCGGGGGGCAAGTGCTTTTTTTGCAGTGGCCAAATCTTTGCTGTGGTTAGAGGTGAGAGCCCGTTTCTCCCAAGTCTGGGGCAGCAGGCTGGTAGCTGGCCCCTTGCTGGCGTTTTACATCTATGGAGGACGGTGGCTCCTGATGCAACCTGCTTTATTGGGAGCGCCGGCAGGAGCGCGGGAGGCTTATTGCTGCAGACACCCGCGCGAGCCCACGCAGAAATGGAGGCTCTGCCCCCGTCGGGTTTGGGGAGCGGGGAGAGGCAGAAGGGCAGGTTGCCGCACGCCGCCTCGTTTTGGAGATGGGGACCTGGGGACCACGTCAAACGGAGGAGGGAGTCGGGTTCCCTGTGATTCAGAGCCGAGGTTTCCACTGGGTGCCGCGGCTTGGAGGAGATCGCCGCCTCCCCCGGGGCTGCTGAGGGTTTTGGGGTGGAGTTTTCTGTCCCGACCTCTGAAACATCTCTGCTTTGTAGCCGCACGTAAAGGCTTCCTGTCAAAGAACGTCAATGTCCTCCTACCTCTGCTGAGAGCACCCTGTCTGCCCTGGGTGCCGCACGGGAAAGGGCAGTAGCTTCTCCACTTATTTATTTATTATCTTTTAAAATACCACCTGCAGACTTGTCTCCTTGCTCCAGGTACTGCAAAGGAGGCGGAGGTAGGCATTTTCAGATATTTTTAGCAATTAAATCCCCTGGTGGATGCTCCTAAGGCTTTGAGATAGCTTATTTCACGTCAAAGTAGGATAAGCTCTCTGAAACAAGGGCATTTTTACTAGAGAGCTGAATATTTATGCAACTTGGAACAGTTTTAAAATACATGGGTTTTTTTTGTTTGTTTTGTTTAGTGACCGAAATGAGAAATCGGTTATATGCACAGCTCTGCATATATCAGAGGTTTCGTTGTCCATGATTAAATGGATGTATTTGACTACAAAGATTTAATGTAAATTAGTTTTCCATGGTTGTCACCACTTAGGCCATCTTTTTCCCAAAAGCTTTGATTAGGTCAGTGTGAAGTGTTTTGCCACGTAAAACAGTGATGAATTCTTGCAAACCTGAAAAGACCTCAAGGAGACGTACTTAGACCTATCGCTATTAGAGAAAGTGGGAAGTAAAAATGTGAACGGTGTGTAACATGTCTGGCAAAGTGAAAAATACACCCTTAAAAATTTAAAAAAAAAAAAAAAGAAAAAAGAAAACATGAGTAAGTGAGTATTTTGCGTTATGGTGGAACTGGCCAAACGCCACAGCCCTTTGGGATGTTGACATAAGTTTTGGACTGTTCTTGCTGCTTTAATTTTGTGGAAATGTGTTTGTATAAGTGTAGTGGTAACTTTTTCCTAATGAGCTGCCTGCTAATGACTTCTTGCTAAAGTCAAATGACTTGTGCAAATGACTTCTGCTGAAGTGCCAGTGAACCTTAGCATTTCCTGGGGGAAATCCTTCTTTAGAAAGAGGAGGTTTGGAGAAGGGAAATAGGGAGAGTTTCTTGAACACAGATTGAGCTAACTGGTGAGACAGGGAAGGTGAACATGGTGAAGTCCAGCACAGGGTGAGATTTTGTTCCACTAATTGAAAATATTTCTCACTTTCCTTAGCTGAATGTATAGAAGGCACCGTGCAGTGCTGGTTTTAACTGATTTTGCTTGCCACTGACAGGGAAGGAAGTCGGTAATAGGGAACTGTACAGACAATGTCTTGTGGAGCAGAGAAGTAGTAGTAGTAAATCAACCTGAATTGTTTTAAATTGTCAGTATTTTTGTCGGCTTATGTTATGAGATAAAACATTGGATATTGATCTAATTTTTAACTCTTCCTCTGTGAAATGTGAAGGTGTATTTTTGAAGGGTGGCTCTACAGAGTTACTCTTTGAAATTCTCATTTAACTCTTCAGTAATGGGTCAAGCTTCCTCTGAATCCTCTGCAGGATTATTTGATGTACTGTCTGGTTAACCTCAAGGAAAATGGGATGTCTTTAAAGTACGAGAGGTGCTAGCTATCACCTTATAATGGAGTCACATGGGAGAATTTGTTGTTCTAAGTTAAGATTATCAGCTGAAGACTAAAGTTTTACATGAATGGGGCTGATTTTTTTAAGATGCACCTTGAGGTTGAAAGCTACGTGTTTTTTTTTCTTCTTTTACTTACCATCACATGTACCACTGTAAATCAATATAATTGAGAGATAAATGGAAAATACCTTCCGGGGTGGTGGGGGAAGAGATTAGGGTTTTAGTATTTGTTGTGTGTCTTCAGTGCCATTTATATATGGACAATTTTGTCGTCTTAGTTATCAATTTATCTTACTGGCATAGATCTTTTATGCCTCAACAAGGAGAATCGTTCTTTTTCCATAATAAAATTGATTATTAAGTAAAATATATGTGATTGTGGAACGGACAGAAGTTCAACTTTTTTTTCTTTAGTAGACAAAGAAGCTAAAGCGGTCTGCAGGTTTACGTATGTAGTCTTTATCCTACCAAAACTTTTAAAAGTAGTTTGCAAAGTATTGAAGTAAAATACTCAATGTTTTATGCTAAGTGTCATACATGAAATAAAAGGGATATTTGGAAGTTATTTAGTAACTTGAATTTGAAAAAAAGAAAAGATGATGAGAGGGTAACAGTTAATAATGAAGTCATGCTATAATTTTACTCTGTTTTATGTTGGGTATTCTGTGCATGTTGCTATTAAAAATTTTTCAGCTGCAGATCACCTTTAAAAGCCATATAACATAGTCATATTTTAGCAGGCTGTGTATTTCTTTGCCTTATAAATTAAATTGAATTTTTAAGCCTCTATAGTTTGTGATGTCATAAGGTATAAATTAATACAATGAAACGCTTAATGGAATAAATCATTTTAACTGCACTTAGTGTCTCTTCAGGATTATTGAGCGGAGACAAGCTGTGCAGTGTGCGTTGCATATATTAAGAAATATCATAAGCCTTTTTTGACGTAAATTTTGAAATGAGTTATGGGCTCAGCGACAGCGCTGCTCTGAGCGTAGCCTGTCCTGCAGAATTTCCCATTACCATTTTATCACATGCTGCGTGTCTTTTCCAGATAAGATTTCTGATGTGAGTAGCTGTGGCTAATGTAATTGAACAGTATTTATTGTCACTGTTGAGGTTTTTTTTTTTTTAAACACAAATTTTTGACTCTTACACAGTGCAGTTTATATTCGTTTGTGATAGTATGTTGTGGCATGTTTTTGGAGTTGGCATTAGCTATGGAAATCTACGGACTGTTGATTTTAGGGGGAGCGCTGGATCAAAGAATGTAGTCACCAATTTAGTGACTGTTTAGGGGAGGGAAATATTTTTAGGCTAGGAAAGTTTCTCTGTATTTCCAGGAGGTGTAAGTAACATAGTGCACTAAGGAGTATAAAGATAGAAAATACGCAGGTTTAGCTTAAAGTGTTCCCAGCAAAGGCTTGTTGTCAAATTTACTTTTTTAAAAAGCAAGACAAAGCCAAAAAAAATTCCTCCTTCTGTCTGCTCACGTTGTGTATGGTGAAGCGCTGGTTGCAGCAGGAGCGGCAGGGCCTGGCTCACGGGCTTCTATGTGAGGAATTGCTAGTATGTAAGAACTGGGCTGCTTTAACGCGTCAAGCTGGATATCTTCCTGGTGATAGGAGAGGTACTACAGTTACCCATTTGTTAGTCACTAAAAATAGCGGTGCTAGAGTAAGGAGAGTACGGCAGCGCAACACCCCAAAAGAGGGGGGGAGGAGGCGTTACCGCTTTAGCTAGTAAACGCTTCCACCAAATGCACCGTCTCCCCGGTGCAGGGGAGGGTTGCAGGCCAGATCGCGTACGTTCAGCAGCATGCGCTGAAGGTCATTAATTTGAGCTCGCTGGAGAGAGGGTGGGTTCAAGTTGCAGAGGTAAAAAAGCGCGTGTCGGGAATGCTTGGTTTGCTTCTATCCTTTTTCCTAGAGCGGAAATATAAACTTGAGTATCTCCAGCTCTAGTAGTTGAGTATGGGAGTTCACACGGGCACTTTCCAGACAAAAACCTCAAATACATTGCAAAGTTGAGGGGCAGAGTGCCAGGCAGGGATGTCATGAAATGTCCTGCGTCACGGTTGTGACATACTGAGAAGTATTCAGATTAAGGCTGCTACCAAGTGTGAAGAAGAGTGATTTTTATTATTGGTGGACGAAGTACCTCTTGATTTGTTTTTCTCTTAACCCTGTTGTGACCTTTTAAAGGGTGCAAGGTGGTTCAGACTGCCCTGTTAGCTGAGATCTGGAGATTTCCTGAGCGTAGGCTTGCTAGTTGCGCCAAGTTACATGACCACGAATCATCAGGCTTTCGCTAGCGTTTCTACTTGGTGCAAAGCGAAGCTTCAAATAAGAAAAAGAAATAGCACTTGGTGACATAATTCACACGGACTACTTCATGTGACAACATTTTTGTCTTTATTAGCTACTGCTGTCTGTATTTTTTTAACAGTGGGTTGTTAGTTTAGGCTGTATTTCAGGTATGCCTTCTCTCCTCTATTTACGTATATCACAGCACTAAGAACAGAGGAAGCAATGTAGTTTTTGCAAGCTTGCTTGTAGCAGGGCTACAAGCCCTTGATTTCCCTATGCGTAAGTTCTTAGGAAAATTTCTTCAGTACTGCCTGTTGTTTTTCTTTTTTTTTTTCTTTTTTTTTTTTTTTTTTAAATGAGTGGTGGTTTTGGGTGATCATTTAGCATGGAAGAATAGCCACTTGGCAGATTTGGGTAGCTTGGATTGTATTTTGGTAGATAATCCATAAGATATTTTCTCTTCAGGATAACATGATTTACCTCTGATGGCTACAACAAATGCTTTCATGGGAAACTAGTAATAAGAATATGGACTGATGTATTTTTAGTTTTCTTTTAATGCAGTTAAACATCTGGAAGTAAGCAGAGTCATCATCATGCGACTAACCAGCTTTCTCCAGAACACTAGGAAATACTTGTTGGACCACTTTTTGGAAATGCCTGCTACGTTTACCTGGTGTCTAATTTTTGTTCAAGACAATAAAGTTAGTGGCTTGTGGGTATTGTTAGGATTGGTTTGACATCTGGACGGTATTTATTCCTGATAAATATTAAGTACTTGTTATTGCTCTTATTGCTCTGTGTGAGATGAATATATATCAAGCTTCTCTACTGTCTTGCAAGCTAGGGAAATATGTTTGCTTTTTGAAGGCTGAAGAAAGTCAGTGGCAAAAATTAGAGTAAGAACCTAAACTGCATGTCTTCTAGGTTTTAATGAGAAAATCAGTAGGGCAACAGCTAGTTGCCAATAAGATAGTCTAATTTGTAATAATGTATAATAGTTTAATCAACTCATAATTTGTAGAAACACACTGCATTGCAGAGTGAGAATTTGGTAACCAAATAGTATCTGTGAAAATAAGTTGTATCCTAGTGAACTTTTTGCCTTCAGACCTGTGCAGTATTTATTTCAGCAGGGATACAGAATAAATGAACAAGAAAAATAACTCTCTGGCATCAACTAAGGCAAGCACTTCATAAGGTGTATAAGAAAAATAATCTTTGTTTCCCTCCGTTCTCCCCCTCCTCCTCTGCCTTCACAATCTCTGCTCTCCGGTCATGTCCCGCAACGATAATATAGTAAAATGTCTAAGCTCTAGCAAGTAAGGCTGTCACATTGATGTTTAACTGACTTTGAAACAGTGCAGCTGTAAAGGGGAAATGAATTCTGTTCTCTGTCAAAGCCTGTAAAAGTGTTTGTTTTAGCAGCTACTGAAGATGGAAGTGTTTATTCCATGACTACACTGGTTGTCAAAGCTGGACATATTTTCCTGTATTAATAATATTTGGAATTTTTCATTAGCTATCATTTCCTGTTGATTTCTTAAAGGAGATTTGAGATTCAGATTGCTGCCCCAGTCTTCTCAGGTGGTCTTGTTGCATTTGAATACAAGTCTTGGAATCCCTTTTATGTGTGTGTAAGTATGCATGTATATGCAATTTGCAAAGCAGTTGTGAATGTCTGATCCTTTTCAAGCCAAAAAGTCAATGACTTTCTGTACAAGAGACAAAGGGTCAACTCCTTGAGTTTTTCAGGTGGCAGAAGAACGTGCCTAATATGTGTGAAACTCAACTGCCTACAATAATCTTTTTTTTTTATATATGTGACTTCCATTGCAGGCTTTTGCTCCCGATATATAGAATCCTCCCTTGATGTTAAAAGACTGATCAGTGTCTGGATACTAACTCCTGCTGAAATGCATGATATTCTCTATAATTTATTTCAAATGTAGCTTATCACGTGCACATAACAAATATTAGCCATTGCACATAAACAAAATTTTCCTGAAGTGTGTCTGGCACATGGTTGCTATAGTAGGAAAATATGCTGAAGTAATAGGCTTAGAGGTTGCTTTTTTTTTTTTTTTTTTTTTGAAGATAGGTCCTCCAGAGCTGAAATGTAATAAAACATAAGGGCTCAAAATTGGCAACAGTAGCCATACCAGATAAGCCTGAGTCATGATACTGGCATAGCCTGCTAGAACAGAGAGCAAGCAGGGAGGGCAGCTGGCTTTTGTGCTGGTGTTACTTACGTTTGCTCTATGTAACTTGCCGACCGTTTAACAGTAATCAGGAAGAAGCCAAAATACTGCTTCGCTGGTTGCTTAGGATTCGTGTTTTGAGGAGACTACGCTTCTCGGTGTTCTCACAAGATTTAGGTGGATGCCAAAGTCTTTCCCAAGCTTCTCTTTGATGATCAGTACGATGTATCAAGGAAGGGTGACCCAAGAGTATAGAGGAAGTGAGTAGGAGAGAGATGAAAGGTGTGAGAATGAGATAGATGCATATTTATGTATCCTCTCTACCCTCCTCATTTTCAGTCTGGTTTCCAAAGGAAACGAAACTCATGTGATCATGCTCTTACCGAGATGAGACGTGTTTAGGTGTGTGTGTTGGCTAGTGAGTGATGTTTCCGTCCTCTGCCCCCAAGAGACTGCATTGCTGGAGGCTTCGAGAAAGTAAGCAGTCAGGTAGATGACTGCGATCCTTTAGTGAAAGAAAGACTGTACTTGCTCACATCCCTTATTCAGCCTCAGAAAATCATTATGGGAGAGCAGCATTATGGATGTTTGAGGGCACAAAGTCAGTCAAGTGCAGAGGTGTTGGTGTGTTTGTCAAACTACGTTTTCATGCCTCTTACTTTTTTCTGCTTGTCAACTGGAGATTCAAACAACTGAGAGGCAGAGGAATTGTGAGATTTAAGATATTTTTAAATTAAAAATCAAAAGATGCTTTCACATCTGTTGATAGAAGTCGTGTAATTGTACAATATTATATAAAACTCCATAATATTCTGCATATAAGTATAATCTGTATATTTGGGTGATAAAAGCATAGAATTTTGTTCCTTGGAAAAAGGTAGGGAAGCTCTACGTATATTATGAGAAATTCAGTTTGAACATTTAGATTACAAAGGCTCCTTTAATCCTACTAAAGTTAATGCTGATAGTTGTACTTTCATTTTTCATCTCTGGGCCAGCTATAATGCCGTGTTTTAATATCCAGTATTTGTTATAAGTCTCCATTGTTTTTCAAGGTGAGGCAGGAAGAAAATATTCAGTGTTATGACAGCGGGACAGTACAGGTCTACATTTGTCCTCCCCGTTTCTAACATAACTATGTTGGCTGCCAGTGCTGCAGGTTGGTTGTTTCAGCCTCAGATAATCAATCTGATTAAGTATCTTGACAGTACTTGATATTATATAGAAAACACTTGAAATGGCAGAGGTGCTTGATTGAGCCACTGCTCATATGGGAAGCTTCTTTTTAATAGTTTTGGTGATAACAAAAAGTTCCCAAAATAGTGAAGTGGATGTGTATCTCTTCTTGCGCGTGACCGTGGACATAAACCACTTTGAGACCTTTTTGTTGGGTGCCTAATTACTATTTGGATAAGTGAAAACAGAGAGGTTTATGAAGTTAACGTATTTTATAATAATTACTTAGTAAAAAGGTTGAGGAAAAAGTTTTCTGAACAGTAACAGGCCGTCCACAAGTGTAATGGACTCAAGCTGTTACTGGCCAGCTCTGCCTTCAGCAGAGGTTGCTGGCTGGGAGAAGAGGTGCTTTGCTCAGGGCTGTAGCCCTGGCTGAAGCTGGCCAGCTCTGCTTCAGGAAAACCTGAAAATAGGGTGTCGTCTTCATTGCCCCAAACTGAGATTCTTCGGTATGATTACAAGTCAACTTTAGCTTGGGTTTATTTAGTTCCTAATTGCAGTGGCTGGATGGCTTTGCTTCAGTGTATCTAGCAAAATGAAGCTTAATTAAATCTCTTTAAATAATTAGATTTTCTCCTAGTAAGTGCACTGTTTAAAAATTCTGATGGGTGCTGCGATGAAGTTGTCACGTCTGACCTGGACTGAAGTCTAGCGCACGCTACGGTGTCTCTGCTAGCCGATATTCTTACAGTTTCATCCCTAATTTCTCTTCTCATCGTCTCTCGCTACCTCACTACGGAATCAGTGCAAGAAAGGCTAAACATTTTTGTACGTCATAACACCAAAGTAGAAATTATTTTACAAAGGAAGAAAGCAACTCAATCGGAAATAAACTTGCTTTGTAGTAAAGGCTTTGTTCATTCACCTGCCTCAGCTTTAAGATAAAATGGCACAGTGTGCCTCCTACGTGAATAAATGCAAGCCTGATTTAGTTTCCTGGCTACAGGAGAAGAAAATGTGGGCATACTTTTTAAGGAATGGTTATTTAAAAGTAATGTGTTTTTGTTGCACTGTGATTATATATTTAACAGGAAACTAGGTTGCAGTCTTTATGACTAACTCTTATTGCTACTGCTCACTTGGTTTCCAGGAGATGATGCTACATACCTCAAGATTTTATACAGCATTACAGTCGTCATCTCAGTCAGTTTTCTGTCCAGTGGTATTACTACTAAATAATTATTTCATATGCAAATGTATTAGATTCAAAACGTCAATTCATATAATATTTTCATTTTCTTTCTAACTCCTTGTTTTTGGTGTAGGACAATAATAGTACCGTATCTTGATTTTTTTTCAGGTTTTTACTGCTTCATATGCACAAGTACAAAGTATATCTGGAATTTGTGTTTTACAAGGAGTAAAAAAATTGGCTTTTTATCAGTAAGATTTGGGTAAAAATTGATTCTGGTGAAATGTACCAAAGTAATTCACCTTTTGGCCTAAAACCAAGAAAAGAATTGTTAGGAAAAATGTTATTTTTTCCTCTTAAAAAAGCATTTTAAAAAATGTATATTGCCAAGGGTAGGTACATAATGGATGGCGTTTTTCAGCCCTAAGTTATTTGCTGGGTAGGAGCAGTATTTACCCACAGTAAGTGTATAAAGGACTGCAGGTGTAATTGCTCAGAACTCCGACTCCCAAATGAAACTGTCTTGCAGGACCCGGTCCCAAATTGGGAAGTGAGAAGCGTCGAGTGTTGATGTTTTTATAAAGACCGTCAGCCCTGTTCGGTTAGATTGGTAGCAATGCAGATATTTTTCTTATGGCTGTATGTATTATATGATTGCTCTTTAAAATACGAGGAAAGTTGCTGTCAGCATGCCTTTTACCCTCATGTACTACCATGATTTGACAGCTGACAAAACAAGGATGCAAGGTCTGACATTTGTGCCAGATGTCTTTCATTGTATATTTTGATAGGCTTAATTGTTCATGTATGTGCTTTATATTGGCAACTTTAATATTTTTGCAGATGAAGCTTAATTGTCTGTCTTTCATGCACATTTACAGGTTAGCAGATTAAAACTTTTCCACAAAATGTACTTGTAATTTAATTTGCTGTGCAGAAAACACAAGCTTACTGAAAAGATGACCTAAAAGAGTTTGACCATTCTTTAGCCTTTAGAAAAAGGAGTTGAAAGCATTTAATTCTGATAGAGAAGCTTTTGACCTCTTCAGGAGCTTACGCTATATTTTTCCTTCTGCTGACGAGCCTTACGGTGCCCTTCAGGAACGTCTTTGTGATGCTCCTTCTATAAGGGACAGACAGAATTGTGATATCCATAGTTAAGTATCTACATTAAATTTTTGCAGAGACTTACCTAGATCCTGTTGATACGTGTTATTTTACAGTGGTCAGTGGATGCTTGACAGACAAATAAAGTGATACCGAAGCCTGACTTCTCTCTGCTCTTTGGCCCTTTAGTCGCTTGGTTTCCCGATGCGCTTGGGAAGCATCTCCCGAGGAGCAGCTAGACGTAAGGGAGTTGTGCACTGGTCACGTAGCTGCTGGCCTGCGTTCACGTCCGCCGTCAGCCCCTTTTCCAAAGGGTACTTCAGGAAACGGGAGCGAAGGCTAAGACAGATGATTTAAGGCTTTAACCTGTGTCAGGAGTTAAGCCGGGTAGGGCTGAGTCAGGTTTTTATTTTCCTTCTTCCAAAAACAGTGAGACATCTGATAGGTGCTTGTTATACGTGAGGGTGAGACTAAGGTTTCGGGGACTCTTCACGGGCTCTGTGGATGAAAGAGGGATTCTGAAATAACGGATAGCCAGCGTAACGGTGTTCCCCTGTGTTGACAGGGACTCGGGCTGTAAAATTGCCAACTTGCCTGATTCACGTCAGGGATTTAAATACCTGTCGCAAGCTGTTGAAAGGGTTATCTTGGAGTGATGTTCGCTTTGCCACTCAAAAGTTCCTCTTGAATCTTTTCATTCCAGTTTTTAAAGAGTCTGTCAGCTCTCGCAAAGGAACCGCCTTTGATAGTTAGTGCTTTTCCAGTGAGCGCCATATATTAGGAAACCTGTGCGCTGCGGATCCAAAATTGAAAGTTCTGGAGCTGAAAAGGTGTCTTATGTTTTGCTTTCCATCCCCTTCTCCCCACTCCCCGGCAATGTGAAAAGAAGCGCAGCAGAGCAGCAACTGGCTGCCACTGGTTTTGCTCTCACAAGTTTACGGACTTCTTCCAAATGTGATTTTGATTCTGGAGAAAACAACATGGCAGGAAAAAAGAACCACCGTTACTTCTGTAACAGTGGTTACAGAAATAAGACGGTGTGGGTATCCAGTAAAGTGTGCTCAGCACGAGGGAACAAAATTTCATGGGTATTTTTTTAAGACAGTAAATATAATTGTTGACTCATTCATGTATTTCCTTTTACATAATGTCCCACCCACCCACACACACACACTTGTTTTGCTCTGCTCTCCTCTACAAGGCGCTCTGCATTGGCGTGAAATACAGTTGCTGTAATCTTGTCCTTCCTTCTCTCAACTTCTCCCTTAAGAGCTTTTAAATAATGGTTTGAAGTGTTAACACTTCTCTTTTTCGAAAATGGTTTTCCTCATCTTTCAGATGAGCACCACTCAGAGTTCTACTTCTGATACTGTGCATTGTTGTGTGGTTACCAAACCAGGCGGCGTGCTCGCATTCGCTGTTTTTCCTTGGGCAGTAGAAGCCCCACAAATATATAGGACTTAGTTTCTGTCAGCATTTCAAAATGGGTAACAACACGTGCATGTGTTTTAACGTTCAGAATTTTAGTTATATGCAAAATCTTCCCTCGCCTCCCTTTACCAAATGCAGATTTTTGTGTTCATTTTACTATAACATAGTCATAGAAATGAATTAAAAGAGAGATACTGATGTGAAAAGGCAATAATATGAGAAACCTGAACTGCAAAAGGGCTTTAAAAACTTACCACTTCAGATGCTTGTTTATTTTCCTACTCAAATGACAGATGTGTTTGGCAAAGAAACTGTTACGGCTTGTTAGTTCAGTTGTAAATAAACTAATTTGTGTATTTGACTGCAAATATAATGATAGGTGTTTTATACTATCCTTGAGGTACATATTTTATTTAAAAATGCTAAAACGCCAGAGAAATATTTAAATGTCTGTTATACAGTTTATATCAGTAGGAGCCAGGAAATTCTGCGTTGAGGTGGACTCCTGCTTTTCATGCACGAGTGCATTCTAAGGTTTCTGGACCCAAAACTAAACCCTATAAATCAAGAGGTAAAATGATGACTCCAACAGTTGAAAACTTCCTTTTTTGTTTTAATATAGACAACATTTTTGGCATTGTCGAAACATGAATATGTGAATTAAGTGTTTATATACTTTCTGGGTGTCTCTAGATTTGGTTAACAGAACGAGTTAAAATCCAGCCCTGTGGTGATTCACAGAGGTAAATAAATAAAGTCGTAAACTTTGGCAGAAGCAAAAAGATCAGGCTGTTGAATTCAGTACCGTTCTACAAATTAAATGAGTGTTTAGCTGTCTCCCAGGCGTAGTGCACAAATGGATGTTACTAAAATATGCGCTGCTATTACTGGGCAAAAGAGTTTATCAGAAAAAATCTTTAGAGTAACAATTGTACGTTTCACATGAATGCGTGTTATTCCTCCCCTGTGCGCTCAGTTTGCAGGCCCGTGCGCTGTCTCCTGGTATTGCATCATTTGCACACTTGCTTTTTAAATGCTCTTGTGAAAGTGTCGCTCTATTACTTCCAGCTGAGTAAGTGCTCAGTCGCACCTCATAAGCTTCCCGAGTCACGTCCCGCAGCAGTGACAACCCTGGGAGGGAAACAACTGCGTTCTCAAAGGCCGGTTCTCTCCGTCTCCTGCACCACGTTAGCGATGCTCCCAGTTGATCGCAGGCCTATCGCAGAGTGATGGTACGGTAATTTTAATCACTCCGTTCGGTGGCGATGTAGATTTTGTTTGGTTTTCAGATACTATTCCCACTCCCTTAAGGTAGCCGTTGGCCACATGTGCTAGCTTGCGCTGTTAAGGAGCAGTCTCAGGAGAAAACGTGTGCTGAGGTAGTTGGGCCTGCAGTTTATGCGTTTCCTATGAAACTGGAAAGTAAAGAAGAAGTAGGTAAAAGCAATGACAAATTATCACTGGTCTCCGCCAACGAAAAGCAAATGAAATGTCAGCCTTTGCTAAGGCGAGGTAGAAGACTTCTTAGATCCCATTTTACGAAACTTGTATCGTACTTGCATTTTAGATGAAGTTTTTTTTGTGTCATTCAAATGCTCTAAGTAGTGAGGAAATTTTGGAATTGTATGCACGACTCTTTATTCTCGTGCCAGTTTTACTACTCAGCGTTAACGTCAACGATTTTTGTCACCAGGAAGGTAGCGTAACCAGCAGCAGATTCAAATCTCCGTCCCGCTGTCCAGAGATGCTGCTGGTATGAATTAGTGGGAATTCTCGTGAAGGAAGCTGTCCGCATCGTCAGCGCGTTGCTGAATATCGGTGCAGGCTTCAGCTGGCTTTAATTTGCCTTACTCAACTGTGTGTTATGTCCATGTTTGCTGCTCAGAGTTATGCCTAAATAATTATTTGTCATGCTGCAATCAGACGTCGGAGCTTTGATTGCCCAGCCAACTTGGAGCTGGCTGTCCAAAAAAAGAAAGAACTATACAAGTACTTTTCTGTGCGTTTAGTTTTATTTGGAATTAGTTTTTGGTGGGATTTTTCCTTGTGCTATTGTTCTTTGCCTCTGTAATTTCAGAAAGCTACCATACGTGTAGTTCAGATCCTCTTGGTAAAGTGTGTTCTCTTAAGTCCATTTATTTTCTAAAATTTGAACATTTTCTGCTGAATTATGGGTGTTTGGATTAGTTATCTAGCTTTAGCCAAACATTTTTGTCTGATACTGCCAATTTCATATGATCTGTAGGGAAGGTATGTTTAATTTAAGATCCAAGGACGCTTGTAAAGGGCTTGTGCGTGTGTGTTCAAAGACAGAAATAATAATAAATCCTCTGAGGGTTTTTTTTGACCTTTTTAAACTACAAAAATGTGTTTTAATTGGTTTCCGCAATACTGTGGTGCGTGGAAGCTTTGTGCAGTTTTTGTTCTACCTTGTTCTCAAACTGCTTTTCATTTTTAGTTTGACTCCTAGGAAATATGGGAGTCAGATTTCAAATGTACAGCATGTTGGAACTGGTTTTACTACATCTCCTTTCTTTCTAATTTGCTGTGTTTGGGTACATGCAGATTTTAGAAATGCCTAGCTTCTTTTGATGATTGGAACATTTAATTTCTTTGCAGGGCATGAAAGAAGACCTACCTGTGTAAATCAGGTTTCTCCGTCTTCAGTTTAAGCTCTTGTTGTTAGGTGTTTTTATATTTCTGGTAGGTAAGACCTGCTTGTTTTAATTAAATCTTGGCCAGAAATCAGCAATACTGAGAGGGAAAGACCTCAGCCGAACCAGGTGCATATTCAAACTGATGGGGCGGCTAACAGTTTCTGCTTACTGTCAGAAGTACTTGCGAACTGCACTACTTGAATCTACCTTTAATGTTAAAATAAAGGCTACGGTGCTCCCCCCCCAACCCTTTTTTCTTTTTTCCTCTCCTTTTTGTTTCTTTTTTGAAACTTCTTCGCGTTTGGGCTGGTGGTGGGTCTGGTGGACAGTACAAGTGCCTTCCACTCTTCTGGCCAAGCTGCAGGTCGGTCGGCGGTCGGTCTCTCTCTTTTTTAGTGATCTTGCAGAAAACTTGAACCAGTAAGGGTTCTGCAGTTGAGATTGCAGGGTGTGCCTTACTTTTTCAGCAGATGTATGCTTTTTTAACCGTTTCAGTGGGAAGTAGATATGATTATGCAGAGTATGTTCTCTAACTATAAATTGTGCATGTGATAGTGTTTGTTTCTGAATATTGGCATTCTAAGCAGATTTAACTGGCATAAAGATGTACAGTTTTTAAAGCATTGGTTGAAATTTTTGTGAGGCTAAAATATTGTCCTGTGTCTACAAAACAAAAAATAAAACTCAGCCAATTAAGACTTTTCATTACTGTTGAGATTAATGGGGAAACATTCTTCCAGAGCTAGAAATAATGAATTCTGGGAACTTTTTTAGTATATATTCAAGTCCTTTTTAGCCCTGATTTTCATAAAGTAATCTGTGATTTTTGAGGTCTGAATGACTGCAAGGAGCAATGCTCTTAAAAATTTTTGTGTAGTTCTTTTGTCATGCTGTTTATACACATTGTTTGCTAAAAACTCTCATTAGCCATTCTAAGCTAAACCAAAGAATAAATCTATAATATTATGTAACTTCTAAATTTTTTGCCTTATAGAGTCAGCTGTTTAGAGGACTCAAATATGTATCTCATATTGTGGTTTCATAGGGGCACGACTAAATCAACAAAATCATGCTCTCTCTTTAACAAGAGCCTGAGCAGTTGCTCCAGGTTTCTAATGTCCCTGTCATGATATCTGGTTTTGTGTGGGCTTGCTGTTTATTTTGGCTTACTGATTTATGCTTTTTTTTTTTTTTTCTTGGAAGAATTTCCTTTTGGAGACGCAGTCTCTAGGCGCGGGCTAGAGAAATGCTTGCCTTCTTGGAAGAGATAGTGTCACATTGTAATTTTGTTACTACCTTTTACTACCAACGCTCCTAAGAATGGATGCAGTAGCGGTTTGTTACTTGAGAAACTTTTGTGCTGTGCTTGGGACATATATCTCTCTTCAGGAAACTTGGCGACACTTCTTTAACAAAAATTGTGCGTCATTAAGTGCCATCAGTTTTTCATTTAAGCAAGCGGGAGCATTTGCATCTGCACCACTATTAAACTCAAGAGGAGCTGGATACTAATTGCGTGCTTAGTTCCCTAGATCATGTTACTTGTGCAAAGATATTGATCTTTAGCATATTTAGCAATCTTTGCCAGTCCCCTGTGTACAGTCCAGAAGTTGTCACACGCTTGATATGTTTCCTTGGAAAAGTGCTCACTTTCCAAGAGGCTGTGCGCTCCCTGATTTGGGATTTTTCCGAATGTTATGAGGCATGATTTAAATTTTGCAGGAATGCTCAGCCTGTAATCTCTGTTGTCTAACTTTTAAAGTATGTGGTATTAACATTTTAACACATGAGGCAAACCTAAATGTTTCCAGCTGTTTTTTTGAAATGCTGGTTTGCAAGGACACTTGTTTCAGGAACTGAAACTTACTGTATTTGCGCAATACCTGAAAAAGTAGATATGCTACCATGTACACTTGTTTACTAATAGCATAATATAATGAAAGTGTGACTCTTTATTTGGAACAGTACTACATGGAAGAATATTTGAAATAACTTCTCTTCTTTATCATTTTTTACAAAAATGATAATACTGAATTAGAGGGATTGCTGGCATGCTTTTCCACCATATCGCGGAGCAAGGAAATCTTGTTCTGTTTTTAATTCTCAACAAAACTTGTGATTTCCTGACTTCATGGATTATCTTTTAAAGCTCAGTGGCTGGAGGGGAAGGATGTACTGCCGTTGCGCTTGCTGCAGTCATAGGAAACCCAGAAAAAGCTGGTCAGCATGGTGAAGTGGAGCCTGCTGTGTGTTCTGCTGCTAACAAAACTTAAAGCACATCTAGCTTTCCAGTTGTAAATGGTGTTTGTGCAACGTATGTGTTCCTTGGGGAAGCTGTGCTGGCAGCGACAGAGTGCACAGAGCAGGGGTCCACAGAACTTGTGACTTTGTACCCTGAAAACGTTTAGCAATCTGCAGAGATTGTAACGGCAAACACTCTAACCAATTTTGAAAAAGTTGCTACTACAGGCAGAAAATAATCATTTAACCTTAAATAAACACTTTCTGAAACTTGTTAGGACAAGTGCAGCTTTATTCTTCTTTGGTTTTGTTGCAGAGTAGACTCTGCGCATGCAAGGGTTTTGCTTCCTTTTTGATACAATAGTTCATCGGATTGGCCCTAGAGGGTGATGGGTAGCAGCAGCATTTTGTATGTAATGCAACTTTATAAATGCTAATCGAGTTATGAAGAGCAAAAGAAGTTTGCTTAAAGTGCAACTAACTCGAGAAGGAAAATCAGATTTTGATAGTATAATGTAAATCTGACTTATTTTGGACAAAATACAATCTGGAACACGTATACCAAGTTATTGCCAGTCTTATGTGTGTGTCTTGGCAAAATGCACTGGATTTTTATGAGGTGGACAGAGTGAAAAGTAAACTCAGCAGGTATCGGGAAGACTAGAAGCTCAATTCTAGAGTAATAAATTCTTGTCAGGAGATAGTTATTAGAGGCCGTAGTAAGTTTAATAACAGTAGTAGTGAATTTGTTACCATTTTGAAATCCATTGTGCCCATCTGCAGGTAGGTGAGACCGTAGGAATGGCGTTCTTTTGTCTCCTTACAGCCCTTAAAGTATCTTTGCAACAAGCTGGTCGTAATGCCTGGTACGGTATGTCCTGGTTGGGGCCTGCAGGTAGGAGACAAGTGTCGTGGTCTCTCAGCATCCAAGAGACAACACAGCCCTTAATGAAGAAGAGGGGACCAGTTCCTTGTAATTGTAGGTCCTCTTGAAAAGAGGAATTAAGTTTGGGTCTCCGGCAAGAGTGGGAGTTTGCCTGACAGCGTGCTAGAGGTTGCATGTCCTCGTTGGGCTTATTGCTGTCCAGGCAACCCACCCGCTGGGCTGGTGGATAGACAGTCATTTGGTCTTGCTGCCCAGCTTTATAAAGAGCCTGGCCAGAAGCAACAGGCCTTGTCCCTGCTGCCTACTCCTTAAATGTGGAGAGATTTATTTTTGTTCCCTACTCCATGTGCCATATGTTGAATAAGTGATAGAAAAAAAACATGAAAGAGTTCACCTCCTACTGGTCACGATGGGCTCTTTGTTAGCAGAAGAGACTTAGGTTTCCCACCCAAATTTAGTGTCCTGTATGTAGGAGTGACTGAGTTGCCTTTAGCCATCGGTAGATTTTTGAATGTGAAATATTAGTGGAGCTTGCTGTATTTGGGGTTTATTGTTTCTATAGATGGACCCTTCTAAGTGGCATGATTCAGAGGATTTGTTTGTTGGCAGTGGATCAAACGGTTGTCCACTAAATACTCGAAGGAATTAGGTCCACGCGGCATTCAGTGTGTGGGCTTTGTGTCTACTTGGAGAGCTACTTTGCCATGTTAGAGCAAAAATACATGTTATGATACAGATTTGAGCAGTTCCAGAATTTCTACAGTGGCAAAAATTGCCCATGTGCTTGGGACTGGTTCAGACTAAGGGATAACTTGGTTCAGGCGTTTGTATGTCGTGTTTGAATTTGTAGTAAATAAAAGCTACAGCCAGTCCCTGTCTGACAAATTCATTACTTTACTTTCTCACTTCATTGTATTGCTTAAGGGTTCTTGGAAGTATAAGAAGATGCCCCTAATTTGTTTACCAACGATGGGAAGTCCGGATATGGAATTGCAGCAAGCAGTTCAAAATATAAATTTAAATATTGTATGGAATATTGTTTCCTAAACAATTATTTGAACAAAACCTTGTCTGAGTGATGTTCAAAATACATCTTTTAATTGGCTTAGAAAAGTAATTAATGAGAGGGACCTTGAAAAGCCCTGAGAATTTACATTTGTTTTTCCGATGTGAAAAAGGGTTCCAGAAATGAGCAAGGGTTACAGAACGTGAGCAATCTAAGCAATCCAGACTGTAAATGTTGCAAGGAAAATAGCTCCAAAGTCACCACCGATTTGCCAAAATACTTTTGGATGTGTTTGAAAACACTGTTAAATAATTACCAGTTTTGAGTTTGACACTGTTGGTATAGAACTCTTATGGGCATCGAATAGGTATGAAAGAAAGAGGTGACTGCTTTTGTCTAGATAACCAAACAAAATGATTTCAGTTGTACTGCAAGTAAGGAAATGAAGTTTTACATTCAAACATAAATGTAAAGTTTAACTTAGCCATAATTGTATTTTTTTGTTTTTTGTTTTTTTTTTAAATTTGAACTGACCAGTGGTTCCCCTTTTTTTTTTTTTTTTTTTTTAACATTTGAAACAGCTCTCAGCATTCAATATTTTCAAGACCACCATGCACTTCTAGCACAGACTTACAAGGAAAGTATCCTAAATAGGACCAGGTGCTGACCGTGGCCTGTTGGACCACCATTTGGAATTGCTGCTTTTTAATATTTATTTATTAGTCTAGAGTATAACTCTTCTGGCCACAGCATGAACATGCATTTTAACAGTGTTAGTACTATAAAAATCATAGTGCTGACTGTCTTGATTTTTTTTCTTAGATGAATCTTTCACTGTTATTGTTCCACTTTTTTCATATTTGATTTGCTGTATTGGAAAATGTAAGTTACCACACTTGAATAGCTGTGCATGTGGAATCATTTAAAAAATAATAAATACATTTCCACATATGGACTTTTCATGTGCCTTGATTTTTCAGAACAGTGATTAAATACATGCCCCTTTTTAAAGAACATGTTTACATAACATTTAACTCAGCAACATATGCTTTTTAAAATTAGGATATCTCTTCAGCTGGAAATTAAACTTTTTTAAAAAGAAAAAAAAACCCTAGCATTTACCTTTGATTCAATCTTCATAAAATGTGAGCAAGCCCAGCTTTTGTACGGACATATCAACTTGGATATTATAAAGTACAATTATGGGATTGCAAACAGTAATTGAAAAATGCTAATATTGTAAAATTTATGCCCCTACTCAGGCTCAAAAATAGTTGAATGAAATCTGCTGCTTTTAGACTGAAAGCTTTTAATTTTGGATGGATGTTTCTTACGTGTACTTTTTCGAGAAGACTATAAATATCTGAAAATAGCAGCAATGAATAAAAGAGTTTTTTTCAGTCCTAACTGTAGTGTTTAGCAGACCTCTTGAATCTATTGGTTTTTGGCTTTGATTTTAAAATCAGTTTCTTATTAATTAATTACTTGATTGTGCTCACATTGAGCTGAAACTTGGCACACGAGGCGTGTGCCAGTTGCCCACTGTAGGTGTACGCGCAGAATGCCAGAGTCGCACAGAGGTGCAGAGCTAATTCAGGGACTTTGCCAACGAAGATGTAACGAATCAAGTGGCCTCAATTAATTGCATGTGTATCACAGATAGCTAAGGTCTCCTCTTTACCCTCAAGATACTTTGGAGTTACTTTTGCTAGGGAAGCTCTTTGGCTATTAAAATAATGTAAAACATATAATATGGAGCTTTATTTTAGTGTTGTACCTTGGTACCAGGATTGGTGTTTGGCAGTGGTCAGATAGTTGGGCCTGAGAAGGTCCGCACTTGCAGTTTGCCTTGTAGACAATGACTCTAACGTACTGCAGTCTTGTGGGCTGCCTGCAGTCAGTATGTCTTGCTGTGCCAAGCAAGTGCTAGGCTGGCGAGGTGCTTGAGGGTACTCTCTGATGCACCTGATTTCTGACCTCCTTATCAGTGCAGATAGCAAGTCTGGTCTTGTGGGTGGCCTTGGGGCAGCCCTAAAGAAGTAGTGTAGTTACAAGCTAAGTATGTGGTCTTCAGGAGATGCCTACTACTGTAGGACAGGCACTCTGAGGGCCTGTTTTCTGGCATTCCACCTGTCCTCTTTTTCTAAGCTCTCAAAGGAGACTTTTTGGAGATACCTATCTAAATTTATTCTTAATAGGAAAGTCCCTGAAGAGTTAGTGTGACTCTGAGGTGTTGGCTCAGCAGCAGACTCTCCTGCTTTGAACAGGCTTTGGACATGCTGTCCCAGTCATGTGTTCTGGCTGTAGGAGCCAGCTCCAGGAGAGAGGGAATCTGTTGACTGTAGGAAACTTCATGCTATGAAGAAATACCCTGAACCACTTCATCCATCTGTCTGGACTGGTGTTTACTCCTTCTCCCTGAAGCAGGAAAGATCAAAGATTGCCAGGTGTGGTACAGCATTATTTGCTTTCACAGACCTGGCTAAACAGAGGGATAAGAGATTTCATGAGGGTTTCTCTAAGTAGGCGCTCCCCTGTGTCAGAATTACATCAGTTCAGTGAGGTTGTTAAAGCTGGAGAATTACGTACCTTGGAGTCGGCACTGCATCCTTTGTCTTTGCTGAGTGAATCCAAGGATGACTGTTTCTGGGACATTAATGTTGATTTATGAGTACTTCTTGATAAAGGTATTATTTCTGTCTACCAAGATTGCTTCATGTCTCATGCAGATCTGAATATTCCACCAAGGTAGTTTTATTCTCCATGTTTCTCATCTCTTCATAGTAATAAAAAGACAGCTTTTCCCTCTTCGCAGACTTCTTTCTTCCCTGAGGTATCATTTGAAGAAATCTCATTGTTAAAGATTCCTTACTTTGAGAAGTCTTCTCTGCTTTCGTCTCTTATTGCATAAGTAGAGCTGATGGAGCACAGGAGAGAGTTGGTTTGCCCTTGCAACCCTCAGCCGTTCTCCTTGGCTTCCCAGTCATTTCCATCCAAAGCAAAATCGATCTTCTTAAAAGGACTAGGAAGACTCCAGCATCCTGTTTGCTGAGACCATTTCTTGGATTGCTGTATCTGGGACTTTCTCAAGTTTTCTGAAAACTCTTGTTGAGTTATCATAGATATCATATGATGAGATCTCACAGATTTCTTTGATATTTCACAACTGAGCTACCCAGTCTTGTGCAGCCATTCTCACTGATGAAGGCCTTCTTTGTGATGTGCATCTACTGTGAATTGTAGCAGGCGCCGTCTCTGTTCCAGAGTTACATAGATGGGCACATAGCATTTACTAAGTTCTCGGCAAAAGGTGTCAACACTTCTTTGCACATTTTAATTGAACCATGCAGAACTACTGAGCTCTAGCCATAGATAGATTATGTGAATATAAATGAAGCGTTAAGAGCAGCCTTGTGACTCTGTGTTCAGGACGCTGTGGAAAGCCTGGTCCTTTCAAGTGGCTTTGAGGCAGGTACTGTCCCGAAGTTGGATGAACCATTCATATTCTGAAGCGCAGTAGGGCAGGAATGCCCAAATATAGTGTGTTTGGATGGTCTCATTATAAATGAAAAAAACTACATACACTTTGGTCGTTGCTTTGAAAGGTTGCCCAGAGAGATTGTGGAGTCTCCGTTCTTGGGGATATTCAAAACCCGATTGGACATGGTCTTGATCAGCCTGCTCTAGCTGACCCTGCTTTTGAGCAGGGAGGTTGGACTAGACGATCTCCAGAGGTCTCTTACCTCAACGATTTTAAGATAGAAAATGTTGCAATGGTTCCAGTGTAAATTTTCATTATTTTTATTTTGCTTGAGGAAAAAATGGCAGGGGCAACTCCATATGATTAGAAGCAACAAGAACAACATTTCAGGCAGTCTTATCGCATTGGTCCCTGTCTGGTTGGGTAGCACCTGCAGCTCTAAGTCTTCCTAAGCTAGAATCAGTTTAAACCTGCCAGCTGAGAATCAGGACCTTGGGCTGATTCCCACCATTTATTCCCAGCCTTTATTTCACTGAATGGGATCAGCTGTTCTGGGTCTGTAAGTGGTACTTAAAGGATCTAGAGAGAGACAACTGAGAAGGACTAGGATAGAGGTCTCTAAAATCATCAGTGACATAGATACATAAAAAGAGGGTAGTGGTTGTGGAGTCTCCTTTCCGGGAGATATTCAAAACCCCCGCCTGGACGTGATCCTGTGCACTGTGCTCTAGATGACCCTGCTTGAGCAGGGAGGTTGGACTAGATGATCTCCAGAGGTCCCTTCCAACCTTCACCATTCTGTGATTTTGCAATTATTTTTTCTAGTACAAGAACTACAGACAACAAATAAAATTAGCAAGAGATGGTTCTTCGTTCAAAGTGTGGTGAAACTATGGAAGCCCTTGCCTTTAAGGGGAAAGGACATAGTTTGCGTGCCACTCTGTACTGTCACTTGTCGGTTCTGTTGTAGTGGAGCCCTTTGTTCTGAGCTTCTTTATACAAAACCGGGATGGGGGAAAAAATTCAGATGTTCAAAGTTTGCTAGACCAAAGCTGTTTTTTCTTGTTTAATACTGGAAAAAGTCTTCTGACTTTTCAAGAAAAATAATGTTACCAGAAAAGGAATCTTCCTTTGACAAAGAATGAGAGTATTTTCTTCCTCTAGAAGTTACTATAATTGGAGAGTCCTGGGCTACTTGTATTTGGTTGTTGCACTCATTTACCCTACCTTGGACATTTTCAGAGTAAAGAAGATAAACTTAATGAAAGAATAGTATTACATAAGTAAAAACTCAATCATAATACATTTGCATGACAGAGTAGAATATCCAAAGCAGTACTGACATCTGTAAACCTACCATTTCCCAGATTTCAGTCTTGAGCGTGTAGCCTAAACTATGTTCTTTAGTATTTTGTGCAGGCGCCTTCCTGGGTTTAATTAGTGGGTAATAGTAAGATTTTAATAGTAAGATTTTAAAAGTAAGATTTTAAAAAAAGTATCATCTCAGAGTATTTGACTGAACTATAACATTGTTAGTGCCATCCCTCTTCAGAGCTAGTGGTTTAGTAGGATGGATAGTTCAATTTAGGGTTTGAGTTGCTTATATGATCAGGAGAAATCCTAGCTGGTCATGTGCTCCTTTCCCTTGTCCGAGACTTAAGTGATAGTCTTATTGTTATCCCCTTGCAGAGTATTGTCTGCTGTAACTGCATGTCGAACGTGTTTTTTTAGAATCTGTGTCACACAGTTGGAGGTAAGGGATCTTCTGGCCCGCATGGTGACTTCGGGAAGGTAAATTAAGAGGATGTGGGAGGAAAGAATTTTCAGCTCACCAGTTAAAGTCGTTCTGGCAATTCTGTTGCTCTGTTGCATGGTGAAGGGAGCCCATGCTCCCTAATGGTTGGTTATGACTATGGTATGATGCCAAAAATTTCTCAGGAATCCAAGAGAGAAGAAAAATTGTGACTGTAATGGTTTATACATCATCCAAAAGTGAAGAGAACTTCATGGGACAAAATGAAAACATTTATATAGCCCATGGGGATTTCCTCTGCTGAATTGCAAAGGTATACTGTAAACTGCTGAGGTGCAGGCTCTTCTGCCTGAAAAGTTTTCTAGGTCCTTTATGATGGAAAGTGTTAGGCAGTATAGATAGAAGGGTTACTAAGCAGTCTCACTATAAAGTACATAGTAATGTTATTTGAAATGTCCCATTTCATGGCAGGAGGTCTTCGTTTTATTTCTTTTTCATTGTTGCTGTTCAACATTGAGACTGTGTAGCAAAGATACTATGATTCAAAGTTTTAGGGTATCCCTGGTACTTTCATCCCTATGGCCTGGCTCACGCTGGACTAAATTCAACTTTGGCAAACAAGTGGGTTGAAATGACTAGAAAGTCGTCTTTTAAAATCAGATTTTGAAATTATAGGAGTTTGTGTATTACAGATTCTGAAGTTTTTAGGCATAATACGTTTGTTCCTTATTAGATGTGTTCATTCTAGTGCATGCATATGATGTACTTAAATGTTGGTCAAAGAAGTATTATGATGTGTATTAGAAGATTACATTGTTTTCCAAATCTGCAGAAATTCCACTAACCAGATTCTTACTACCCAGCAAACAGGAGTCTTGAGAATGTAATGACCTAATGATAGGAAACCCCTGCAGGGTACCATGAACTTTCCTCGAGAATCAGTATTTATATCCTAAGCCTTGCAAGACAGAGGCTGTCATCTTATCTTTGGGTAGCTCGCAGAACAATGAGACTTTAATTCTAAACTAAGTCTTTGAGAACAACCAAAATATTTGCTAAGAATCATTGTTTGACGCTTTGCAAGATCATGCTGCTAACAAAACTAACTTGTTCTGTGAGCAGTGGAACTAACACGTCGTGATTTCCCACAAATTTTTCTCCATTGTTTCCAGTCTTTCCAGTCTTCTCACATATCTGGGATGCTGGAGGCTCTTTTTCAGATTTGGTGGAAACTGGCCACTGGGGTCAAAAATTGTTAGGGAAGACTGGCAGACATGTTGCAATTTCGCATGTGTTGCTTCCTTAGGTACCTAAGGTGTGCTGAAAATAACTGTGTTTATTAAAATTGTAAAAGGCAAATGCAGTTGATAATTTTGCAATGAAAATTGATTTGTTCAGCATATGTGGATTTAATCAGAATACGACTGGAACATTGTTAACCTCATCTAGTAAACACTTTCAGTGACTAATTGCAGCTTGACTTTTGGAGCTCCTGTTCGGAGATCTAGAAATCTAATAGTTAATTAAAAGCAGTGCGATGAGAAGAGCAGTTGCAGACTGGGGAGCTTTCTAGTTTTCATTTAAAAATATTTTTAAAAAGTCAGTTGTTTCTGAAAATGATAATTCAGGTAAGTTAGCTTCCTTTATATTTCTTTGAAATTAAATAAGCTCAGGTATAAATATTTATAATCAATCTTACTACTTCAATGAAAGCTTTTCAGGAAGTAGTATTCCTGAAGGCTCTTGATTTTATTGGTGCATATGAATGCCACTGTCCACTGGGAAACAAAATATAGAAGGAACTGCAGGTAGAGAAAATACTGTTCTTTACGAGTGTCACCACCTTTATAGCTTCTTTGCTAAGCTACACGCAGGGCTGTGCAGTTGAGCAGTAGAATAGCCAGCCTTTTCATTCCACCAGCCTGGCCCCATATAATCTACGTTTATACGAACAAACTACAGGTTACTAGGTCAGGTTTATCTTGTTATTGAACCTGTGATCTCTACAAACCGCAGTAGCACAGCTAGGCCGGCCGCGTTCGTTGTCTGGATGGAGCTCGAAGCGGAGGGTAGTTTCACGAGTTGACTGCGGAGCTGCCTGAAGACGTTCCTTGAATCCCCCAGCCTATGCTGCATCCATTCAGGTGAAGCAGGAATGATGTTCCTCAACATCTGCTGTATGTTGCTGGGTGGTTTTTTTTTTTGTTTTGTTGGTTTTCTTTTCAAAATATTCTTCAGCTTTTGTGTTTGTTTTACATAGCAAGTATAGGGGCTTTATTTGTTTATGTTGATGCGTTCCTCATCTGTCTGTATTGTTCTAAGTATGTACCTTAGGAAAAAGGAAACCTTAGGACACGCTAAAGTTAAAAAGTGTGTAAGCAGTAGTATTGTTTTAGCAGAACATATTAAAATGGCTGGGAAAAAAAAAGGCATAGTAAGAGGGTCTGTATATAAAGATCTTGGCTCCCATTGCAGCTAGACTGACTGTGGCATAGCAAAATTACACACAGGAACGTAAGGATTACTGCTTATAAGTATAGAAAAATATTGTAATGCATTATTGCTTTATTGAAAGTCAGCAGTCAAACACAACTTGCAGATAAAGATAAGGCCTGGAAGAGTCACAGCCCTAACACAAAAGCACCAACTGATTTTTTTCAGCAGCAGCATATTAGTAAAATAAATGTTAGATCCGTGCTCTTAGTAAGAATCCAGTACTAGACTTGTATAGCAAGGAAAGTCTCCTTTGAGACATTAGGTTAGCTACTAAATGTTATAAAATTGTGCATTATTTGATAAAAGAATCAAACGAGAACCAAAGGAAGTAGAGATTTAGAATAATCAGACCAAACTGAACCTTTAGCGCTCGTAGCCTCTTGAGGGGAGTTCAGCACAAGTTCTGTGCATGTAAGATGTTTGTGTGCTGACTAGTTCGGCTCTCTTGTTGGAAGGTAATGGTTAATAGCTTAGAAGTTGATTAACTTGTCATACCAGTCTCACCGTACTTTTGTTTTTCTCAAACTAGATGAAAGGTTCATTTAAGTATGGTTACTGTAGTACTGCATTCCTGATGATGTTGGTAGTTAATGACCCTCTTTGTTGTAGAAATCAGGAAACCTGGGTTTGAGCCTCTGGGATCTGTGTGGCTGGAGTATGAAAATACTGTGCCTTAAATGACAAGGTGTTGCTGGAACAACTTGGTACGTAACATAGCTAATAATACGTATCCGTAGATTTTGCTCTGCAGCTCAACTTACTCATTTGCTGTAGCACTACTTCACTGCCACCCACGCAAAAATTCTACTTCTAAAACTAAAAATACATTTTGTTACAAGACTTCTCCATCTTTTTCAAGGTGCTTGGTATGAGTGTTTGGCTTCTCTTACAAGTACTGTCTGATTGCATTTTTATTCAAAATCTGCTGGACACACAGGCTATAATTGGTTAAATAGGCTGACGTTTAAAGTGAATTGATTTTGTTATAATGGTTAAAGCGTCTGTTGTGGTTTGCGGCCTTTTAGTTCAATGTGAATTTTTAACTTAAATACAGAGAAATTATTCACAAATGGTTACGGAATAGAATGTTTGTCATAAAGTGCGTTTAATGTATGTCAGGCTCCGGTGTCCTTACTGCGAGAGTGAGCAGGGGCTGTGAGACTCTCTTGCTCCTTGGGCTCGGTTTCAAAGTTTTCAGTGATGTGTGGGTGGGACAGAATTGGCACTGAAGACTAGAGGAAGATTTCTGGATTTGAGATTAATGTCACCAAAATACTAGGATTCATGTGTTTCTGAGAAAATTTCATTTTGACTACATTTAATGAAAAGTGAGATGGTTTTACTGAAGTGGTTTTGACCTGTCTTCCAGTTAAATACTTAAATGTAGCAAGTCTGATGTTTAGGGAAGGTGCTAGATTACTGCTCCTCTGTCTGGAGGAAAAGGCGGCTGTGGAAAGGCGGCGCTCTGTGCTTCTGCAGCTCCTGCCAAAGTGTCTCTTGGGCGGCTGCTTGGCTGAGAGGGTAGCTTAGTCTCTTTTCCCATCTCTGCTGTCTCTACTGAGCATTATGCATCCCTTGGAAACCTTTCTGTGTATTGACCCGTTGTGCCTGGGTGCATTAAGGCTCAGCTCCTCGACCGCCATCACAGAGGACAGCGTGGATGGTTCAGTTCTGCTGAAACGAATTTCTTCTGCTCAGGGAAGTTGTCATCGTTTCTGTGATCGATGTCGCAGTTTACCTCCTGGGTCCCCGTAATGACTCTTCAGTAGTTGCTATGCTGTAGGAACCAGTTCCATGTTCTAAGCCGCAATCTTTGGTGCAAAAATATCAGTGTAAGATTGTAAAAAAAACTATTATTTTTTCATGCAAGCCTGAACAGACTATCCTAATTATGGTATGTGTACAGTTAATTCCTTGGGATGCTTCTTATGTATTCTTCTTTCCTTCATAAGAAAACGTCCCCTAGCAGGATTCACTTAATGAAGTCTGGAGATTCTGGTTTTCCTGAAGACTCAACTATAACAAGAATTTGCTTAGGACTAGTGATGAGTAACGGTAGCCCCTTGTAACATGTTTATCCTCTCTGTCCTTCCTGGAGATGGAGAGCGATACTGAATGGCAGCATTCCTTCTTCTGCAGAAGACCGAGGACAGACCAGCCCCGTGGACTTGTGTCTGCTTTTGGAATACATGACAAAACTTCATTATGTTCTGCAGGTTTGCTAGACAGCTGTGAGGTTTGAGGAAATATATTTGCCTCTAAAGTAACCTTTCAAGTAAGGTTGTACTGTTGGTGCGAGAAGGAATCTGGAATTTCTTCAATCCTTCTTCCTCTCTCTTTCCCCCCCCCCCCCCCCCAACATATGTTGTGAGCATGCAGAATGGTGAAAAAAATCCTAGGATTTTTAGCTCTCTCGATTATCTGCACTTATGCAAGGAGCACGGTTCCTGAATACTCCCAGTATCCTAATTCAAACTTTTCCTTCTATAGTGTATATACATACGTATACAGTAGTGTTGTACTTTATAAAAGTAGTATGTTAAGTAATTAAGTAGAAATGTATTTGATGAGAAGGCCACAAAAGTGGAAAAAAATGAATTCACCACAGATTTGAGCTGGAAAAGTGGGTGAGTTAGACTGAGAGCTGGATTTTGAAAGTAGATTGGAAAGTTAATTTCCTAATTGGTCTGAAAATGTCAAGATTCACCCTTATGCTTTGTCTATATTTGTTTATTCAGGTCTTAAATCTCTTAGTTTAAGGCATGTTTGATGTGATCTCTAGAAAGTGCTCGCTAACGTAATTGTTACTCAGTGGTGTAATGCTTTCTTAATTTTATTGCTTTAAAAACCATAACATCTTTTGCCTCGTATGAACACCACGTTGGTTTCCCATCTGCATTAAACAGTTGACGTTAATGGTTGTGAGTAACGTTTGACCATAAAGTTATGGCCAAACTGAAAATACAGCACGTTGCTTGTTTTGTTCCTAGTTAACTAAAGTATCATTTAGCTGCAACCGCAATCACTGTATGTTGAAGAGGGTGAGGGTGTGAGAATGTGTTATTTCAGCTGTAGGCAGGGTTTGAAAATTGTTATTGTTTGGGGATTTTGTTTGGGAATATTTTTTCTTTTTTACTTAGTGGACCAATATATTAAAAATCTGCTAGCCTAATACATAACACTTCACATTAACCTGAAATTACAGGTAGGTGCATCATACCAGTGGAATAAGATATGCATGTCTAGCATCTCTGAGTTTTCCAGAAACGTATTATTAGGTTTGAGGAGAAGTAACAAGACGATGAATAAAATACCTTTTGAAGGTTTTGTTTGTCAGCTTTTCCATTTTTTTCTATTACTTCTTATGTTGTTTTATTTTCTTCCTGTTTCATTTCAGTATGGTTTTAAGTACTATTTTCTTAGGAAACACAAAGTTATGGCCATGTTAGAAAATCTGGCTATTTTCAAATATTGTCAAATCTAATCTAGGTATTCATGAGCTTTGGGAGCATGGAGGAAGTTCTGTGACTTGCCAAGAGAGGAAGGATTCAGTAGTACATAAAGTGAAGTGTATTGTTTAAAAGAACAGTTTTCAGGAAAGCATTAGAGTCTCTGATAAGAATGGAATTCTGCTGTTAGCTATATCATTCATAAAGGGACACAGGGATACAAAGGCTATCTTGAACTTACATTACCTAAGAGAAGTCCAGTCTATAGAAATACTCTTTTTTTTTTTGTCTAGAATATTGCTGTGTCTCTTGTGTTTAATAGGTATAATGCTGAAGCAAGCTTGAAAGAAAATTATTATATATACTGATTTATTTTGCTGCTTTAAATGTAGTTTAGAACAAACAATCTAGGCGTATTGTAGGTCATTGAACATTCTCCTTCTACGAAAACTTTAGTGTATTTGGATTACTTGTTGCATGACTGGGAAAAAACAGAAAATAACTTTTAAAGCATGCGTTTGTTAATCCTTATATAGTGAAGCTATTGCATTTAGTCCTGGGTTCAAACTCTGAAAGAATATAGTGTCAGTTGAGACACACACTACAATTGGGATCTTCCTCTTTTTTCTTTTTGTTTTTTCAATCTTTTTTTTTTGATAATTTACATTATTTTGCAAGAGTCAAGGGAACATACTTGAATAACTGTTCAACAATTTAATTAGGATTTTAGCATGATGTTTTTAATATATAATCAGTGCTTTGGATTGATTCAAACATGGAAAACTTTGCCCTTATAAGGGAGATGGATGGAAGAAAAGCCTAAAATAGGAGACTTGGCATACACTTAACATCTTCAGAAGGGCATGAATGTGAGGAGGACTGTTTCCAACAAGATAGCCCTGGAAAAATCTCAGCATTTTAATCTGCTCAGAGTTTTGGGCAGAGAGATTTCCCAGTTGTGTGCTAACCTCAAATATAGGTGCTTGACATCGAAAAGCTGGAGAACTCCTGGTGCAGAAAGTAATTTTTGCATGTTCTCTTTTTGAAAATAGAAATATGAAATGAATAAATGCCTTTTGTAGTCCTCTGTGAAGTAGCCCATATGCTCTGGATGCTCATACATCCTGCTGGTCTGGGATCTTTGTTCATGAAGCATTAGTAACAGGAGAATACAGCTGATGCCTCTACAGGGCCTTCTCTTTGCCTGTTCGGATCTCACATGTTGCTTATACGTCCATGGAGTAATGAGCCGTTTTTTTTCTCAGTTGGAACTAATTTTGAAAATTTGCTTAGTCTGGAGTAAGGGAACTCGCATTGCCACAATGTGAGCAAGTTACTGGTCATCAGTTAAACCTCAGTAACTGTTTTCTGTGTGTGCTCTTATTCCCCTTTGCCTTTATTTTTGGTAGCTGCACGGTATGGGTTATACCTCAGTAAATAACTAGGCCCCCTTGCACTTACTGTAAGGTGCTGTGGAGGTGATACCACGTGCATGGGTACCAAGCAGACCACAAGGAACTTACTCGACTGCAGAATTGTAATCATGAGTCAGGACCAAAATCAGTTTAGATGATATCTTGTTAAATGATTTGTGGGGAGGCGTTAGAGCTAGACCTTCATTATTTCAGTAATCTTGGAAGGTGGTAGGCTCGATCCTAGTTTAAAAAAAAAAGAAAAAGTGTACGTTGAATTTAACTAGCATATGTTCACTTAGCCCAACATAAATGTCACCACTTCTCGTGGTTACAGTAAACAGTCACACTGTTTAGACTATTGAACCTTATAGGCACCGATGCTTACAAGCCGAGCGGGATATTTGCTAAGCAGGCTATTCCAATAAGCATGCTAATAAATCTATCGACTAGATATATTTAGGGTTAGGCCTTGTCTAATCAAGGCTTTAAAGGTGTGATCCTAATTGATTTACCTAGCTTGATCTAATTAACACACCTAGTTAATGGAGTTATATCCTAGGGGGAAGCTTAAGCTTTAAGTGGTGAGGTTTAGCACCTTTTGAAGAACATTTGCTTTGTCTTGACTAGAGTTTTTCATAAGGAGTTAATTAGGTCAAAACAGGTAACAAATCTAACATCACTTTTTAAAATTTCTCGACAAGACAGTGTCTCAACTGTGTACTTCCACAGTTTCAGGCTTTCTGTTATTCAGTGTGATTTTTCTGTTCTCATCAGCTTTTGAGAGCCGTAGGTGGTACAATGTAAATGTGATGAAAGGTGTTGTGCTTGCTCTGTATGCCAAGATATTCTTGTTGATTTAATGACCTCCTGAAAATCTGAAGTACAATATTTAGCCTTGTTTTCCATTAAAAGCAATGATTAGGATTAAGCTGTCTGTGTCTCGCTGGGTTTCATTTCTAGTTAGTTTTGAATTATTAGCCGTTTTCCATAAAAATTGACAAATGCCTCAAAGGGAGGAGGAATAAAGGTCCCAAAGGCCTTTTTAAAGCTGGAAAGTTGAATAAAGGAGAGAGACCTTATTAGTACCTGAAGAGAGGAAGAAAAGGCGTAAGACCCAAAGAATTGGCATTGGTAAGGATGATCTCAAAAATGTCGCTGGCATGGGAGGAACTTCACTCTGACCAAAATTAATCAGCCACACGACACAAATCCATAGGAGGCTAAGCTTTGTCACTCACAGTGCTGGCTGAATGAATTAATGGTTTATTTTACGGATAGCTTTTCCTTAAGCAATCTGTATTAAACAAGGTGGCTATGGGAAGTCAGCAAGTTGTTGTGTGCACGCTTAACTGAAAAATTAATTTTACATTAGATTTCAAAGGTGCATTCGACATACGTTACCTTGTCATAAGTAAAGTCAAAGCTTAGTTTGAGATAGAAAAAAGTTAACTCAGAACATGCTTGCAATTCATTTACTTTTAATGTTATTTCATAGACACTTTAAAAGCCATTCTATAGGATGATGGAAACATCTCATATTTTTGTCAGGTGTACTTCCCCACATTAATGGTTTTATCTTTTTGCTGGTAAGACTTCTCGAGTCACTTATGTCAAGATATCAGATCAGAGAGATTTTCTTTTCGTATATAACAGTGTAAAATTATTTAGGTGCAGTTGTGAGAGCTTCAGCTTTTTTGGGGGTAGGCATCAGTCAGTGATCACATTCAGAGACAAAAAGTGGTGACTAATCTAAATCTTTCATATTTCTGTTGTTTTGCAGACTGACTTGATTTCTTGATTTTTCTCAATTTAGGATATGCGTGAGACATTTTTTTCTTTGAATGTGACATTGATTATATTACTGATTATCACTCTTTATTATGCCTACAAATCAACATGTATATATATTTATATAATGGATATGTAATGGCATCAGTAGGCTGATCACTTTTCAGCTATGTATAAAAGTGCTTAGCAAAGGGCATTTTTTAATGAGGAGTTTGTTTTCTTTTTCCCATAAGATGACTGTTTCATATTCGTAATGTTATCTGTTTGTTTGGATAATCGGGAAGAAGTGGAATTTTCTTTGCCTGCAAATGTGTCGTCTTTTCTGTTAATTCAGAAACTCATTTACTGTGTGATGGGGTGAAGCCTCTTTGACAAATTTCAGAACTATGAAGTCCAGCATCTGCTTCTAACATTGTCAGTGTCTTGAAAGGTTTTAATTTAAAGCAGGCAGAAGTGGTAAACTGATATTGGTTGCTTTTAGTTACAATTGGGTTAAAAAAAACTTAATACAGTTAAAAATGTATAAAATGTCTTAGAACTATTACAGTAGAAAAATTTTTGGTAATTATTTTGTTTTTTTCTACTTTGAGAACATAGCTTTATTTTTCCTTTTGTTCTTCTCTGTGCGTAATTAATGGAAGGGATCAGTATGGTTCCTGTTGTTTACATCTCTGTCGACTGGGATTATTGCATTGTCCTGCTTTGCTGTTTTATTCACTTATTAAAAAGGAAAATAAAGTTTTTTATTTAAAAAAAAAAAAAAGTGATGTTGGCCAGCAACTGCTTATGATACTAACTTAATAACACCCTTTATATGTATGGCAGATCTCTTTTCACATCAAGAGTAATGAGAATAAGCTGACTGGAGAGAGTAATATACAATATGGTCAATGAGCAGAGATGCAGGGTTGCCAAAGCCCTCTGTTCCTAACCGAAGCCATCAGGAAAGCAAAGCAATTTTTTGAAATTATGATCACGTTCCATGGAGAATGTTGACAAAAGTAATGGATTTAATGAATCCTCAAACACAAAGTAAAATTATTTTGGAGGGCTTTAGTGATGGGCAAACCGATGCAGTTCTTGTGCCTTGCACGTTAGCATGCAGATAGCAGTTCCTTAGCTGCGCTAATTTAAGTACAGCTGTGATTAACTTGTGCTGCAAAAAACTGTAGTAGTCCCCAGTTTTGCCCCTTTCTGCTTCCCATTTGAAGATTTTTTTTTTTTTCCTTTGTGTTGTGGTTGGAATCTTCCTGTTTCCATTCCTTTCACTTTCCGTTCCAGTAAAATGAAGATGATGGTGGAGGAAGTGCACTTTCTTCCCCAAAAAGGACAACTATCTGGAAATAAGCCAAGGAACCAGTTAAGGCCTTTCTTGAGAAATCACTGTGGACTTCTTAGGGTAGAGCGTCCAGTATATAGACATCTGATTCAAGTTATAAATATAAGGCAAAAAAGAAAAATTTATTTATACAATGATTAGTTTTTTTCCTCTCTCAGAAAAATGAAAGATTTATCTTCCAAGAAAACCCCAAGATAAAAATGCAATTGGTGAGATTGATTTTTAGATTATTTACTGATATTCTTACCTCTCTTCTATGTGAGGAAGCTATAATAGTTAGAAAAACATTGTCAGTAGAGATTTTGTCTCATTCTTTTCAATTCCTGGGTAAAAGAAGATTTTAACAATTCAACTATCTGTGTAAGGAAACAGGAATATATTCCAATAATGAAGAACAGTACTACCAACTTTGGAACTTGCATGAGACTTTACTAATATGCAGAGATTGCAGCTATATTGAGTATATGTGGCTTGGGCAGGCTGTTTAAGCAGGCCGTACTTCCTTTAAATTGGGGTGTATATTCTTTTATAATGTATTCACTACCTGGAGGAAATCTGTGGACTGCTATCTGGTGGTGACAGACCACTAAGATGACACCAGAACTTTAACTTACTACTGAATTCCCAGTCAAAGGGAGGTGAATAGTTCTGTGTGAAAAATGTGAGGGTGAAAATGTAATGACTTTTGCCCCAAAAGTTTGCGCTGAGGGACATCTACATCCATAAGTTTTCGCTGCATTGTCAGAAGTAGCCTATTCAAAATGCACACTTTCCAGGGAAAATCCTTTCCTGTTTGTTTAAAAAAAAAAAAAAAAAAAAGAAAGAGAGAAGGCAAACTTATGATTGAAAAACTAAAGCAAAGACCTAAGCCTATTCAGGAAATCTCAGTTTGTGAGAAACAATGTCATTTGTGATTTTCTTACAGTACTGAATGAAGTGATGTTAGATGTTTGCGACAGAACGTAGACAGAACATGTGAGATCAAATATAGGTGATACCTGCTGAAGATGAACCAGTCGCACTGTAGACGAGAATGGTCAACTCCACCCATTGTGGAAGAGAAGGAGAAAGGATATCATGGGAGATTTCAAGCTGAGTAGTGTATACTAAGTCTCTGGCTCATAGTACCGTAACTTCAGAACTTCTAAATATAGAGAGGACAACTTCTTAACTGTAGAAGTAAGTTTTGTACCCTACCCTAAAGAAATGTCTTATTACATCCCATTGTGAGAAATAATGAAGGATTGAACAGAAAACTGAAAAAAGTAGTAGTGCTACATGTTTTTGACATGATCAGGTCTAAACCAGTGTAAGAATTTGTTTGCCTAAAGAAAGGTACGCGTACATTCATGTGTCTCACACTGCAGAAAGCAGTTATAAGCCACATGATTTGAATCGTTTAAAAAAAAAAAAAAAATCCACAAATGGAAAAGGATGATTTCAACACCTTCGGTATAATGAAGGGAATTAAGGCAATTTGGGCATTAGTATGTAACAAACTAAAGAAAGGAGAGGGAAAAAAGAAAGTGAATCTAAATTAGAAGTTTATGGTTGTGTAAAATTGATAAAAGAGGCAAAAGAACACAAGGAAAAAACGGTAATTGATAGATTTTTGGGAAATATGAAGGCACTTATAGTAAGAACATGCTATATTAGTACCTTGGTGAGAAAGAGTCCTGGTTACGCTATGGTCCAACTGGAAATGATCACTTTGCAATTAATAGTACAGGACATGAAGAAGTGTTCAATAAATGTCTCTCTTCCGGATTTTGTTAAAAAACAAACAGAAAACCCCTGTGATACCATAAGACGATTATGAAACACTTCCATTCCAGTACTAACTCAGGAGGATGTGAAACAGCATTGCAGTTAGACATGATAAGTAAGTTTGCTAACTTCTGGAAACACTTCCATTCCAGTACTAACTCAGGAGGATGTGAAACAGCATTGCAGTTAGACATGATAAGTAAGTTTGCTAACTTCTGTCTAAGAACTTCATGGGATTATCTGCAGAGCACCCTGAACTGATAATGTTGATATTCCCTCCCCTCTCCCCCTCATCACTTGTTGAGTATGGAAAGTTTAGATATGCTGGGAAGAATTTTTATGTGGTGTGTGCAGGATGACTTAGTTATTCTAGACTGAACAGCCTGACTCTGACCTTAGGTATAATCTCGAAATGGCTGACCCAGGACTTGATTAACCAGGAATTAAAAGAGAGCAATACAATTAATGCTAGCCAATATAGCTTACTGGACAAGCTCAGCTCTGATTTTATCTGGAGGAGCAGTTTAGTAGTTTTCCTGTAATACGCTAAGATACATACAGTATGTTCTGTATTTACAATGTCACTTCATGCAATTTCACGTTTTTTGTGCTGTTTTAAATCCACAGCAATTAACCAAACCAAAAACAAATAGTCCTGGGACTGGAGAGCAGAAGTCAGGATTTTCTCTTCCTTGATAAAGCTCCCTAACTCAAGCCTAAAAAATTATGTTTGTACATAATTGGTCGTACATTTTGCCCGTGTTTCTTCCAGTCTTTCTGCACAGTAAAACCGGTATAAAAAGAGCAGATGATGAGGTTTTGGGTATTGCAAGGAGTGAAGATATCGTTAGATTCATGACTCCCGTTCTGGGTGAGTTCTGAGATGACCCTGTGGTCATACAGTTTGAGTTGCACATACAAGTGTTGCACAGAATTTTAAGAACATGGCAAAATCCAAACGATATGTACTCAGCGCACTAGCAACGGCTAATTAATATGTTCTAAATAGGGAATCATCAAGTGACCAGTTTTAGCAGAAAACTGGAGATGAATTATTTTGTCTTATGCCCTTTGTTATTTGTGATATGAAGTAGAACTTTATCCATGGAAAAAGTTTTCAAACGACACAAAAGTCTCTGAAATGATAAGCAGTTAAGAGAACAAGCAATGACTGCAGAGCTATCTAGATCCCTTGGACAGGTGGTAGTAAGCTAACAAAAATCGTATTTGAATATAGTCATGTATGAAGTCCTACCTCCAGAAACAAAGTGATGGAGATGATTCTTGGAAGGGTGATGGTGAGTAATAAAGGAATCCTAGAGTTCGTAGGATTATACCGGTGCAAAGGACTATTATAAATACTGTTGTGTAAATAGAGAATAAAGAGTACGGGACAGATATGTATATGTAATCAAGACTGGTTTGGACTAAGGCAGTTATTTGTCTGTCGCTGATACCCACAAGTCAAATTAAATTGGAAGATCTGCAAGTCAGATCTTTTGGTTAAAGAATCAAGAAACAGCTGAAAGAGTCTAGACCCTCAGTGTATTTCTCTTGTAGAAGACAAGGCTCAGGCTTCAGGAGACCACCTTTGCCTGCCCCTGTGTTGCACAAAGACCAAGTCTGTAGCAGAGGCTTTGGAAGTTAAGCTAACAGATGTATCGCCAGATCCAGGGGCGGGAAGGCTAGATAAATTTAACTCAAAAATAAAGGTGCAAGTTTATATAGTAAGGATAATAAAAAGCAGAACATCACCTTGCCATATATGGTAGTGGATTTCCCAGCAATTTTTAATCAAGATCAGATGGCTTTCTCTCACGAAAAGCACTAGTTCAAAGATGAATTCAAAAACTATTTTAGTTTTGTGGTCTGTACTATAAAGAAGGTAAGATTACATGATCCTAGTAGATCTCCTGGCTTGCTGACCTGTTACTCTATGCTGTCATCAGATGTTTGTTTGCAGCACACTTGAATGATGCCAGTCTTGTGTTCTGAGGGGATCTAAAAGGGAAGGTGGGAAACTTCATCACGTGCAATCCACGCTTCCCCAGCATGATAAACATCTGGCTTTTCATATGAGGCTTGAATTAATTTATTATTTTTAGTTCATAGACATCTTGAAACAGGACTGTGTAATTTACACATTACTTTTGCATTCAAACTAGTGCAAGTTGTCCGTAAATGAATAGTTTAGGAACAAATGTGATGCCAAAGAACCATACTTACAGAGTTGCCTTTTGAATGTATTTTGAATTTATTTCCCATTTAGTTGAAAAGTTTTATCAAATGTTTATTTTTTCCAAAATGGATGCTTTTTTCTTCCACATTTTCTTTACTTGGATTATAAAACATTTTCTCATTTAAAAAAAAATCTTATTTCTTCATATTGAAATGAAATCTTATATTAGAGTCTTGAACTATCCTGTTTATTGTGGATATTTTTGAAGGCTAAGTGGGAGTATACATACATACATACATACAAATATAAAATATATGTATAATATATACACATATAAACTCACATATACATAAAAATCCATAGCTTGTAAAACTGATAGCCCAGATAAAAAGGGTAAAGACTTAGAGAAAGTAATATTTTAAGCCAGATTGTTAGTATGATGTCTGTAATTCATGTTACCTGGTAGATCTCAATATGAATATGAAATCTTATTTTCAGTTTCATCTTTACCAAATTTTCATAGTAGGTGTCTACTTAAAGCCGAATTATTTAAATACTTACTCTTTATTTTTCAACTGAAATAATCTAGCTGTTTCTGAGAATGAGACCAGCTAAAACTGTATGGTGTCCTTTTTTATCAGTTCTGCAGTGTCTGTGCTTCAGAGTGAGGATTTGGGTTCTGGAGGAAAGGGTACGCACTGTGATGCATCTTTTGCTGTCCAAGTGAAAAAAAGCATCCAGATTTGGCAAAGGCATAAGTTTTAAAATACTGCTTTCATTTACACAGATAAAACATCTGAAGATGTCCTTATCAAGCATGCTTGTGCTTCGTTCAGCTGCATTTGCTGAATGGATGCATTATCTGCACAGACCAGCTCTGCTCCGTTTTCTTTACAGCCCTTCCTTGTTGCAGGCGGCGACATGATGTTGGACAAGGGTGAGACCTCTGATGAGTGGGTCTAGGACTGCCAAGGCAGGGGAATCTAACCAGATCGAGCAGCTGGAGAGAAGATAAATGCTGCAGACTGCGCTAAAGAGGAGACAGAGACAGGAGGAGATGGAGTTTCGAAGACAGTCTGTGTGGGAACGAAATTAGAGATTAAAAACTCGCCATCTTTCTGCTCTCCACAGCATCAGTGGAAATAACCCATATTAGAAAGTGACGCTCTCACTTGCTTTTGTTTATTCTATGAGCTCGAAATGTGGGACATGTGTTTTGTAATTGGAAGGTTTTTGCTCTCCCTGGGCTCATCATGCTTGCAGTCACAGTGCCAAAGGATGATTTGTTGTTGCTAGTGTTGCTTTTTCCAAAACTCAACGAATGACATACCAGAAATACTGAAGGAACATTAAGGATGCAAAAGTTATCACATGAGAGTTAGAAACACCAAAGCTAAGGCTGTTCGCCTGAGCTTAAACCAGTTCCAGCCTTGTGTGTATATTGTAGCACAGGCCTTGACTATGTGCCTGGATCCAGTTTTACTGCCAGACACCTATTTTATTTTGCGCGTATGATGGACCTGTTCTGCATAGTCATGCTGCTGGATTGCTGTCTTACCGGCTGAAGAAAAGGGATGGTGAGGATGAATAGGGCAAGGACTGCAGGTGGAAAATAATAGTCCCCTGGCTGAGGCGGCTGTAAAGAGCTGAATTCTGCCCTGGGCTCTGCCACTGAGCCCCTGTGGGACGCTAGTGCGTGACGTTTGTAGGGACTCGTCACTAAGTATGTGTGTTAGTTGCTAGTGCTCAACTTCGGGCTCGTTTGCAAAAATGCTGAGTGCTCAGTCTTCTCAAGGGGAAGCTGTACTTTGAAGTCAGGAGAAGATGTGCTTTGAGTATTTAAATACATACATTTCTTAGGTTTCTAGGTGAAACATAAGGGCCTAAGTTTCTGTAATAACCATCTATATTTATTTGCTGCCCGTGCCTCAGTTGCTCGCGCTAGCAGCAGGCGTAATGCTGATCCTAAGCTCAGACGATGCTGTAAGCGCTTTGACTGCTGATAAACTTCATAGCATATTTTCTTAGAAACAGCTCTGAATACCGCAGTAATAGGTACTAGGAGTCATTCAGTGGACAACGAAAGTAAAAGAAAATAACGAATATGGTGAATACTGTGGTGGAGTACACAGGGCAGGGCACTTGGAAAATGGCTTGTGTGTATGTGGCTCAATGTTACGTTATAATTCATCTATGTGAGGAGATTGATTTGTTCAGACAAACTCAGTCAGATCCAAACTCTGAAGAGCTTGATTTTCTATTCCTGTGCTCTGTTTGGGTTTTTTTTGAGTGCATTAATGCAGGAAGTCAGTCAATGAGATGATAACCCTTAGTGTTGTGTTTTTGTTGGTACTAAAGAGATTTTCTGGGTTTTATTCATGTGCTTTTCTTTCATGGTTTTATAACTTCACTCTCCTGAACACTAAAAAGATTTGTATGGATAGAAAGGAAGCAGTGTCTCTTCAAGATACAAAGTTATTAGTAGAAAGAAGTAGCCCTAGGATCACTTACTTCCATTTCCTTTCTGTGGATGGTTTTAATGGCTTTGGTGTCCTGCAGGTACTCAATAATACTCGCACCAAATTAACTATTATCTCGTAAATGGTTAAAAAGAGGAATAAAACAATTCTGAAGAAAGCTAATTTCTGGTTTGCACCCCACATCTGCTCTTGTAAATACTAAGTGTTTCATTTCATTCCTCTGTATCAATGCCTTGCCTTAAGTATTTTGTCAGCTCTTTGGGTGAGGGTACCCCACATGCATTGCCTGAAACGAGAGGTTCTGGGACGTGATTGGGACTCGTAGGGGTAATAAAGACTGTACTGATTCTGGAGGGTGATGCGTACTAGAGTGTGTCTCTGTGGGTGATTGGCACACATATTGTACATGTGGCGTGAATGCCCATGCTTTTTTTTTTTTCTTCTTCTTCTTTTTTGGTGTGCTTTGAGAGCAATCCTATAAGCCCAGAAAGAAAATTGCTGCTTTGGAAATGAAGTGAACATTTAAGGATGGCCATGTAGGAAAGATAAGTACAGTGTCATGTAGTTCAGTTAACAGTTTGTTATACCCTTCCCTTCCCTCCCCCAAAAAAACAACAAAACACTTTATTAGCTACAGTACTTGTGCGCACACACACAAGTTAGTGACTGGATCATCTCAAATATATGGTGCGTATGTAACAGAAGGGAAATGAGTTTTGGGCAGATCCTGTAGAATTTCTTTTTTGTGCTCCTCCGTGTGAAGGAAGTGAGGCTCTGTAGTTGCAGGAATCAAGCTGTACACAAAATAGATTAAAATTTATTGAAGATACAAATATTTAAATAAACGTACAAGTATTAATCAGTATTGCCTAGGATGGGTTTTTTTTAATCTGGTGTTTTTTCTCATGGTGGGGGTGTGTGTGGGTGTGTGTGTGTGTGTGTTATTGCCTGACAGAAGGCGTAAGAGCTCTGTGCTTTCCACTGTAAGAAGCAGGGTGGGTGCATCTTTCTTGAAACCAAAAAGTCAGTTGTTTCTAATGGTATAAAAGTCGGAACTTAGAAAGCTAAGAGAAGATAAGTAAGGACCTATAAATGGTAATATATACACTGGAATGAATTCACGTCTTTGAATGGCTAACACTGACATATATTTAGATCATACAGTGTTGTTTTAATATCTGAATTTTGCTGTTCCATTGTCAAAACACTCTATTAAAACCCGCCACTTTTAGTTTGCTTAAAAGAGCTTCAGCAAACAGATAATCAACCAGCGCTATTGGCAGAGCTATGCAAACTTTTGTGTATGTTATCGATGGTGATGGCCAAAATTAATCAAATAAACAGAAAGGGATAGCCGATTTGATATACAGATGTCAAATTGATACACAGATGCTTTCCTTCTCTCTGTACACAAAAATATGCCTCTTCTATCTTGAAAGCATGTTTTTAAGCGGTTGCTTTTTTGGTAATCTTAGGTCGTGCTATGTAATCTCATGCTGAATATGTTAACAGGTACGGCTGAAAAAATGCAGTTGTTAGATTCCCAACAGAACGACAGGTCAAGCGGTATCAGTATCCAGAAATATGCCATTAGATGTTATGTATTGTCTTTCTTGGTCTCAGCTGCTTCTCCTCTTGCTAATGCTTCACGCTTGTGATCATGTCTCCTCTTAGCATCCAACTGACTCTTTCAAGATGATTTACATAAACGTAGATGTGTTTATTTCTGGGTTTCGAAATAGAAGTAGATAAAGGCTGAAGAGTGCCTTTTTGGCATTAGTGCAGAGGCTTCTCGCAGGGAAAGCAGTATTGAGAAAACTCCGGCTGAGCCCTCCAGTTCTTGTCGTTGATGCAGCCTGCACAACAGCAACCGATTCTGCTTGCGGACTGACTACTGCTTCCTCTGCTACTTCATCTTTCTCATTTGCCTCTGGGTGCCTTTAGCTGAGTAAGGACTCAAAACCAAGTTGCTGCTTGTCTCAGTGACAAATTTGGGGCAGCTGTTTTTTTTTTTTTTTTTCCCCCCCTTTCCTCTGAGGTGAACTGTTTTAAAGACTAGTTTTAGAAACTCCATGCTGCTGCATCTTGGTCAGAACATAACCTTTTTGGCCCAGGTCCATTGCCAGCTTTAAAATTAAAACGAAAGTGAACATTGCTAGTCAGTTTAAATATCTTGTGGGTTTTTTTTAATGTTATATTTAAACATATATGTAATGACTGTTTAGTTCTGTCTCCCCTTTTTTCGTATTCCAAGGAAGCTCAGATGGTCAGGTGTTTAAAAATAACCCTCTGAGAAAAACTCCTAGAGTCATATTTTCTTGCACAAAAACCCAGCTGAGACTGGCCTAACGTTCAAGCATGAGAAGCATTTTGCTGCCACTTCCTCCTCTCCCCATTCAGGCCCGTAACTACATCTGTGGCACTTAGTGGTTCACAGCTTTTCAGCCAGTTAACCCTGGCTCTTGGTGACTGCCTAGTTTTCCCGAGGCGAGCGTGATGAGTCGCCTTTCTTCGCTTTGAGCATCCTGAGCGGACTGCCAGAATCCTTCCTCAGTACCTTCCTGGCTCACGTTGTAGACCAGGGGATTCGAGCCCTCCCCACCAGATCCCTTTCTGCTCCTTCTTTTTTTAAAACAAAAAAAAAAAAAAAACCACTAAGAAGATTCCCTTCAGCAAAATTGTGGACTATATTTCTGATACGTTTGGGGTTTAGAGTATTTAATGTAGTGCTTTCGTTATGCTATTGGGGTTACCTGGCTGCTCCGGGCCGTGGCTTGCCTTAAAGTTGCTCCTGCTGGAGGCAGAAGTCGGGTGAGTATAAGGCGTTAACACGGAGCCTGCTTGGACTGCATTCAGTGGTACTTGAGCAGGATTTGTTCGTGTTTTTAGTTACTGTGATAGGGCCCTGTATTTGCATACAGATTTCCTTTTGTTTTTCCATGAATCTGCTCTGACTAATCCTTGGGCCTGTGTTTCATTAAAAGTGTTGACTACAGAATGATGGTTTTGGTAACAGATGAAACAACCTTTTTTCTTTTTTCCTTTGCACGTACAAAATAAAAAGTACAGGGTGACCATTTCTATTCGATAATTGAGCATGTGTCTCACTTTGTTAGGAAAGCCATGTTCTGAGAATACAATTCGCTGCTGGTCTTTTGGTAAGTTAATGCCAGTTTGGAAGAGCAGTTCTCCCTCCCACTTATCCTCTTATTCTTGCCCCTTCCCATCCGCCGCTCCTCCCTTCCTATTTTTAGAGGCAACACAAAGCTGTATTGCTTCGAGCCGGAGACACAGATTAGGAGCGTTTTAACATTTAGCAGCAGATTTCTAGAAAGCAGATGAGCCCCACTTGTACATCCTGCTCCTAAAGCGGGGGTAAAACTGCTTCTACGTTGTATTCGTGAGTGTGCGTTGTCTACTTTTTTAAAATCGCGCTCCTTGCCTCCAAAGCTACGAGCAGATTACGACTGAAGTTAGCGTTCTGGCAAATCGATGTGCGAGGAGAGCGGGTTCCCCGTTTCTCCACATGCAAACGGGTGTTGTGCAATGTTTCCTGCGTCCTTGTGCAAATAAAACTAAGTTCAGAGTCTCTGTGTTCCTGCGATCTACAAACTAACCAGGAAGAGAGAAGAGTACTGCAAGAGGACAGTTTCTGTGGTGGCGATAAAAATCACAGCTACTTTCAGGAGTCCCAGAGTCCCTGCAGATTTATGAAACCTTCACACAGAATCACACACGTGTGTGTTTATCTATATTCATAAATAGATATAACTCACGCAAAAGGGTGCTGTTAAGAGTTGTAATGTTCAAACAAGTTTGCAGCACTGCAAACCTTGCATTGAGTGAGGACACGCAATACTTAAACTTTTAGTTTAAGTGAAGCATGCTGAATGTTTAACAAGACTTACTTGTTTTAACTCTAAAACAATTATTTACAGTCCTTAATTATATGTGAAACATTTGTGATCTAGTTTGCAATTCTTTTAATCTTAATGCAATAGAATCTATTGCTAAAACGAAAAGAAGGGATAATTTAAGCCAATTCTTTCTGTGAGTATGGCTCTATTGTACAAGCAATTGAGTAAAGAAAATAGGATAGTTAAAATAGTTTTAAAATATCATTAAGACCCATTTGGTCTGATAGATAGGGATCTGTCTAAGTATAGCAAGAATATTTTAGTTAGATTAAAAAAAATAATTAATCAGTCCTATTGATTTTCAAGTCTAAGAATAACAAGTGTTCTGGCTGCTGTTATTCATAAACTTCTGCAATAGAAAATGTATGTTAAAAGAATGTGATTGTGGGTGTATTTACTGAAAACTGAAGTTTAACATTTTTTCCCTGGGCTTAAGTATTGTGAACCTGACTGAATGTGCTAAGTATGTTTTTAACAGGGCAGCGCGCTTTAATCAGTTAGTTCATCAAAGTCCTCTAGGAATCTCTCCCTGCTCTAGTTAAAAGCAAGTCAGCCAGTCCGCTCAGGGAGGTTTTTCCTTCCTGAAAGCCCCATCCTTCTAAAAAGTTTTTCATCTTCCTATCTTACGTGGCCATCAGCACTCTCGCAGCATAAGGCTTTGCGTGTCTGTCCCCGTGACCGTTTCTGCCTGCCCTGCAATCATGAGCGAGGCAGTGAAACTGGCACTTCAAGTAGTCGTAGCTGCCTATAATGTGACTCAGAGCAATCAATGCGATTAAAATTTAAACATCTTATCCAGCGTGCTTATCCACTGTTTGTAGGAGACCTCATTTTATGTCTTTATGTTAATACCTGGCAAAATATGAACGAGATCTTAGATTTTGTTTAGTGCGATTTGGTACTGCCGTTCATTTTTTTTCCCTTTTGTGTTGAACTGTCAATTCGGTTTTTGATTGCTTTTATGAAGGGCTGCTGTAACACTCATTGGGAAGACACCAAAGCTTTATCTTTTGTGAAGCTGATATCGATAACAGGTTGTAAAGAATTGTAGACTCTGTCTACACATGGCTGCATGGATTTGAGCTTTTACGAAGCAGGTTTGATACCCGGCCAGTTTTGGTCTCTGTAGGCCTAATAAATGAAAGAGATTTTTCCACTGCCCGGTCACAGCAAACAAAAACGCAGCTTACTGAATTGGCTGTTCACTGCCAGTTTAGGAAAAAATTTGTCATTTTCTTGCCCTGCATAATGAAAGCAGTACTAATTAGTAGAAAGCACTAAAACAATTCCATATGCTTTTCGTTTACTGTCTGAAAGCTTTAAAAAGTTCTTTTTCCGTGTCTGATTGCGATAAGAACTTTTGAAACCTGTGAGTGTCCTTAAGCTTAGGCTATTAAACTGCATGTGAGCTACAGACAGCTCTTAAGCATGCAGGAATCCTTACAGAAGAGTTCCTTCCAGGAGTGAACTCGTTGGTTTGCAAACGCTTTCCGACAGCTTTGTCTATAAAAGTGAAATAGGCCTTTTCTTCCTTTAAAAGTCAAAATAAACCTATAATTGGTTTATAGGGCCTTGCGCTCAAGTTGATGGCATTTCTATCCCTCTGCAATGCAGCAGGAAGAATTGGGGGAAATCGGGAGCCCCTTGCATCTGGTCAGCAGGCTCTGCTCTGGCATTGTCTGTACATCAAAGGACCGTTTGATGGTCCCCGTTAACACCTTGCGGCACAATATCCCCATCGCGGTGCTGCCCAGCGCAGAAAGCTGGCGCTCCTATCTCCTGGGCAGAAGGAAAATAAACGGGAAGGAAGATTGGGGGTACACGGGGAACGGGGTGAAAGCGGAGGTGGTGGAAGAAACGCCATATCTGAAGCCCTAGCGTTACCGAATGACCATTTACGAAACTTTTTGCAGGCAAGGCCGTGTGCTGCTGACATGCAAGAGGAGAAAAGTGGAGGGCTGGGCATGCCAGCTGGCAGGTTACTAAAAAGAGAGAAAAGAAGAAAAATTACATGCAGCGATGATTTGCGTGCGTGCAGAAATCAGGCCCGAGTGCACCGTGGCCTGGGTATGGAGGTGGCGCGGGCGCAGCCAGGGCTTTCGACACCTCTCATGCTGGAGTGGCTACTTGGGAAACTGGAAAATTCACTTGTCTCGTTGAAAGGCAGCGAGACAGCACTAAAACTGGCCCTCCTGGTTAGAAACCAGTTGGGTAGCAAACATATCAAAAGGCCCTTAGCTTCCAGAAAAGTGGATGAAGGGAGGAGGAGAGCTCACGTGACTCCAGGGAGCTGGCGAGGTGGGTAAATAGTCCGCGGAAGAGAAGAGCATGGACACCTTGGATGTCCAAGGCGCTCCCGAGCTGTGTGATGAGCGTGACCTACAGTCATAACAAAGGGTGAAACCTCTCTTTACCTCCTTTAATTTATGCGTAGTCAGAATTTCTTTACCCCCCTGCTTTGCCTTGAGAGCTTCAGTGTAACGTGGTGGCGGCAGCTGACTGGAGTTAAGCTGAGCTGCAAATATGGCTGCTGTTCCCTTTGCTCCCACTTGCACTTAAGGAACGCTTGAAACGATTAAAATATTTTCTCTCTGATGAGAGGTGCAATTTATTCCATTTGTGTTCTGCAGGAACAAAACAGATTTCCCTGTTTTTTGGAGTGGGGGGTGGTGGCAGTCTGGAGAAGCATCCTGGAAACAACAACAAAAAAAAGTCATAAAATTTAGTCATAAAATCGGAGCTGTTTTCATTGTTGGAAGAACTGAGCAGCAGTTTCTTGGCATTTTTTTAACTAGTATGAGAGTTTTTTTTATATTGTATGTATGTAAATACATACATAGACATATATATAAAATCTATGCATGGAATGTGCTACTGGGTTTTGTAGTAACTTAAACAGAATTATCTCATTTTCAAAGTTATGTGTAAATGCTATAAATTCTTTATGACTCAGAAGTTCATGGAATTAATATATAATAATCCTTTGTGTTCATGTTGTAACTGCCACTGAAAGTAAATATTAAAACCATTTTACATTTAGGGAGATCATGTGATAGAGAAGCTGTTTCTGTATCCAGGTTACATAGTGAGTTGCTGGTGAGTTGGCTTAAAGGGAAGGGGGGGAAAAAAAAAAGGATGCTTGGCAACAAATCCAAAAATAATAGAAACCAGGCAGCTCAGTTTGAACCAAAACTCTTAGTTACTGTTGTTGTTGTTTTCCCTCTTTGGCAGAAGCTTACAAAAAGCTTCCATAACTGCTGCATTGTACAGTTTTGTTTGCATTAGCTATGCAGTGTTCATGCTGCCCAGTCACACTTGCTAAGGATGAGAGAAGTACAATTAAGAAGATAAGGAGGTTATCTCTGGCCATTGACCCAAGAGGGGACTTTCTTCATTCCTTGCATAAGGACCCATGCCAGACAAGCTCTACTGTTAGGTGGTTCTCTCAGTCTTTTTGAGGTCCCCTGCCCAAGACTAACTGTTGATACTAAATTTCCTCATTGGCTGCTGGCATAAACCTGTGAAATTTTGCATTATGTGAGTTATGGTGAATGATACAGTTCTGCAAGACTAGCTATAGGTCACTTATCATGGCTATGGACCAAGGATTACAGTTTGGAAACTCCTGATTTTGAAGTATTCTGAGATTCTTCACTTTCTGCAGGAAAGAGAGATGACGCTGCAGCATGCACTGGGCTGCAGAGCCGGAGAGATGAGATCTGGAGTGATCATCTAGCTTAGCTGGATGTACTCATCTAACAGCAAAGATACCTGATTTCTAGTCCTTGGGCTAGTAAGTGTTAATGTATGTGTGCAGAGTGGAGAAGCATCAGCAGGTGAGCAAGGGGGGTATTTTTTCAGTAGGCTAAAATGAGCTGATCTAGTAGGGAATAAACTGGCTGCTTCTGGAGGAGAAAGTTCTTCCCCCTTTTTCCTATCTTATGCTCCATTGCCTTGGTCAGGCTAGTGTGCTGAGGAGGCACACAAAAGGGTAGGATGAGTGCAAGGAAAGGGACAGGAGCACATAAACTTTTTAATAGCGGTTTGCTGGCACCTATTGAACGTTTGTTTCCAGAATAATTTGTAAAGTGGTGTTTTCGGTATTTCCGTATAGAGTAAGGATTTGTACGTTCAAATAAGATACAAAAATTAATTCTCTTAAGTTTTGCAAATGTAGCCCGGGGGTAGAGAGGAATCCGCATATTGGATTATAATTGTCAAACAGCTTTGAGAAAACCACATTCGGTCATGACCAGAGTTATTTGTTGGAAAATACTCTCTACTCCTACGCATCATGGGTTTCAGGCTCAAAGCTTATAATTTCTGGGGCTAATCACATTGCTGGAAGAACAAGATGGTGTAAGAGCTGACTTTTTAATCGGAGAATCTCACAAACTAGGCATGAACATTGTAGTAGAGTTTAATGATCTTTGATCTTTGCACAGAAACCTGTGCGTGACATGCATTTTTGTGTGTTTAGGAGCACTACGATTTCTCGGTTTTCCTATTCCTTATTCTCTCTTCAGTGGAGAACTTTCACGTGTTTTTGGCAAATGTATAGATTTGATCAAATAGCTTTGAATTTCTAAAAGTTATCGGATAAAAATCTAAGCATAGTTTAAAAATAGTAATAGACCCCGAGGCAAAAAAAGATGTGACAAAAACGCATATGGATATAATATATTCCTGTTCTAAGCTGCTATAATAAGGGGGATGACTTTAAAGGTTTGCTTTGTTTGGTACAATACTGCTAAACATACGCCAGGAATCATCCTTACTCGGAGTTGTGTCGTAAAAGGCAGTTTGGTGGCCAGAGAATATTGCAGCTGCATTCACGTTTCTTGTAAGCACTTTCTGTCCAGCTTTCCCTGTAGGATATCCTTATATCTGTGCTCTCTTGTTTGCTTTTGCTTTCATAACTCTCTGATTTAATTACCAAAATGTAAAATCACATATAAGTATATAACTTTTAATTTTTACAAATCTGAGACTCAAGTGCATTCTTTTGAAAATGTAACAGAACATAAATGGACTGATCTGAGTTAATACCACGCGGAGAATGTACTACTTTTCTGTCAGATTTTCTGTCTATTCTGCAGCTGTTTTTCGCTCTCTAGTTCATAGACTAAGAAAAACAAATGGTCTTGTACATCAAATGAGGTGAGCTTAAATATTGGTCTGAAATAAGCATAATGCTAATAAGTATTATGAAATGATGAGCAACTAAAACCTTTAGTCAGCCAAAACAGCGCCTCAGATGCAGGAAATACCATAGTTCCTAAAATCAGTGGTGGACGTCAGCTGACGTTCGTAAGACTATGGCAGTTGTGCTCAATTTGGACCCTGTGTTTCTCTAGATGCTTGGTAAAGAGTGGCAGCCAACCTTAAAATATTGAACTGGAGCCAAATCCTGCAGAGCTCATCCTGCTGTTTAGGACTTCATTAACCGTCGAGTGTTACTGTTGTGAATGCTTCCTGTGTAATAGGAAAAGTCTAGTACTCCAAGGCACGTGCTTCATTTAATATGGTGATGAGCCACAAAATTATGGAAGCTGTGTCATATCAGCGGGAAACTGCAGGTGCTGTTGTCAGTATAAATTTTTATTTCTTCAGATTTCTTTTTAATAATCTGTCCTAAGTCAATATGATCAGTGGAATACAGGTATAAGGTTGCTATTCCGTTTTAATATGCTTTTCAGTGGGAGGACAAGCTGTGAGCAGCTGTGTGCAATGTGTTGTGGAGCAGCAACCTTAATTTGGGAGTCTGCTTATTTGCCTGAGAACCATAATGTTTTATACTGAGTGTGTAATGTTGTTTGAGCAGAATGAAATAAAATCTTAAACTCTACTACTCCTGTTGATAAATGCACGAACTAATTTTTGTGTTGATGCTAGTGTAGCAGTAGTTACTTAGGATATTACAATTTTCATTTGTAAATTCCTCTGAGACACTTCTTCAAATTAAAAGGTGAAACATTCCTGGGAAACACGCTCTAGAGGACCCTGCTTGAGCAGGGGGGTTGGACTAGATGATCTCCAGAGGTCCCTTCCAGCTTCAACCATTCTGTGATTTTGTGAAACATGATTTTGGGGATATTTGGTGACAGAAAGTTCTAGGACTATAGGAAATGATATCCCGTATGATGATGTAAAGAGTAACTTTCCTAAACAAACCTAAAAACAGAATTAATTTTACCATGTAGAAAAGAATCCCTCACGAGATGATTCCAGTAAATTGATGGTATGGTAAATTGATGGTAACACATATGGTATTTGCACAGTAAATAATTGTGTAATTATTGTGGCCTTGTGATAATTGTACTAATAACAGAAAATTGAGAAGGTTTTCAGGGAATACTTTGTACTTCAAAAATGCTGTACAATACGTACATTCCCGCTCCCCCCCTCAAAAAAAAAAAAAAAACCAAAAACATACCTTTCACTGAATTAATGGTCTTGGATCAATCCTCACTGTTGGGTAAGATGTTTGATACACTTCAGTCAGTTGGCTTCGGTCCACATAAAAACACAGTTTTAATCCTAAGGAAGATTAATCTTTGATTTAAAATTAACTGCACTGAGCCCCACCTTTTTCTTGACGTATATACAGCAAAGTGCATATATATTCACAGATCTTGTGTAAATATATTCAATCTTAGAATCTTTTCAAGTGTTTCCATTCTTCAGAGTTCCCTGTTTTCTTTTACATTAAAACTTTTCTACTTGAAATTTATGCAGTAAAACACTAAATGATTATTCCAATGACGAAATATATATATATTTTTAAAAGGGTATCATTTTTGCAGATCTGCTGGATTTCAGATGAGTTTTCAGGAACATTATAATGATCTGTATGGTGAGCTAAGTCTGTTAGAGTGGCTTACAGCTGAGAGACAACTACCAGTGCCTGATACTTCTAATCAGTTGAGTAATGTTGTATGAATGGAAATATTTTATTTTCCTTTTTCTTCATTGAAAAAAAGTCCTTTACTGAAAGCCAGTATGTTATACTCTGCCAAATAAAACAGTGCATGAAATTCTGCTCTCCTTTTTTTAGGAAGAGGTTTAGTGTAGTTTCCATGATTGTACATTGCCATACTAAAGTTTAATTCAACCTAATTATACTTTTCTTCTTAACTGTAACTAGTGATCAGAAAATTATTCCGTCCTTAAAAAAAAAATCTAGCTATTATAGATGCTCGATAGCCAGTTTTCTTACTTAAATTGAATTCAAGATACAGTATTATTTATTAGTCTTTTTTCAAAATGGAAATGAGCTTTTAATGTTTCATTATGATTTTACACCCTGATGTTTGAGCTGTTTAGCTTACCTTCATAAAAATAAGAATGAATGTTCTGGGAACATGCATGTAGGTCACATACTTTATTGCCACAGTTTTTTTTTTTTGAAAATTAGGTATCTCAGATGTCTCTGGATGAAACAGATAATCCCACAGGAATATTCAGTCATTCCTTGGAAATAATTAATTTTTATTGAAAAATAAATGTCATATATAAGATTATTTTAGTTGTCAGATTTATAATTTGCACACATCTGTGAGCATACGAGTTTGTTTCTCTGTTTTATTGGTCTGCTCTTCTGGGCAATGTTTTTACAGAAGTATTTATGAGAACCATCGAGAAATTGTTGTCTTGTTTGCTATTAAGAGCTCAGCAAAAAATCTGTGAACTGGATTTTATTATAAAAGAAACGTGTTGTCTGTTTTGAGAGGTTTTTCTGAATATTATTAAGCTGCGTATGTTAATGCCACTTAATGCAGTTTTTTGTTTGTTTTGGGGGGAGTTGTTTGGGGTTTTTTTTTCTTTTTCCAGGTTGAGATAAGTAACTGCTAAACAGAGAAAAAGAAAGAAAAAGTTTCCTAGAATTTCCATACCAAAAGGTTATCTCCCCTCCAGGCAGGGGCAGATGATCACAAGCGACTGAGTCAGTGTCATGAGAAGTTACCTTTCCTCATCGGGAGACTTTGTAACTGGTATGTGACAGCTCCTAATTTAGTGCAAATATGAAGTAAAATGGGTTTGCTTAATTATCTGTGTTAGCTGTATGCGACCTTCATAGTGAATCAAGGTAACCCATTTTACTTCAGGTTTTTGTGGCCTAGATGTATGTTGTGAGCAGTTGCAGCTTTTCAGGCAAGCACGGGTAAAAATGGTGACACCGTCAGAAAGCCTAACTTGCTTCTGCACGGTCTGGCGGTGCTGTTCGGACGTTGCTTGTAGGCCTACAACCAAACTGGTGGCAAAGACAGATGAGGCTTGCACTGCGTTTGCTTAGGCACTGTAGAAGCTCCGTAGCTAATTTTTGGTTCGACTGCTGATCTTTGATTTTGGTATTTGTGTGGCTCTTGCTGGAGAGGGCTGTCTGGCTTACTCCATTAGGGGCCGAGCGAGACGTGCCAGGACTTCTGCGGAGGAAGGCTGCCTGATGCTTCCCATTATAGGATGCTGTTTCGAGTTTTTTATAACTTTGCAAAACATTAGCCTTTGGGGCTGGAATGGTCTAAGTTGGGTGTTTGCCTCTAGCTTTTTTTCTTTTTTTTTTTCCTGCCAAATTATTTAGCTCTTTGTGAGAAGAATGTGGGGGAAAAGAGTTATTTCTTGTGTGTAGATTTTTTCCTTATAAACCTTTCTTGGAAACGCTGTGATGTCCCTTCCTTTGAAGCAGAAACTAGAAATTAGATGGCAGTGGGGAAAGCGCTGGGGACAGGCACTGGAGAAGGAGGGTGAGTCAGAGCTTTGCCTGCTGTCAGTGCTGTGAAAATCTCCAATATAAGCAAGCTGTAAGCTTTTAAAGAAATCACCGTTCTCACATGCTATCTGGAGCATGTCAGAGCTGCATGGATGCAACTGATGGTGTTTTCCTTCTTGCTGAGCAAGTCTGTGTCTTCTACTGCTGCGCATGTGCCATCCCTAAGTACCAACCAAGATACAGCTGGGCAGGGGTCACAGCATGTTGTAAGGAATGGGCTTGGCCATTGTACCTGAGAGCGGGTCCGTTATTCTCAATTATTTCTCACTGGGCAACTTTGGAAGAGAAGCTGCTCGATTTGGAGAACTGAGAACAGGACCAAGGGGGTGGGAGATTGGTGCAGTTCAGCTAGGGAAGGAGAGAGCTGTACTGGTTGGGCGAGGAGACTAGAGGCTGAGTGGAGGCTGAGCTGACGGACAAAACAGCTGCCTGTTACCAGGAGTGCTTAGGAGGCAGGATTGGGCCCTGGGTGTGCTGGGCACTGTGCAAGCACAGAGAGTGATAGTGTGGTCCCTGCCCAAAAATGACCTGGACTGTAAACAGAGAAGACGGACCCAGTGTGCGAGGAGAGAACACGGAGAGAAAAATGTGGTCGCGGCACACTTCCTGTCAGTCCCACATCTCTCTCTTCTTGTTATCGTTTGACGTGGGTTTGCTCAGGAGACAAACGTAAATGGAAAGAAAAGGGGAAAGAAGGGAGCAGGGGGGTGAGAGGAGGAGGATGACAACTTGGTGTTAACCTAAAGCGAAAAGAGAGAGAGGAAGGGATGACAAAAAACGTGGCACAGGGGATGTTTAAGCATATTTGTAGAAAACCTCTGCAATGTTTATTTAAGGCCTTGATTTGGCCTTTTGCATTTTGATCATCTGCCTCCGGTGGCTCCGTTCTTCAGCTTTTCCCCAGCACCGCAAGGCAAAAAAGGAGGGAGTGCAGGCACCAGGTCCCTTCCTTTCCCTCGCCCTCCTCTGCCTTCCCATCTGGTGGCTATTTTGAGCTTGGGGTGAGACAAGTTTAGCCCTTCTCTGTCATTGCAGCAGTTGCCTGTTTTTTTATGGGCAGCAGCATAGGAACTAAGAACTGGTGAGCGGGGCTAAAGAGACGGTTCAAGGGAAGTGGGGTCTAATAAGGAGTTAAGATACAGGGTAGCTAGAGCTGTCACAGGCAGAGAGTTGGAGGAGAGAACCAAGGCCAGGAGCTGGTGGACATACTGATCCAGGCCTGGGCAGCCGGGTGGAAGAATGAACTATGGGCAGGGACTGGAGTTAATAGAAGTATCTGTAGAAGAATGAAATAGGACAAAGGAGGGAGAGCCCAGGGGAGTGTGTGACAATACCATGTATGGAAAGACTGGAAATAACTGGAGATACAAGGAGGTAGTCCATAGTTTGAAAAGCATTAGGGAATGGAGACTAGAAGAAACCTGGCAAGGACACTGAAGGCAGGAATGAAGAAGGACCAGGACTTGAATCGACACAGGCTAGAGGATATAGGGTGTCAGGCTTGGGGGAAACAGGCAGAGGAGTTTGTCGTGGAGGGTCCTTTCCTATAAAGATCCTGAAATGTAAATAAACATTCTTTGGTTTCAGCAGAAGCTTCTCGGGAATGTGTGTTTTATCACCACCTACTGCTAGTCCCTATGGAGAGGTTTGGTTTGCTTTTGCTATCGGTTTCTCGTTTACTCCTTTGCTGCTACAACTGCACAGTATATTTCTAAAGATTTCAGCGCTACTGCTGAGTTGTGTAGGTGTCAGTGTGACACCATCAGACTTTCTGATGTCTCAATTTGTTTTTCTAGAAGTTGATAATGCAAACGTGTTTGTGGTGTGGCAGCGTCCAAGTTAAATAATGCCAAAATTAAGTTTATCTTTGCAGAGCTCCTTAATTTGGCCCCTGGTGAGTAAGCGTTACAATGTAGTATTTGAGTGTGTGCTAACATCCTGTTTTTTTCCGCAGGACCCCTGCTTCATTTGGCGCACAGGATGGACCTGCCCTGGGAATGAGTCTGGCTGATGCAGTGGAGGAGGCTGTTCTCTGTAGTACCCCTGCCTCGTTTATTGCCAAAGTTGGGATTTGCGTGGGGAGGGAGGCAGGGGATCGCAGGAAGGCAGAAGATGTTTTGATGCTCTGCACCGCCGCGTGCTGCCCTGGCGAACTGGATTCTCTTCCTGTCTGTGCTCCAGAGTTCCTATGTGAGTTCCTAGGTGAGTTGCTTAATCCTGTCTTTTCTCATGTTGTTACTGTCTGTCTGTGTCTTGCTTTCCTGTGGATGACTCGAGATCTCTGAGTCTGATTTAGAAAAGTGCTGAGCACTGATAACTGCAAGTGAGACACTGGGGGATGGATGATGTTTTAAAGTGCTATGTAAAGCACAATGTCCTGCTAAGTACTGTGCAAAAATTAGGGTCGAGTTATGGCAGACTGGAGGCAACGTTGTCTTCAGAACTGGAGAATAATCTTGACCTTTAATCTCCCTCACTATTAGTTTATTTATAAGTTAGGAATAGCAGAATAACAGTAGGAGTAACCATTATGTTTCTGAAGGACTCAGGTGCCTGGCTGAATTTGCAAAAAAAGGTCCTTGTTCTCCCTTCAGAAGAGGGTTTGAGTAATAGTCAGTAAATATGGTGTCAGACCATATGCCGAGCACTAAGGGTAAAACAGATTCCTGTTTCGATTTGTGGTAATTTTGTACACTGAATGAAGCAGAGGTGATGTGGAAATTGTATGACATAACTGCAGGGCGTTTCATGCCACATATGCAAACAACAGCAAAGCTTAGGTTTCCCTAAAGTGCCCCTATTTCTTCCATTTCCTACTTGCAAGTGCATGCCTCTGCAGATTTGTCTTAGTGTAGATGTTCAAATCATGAAATACGTTGCGGTGTAAAAAGCACTGCATTTTTTGATTCTGTCAGCTCGAATAATATAGCTACGTAAAACTAAAATAACAAGTAAATTCATCATTGATCGCAGGCACATGCATCTTGTGCCTGGTTATTGTATCAGATATGAAGTACACACTGTTTGTAATACCCACTATCAGAATAGCTGGAGGTCAGAATTTCAGCTGTATTTCTTCAGGCTCAGGATTGGTATTTTCCCAGTGTGGTGTCCATAGCTAGCTACAATGGTGTTGTAATCAGTAGATAACACTGAATTTTTTGGCCAGGCCACAGTTAAGCTAAATATTGTTTTAACTTAGCTGACTTGAATACAAAATATCTAACATTAGATCAGATTTTATGAATTAACCAAAAGTTTGTCTTTGGGGCCTAGAAACACAGTGAGCATGTTCGCCAGATAAGCTGTTAGTCTGTGCTGCAGAAGAGAGAGACAGAAAACGCTACGAAGCTGTAATAACGGGTAAATGTTATATTCAATAAACAGAGTACGAAAGCGCGTTCCACTCCCAGTCTGCTCACGGCAGATCTAACACATGTGGCTCTCTGAAAGGCCGCAGTAAGGCTTTAGTCATAGAGCAGTATTTTTAAGTGCTGCTTTCTAAGAAAACCTGAGTTATTTTTGAGTGCTGCCATGCAGTGCAACGGTTCCTTTAAGTCTCTGTGTTTAAAACAGTAAACCAGAAGGGAGGGGTGGGAGACAAAGATTCCAATTTTGTAAGCAGAAGTTAAAGATGAAATTATTTGCTCTACCTAGAGCATGGAGAATCATGTTGCAATTAGAGTGATGCAATGGTACATGTTACCAAACGATCACACAATTCACGGAGTCTGCTCAAGAAGAGCCCGGGACTGGGACAGCAGGGGTGTTGTGGGCCTGCAGGGCAACGCGCTGGCAGAGCCACGCGGGGAAGATTATCCGCTAATGCGGAGAGAGGAACGCCAAGAAAAAGAAAAACTGTACCGTTTCTGGGTATTCCGTAAAACAGGGGGTGTGGGGTAGGAGGGAGGGTTGCTTTATCGACGTGCCTACTTCGCTTCAGTGGCCCTTTTAATCCGGTATGGGGAATGTTTTCTGTTATGTGAATTTTAAGATCGGGAAAGGAATTAATGGAAATGGAAGCTAATTTTGAGCTAATATATTTTGAAAGCTGCTAATAATATTGGAATTTTATTCCTAGCTCTTTATTTCTACCATAGAAAAGTAAAATTCCTTTGGGTTAACTGAAACATCTGTTGAACAAATTGGTTCAGTTTCATGAGTCTGTTACTAATACTGAGAAGTAGATGATGTTTTATAAAACCAGTAGAGTTTGGGGTTTAGTGCCCATACTCTTTCATTTTTTATTAAAGTAGGTCATTCTGAAGTGTTATTTTTTTCCTGAGTATAGCAATACTGCGATATATTTCTACTATTTCGAGCTTTACTTTGTTTCAATGAGTTTTCTTCACTGTTATTTTTAATCAGTATTATTAATACTCTTTATAAAAAGTCATGGGTTACTAGGTTTTTGACAAATTCTCACTAATGCACCTTAGACTTTTTTTTGTCTTTTTCAGTGTAGTCCTGCTTGTGTTTCCTTGTTTCTGTAGCTTCTTCTACCCTCTTTTACTTATTAAGAAAGTTTGAATGTTAACAAAAGTTTAGCTGCATAAGAGTTCGCTTGCTCCTACTGCTGTTTCCTCGTTTGCAGTAATTATTTTGTCTGTGACATCACAGTTGGTGGGACAATACTATATGTGACAAATCCTTTCATGACTTTAAACGACAGAAGATGAGCATGCCTTAAAAGTTGACGAGAGCTAATCTCATATGAATTAATAAAGCAGGGAAAAGGGAGAAATTAGAAACACTTTCTAAGATTTTGTTCACGTGTCAGGAATGCTTTAATTTAATCTTATGCACATATGCTCATCTTAAATTAATTTAGGATTGCTGAGGGTTAGGGTTCTCAGGTGTATTTCCTATCAATATGAACACTATAGGAAATCACAAGTAAGTGTAATTTTAACATGTAGATCAAATTAAGTTCTGTAGGCTTTACTGTTAAATACACAAAATCAATGCAAGGTCTTTTTTGGGTACCACATATTACTTACTAGCTAGAATGCTTTTACGCATTTTTTTGTTGATCATTTAAAGGGAAAAGTTCAACTTTGAATTTAGGCAATAAATATTTCCTTTGTAGTACCTGCATTAATTATCTTGCAAACACAAGACTGGCATTGAGCACGCACAGTGAATGTGATTGTGAGGTATGCCGTTTTCAGCTTCAGGGTCGGGGCGTCGCACTGCTAAGAGTAGCTCAGCGTATGGGTAGGGAAGGATACAAACTAAAGTTGGCAACAATTTATAATGTTATTTTAACAGATATTTTCCTTTTCCTTTATTATTTCAAAAGCTTTAATATATGCTAACTATGTGGTAGTTTGGTTGCCCTCCTTAAAGTAGAAGGTAATGGAAGTATAAACCAGAGGGAAAGCAGTGTGGGATATCATTGTGTTGTTTTATGCGGTATTACCGGATGAAGAAGGAATGGAAACGTATAGTTGAGCAGTGTGAAGGTACACGCGAGTACTGGCAGCGTAAGGAGCTGCCCTACAGCTGATAAGATGTTCCTGACTCCCCTTGTGGTAGCGTCGTCCTTGGTGCAGCTCGCTGAAGTTTCAGATGACGCGCGTGCGATGAAGCGAGGGGGAAGTTGTGTGGCTGAAGGCCTGTGCCAGGTCTTTTTGAAGTTGTCTGCAGCAGCTGTGCTGGAGGTAAAGAAAGGCTTTCTTTGCTGCCATCGCAACATCTGCAACATCTGCACAATCTTTAACAGCAGAATTGTTCCACTAGCATGTATCGCTCTTGCTAATCTGGGTTGCCGTCATTCAGTCTCTCTTTTTTTTTTTCTTTTCTTTTTAGAAATGTTCACTTTGCTTTTGGGGATAAGATTGCAAAGATCTGGACTTGTACATTTCCATATAGAAACAGTGGGTTTCAGAAGCCAAAAAAAAGCTGAGACTTTGGGTTTGAGCCTTTCTGTATCTCAGGGAGGCTCTTAAGGTAATTGGGCAGTCTTAGGCTGCAACCTGTGAACTGGATTTTTGTACTTCTTCTCGTGTTTGGAGGCTGGAGGGTGAACGTGGGGCTTTTTTAGGGGAGATTTGTCCAGTGTCTTTGCGGCAGAACTTGACCTTGTGGCTGACTGCTTCCAGAAGAGCAGCCTCATCCCTCCCGGAGGGGTGTAGCCCCTTCCTCCTCCTGTCAGTGCTGCTGCCACAGTTCGGGAGCGAGTCAGCCCCAGGAGCTGAAGTAGCACTCAGCCAACCACTGCTTCAGCTGGATTAGTCCAGTTGGCTGTTTGAGCTCTTTGAACATACCTGTCCTGCAGTTGGACAGATATCTGTGCCTGAAGGTGGCTAAGAAGAGGGGAAAGCAGGACCGACCTCTTTTAGTAGCAAATCGGCTTATCTGTCGCTTTGAAACCGTGCCTTGAATTGAGGCAGGAAGAAGACAACTGAGGGAAATGTGAGTTCGACCTTACAGTGTGTTTACATTGAAAGTTAAGAAAAGGGAATGAGATAAATCACATATACTAGAATTTGCAGTTTTAGTGGTTTCTTTTAGTTGGAGTTTTTTGCATAAGGAATTTTAACTCGAACCCTTATTTTAACATGTTAACACTGCAAAGCTGGCATGTTTTTGTGGTTGTTTGGGCACGGTTACAAGGTTGGATCTAATGGTCAGATATAAGAGGTCTTGGAGGGCAAAAAAGGTAGTAGAAATGCTGACACTTCTCTGTAGTAAGGATTTTGGTGATCTTGACTGTAAATACTGTAAATTTATAGGGGTACTTGAAACCTAGGCTATATGTCAGGAAACAGATCTGGAGGAATACATCATAAATAAAATGGCTTTGTTTTGTAAATAGGTGTTATCCTTGTGTTTTGTCATCAGGATTTACTGGATGTGCGTTGCTTTTGACTGAACAACGTGATGAGTCTATAGGTGCCTTCCTGCTATAATCTGCTAGGGAAATAACTGTCAACAGAAAAGCAGAGTACTGATTTATGTAATGGTACTCGTTGCAGAAGTCTGGTTTGTGAGAACCAATTAACATAAATAAGCAAAGTAAGAGAAAACATATAGGAAACATACTGTTGCTTATTAGGGTTGTTAAATGGTGTTTTCAAAATTGTCTTTTGGCCAAATAATGATTTTTTGATTTATACTGTGAGGACTGTATTCTTGCACAAGCTCAGCTTTAAGAACAGGAACCGTCCATAAAATTGAACATATGCTTGCCACAATTAAGAATTAATAATGTACTGCTAAAACCAACAAAACTGCTGTTACGAGTCACTTGAAATGCTGTATATTGAATGCAAAAAGCTAGAGCTGCCAGTGTGTGAAATCCAGGATATAGTTGCCTGCCTGGGTGGAATGCCTTGCGGTCTGTGACCGACAGCCTCTGCAGGGCCTGAACGTGCCCTGGGTGACAGCTAGGCATTTTAAACTGCCATCTGTAAAACGTGCGTCTTTCCTAACACCTCAGAAACACGTTTAGGTCCTAGGAGTAGAGATCTCCATAGTTGTGCAATACACGCGTTTTAGCTCTTCACTTAAAAATGGGCACTGGAATAAGATAGTCCTAAGAACTCTCCTCACAGCTGAACACATTTAATACGTTCTGGTATCAGAAATGTTAACGTGAACTAAGTAACAGTAATGGAGTGCTTCTTTCAAAAACAGGAAGTACGTACATTTATATAAATTGCATAGTTTCAGCTATCATAAATGTGGTTTCAATGCAGTTGCAGGAGTAAAGCCCAAAGTAGCTATAACCAGTTTACTTCCTCTTCCAGTCAAAGTGCAAATAGCCATATAATTAACAATCTGTGGCTCATTTTCTCTCGCTGGCTTAAGCATACCGTTGCACATGTTCAGGCAGTGTATAAACAGAGGGCCCTTGACTTGCTTAAGAGCATTTTAAAACACACATATCCTGGATTATAACCGGCTCTGCAGATTCACAGAAGCGGCTCTTCGATTGCCCCTTTGGCTTGGCAGCGCAGCGAGCCCGGCGAGCGTGCCTGGCGCGGCTCCAGCCTCCGCGGAGGGGAGCCTTGCCAAGTTGGCCTCTTGCCGCCGTAAACTGCATGGGGCAGCAAAACCTGCTGCAGAGCGGGTAGACGGTTTCTCTCTTTAGGGACTTCCCTTCTTACATTCCATTACAAATTGGCTTTATTCAAAGTCTTCTATCATTAATTTTTTTGAGGACTGATTGCTCAGCTTTTCTGGACGGCTTTTTTCCGAGTTACTTCACCCGTCCTGCCTTTGACTGTATGCATACACTAAGGATGGCAGGCAAGCACAGCAAGCAAAAAGGGATAAGAAAGAGTTCCTCTTCTGCTCCTGTACGCTTTCAGGTTGCATCAAATATGTTTTAGGCTGTTTTGGGCCTTTGAGGGGAGCTCTAACATTTTATCCAGAAAAGGCCTGTCAGCACTCCTCTGTCTCTGCTGACATCGTCTCTTTCTCTGCACTCGAGCAGCAAATATGTGCTGAATATTCCCCGTTTACTTCACTTGCTCAGAGGAGTCAGTGAGGAGCCTTTCCAAGGAGGGAAAGGGAAGAGAAGGCCCTCCGAGGAGTGTTTCGCTAGGGAAGCTTTGCTAGGTGCAGCACTCGCCGCATACAAGAATCAGCAGTGGACCTTTTCCTGTTTTGACAGATTCTTGGCGAGAGGCTTTTTTTCACATGAGAGGTAGCGCTGCGTTTTGCAAAGCCCTGTAAGAACCTTTCGGCAGAGCTCAGCAGACATCACCCTGTCCTAAATATAGTATGATGGCAAAGAAGAATGCCCTTCTCTTTCCTGCTTTTTCTCTTCAATTACAAGATATAGCGGAGAATATTTACACTCAAGGCCTTACGAAGTACCATACGTTCACAGTGCCCATCGGCTGACTTTATGCAAGAAACTTAATAGGGACTATTTCATACTGTGCTATCCAAGGTTTTCCCTTCTTCAGGAAAAGCTGGCTAACCCTTTTTGTTGCCACTGAAACAACCCGAAGAGCTGCATCAATGACCAGAGTCTTGGTCTGTCTTTCGGAGTGGGATTTTAAAAGCAGAAGTGATCTTAACAGATTCATCACTAACCCCAGCATATGTGGGACAGTGCTTGTGGAGTGAACAGAAAGGAGGACAGAAAGTTCTGCTTCTTGGAGTTCTTGGCTGTAATTTAAAGGGGGGGAAGATAAGGGGAGACCAGTGAAAGTGAGAATTGCTTTGTGTCCTGTGAAAAATACTAAGGGGGTTATATTGAGGGTTTTTCATTCTAAATAAAATTTGGTAACTGTAAGACACAAGCAGGAATTATAAGATATTTAGTTGCGTAAAGGATTCCCTCCTATTCTTGTCCTCTAAAGTTTTAAGAAACCATACAGCTGCCACTCTGAAAAGGATGGTTGCGCAGTTTATGCTGCTACTTCTGCCTACGCTGTGTCTCTGTGTGTAGGTAATAGTTCATTATAACATAATTATAACATTATCTTCACTCATTCAGAAGAGTCTTATCTTAGGTACTTACCGCAGTTACGCATGTGTTCCTTTGCTTTGTGTGATATTGCCGTGTTTTCCTTCATGGCTTAGTTCTAACCCAAGCACAGGCGATGAAATGTGCTTACGTGTTATGCTGGGTTTTATCATTGAGTTAAGGGATCGGATAGGGCTGTGTTGTAAAATAGGACAGTAGGCCAGTCATTTTGAGGCAATGAATAGGCTGCTCTTATTCTTAGAGCAGCGTGGTCCAAGTGGTGGTCTGAGGGCCAAGACCAGCCTACGAGAGACTTCCATCTGCTCTGCTTTTTACCAAAGGAGATGGGGAATAGTTTTGAAATGGCAGATGCTGCCCAGCAACTGGATGCTATTCAGTGCCTGCTGCAGTCCAACTTAGAGATCTGGCCTTTTGCTGCCTCCGAGGAAGAGGAGGAACATGGAGTGGAAGGGGTTACATAGAGCAGCTTCCCTCCTGTTCTCCAGTCTTACTTCCACGATGGTATCTTGGAAATATTTACCAGTAGCTACTTATGGCATATGTAGGCTGGTCAGGTTGAGGACCATCGTGAGGCTTAGTGGGTTCAGTCTTCGCGAATTGGCTGGTGGGACCTCTAGCCAACCACCAAAATATAATTGCATACCCCTTGTAGTAAATGACTCCTTTCCATTAAAAAAACCCACATTCTCTTAAGCTGCTCATTAAAAATATCTTTATCAATCACAAGCTACCAAGCGTGTTGTTTGCATACAAAGCAATTCAGATTGAAACATCTAATTGCTGTTTGAGAAGTCAGATACTATTTTTTAAGGTGATTTTGAAAATACAGTCTTATATTACCTTTTAGAAGAATCTCAAGTTGAATTTGCAAAATAACTATTACGTCTGAAAAGACCATGAGAAGCTGGATATCTGTATGTGTGTATATAAAACAAAAATTTGAAAATCTATTGTATATATACTCTTTGTTTCTATGCTGTGATGGTCTATAAAGATTTTATTCTCCTGAGGTAATACACATACCCATTAAATGTGAGCACTGAATGCTGATTTAATATATGCAGGTCATCCAAATATATAGCAATTATCTATAGCAGTTATCTCCACAGTTGGTTGTGTCTTATGATAATCAAAAGATTAAATAGTAAATGCAGATTTTGGATTTTTGTATGACTTACATTTTTTAACTTTTGCATTTAGTATTTCTTTTCAAATTGGCTAAAAATTTTCAAACTTAGGAAAACATTAGGCTCTTTTAATGATGGAAATGGTTAAGGTGAAAATGAAATAAGGAAGATCATGTATGAAGAGGGCACTAGTCCTAAGATCTGGACTTCATCATGTTATTCCTCTCTTTCAGCTGGTGGTAGAAAAAAATCTAAATTTTCTCTGGTTTGTGTATGTGTCTGTATACAAATAATCTGAATTAATTCAAATTTGGTGAAATTATATCCATATTCCTAAGAGTGAATGTAAACAATATACAGCCACTTAGAGTATGAAGCCTTCTGTCCAGTTTAAACTGCTGGATGGTTTGTAGTTTCTGAGATTACAAGGGAAATTAAATATTTCTCTCTCTCTTTTCTGAGTAGAAAAGAGAAACTTGACACACACTCCTTTCCCTGTAGGTCAGGTGCAGTGCAGAGGAATCAAATGGAATTGGGAACAAAAACGCTTTTCAAAATTATATGGGAGGCAGGTAGGCCCAAAAGTACTTCCCTCTTTCTGTGCAGCTGATCTGGTAGCAAGAGACAACTTGATGGAAATTGCTGCAAATGAATGGTCTGGAATGTGAAAGAGCCATGCGCTGTTGTAAGGAGTCATTGCAGTTGTGCTGGCCTCTAGGATGGGTTGCAGAATTGTCCTTCGGAAATTAAACTGAACGGAAGCACTGCTTCTCCTCTGTAGCAGTTCTGACTGAAGTCCCTCTTGTCGGCGCTACACGAGATCCATGTACCTGTACGTTCCCTTGAGCTGCACCAGGTTCCCCTATGGTTTCTGCCTCTGGCATGGAAGATGTGTGTCCTGGGGACAGATTCTGTGACCTCGTGTCAGGAGTGGGGCTCAACACCATTCAGCTACTCAAATTGCCACGATTCAGTGTTGAGCTTTGTCCAGATTGACCCGGGGGTAGTATAAAGGCACGCTTTATTGCTGCAGACTTTCAAAACTTGCTTTTTCAATTATAGAGAAGTTAGAAGAGCTGCACAAACTTAGACGAAATAACAAATGCCTATGTAGGATTTCCATCCTGCCTGAATGTGTTGGGGCCTCTGGTCAAGTTTCCTTAGCTTCTCTCCTTTGGTCCTGTCTCCTCTTGCAGTTGTTTAAGCTGCTTTCTTGATCAAACTGTTTTCTGCCAAGGTGAAAAAAAAATTCCCTTTGCACAGACATGTATATACCTTTGGGTACACAGGGTGCCTCCCAGTTTGTGTTCTTAAAAATCGGTTCTATCATCTTGTTTTCTTTGTTTCTTGTTTTATACGAGGGTTTTTCCTCTTTCTCCTTTCTGCTGATAAGGTGAGTGGAACCAGTTTCTTCCAGATATCGTCTGCCTTGTTGTTCTCAGCTTCTTGCCCCTGGATGAAAGACTGTTGCTCAGTTGCTCCTGGCCTGGGTCATGGGTGAGATCAGTGCTCTTAGCAGATGACCACATGCAGAGTGTGTGTGTGTGTGCGTGCGTGCATACATGTATGTATGTATGTCTGTATATATATAATAACAATCGTATAACATCTGCCAACATGTTTTCCAGTTGGATAAATCTGTGTCATCACTTTGAAATGTTCATTTCTATCTACGTTTTTTATTTAGGAGAAATCAAAAATTACCAGTAGCCTTTTCTGTTTTCTAAAGATCAGTCACTGACTGAGGTTGATTAGTTAATGGAAGTAGTATATGACTAGATGGATGGTGTTATAAGTTAGAGACGTCCCTCCTCAAAGAATGTGTTACAGCTTGGATTCAGTTACTGTGTATTTTTATTATGGTAGGACTCCTACCTAGCAATCTTCTCATCTAGAGGAGTCTGTACGCTTTTTCTATAAGGTTCTAGTTCTTACCTTTAGTTATTAAAAATGGTCTCAGGGCTTGCCCCAACTTTTAATCATAAGATCTTTCCCTTTTTCTTTCAAAGCTGGCTCGTTCTGTTTCAGGTAGAGTCCTCCTTTCATTTTCCTTCAGTGAGGACAAATTACAGGGTTCTCCAGAAGTTGTGAAACTTCAAAATTCTGTTTGTTTCTGTGAGGTTTTAAATTAATGTTCTGTTAGTGTTGTTAACAAGGGACACAAAAATGAGGGAAAAAAATCAGCTTCTTTCTGGGCATGTGGAGAATTCTTCATGTATTAAGTAGGCACGTAGATCAAAGGTTTACCTTGCCTTGAAGTTTCTCAAAGCTTTTTGACGTGAACGATGGCTTCTTGGGAAAGCAACAATGCATTTTTCTCACCGTATTTGCAGAACAGAGCCATGGAAGTATCTCCATTTCTCCAAGTGCAAACACTGGTTTAGATAAGTAGGTACTTTGTGTATGCTGCCTTTCACAATATGTGTCCAGATATGGTCATTTCTGACATGGATAGACTGTTGATAATGAAGTATAGATGCAATAAACAGAGCTTGTGGGTGCCAAAACATCAGGCTTGCTTTAGGAGCTGCTAAGTAAAATACTGTGGCCTTTGTTACACAAACGGTCAGATGATGGGCCGTGTTGGCCTTATTTTGGTTCATCTATTTTGGTGAGTTTTATTCAGTTTTTTAGTATGTGATTTGGCTTTCACAGCTGTTTGAATTTGTATTTGAATATATTGTAGTGTATGAACTGCTTAGAAATGATTTAATGCAGTTATTCAATTGCTTGTTCTCTGTTTCATGTATATCGTGCTTAACGCTCAGGGCACAGGATTGCTTTTGCTCTCTGTTGCATTTACAAAGGGTTTAGCATTTAAGAGTCAAACACGTTAAACGTAGAGGTGGAGGATTATTCACAAGAATGTTGCCTTTTTTATATTCTTGCAGGCAGGACATGCTGGTATAAATACTAAATTTAAAACAAATTTAAAATTATCACAAATCTATCACAATTCATAGATTGTACTCAAATACATATCTATCAAAATGTGTCTCTTTGTATATATCTCCTATGAGAAGATACATTGGGTTTATGTATCTGTTTTCCTTTGAAAGCTGTCTAGCAAAACCTCCTAGGTAGATCTAAGCGTTATAATACCACTTTCAGGCAGTTTGTTAGTAAAGCCAGCTGTCTACTTTGCTCCATCTAAATTAGTTTTCTGTGAAATTACTATAAGGTCAAATATTCTCATTTATTTTTAGCCTCATTTCCTATAGAAACAAGGCTCATGAGGTCACCCTGTGCACTCGGCTACACAGGCACATGTTGTGCACTCTTCTCCTCTCAGAGGCTTTTAAACCAATGGGTGATTTCAATCACATTTTCTGGCAAAGTAGAGATCCCAAAATTGAGTTGCTAAATGTTTTGTGAAAACAGGTGGTTGAGTATAGGTGGAAGCACCTAAAGGAGTCCTGACCGAGGGAAAGATTAGAGCATGAACCAATCTCATTAGCTGCACGTGAATCCTTGTAGTGGGAAGGAAAGAGACTTCTTACAAATGTCCCAACTGTGGGAAAAGTTTCCTTCAAAGCTTTCACCTTTCTAGACACCAAAGTCAACCAATGAGGAGACATAGATCTGTGGGAAATGAGGCTTCATTATTTCTCTTGCTCATGGGACTGCTTGTTGCTTAAATATTTTAATAATAACAATAATAAAATAATATCAGCAGCGTAAATATGTTTCCATGCCAGGTATTTTGCATATTTGATTTTGAATTTAACTACGTTGGCCTAGGATGTAATAGCTTCTTGGGACACTTAATTTTCCAAGACGATTTTTGTGTTTTCACTGTAAACATTAGTTTAAACATTTAAAGATCATCTTGCCTCCTCCCTATGAGGATGAACCGAGCAATTTCTTCCATGTGCTTTTAAAAGTACAGGTATAGTGAATGCTTTCCAGCTACTTTTTGCATGTGGGTCTGAATTGCAAATTGCCAAAAGTGCTGCAGTGTTTTACGGCGAGAGTTCAGTATAGTTCGTGCGCTCCAAGGGAGTTAACTGGGAAGAACAATGTCGGTACAGTGCACTCACTGAATATGGAAATAATAATAATTATTAAACTCAGCAACAAGCAGTGTATTCTTAATAAAATGTGTGGGTTTTTTCAGTGTAATCATATGACTGTATAATACAAAAATTGCTTTGAGAGTGGGTCAAAGATTACACATAGCAAAGACTTCTGTGATTGGTCATGAACAAGTGAAAATACTGTAAACTTTTGACCCTGCCGCAGCAAATGGAGCTGTGTAAAGCACCTACAGATGGCAGGATTTAACATATAGTCAGGCTCTCGCCCTTTCGCAGCAATTACGATCATATTACAGCAGGCACAGAGGGGAAGTAGCTTTGTAACTGTACTACAGCGCGTCTTTGGAAGTTTTGAATATGCAGTTGCATGTTTCATTTTTGCACAACCAGCAATTAGTTCAGCAGAAAGAATCCAACTTCTCTTGCTCTTGTTTGACTTAATGGTTTCCTGGCTAGCTTGCCAAGTTGATTTTTGAACAAAAAAAATCATTTGAACTTTCTGAATCATTCTGATAATTCAGACTACAGTGTGTTTATTGCTAAGCTTTAAATCCTTAGTGAAAGCGTTACACCCTTCTGCTACTGACTGGGTGCTGAAGGGATGAGGAGAACGTGCCTTCAGAGAGAGAGGGCTGGGAAAATTATACTAACCGAGAACCTCATTGAATTCTGCTGTGGTAGGTGCATGCACTTTCTGGTTTCATTTTTAAGCTTGCAAAAGAGCAAAAAAAAAAAAAAAAAACAAAAAAAAGATAAATTTTTGTTATTACTTGAACAAAAAATATTGGGGCGTTGAGACCATTCAGTGTGTTTTGGGGTTGTGTTTGCCGGAGCAACGCTCCGCAGAGATGAAGCGGAAAAGTCTGGCGAAGTAGAGAGTAAGGATTGTTGTTCTCCTGTGAACTTTTTAAGTTGCCAGGTAACAAAATGGGAAGCCCAGTCGCCCTTTGGGCACAGGGTGATAGTTAGGGAGTCACCCAAACGTATTTCGCGGAACTGCCTTTCCGGTCGCTGACGAAGCAGGGGGATGTAAGCGTGTGCGGGTACGCGTGTGTGCCTCAGCGGGGACTTCTTTCCCGTGTGTTTGTTTCTTTTTTAATCACACTTTGACATGCTGGCATTCAGGGAAAAAAGGTTGAATTGCAGAAGGCGTGTTTCGTTATGTTTGTGCGCCAGCCACTGTGTGCCTCTGCGTCTCTCCGACTTGCCTTGTGGCCTGTAACTCGATGCGCCCGCCAGATGCGGGGAGGTGGAGCAGCGGCGAGCCAAGCTTTCGGGCCCTTGCGTGGAGGGGGCTGTTCAATTCTATCTGTGGTTCAGAAAAATTTTCCTTTGGCTTTCCAGAATGCCTCATAAGGAGAGTAGAAATTGCAAGTGTATGGTAATAAGATAAACAAGATACTGAAAATTGCTTTTTGGAGGAAAGGAGAATTTTCAAATACTGATAAAATGGTTTTTTTTTTTCTTTCATGAATCATGCTCAAGCTTGCACTGTACGTTGACTGCTGGGTTTAATTCCATTTCTTTTTGGAGACGAACGCGTGCATTTTAGCCATGCCCATACCTGTAGCAAAGAGCTGCTGCTGAAAGCTTTAAGGCACTAAAATGGCTCAGTGACTGCTACTGCATGAGTTTGATTGATCCAGTCCCACAAGATTTGGACTGTTTCCTGTTTGTTAAAAGACAGTAAAAAGAAAACTACTGTTCTCCAAGTGCCAAGCAGCACACATGGTTACAAAATAATTTTGTGTGCCGTTTCCTTACACACACACACACACACACCCCCGGGCCCCCCATACACACGCATCCTGAAAAAAACACCCCAAAACAAACTTTTAAGTCATTGGAAAATACCACCGGTACGTTTCTCCCTCTTATTGATGAGCAGTCGTCAGCTCTCTGGATCGGAGCCGCGCAGGGCGTTCGCCTGGGCTCGCTGAAGGCCCAGCTCTCCTGAGGAACACCAGGCGGGTTGCCGCTGCCCTGGGCTTTGAGGAGCAGCTCGGCTTCCTCCTCAGCGGCCCCTGCCAGAAACTCGTGCGTTGGCACAGTCACCCAGCAGACCTGGTTAGAGCATAACTGAGTCATCTCGACCTAAAGGCAGCAGCGTAGTCCTTAAGCGCGAGGTGGTTGTCTTTGTGAAGGGCTTGTATGAGTTAGGGCTGCTCACATGACAGCTTTTCTGTTTGCAAATAGGGACAGTTATTACCAGCTTTCTGCCTCCTCAGCACCTGCTTCGTACTCTAAACGTGCTGTACTTTGGAGATGCAAAAAAAAAAAAAAAAAACAAATACAAATAACTTGTTAGGGAAGAAATGCTCATAATACATACAATAGAAGGGAAAAAGAATTAAGGAGATGGGGTTCATACTTCAGAAAGAAAGCGATTTTATCTGTTTATGGTTTATCTGTTCTTTTTGAAGTACAGAAAGGTATTGAATCGTAATTGGATTATTCCCACAGTTTCACTGATTAAAATAAAAATCTAATTGAATGAGGTGTACTTTCTACTACTATTTTGTAAATAATAGACTAATTGGTGTTTTGTATCATGGCAACTGAAATAATCTCCAACAATTACGTCTATTTATTAAATCTGCTGTGTTGCTACAAAACGTAGAGTATGTTAACACATTGACGAAATTGAAGGATATATTAAACCTTTAACAAATACACATGCTTTATAGTGCCTATATTTTTCTCCTGTTAAATTCCAATCGCTCTTCTTGCCACAGTATTGCAGGGATGCTTATATTTTGTAGTCAATGCTGGAAATAAAATGGTTAAAACGTCTCTTCAAGTAGCACTCAAAGCTAAGTACGAAGGTTTCCATTATGGATTGCACAAAAAGTTCTTATCTACGCTTGTTGTAAGTAGGTGAAACTCCTGTGTGCAATATTAGTAAGCTTAGTTTCCTTTCAGTGTTATCTAAATATCTAATTTAGTTTTGCTGTGCATGCGTTCTGAAAAAATAACTGACAAAAGCTATTGTTTCTTAGACCACATCTTGCATACAGATACAAGCAAAGCATTATGAGCTTTAGTCTCTTACTTTTGCTATGCTTCTCCTAACAGATAACTTTCCAAATCTCTTGGAATTTTTTTCCATATTGTCTTGTATTGAAACATTGTGTACACATCTAAGCACCTGTCTGGTCTAAGTAAGATTTTAAATCAGTGTGCCGGATGGGCACCATCGCTGCTATTTCAGTAATATTTAGGCTACTGTAAGTGAATTATTGTCATAGGAATGTTCTGGATATTCAGATGGTTTGGAAATGCCATTAAACTGTTATATAGTCACCACAAAGGAATTAATACCTAGATGCTAATTGCGTGCGGTGCGCAGAACTGTACTGGTTATGTAACTTGAGGATAAAAGTAGTAATTTGCCCATATAGATTTTTATCTGTGTAAGAATGCAAAATATTTTACTAAGTTTGGATTTACAGCTAGCTTATAAAACAACCTTTTTTCCCTGATAGCATTAATTTAGGGGTGGAGTAGAAGACAAGGTGCGGATTCAGACCTTTTTTACATAAAGCACTAAAATTAAGGTGAAATTTTTTATTAGGAGAAAGCAACTGTTAAATTTAGGCCTCTTCATTTGTAATCTAGTTAGGAACTCAAAAGCTCCCCTTTCCTGAAGTGCGTGTCCTTATGAGAGAGGAGATTCACTCTTCCAACATCAAGCCATGGAAGCCGTAGAGAGCAGTATATCTGTGCAATGTATGTGATACAGCAGATAGTATGTTGAAAATGGAAAAAAATTGGAATTAGGCACTTTTATTTTTGGAGCTGGATTGCAACTAGTCTTTGGCAGAAGAGAGGAACGCGGTTTCTTGTGGTCCACGTTTTCACGTGATCACTGTTCTGACCTCACGACAGTCAACCCCGGAGCGCAGCACGAGCAGTATTAGCGTGCAGATTAGAGGAGGCTCGTGGCCTAAAGCAGCAGCACTTCCCATGTTTGTAGACGTGACCACTTAAAGCTAATAAGATTATAATAATTTACATAGTATCTGCTTAAGCACAGGTGGTGAAAGTAGTAGCGCAAAAAAAAAAAAAAAAAAGGTAAGGCGCTTAAATGCAGAAAAGGTATGAGGAGAATCGTGGTGAGACACACGCTGCGTGTGGCAATAATAATCACCGGGCACAGCGACGCCCGGCTCCACTTGCACAGGGGCTTGTGTTCATCTTGGTCCTTGATGTTGATGCTCCCATTTACGCTTTGGTTGTGTGAGCATCAAAGACTGAACTCCACTGAGAAGCATTACTTATTCTGCTCATTACATTAAAATATTTTTGCAGTTGGGCATAAATAGCAAGACTTTTGACAGCTTTTTGTAAATCCTGTGCAGGAAATTTTGATGACATAGGCACATTTCATTTTACTGTCTGGAGGACTCCGTTTGCACAAAGGAATATATCATTCAGTCTTCAGAATGATTTTATATTTTGAAAGCTTAAAAATTCTCTTCTCAAAAACAGCGTAACATTGCTTTGTTGTGGATGACTTGACTGGAAAGCAGCATATACTTCACTGCCTAATTTGCATTTGTTACTTAAATGGAATAAGTTTAACTTGGAGAGGCTGGGAAGGAGAGAGGGATTTAAAATGATTCCTCTTTAATTAATCCCAGGGAAATTCTTGCAAATCTGTCTTTTCTTGATGCATGACGTGTGTCTTTTAACTTCATTTCATTCTGATAGCATAGACAAAAAACAATTTTTTCTTTCATGATGATACTTTGGTTTGACAATATCCAGGTTTGGGGTTTGCCTCACTGTAGCACGTGCAGAGTAAGGCATGTGCATGGGTTGTAATTTTTTCTTTTTAACAACTTGTTTTCTGTAAAGTAAAAGGGTTTCAGTGGTGGTGTTAAATCTAGCTATAAAGCACTGACCTTCTATGAAATACTGTTTTACTACCAAGTGTTTTATGCCAGTGTTGATAACTTATTTTTCTGTAAAACAGAAATTTTTGATTTGTTTAAATATAATGTTATATCAACAGAATAAGCTTTCCTCTGCAGCAGATGATTGTTCTTTCTTTCTTTAGGGTTTGAAAAGAAATAAAAAACATCAAAACACAGAAACAATGCAAGATTTACTTCTTTGATATCTTTCTTATATCTTTCTTATATATATCTTATATATATTTGATATCTTTCATATATATACATATATACACACACACATATATACACTTTATATGTACCTATACACACACACACACACACACACACGGACCTTGGATCTTACCACACCTCTGCTTCAGAGGGCAGTTGTACAGATCCGTTTGTGTGTGTTATACACTTTTAAATCTTCAACACTATGAGACAATGTAAAGATCCCATCCTGAAAAGTAAAGAGCATCCTATTCCAACGAAGCATTTTTAAACATAATCGTTATAGTTAAGGTCATGAATAGAGCCTTGGACTTATGTTAGGTAAGATAGTTCAGAGAATTGCAAGATTAAGTATTTAACGCAAAGCACTATTACTGAGGTATTAACTAACCTCTTCCCACAGTGGCATAGTCTCATAAATATTTTTGTCTCTATGCACCTATATGGGGTTGCAGTTAAAAGGTTTCCTATGCAATGCTTTTTGAGTGTTTATTTTTGGTTTAAAATGTTTCTCAGAAATTAAGAGAGGAATCCTCTATTAACACCAGGGAAAACACCGCTTTTTAATGCACAAAAATATTGAAGAGTATTGTAAATTTGCTAGAATTTTTTAGAGGCTTCAGTTCTATTTAAAATACTGTTTTAATAACTATGGTCCTAGTAATATAGCTTCTTTTGGTAATGTTTTTGTAAGTAGAATCAATCTTTCTAAAATCATTTTCAGATTGGACTGTTCACAAGGTGTCTTAAAATCTGTATCAGAAAATATTCTGCAGAAGTACCTCTCTCTCTTCATTTCATATGATAGCATACTACTGCTACTCCTTTTTTGAAGTTAACCCTGGTATCTGCTGCATTCTCCAAGACATTCACACTGTGGGAGAGAGACACTTTGCTGATCTCTGTTCAGCAGATCCTGGCAGGCCTGTCCATGGAGCTAGTGCCCATTGCAGTACACTGCCACAAGATTAATTTGGGGCATTTCCTAGAGTTAGTAATGTTTTCTCCTTTTTCTCCATGACTATATGTTTAGACTTACATAAGCTTGTAAAACTGCTAATATATCCATTGTACTATCTTGTGGGTACAGCTGAAGTTCAGGGTGGTACCTGGCTCTTTTCATAGTGTTGCTGTAAGTTGAAACCTGAGTAAGGAGGCAGCATGCGTAGTATTACCCACTTAAATACATCTGGCTTACTGAATGACCTTGGATAGGTCATTTTACTTCTCTGTTCATCCTGAGATCTATAAACTGTAGATAATAAAACATATACCCACCTTTGCAAAAGCTCTTTGAAATCCATGCTTAAAAGGTATCCCATAAGGTCAAGATATGAATTATTTATTGTTACATGACATGCACAGCATGCACACTGTAGAGTTATATAAATCCTATCTGTTTCTTTCACCCCTGAGAATAGAAGTCAAACCTTCAGAATTCTACTTAGAAAAGAAGTATGCTTTATAAGAAATCTAATACAATCTTTATGTAATGATATTGAAACTGTGATATCTCCAAGGAATTAGCTTCAAGTGTTAATACATAGCTTACTGTGATGAGTGCAAATGCAGTTTTCAAAATAATACACATTGAAAAAATAACGAATATGAAGAGATTTGAAAGAATGGACAAAAGTAGGAGGATGATTGGTTTTCAAAGTAAGACCACTATCATTTCACCAGACAAACTCTGTGGTATGGTTACCAGAGGGTAAAGGATCAGTTTACTTACAGGTGATTACTACTATGTAGCAGCTGTTGTCTACTCTCTAGTGTTTAAAATGCTTGCACTATGGTTTAAAGGAAACTGATTTTTTTTTTAGTATGATCCATAGGGTTTGTTGCAGGTCCTGTATTTTAGTCCCTTAAAATACAGAATGGGAAAAGGGAGTCATGCTCTGTTCTTGCTATTATTATTATTTTATTTGTTTTATTATTTATTTATTATTATTTATTTTATTCAGTTAGGTATATGTTTTACAAGATAAGCTACATTATCTCAGTCCTTGGTGATTTCATTACGCTAACAGGTATGTAACATATTAAAAGCAGGAATAAGCAGATTCCAGGCCGTTGAGGGCTTTATATTTCAATATGAACTTCCTAAACTCTACTTGGAAATCAGTAGGCAACTAGCACAGATTCTGAAGAACTGGTACACAAATTCCTGCTGAGATAGGCTACTTTATAATTGAGGTTTTCTACCCTGTATCAGTTTTGGCCTCTGAAAGAGTTTAAGAAATGGTCTTCAGCAGAGCACACTTAAGTTATCTAGCCCTGAGATCCATGACATTAGCATAAACTTAAACTGCTTGGCCTTTAATCCAAGTCCAAATATTAGGTCAGAATTATATCCAGCTAAATCCAATTAAGCCTTTAACTATCTGGGATAGGCCCAGGCTTTCTAATACTGACAATAGAGGCAAGAGGGTTCTTGCACAGATTTAAAAAACTCCCCTGGGGATAACAGGCTTCTGGCTAGCTTTCCTTGTCTGCTGCTCTACTGGAGGAAGTGCAGTTTTTCACCTGAAGTCATGCCCATGAAAAAATCCTGGGGAGATATTAAAAAATAAAATTTGTCATGGAGAGGGGAAACAGCGCTATGTCGAAGTAAGAGATTTTGAGAACGTTTACTCTGTACGTCTTCACACAATTGGTTTAGAAGACTGTACTTTTCAGCTAGAGTAAATTGTCTGGTTAAAAGGAGTTGTCCGTTCTGAAATCTTTTCCTTCAATGTTGCTTAAACTCATAAAATTAATATTCCTACCATAGAAGTGTGTGTGTGTGTTTGGGGGAGGGAGGGGTTGGTTGGTTGTTTTTTTCACCCAGCTTTAGTACGCCAGAAGAACATTTGCAACCAGGAGCTGCAATCTCATATTGCCTGTTTTTTAACATCAAGGCATTTAAATCTACACTGTTTCTTATTGACTCTCTGAATCTGGCTGCTATCACTGCACTGCTCCTTGCTTCCACTGGAGACCGTTCCTCGTTGCTCCCGCAAGAGAAGTTCTCGCATTTATTCCCTCCTAGTCCAAGTTAGTATATGCCCTCCTTTATAGCTATTTTAAATCCAAAATCTCCAGGCAGCAGGTAGTTTAAGAAATCACTTCTCACGCGGCTAATAGAGACACAGATTTACTGGTCTTTACTGGCTTCTTTCCATACTAGAAATTCTTAATTTAAATTTATTTTTTTACTTGTGATACCTTTGCCTACTGCAAAGGTTTTTTAAATCCTTAAAAAAAAAAAAATCCTTCAGCTGCCCCTTTAATCCCTTAACTTCCCTTGAACGGTCAGATCAACAAACACGTGCAACGTCAAACGCACTTATGCAAAGAGTTCCTCCAATCTGTGAGCAAACTCAGAGCCTCTAATACCTAGTAGCAGCCGCAGTTCACTGCAGTGGGTTAGGCTTTTGGCTGGGAGAGCAAGGGGCCTGGCTGAGCTGAGGCTCTGCCCACCGCGGCGTGCCGCCGAGAGCATCTGCACTCCCCCGGTTGTTTTGGTTGTCTGTTGGCTTGTGGTTGAAACGACGACTTTTGAAAGCCACCTATGACTTCACATCCAGATTCACGTCTTCCTTTGCTCTGCTGCTGTAAGAACTGCCAGCAAAATGCTCTCTCCGAGGCCTTTTTGTCTTGGTGCTCTGCGTCTCCTGCCTGTATTGGCCGTAGTGTTGGGCAAGAAGTCAAACAGGAGAAAGGACAGTTAATTTTAGGGGCTCGGCTGACCTGTTGTCAAAAGGATTTCTTCCCCTTCATTCGAGGTAAATGGCTTCACGCGATAGTATTTGTTATTACGTTATGAATTTGAAGCTTAAAGGATGTGAGGTCTTCAGAACCTGGGACAGGCAGTTTGTAAAATCTAAACAACTGCTGAATCTTGTAGGAAAGGTGACTTGCTAATGTTTTTAAGAAATAGTCCTGTGAACTGGAGTACTAGTTTGAAGATGAGAGCGCCATAACAACCACGCGTTTGAAGGGCAGAGGTGGAGTCTCTTTGGCAAATGCAAATAAAAAGCAGTGAGGCCTTCAGAACTTGACTTCACTTCCCATTTAAGTGGCGTCACATCAGTTCTTCAGTGCAACGCGCTCGGGCACAGTGCAATTTATTCAGGAAAATGAAAAGTACAGTGTACGTTGTTGGTATCTTTGGTATATTGGAATAAGCTTCTGAAATCGATCTTGCGGAAAATTTGGAATAGTGTAAACATGGTAGGTGCCACTTACTTTACACTGAGGAAAGATGTGACAGGCTTACTTTGTGAGTGGTTGTGACATACCTACTTTTTTTGCGATTCTGTTGCATTTCTGTTAAGAATTAGTTCTCTGTGAGGATGCTGGCGCTCCTGTGCACTGTGAATAGCTACCCGCTTACCTAAACTTTGCTGTTTCTTTATTTCGATAAAAACGATTGTCGCCTTGCAAATTTTAGAGTTGTCGTTAGTTATTGCTGGCGCTGGTAGAAAACCTGTGCTTTTGTGGAAGAAGTAACCCAGTCCTGTTTCTGTCGAACACGTAACTGTCGTCGTTTTAGCTATTGCTTAATAGCCTACGTTCGGGGACTGCTGCTGTTTTCACACCAGTTTGATTTTTCTCTTTCACTCTCGCCACGTAGAATTTGAAGTTCTTGAATTTTCACAATATTTCAGTTAAATTTCAACTCTGTCATATCAACTTTGTTATATTAAAAAAAAAAAAAGTACAGAACGGTTGTCCCAAAGTTGATTTCACTTCAGGTTATTTACTTATTTTATTGGAAATCTAATGAATTCCAACTGCAGAATTTTTCCTTTCACTTTTGTTTTACTTAGTAGGCTGCAGTCTCTGGCTCTTGGTTTTCTCATCAAATACTGTTATCTATGACTGCCCCCTGTTCAGAAGTATTTGGGTCTGGGTTGTGTGAAACAGTTTTTCATAGTGGTTTCTGATACTGGTACAAATTACCACCAGAACAATTTAAAGCAAAGCAAAACTCTTAATATAAAAGCTAGCGTTTTTTGCCTCCCCTTCTGTACTTTGTATCGTCCACAGATATTCTGGATAGTTAGTAATCGGGCTTCATACCAAAACCTGACATGGCCCTGCTTCAGTAACGTGGCCGTGGCTGTGGGCTAAATTCCTAATGGTTAAGGAAAAAGGTCAATCCTCAGTGTGTGCTGTTCATCATTGTTTACCGTTCATCATTTACACTGACTTAATGCTGTTTGAAGTGTTTATAAGATTTAGCTAGGGTGGATGATGCAGCATTAAATTAGCTTGTTATTTATTCTCAAAACTGTAATGAGCAGCTGTTTCTCTGTTCCAATTTTTACAAGTGGAGTTGGTAACAGTTTTGTAGAGTCACCCTTTTTCCGAGAGATCTCTTAGAGGGAGGTGAAAGGCTGGAGCCTGAGGCTCTGCAAGATCCAGTAGCTGCATATTTCCTTCTTGCCACTTACAGGAGCTGTCTTTCCCAATCCTAGTCTCCAATATCTAACAGCTACCAGCAGATAGAAAAAGACTACTGAACATAGACAAGGCATGAGACTTTTATGACTGACTGGGAAATTTTACCTTCTCTTCAGGCAGGATCTAGGCACAGAGATCCAGGTATTCATCACTAGGTAGGGAAATTTGCCGTATCCTGAACTAAAGGTAGAGGTCCCACTTGCATTAAACATAACAGCAACTTTCTGTTTCAAGGAAAACCACAGGTAATATATCAAATCTTGCTGAATTCACACAGCGCTGCTTTTATGGCCAGATGGAGCGTAACGCTAGGCTGGCCTGCCTGGTTATCAGAGACTATAATATTTCACCAAATGATTTCGGCCTTAATCCTTTACCTTGATTATGCCAGATGATGTCATTTTGAAGTACATTTGATTCCTGCAGTGAAACTTCCATGACAGAAAGCCTGCTTTGTCCTTGGATGAAGTAGCGTGATTTTTTTTCACTGTTAAAAATAAACATTTTTTTAATCTGACTTTTGCCTAATTCAGACTTTGGTCTAGTAAACTTTCAGCCATTGAATCTTATCATAGCTTGGTCTGCAGGGTTAAGGAACCTTTTATTATCAGAAGTCTTTCCCTATTCTGTGATGAGGTGACTTCTTACACGTTGCCATAAATAAACTGAGCTATTTTTAAAAAAATAGTCACTACAAGGCCCATGGTATAGAATTAAAATCATTTCTTTAGGTTTTTTTTCTGCATTCTTCATAATTTATCTACGTTCTTTCAAAACTAGATGGTAGAACTAGCTGTTATTGCAGTTACATAGTAGCTGTGTTAGTACAACATATTTATTTCTATTCTGTAGTATTTCTATTCTGGTTTTGTTTTTCTCTGCTTACTCAACTTCCTTTGTGGAGTTCCTCTCCTGTGTTTTCAGTGTTGGTGGAAAGCAACCCGCTCCCTTGAACTTGTCTCTCCATGGGTTGAGGCCTAAATATATCAGAGCCCATCCTTCTGTTTACAGCCCTTAGAGAGCGCTGCCGGGTTCCCAGAGGCAGAGCTTCTGAGCTGAATATCCCTTCATTACTTTACAAGAAGAGAAATAGCTGAGCCAGAACCTGTTTCCAGAGCACATGGAAAGAACCTCTTTTTCTTCTCTCATATGCTTTCCTAACATAACTAATGATAAGGGATTGCAGCAGCCGCAGGGTTTTCAAAAAACAAACAATAAAAAGCTCCAAAAGGAACCCCAGCCATTACTCAAGAATCTCAGTAAAAAAGGAATGATCAAACTGAGGCATTTAAAAAAAAAAAAAAAGCGCACAATATTCAATGGACATACTGTAGAGAACTTAATTGCTATATATAGCAGACACCACAGTATCGTCTCCTCTGTTTAGGTATGCTATAAAGAAAAGTTAGCAGTAGTATCTGTAGTATCAGAGTTATGAGTAGTATGAGAGGAGCGGGCTGTGCTCCTGTCCTTTCATCATCCTTGTACCAACGGAAGTGGCAAAGTATGTTGTATGATGTTACCACAGGTATGTGTGTTGCTAGCAGAGAGACTGACTGGGAGAAATGCTGAGCGCTCGGCTATCCAACGAAAGTACGTTGCTACTGATGCTAGCAGGAGTTTGTAGTACTCATCTCTCAAAACGAGGTGTAAATGTCAGAAGAACTGAAATTATCTATAGCCTCCTCTTTTATTTTTCCTCACGTTGTGACAGGAAGAAGAAAATTCCACTTGGCTTTCAATTAGTTGTGGATTAGAAGCTCCTGAAGCAGTAAAATCTTTGTCATTGACATGTAAGTCAGGTTTCCAATTTTGACCTGAAAATCCTCACATTTATGTTAGTGTTCAAATAGCAATAGTTAGAAATCAACCTAACATTTGAAAGCAGTATATTTGCTGCTACATTTATTGAAATTTAATACATGAAAAATCATTGCACTGTCATTGGTATTTCTGACTTGAACGATAATATGTGTATTGTGCTCCTTGGAAGTCAATCCTAGTAAGATCTATTTGTCATTTTCTGTGCTGATAGAGGGCTTTGCCCTTCCAGTCTTTCTCACTAACAGTACTCAACGCTGGCTAGGCAGCTTTCTTAAAAAGTCAGAGAATAAAAAGAATAAAAAAAAAAAAAGTCTTGAATAAAGCCTAAAGAGTCTGCTTTGTAATTTGTTAACACAGTTCTTAAAGTGCCTTACTATTCCGCAGGGTAAACAACTGCCATGACTATAACTGGAAATAACTGTACCTTTTGCATACTCCGAACTGAGAGGAATAAATGGTTTATGCAGGTGGAACTATTTTCTTGTTCTCTAGGATTTGTGATGGACGATGAGAGAACAGTCTAAAAAATCAGGAGACGTTTGGGGACATCTTTACCAGTCAGGCAGTAGTATGTTAGAAGAAGGGCAAACAAGAGACCAAAGAGTTTGTCACGATATGCCCTCCTCTCTGCTCTGTTCACTCTTTCTTTCTTCTTGAGAAGAAAAAAAGAAAGGAAAGGAAATCACGAATGCAAGGGTTGCACATAATGAAAGCAGTTTTCTGTTTATCGGTTTCATTTATTTTATCATGTTAAAAAAATAAAGTGTAAAGGCTTTAGTGGAGGGACTGCTTTTCTGCGTCTACTGCAAACCCACTTGTTTGTGCAAACAGAATAAAGTATTAATGAAATGTGTTTTACAGAGAGAACTTTAAAGGGACCTCCTCTGCTGTGTAAGACATTTTATCCTGTATTTGTTTTACAGGTCACCTGCTCATCCCCAAATGTTTGTAGGATTGCTATAAAACTGTATTTAAAAGGAGACGCTGATTCTGTCATTTCTTTGGAAGCGTTTATTTGCTGACTTGATCAAACCAAAGAGCCTTTCCTCCTTTGTAGTTGCATGTTTCCTTGTTTATGTTCAGGCTAGTGTTTTCAAATAGGACTACTTTTCACTCATTTCTTCTTTCCCTTTTTTGTCGATGTACTGCAATAATACATTCCCTCTTCTCCATTCCTTTTACCATTCTGTTCTTCAGTAAACAATCTTTTTAAATAATATGTGTATGCTTTCACTTCTTCCAATCTTTAATTCATGTTTTATTGCTATAATGGTTCTTTTCTGGTCCCTTCTTTTTATTTACACCGAATTCCTTCCCTAAAACTGAGCGTGTAATTATTGTGTTTGTCCTCACCATACTGTGTTGTCTTTGAATTTTTATCTTATGTTTCCTGTAAATATCAGCAGTACAATTCTAGCTCTGGTATCTGACTGGTGTTCTGCTTTCATTCTTTTTTTTTTTTTTTAAAGTATGTTTTCCTTGAGTTTATATTTCACAAGTGAAATATTTTGTGTGTGTGCGCGCGCGCTCTTGTGAAAGCTCATTTTATTTCTAGTGGTTATCTCTTAATCTGTCTTCTTGAATATCAGAAATCCTCTCTGTAATCTGCAGTTTTTCATGTTTATATCATTTGCCAAATTGAACCAGTATGTTTGATGCTCCTTCCTTCAGTTAAGGAATAAATACAGAAAACGTATGTGACAATTCGTTCGAATAAAAGAAACTGAGTTGAGATTGCTAAGCAGTTCCTGGTTCTGGGCTTAAAGGCTGCGTGTATCTCAGAAAAATGATCATTTTACTTACCTTCTGTAGTGCGATGCCTTGGAATGGAAAGGCATCCTAAGAAAGAACTGCCAAAGTTGCTATTCAGTTAGTGTGTACGTTTATATGTTTGTCTGATTAATTTAGTCTATAATAACCAGATTGTTTCCTCCTGGACTTAGGATCCTTCTCACAGATCTCCCTTCTCCATGCTTTAGAGGTGGAGTGTAAGAGAGGATGCAGCATGCTGCAGAAGGGGGTCCCGTTCCCTGCGAGCTGCTTCCTGGGTCAGGTTGGCGCCAGGAAGAGAGGTGAACAGAAAAGGCGATGGTGCACAGTTGGCAGACATGGTGTGTTTGGGATAGTCATTAGTTCCTCACCATTTCTGCCCTATTTCCCTATGAGTGCAGCCAGTCTGTAACCTTTGCAGTTTCTGGAGGGACTGTTGACATTTACAATCAAGCCAGTCTTTAAGGAAAATAATCTGGTATAATGGGAAACGATGGAGGTGGCAGCAGAAAAGAAAATAATTGTTTCCCCCTCAAGATTTGGGAAGAGGGGGTACAGAGCTAAGTAGTTGTTTTGTGGCCTTCACCATTATTTGATGATATTTCCTCCAAAGCTTACTCAAGCAGTGGGCAAGCCGCAACGCTGTCAGGTGAAAAGCTGTGTGCTGGTCTACGCTCTCCTCTTGGTCCAGTCCTGCCAGAGGGGAAGGTGGACAAACCTGGGGGAATAAATCAGTCCCCTTTGTACGATGTGTCCGGTTTGCAGGGAAATGGGACGCCAGTGGAGAGAAAAAGGGTTTGTTCTGTTTTCCATCTGTGAAATACTTCAGTGATGGTAGGACAGAGCAGTGTCTTTGAGTCTATACCATACCTTTTACAAGAAGGAAAGCTCTGAACGCCTGCGACTTCACACCTCAGTATCAGGAAGCCTGGGAATCCTAAAGCTGAAGTTTAGGTAGGTTTCCCCACTGAGCAGTATGTTTAAAAAATGCTTAGGGTCTTTACCCCCCGGGTACTGAATTAGAGCAAGACAAACGATGTTACTTTTTGAAAAAGAAACAAAAAAAAAAAAAAAAAAGGAAGCACTCAGGCTGGAAGTTGTGGTACAAATCACTTATTTTTCCTTTTTTGTATTTGCGTGAGAGTTCTGTATTAGGAGGCGTTAATCTGTACAGTGTTGCTGAGAGGAGAGTATTTATTGCAGCAGAACTAAAATTACAGGCAAAAAATAACGTTCTCTGAGGGAAAAGTAAATCTAGCATGCCAGATACCACGCTTAATATGCAGTTTAGTGTCATATGACATGTTTATGGCTGGTGCGCGTGGCCCAATGAAGGCAGAGGACAGCGCCTAAAAAATTACGTGTTAATTTTGGTGCACGAAGTAGAGAAGCGTGCCTGCTGTTCTCTTTTACACGAGCCAGTACAATTTGCTTTGGGGAGAGGAAAATGCAAAACGGTTTGGAGCGTTTGGGGTTGCTGTCGGGCTCCAAGAGCGGAGGAAGGGGAGTTACTCCGTCGCTTATCGTGAAGCTCTGCTAATGTCGCTTGGGAGCCACGTGACTGCAGAAAAGGCTATTATCTCAATGAAAAGGAAACTGCTTTTTAGAGCAGCAACAGAACAGAAGCAGGAGGAAATTTCGAGGGCTCCACCATGCCGGCTTGTCAAAGGGGGATCTCCCTGATCAGCAGTTAGGAAAGGATTAGTGCGGCTAGTTTGTCAGCTGTCATTAGAAGCAGATGACAGAGATGATAAGCTGCTGCGTGCGCACGTCCTCACTCAGCATGTGCTTTGGTTTACATCAAGACATAACATTGGCTTGGGATAACGGAGAGCTGATATTTTAAAAGCAATAAATTTACTAGCAATTGTCCTTTTTTTTTTTTTTTTTTCCTCTCTCGCCCTCCTGTTTTTAATAAAAAGCAAGTGTGATGGATGGGGAATTTATCTACATCTTGATCTGAAGACGCAGAAAAGCTAGAGAGAGCTGTCTTGAGCTGCAAAGGCTGTGGAGGACGACACCAGGTGTGTTTCTGAAGCGCTGCTGAAGTTCCTGCAGGTCCGTGTGCTCCGGCGCCGGCTCTGGGGGCGCCTGGGGCTGCTCGGGGCAGGGGGCACGAGGGGCTGGGTTTGGGGGATTCGGGGAGGGGAGGAGGGACAGCTAATTTATTTTTGAGCAGGACGGTTAAAAAGTGTTTCTCGTAACAAATACGAAGAGGTGTAATGTAAATTGGATTTGCAAGTCTGTAGAGTTCCCCCCCTCCCCCTCCCTTTTTTAATGGCTACAGGTGTACTTGTGGTTGCCTGTGACAGTTTTATGGCTTTATGGGCTAAATATATCTTAGTGCACTGGAAATATTTTTGTAAGCAAGTTTTCTGGCATCCAGAGTAATACCTAAACCCATCTATATTTTCCCACTGTCAAGACGAGGAGGAGCCCAGAGGTGTCCTTGTCGTTGCAGTAACAGCTATTGAGCGTTTGATAATTTTTATGCACGTGGCAATGTACAGAGTAAGTCAGACTGAGAATTTTCTGTAATAAAGCTTTCTCCTTCTGACCAAATCCTTAAATAGACAAAACACGCTGAAACATTTGTAGTTGTTGTATAACTTTCTCAATTCTCCAATCTTAATAGTTTTCCTTACAAGTATGTGATCCCGGAAACAGAATGACATTCAGTTAATCTTCAGACCTCATATTTATCTCATGGTTATGCATGCCGATGTCATTAAATGTCTTGGCAGTATTTACCTTTCTTTTAACCTTGGGAGGCAACATTTGAAACTGCAGATTAATTAAATTATAATATCCCCTGGAAAAAGGTTAGCTGGTGTGGAAGGTGTAGCGGATGAAGTTAGTATGCTGTGGCGCCTGCCGGGGAAGTTCTTGAAGGCTTGGGCTTTTTTGTTTGTTTGTTTGTTTTTCTGCTATGCACAGTGTTAAGGGTAATACTGCTCTTTACCTCCTGGCGATAACAGTAATCCAGTACCACAAAAAAAAGATTGGATTCTCTAGAATTTTTCCTCCAGAGTTAAAGACAGGATTGCAAAGACAGGTGTAACAGGTCCTCACTGCAGCGCACGGGCAGTTTGCTAAAAGTGTGTTTTCTCGGATACGTGTTCAAAAGTGGTGGTGACTGTTATGCTTAGAGTCTGTTTAATAATTAATTAAAGACATACAGGAAATGCCTTAGTTTATTTTATTTAGGACTTTGAAAAACTTGTGCTCCTTTGAGATAGAAGGGGGAAGGAAAATACTATGTTTTTCAAATTAAGGTAGTATGTGTTTGAAGATACTTTATTTCCTGCTGTGAGGACAGAGACATAAATGTAAACAAGTTAGCACTATTTATTTGCTTGGTCCCTTTTGTTCCGATTTGATTATTTTAATTGGAGTGTGCCTACGTCCTGGCGTACAGGGCCTGCGGCATGCAGCGACGTTGCCTAGGGGCTTGTGAGCCTGTCACGTTCCCGCAGCGAAGGCAGAAGCCACAAGAACAATGAAACTTCCTCTCTACTTGTTGTGTTTTCTTCCTTTATTTCATTACGGAAGACCTAACGTGATAGTGGGGGCCAGGCAGTGCTTACTGAAATGCTCCTGCGTTTTCTAGAAAACTAGCTCTTACTGCTTGTACCTGGCTAGTAATTATTTTGATGTTATTTGCCTAATGGATTTTTTGACACGGTAAGGTAAAAAATTGTGAATAAAAGCAACCTTTCGTGCAGGCGGTGCTTTTCACGTGGCTCCCTGTTCTGAAAAAACTCAAACTGCGGTATTTTATTTCATAAGTAATTTCTCATAGCAATGGGTATTGTCGGCAGCTTATATGACACTTCAAGCGTTATCTTTGACCAGAGAAATTTTATTTTATCCCTTGCCCACGCTTAAAAAAAATTAAATGCTAGTATAGTCCAAAAAGGTTACACTGGTAATGTTCAGAAGTTGTTACTTTACATTTTTCTTGTGGTCTCAGCAAGGTAAATTTCTTGTGCATGGAAGGAAAGTGTTACTGCATTGCAAAATATACCGTGCTTTAAAAAAAAATCCTTCTTGGAAGGTCCAGCCTAGATGCCTGGTTTGAGAGTGCTGCTTTACAGTTCTAACCATGATAACTAATAACAAACGCCGCTCTCAAGTCAGTTGTCTGGCTTTTTTTTCAGCATCGCTTTATTTATTTACTGACATGAGTAACAGGGGAAAAAATGAGGAAAGGCATGGAAACATTGATTATCTGAATCTACATCTTCAAATTAAAAAAATGTATTGAACACTACTATGAAATAACCCCCAAATGGTAATGATTAGCGTGAGCTGGGGCCTCGGGACAGGCTCTGCAAGCCGTGCTGCTTGGACTCAGTGCAGCAAGAGAGCATTTGTAAATTGGTAATTGCTGTACCTGGGAGGAAATCCTGGTGGAGTCGTCTTGCTGCGTGAATTCTTTGTCAGCTTCTCCTAGTCGCGCACGGTCGGCTGTGGCTGGCCTAGAAAAATGGCTGAGTTGGACTGAAAATTATTATTAGGAGGTAAAGTTTTAGCCTCTGAAGGCGGGGGGGGGGGGGGGGGATGTGAAAATCCTTCTTTCAGACATGGGCTACGCTCATATCCAGGAGTTAGTGCTTGACCCTGTGGGTCGCTACTTAATAGTGTGAGTTATACAGTGAGGTGTTGGGAGTGGGCGGATAGGGCACATGGATATAGAACATAAGGAAAATGGCAGGGATGTGCTGAAGATCCTAAATGAAGAAACTAACCACAAGTTGATGATAAACGGATTTAATTTGCAATATGTGTTGTACCTGAATCTCCTCTTTGCTTTTGCCATTTCATTTTCTCCTTATGCGTGCTGCCCCCAGACAATCAACCTGTTGCAGCGCTCCAGTTTCTCATTCCCGATAGCACAGGCCGTTGTGATAAAGCAACCATCTAATACACGATTCTAGTAAGAAAAACTTTTGTTAAAACGGCAGGCTTATAAAATTACTTTAGTTACTTTTCCTGAAGTTTTTCCAAGTGTTCAGTCTAAATAGTTTTAAATCACTGTTTTTCACTACGGGGCAGTGTATCGCAGGCTTCTGGTCGACTGCTTCTATGAACTTAGTTGGTATTTCTTTGCCTCGCTAGAAATTACATTTAATTATTTTCCAAAATTAAAAATACGTCGAATATACACTGATGCTTTCTTAGCAGTTGTCCCTCTTCTTTACTGTAAATGTTTTCTGTTATTAACACCAGTTAGTTTTAGTTTACTTTTACAAAGAGAATAAAACGGATGACAGTGAGCAACCAGCTTTAATAGTAGAATATCTATGTTTTCCTTGGGCTGCAGGATACAAGCATAGCTGTAACGCAGGTGCATGGAGCGATTCATCTCGTTCCAAAGAAAGAAGTAGCAATTTGGCATCTTTATCTAATAGTCTAGGAGGAAAATCCAAGTTTCAGTGAAGTCAATGATAAAATTCTAGTGCGTTTCAGTTGGGTCTTAATGTCCCCATAGAACTCTTCAGTTTTTTCGGAAGTGTCCTTTCTGCTGGTAGGGGTGCTGTAGCAAAGCTTATAGGGTGTTGCCTGTAAGTGTTGTGGAGTCCAAAGGTATATACATGGATTAATGAAGAAATTAGGCAGGTTTGAAGATAGATTTGGAGAGACGAGGAGGGAAAGAACCGCTGCTAAAGCGGTTCTTGAGCTGCTAATTGTCAGAAATAGAAATCTGTCAAAGGAAGGAGCATTAGGTAGTTGCTCTTGTACTTTTTCCTGAAACGTCTTCAATTGTCTTCTGTGACAGACGAGTCACTAGCTAAATGTCTCTTTAGTTTGACTCATACAGCGATTCTTAGATTTTCATTTGTGAATAGTCTATATTCCTATAAATACAAAGCTGATAGCCACAAGTCTTTATTCCTTTGCAGTTGACTAAATAAAGCAAATGCTTTTCGTGACTTGCGTTTTCCTTTAAAATACTTTAAAACAGCATTTTAATTTTTCTCTTTGTCATTGCTGCAGCTGTATTTTGCTAAAATAAGTGGAAAAGTGTGAATGAAGACTGACACAGTTATGAAATTGGAATTGTTGGTAATTGTTATACACGTTCAGAGATCAGTTCTCAAACTCGTGGATGTAGTAAGCACGTGTCTGATCAGAGTGTAACAGGTGGCTGTGGACAGTTAATTTTTATGAAGTGAATTTTTACACAGTACTTGCCAGATGTTTGGAAGACACTTGTGTGTGGCTCTTTGCCGTCGTTTATTCTACTAGTTTTGATTTTTGTGCTTAGTAACATAGCTAGTGCCTTTGGCATGAGTTTAAGACCCCGAACTCTTTGTATGTTGGGAGGTGATATAAGTATGATGGTAATGGTGGTGATAATAAAGATGCTTGAATTCTTGATTCTTGAACTGAAACTTCTTTGTTTTAACTGTTAAATTAAATGTACTCAGTAAATATTTTAGAAGGAAGTGTGTGAATATGTATATGCATCTTGTAGGTACGTGTCTGGTAGTTTATTAATTCACCATGATAAAAATGTTAAAATATGTAGACCTGCTTTGGATACTGTTTCGTCTACATTTCCTGCAAATTGGAGTTTTAAGTGCTCTGTATTTAGCATTTGAAAGACTGGCCTGAAACTTTGGTAATGGGATTGTACTAAGATCTCCCTAAACATTGAATTAGCACTACTATTTTTTAGTAGGGTTTAGTAGGGTTTTTTAGTAGGTTTTAGTAGGTGCCTGAGACTTAGGAAATCACTCTGCGTGTGTACTTGTGTGGTTTTGTACCTCTTAGTAGCTTTTGAAGCCACTGGCCAACTTCAGCTAAATCTGACAAAGGACAGATGGGACAGATGTCTTAAGAAGTTTCACCGTGCTTCCTAGTAATAGATGACTGGGGAGAAGAGAAGAACAAGCCCTTTCAGGGCTGTAGCTAAGTGAAAATCTGAACCAGGAGTTTGTTTCGTGATTAGACATAGAGAAGATGCGTAGAGCTGGGTGTTCCACACTGCAGAGAAAAAGTCAGTAAGATCGTGTATTTTGAGTAACAAAATTACTCCTGGGCTGAGGAACGTGCTTTTGATGACGCAGGATCTGGGTTGGAGATTTTGAGTAATGCAGCCATGCGTTGCCACGTTAGGGTGATCCTAGTGACCAGCAGGACTGATACCTCTCTAGCGGTGTGAGGTAACTGAGGCTGAGGTTGATAAATGATGGAACTCCAAGATTCGAATATAGTAGATTCAGTAATGCTGTACATTACTGGCTAAACAGATAGGGAAATGACATTTTGTTCTCTCTGGCTCGCCCTCTGCTTTCTACCTGTGTGGAACTCGGTTCCCTGATCTCCTTGGTAATGCAATATGTTTTATCTAAAGTAAACAGGACTTTATTTTGATGTGAATGTTAACTGACTTTAGTTGATAGACAGTTAGCTTGAGTTAAATCCTAATGTAGGCGTGCCCACGACATAGAGATGCATAAATACCTTTGTCTAATGTGATCAGTGGTATTTTTTTGCCTATTAAGTGGAGATAGGCATCTTAAAAATCACACTGAACTATGTAAACTTACTGGTATTGCAAGTAACGTATACACTGATACCAGTAATATTTATGAGATTAAAAAAAATATTCTGCAATTTGAACTTCCCATGGTACGTTATGCTTGTGATGGCAGTTATTTCACTGTTTACCCCTATAGAGTCTGTTTTTATCCCTTTGTGGGGTTGGGGGGGGGAAGCTGAGGGGAGGGGGTTGGGAGGTTGTGGAGGAAAAAATATATAATCGGACAAACAGTTTCGAACCTGAGATTGACAGAGAGGATTCAGTAGCAACTGAAATATTTAAAATATGCTTAACTCACTGTTAAAATAGGTACCACCAACTGGAAATGAAGTCTGTTTAAAGACAAGGTTTATAATATTATCCTATGTGCTGTTCATTTGCTTCATTTGTCAGCTTTGCTATACACAAAGACCTCCTTCAGGTTGTAGTAGATTTAAAATACCATGCTCCTAAATCAGTCTGATAACTAAAAATATTGAGTTATGAGCTATAAGAAAATTCCTGGCTTAAATAAACATCTTACGTAGGAATTTGGACTGTTCCTTTTCCACTGAAAATGTTTGCAGGCGTATATTTTTTGCAGCCATTGTTTGATACCCTTCAAATGCAACCTAGAAGGTTGAATGGTTTTATGATGATTTTTGTTTTCTTTGCTTTTCTTTTTTTAAACTTAGTCACCCACCACAAGCAGAAGGATGCAAGAGTGACTGGAATATATGCAAATAACGTTTTGGTGCCTTGTTGGTTTTTTGGATGTTTTTATGGGGACTTTAGTGGTATTAAGCTGCATTTCTTTTGTCATTGAGTAATAAGAATCTGAAATAATTGCTGCTAAAGAGAAATAGGCAGAATCCCAATCCTAAAGTTATGATGCAGCCTTGAACAGTTTTTTTTTTTTTTAGTGGTACTGCATGACTCCTTTTTGAGAAATTTAATGTTTTGGTGAGAAGAGACTTTTGCCACTGTAAAAATGAAAAGGTGTGAATGGAGTAAAACTTACACAAAACAGGGTACTTTCTTCCTATGATAGTTCTTCTCTGTTTTCCTATTAAAGCCTAGTCTTGCTATTCCTGGGCATATTAGAGCTGGTTGACGTAGCCTAATCCGTAAGCAGCTCAGTGACTGGCTATATTAAGGGATTTAGCCTATGGGAATATAGAAAGTCGGAGCCATCTTAGAGCGCTGATGTCAGGCGGGAGTTGTTTTGTGAAGTCTAAAGCAGAACTGTGGGCTTGTCAAACCTGGGGTTTTGGCTACCTGGAGATAAAAGGAAAAAAAAAAAGCTGTTTATCTTTCTGGATTTAGGTGGATTTTAAAGAACGTGCTATGAAATACCAGCCTGAAACACTGAACATTAGTGTTAGCCGTTTATTAGATTGTTGCAGCACGTGTTGAAGAGCTGCTGCTGCCCATTTGCAGCCTAATGTGTTTATTTGACAGTCTTCCCAGTGGCATCTTGAAGTGTCTTTTAGCTAAAAAATTCATGAGCGTTATTGGCTTTCAGTCTGAAAACGGAGTGTCGTCTTGTTCCTGCCTAATACACCACTCTCAAGCCATTACACAGAAGTCAGAGGAAAGAGATCCTTGAGGAAGGAGCCTTCAGCTTAAACATTTGTTTATGGTCTGTTACGGCTTTTTGTGGACCGTGAGCGAAAATATGAGTAGTACGTGCTGGAGCCAATTTGCTGTTCTTTTATATTTAGGCTCAATTACATTATCTAATAAATTATATTCCTTCTCTTAGTTCTGGCTTGTAGAGTTCAAGTGTAAAGTAGAATTTAGTAATTATTACCGTAAATCTTATTTTAATGAAATCTTTAATAGTCTCTTCTTCAAAAGAAATTGTATCCTCTAAGGAATTAGTGTTATTTTCAGATGGAAAAGCCTACTGACAGAAAGACTAGGGTGCACATCGGCTCAGATTTTAATACAAGTCCTTTAAAGGTGACTTCAGAGTTTTACAGCTTACTGCTACCACCTTCCTCATAGGAATTATGTTTCATGTTTTCGGTTTATACCATGTGGCTGTTACAAAGCGCTAAACTTTTTAAGTAGTTTCATCTGTGGTAATGTAGTTTCAGGAAAACAGTAGGGTATGTCCTTGAATATATAAATTTGTATTTTTCATGTGAGGTTAACATTGACAACTGAGGTATTGGACATCTGGCTTGTGCAGGATAAAATTGTTGAGTTTGGGGTATATCCCCATTCCCTGTGTGTTCTGTAGTAACCGACAAATGTATTAATTTGGTTTTAGGATTTATGGCTTGCTTACGGTGAGGTGTGGATGCAGGAGGATTGCTTAGTGCATCTTTACCTTCCTTTGCTGTCAGCGCTTTTTAGCAGTGGATATCTTGCCTGAATTTAATTTTACCAGACCACATGCTGGGTCTTCTGTCTGTTGCTGTTATCCCCCTTGATTTTCACCCTGTTTTGCACTCGTTCCCAAATCCTTGTCCACCTCTCTTGAGCTGCGACCAGGTCCCTAGCAAGGCGAGAGCGAGGTGGCGGGCGCGACGCGGGCTGCGAGCGGGCAGCGCGGCCGGGCTGGCCTCGGCTCGCCGAGGAGCCGTCTGCCAGGCGCAGAAAGGAAAAATGCTGCGAATCAAAGCGGGTTGCAGCTTCGCCTCAAAAGCCGCAGCTGTTCACAAATGAAAGGCTGTCCCTAGGCTCCAGTGGCTGTAGTCTCTGGTCTGGGATCTTATCCTGTCTCTGGCAGCGGTTTCCTTTGGAGGCCTGGGAGAGTCACCAAGCCCATGCCGTTATTGCCTTCTCCAGGGGAGCTGAAGGTAGCGACACCGATCAGTATGCAGCATCTTCAGGTTCAGAAATGGACCCAGTGAACAAGAGCTCGTAAGTGGGGGGAAAAAAGTATGAAGAATCAAAAAGAAGTTGCCCGTGATTTCCACCTTTCTGCTGGCTCTTCGCAGAGTCAGTTGCATATAGGGTACATCAGTAATTTTGAAACTGAGAGTGAAAGCTTCTGTTCGTGAGAACTTCACAGTGAAAAGTATGAATTATCATGGATGTAAGTTTGAGTTTATAATTAACCTCAGGAACATGAGCTGTTTATGTTGGTAAATTGGGCTGTTAGAGAAAATTTTAACCACAGTTCAGGAAATGAAGTATTCCTTTGCTGTTTGTTTCTGAATAAAACAGTAACATTAAAAAGTAACTTCTATATTTAGCAGTTATATCTGCACACTGCAAGTATTAGGGTACTGGAAGCAGTGTATAGCACTGCTACCTGGTTGTCCGTCGTATGGTACTTTACCTTTTGTTTGCTACTTTTCAGATTGAAGTAGCAGCTTTGAAGGTGTAATCCTCATTTATTCTTTAACTGCATTTGTTAGGCTTATAATAAACCTGACAGTTTAACAGGCCTTGTTTGGAAGATAGCCTGCACTGATAAGAGATAAAATGCACATTATCTTCTTCTACGTTAACTCTGGATGATTAACTGGATTCACTGATGCTGAGGATCGGTGCGGGAAGGTTTACTCTGTATGCCGCCTTCCTTGGTGGCACCTGCAGAGTGGAGGAGACTCCACAAATTCATACAGTTGATTTGTGCAGCAGTTTTTTCTCTCTGTCTCCTCCTTCATGAGGCCTCTATTCTTCTTTTTTTCTCTCTTGTGTTTTATTTTTGGGTTCACATTGTTTTATTTTTTTCTCTTGAAAGATGAATGTCTTGTAAAAATATCATGTTTACTATTGCTTTATAATTAGGCTAAAAAGTCTCTCTGTATATTCTAACTTAGAGAAGTTTCTGCTAGAGGATGTGAAGGAGGATGTGCTGTCACAATGAGAGCAGAAACTATTGTGCTGCTACTGATAACAAGAAAGAATAAATTGCAACCTCTTTCCAGTTCTGTCTTTTCAACCTCCCAACATCTGGTAGAAACTGGAAAGGTCTCAATGACTGTAATTACTAGCATACACTGTCCACGAGTTTATTCATATAATTTTCTGATTCCGTGATTTACATTTAAGAGTTGAAAAAATTAGAGTGAAATTTGCATGAATTTTTGACACTCAGGCCTCAGTCACGATCATCAGTCAGCATTAGAAGTTGAGCTCTTATTTAGCTGTTCTTGGGGTTTTTTTTGTAGGGCAAATGGAAAAAGATCTCCTCTATATTGAGATGAAAAATCTGCTACCAACACTGAAGGCAAACCACTAGTCCCATAGTGAGATATTATGTTTCTGTTTTGGAGTATACTACAACTCCCAAACAACTCGCACAGTGGAAAAGGGAGCCCGTGGTCTTGCAGGATTGTTCATTCTGTAAGGCGTTTATTCTAATTCGTCTTTGTAAGATGTTTTCTTGCAAATAAATACTGTTTTTGTTTCTCCTCTAACATCGTAGTGTCATTATTTCGTTAACAAAAATATTTCTCTCTTCCCAATTCAGCAGTTACTGCCAATTTTGCTTTTATTACTTCCCAGTTTGGTTAGTCCTTTTTCTATTCCATGCCAAACTGAGTAAGCCTTATCCACTTGTTCTTGATTTGGGTGCAGATTTTTGTTTCAGAAGACCTGTGCTGGAGCAGGTATTACATTTTCATTGCTTCTGAAATACTAGATGAACAGAGCTGTACAGTTTCTTTATCTTCTTTCTAGAAAATTCTACAGAGATATATAAAAAGATCAGAGGAGCAGGATGAATGCTACTTTCTAATCTGAGGCAGTTCCCTAGAGGGGGTGGTATTTTATTGGAATAAAAACTTGGAGCATCTAACAAGTCATTCTGCTCCCGGTGGCGTCAGTCTTGAATTGTCACATTTCCTGGAAAAGTTTAGGCTATGCAACTTTGAGTTTTATTTTCTGAACTCGGAAGCTATCAGTGTGGTATCAGAGCCTAATAATATTTTGAATAACCTAACCTCTAAACTTCTATTATGAATTTTTACATACTATAAAACTATTAGTAATAATGATTAACCAAGAAAGTTTGAGATGGATAATTTGATGTATGTAGGGAGTGTTATGGTAGAACCTCAAAAACGATGTAGGTGGCTTTGCTGCTCCTGACCTATAGAAGTCTGTATGTTTAGACTCTTAATGTCTAAGTTCATGAAGTTCTTCCCTTTTTTACTTGCAAGTCTCCTAGATGCCTGCTGTTCTGGTTCTGCATGTGCCCAGAAGTGCTCTCTTCTGAGAAATGTGGCTTTAGGTCCTTTCTTATGCTGCCCCTCTTACACCCCTCTGAAGATCTTTATCTAGTAACGTGCGTAGACCATGAACATGCTTAATGCGCCAAGTGAACTGGAAAAAAAAGCTGAAATAGTTGCTTTCTTTTTAAAACACGTGAAGAAACTGAGATGATGCTTATCTCTTGAGCTCTGCTTGACTTCTTAGAGTTTTGCTCAGAAATGGGAGATACGGCTTTGCTACCCTCCTTAGCCTAAGGGATTCAAACCTCAATCCCTTGCTTCTCAAGACAGTATTAACCTTGCTTCTCAAGACAGTATTAAAATTACTTACCTGTAAGCTAGTCTGGCTACATTTTCAGATTCTTCCCACACAGTAAGAGTTAGTTAATCTTGCCCTCTTTGCTTCATAAATGTCTAGTTTCAGCAAGAAGGTAACCTGTGGGTTGGGAGCCTGTTCTGTGTGATGAAAAAATACAGACTTGAAACGCCTTTGCAAAGACAGAACTGAATTTCCATCTCCCAATTTCTGACTGCTCTAGTCATTAATACGGTATTACACAAGAGCAAGGCCACAACTTTTAAAAGGTGATGATTCCCGCTCATTTCTCGTAACTCAGGAGAGAGTTTTGGTTTCTGAATCCCAAGGGAACAGCAGAACTTTATACATCCCGCTCAGACCCTGATCACCCTCAGTAGATAGGTTTCTTGGGCATATCCTTTTACTTTTAGTACTCTAACTGGAGAGTACTAAGCAACTTGCAGTTTGGCTTGTGAGATTTTTTTTAGATTGCCTTAGAAGCACCTAGCTCTCCACTTCCCTAGGTACCTAACTCTGGATTTTGAATTCTGCTCTGGGGGACAGGCACCTAAAACACAGCAGCTGTAGAGCCTAACATACAGATCTTTAAACCATTGAATGTGATTTCTTTCACTGTAGGCATGGGGAGAGGAGAAAATAAATGTTGTAGTAGGTGGTAGATTTCCAGAGAAACTTTACGATGAGTAAAAAAACAAGTAACTCATTCTAAGAACAAACTAATGCTGCTGCTGAGAAAGAGGTTTAATGGTTTGTAAGTGCAAATAAAATAAAAACTATTTGTTTAGGACCAATTACTAACTTTAACATGGGGAGGAGGTCCTAGTTTTAGTATCACTTTCATTCCCTTAAATACAGAAAGATGAAGTTTAGTTGTTACTGGTGGGAGGTTAGTTTTAATGTGTCCTCTGAAGGCTGATATCACAGACAGTGGATTTCCTATTGAATAGCATCGGCGTGAATGGAGGAAGAAGCAAGCTATGTATTTGTGAGCTACAGATAAAACATGAGTCCTGCAAAAACAAATTCTCTTTAAAGTAAGCTGGAAAGACTAGATGGGATAACTCTCTGGAATAACTGTTGCTACTTGCTCTTTTGGGGATGGAGACGGGGGGAACAGAAAAAGCTCCCTCTTAATGCTTACCTCTGACCTTAACGCTTACTATTTTGGGGGGAAAACTGTTGAATGTTTGACAGCCATTCCTGAATTGCTGTGCTTGCTTTTCTCTGGAAGAACGCTGAACTGATTTACATTTCTCAGGTGTCATTTCGGAAGTGTGAGAAAAGAAGGGATTCCCCAGCTTAATTTTTCTTCTGAACTTGAGGGCAGCGTCTGAGTCTCATTCAGAGATCATATGAGCTTTGGAGTGTACTGCTTTCTCATGATTATTATTTTTCTCACCCTGACTACTGAAACACTTTAGTCATTGAAGCAGCCTCGAGGGCAGTTCCATCTCTCCATTGACAGATAAGTGGAATGGCTGTCTCCTCGCGACTTCTCTGTCCTCACAGTTTTAGTAATAATATATTTCTTCTTCCTTCGATCTTTGCTGCTTAATTCTCATGAAATTGCGTGTATTGAAGTAAATAATTAGCTTTCAATCAATCAGATAAGGGTGTGTTTCTGCTTTTACATGCAAGTAAAATAAGGACTTTGTGAATGCTTACCGGGGCAAGAGGTGAATGGAGATATGTAGTTGTTAAGGCACAGTGAGTGTCACAGGCCTCACTGGGGGCTGCAGGAGGTGTTTCATGCTCTGCAGCAAGGTCAGTGTTGGCGTGAGGCAGTGAATGCCCTGACTGTAGTCACGGGGAATTCCCCAGGAAACATGGGAGTGACTGAATTTGTGATGGTCAGTCTTCCCTTAGAGCTGAACAGGCTGCAGAGCCAAGAAGTTCTTGCTCTTCTGGAAGGGGATGGTTCTCAAAACTTTGGCAGTATATATGTACATGTGTGTGTGTGTCTGTGTGCCTCTGCCTGTCTGTGTGTGTATATACATACACATACGCACATACAGTACAATACAGAAAAAGATAGCCTGGATATTTTTCAAATAGGCTCCAGAACCATTCATGTTGAATCCCCAAAGGGGACAGTAAAGAAAACCCCGATCTTTCTCATCACTCTGTTCCTTGGGACGCCAGTTTGACAGGTCATTCAGAAACGGATCGGAATTCCCCATAGGACCATTTTTCGCCCGCTGTTTGTCAAAAGCATACCATGGTTGCATCTTAGATGCAAGAGCTTAGAGATCTAGAAACCTGGTATGCTGCAGCATTGTAAATTCTTCCTACTCCGGCCACCTGCCCTGTGTAAGAGCAGTAACTAACAGAAGGGCTTTCAAAACGGGGAGTGAAACTCCGGCAGGAGTTTGCCTTCCTCGTTCGAATTGGATGGTAGAGCGATATGTGCTGCCTCGCAGGGTTATAAAGATGCTGAGTTACCTCCCCCGCCCCCAGTGGGCAATAACAGTAGCTGTCAGTTTTCATGAAACTTAAGAGAACTTGATATCCCTTATCAGCTGCTGGATTTAAAAAAAAAAAACAGATGGGAGCTATACGTTTCAGGGATGACCTGGACTTTTTTGTGAAGCTCGATGAGTATCTAGAAAAAGGAGAATGACTCCACTTTTTGCTCAAGCAGTTTAAAAAATAAAGTTCCTTTTCAGCTCAGAGAAAGAAGGGGTTTTTTATTCCTGTTTGTTTTGGTTTAATTTGGAGGAAAAATGTTAGATTGCGCTCGGGCCGGCTGCAGGGCAGAAATGGGCGGCTCGCGGCGGAGGAGCTGGCTCCCTTGTCTTGGTTGCTGGCTAAAGATTGCCGTTTGAGGCCTGTGTAAAGTGACCTGGCGTGAGGGCCTCGGGCACTCGCCGTAGCTCGGAGTGAGTCACCTCCTGGAGCTGCTAGCCTCCTTCAGTGTGGTCCGCATGTTTGTTTTCCTGTTAACCCCAAACAATACGGGGCTCTCCGAACCGTCTAGGGCCGTCTCCCTGCCCTGGGGAAGCTGGCAGCACCGAGGCAGATGGTGAGCTGGGAGTACCTTGTATTACATGATCTTCTTGATCCTTTCCGTTATCTCCCTATGCTCATTTTACCAGTGTTTTCTATCTGCAGAATACTGTTATTTATTGAATACCCTATATTCTGGGATAGGGGAGTTTAATGCGTTTGCAAGGTGCGAATAGGACAAGAGAAGGCCAGCAGCGGGTCAGGATTTGCGTGTGCTGTTTATGGCAGAAGTTGTAACAAGCTTGTGTTGCTTTAACACATGATAGCTCGACATGTTATTTTCCTTATGAGGTAGATTAAACGTACAAAATATTTATCAGTTCCTCAGTGATGCCTAGTGCTGACAGATGTTGTTTCTACTATATTGTACATGTACTTGTGCAAGCATTATGCTTTGATTTTTAACTAAAGCGATATGTGCTACCTTTTCATGTAGCTGGGATATATGTTTCATTCCATATATTTCAATTCTGTTGTGTTTTTCTTGTTGTGTGGCCTTATGGATTTTCCTTTGTCTCTCCTCATTCAACCTTGCAAAATTGTCATGAAAATTCAGCAGCCCAGGCACAAAATGTACTTATCTGTTCTTACATAACTGGTAACAATGAAAGAGATGCTGCTGCTTTATTTGCCCACTGCAAATTTTGTTCTGAAGGAGTTTTGTATACAATTTAGTAGGGTAATAAATACAGTATTTTTCTTGGTACCTTTCAAACAAACTCTATTGCAAATGATAGGTTTGCAAAGTAAAAGCTGAGCTGAACATGGAGCAAGAGACTCAGAAGTACAAACAGAAGAACTCATGGCCTTTCCACAATAACGCTTTCCCTGTACTGTCTTCTTTTCAGTTGCTGATATGTGTTCAAGATGAGTGGGATGGGAGAAAATTCCTCTGACCCATCCAGGGCAGAGTCGAGAAAGCGCAAGGATCCTGATCAGCTTGGACCCAGGTTAGACCACTTATGTCTGAAGGCATTTGAAACGAACAAATGGCTGCTAATAATTCTTATTCTTCAAATAATTGAGGAGAGATGACTTTCTCTTTCCTTCTACTATGTGTAGCAAAACTAGACTGTGGCCCTTTAACACTTACTTTACTAATGTAGCTCATTAATAAAATTCCCTGTGGTTTCCTGCTTTCTTTTCTCTTTTAAAAGCTTCTTCTGAAAGTCTATTATTTTTTTTAAAGGCAAGCAAACCAACCCTTTCCTTCAGCAAACATGACCATAACTGCATGTTGCCAGCTCAAAAATACGCAGGAGTCAAACTCTGCAGCTCTTTCAGTGATTTCTTCTCGGTTCCAGACTGCCATTGCTGTTCATTTTGTCTAGTGAGGGGATACACTTGTTAAATGAGGGGTGTTTTGCGGATTAAGAAATTGGGTATCCCCAGAAAGCTGTAAAAACAGTGTAGGAGATAGTATTTTTGGACAGTACCCCATAATTTCACAATAGGAACCCCACATTTATGTAAAAACTCGTGCAATTACTTCAAAGATGTTTGATTTATACAGTTTTTTAAATTGAGACATAGAAAAAATGTTTAATATGCACATATTTTTCATAATCCTTAGAAAATGACTAACTTGATGTTCTAGTTAGGGGGAGTCAGTATTAAACTACACTGGTTCATTAATTCTGTGTTGTAGTTGTTGTTCTTTTGAACTCCATATCCCAACACTTTTTTAAAGCAAAACATGACTGCTGGGAAAAAACAAGCCACGTCTTTTTTACTGCTGCCTTATTTGTTCCAAAAAACATCTCTCTGCTTGAGAAACTTGTAAGTTATGTTTTTGTAGTGAGGGAGAGCAGTTCATTGTACTTTTGTCAAGTTACTCTCAAGCCACTTAAAACCATCTTCGAGCTGTCCAGAAGGCAAACAAACTGACATCACATACATTTTTAAACTCCTCTTTCAGCCCTAAAAGAAGCACTGAGAAACGCAATCGTGAGCAAGAGAATAAATACATAGAAGAACTTGCAGAGCTGATTTTTGCAAATTTTAATGACATTGACAACTTTAACTTTAAACCTGACAAATGTGCAATCTTGAAAGAAACTGTGAAGCAAATTCGTCAGATAAAAGAACAAGGTAAGGGGACTAATTAATTGGCTTTGAATATTTTAACAACTTTGTTTATTTTTATTTTGTTTTTGGCAAACCTGAATAGTCTCTTCAGCTTTTCTTCAGCAAATTTCCAGGTTTTTTTTAAATCATTAATGCAAAATGCTATAATATAATGTGAAGGAAGTATGTTTAAGTGTCCTTCCAGCATTTTAAAAATGAGCTTCAAATAAAATTCAGAAATGACTCAGAGGGAAAATAAGTCAGTCTGTGTATCTAATGGAGTAGAAATCTGTCGTATTTTTCACAAAAGTTAAAAGTTACAGGACAGAAGAAAAAAGATAAAGAAGCAGAAAAACCTTCTTATGTGCGCTGTCATGTATGATGAATCCATTTAAAATAGGAATAATCCAGGAGTGTGGGGTATGAAAGTTTTTTGTATTCCCCTTTTGCTTTCTTTTGTTCATATGAATAGATATTGTGGACTAAATTATCTGCGTCCCTTAAATTATGACATCATATCCTGAACTACAATAGATTTGAAACTATGCTAATCTCTAGATAGAGTTCTGTTATAAATGTAAACCAGAGAACGTGACAGTTTTCTTCCTGTTTTTTGTCTAGAAGATTAGTTTTGTGTTTCTTTTCTTTTGATATGTTTCCTATTTAAAGAAAAATCTTTTAGAAACTTTAAATTTTTGCAAGTGTTTTTTGTGGCATAAGTCACTCTGGACAGGCAGGAATAGCACTGCAGGTGTTTGGGAGAGATTCAGATTTTTAAAGTATGTGCATATCTTTTTTTCCTCTGAGTTTCGGAGAAGATTGGGATCTCTTTGAAACCTGTGATTAGAGTAATTCCTTCGGTTTTAAACGCTTTCATCAGCAGACTTCACCTGTTCAGTATCCTAAGATTTCTTTGGGAAAATAATGATTCCTTTTCCATAGTGTATGTATGAATTTATAGAAGTGGAGGTTCCAGGTTGTGTGATTTCGATGCAGAATTGTTTCTGAAACAAGTAGATAAGTCTCAGACATCAGCCTATTCAAAGCCAAATGGAAAGTGGGAAGTATTGCATGTCACCTGCCTCTGTAGTGTTTGTATTTGATTAATCTTTAGGAATGTTCCAGTTTCTCAACAATTTGTTTTACTAAGTTGCCGTAATTTAAAAAACGGACATTATTCTGGGGAAGTTGCCATGCCTCTTAACCTGGCACAATATCCATCGTCATTTTCGCACCTGCCTGCGTTTTGAGATTTGATTTTTTTTTTCTTTCTTTAATTTCTTTTTCTTTTTTTTTTCCTTCTTCCTTTTCTCACTGTCATTTTTGGATTTTTGCTTTGCTGTTCTCAGCAGATGCATTTTCCTTATCTCGCCTTTGTTGAATAGGGTTAAGGAGGAAGCTATTCCTAGTGACAGCAAAATCGTGTTTTGCCTGGGAAGTGGGTGCGCAGAGGTAAACCTGTTAGCCCACTTGACAGTTCTCTCAGCAGCATTGCACTTGAAAATCTAGTTCAAAAGTCTGGCTCTAACTAATTGTTATTCTGGCAAATCCAGGGTTTTGCTGTTCAAGTCCAGTAGCAATATGAAAAACAGCTTTCCAGTTGTTGTAGGACAGCTTTCCCAAGCTCCTTCACGCTCATCAGACCAGGTCACGTTTAAATTATTTAATAATTAAACCTAATTAATTAATTGCCTAATTAATAAGCTCATAAAGCTTTATTTTAAACAACTGAAAATACAATTCTAAAGAGAGACTAAAATGCTATACATATAGTTTATTAAAACAAGTAAAAGTAGTTTGCAACCACTGAGCAATAGAAGATACTAAATTACTTTTTACAATGATTTGTTGCCCAAGGTTCTTCACCTGAGAGCAATTAAACTGTCTCATAACCGTTTGTGTCTTTACATAGGAAACTCGTAGCTGGTACAGACTGGACTTCAATCCTTTCTAAGGGGCATTGCAAAACACTGAGCTCTTCAAGGTGGTCATTAACAGCATCTTGGGAGCAAGAGACAAACATCAGAATACTCAAAATTATTCCTTTAAGCCAATTGATAGTTTGATACTGCTTCTTACATAGAAACTTTAATTTAAAGGGATTTTTGTTTTTATATGTAACATTTTCTTTTTGAGAAAAAAATCGAATCACAGCATATTATGAAATGCAATATTGTTTTGGAATGGGTACTTTGTAAACAAAGACTTTCATGGTCAAACTGCTTGAGCAATGCAATACACCTATCCGTCTGCTGAGTGCCACAAAAAACAGTGACCTAATCAAGGCAAACATACTGAAGAACTAATGATGATTTTACTGTTGCTATCTTATACTTGGCGGGTAGTTTATGGCATCACACTGGGAATCCTGAGCTTGCATCTGTTAAGTTTTCGGTTGTTCCAAATCTTTCTGATTGCTTCTCCACTGCTAAGGAATGAAAACAAAGAAGGGAAGAATACAGTTTGGTATTCATTTCCCGTGTTAAGCTTACTGGGCTGAAAAAAATAATAGTATTTTTGCTGTAGTAATACTACATAATTTAGTATATTAGCCTGATACATTTGGCATGCACGTATGTATTTGGAATACTCTATCTGTTATCTTTGCATCATTTCTCACAGAATATACTTAAAAGATTCTTTAGTTGTGGTGGGTTAGAGATTCTTTTTATTATATGTGAGTAACAGAATTCACTAAATCAATTAAAGATATTTGGAAGATGTAACCCTTGCATGTGTTTTTGATCTTGATTTTGAGATGTTTTTAGTACTTGGGAGTATGAAGATGAGTTTCTTTGCAAAAGCTTGATTTTCTTCTGTGGACTTTTACTGTATTATCTTATAGTGATTGGGCAGAGATTTGTGGGTGTCCAGAGGAGATGAAAAATTGTGATTTTAGCATGAAAATGAAACAGCAGTTGTATTCATATAAATCCTAAGTGACTGTTTCTACTGGAGATGTGAGACCTGTGTTTCTACTGGATATGAGACCTGTGTTTCAAGCATCTTGGAAGAAAAACCCTTTCATTCAGTTTTATATTTATGGCATGAAAGTGGTATATAAAGGTGTTTATATGTTTATGTTATATGGTTGCGAAAGTGTAAGCTCTCCTGCTATTTGCTGCCTGTGTTAAGTCAATTAGAAGAATAGTAGTCATACATGTTCCAGATGTGTGTAAAGAGTACACAGATGTGTTCAAGCACCCAATTTGCACGTGCCTAATTAAAAAGGCTTGGCTTAGGGAAATGCAAGGACTGCTGGGAATGAATGTTCCTTTACATGCCAGACAACCAAGAAGCTATAATTTTATCTGAATATCTTTGTTAAGTACAATCAGTAAAATAGTGCCTGATTGATTTAGGATCCTGTATCTCATTTTTGAAAACTTCAGCATCTGAGACAGATTCGTTTAAGTTATATAAGCACTTCTGAAAATGATTTTGCATATCTGAAGACAGCAAATTCCGATAGCAAATGAAAGGAATTTGGATTCACTTCTTCCTCTTGCATTAGTTTGCAACCATTTGACCTGTTTCACATCAATCTCATTTGATTCCATATCTATAGTGGATCTTTTCCTTAAATTATATAATCTGACTGATTCTCTCATCATGTTAGTATTCTCTTTCTCATTATGTTTTTAGTTGCTGCATCCTCCTTTGGTTGATATTTTTTCCTTCTACGTATTAAAAAGGATAGCAAGATTAAACCTTTGCCCTTAGTTTAAAGCTCTTTTTATCCACCACGCTAACCTCAGTGTCAGCAGGTAAATAGCCTGCATTACGATAGCGGGGACTATTCATCTGTGTTTCACTGCTTGAATATCTCCTGGGCTCAGTCTTTGAAACCTCCTTTTCTTCATTAGCTCGTTGTACTTTTACCCTCTTTTCTGCGTATTGGGAATATACTGAAGGTGCATCATGTACCGGAGGACACAGAAAATCCCTGTAAGCTTCCTCAGCAGTTTCTCTAGCTAAGCGCAGCACCTTTGACCCCTTCAGTGGGAGTGCTGGAGAATGTGGCCTGACATAAAGTACAACGCATGGATTTTTTTCGCTGCTCCTCTGTGTTCCTTTTAAAATCCAGGTCTGCACCTCTTATCTTCCTTCTTCTAGTCTGCATGTCTTTCTGTTTCCTGGAGCCTTTTTAGGATGACATCTACCTGTCTTATTTAGATAAATGTACAGTGAGATATAACCCACCCAAATGCACTTCTAAGTATGTCAGTTCCATTTTCGCTCAGTGTCCAGCTTCCATATTTCACCAGTTGCGGACAAGGTTTTAAGTTCTGTATATTAAATTTACAGCAGTGCAATGAAGGGATATCAGGATGGTGATTATCAGTCTACCTGTTAACGTATGCTTCTGAGCTGTCAGATCTTGTTTGCAGCATAGCCTTACAGGACAGACCTTGGATAGAGTGAATCACCATGTGAAAGCTAAGCAACGTGGGGAGAAAGAGAAGTCATTGATGAAAAGAGACATGCAAGAGCTATTGGACCTGTATGAATTAAAAAAAAAGAAGTCTTGTTACTAATCATGTATGTCGTCTTTTTCTGGTTTCACACCTGATATTAAAACCAATTTTTGCTTCCCGATAGCAGTACTGCCTTGTAACCACTGGTTACCTCCAGCAGATATTCTGTTGTTGCTTCCAGAACCAGTATGCAAGGAAAATCACTGGCTAAGGGAAAACAACATGGTCTTAAAGCTGTAATGAAATGCTAGTTTGGTTTCTGCTACTTTTAATTTATCAGATCTGAATTCAGATTCATATTTCACAAGGTATTTAAGCAACTGTCTAACTTTAAGCACATGAGTAATCCCTGTTAAGTCAGTGGAACTACTTAGAGGTTTAAAGTTATGTGCATAAATATTTTACCAAGTCAGGGTATTAATACAAGAGAGCGTGTGTCGACATGTTTTTTGTTTTTTATTTTTGTTTTGCAAATATTTCAGTTGATTAATTTTACGTACGGTATGTATTAAGTAAATCATATTTGAGAGGTCAGGAGATTTAAAATTGGTGCCATTGTCTACATTAATTGGTAGTTTTGGAATCTTTTTTGAAGGAGTTCTGCATAGCTATTATGATTTATAGGTACTGTACAAGACTGATAGGATTTTAAGACTGAATTAAGTGTCAGAGGAATTTGTGCTGTGAAGCCAAGCAATGTATGCATAATGTTTACAAAAAATCTAATACTGAATTTGCTTTACTGTCTCCTCTACCTGCAACTGAGTGTGATTCAATGGAAATGGCTTTGATCTTCCTGTGTACAATGTAAAGCTTTTTGGCTAAATATCCAGTTATGTTGACTTTGCTACTTCCATGCCTCCAGAAAACTACAGATTGACTGAACAATTTAATCTATTCTGAGGTAATGCAAAATGTCAGGTTCTTTTCTGCCTCTGATGAAAAGTAGTCATTAGGCAGCAAACTCACCAAGTGTGAAATTTCACAGGTTTTGCTTATTTTACTGGGGTTGCGCATCATGCAAACTAGTGGGCTTAGGCTTTTGTTTGCGTACAAGTTGAGACGCTTCAACTATACTAATAGTTTTCTGTGGAAGCAGCAAGAAAATTTTACTAGTGTGACTTAGGAGAGAACTAGCTGAAGGCACCGTTATGACTTATAGCTGTGTCTGCACCAGGCTCAAGCCTGTTATTCAGGAAGACAAAAATAAACCTGAAACTTAATGAAAATTGGGACGGCAGTGTAAAATCTGTGCAAGTAACAGGATTTAGTGGATTGTTGAGTAGTTTTTTTTTTCCTCCTTTAATCACAGTTAGAATCATATCTGCTGTTTTAGAATAGTTAACAGCCTTGTTCCCCAAAGTTAATGAGACCGTTTACTTGTCATCTGATTAGGAGATTTAAGTCAATTTTGTTACTATTTATTTTTCCTAAGAACAATAACAGAGTGGAAATAAAGATGTTGATGCAGAGGCTGCAGACTACCACTCATCTGCTAGGAACCAGGCCACTGGTGAAAACGGTGGTTCAGCCCTTCTCTACTCAGCCCTTGTCCCAGCTGTGAATTCCTCTTCCCTCTTGGACGCTGGCTCTCACATTTATGAGGTTGCGTGGGGCATTTGATCAGTGTTTTGGATTTGGCTGGTCTGGGGAAGGAGAAGAGACATAACCTGCCCACCTGGCCATGGTGGGGCTGAGAACCTGCCGTGACTGACACATGGTTTAGCCTGTGCAGTTACTCTAGTTGTGTTAGGCGTCACTGGCAGACAGTAACAACAAAACGTGTCCTGTCACTGCCTTTCAACTTGCAGTGTTGGAGGACTTCAGTTCTAGTGATAATTTTCTTGAGTTTTAAACTGGAAAGCTAAACTTTGTCTCCAAGTTTTGGCTCACAGTTGAAGAGAAACTGAATCTTAACTCAATAGCTCTTAAGATAGTCATGTTTTTTATAAATACTAATTATTGGCAGGTATTACAGGAAAACTTGCTTGTTTGTTTTGCATCCTGCTTGTATTTTACTTTTCTCTGATCTTTTTCTATTTTTTTTTTTTTAGTAACTTCTAAGTGACTAAGAGAGAAAATCATTCAAAACTAGTGGAGCACGAGAATAAAGTATTTTCAAGATAGAAATCTACCCTCACTTTTTATCCTGTTGTGCTGCAGGTTGTTTATTATATGCTGTGTGGCTGCAAAGATAGTTGCGATCCAAGAGGTCTGCGTTACTAATGTCATAATTTGGGGAATGCTACAAAGGACTGAGGTTGTTCTGCTATATTTAACATGCTTTTGGGGATATATCTAAAAGTGTTGCCTCTTTGATCTTTGTAGGAATATTTTCATAAAAGTTTTTGTTACTTTAATATCTAACAATCACGGAATGTGTTTTTTACTTGTGGAAGAGTAGTAAAAATGTACTGAATAAGAAAGATGGAGACATTTCTTCATGAAATTTAGGATTTTGGAAGCTGCCCTCTTTTCACTGTTAATAGATCTGTTAGGGTGCATTTAAATTGTCACAGAATCACAGAATGGTTGAGGTTGGAAGGGACCTCTGGAGATCATCTAGTCCAACTCCCTGCTCAAGCAGGGTCACTTCACCTAGAGCACGTTGCCCAGGATCATGTCTAGACGACTTTTGAATATCTCCAGCGAAGGAGACTCCTCAACCTCTCTGGGCAACCTGTTCCAATGCTCAGTCACCCTCACAGTCAAGAAGTTTTTCCTCATGTTCAGAAGGAACTTCCTGTGTTTCAGTTTGTGCCTGTTGCCTCTTGTCCTGTCGCCGGGCATCACTGAGAAGAGTCTGGCCCCATCCTCTCGACACCCCCCCCCTTCAGATACTTGTACACATTGATGAGATCCCCTCTCAGTCTTCTCTTCTCCAGGCTGAACAGGCCCAGCTCCCTCAGCCTTTCCTCTTATGAGAGATGCTGCAGTCCCTTTGTCATCTTAGTAGCGCTTCACTGGACTTGCTCCAGTAGTGCCACGTCTCTCTTGTCCTGGGGAGCCCAGAACTGGACACAGTACTCCAGGGGAGGCTTCATCGGGGCTGAGGAGAGGGGGAGGATCACCTCCCTCCACCTGCTGGCAACACTCTGCCTAATGCACCCCATTGGCCTTCTTGGCCACAAGGGCACATTGCTGGCTCCTGGTCAACTTGTTGTCCACCAGGACTCCCAGGTCCTTCTCTGCAGAGCTGCTCTCCAGCAGGTCAACCCCCAGCCTGTACTGCTGCATGGGGTTATTCCTTCCCAGGTGCACCTTTGTTGAACTTCAGGAGGTTCCTCTCCGCCCACCTCTCCAGCCTGTCCAGGTCCCTCCGAATGGCAGCACAGCCCTCCGGTGTGTCAGCCGCTCCCCCCAGTTTAGTATCATCAGCAAACTTGCTGAGGGTGCATTCGTGTCCCTTCCTCCAGGTCGCTGATGAATACGTTGAACAATACTGGACCCAGTATTGAACCGTGGGGGACACCGCTAGCTACAGGCCTCCAGCTAAACTCTGTGCCACTGATCACACTGAATGTTTTAAAGTACAGTTTTCCTTTTGTAGCTTGTCATGTAATTTCTCATAAATAGTAGAGTCACTAAATCTCACAAAACTGTTTTAGCACTTTATTTTACTTTTTTTCTGAATTTATAGAAATTTAGGCTTGCATCCAGCCCTGCAACGTACGAACTAAGCTCCCAAGTCTGATGTTTCCCACCAGCTGCTGTATCTTCAGAGGTGTCTGGTGAAGGAGAAATAGTAATCTTAGGTACTAAAGAAGAATTTGAGTCTTAATGTTTGTATTTGCAGTCTCTGTTATACTTGGAAAGTGTGTAGTATGAAAGGCACTGACTTGTGAACACCAGGACTTGCTGTGTGCTTCGCATGAGCGTATGCAATGTGCTTCACATGCTGCAAGTAAATGAAGAAGGAGACTGGATGTTAACTTGACTGTCTCTGTGGAGCCTAATTTATGGAACAGCAAATTAATTTACTGAGAGTAGAGATGGTACTTCAGTCAAAATAAGATCATCTATTATAAGGAACCTGGCTTTTGTTACACAGCTTTTATCTTTTCTTTTTAACGATTGCAGCCTGAAAAATGATCATATAATATTTACTCACAATAGGGTGCAATGCCTTTTATACCATGTTTGAATCTTGAAAACTTGTGGATTGCCAGCACATTAAAGGAGTATTAATCAAAGGCTGCTCTGTGTTCAAACTGGAACCAAGATATTTACATCTGTTTTAAGTTATGCATTTTGTTATTTCTGTAAAAGATTGTGTATATGGGCAACTATGCATTTAATGAGAAACAAGGGTCCATAAACATGAAATGACTGAGGAAATAAATTGCAACTACTTCTTTCAGCTGTTTCTATACAAACCCATAGTGTGGAACTGGGGAAAAAAAAAAAATAAACTGAAGATTTAAGGATGATATGGAAGAGGATCATTTATTTGCTCTGTTGTGTACAGTTGTTGAGCTTTTAGTGAATGTCCTTAGACAGATGGTTCAACAGCCAAGGCATAGATGCCTTCTGTTTCCAAGTGTATTGGCACCTCTCCATGTATTTCACAAGACAAGGGTGCTGTAGCGGGTGCACTACAACACACGCATGCCTACTCTTGCCTACCTCTGAAAGCAAACCACTTTCCTCTACAAATTTGATTTCATTTTCTTAAAAGAATGAAGCGAGGTCAGAGCAAATGTCAGGAAGAAGGTGGGCAGAGAAAAGGGCATAAATAAATTTAATTTCTGTTAAATATATCAGAGTGGAAATAATTGTAGCTACTCCATAACTGGAGATGCTCCAGATATTGCTGTGTTACCTGAAATAGTATCCGAGTGGCTATTTGGAAGGAGCCGCAGTGTAAGTACCTCTGTATATTTAGGTTCTATTCATCTTGAAGCGGAAAGGCATTTCCCTGCAAACCTTGCTTTGGTTACAGGCGCAAAGCAAAGGGGAGCTATGCAGCGTGCCTGCCGCGTGGGATTCCTTAATAGGCAAAGACAGGATACGCTCCAGTAGCTGGGCTCTACAGCCAGAGTCAAATCAGACCGGAGGTGCAAATTCTTAGTAGAGAGTTATTTGAAAATTGGAGCAACTTAATGAAGAATTAGGTGGGTTCTGTGGCACATCAGCCCTCCCAGTCGGGTTTGAATGTCTTTTAAAGTATATGTTGCAGTTCAGTGGAAATTCTTGACGTGACACAGAAGTCACTTAATGAAACCTTTTGGCTTGCATTGCAGCAGAGATCAGACTAGACAATTATAGTAGTCCCTTGTCATTTTAAGACGCGTGGGTATGAAAGGAACTAGCCTTTTACTGGTTACTTTTTCTTCTGAGGCACAATTTCCTAGAAAGACTTGGAACAACCTACCAGTTCCCATGATCTTTCTGAGAGATACGTCTTCCCGAGATAGGTTATTTTCTGTCAAATTAGGTCTGGGACTGTGTTCAACATAAAAAAGGAAGTGTGTTTAAATATAACAATTGATTCATTTAGAAATGAGAGAGAGGAGGAAGAGATGTCAAGGTTGTAAATTCTAAATATAGATTGGAGAACTCGGAGGGACCCTCATTCAGATGTTTGATTTGTTTTGTTTGTTTTGGTGTTGGGTGGAAAACATAGAGGTATTTAGTGCCAATAACATAGTATTTTTTCCTATCTTCCTTCCCTTTTACCAGCCCTTTTTTCCTCTGCAGTTTGGAGAAAATATTTGAATATTTCAGTTTATTTTTCTATCTTTACTTATTTCTTACCATTCCCCTTGATTTTTCTGAAAGCAGTGCTCCCTGTCAGTAGCTGTCAAAAGTGGTATTTCATGTAGAATAGATTTTCTTTCTCTCTTTCTCCCTTTTCTCATGAAGGGCTTTGTTTTTCAGCCTGTGCTGTGTTTTCCCTTTGCTCCTGTACTTTTCCTTTAATAATTCTCCTGCATTTTGATTTTCACTTCTTCCTCAGTTGTTACTCTCCTTGCCGTCAGTGCAGCTCTAGCCATAGTTTTGGGACCAGCATCACCGTACTTGCGACAGTTTTATTCCACTTATTGTTGTCTCTGTGCTACTCTTGCTGGACGGTATTTTTTTTCCCTTAGTGCTGCAACAAGAAATCATCAAATAATTTTATAGAATGTGGTAAAACTTGCTAACAGGTTGTTGAGTGTTACAGTGATCAATACGGAGAATTACTGTGATTACTGTTAGGCTTGTAAGTTAAGTCGCTATCTGTCTAGCTGCTGGAGAGTTTGATTCTTAACTGGACATTATAATACAGCTTGTTGGGCCATTACAGTTGATGTTGAAAATACAATTAATGTTTGCAGTTGGCAATCTAAAATGTAAAGATGCCCTGTAAGCTTTTTTTCGTGCTTGCTGTATATCAGTGAAAGAGGTAGGGAGGCCAGTCCATAAAACCTTTTTCTTGAATATAACTGAGGACGACTATTTGCTTTTTTCGTTCACTGTGAGTTATTTGCGAGAATACTGTTCTTTCCTTTAGCTTTGTCACGTTTGTGGAAGTTGTCATTATTTCTTTCTTTGAAGCGCTGACAAGAGGACATACATCCTTTATCTCAGCAGCTCAAAACCTTTCCAAAGGTGTGGTTTTTTGGTTTGTTTGTGCGTTTTTGGTATAAGGACTTTGGCCCAGATTTACAAAAGGACTTAGAATTTAGATACGTAGATCAAAAAACGTTGTCTTCAGAAACTTCTCACAAAGCTACAGGGATTAAAATGTTTGGGCTGAGACGGACCCAGGATCCTGTGTGAAATAACAGCTGTAGTTTGAAAGGCGGCACCTGATTGTACTCTGATGGGGTGAAATGAGGGGCCACCCCCGTTTCTTTTTGCGAGCAAATAAGTAAATTGCTCATGTCAGGAGAAGGTCCCGGATTACGGATTCTGATCCGATACGCGGGCTTTGCTGCAGACCAGAGTTACGAACCTTAGTCCCGAGGAGAGGCGTGATTGCAGGCAGACCTTAACTCTTCAGCATTTGCTGGCTTAGGCCACTTCTTGTTTGGTGTACTCGATGTTACGAACGCTGGCCTGAGGCACCTCGCTCCCCCCTGCACTGCATGAGCAGCGCAGGGCTGCGGAGGAGGAGCAGCGGAGAGGCTGCAGAGATCGCTGCAGCGGTGCCCACCACCACCACCACCACCACAGGCTCCCTTCCGAGCGAGCTGCTAGTCACCAGTGATTAAAAGACATTCGTTTTTAAGGCAGGTCGAAGTTTCTTGGCAGAGGACGGTTGATACAGCTCACTAAGAAAGCAGGTAAAGTACAGCTCCTTGTGTTCCCTTATTTTTCTGTTGATGCTGTGCTTGTGAATTATGCTGCCATGTAAGTAAGAGTGGGTGCTGATCCCAGAGACTACTTCATCGCTCTGAAATGGAGAACTAGAGACCCTGACACCAACTTAGGTTGCGAGTATGGTTCAGTCTGTTGAAGGGAGCCCGTTTTTAGCTATGCGTTTCATTAGCAGGCCTTCCAAAATCAGACTGAATAAATTAATATATGTGAACATTGAGGAAGATTAAGAGCGGCTTTGTCTGGAGGTACATCTTAGCAACAAGATACACCAAACTTGTCTGGAGTAATGAAAAAAATTCCTTCATTTTAAAGACTATCTTGTACAGTGCCACGTTAATAGTCAGTAACTCCCTTCCAACAGCCATTGTGTATTCCTGATGCACCTGAAGTAATGTAGCCACCGTTAAAGTAGATGAAACGAATCTTGCACACCTAGTTTCATAGAGGATGTGCGTTAAAAATTTTCCTTACGTAACTGAAGTGCAAAAATAAGCAGGTTCTTTTAGGAAGCTTTTGTTTTTCCTTCTGCTCTCCTTACAGTAATAAGAACATTTCTGTTTCTCTAATTCACGTAACTGTTTGGCTGCGGCCTGCGGTGATAGGCAAGACAAGCAATGAGGGGGGCCCCAGCCTCTACTTCTGAATCCTGAGCTATTGCAGGAAGAAAACTTAACTTGTCCTTAATCATTTAGAGCTTTTTCTTAAAAGATCTGTCTACTCTAATCTGGGCTGTTAGAAGAGCAGGAGCCCTGTTATCCATGTTAGCATGGACACGTTAAATTAAGCTCGTTTCTGTTCTTCCTTAGCTGTCTTCAATTATCTGTGCTCCGTTCTGGCCTACTCTTTATTAGGGAAACTTTTTTCTCTCATGAACGTCCTAGGGAGCCCACGAGCCGTCTTTTTTTTTTGTTTGTTTTAGTGCGCCATATTAGGTTTCTAGAAAACTTTGCAGTCGTCTATGGCAATTTGTGCTTTGCATGTTGTTGGGAATGATTTAGTGTGTCGCAGAGATTTATCATTAGCATCCTAAAATAGAGAAGATATTTTGTAATCATGGTGATGTGGCACTTGAAGAAAGGCAGTCATCTGTTTCCTTTTAACAGTTGGTTGAGTACATAAGAGGCTTCAAGAAAAGGGGGCTGGCTAGATTAATATTCTTTTGCAGTATGTTATTTTGGCCTACGTTTTGGAAACCTATATGTTTAATTAGCTTGGCAATTGTGGCTGCAGATTCTAGCCTAAAGAGCATTAACCCTTGTATCTTTATTTTCAGAATTCTACCTGTGTTTTCATGTTTCGAAGGGCTGACTTGAGAGCTGTTAATATTTGTGAAAGCAATATATTGTTTCTGAGACAGTGATGGAGCCCTGTTTTCAACTAAATTATCCCATATTGCCATACTTCTTGTCAATGAAAACGTCAGGTCAGCCAAAACGTTAAAGAACGTTGGGCTCTCTGCATTTAGACGTTCATATTAACACTGTTTTTAGAAATGAATTATCAAAACAAGATGAGGTTACTCATTAAGTAAAAATGTAACACTTATAAAATTGTAAATGCCAAAAAACACAGTAAAACGTTCAGTCCTAATTCAGTGCATGCCAAAGAAAATAATTACTTTGTTAAATTGAGTGATGCAGAGGTTAGTTAGCTTGGTGCTCTCTTTTGAAATTCAGCCAGATCGATGTAACAGATTTTAAGTTAGCAGTGGCGAATGGATAGCATTTGCTGTCGTGCATGTTTGCATGGGTATTTTGAAGTCATCTAAATACCTGCAAAGACAAAACTGTTTTCTGAATGTGTGTGCGTGCGTGTGTGTGTGTGTTCAAGTACATATATGTATTTGAATCCAGAAGGATGTTCCAGAAAGGGTAAGCAGTGACTGATTGAACTGATGGTATTTTTGGGTAAGGCATTGCTGGCCAACTTACTTGACTACTTGATATGTGCTCTTTTGTTGTCTAAGTAAGTATTGCATCTTAGGCACTTTTAAAATACCCTGAATTAGAGCACAAACACTCAGATATGTGAGATTGTATCAGTTACTACACTTTCCGGGGAAGTGCAAATACAAAAAATAACAGCATTTAGAACAGCATATTAAGCCTGTGAAAGTTAGAAACTCTCGGCACTGTTCTGGATTTTGGCCTTTTGATAGGGAAGTCATCCAGGCAGGCAGCATCTTTGATGATTCATTTATTAATGCTCTTTCTCTAGACGGGCAATAGACAGTGTAAAGCTAAGGTTAGTGGCCTTTTCTGGAGAAAAGAGAAAGAATGTAGATTTATGCATGCGTGAGCGTGCATGTGAACACACACACACACACAGATGATGTGTTGATTTGCAAATTAAACACATCCTTTCATTTCGTTTAAAAGCATACACTGAGTAACCTCAAACATTTTAATAAACTCAGAGCAATCTAAAAATTCTGCAGTAGCAAAATAACATCTTCTTATACCTTTCTACTACTTTGCAAAACCTGGGGGAAAAGATCAGTGCTGCAACATGTCCAGGGGGTCAACAGATGAAGGTTGTGATGGAAACTTAATTCCAAGTTCAAGAGATCTTTATGATAAACAACTCTGGGGTCGCAAAGTGCTAGTTTGAAGTCACTCCACTGTTTACAATGAGGCATTGGGTGAGAAATGATTTCTGGATCCAGGGTTATTTTAAGTCTTGGTTTAGATGTCACTTAAATAACGAGATGCTAGTTGTCCTACTGTGTCTTTACTGATAAATAAAAATATTAGAAGTAATCTCAGCAGGGAAGTTATTTTGCTTGCTTTGTTGTTTTGCATTTTACTGCGTGTTGGGATGGATCAAGTCACTGAGGACTCGGGGTCCTGGTTAGGCCACACTTGTTCTTCAGCTCCTTTTCAGTCACCAGGAAACGGGCTGTAATTCTGGGATTTACTTCAGTTCTCAATCCTAGCAGTGTGTAATAGAAACAAGAGACATCACGAGGCCATCCTAGGTTTGAGTAATCCCTGTGACTGCATTAAAGAATTTTTCTGCAAAAAATGTTATTCCTGTCAATAATTTTGTCACTTTTAGTTGCCATTAAATCCAAGACTTAGGAATCTGTAGAGACGCTATTTAAGTGTATTTAGAGAGGGCCAGACTCAGCCCTGACCCCAGCAGAGTCCAGTACTAGCAGCGTGGCAGCCCTTTACCCCCGACTGACCGTGTGTTTGGGTGCTCACTTGTGGGTGGAAGGAGGGAGGCAGTTTTGCAGTTGCCTTTCCTTCTTCCCTGGTAAATCACGCCCGCCTTTTACGTACACTTGGGATGAAGTTTCACTTGCAAGATAATTGCTGCAATTGCAGAAAGCATTTTTTCCTTTTTTAAATTAAAAGCTGAGGCTCAAGAGAGAGACTGCTACTTTTCATAATTATGAACAAAAAAAATAAAAAAACAGGGATCACAGATATCATGACGCAAAAAAGAGGCAAAATGAGAGTGGGGAGAGAAGAAATTGAGGAAAAGGTATTAAAATGCATACTATGCAAAAATACATATGGAGATACTGAGCTCTTTCTGTCCAGGAGTTAATTTTTCTTCTTGAAAAATTGAATTTCATGATTTTTGTTCTTGATGGCCTTATTCTCTTCCGGTTTCCCCCTGAGTTGGGGGAGAGTATTTCCCGGGCAGCGCTTTCAAAAGAAGTTGTACAGGGTGAAAAAAACACTGACTTGGACAAAGCGGAATGATGGAGAAACGTCAAAAGAATAGAATTAAGAGAAAGAAAACTATTGTTAATTGTGTGTATTATTAATTCAGTTTGTTTCTATTCCGAAGCCCAGGAGGGTTTTGTAAGTGCTAACTTCACTTCAGAATTTGTGCAGATTTTAAACATTGGCTGCTGTTGCTGAATTTTTTGAGATCAGGCATCACCCGTGGCTTGAAAAGGTGTTTGGCTATATTTGGTGCTTTTGTGCGGCTGCGAAGCTTTTTGTAGCGTTAATACCGTATTGATGCCTCTCTGCTTAGGGAAGGTGGGGCAGGTATCCGCGGGACGGGGGAGCAGTTGCGCCACGTTCCAGCTGCGAATACTGAGAAGCAGCCCGTACAGCGTTAGAAAGTGCTATTCCCCTTGCGTGAATATTAAAGCTTACCGCTTTCAGGTGTCTTTCAGCTTAATCCGCGGGGTCCCTTAGCTATTGGAGCGTTGGTGCCTGACCGGCTCGGGCGGGAGCCGGGCCTCCTTGCGGCGGGGGAGCTGGGCAGCGCCTTGCTCTCCGCCGGCTCGCGCCGATTAAACGTGCCTGGAAAAAGTGCAGCTGTGCTTTTTTAATATGCACTGCAGGAGATTTCAGCAGCCTGGTGATATATCGTGCGTTAATGTTGAGAAGATAAACACATTTGGAGAGCACAGGAAGGCCTTGTGTTTTTATGTTAGCAGAATGCTTCCTAATGAATAAGAACGTGCTGCTGGCTTCGCAGAGCCATATGGCAGCTTTTCTAATTTTAGTTCGGTGCAGATGCATAATTCTCCCTTGTTTTACCTCCTGAAACCTTCCTGAGATGTTGCGTAGTTTTTCCTATAAGACTCGATCTGTAGTTCCGGAGTGAAAAACGTGCTCAAGAGCCTAACGGCGCCCTTGCTCGGCGTGACGATGCAGCAGCCTCACTACCTAAGCGCACCGCAACCACCTCCCTTCCCTAAAACATTGGCTGACCTCGCTCATAGCGGTGGGGGAAGCTGGTCTTAAAACTGGTTACCGAGGTAGTTACTCTTTCTTAGACATTGATCTTTTGAAAAATTAGCTGGTTTCAGGGAGAAAACCCAACCTGTGTTGAGGCAGCGGGGCCCGGTTAACAAATGTGCGTATGGATATCGGGTTGCAGTTGAGCCCTGGCTTCTCGGGCTTCGAATTATGCAACTGCAAGATAAAACTCTTTTCCTTGTGGTTAACCAAGCATCAAAATAACTTAGACGTTCTTCACTGCTTTGCTTCATCATATGTGGCGTTTTCTGTGTTGTGATCCAAAACCACTCACGTTACCAAACGCAAGCTTTTTTTTTGGCTGTTTTTTTTCTTTTGTCTTGCTTTTTATTTTCTCAGGTTAATGCATTTGAAGGTACTTTTTGTGTGGCCCTGTTCATGGTAATAGCTTTCTGTCCACGGCTGCAGGCAACATCATCATTTAGCAAGTCATACGCACATGTTATTAAATCTAATATTTAAAAGGGTAATATCTAAATATTGCTCATATGCTAATAATTGCATATTGGTAATATGCTAAAATGTAGGAGTTTAGCTATTAGTCTTTCTATTAAATGTTAACATTAGCTTCTGATATCACATCTGTCCCTGTCTTTGGCTAATTATATACTTTCACTATTGTCTTGTTTGTTTGTTTGCATTTTCCTGTTACACAGTAAGTTAGGAGAGATCAGCAGGACTACACAGGGTAAATTCATTCGCAGATAGGAAGTCAAGACAAAGTAGTCCTCTAATGCATACAGAAAACGGAGAAGATGAGTTATTTTCAAGGTAGTTGCACTGTATAATGCAAATGCATGTTTAAACATATAGCATTTACAGTTACTTTCAAGTGATGTTGCTGTTATTGTTATATATTATAAGGGTCTTTCTTGAATCATACCGCTTTTTTGTGTGCAGAGCTAAACTTTATAGTATCCCTTATTATAAGTGTCTTTGCTTAAATTTTTGGTCTGTGAGCATATACGATTTTAGATGGCTGTGACATTTCAGTAGTGACTCCAGAAAATTAACAAAGCCTATGAATTATACGAGGCGTCTGAGAAAACCTGTTTCAAGTAGTACTGGATTATATAGTCGTTTCTCCCATTACCCTTTTTTTTCCTTCTATTGTCCTTCTCCCTCAACAGTTTTTAGACACACTGCTAACTGCTCTGTCTAATATTTCGCCTGCTTTTTCTTTTTGTTGCTCTTCTCCTGCAAAGGATCATACGTAATGCAAATCTTCTCTTTCGGAGTATGCCTCATCTTTTCACAGTCCCAAAAGAGGCTAAGGTTTTCTTCTTTATTTTGCAAGCAGAAATCTCATTAATTTGTACTGGATTCTGATTTTTCAGGAAGGATCAAGGGGGGATTGTTTCTCTAACCAGTTTCATGAAGGAAGCAGAAGTAAAGCACGGAAAAAGACAAAGAGATCTTTCAGAATTTCTCCTCTGGTCGCGACTGTACACCTGTAGGAACGTGGTGTTTTAACTAGGGCAGAGAAAACAAGACGCCAGTCGTTTTCACTTTTGATTCTTCTGTCAGCTGTCTAAAGAGAACCACCGTGTTTGAGTTGTGAGGTGGCAGAGTGATAGAGATTTAGAACGGTTTTCGAAGTTGAAACATAGCAAGAGACTTCAAATTATTGTCTTTGGCAAAAATTCCTCTGATTTAGGAATTCTTGTTAATCCAGTGTGATTTCGCAAAGGTTTGCCTTCAGAAGCTGGAATGAGCTTCAAATAAATCTCGACTCTTTCCCACTGATGAATTTGCCAGAAAACGTCTGTGGGTTTTTGCCGGACTTCTATATATCAATATAGGAAAGTAGATAGAGTTTACGGTCACTAGGAAAGTGCCCAATTGAAAATATTAGTATGTATGTTAGAGTATTGCCGTTTATACAAGTGTAAACGTATCCACAGCTGAAAACGTAAATTACACACATCACTCAAATGCTACATGTTTGGATGCACGTGTTCTTTGTACCTCTCTTAGGAGTACTCCTATTTTATTTATTTATTTATTTATTTATTTATTTAGCTCTAGGCGAAACTCTTGGTTGAGCAGACCTAACAATTATTTCATGTGCATTGAAGTTTATTCCACTTTAATTTAGATAAAATGCACTTGATCCCTGGTAGCCACGTTCGTAAGGATAGGCCCAGGTTCTAATTTATGCTCCCTCGCTGTTGAAACACTCAGGGTAGACGGCGAAGCTTAACCTCCAGCAGAGAAACCCTTTCACAGAGGTGAAGCGATGGGAAGCTCCTTTCTCCTCCTGTCACTTCCTGAACTACCATAAGGCTGTATTTCTTTCCGTACTAAGTCTCTGTTCTGTTTTTTCTGCCTTGCTTGCAAGCTGCCTTGTAACATTTTCCCCATGTTTCCCGTTTGAACAGTGTCATAGTTGTTCTAGGAGACAGCACGGCCGGATGGTGCAAGATCAGGCAGCCAGCTCCTGCTCTCCACGTTATGTGGCTCCAGTGGAAAAAAAACACGACTGTGGTTAGTCACAGTGTAATACCATCAATTCCCATGAAACTGGAAGGAAAAAAAAAAAAAAGACTTATGAGAGGATTTGCAAGGTTGGGCTTCTGCAGCTATTTTCTTAACCCCTAACATTCAAAAATCATTAATCTAGTTTAGAAATAATAAACTCTCTGTTCTTTTCATGTGTGTGTAGGACCCCTAGTGAACTTAAAAAAGATAGGGGTAGGAAAAAAAGGAAAAGTCAACTTGACATTTTCACAACATTACTCAACTCCAGAAGCTGGAACTGTAAGAAAAACACAAAAGACTTGTGATATAACTGTGAGTGTTGTCATCACTAGAACTCATGCAACAGTTTTGTTTTGTTTTTTCCTCCCAACCTTTCTACAACAAATTGTTGTTCTCAGTTAGCCCCATGACTGTATTGCTGAAGAAAAGACTTGCATTTCGAGACCTTCCCTGTGCCTCTCTGTTAGGCCAACACTGCTGACAGTGCTTGCTCTTGCTTTTCCGACTCTTCAAGGTGGGCTTTGTAGCTCAGTCAAAAACGGATAACTTGCTGCATAATTGAACGTTATTGGTGGCTGCAGCTCATGACATGACCATGAGCAGCTTCTGGTCCTACTTTTGTGAGGCTGTCTGAGGCCGTGGCTTCCTATACAATGCTGCTTAAATAGATGCACAGGGAACTGTGACCTGACTGTGTAGCCAGTTTTAAGCTCTCTGACCACTTACCTTCTTACACAGTTATTTTACAGATCCAATTACGAAGTCCACGATTTGGGAGCACTTGTGATTTATAACGCTTTTTAGAATGGCTAAACAAGTGTCATGCATAGTGTAGTGTATGTTGTCTTCATCAGTGACAGAGATAGGTAGGCAATGTTTATCCATGTATAATTTTCGTATTTTCTCTGTTTGTTGTACCTTTTTCTTAAGCAAGCAATGTTTTTGTTGGTCCTTTAGGGTTGAGCCCTAGAAGGAGGTGGTTAAGGGAAAAGGAAACAGAGATGTCAAATGGTTGTGATGGAAAGCTAGTGGCATAAAGGGAGGTGGTTAGGGATCAAAGGATCAAAATGGAGAAACAGGGAAGCGGCAGGGAAAGCAGCCACTTTCAGAGACTGGATATAAGGCTTGACAGATCTTTGGTCTGACATGGTATTGCAGTTTCCATGTTAATTACCAGTATAGTCATTAAAAATTTCCTTCTTTTTCTTTGCATAAAACTTTTCTTCTTGTTGAGTAGTGTTTATATGTATATGTTAATGATGATTTGGCTGAACTTTCTAGTTGTAACAGTCAAAAAAAAAAATCTTCAAAAAGTGTTTAGTACTATGTGAAAAACAATTGGTAAAAGTTTTCTTTGTAAATCCATTAAACCGGGAAAATACCCATCTATTGAATGTGTTTGCACACAGTGTAGAACATCGAACCATGGCTGTACAGTATCTGCAGTCCCTCCTTTCTAGTGCATGGAGTATAATCCCATATCCTCTGGTATTCAAGATGGTATAAATGGCTAAAGCAGCGATGATATGAAAGCAGGAAGATAGTATCCAAAAAGATGTAAGCTCTTCTATTGTAATATTTTGCAGTGTGAAAGCAGGGATCGCTTTATGATATTAGGAACAGATGGGAAACGAATAGCATTGCAGACTTTATTAAAAGCTCAATGCTATTTTTAGGATCTTTTAGAATTCTTTTAGAATTTTTAGAATATGTTTTCAGTATCGTATCATCGTGTGGCATCAGCTCTTCTATGCTGTAGCATGTGAAGGACTGCTTGATCTTTTTTTTCCTCCCCCACCTAATCTCTACCTTTCACAAAAAAGGCCTTCTGCAGTCCCCAGCTCAAGCCAGAATTATTTAATAGTATACTGGTGAGTTTAAGTGCCGGAGGAAGAGTTTATATTTTTCTCTGGTGTATTTATTTCAAGCAGATTATTCTAATCTTAAGTGATTTTAAATTATTCTATTAGTCTGAATAACATCTTCAGAACAGTTTTATTTCATCATTACTCACAGTGGTGTCACACTGTGTATGAATGTACCACAAGAAGCTAGACAGGATTTTCCTAACACTTTTTTCATGAAAGCGTGAAACCACAGAAGTCTAGAGTGAGGCGGTCGAAGTGACCAAAGCTTTATTGCCAGCAGGTGATACTGATATGAGGACATCCAAGGTTTCTGGGAAACGGTTCCTTTACTTGATGCCTAAGCACTGTCTCTGTGCACTGACCTCATAACCTCTGCCCAGCAAAGAGTTCAGAGGAACTTTGGCTGCAATCTTGCATGTCTACAGATAGTGGAGACTACTGTCCACTTGGATACATTGTAATTTATCTGACCGATGCTTTAGTTTTCACTAAAGGGGATTGTGCAAAGGCCGTTGGGTCCATCTTGATACATTCAGTAATTCCCACAATGAGTGGTCTTTTGGTTTACTGTTGTAGAAGGCATAAGTTCTTGTTGAGTATCATAAGTTCAGTGTGCTTTTCTGTTTATTCACATAACTTATTGCATAATATTTAAAATAAAAGCTTTAATGATTTTTAAAGTTCTGGATTGCAGTATAGCCCTTTTACATAAGTACTTGAAAAATAATAAAAGAATGTTGTTTTGAGAACAGAACTAACAACAAAAAATTACTCTTGTATTTTATTAACTTAAAATGAAAGAATGTATTTTGTATAGTATTTTAATTACTTGTCCCTTAAACACTGATATTGTTCTTGGAATAAAAAAATGAATACAGTTCATTACTTGATATGACTTATAAACCCTCTTGGTTTGAATGTTCTGGTATGTATGAATATTGCTTACATTTGGAGTTAAGTGTGATTTGTGATACGGTATGTCACATATTGTGGTGTTATACTCCAGAAGCCTTAAATCATTGTTTTCTTCCTTGCAATTTTTCAATTAAAGCACTTGAAATTGTGTGTATTTTAGTAACACTGGTAAATAGGACAGCATGAAGATTATGTGATAGTAAAAATGTGGGTGGAGGCATGGGAACAGAAATGAGCCTGCTGTTTCACAGTAATGAAACAGTAGATTGCAGACTTGCATTTTTCCTTCTAAATATAGCAATCATGGAAAAGTTGTGCAGCCATGAGCTTTGCTTACTGTTTTAGATCTGTCTTTTAAAACACCTTGATCCTGACTGTTACTCACTGCACCTTCATAAGGAGTCCTTGTCTTTTGCTAGGTATCGTGTCCTCTGATCTAGTAAAATATCTAGCAGAGAAACAGCTGAAATGATTTAATCTGTGTCATGAAACTGCAGAACTGAAAAGCAAATATACTGGCTATGCTTTTGTTGAATAATTATGGAAGATTATTTAATCTCATTTTCAGTATTGTTGCACTGTCACTGCTTAACAGCTAGTCACTATACACTGTGGACTCTTACTGTATCATTTAACTGGCACCGCTTTGTCATAATGCATAGTTCTCTTTCTTGCAGAAAAAGCAGCAGCAACTAATGAAGATGAAGTGCAAAAAGCAGATGTATCATCCACAGGTCAGAGTGTCATTGACAAGGACGCGCTTGGACCAATGATGCTTGAGGTGAAGAACATAAATTTCCTTTTTATTTAAGCCAATTCTGCTCCCCCTAGATGGTGAACAGTGTAATGAAATGAAGGAGGGCAGTTGGAGCGTGCTCTAAAAGAACGGGCAAGAGAGAGAAGCCATCGTGGCTGTTTAGCATTATGGCATTTATGAGCAGGTAGCATGTTTCCGTTGGGTTCAGTGAGGAAACGCTCCCTAACTTGGGGGTGGGAGGGAGAGAGAATTTGACTGCTTTATTTTGCAGACAGCTTAAGTGCTTCACTTGGTAGCAGTCTCCTATAGTTCGGGGTGTCTGTGCGTGCATCTTGTATTCATTCTAAACCGTGACGGATTGGAAGACCTGTTGTACTTAAACATTGACTTACAGATACAGTAGTGTACACATGAATAATACTTCCTCTGAAATTGCATGTCATTGCTATGCAGTTTTAACGATTTACCGTTTCAGCATTTACAGCATGACTCTTTTCTCTCTAGAGTATGAAAGTGATCTGGGAGAGCCTTACAAGATAGGTATTTCAGTTAGTTTAGCGAAGATTTCTGCCAGACTTTTAGCGCTGCTGTTTTGATATGAGACGAGGTTGCATGGTTAAAGCCTAGCTTCTAAATGTATTAATAATGATGTTGTGTCAGTATGTTATCTGGGATCGTAATGTCATGTGCTACTATCCTTTGGCACTACTGCTTCATCTGCTTAAGCTCGCTTGCAAACTGCTGATTCTCGTTCTGACTGTCGGCTTTATCTGGAAGGAAGAATAAATATTAGTTTAGATAAAATAAAACATAAAACTCTGAATCTAGCTAAAGGAACCAACTTTGGCAGATGTTTAATTATTCTGTCATTTCTGAATGTTGCATGAGTAAGGCACATGCGACATCAGTTTTAAGTATTTGCATTATTTTTCATGATTTGTTAGAAGAAAACATACTTTTCTGTACTACATATGAAATAAAGGCTTCCAAAACCATATTAGGAAGATTAAACAGGTTGGAGTGGAAACGTTCTCCTTTGAAAAGCTGGGGTAAAAAACGAATGGGTTCAATTTAATATTTATTATACATGCTCACTGAATTGAATGTTGTATTTGCTATCAAACAAGGTTAAACCTTCCATCTCTTACATTGCTACGTTAAAATTTATCTTCAAGTTCCTATTAATTTAACTGTAAGGATCTGTTTTAATCATGGGGAAAATAAGTTTTTTTTCATAGCTTATCTTACATGATTAGGTATCGTACCAAACATGACATGTAAAATCACCCTTCTGTTAGATTATTCCATTTAATTTATTTTTCCTTTACACTAAAATCATTTTGTTATTAACAATGAAAAAATGTGGGGCGAAATTAATAAACTGTGATCTGTTTGCCACAAGAAACTGAAAAGGACTGAAAGTTGCTAGATATTTGCTGTGGGAAGACTACAGATACTTTCTCTGTGTCTTTATCTCCTTAAGAAAATTAAGTTACTTCATCTTTACAAACGCCTTTACACACCCTCTTCAAAAACTTACTCTTTTTCCTTTGCCAAATGATAATAAAAATGGCAAAGGTGATGAACAGTTTAACAGTTTACTAGTTGATTTGGTTTAGGAATATAATTTTCTGTTAAAGACTGCAACTGAAGAATCCTCAGGCTAGTGGGTGTTTCTGGTTGAAGAAAGTGAGTAGAATTCATCCTATAGCTGCCTCTGAGGAATATTTTAACGTGTTTCTTGGTTAAGGCAGAAAAGTAGATATGAAGAGAGTGAGAAAATAGAGCTGAAACAGCTCAAAGAATACAACTTTATTTTCTGCTCCAACACATCATCAGTGTTATCTGCTGTCTTGTTTTCTCTCCCTGCATGTTGTCTAATATTCGTTCCCCTGTTGTACCCGTAGCTCTGAAGAAAGGTGTGCTGGCATTCATTATTGTTCTCGTTGTTAATTATAGTGGTATACATCTGGGAACGGAATTAAGAAATTAGTGCAAAAGTGGAAGCTTCTAAAAGATTTAAGTGGCTTGGTGCATAAACTTGCTTGAAAGCCTGCTGCTTTCCTAAAAGATTGATTTATTCTGATTTTTGTGTTTTGACTGGAAAGAAACGGGAATATGACATATAAGGCATGTTCCTCTTCCAGCCACAGTGTGGGCTTAGATGGCCACTGCTGTGGTCAGCTCAGGAAATAGTTGTGAGAGGACGGCATAGAGCACTTACTTGCCAAAGAAGTTGCTGCAGCAGGGAAAACTGCAGCAAAATGATTGTGGAATGCCAGTAACTCCAATAATTTTTTGCTTTCCGTCTCTGCCTTTGAAAATTTTCTTCTTCGGACTCGGATAAACATTTGCTATGGCTTTTCTTCGAACTGATGTAGGCTTGGACTGCTACCAGATAGAATGGCTTAGCCAAACGTGTACCTTTGTAGCAGCTCTAAAAGCCACGTCACTTCGTGGTGGGCCAGTTCAGAGAACTAATGTAGCTAAAATCTTATTTTTTTCTTAGTTTTCAGTTCCCTAGTCCAGCCCTTTGTATCTGCAGACATGCTACTGTTAGTACAGGGAACTGTCGCAGTGTAGGAGAGGGCTAACCCAAAGAGATCACATTTAGATTGGCTTCAAGCAGTGGTGAAATGCAGTCTAAGACACTAATCCATAGCAGAGATGCTGATGGGAGATAGTATTAGAGCCTCAATTAATTAAACCTTGTAAATCACTATTAGTTTAAATACTAGCAAGCAGAAAAATGTTGTGAAAAGCACACTGAAAGAGGGAAGCTCTCTAAGGAAAATGAATTCATAGGAAGAACCAAGAATGGCCAGAAACAAAGAGAAGGCAATGAAAAAAACAAAGTCAGAGATGATTAGAAACTGTAACAGTGAACAGGAGAAAGAGGACCTAGGTTATCTTAATTTAGAGGCAGTCAGGGAAAACATATACTTATGCATATCTACTTAAATATGCACAAGGGCCTTATCCAGCTGGGTTTTGAATATCTCCAAGGATGAAGGTTTTGCAACCTCTTCCCATATTTGACCACCTTCATGGTGAAAAAAAAAATTTTTTTTTTCTTACAACTACTTGGAATTTCCTGTGTTGCAACTTGTGTCTGTTGCCTCTCGTCCTTGCCCTGTGAACCTCTGAACAGAGCCTGGCTCTGGCTTCTCTGTGTCCTTCCATTAGTGGGTGTAGACAGAAATAAATAAGATCCCTCCCTCAGCCTTCTCTTTTGTGCTTTCTGGTTCTGCTAACTGCTCAGAGTAGTGTGCATCATTTTTGGATACATACCTGTAGCCTGAGCATTCGAGCAATGCCTGTTAGGACCATCGTAAGTTGTGTAGTGCGCAAGTTTGTTCATGCCAAAAAATTCCACGTGCCTGTGTAATTTGCCGTGTCAACTCCCCCTTGTTAGACTGCTCTGAAGTGAGCTGCGTTCAGGTTTAGTATGGATCCGCTGGCTTTTATTCCTGACAAATCATGGGTTACCACATGTTCTTGTTCTGATTTGTTTCTGACCAGAGATGCAATGTCGCACGTTCTGGTTTGAAATTGAAATGTGAGCTAGCCGCTGGTTTAGTGATTTCCCACCAACCTTTAAAGAGGTGAATAAGCTGGGCAAAGCTGCAGAAGCCTGTATGGGTTGCATTTTTATTTAAATGCTTAAATTCAAAGCTGTGGTGGCTTAAGTTTAAATATATGTCTCTTATCTGCTCACATAACATAAAGAGTCAGATGCTCAAGTATTTCTGAAATGCACAATCATGTTTGCATCGTAAGAAAAAAAAGTATTATATATGAGAACCTCTTACTGATACTGAAATTTTTATTTTATCCTGAACAGGTAGAAGTGATGTAATATTTGGCTTAGGTTTCAGATAACGCACAGCAAATATCTTTGAAAGAATCTTTTAGTTAGGCTGTCCCTGTCACAAGTGACAAGGGGAGAAACGAATCGGCATAATTTAAGAATTATCTGAATTAGATAGTACCTTGCAGAAATTGTATGTGCTTTGGAATACCAAGGACCTAAGTTGTAAAGGTAGAAGATGGAAGTTCTTGTTCCCGTTCCCTGGACCGTGTATGGACTGAATTAAACTGGTGTCAAGTAAAAAACAAAAATAGTCCTGGGAGTAGGGATGCACCTCGCTGTCCTCCTGCTCGCTGTGTGCTCTGACCTGTTTGCCAGCATCAGGTTCCTTTTACCCTTCTCACCATTTAACGCCCTGGTTCTTGCGTTCCTGGCTGCGCGGGCCCCGCTTTGATGAAGACCCGTAGTGGGGGTGTGGAGAGAAAGCATTCCTCTTTCTTTCTTCCAGTGTTTTTTTGCCTATGTCAGCAAATCTTGTGATTTTTTTTTTTCCCCTAGACTTCAGGATAAATAAATACAGGAGTGAACAGGCTCTAGGTTTAACAGAACTAGGTTCTAGCATAGGTTTCCTAGTGTAATGTTTCCAGGCAGATAGGGAGCAAATCTCTTCTTCTTGTTTTGTTGCATATGTGGATTTCATTATTTTGCAAGATGTACGTCTTTCCGTGATTTTAAAGTGATTTGATGTAAGTAATTTTAGAGCCTCAATATGAAATGTTTACTTTGCTGTTAAAGACAAGACTGTAAGAACTGGGATGGATGCAGAAAGATTCAAATATATCTTCTGAAGGAAGTATTTATTTTCTGGATATCTTTTTGTTAATCTGGTTGTTTGGTGTTGTGTTTCTCTCTCTCTCTCTTTTTTTTCTCTATCTGTTTTTTTCCCCCCTCAGGCCCTAGATGGCTTCTTCTTTGTAGTGAACCTGGAAGGTAATGTTATGTTTGTTTCTGAGAATGTGACACAGTACCTAAGGTACAACCAAGAAGAGCTGATGAACACAAGCATATATAGCATCCTGCATGTAGGGGACCACAATGAATTTGTCAAAATCCTGCTGCCAAAATCTTTAGGTATATACATTTTCCTCATATCCTACTTATTTAACGTTGGTTTCATAAATCAGTGTTTAAATAACTTGAGTTTATGCCTGTCCGCTAATTATGTTTTCATCATATTCACTCTGTTTATTATTAATGTATCTGTAAGCTGTATGAATGATCTTTTTTTTTTTTCCCAAAACCATCTTCCACTCTTCCAATTTAGCTTCTTTGTTTAAAATTACTGATAGTCGCTCGTATTAACTGATATTTTTAATGGTTCTTTAGAGTGAATCCTTTGCAAGACAGCATGAGCTATGTGAATTCGCTGTTAGGTCTCTATCTAGGCTGGTTATTCTAAAAAAGGGCTCAAGAAGCGGGGGGTATTTTATGAAAAATTGGATAACTCCTTATGCTAAAAATTTTAGTTTTTGTTTTCATTCTCATCAGTATTTACCCTTCTCTTTTAAAAACTGGTTTTTGTTACCTGCAACTCTTTACATTCATACTGATACTGGTTTTAGTGTCGTAACTTTTTGGGAGCGGGGCTAAAAAGAGAGAGAAAGTGAATATAGGACACTTCTCATTTACTTGCACCAATTTAAAAATATTATGTAATTCATGTCAATTTTGTGACTTTACATATAAACCCTTCAAGAATTTAAAAAAAATGCAACCCTTTCAATGGCTAAAACCCGTAAATTACTACCTTTGTTGCCTTTTATGATTGAAGAGGACAGTGAAGAGTATTTTTAAATAATAACCTGCTATTTCCTTGCGTGCTGTTACATTAATTTGCTCTGACTGATGTCCAGTACCTATATTTGTGCATCCCAGGATTTTGTTTCCTTTTTTACTTACCTTAAGTACTGTGTTAGGGTTTTAGTTTTATCTACCACTGCACCCAGGTCATTCTCATCCCTTCCCAACTTCCCTGTTGTAGCTGAGTATATGTTATAATATATTCCTGATTGCTTTGCTTCCTGTTTCTATACAGTGCATATTACTTCCTTTTCTTTCTGTTTCTAATCTGGACATGAATTTATATATAGTCTTACTGTCTCTGTTGGGTTAATCACTTCTAAATGCAGTGGACAGATCCTACGTGCTGCCTTTTTTCTTCCAGGCACATAAGTTAATCTGATCTACCCAGTAGGGATTTCACGGTAGTCTATCACTTTTACATGCACCAATATTTAGACTTTCATTCTGCTTTTCTATCACTGGCATTATAAGTTGCTTGAAAGGACATGGTAGCTGAACAAATTAGACGGTGGAGCTTTTAAATGATAAGAACTTTACAAATTGCCTTGTTATGTGCTGGTTTGGGCTGTAATATTAAAAATACGGTGGTGTTGTTCAATGAGCTTGTTTCTCAACCAGTTTGCAAAACACCATGATTAATTTCCTGTGGATAAGCAGTAGAAATGACAGCAACCAGATTTATCTCACTCTGTACTCTTTGCTTTGCTCAGTGAATGGGGGACCTTGGTCTGGTGACACTCCTAGGCGTAATAGCCATACCTTTAATTGTCGGATGCTGGTAAAACCTCTTGCTGATTCTGAAGAAGGCCATGATAACCAGGAAGCACATCAGAAATATGAAACTATGCAGTGCTTTGCTGTTTCTCAACCGAATTCCTTCAAGGAGGATGGTGAAGGTAATTAATAAGCTTTGAATTTATGTTGCTACTTTCTCTTTCCATGCTTTCTGCAGTAGTTACAGGGCAGCAATTTCAGTGGAGTTGATAGTGATGCAAAGTTGATAAAGTGGCTTCTGAATCTTGAAAAATAGACAAATTTTTTCATGTAACTGTGGTTTTCTTTCATCTTGGAATATGAGTGTATACAACCAGCACGCACCCAATTGGTTCAGTTACAATAGTTTAAGTTGAGGTTAACTCCAGGTACATTAACGAGATACCCTGGTTTTGTACCACTGTAATTATAAGAAGAATGTAGCTGACTGGGAGGAAAGTTTCAATTGGCATTTTTTTGAGTTCTCAGAATGTGAAGATAATTGTGGTTCACCGTTTCCTTTACCATTTACTACTTCAGCAGGTAAACACCCTCAGATTGTATTCTAAGCACTCAGATAAGTGCTTAACTTACTATGAAGCTGCTTTCTCAGGGAAAGTAACTATTTGGGGCATATTTAAGCGATGTGGTTTAGAAAGTACAAAACCGTAAGTGTTGAAGAACTCCATGCATGCAGTATGTTGTTTTTGATTACTTATTTTCTGAGCTGTTGAGCTGCAGCTTTTTGCATAAACATGTGAAAGCAGATGTTTATATCTACATATATCCATAATTATGGGCCATGGTGGAGTACTTGCGTAAGTTTTCTTCCAAAAAAGTAAGCAAAATGACCTCTCCTCTGATGTTCAATGCTGTAAGAAATAGTGAAGATCTGAAACCATTCACTTCTATCTGTCCTTTCCTTTTATTGGTACAATAAGCTGTTCCATTTGGTCCAAACGGAATCAAAGGACTTGCACTTTTGAATTCTATTTGCAGAAGAAGAAAAAAAAGAATTCTTGCTTTTCTATACAAATTACTGAAGTAACATTTTTGTTTAAGATTTGCAGTCTTGCTTGATTTGTGTTGCAAGAAGAGCTCCAATGAAGGAAAGGCCTCTTCTTCCCTCATCAGAGAGCTTTACTACTCGCCAGGATCTACAAGGTATTGTGAAAATAAAGGCTCCTCCAGCCCCCCTCCCCCTCCCAAGGGTAAATTGCTATAATGAATGTTTTATCCAAAATCAGGCAAAATAACTTCACTGGACACAAGTACCATGCGAGCAGCCATGAAACCTGGCTGGGAGGATTTGGTGAGAAGATGCATTCAAAGGTTCCATTCACAGCATGAGGGAGAAATATCTTTTGCCAAGAGGCATCATCAGGAAGGTTAGGTTTCATATTTTTAGCACACTCTATATTTAAACTGTTTGTCATGTATATCTGTTTGTTGTGTTCTCTTTGTATTATACCTACGTGGAACAATCACGGGCTACTGACCTTTTTAAAAATATTTTCTCTAATGCACTGATGGCTCTCTTGAGAGAGATTTTCCACCATTCTCTCCATTTCCTCCTTAGTCTTCTTGTTATAAGCGTGCCATGTTGGTGGGTGCCTTAAATCTTCAGATCATTGCAATTATTTTAGAAAGACAGAAAGAAATGCTTTTCAGTGTTGTCCCAGATACCATTCACTACACATTATTCTTCAGAATCTCAGCTTACATGTTGCAGTTCATTGACCTATATTCCACTTCTCTTCAGAAATAGGCTTTTACTGTCATATTTGCTGTGAGAAACCCTCAGTGTGACTTACCAAAGATGCAGCGCTCAGGTTGTCTGGAAGCCTACACCATTTGCACTGTATCTAGTTGATCAGTGTTACAGGATACACCACAAGCACATCTACGTGATCAAGGTTATGGAAAATAAGATGTCGGACAGTACTGCATACGGAAAGGTTCCCCATGAGGTTTCTGTGGTAGAGAACGGGGATTTTTCTTTTCTTAAGGTCCCGTCATTGCTAATTCTAATAACACAGATCCAAACTGCAAAACAGATCAACACTCTATAATCCTCGTGAAAGTTCTTTTAAACCCAGTGGAGAATAACTGTGGAACAGTCCATTCCCAGGGCAAGAGCATCATAGATTGGGCTCATGTTTTTAGACCAAGGTTTATAGCTAGCCTATAAGGAATAGTACCATAGTCATTCAACAACTGGCATGCTGTCTTGGAGACTCAATTTTAATTGGAGTCTCCAATGATTCCACCAAATATACAAAAAACTTTAATCATCCAGCTTTAGTTAAGTGTTCTTCAAGATGTTCTGGTGTAATGAAACCTTCATGTTAGTTAGGAACTTCGGGGCACAAAAAATACCATAATATTGTATATAACAGCTTTTGGGGTATATACAGTAGGAGAGCTAATAGTTCACAACCTGAGGCTGTGATTTCAGGTAGAGCTGAAGAATATAGTATGCAATTAAAATTATTATAAGGACTAAGAGAGCATTTTCACAGTAAGCATTTGCCTGTGCCGAAGGTAATTTAGGAGCTTCTGTTATGGCATCCAGCCACTTGTTATTTCAGTCCTCAAATTAGCAGCTCCTTCATTTAGTGCGGGTGTTGGAGTGGGTCCTCTCTAAACTATTTCTGAAATGATGAAAGTATACATATTTGGGGGTTTAGCTGCACCATTTTGCAGGAAAGGCTCTGTGTAGTATTAGTCTGAATGAGGGGGCTCTTTACTTCTTATAGAAGTAAAGAGTGTAAGTGATAAGACAAAGAGTGACAAGAAGCTCTGGAATTGTTTTGCTGCCAAAGGATCCAACAGTAGAGAGGAGTAACGACTGAAACGTCTCCTTCCCGTGCGCTGTAGGATGGAGAAGCAAAACAGAGTGTATTTTGGTCAGTAGCGTCTTTGTGTTTGACTGAAAAATACCTTGCATTTTTTTTACTTACGTTAGGCTTTTGTTATGGTTTGGAAATAGAAGGAAATAAAGGAAAGATCTCCTGCGTGGAGTGTCACAGTGGAAAAAAATTTCAGCATCAGCTTCATAAACAATAAGAAATGCAAACCTTTCACATTAATTCTCAATATAAAGTACAAAATATATGGCAAGTTTTTATTGGCCACAGTCAGAAAAATAGCATTTCCTCAAGAGGAATACGGAAACATTCTTGTTTGCTTAAAGAATTAGTTTGGAAAATGATTTAAGTAGAGATTTCACTTGTATCCTGTTGGCATTGAGCGCTGGAATTTCCTGATGGGGTATATGCTAAAGCTAAGAGCTTTGGACCTTCTGGTGCCCAAAGGTTAAACTGAAACAATGACATACCTAACAGTGAAATTTTGCTCTGTATTGTTTCAGAGTGGTAGGGTTTTGTTTTTCTTTACATTTTTACTCTGAAAAAGCCCTTCTGGTTGTTTAAATTGTGCTTCCTGTTTTCTCACTGCCTAAATAATACTTTAAAACCTTGCAGAACAATATATAACAGTGGGGGGACAGGGAAGGAAAGCGATCGTAACCAGTACTGCAAGCGGGAAAGGTCTGTTAGCTCTGTAGAGGAGACTTTTTTAAAAAGCCACTCTTGGAAAGCCGTGTCGTTTTATTATGACAGGAAAAATTAAAAAGCAAGCAATGAAATGAAGATCAGATAATATTATTAAATAAAAAACACAGAATATTTCTCTATATGAAAAAATAGGAAATTAAAATTATTTATAGTGCTTTCGTTCCTATTTTTCCTCCTAAATAATTATATGGACAGGAACCTTGTGAAGCTGACTATTTGCCTCCTGCAATATCTACATTCCCAATGTAATAGCTTCTGGACTAGAAATTGAAAATGATTATTAGCCTTGTTTCATTGATGGCAAAGAGTAAGCAGTATAAGAAATGTTTGAAGTTTTTATTTTTCCTAACGTTATTTTTAGTTTTTAATTAAAGAGATGTCACAGGGAGCTGTGGGAGCTAGAGAATTGAATTTGGCGGAGTTCAGATTTACATCGAAACCCAACAGCTGCAGAATGTGTGTAGTGAAATAAACTCCAGTCCTGAAATGTAGTCATATCTAACGCTGGAGAAGGGTAGCAGAGGCCCAATTTTAGTTTAGGTAATTATATTTGTAATTTATTTGAGCTACAAATTTTTTGCTTCTTCTTTAAAAAGTAATAATTGCTTATTCCACCTGTTCTTATTTCTAATTCTTCCCATGTAAGAGATATATGAAATTTTTAAATTAAAGAAGTAGTGATAGTGACTGTTACAAGATTATTTAAACAGGCAATAAGGAGGAGAAGGTAGAGACTAATGAGAAGAGATGATCTAGAAACTGGAGACATTTATATTAAACATCTAGTTTTAGCTGATACAGATGAAAAAATGTATGAGCAACAAAAGGATTTAGAGACGTAGCAGAAGAAAAGGGAGATAGACAGCAAGCACTTCCTGACCCACTCCTGAAATATTTTGTGTTTCACAATATCTGTCCTGTTACTATTGTCAGTTCTTAGAATTTTTTTTTCCTTGATCGCTCTGCGCTGAGCTCCTTTATTTTATATGCATCACATCTATTTATTTTCAAAATTCTTCTTCTGATTTCCTGAAAAATTACACAGCGTCTGTGGTATCAGCGTTGATGGATTTAGAACGTCAGACCTTGTGCGTATAAGATACTTGCATCATAGTTTCTTATTAATTCTGTTATTTTGCTTCCTTGCAGTGCTGAGGCAGGGACTAGCATTCAGTCCTGTTTATCGGTTTTCTTTGTCCGACGGCACTATAGTTTCTGCCCAAACGAAGAGCAAGCTCATCCGTTCTCAGACTACTAGCGAACCTCAGCTTGTAATCTCCTTGCATATGCTTCAAAGGTAATCTTTGTGAGTTTATTACACCCACTTTCTGCAGTGAGATGGGTAAAATGCAAGGTTACCGAAGTAAATAACTTTTTTTAGACTGATAGACATTCAGTTGACCTAGAACTGATAGCATGAAAACAAAGTGAGTTTTTGAAATCAACACTTACAGCAGGAACAGACGGGAAGATGATTTCAGTAGTTACACAGATCACATGCTGGATTTTCACATCAAGATCTGCCATTAAACCTTACAAATTATTCTTTAACCTCATGTTGTTAATTTCAGTCTTTCAATTTCCTGTATTTTGCGTAGTAGACACCAGAAACTTTCCAGATGTAACTAAATCTTGAAACATTTGAAAGATTAAATTCCTGTAGTTCAGAATCAGTCTTATGTTAGGCATGGGTGGTCTTTAAATAATATATTGTGATTGTTAGAACCGCATTTTGGAAAAAACACGTATTTTAAGGTTCTTCTTTCCTCATCTTTTTCGGGGCTTGGAGTAGTGATTTCAGGCAAGTAATTCTAAGAAATGCCACCACTCTTAGTTACAAAAATGAAAAAGGCACAGGTGATGTCAGGGATGAATAGTCACTGGCCTAAGAACTTAAAAATAAAATTTGAATTAAGTCATTGCATGTACTGATATACTTGTGTCAGATTTTGTTTCAGATTTTATTTGCTGGTTGTAATTACAGTGCTGTTTCCCTGTATCCTCAGTACTACTTGTTTGAGAAGAAGAAAACAGCTCCAAATGTATTAGAACTGAAACCATTGTACAGAGACTGAAGATTTGGAAAGAGACCTAACCAAAACCTTTTTATAAATTTCAAATTTTGTTTTGTTTGGATCGGTGAATATGTTTGATATTTCATGAAGTGCTGGCCTTTAAATTTAAAAAAAGCACTGTTTAGTTAAAAATTCTACTTATAAATATTCTCATTTTTTTAGCAGAACACTGATAATATTGTAATATAGTAAGCTTTATTGTAATGTAGTAAGCTTTTAAAAATCCACCTCTCTTTTTACAGTTAACATTCACCTTTGCCTGTATGCCTAAGCTAACAAACACAGAATAACAAGTTTCCCTACTATGTGTGTTTTAATTCTTCTTCTCCTGCATTGGCAAAATGGGAAGGTTTGTCTGCACTTACTCTGTGCAAGCAGGAATGTTTCTAATCTAACTGAAAAGCATAAACCAGAAACGTTCCATTAGTATTTGTTTTTGGAAGTCCACATTTGATTTGATTTGTCTCAGAGGCTTATTTTTTTCTTCCTAATCTCTTTGACTGTGTCTTTTTTATACCTCTTAGCATTTGAGAATATGTCGGAATTATTAGGTGAAATCTTTAGCACAGAAGTTAAAAGTATCTTGCATCCTCACATAAACTGGTTAAAGTGTGCTAAGGAAAGGAGAAGTGCCTTCTAGGTGCCCTCACAAAAGCTTTTCCCTTGTGTATCTCCTCTCCGTTTCCTCCCCCTTATAGCCTTCATCTCTAAAATATGATTTTCAGCTTGTATGTATGTATGTTTTTTCTTTCTTCCTCTTTTTTTTTTCCCTAAATGTCTGCGCCGTGTTAGATTACTAACACACTGGTCCCATTCTGAGGTAGTATCCAGTAGTTTTCTTGGCTCACATACTTTTTGGAGCGGTAAGCAGTATCAAAATACTCTGGCAGTGCAGAAATGTCACTTTTTAAACTTGCTTTTCACAATGAACTTGGTGGGCACATAGCCCACTGCAGGCTTGTGATAAGGGTAGCTCATAGAAATTCAAAACTCCAGAAAACAGCTGTCTACAGCTGTCCTGTAAAACATTTATTTGGTTGGGTCATAAGATGAGATTTCTCTCTTTTAATAGAAGTTAGCCCTTGCTGTATTGTAAAGAAAAGATATACTTTATATGGAGAGAGTCTGAAATTATAACCTGTCTGCATTTCTAATGACCGTCATTTAAATGAGGTATAATTTTGTTTTTCCTCTAGTCCACTGATTTGTTAATGAGCTACTGAAGAACCGTACTGTTAATGTGCAGCCGTGTTGGTAGTTGCGTATCGCTTTTGTCAAATTGTCGATTTATTTTTAATTGTAGGTTTGTTGTGTTATTTTAAAGTGAGGTTTGGGGTTTTGCTTCTTTTTTTGAAATGTAATTGCAAGTTGGCCACTGTCATTTTAGCTAATAGGTTGTTTTTCTTCCCCTTGCCACATAGAGAGCAGAACGTCTGTGGAATGAATCAGGACTTGACTGGACAAGGAATGGGAAAGATATTGAACCCAATTAGCTCCAGCAGCCCTGCCCATCAGGCCATGTGCAGTGGGAACCCAGGTCAGGATATGACCATCAGTAGCAATATAAATTTTGCCATAAATGGCCCAAAGGAACAAATGGGCATGCCAGCAGGCAGGTTTGGTGGTGCAGGGGGAATGAACCATGTGTCAAGCATACAAGCATCCACTCCTCAGGGTAGTAACTATGCACTAAAAATGAATAGTCCCTCACAAAGCAGCCCTGGTATGAACCCCGGGCAGCCAAACTCTATGCTTTCCCCACGGCATCGTGTGAGCCCGGGAGTGGCAGGAAGCCCTCGAATCCCACCCAGTCAGTTTTCCCCTGCAGGAAGCTTGCATTCACCTGTGGGAGTTTGCAGCAGCACAGGAAATAGCCATAATTACACCAACAGCTCCCTGAACGCGCTTCAGGCCCTCAGTGAGGGCCATGGAGTTTCGCTTGGCTCGTCGTTGGCTTCGCCTGACCTAAAAATGGGAAATTTACAAAATTCCCCTGTGAATATGAATCCTCCCCAGCTGAGCAAGATGGGAAGCCTGGACTCTAAAGACTGCTTTGGACTTTATGGGGAGCAATCCGAAGGTACAACTGGACAAGCAGAGAGCAGCTGCCATTCAGGAGAACAGAAAGATAATGCCGACAGCAACCTGCCACCGGTTGTCGGTGGCGAGAGACCTGATGGACAGAATAAACTGCATGACGGAAAAAGCCAGACAAAGCTCTTACAGTTGCTGACCACCAAATCGGATCAGATGGAGCCTTCGCCGTTGTCCAGCACGATGGGAGACGTTAGCAAGGACTCCGCGGGAGGGTTGTCTGGGTCTGGTTCAGCACATGGAACCTCGCTCAAGGAGAAGCATAAAATTTTGCACAGACTATTGCAGGACAGCAGTTCTCCTGTAGATCTGGCCAAGCTCACAGCTGAGGCCACAGGCAAAGAACTGAACCAGGAGTCCAGTAGCACAGCTCCTGGTTCAGAGGTGACTGTTAAGCAGGAGCCAGCGAGTCCTAAGAAGAATAATAATGCACTACTTCGCTACTTGCTAGATAAAGATGATACTAAAGATATTGGTTTACCAGATATACCCCCAAAACTGGAGCGGTTGGACAGTAAGACAGACCCTTCCGGTAGCACAAAGTTAATAGCTATGAGGACGGAAAAAGAAGAGATAAGCTTTGAGCCTAATGAACAGGTAAGACATTCTTTGGATTGTGTGTAAATCAGATGTGCTAGGCCTGCATTTCTATTTTATTTTTTTCCAGACTTCCTTTAAGAATAATTCCTTGACACCTGAAGAGGCTATTGATAAGTAAACTGTTACCTGTCCTCTGCAATCCAGTCTTGACTCAATTTTCCAGGTCATGTTTAGTAAGTTGTGATCATTGCTCTTGTCTGAAAGAGCAGACCAGCTGTGTGATGGAGACTCTGCTGGGAAGGAGATGGATCACACAGGGACTAAAAGCTAAGGTAACCTTTCCCAGCTGGTAGTCAGAGTAAGAGGAAATACTGGTAATTGCTGGTTAATACTAATGTATTCACAGCTCTTCCTGTACTATTTCCCACAGGCTGCTATTGAAACGTTGCGGGCTAGAGGGGCTTTTGGCCTAACCCGGCATAATAACTGTACTTCTGCCATGTAAAGCAGGTTCATGCTCAAGGGCAGGAGCTGTTTGAAAGGGCTGATGCAAACTTTATATTACTACTCTTTGTATTATACTTTGTCTGCAAATTAAAATCAAGGCAAATAGACTTCCTGTGTTTCTGTGCCAATTAGGGGTTTTTTATTTTTGTTTGTTTGTTTTTTTTAACTTAAAAAGTTTATGTATTCAACCAGTTCCTGTAGATGGTTAATTGTTCAGAGCCCTGATCATATCTTCCTGTGTGCGGCTATTTGCCTAGAATTTTTATTCAGAATTTCTCTGTAGTCTGTGCAAGATTACTTTGCTGTGCAGCCCAACTACTAATAGACTGTATGTTGTTAGGCTCTGTGCTAAAAAGTGCTGTTTCGCTGGCCTCCGTGTGGAATTCGCTTCCAAAAAGCATCTTATTCATGTCACCCAGAATCATCAGGTTTTCAGGGCTTTGCAAAAATAGTGACACTGTAGAAGCAATTTACCACTTCAATATTAGTGCTTATTTTATTTATAAAATGGATAATTACACTATCAATTTTAGCATAAGGCATTTTCTGGGGAGTTTATAAGCAGCTGGAGTTAATGATCCTTAGCTTTGCCCTATGCTATCAACTCTCCCAGCTGGTCATTAATCCCTAGACAGTGCCCTGTGCATGACACCTTAGTTTGTAAATCATGATCAGATCGAACATTGCGTAGAAGTGCAAGACTCTCTTTCACAGCTGTATCCTTCACTTTCACAATATAGTGTATTTTTAATGTGCTGATTGGGCTTGGACTTGTTTATTTTTATGAATATAGTTTATATTTACTATTGTGTGTTTATATATATAGATAAATAATTTTTAGGGGTTTTTTATATTACATTTTAAGGCTGAGGATGGATAGACCACATTTTCTTAGCCCTGAATCACAGCACTGGCTTTTTTTAACTTTGTTGTTTCAGTAAGCTCCGTTAGACCAGTTGACGATTTTCACAACAGTGGTCCTAATCACAAAACCTAGAGGCCAAACGTACTACACTGCATTGTTATAATCGCAGTTATCTAAGCTTTTTCTCAGATTACTTTACTACTTTAATTTCAATAGGACCTAACAGGTATTGCCATTATGTAGGAGCAATTGTAATCTTTCAGTCCTTCCTATGCATTAGAGGGAAACTGAGCCAAAATATGCTATTTTCTTCAGGGATTAGTCCTCAAGCCTGGATGTTAGTTTAATTCTGCATACCGCTACTCTGTTGTAGTGCCTTAGATATAACTAGGGAGGGAGTGTTCAGATCTCAGTGAGAACTTAGTGCTTTGTTAGGCCAAGAAAACATTGATATCAAGAAGTTCACAGCTAAGCTGGCAAGAATAAATTATTGTAAAAATGACAAATTTAATTCAGTTCTTAGTTCAATCCTTATGCGTTGAAGTCGATGGCATTACCTAAGACAACACTGGATTGAAGACAGAGATACTTTGATTCCCTAGAATGTGATCCTGGACAAGAACGAAGAATTTGGTAGTCACCAAAAAATTTATGATCGTGTAAATAACTGATTAGAACAAAATCATGACTTCTCGATATTTTTCTTCCCAAGAATTAAAATTTTCAGTTTCGTGATCTCTGTGGACTATCCAAATAACAGCTTAGAAATAGCTGTTAAGAACCCATTTACAAAGCGTAGGTCTTGTCCCCTGTAAGAAGTTAAGTATGCAGTCCAAGCCAGCCCTGTAAGCTCCCTGTATGGTTTATGGAAAAAGAGAAAAATCATTCCCGGGGAGGAGGATCTATATTATCCTAAAGTGTGTTTAAAATAGGTAAGGTAAATTGCTCTCTCAATGTTATCGTTGACTAGTAGTAGTCTAGACAACTAGTTTAAACTAACTGCCTTACCTTTTCATGACTAAAAATAGACAAGCTGAGTCTCACCTTAAATGTAATCGTGTAACTGTCAACTAAATTTAAAGAAAGAGACTTCTTCAAGTATTGCTAACCTCAAGCATTTGAAAGTCAGGCCGCCGACATAATGATCCTCATAAAAATGAATAGTATATTGACTTTTTAGGCTTCATGATTTAGAGCTCAAGGGGAGGATTGAGGGGACTGGATTATGGACTGTAGATGTGCTGCGTTTTCTTAAAATTTGAAGACAAAGGTTCCCTCTCAGGAGCGACAGGAGCTGGAGCTAAAAGAAGGTCCAGACATTGGGACTGTAAGAAAAACGCAGAGTAATGTAAGAGTCATGATAGTAATAAGGGCTGAAGTACTGGGGCTTAATGAGCGTTTGGGTAAGGAGAAGTCAGTAGCAGCAGTTGTTCTGTAAGAATACTGACACTGGGGCTTTTGTTGTTGCTGTTGGTTTTTTATATAATTTTCAAACCTATTTAAAATTCAGTGAAACGTGGAGTTAAATAAACAGGAGAAATCCAACATGGAGAAGGAGAGGAAATGGTGAGGAATATGAAATAATGTAAGCATTTTTCTAGCTGAAGGCCAAGACTTTAAACAAATAACCACTTTACCCCAATTATGAAATCACTGAAAATATTTAGCATCAAAACCTTCGCAGCTTTGGAAGACGGTCTCCCACAGGAAGTGCTCGCTGCCTAAATTTAGATCAAAGCTGGAACTATTTAGCACCGGACTAGAACACAGATTCTTGTTCTAAATTCTTCCATCCTCCTGCGTCCTTTTCCCTCCCCCCGCTTCTTCCTCCTTGGTGTAAAAATTAGCCGTGTGCTTGTGTTACCTATTTTGCAGGTTTATTTAAAACTTATCCTCCCGGAGGAATGCTGTATTTTTAAGTAATTAGTCACCGGAGCGTGCAGCTTCGCTGGAAATGGTAGCAGCGAAGCAGTAGTGGCGTGGCCTCTGCCCGAGGAGGGACCGGGGCGGTCTAGGGCAGAAGAGCCGTTACGTGTTCTCCTTTTACTTTTGGTGTGACTTTCTGCAGAGGAAATGCCTTGAAGTGTACCACTGTGAGCTAAAAATAGCAGTCTTCTAGGTAGCGTGTTTAAACATACGCTTCTCCGGAGACCAGCAACTGACAGGAAACCTTTCGCAAATGGGAGAGGGGATAGTGCCAGGGCCTCTCTGCCTTTCTCCCCGCCTCGGTGTGGAGGCGATGCTCCTACCCGAGCCCTGTTGGACTGACGGCACTTCCAGCTAAGGCGGCTCTGGGGGAGAGGGTGGGCAGGAGAGGCGAGGCAGGGCTTTTCCTACGGCAACAGCAGTCGCGGGACCGTTGCTGTCGAGTACCACGAGTGCTCGTACCAGCCTCCGCTGTTAAAATAAGGAAGGCGGCAGAAATAACGACTCCTGATTTGCCCCAGATTTGTTCTCTAGGTCTTCCCTTAGCAGTAAGCCTGCTTCCCCCTCGCTTTGCCTGCGCTCGCGAGGCTCTGCTGTGCGCAGGCTGTCGGTCTAGCTTCACCTGGCCCCCTCCTTCCCTGTACATCTCCAAAACACTGGATTTTGTCCTGCACGTGCTGTTGCTGGTCCAAAGCAACCAGCATACCGATCAGCCAGTTCTTCATATTCCCCCCCGCACCCCGCAAAATCCAAACAGCACAATGCAAAGCCTGAGCAATCGTTGCTCTTTACCTTAGTGGTAGCAATAATTGGATCTCTGTCATCTACAGTACATCGCACAGTAATACTTTAGAAACATTGCTTATTTGAGGTTGCTGTTCTTTGTGAAGTCTGACTGAAATCGGCCAACAGCTTGGGGGGGAAAAAGAGAGTGAAAGCGTGGGGCAAATCACAGAAACATCATGCACTGAGTGTTGTCATGTATTGCCGTACGAAGGAAACATTTTGGTTAGCTGTGTTATTTTGCACTACAAAACTGTTTTGCAGAATTGGATGTGGATTGTTATATTCCTATGATGGATGAAGAAACCAAGATATATACCTTTGAAGTGACTTATTCTCTGAGCAAGCACTTGGCATAGTGTGGAATGAAATCCTGTCATCTCCAAGTGAGCTCTCCTTTTCTTTTAGCCAGCAGACAATAGAGTCAGTCCGTTTGTCTGACAGTGACATTGTAATGCTGCTGTTCCCACTAGCGTTGTGCTGGAGATCTTCAGGAACGTGTAACAGTCGGGTCTTCCCAATACTAAAATGTTTTCTTTACACATGACCCTCATCCTCCCAAAATCTATTTCTTAATGTCCAGAATCCACCAGGTTGATGAAGGAGGTTTGCTGCTGCTTTGACTTCTATTAAAACTTGAGAGTGGGGATTGCATTTTCTGAACAGTTTTTAGTCAGAACTCTACAAACCTACCTCCAGAAGTTGGTTGTAGATTGTCCTTATAATAAAACAGGGTTTCTAGCCAAGTGTGTGCTGCTTGCAGTTGGGGGAGAGAAAGACTATATATATTGTTTCCACTTCTGATTTACTTTTTTCCTCCTTTTTTAATCTATGGCTAGTTTGGAGCTGAGGGTTGTTTTTGCTTACCTTTTTTGGTCAAAACATTTTGCCTGTGCTAAGTAGGGTAATGAAACTTAAGAGTGTATAAAGCAGGTGTAGTTTCAGGTTGTAGCCCCACCACAAGGCACTCGGTTTTAAGAAGAGAGTCCTAGATACCTCATCCATAGTCATACATGCTTGTAAGGAAAATAGACAAAGCCGAGAGAGACTGAACTTCAGAACCGCGTCAGTGCAAGCTGTGGGCATTGCCCGTGGCAGGAAGGAGCTCCAGAGAGTACAATTTAGCATCTTTTCTAGTCCTTCATAAGCCATGGAAAGAGTCCTTCAGTGGAAGCTAGATTTTGAAATGGCACGATTTGTAAACCAAACTTAGCGGTTAGGTGAACTTGCATTCAGTAGACCTGAAATAATTTTTAAAGTAATTACGTTTTAATCTATGTTTTTCTACATAATGGTGATCAGCACTTTAAAAACTAGGTATTTTTTAAAATACAAAAATATTTCTAAACATGATCTACCTAGAGTTTTCTGGGATTTAGTGTCTCAGTTCTATGGAGGTTGCTGTAATTGCATTGCTTAAAGATAGTGAAAATATGTGCACAAGAACTTTCTTGTGATACTTTGTGCTTTTATCAGGATTTTTTTTTTTAATTCATGACAAATAATTGTATTACAGGGAGTTTAGGGTGTGCCTTCTATTTACATAAAGTTCGATTTAGGCCATTAACAAAATAAATATGGACTATGAATAAAAGAAAAATCCCATGAAACTCACCGAGTAAATATTTAAATGCTTGTTTCTGCACATATGGTGCCATTTGAGGGCGGGTTTGGAAAGACTTAGGCGACCCTAACAGCTTGGTGTTAATTCTAAAACCAAAACTGTCTTGGAACTTCTGCAGCAGTTGAGAACCCTGATCTCATCAGAAAAAAAATCCAGATAAAATATGAGATAATGATTATGTTAAAGGAAAAGAGGAGGGTTGTGTATTTCTGTTATAATACTTCTGTTGTAATTGGCCTTTCTTTGCCACTTCCTGAGAGGAATTAACAGCATCTTGGGGAAAGCAGTTCTATGACACGTTTGAATCAATAAGTTTGTCCCTGTTTTTTTAATGCCTGATGTTTAAACAAAGAATTACTCTAGCCTGAATATTTAAAAAAAAAAAAAAAAAAAAACAAATTCTCCCCCAGAACACAAAGAAAAAAACCCTGCAGCACGTAAAACCTGCCTTTACTGTTGTCTAAAATATGTTTGGTGAAGTCCATATGTCTTAGTTCCCCCAAAGGCTGTTGAATCACCCTTTTATAATTTACGACGCTCAACATCAGTCTCCTTTACCAGATCGTTCAGAACTCAACATGTAGCTTCTGTGAACATTTCTTGCCTGTCTCTTGGAGTGCCTTTTTTGAATCTGCCTGCCACCTTTCCCCGTAACAATTTAGATTTCTTATAGCCACATTCAGATTCCTCCTGGCTCGACCTTTTCTGCTGGTGCGCGGTTTGTAAGTGCCTGGAAGGTAACGCGTCAGCATGGGGATTTGTCAAGAACAGGTAGTGTCAGACCAATCTGTTTTCCTTCTGAAACAGTGTAAATGGGCTTTTTGGCATGAGAGAAGAAGCAGTTTGTGTCATGTGTCTTGGTTTTAGTAAGGCTTTTTGGCACAGTTACTCTTGACATTCTCATAAGCAGATTAGAGTTGGATGGTCAAGATGAAACTGCTCTGAGTAGTTTCAGGAAGCTGCTTGGAAGTGCTTACACACCAAGTACTTGTTTAAAGATTCGCTGTCAAAATGGAGGGGTACTGCAGGAGTTATCTTCATTGGTGACCTGATGATAGAATAGAGAGTATACTTGGGAAAGCTGCATGTGGCACTTGAATATATGCAAATGCACTGGAGGAGACGGAATTCAAATTCGGTGGCGACTAGGAGATAGGGAGTAAAAATCTTAAGAGTGTTCAGGATGAACAAATGCTATTTGCTACAACTAGTCAGGAAGTCAGGAATAATCAACTGCACAAATTTTAAAAAAAAAAAAAAAGTGGAACAGCTGGTTATATCGCACTTTTTCAGAACTGTGTCCGAGGTGATAGTGACGAGAGGAATGAGGGTCAGCGATGTCACCTAGTGCAAGAAATCACCAGCTATCCTGGAATATACCAAGGAATGTGCGTAGAATAAACTCTCTGCTTTGTCCAGCACTTGCAAGGCGTCAGCTGAGGTACCGTCCTGGGCGCTGCACTTCCACAAAAATGTGGATCAATTCAGGACAGCGCACAGGGGCTGCAAGAATAATAGAAGGTCTAGAAGACAGGCTCTGTGCTAAGAGGGAAGTTTGAATGAGTTGAGATTGTTTAACCTCAGCCTAAAAACCACAGAGGCGAATACCAGCCTTCAAATACACAAAAGGTTAGAAAAAGAAAGGGGAACACAGTTTGTTCTCCAGATGCAAAACAGGACAGGAAGGAAGGGCCTACGTTTCAGTGAGGAAAATTTTGTATCAACCTTGAGGAAAAACATTTTAATGGTAAGGATGGCAGAGTGCTTGAAAGAAATTCCCTGAGGAAGCTGTGGATTTTCTTTCACTGGACATGTTTAAGAAGATATGAGCTGCTGTTGGGAACAGCATCTACTGATTTTGCCTTGAGGCTTTAGTTTTCTTCTAGTCCACTGATTCTGTGATTTCCCATCATTTTGCCAAAAACATCAGCCTCTGGATCAGCCCACCCGCTCCCTTGTAGCGGAGTAAACTCTTCCTTCTTTTGCACCATATACTCTGATCTGTTAGCCTAGGAAGTCATCTGGAAGGAGTAAAGAGTAATACCGTGTTCATCTGCATTAAATCATCCAAAAAAATTTTGTAGAGATTTAACCTAGATGCATCTTAGCTACCTTTGAATAAAATAGCTCAGCTCCCCAGGAGCAGGTTAACTGGCAGCATGAGTTCAGTACAGACTCTCATACTCTGCTTCGTAGCTGGACTGAGAACCCTCGGTGGCTGGTTTAAGCCGTCTCAGGTTTTTCTACACTGCCCTGTGATCTGCAGAATAAGCCTACTGCAGATAAGAAAGTAAGTGCACAATGTAGCAGTAGGAAGAAAAAAACCAGGAAGAATTGTATTTCTCATGTGTGTAAGCTTCCGCTGTTATTTTTCTGTTCCCTAGCCGTCATGTATGTTCAGCCACCCTCTGCCTCTCCTTTGTGTTGGTAGAATTCCTAATGAAGGCATTAAGTCTGAGTAGATTTTTCTTAGAAATACTGTCAGAAAATATTTTCTGTGCAGCTTGGTGGAAACTGAGACCGTACTGCTTATTTGTTATTACTCTTCAAAAGAGTTTTTTTAGTCTTGCATGTTGCAAGTTCTGGAACTGGATAGATGGTAATAATTTCCAAGTTTCAATGAGCAAAAGATTTTAATTCTGAGTGTTTAGAGGCAGAGAAGTTGACAAAATACTAATACTGGTGAAAACGGGTATTTTTAAGAAAAACATACAAGTCAATTTTTCTGTTGGTATGGGATGGACTTAGATTTTTTGCCATCTTTATGTTTATGCTATTCAGTTGAATATAATTAGGTAACTTTTTTTCTTGCTGCAGAGATGTAATTTTCACTTACTTGGATAGGTGTGAGAAAAATAAATTCTGAAATCTACTAACTAATTGACAATTGTTAATTTATAGAACTTCATTGCATTACATATTTCTCTCCAGTTAATTGCTGTAGAGTTATTTAGTGTTACCTTTTCTAATGTAATGAAGAAAATATGTATGGAGAATTGTTTCAGCCATGAAGCAACTTTTCCGTCATACACACTTTTAATCAAGTCATAAAGAGACTAGAAATACGATTGTGCTGAAAGGAATATTTGTTATACCCACATAAATCTCCATCTTCATCACTGTTGGATGTCTCTTTCTGCCAAATTATGCATGCTGTCTGTACTGGTCGTAGAGTGCATAGCGAGCATCCTCCCGGTTCCCCTTTGCACGAGGTACGTATAGTGCGGCTGTCTGCACTTCCTGACGCTGGGGTGTGAGCGGGGCACAAATGCTACGGGCAGCACTAGTTCCCCAAACGCAGGGTAACGAAGCCCTGGAAGCATGCACAGGCTCTTCTCTACAACCTAGTAAGCTTCCTCCACCCCAGGCGTCTTGGAGGAAACATCTCAAGTCTCTGCGGGCATAGCACTTGCTCATTACTTCACGCCCTGGAAGAGCAGGGACGTCATCAGCAGATGAGCCACAACGTGTGCTCTTTTTTTCCTCGCAGCCAGGCAGCGAGTTGGACAACTTGGAGGAGATCCTGGATGACCTACAGAACAGCCAGTTACCGCAGCTTTTCCCCGATAGCCGAGCAGGCGCGCCAGCAGGCTCGGTTGACAAGCAAGCCATCATCAATGACCTCATGCAGCTCACCAGTGACAGCAGCCCCGGCACGTCTGTGGGCACCCAGAAACCAGCAATGAGGATTTCACAGAGCAGTGAGTTTGCCTTATGCGAGTATCCGGAAAAGACCGAGAACCCAAAAAGTCGTTGTTGTGGTGCCTCTAGGTCGGCCAGGCTAGAAACTAGACAATTTTCCAGCATTTTCTCATTGTCTGTGGTGAGATGGCGCCATCTGCGGTTGTGTTATTTTGAAACGCATTTGGAGAGTGTATATAATTCGCATAGTGTGCTGGAAGTCGGTGCCCCTTTGAGGAGTTTTGTGAGCTACTCTCAAAATAACATCTTTCTGTCAGAAAATATGACACCTGCTATGGTTATATATTACGCTAGTATTGTGAGGCTTTTCAGATTGTGAATGTGTGCATTTTGTTTTGGTGCAGGTTCTATTTTTTAACCAATTCTTTTGATAAAAGGGGAGAGAAAAGCTTTTCAAAGCATGACAGAAAGTGTTCTTTCTAAAACCGCAAGATTAATAGAAAGACATATGATTAGAAGGAATGCCTGTATTAAAATTGAAATTGTGGCTTTTAATTGGGTCACTTTCTAGCTGCCAGTTCTTTAACTTTATTAATTAAATTACAAATCAGGAGAAAAATATTGGTCTGCCACTATAAAGTCACTGAAAGCAGACAAGACAGGAGACTTAGCAGGGATGAATGTAGAATAAAATAGCATAAAAGCCACTGCTTAGTTTTTTCCCTGTTTTTTTCCCTTGCCGGCTAGGATGGCAGCATCTGTTACCTCCTTAAATGTACACCAGTGTATTTTTTTCAAACATAGGATTTAGATAATGCTTTCGATAAACTGTAGGCATTTTGTCACTATTAAATCATTCTTTCCAAGAATAGCACCATTCCACTTTCAAGTTAACTCAAATTTTTACTAGAAATATTCAAATAAATATTAATATTTACAATTATATTAAAAACATCGTAGCTGCTTAAACTATAAGATATTGAAACAGTGCGAATGTTACTAAAACAAAGATGCTTGTGTTTAATGTGCTCATTTTTGTAAGTATGAGAAGACTAACAGCAGCGGCACATAAGTCAGAGAAAAATCTCTGTGCACTTGAAATCTTAAGAATATTCTGTCTGAAATGAGCTCTGCTGGTTCTTTCCAAGGTGGCATAGGCTTTTGGCTTTCCCAAGATAACCCTTTGCTTTGGCTCATATTTCTTCCTCTTATCTACTTTCTTTCTAAATGAGATGTGTTTGCTCGTTTCCTAAAGTTTCTTGCAGGGAAGTGTTAACATTTTCATGGGTAGCCAATGAATTTGGATGACTATGTCATTAATATTCTTTAGATATTTTAGAGTAAGAATAATGGCAAGCGATGACTCTCTTTTTTGTGTTACATCGTCCTCATTACCACAGTGTAAAAAGAAACTATTTTGCCATCCTGCTTCTGTCAGAGGTTTTGCTGAGCGCTCTTTCAGTTGTCTTGAGTTGTTCAGATTATGCATAGTATCAAAAATATTTAATGTACAGGACTACGAAGCAGTATATTTATTAATCGCTTTTGATTTTATCATATACATACAGTCTTATTTAATTTATTTCTGTGCATCATATTGCAGAAAGGAGCTTTGGAAACATTTTCCCATCTTAGTTTTTAAATCTGTTTTCAAAGCTACTGGCGATACAGTAACAGTATAATTCTACATGGGAACGTCTTGCTGGTTAGCAGCAGTTTTGTTAAAAAAAAAAAAAAAAAAAAAAAAACCATCGTTTCCCATGCAAATTAGCACCCTAAAACTTTTTTCTCCAGCTCAGTCTCATGTCTGTGTCTGATTTCCCTAGAGATTTTCTGCCTTGTTTTCAGTATAAGAGCATACAGAAAACAGGTGCAGAGACATAGTGAGTAACTTCTCTTATGCTCCCAGAAGAGCAATGTAGAATGAATGTCAAATCATACACAATTCCAAAAGTATTTTTATTTTGATTTTTTTCCATAGAAATGATCAGCCTTCATTTTTTAAAGCATTTACATGAGAATACTTTAATCTGAAACTATTTTAAGCTGATGTTTTTAAAGTTTTTGAAAGAATTGAAAGCTGCTAGATTTGTGAGATTCCAAAAGTTTATTGCTTGGGAAGCAGAGAGCCTCCCTTGGTTGCATCCTGACTGTCTATTCTGAGCACCATCACATCTCATGAACCACATTGCTATTTTGTGCTGCATTTTCAGCTTTTCTTTTTGTTGGATCAGTCGTTGCTTATAAAGCTACCTGCATTATAACTTCCTCGTCTGTGTTATTTTTCAAACTTCTAGAGCAAACTGTCCTGAAACTGTTACTGAGGTGAGGTTTTAGCTCAGTGCTCAGGCTTTATGGTGCCCCTGAACTTGGGAAGGTTGGTTTTGCCTCGTAAGTTTTGCTTGCTTGCTTGAACAGATATTGAACAGAAAATTTTGACCTGATGGCCAGGAATGAGGTGTATTTGAAGTAATTTATTCCCTATACACGCATATAAGCAGAGAATAAAAAAATGCAGCAGGCTCCTATAATCTGGTTTCATGCAGTAAGGAGAAAAGTCGAGAGACCTTTGTAATAAGATGTTTCTGTACTTTTTAACAAGCGCGATAAACCTCATCTGAGTTCTCAAACTCAGAAGCATCAGTACTGTAGTCTAAAGAAAGAAAGAAATTCTTTGACTTCGTTGCAGTGTGGTGACTGTAAAAGTAGAGAAGTTGCTTAATGGACGTCATTAACTCAGAGGCTGTCCTAGTGGGAGCTATCGGAAATTATTGCAAATAATAATATTACAAAAATAATTTATATATTTATATGTATTTTGTGGGTCTGATTAGAAGTGGAATCGTGTAAGCACCTGCTCAGTATTTGGTTCAGGTTCGAGAAGTACTTGTGCACATGCACAAGTTTGATTCACTTGAAGGTTTCCCAAAGACCAGCTGACCCAGCTGCTCGCCAGCCAAGAGCTGAAGTTCACTTCTCTAAGCCAGCTTGTGATTTTCTTTGCAGAGGCTGATTTTGAGAGCACAAAACACAAGAGGGCCTCAACAGAAGAAAATACTTATATAAAAGTGACAGTAAGCATCAAGTACAGCCCTATTTTCCAGGATACTGTGGTGTCACAGCTCTAAATCTGGACCCTCTATTCATTTTTGTGGAATCACGAAAGTTTTCATTTTCATTAACGACAGGGTCGTAAAAAATTTTAGGAGGGAGATATAGAAATGGGGCTACAGGATTCAAGATAGCCTCAGTCTGTCCTTGGTGTTAGTAACTTCTTCAGGGGCCCAGTTTATGTTGGAAAGCTTTCAAGACTGTCAGATAATCCTGACAGTCTGCCTCAGGATGACATCTGCACTCGGTTACAGTCCCACCTAGGTATAAGAGTAATTGGCAGTGGTATGCACATCACATGGCAGTATATTTTGCGGTAGTTGTTCTTCAGTAAGTTAAATTGCATCATTTGAAGTTTTAAAAATATAAGCCATATCCATTTTGATGTCAGAATGTTCCACTCTGAAATTTACATTAAAATGTCTAAAGGGATGTTTCTCAGACAGATATAGACTAGGTAAATTATGCAGCGTTAAATAACTGAACCCTAGAGCTTGAAGTATATTTGGGTTTGGTTTTTGTTTTTTACAAGTGAAGTTTCCATTCTTGTAACTTTACTTTTTGTTTGCTCCTCCTGTCTAGCTTTTAATAATCCCCGAGCAGGGCAACTGGGCAGGTTAATGCCAAACCAGAATTTACCACTTGACATCACACTGCAGAATCCAACAGGCGCAGGAAATTTCCCACCCATAAGAACTAGTAGCCCATATTCAGTGATACCTCAGCCGGGACTGATGGGCAGGAACGAGGGGATGATAGGAAATCAAGGAACTTTAGGGAACAATAGCACAGGTAAGAAGTCTTTGCATTTGTTCTCATATATTTGATTAATAGACTATGTCATGGGTAAGTTAATCAATGTTAGCCCTCTTAAAAGTACAGGATGTATTTTGTACATTTGTGTTTAGTGGGCTGGTATATGTTGGCTTATTTGTTTCGAGCTTCTTCTGTTTCAAAACGCAGACTTTTTAGGCGTGCTCTTTGTGCGCTGCTGTTCACTTACCTGAAAGCTTGTAGATGAACTCGCTGTACTGGCTGTTATAACCTGCTTACATTGTTATTCCAGATTCATCTGAGTCTTGGAATGGCACAGTCTTTCCAAAACAAATTTGTGGGCAATGCTGCTGCCCTTACCATGAGTATTCTCTGGAGATCCTGTTGTTGCCTTCACTTTTCCTTCATTTATTATTATTTATTATTTATTTATTATTAGTATTAGTTTTTATTTGAAATAACAAAAATGCTGATCGTTTATGTCATTTGCTAAAACGAAAAACTTCTTTGGAACCATCAGATGTTGTAATAGTGCTACATCTTTAGTACGTATCAAGGATTGTGCCCGGTCTGCAATGCGTTGATTTCTTCATGTTGCCTAATGCTGTGCAGAGATACCAGAGGGGGTATCACAGGAGAAGTTTGACTGACCAACATTTCGACTAGTATATAGTCTGAAACTGTCCAAGTGTGAAACAACAGCTAAGAGCTTTGAATAATTGGGTGCTTTAAGTCCTTTTAAGTGGCTATTCACTGTCAAGATTTTGTATTTAGTTTGCATCAGTATTAAAAAAAATATACTGCCTGACGCTGAAATATCCTGTTTGAGGAGTTTAGAGGTCGGCTAGTGATCTTTCAAATGTCCTATTACTTTCATGTTACGTATACATATTAGCGGATGTTATTCATCTTATGTATACAAGTTAGAGTGTATAATCTGTATTCCTGCCATTTGGTTTAGTGCACCACATCTTTCAACTGAAAGAATACGCACACAAATAAAACCGAACAAACCTGTGGTTGTATTATTGAAGCAAATTTTGTACTGCGGCTAAAACGATGACTCTCTTCAGAGGATTTTCCTCCTTGGTTATCTATCACTACGTAGTTGGATTGGTGAATAATAGGTTTTTTTTTCTTAATATTCATTTAAGTTTGTTGCAAAATGCAGCTAGAGATCTGAAATCAGTGGTTTTTCTGGTCCCGTAACTGTACAAAACTGAAATGTTTAAATGCTGTGAATAAACAGCTCCAGGGGCTTTTTTTAAACTGCTGTCAGAGTGTAGTAGTCTACATATTCCAAGTGTAAATAAACTGTATCAGTTGTTTACTGTAGATGTAGGAGGACTTCCCCTAAAATAACGGTAATGAACTTCAGCATCTATCGGAAAGTTCCTGTGAGTAATTTCCCTGCACTGTCTATTGGCTCAAGCCTACCTGAGTGGGCCTTGAGGCTCAGAGGGCTCTTGATTCTGAATGAAAAGACTTGCCAGGAGATGTGTGCGAGTGCGCCTTTACATTTAATCCTCCTAATTTGGAAGTGTGCGTAGCGATAGCGTGCTCTTGCTCAAATCTTCGTTCTCGCTTAGCGCGAGTGAAGCCGTGCCGCGCGCCTCAGCCAACGTGATTCATTTCCTGAGGAAGGAAGCCAGGGCCATCCACGCACCCTCGGCACCTGTTGCATGCGGGAACACTTACCTTTCACAGCGTTTCAGAAATGACAGGAGGATCTTCCTTACGTAAAACGTATAGTAATCTCCAGCCCCTTGACTAAGCAGCGTAATGTGTCTGCCTGTCTAGCTTTGCACAGCTGGACAGGCAGTTGTGATACAACGTGCTTCGAGTAAAGCTGCTGCATTTTTATCTCTTAAAAATTCAGATAATCAGCCAGTTGTAATGCTAAAGTCGTTCTGCATCACGTTGCTGCACCTGAGCCTGTCTGCCTTTTGTGCAGGAATGATTGGTGGCAATACCCCTCGGCCTGCCATGACATCCGGAGAGTGGGCGAGCCAGGCTTCTGCTGTGAGGGTGACCTGCGCGCCCACGACCAGCGCCCTGAGCAGGCCGATCCAAGGAGGCATGATACGCAACCCCACAGCCAGCATTCCCCTGCGGCCCAGCAGCCAGCCTGGCCCGCGGCAGATGCTCCCTTCTCAGGTCATGAATGTGGGTAAGTCTCTGAGGTCGTGGAGTTACGCCGCTTTGCACACACTGGATTGGAAAAGTTGAAGCATCCCCCCCCCCCCCCCCCCCCAAAAAAAAAAAAAAAAAAAGACTCACTGCAATTCCAGATTTGATGAGAACAGTATTCCAAGAAATAGATATTCCACGGGGAGTGTTTCCTGTGTGAGCAGGAAGGTGTCTAAAGCATGAATTTTTAAAAGCGTGTGCTGATAGGAACAATTTTCTTTAGCCACATAATAGTGTGACCTAAGAAAGAGGATATAAAGTTGCTCTTGTTTATTAAAGATTGGGGGTTTTTTAGGAGGAGGAAACGCTTTAAGTGCTCTCATTGTGCGTGGTCCGTACATTATGTATTGACAACTACAAGCAAGTACGTTATGGTATTGACTTTTATCTACTGTTAATATTTTTATGTTTATCTCCTGCAATAGTTCTTTCTAGCTTATGTAGTTGTGGTGTCATATCTGTTCTCTTACAGTTTTGGTCTCTTTTCAGAGTTCTGTTGATATTTGCTCGAATTTTGAAAGCAATTTTTAACAATAACTCCGCGATGCTTTTAAAGTGCAACATGAATAAGTCTTAATGTTTTCATTTGCTTTTACTGTACAGTAGATAATCCAGTGGAAAGAACTAACATCAAAATTTATGTTTTTCACAAATGTTATGTGGTTGCTTTTCTTGATTAGGGCCATCTGAACTGGAGATGAATATCGGAGGACCTCAGTATAGCCAACAGCAGGCCCCTCCCAATCAGACCGCGCCGTGGCCAGACAGCATCTTACCTATCGAGCAGGCAACTTTCACTAGCCAAAACAGGTAAGTCTCGGTGTCACATGGAGAGGTCTTACAGCCCCATGTTTTATAAGCCTCATGGAAATGAATTCTTACGTAAAATATTCACCAAATTTGTATCCATTTTATGCCAGTAGTATTTTATGCCTATGAAATGTATGCATGTTCCAGGAATACTTACAATTGCTTTTCTGTGACCGTTAACGTGTTGGAAGAATTAAAAGTTCTGCATCACAGTAGATGCTGCCAAAGCTTCAGAGATTATATAGGTGAGATACGGATTATATAGGTGATACAAAAAGGACAGTCAAAAGGAGAAATGTTGAAATATTCTGAATTTGACTACAAATGGATGTATAAATCGGGATGTTTTTCAATAGTGGATGGCAGGTACGATGAAGAGAAAAATAAAGAGGAAGCAATTGGTGTCTGAGGAAAGACTTGCGTTATGTTAATTTTCAATTTGAAAGGATATCCTAAAATATTATATGTAAATTTCACACTTTCACATGTTCTCTGTTACTTTTCTCACATTTTCATGTTTTTCAAAATACTTCCTAGTGCTAATTCTCATCTTATTAGGGTGCCCATATGCCGAAAGCCCTTTTGACATAACTTGAAGTTATTCCACTAAAAAAAAAATACACCTAAAATAAAACCCAGGGCCATGCCATTTCGTCAGCAAGCCAGGCAGATAATTTTTCATTTTTGTTACCTTTACATGTCTCAAAATTTGCTGATAGCTGGAGATGGTGAAAAAAAGATTCTCATTGCTTTGCTTTCTGAAATTAATCCTATTTTGATCATTTACACCCAGAGGTGATGAATTGATGGGTGATGTCATTTGTTATTATGTTAATTCCTGATTCTTATATTTTTATAACCTAATTATCATCATGACTCCTCAATCATATAGCCTGTTACACAGTTAAATTGTGAGTAAAGGACATAATTGTTTTAGAGAAAAATTAAACGTTGTTGTATAAACAAGAAATTTACATACAGAGAGATATACATACAGAACGTGACGTATAGTTTTTACTTTTTCTTACCCTATATATTCATGCCTGTGTACAATTTGGAAGTTTTTTTTGTTTTGTGTTTTGTTTTTTTTTTACTACCCCCAGTGACTACTTTTCTAGGTCATGGTGCCCTTTTCATAAGTCTCCTTCAAAGTTTGCAGTCATTTTAATTGAAAGATCTTTTTTTTGTTCTTCCCTTGTGAGAGCTGTAGAAATTTTTCTATATGTGTGATTGATTAGTTTATATTTTTGAAATGTGTGAAAGATGCAGCATATATGTATTTATTCTTTAGTGACTGGGATCTAACTAAAAAGGATATATTTTTGTTAGTTTTCATGTTTACCTTCATTTGGTTTTTTAGGTAAATAGCCTCATGATATATCTCTTCCCTTCTGCGTAGCTTTGACATAGAGATTAGACTTCCATGGCAACTATATATTTCATTATGGAAACTAGCTACACAAACATGTTTTTTTTGTTTTTCCGAAGAGAGATGCGTAAAAAGGGTTCACGTATAGTTCTGTTTCCTCCTTGCATGTGTGGCAGCTACTGTGAGCTCTCAGTAATTACCTGGGATAGTATGTTACCGGATAGTAGCTGTCTTTGGTGGCAAAATGCTTTGCTCATCATGTTTTCTGTTGTAATCTTGTAGTAGTGTGCTTAAAGTACATCTTGCTGTGAACTGCGTAAAATAGTAAAAAAGGAGGTAAAATACCTCCTTTGCCTGCCCATAAGGTGCTGTTTCAGATTTAGCTTTATTTCTCGGTATGCTTTGTCCTTTGGGTGTGGAATAAATCTTCTTCTGCCTTTAAAACTGTGAGTGTGCCTTGCATGTGTAAACTCGGGGGTGAGGTTAGCAGGAGTGGCAGAGCCCGCACGCTCTGCCTGACGGTGTCCAAATTCTTGCTGGCGCCGTTCGGAGGCACCTCACCGAGCGCGAGGACTGGTACCCACGTGGGCAATTCCGTGAGGTGGGTTAGGCTCACAAGAAGGGGGATGTCCTTTTCTTGCTGCTCCTTCCTGCCTCAGGCCTTCTGCTGCCGCTGTTCAGTTTGTGTGAGCTCTGGTGATCCTCAGATCTGCCTGTGACCTCTTCCACTTGCTTAGCATGACAGAAAACTAGTTAAGAAGGGTGTTTTTTGGAAATCAGTTCTTTTATCCACTTATAATAGTACACTTAGTTCAAAGTTAGAGTTAGTTAAAAAAAAAAAAAAAAAATTACCTCTCTAGACTTTCTTCTGTGTTCAGTGAACATACACTATGCTGACTCCTGTGCTCCTTTGTTGATCCAGTATTATGAAATCAGTGCTCAGACGTCTCTCCGGTACCCTCACATACTTGTTGAATACACTATGCTTGTAGGGTCTTGACAAGTACGTTATTCACACTGTTTCTTTGAGAAGCATGACTTGCATTCAGAATAGGTTTCTAAAGAAAATTAGCAGCTATTAAAATAATTTCTGCCTCCACTTGTTAGTTCCATCTGAGTACTAATCCTCTGCTATTTGTCCTTGTTTTTCAGCAGCTGTTTACCCATGTAATATTCATGTGTTCGCAGGCAACCGTTTGGCAGCTCACCAGATGACCTGTTGTGCAATCACCCTTCGTCAGAGTCCCCGAGTGATGAGGGTGCCCTCCTGGATCAGCTTTATATGGCACTGAGGAATTTTGATGGGCTAGAAGAAATTGACAGGGCCCTAGGAATACCCGAGCTGGTTAGCCAGGTATACTGCGTGCTGCGCTGCCTGTACTGGAAATTGCTTTTAAAGGATGAGTTGTCAAGATAGAGGTAAAAAGTGTGTTACAGAAGGGAAGGAGAGTTTTAAAGTTACTGTTGTATTTGCATTATAAAACACACTGCTGGCGAGCTAAAGTGAAGTTAAGGAATTATGGTTAGTCAGCCTGACAGCTCAGTGTCCACCAGAGAGCTGCCTTCACCGCCAGCCTAGCGCTTTCTTCCTTCCCCTGCCGCCTTGATCTAGCTCGTGGTGTTGTTCTGACCCTTGAGGAGGCAGTCCAGTTCAGACAGCCAGCCTGGCGGTCAGAGGAACAACTTGTTGTGTGGGAGCGCACGGTAAGGTCACGGCCAGCAGCAGGGGAAGGAAAGAAGAAAGGACAATATGAGTGCAGAGGAGAAACGTCAAGACCTTCGCGTTGCGGTAGCAGCAAGTTTTTGGATGAGCGAAAGTGTAACATGTAACTACACCCTTAGTTTTTTCCCTTAGTTGATTGATGTGAGTTAAGGGATCAGTTTCACCTGAAGCACCTGATATCACTCCAAGCACTTAAAACTGTAAGTTTTTTTTCTTAAGTTAGGAACATGCTTCCTATACTTTGAAGGACAGAGTTTTCTATTATTTTTAATCTGTTATTTTTCCTACAGATTTTTTTTTATTAGTTTTCAGTTGTTTTTTGTCCATTTCAGTCTTACATGATGCAAAATAAAGTGGTAAAAATTAAAAAAAGATTTGGGGAACAAGTTAGTGCGCTTGATGTTTCTGACATCAAAACTGTATTTCCAAAACCGACACGTTTGCCTCTATAATGGTTTAATGCTCTGAGATGAGCTTGTCACCTAGAATATCATTTCATTACCCAGCATTCATCAGCGTCCTGGGAATGTCTTCTGAAATAGGTCTGCGTTTTAGACGCTGCTTCTGTCTCTTCGAGTCTGTGGGCCGTCTGTAACTATGAAATAGGACCAATGAAACCCTGGTTTGGACGTGAGAAGACCATGTAGTACAATGCAGAACATAATGAAGTGTTACGGTGGAGATAATTTAGTGGTGAACTTCAGTTCTGTGATATGAAACTTTCGTGTAGTAGTGTATAGCTTTTGGAGTACCACCACCAAAATAGCATGTAGATTGTTCTATTTGAAACTAAATCGTAAATATATTTCTGTTAGTTAACATCTCAGTGGAAACAGTCAAAGAATTTCACAGATAAGAGAAATGTCACATTTTAGAAAGTGATTTTAAAAGTATCCATCAAGCATTTTTTAGGCGTTATTTTCATGAGGGCACTGAAATTCAGATTAACTTGATTCCGAAGGTCAGTGTGGAATAAGTTATAAAATTATTCTGGGTAGAGAGGAAGGGAAATATCTAGAGCAGAGTTTAAAATTGTGTTAGCTATTCCAAGCTGACGGGCAATCAGTTTGTGCAAAAAAGCCCTGAACAAATTAGGCTCTCTATTTGCATTAGCTTCTTTAAGAGCTGAATAATACTGATAAAAATCTACACTTTTTTTCCCTGCTCGTTTGTAATGCCTTTGAATTTATCTCCAATTCAATGGCAAAAATATAGTGACTTTGCTTTATTTACAGATTTTTATATAGCGTTTATCATTTCACATTTTTATTCACTGGAAGAATGCTTCAATGTCTATGTGAAGAGCGTTGCAAAGAATGGGCTTTTAAAAAAAAGCAAGAGAGGAAGAAGTGGTCTCCTTAAAAATGTTTTAACATTCAAAAATACAATTTGGTTTTTTTTCCTCAAGTTTTATATTTTATCAAAGAAAATGTACATAATTTTCTGTTCTGTTCCTCCTGTTCCTTCCTTCTGTTTAGAAGGGTGTTTTTGTGGGGTGGCTGTATTAGTCTCATACGATCCTATGGAAAACTGTGTCCCACCAACCATTTGCATACACTTCTGTTCATGTATTTACGCAGAGCCAAGCTGTAGATCCAGAGACCTTCTCGAGTCAAGACTCAAGCATCCTTCTGGACCAGAAGGCCCCGGTGTTCACCCAGCAGTATGCATCTCAGGCGCAGCTGGCCCAGGGCAGCTACGCACCCATGCAGGACCCAAACTTCCACCCCATGGGGCAGCGGCCAGGTTACGCAGCCTTGCGCATGCAGCCGAGGCCTGGCCTCCGGCCCACTGGCATAGTGCAGAACCAGCCAAATCAGCTGAGACTTCAGCTTCAACACAGGCTCCAAGCACAGCAGGTAGAGCCTATTTGTTAGCTGGTTTACACTGGCACAGTCACATATTATAGGCTGCATGTACTGACTTTTCGCTTGCTCTGATTTGCCTAGTTTTTAAATGTGTACCCTATTTTCTTACTATTTACTTTCATTTTATGGTAATAAGTTTGCCAGTATTGTGTATGCTCGCTCTTGATGTTTTTTTCACCTTTTCATTATTCTTGTAGTATTGTACAAGAATTATCCTTGTAATACCGTACAAATATATAGGTCTGGGTCTAAGTAATTCCGCAGGGCTTCTTCAGTGCCTGTTGTTGTATACGTCCTTTTCTGTGAATTATATCTTGATTCTTCCAGTAATCTACATGCTTTCTTTATTCTTGTCTGTTACCCACATCCTTTTTGTTGCTTTGGTTTACAGTGAAGGATCATTTTAAGTTGTTGTACCGTGTTTCACTTTTAAACAAAAATTTAAAAGTATATACAAATTATAGAGCCTAGTTCAAAGAGTAGTTCAGAGTCCTCAATGGTCCAATCCTGAACTCAAAAAAGGTAGAAATTGTAAAGGCAGAATATTTGGAAAACAGCGTAGTGTCTCTTTTGCTATTTGTGCAGTGCATTGTCTCATTAAAAAGCGAGATTCTGTAAACGATGGCAGGATTCAAGCAGGAAAAGTAGTCTATACCTGAATCTGTAAAACTAGGTCCATAAATCTGCCAATTGGAAAGAAGATGTATATACCCATGTATATAAAATCCCCCCCCCCCCCTTAACAACTCCTGGGTTAATTTTTCTTCTCTTTAGAATCGGCAGCCACTGATAAATCAGATCAGCAGCGTCTCCAATATGAATCTGTCTTTGAGACCTGGAGTGCCAACGCAGGTGAGGGAAATAGTACTTCAGAAAAATTCTCTTTATTTTCCTATTTCTCCCCCTATTAATCTAAATAGAGTACCAATGCTATATTGTAAATGCATATAAGAAATATAAAGCAGGTCCTGAAAACAAATAAAGCAGTCTAAATGATAATAAAGCATTTTATTGTTTTATAGTCTTTCCCGTATTTACACAGGGTGAATGCTTGCTTACTAGAGATGTGATATAACTGCATGCTAACCAAGTTTGTCATTTGCTAGAGAAGATGCATTTTTTTAATGAGCTATCTGTTTACGGTCACAAATATCTGCAACATTAAACGCTGGCATTATTCATGTTAGCAACTGTGTTTCACTGTTGGAATTCTTTCCCAGCAGAAGTATTAACAGGATTATTGTCTTCCGTTTAATATTGTTGTTGCGGGGAGGCGATTAAGAGCTTGCGTCTTTCTGATGGTTCCCGCGGCGCTGCCTCCCGCTAGTCGCGCTGGCGCGTGGTGGGTTCTTGACGCCGCCGCCGCCGTCGTATCCCCGCAGGGCCCGATCAACGCGCAGATGCTGGCCCAGAGGCAGCGGGAGATCCTGAGCCAGCACCTGAGGCAGCGGCAGATGCAGCAGCAGCAGCAGCAGGTGCAGCAGCGAACGCTGATGATGCGAGGGCAGGGCTTGAGCATGACCCCCAGCATGGTGGCCGCCGGTGGCATACCAGCAACCATGAGCAACCCACGGATCCCGCAGGCAAATGCACAGCAGTTTCCGTTTCCTCCAAACTACGGTACTGGATTTACCCCCGATGCCTGTCAGCAGTCCTTCCTCCCCAGTATCGCCCCGGGCCCGGCTCCCCTCCCGCAGCTCCTCACGGGGCCCCCTGGGTCTGCCAAACTGGGAAATGATGGGAAACACAGTAGGGTGGTTGGGCTTGTCCTGAGTCCTCAAATTTGGTGTGATACCTTCCACTTTCCTAGCTCAGGTACCATGATTTCTCTGAGTGCAGGTCTTCACTGAACAATAGCAGAAGCGCAACCTGTGTGTTTATTGATATTTATAGGTGTATGCGCACACAAATAGGCATGCGTTCATGTACATGTATACATGTACATATTGGCTCTATGGGCTCTGTATTTTGACTAAAATAAAACAGCCAATACATACAATGTGAAAAAGATGTGAATCGATGCTGGCGGACAGACCAAAGTGACCAGAAACTTCATCAGAAGCAAAGCTGTACGCAGTCTTTTCACATCGTTGTGGTACTGTTTTATTCTTTGCGTCTTGATCATGAGAGGAGCTAAAAAAATCAGACAGATTCTTTCCAAAAAATATAATCCTTTGTGTGTGCATAATAATATCAAATTAACAACTTAGTTATTGTCTTGAAATAATAAAAATTAGTATCAAATGAGGCATTCCCTTCCTTAGGCCTGTGTGTAATACTATTTTGTTAATATATTTTAAGAAGCTGTACGCTGCTTTACTCTGGAGGTACGTGGGTCAGTTACCTCCATGCAGTTATTGTTACAGAACTGTCTTGCTCTAAATATATTGTAACAGTTATGTTAAAATTACATCAAATACTATGTATCTGCATGTTCTACTGATACAACTAATACAAATTAATTTCACCTAATTCTAAATTTGCTATCTGTTCTGTTGATCAGTTCTCCTTTGCATCAGTTTCTCAATTGTAATAGTGCTTTCCTTCCACAGATTTGTTATTGCTTTACGAAAATGAATACAAGTTATGTTAACTTCTCTGTTTCATATCATACAATGAGTACAAGTTGTGCAGACAGTGAATATATAGGACTAGATTTCATAGAACCTAATTCTTACTCCAGTGTTAAGAGTGGCTTGTTTCAATTGGGTATGCTGCTCTTGAACTTAAACAAAATCAAAGTGACTTGCTTTAGAACAAAATTCTTGCACACAATTGACGTTTTAAAATCTGTTTAAACTCACAACTTAAGTTGTTTGCTTTATTATTTAGCTAACCGCTGGTAAAAAACCAGTGTTTTTCCTTATGGCCTCTGCCACACGTTAGGGAGCACAAGTAGGCAACGTACTTATGCAAAGCACTTTTTTTAAGTTTATGCATGTAGTGTTTAGCTGATCATGTATTGATTTTAATCTAGACCCTGCATGGAGACACAAGGTCACAGGTTCCAGGTGACACATGTCTGCAGGTTTGAGTTCTTGCTTTGTTTTAGCCTATAATGTGCACTGGCTAAATTTCTCATTTTATTCTTTTAGGTATAAGTCAGCAGCCTGATCCAGGCTTCACAGGGGCAACCACTCCTCAGAGTCCACTGATGTCCCCAAGGCTGGCGCACACTCAGAGTCCCATGATTCAGCAGTCTCAGGCTAATCCTGCCTATCAGTCCTCTACGGAGATGAATGGGTGGGCGCAAGGGAATATGGGTGGAAACAGGTAAATCCAGAACAAAACCTGAATGAACACACACACAGGAAAACATGTCATTTATGGTCTATACTTATTTATCTATTGTTATATATATTTGTTTGTTTGTTTGTTGTTAACTATCTACTCCTAAAAGAGATTTCTTTTCAATTTGGCTTGACGAGTTGGTTTAAATTCTGTCTTCATACAAGGCAAAGTGAGTGCATAGCTAAAAGACCTGCATCCACACAATGCAATACTTTGTCTGCAATAACTGATGAAACACTGTTGTGTCCTTTTGAAGAAGTTGTGCTGCACGATGAGCTCCAGTTCCTAATGTTTGTGTGGATGCATCTCTTCTGCATATGATTTTATTGCTGCCTTCCCACACTGCTTTCCACATGCCTGGTCCAGCTGAGCTGTAACCTGTGCATTCTCTGCTGCTCTGGAATTACAATGACTGGATATCACCTCACTTTAAATGCCCAAGTGCAACCGAGTTCAGTCCATTTGTGCTTGCACATATTTGGGGTCAGCACATATTTGGGGTCAGCATATAACTCTCATTCTCTGATAGCATTGTAGCATGCCTCATGCATGCAGTCACCTTTTCGGTTGAGACTCGTGCCCCAGTCAGTATAAACCTAATAATTAATCTGTCCACACTGAATGGGTGAGATGTTGAACAGTATCGGTAGGCAATAATGAGCTTCCAGAGGGCACTGATCTTGTGCTTCCCCATGGACAGGAAGAGCTGTCAGGGTGGTGTACAACCACTATCCCTGGAGGGTAGACTGCACACAGATCTATAGCAGAGTCCTTTTGTCATTCTGAAGTTCTCAAGCTGCTCTTGCTATCCCAGCTCAACAAATCTTTTTCCCACAAGTTGACACGTTTACTAAACCCAGAAAAATAGTACGTCAGTGACGAGGCTGATCCAAGTAAAATTCCCCTTAAAGCAGCTGATTTAGCTCATCATCCTCATCCTCGTCCTCGTCGCTTCCTCACTGTCTTCCTGAAGCATCTGCAGGAGGCATAGCTACCACTGTTGTGGCTTCTGCTGAAACTGCAGCAGCAGCAGCTTGATAGACTCATGGTTGGCATGTCAAACTGCACCTCTGCTGCGGAGACGTGTCAAAGGCGTTTACACAAGCCACTGAGTATGCACAATGATCTGTAGTGTGCTGTTTCATCCATCCAGATAACAACTTAAAAATGGGGTTACGTGGCCTAGAAAAGCATGGAATAGAAGGAAGAGAATTGTGGGATTTTCAGAGTTTGATCCAGTGCCCAGAATGCAGTTGCATTCCGCTATCCGCAGGACACTCGAAGAAAAAAATCTCACAATGGACAGTGCATGGCTGTAGCGTAATGGAGACCCAAGTATGAGGTTGAGCATTATCCATCAAAAATTTCCTCAGCTGTGGGAGCAGTGCTTCATGGGGAAGTACAAGTCAGCTGTTGATAGGTACACGGTAACTGTGTATCGTCGTACATGCAGCAGTTCTTCCACAGTACTTCTGTGTAACGTAGATGTTCCATCTAGACATGTCTTCAGTAATAATTCCTTCATTTACTATTGGATTAGGCTCCCAGAGTAGGAAAGGCTGATATATAAATAGTGGGGAGTACATTTTATGAATTGTGTGAAAACAACCCTCTCATATGATTTCCAATGTAATGGGAAGATGCTATTAAGGAGGCACAAGGCACTTGACTTCAAAAAAAAAAAAAAAAAAAAAAAAAAAAACTGGACAGAGCTCAGCCACAGTTGGTTTTCCTTAAGTTGTTTTGCAGAGGCCTCCAATGATTGTGGAGGGTAATTGCCTTGGACTTTATACAGTTTCTTATAGTGCCACGTTTTTAAAACCTGATGCTTAAAATCAGTATATAAATTTCTGCACAATTGCATGTCTGTATTTGTGAGCCCACTTGCCATAATTGTATGTGCAAATCTGGTATTCATATGTGCAAATAGCCTCCTTTGCAAAAAGGAAGCTTATTGAGCCAGATCCAGTATCAACTCAGCAGTCCTGCGTTGTGATAACAAGGGAGAGGGAAAAAGGTGTTTTCCTTTCCGTCCAAAAGTTACTTTTCCAGACGTGTATAAATATATATGCAAGGCCCATCTAGACAGATAATTGGCTGTTATGCACGCACATAACAGATTTGTACCCTCTGCCAGTTTCACTCGCAAAGGCATGCGTTTTTGTGCACAGACGTGGAACCTTAAATTTTGCAAATCTATTCCTTAGACATAAATGTAGCTGAAAAACAGTCTTTCTTGTAAGTTGGCATAAACAACAGTATGTACAAATTCTAGTTCAAAGTATATTGAAAAGAGAGTAGTTTCTTAGTGGCTTCAGCATTCTAAGTCTGACACATTGCTTTTTCCATTCCTTGCTGTAGCATGTTTTCACAACAGTCCCCACCACATTTTGGGCAGCAAGCAAGCACCAGCATGTACAATAATAACATGAACATCAGTGTATCCATGGCAACCAACACAAGTGGTATGAACAACATGAACCAGATGACAGGGCAGATCAGCATGACCTCAGCGACCTCTGTGCCTACATCAGGGTTGTCCTCCATGGGTCCTGAGCAGGTGAGAACTTAAGGACTTGAGACGACAGCTAGAGGATTTTCTTTGACTTGTAGTTCTTCAGGTCAGTTGAGCTGGGCTGTAACTGCTATAAGCCATTATATTTGTTCTATCAGTTTCCTTGAGAAATAATTATGTTAAAAAGGCTTTCTTTGTGGCTTTGCACTCAGATAACCAAGGTGACTAATGAGGTAGAGCACCTTTTGCATCTAGATTTCCCATTTTAACCTAGCACTCTTGTAACTAGAGCATATAGTTGCTCCTGGGCTTCTTTGGAAAGTGTGTGGTGACCTAGCTCCTATTCTCGGTAGGTAAGTTTCGATAGCTCAGTTGACAGCCACCCATGTTGTTGCTAATTTTCTCAGCAGCGGAGGCTAGGACTGAATGTCAGGCAGGTTCCTGGAGATAAGAGTGAAATAGGCTGGCGTGGGTAGCGTGTGGAAGATGTTTCTACTACCACTGTTTTTGTAGTACCAGACAATAGGCAATAGACTTTGAGAAGTATCAATTTGGCACCTTCACAGGCACAAAATTCACACTTTTTGTAGTGTGATGTGTATAAAATAGATTGCTAAATCAATAGCCAGGTAACCTGTTCCTTTCTGCTGAGAGGAGATTTACACAGTCTTTTTTTTTTTTTTTTTTTTTTTTGAGATTGCTGCTTAGGATATGCAGATTTAGGAAAGCAACGTTTTCAGTTTGTCAGTCCATAATTAAATTCACGTAACACATTAATAAATATTTGAGAGGCAAGTCTTAATTAACAGATCTGTATGGTTTTTTCAGAGGTGAAGTTCAATTGATTCAACACACAAACTTTAAATTATGGACCTTTCCTAGAAAGATTGCCAGGAAAGTGCCTTGTGAATCATCAAGCAGAGTCTCCTGCAATTGTGGCCAGTAGAATCATAAACCCCTCTTTTGAGATGATGAGGTTCCAATTTAAAGTTGGTTGTAGTATTGGTTTGCTAACCAATGTCTTTTTTTTTTAGCCTAAATTTGCTAACAGACTACTTTTCTGCCAGTGTTGTCCTTTAGCTTAAATAGCCCTTTTCTCTCCCTGTCTTTTAGAGAAAAGCTTTATATCAGTATGATTTTTTCATTTTTGTTTTGTGTTGGGGTTGTTGGCATGTTTTGTTTGGGGGTTTCTTGCCCCTCACCCCCCAAGTTAAACAAGCCTTGCTGTTTCAGTCTCTTCTTGTAGGCTTTGCATTCCTTTTCCTTTTCTGCACCTGTTCCAAGCTGAATCAGTATTTCCTAAGCACCAGTGCCATGTGCGTAACACTAGTTCTTCCTAATTTCTCTTGGAATACACTGACAGATATAGCCCCAGATCACATTTGTCTTTCACAGCTGCCGCATACTGGTGACTTGAAGTAATTTTGATACTCCCAAATCTGTCACCTCCTCTGATAGTCCCAGTTGCTGAGCCCAACTATAGCAGACTTTTTTATTATTATTAGTTCCTAAGTGCATACTGTTGCACGTTTTTAATATAGTAAAACACTAGTTAAGCCAAAGAAGAAAAGACTAGGGAGTTGAAGATGACAACCCAGTCTGAATTCTTAATGTGCACGTGCTGCATAGTTTTCCACAAGAATCTGAATTAAGAAATGTAAATTATAGAAAAGATGAAGTTTTATTTCAGAAACTCCCGTGATCTTTGCAGAATATTGCTTCCACGGGCACAGTTGTTGTACTGTTTTTCTCTCCTGTTCAGCTATTAGATCTTGTTTCAAGATAGCATTTATCTAACTTCCAGTAAGCTGAGTAGATTGAGTTTCTCTATCCATCTCAACATTTGTTTTCCAGACCTTCAGTCCCTTTTGCGGATCTGCTTTAAGCTCCCTTTGTTACTGTAGCATCCTTCTAGAAGTATAAACAGAAGAACTGGATATAGAGATATAACAGTGATTTCACAAATTTCTCTTTCCGTACAGGGAGGGATTGCTTTAGCTCTGTTTGTGTCAATGGAGAGCTCATACGGAAACCCTTAGGAGGACCCTGATATCCCCATATCCCCGTGTTCTTGCTGAATGCTTTCTACACAGATGAAACTGCATTCTTTGTCCCCATATTACCTTCCTTTTGTCTGCATTAGACTTAATCTAACAAAAGCTGTTTATTTAACTAAAATGCCGTGGCTCAGTCTCTAACAGTAGCCTCTTTTCCTCCTGATTTACCAGCCCTGCACTGTGTCATCTGCAAACTCTGCAAGCAAATGTTTTATATTTCAGCTAGGTCAGAGGTGGCCAACTGGCAGCTGAGGGGCCATTTCTGGGCCACAAGACAGGATTTTTTAGTCTTCAGGAATGCTTGCTGTGCTGCTTCACATTTTCCTTTCTGAGAGGCAGGAATAAATGCTAGTATATATATTAAAAATAAATTTGATTTTTTTTCCTGTGCTTTGGGCATAGCTTTTTACAATTTTCCATCTTTATTTAGCAGTTGACCTAGACTGTGCTAAACATTTTCTTGTAACTGGTGGCTTTCAAAATGACTTTTTATTTTCTTTAATTCTGCTGGCTGTTGACATTTCATTCATTCTTCTGATTTTTTATTTTTTATGGTCATGTGTATTTTTTACATAGTTATTCATTGCCACCTACTTTCTCTTTATTGTTACATAACATATAGTTTTAACATCACATGCGCATCTCTTTCTGACCACAGTGGATAACAGTGGTTATGCTACAAATGTGTTTCAGCTTTTGAGGAAGCTCAAGAACGTCTTATTGAATAGTTTTGGAAGGAACACCTTCTTGTTCGAAAAGAGCTCTGCCTGAGCTGGCTTACCTGCCGAGAAGCAACTATGCTACTTTTTGGTACCGAACAGATTTGTTCAGCTCTGTCTCTTGTCTCTTCCCATGGCACTATGTTGTGTCCTGTGGACGTGTTCAGAGTTCGAAAATGCTGTCTTGTTTAGCTGCTCACATTCGTGCGTCTCCAACTTCTCTTGTCTACTACCTCAACTCTCCGCATCACCATATAGAAGATCATGCCCGAAATATTGTCTTCCCCTTGGGTTTGCCATGTATGATGCTTAGAGACTCTTTTACGTACCTGGGGGTTCATACCTTGTCTCACTGTCATCTTCTCCCTTACAGTTACCTTACAGCTCTCCAGGCTGCCCATACTAGTCTGTCTTTTAGGAGGCTGCTGTCAGTAAGGCCAAAAGGCAGACTGCCACATCCACACAGTTCCTCCCATCCAAAACCTTCCCTGTGATCCACAAAATATTAACCTTGCCTGTGTTGCACCATTCACAAAAGTGCTCGTCTCCTTGTCTCCCTCTTGTTATTTGCCCAATGGACTGTTCCTTTTTTTATGCCGGTTAGTTATTTTGCATCATGGACACATGTCATTTACTGAGCTGTCGAAGAAGCAGTTTCTCTGCAGGAGAAGGGACTTTTCAATATATGAAGTAAGCCACTATCTAGATGTCTCCTCAGAGTAGATGTTTATTAATCTGCATGCTTGCAGTACTCCCAAAGTCAAAACTTGCATGGCATTTACTAAGAATCATCTTGAAACAGTATTTTGAGAACAGACTAGGTCTGTTCTGCATATTGGATGAAAGGAGCTGAGGAGTGGTACGAGACTTTTCGTACTAGACGTGCTCCAAATAACTCTGCTCTACTTACAGGAGGCTGTAGTGACATGCTTAATTGCAAGGGGGTTGTAAAACGTGTCCTGTCTTGTTTTAGTTGGATTTGATATGTAATAACACCACTTAACCTGCCTTCTTTACAGAATCATCTGTAAAAATTCTCTTATTTCAGAAAAATCTTAAGAAAATTATAAAAACCTTTTTAACTTCTTTGACATTTTCCTTACTTTTCTGACTGAATTGCTGTTGCAGTCAGAGATGTTCATGTGTTAATATGGATTATTTTATCTTTCACGAACTTCTGGAGCATATTTAATCCTATAACAAAACAGTAGATTTTCGTTTGTGTCTATTACCGTGCAAGTGGAGGCTCTTGAGCCATCACTAGCAAGGAGATCTGTAACTGGAACTTAACTGATGCCTTTGTTGCTAGAGCCACATTGCTTTTCCATGACTGTCCTAACTCTACTGTGGTGCAAATCATGAGCTCTTCTTTTGGTTCCAAAACTGTTCTTTATTCAATAAAACATAATTTTGTCTTTTTGCTTTTTATTTTTTCCTTCATTTGTCTACTGAACAAAATAGTGAAGGCACGTGGACATGAGCCTGTTGCAACAAATCTCCTGATGAGTGTTGGCAAATGGTAAAAAATACTTTTCAGACATGGATTCTGTTGCTCAGCCAAACGTGTATAGGTGAAGCTTTCTACTCTTTCATACCAAACAAAATAGTGTGGTTCTTTACCTTTTTTATTTAAATTTCCAGATTCAGATTTTAAAAAATCTATCCATTTGTTTTTAAGAAGTGGAAAGCGTCACTAGGGAGCTTACAGTGCTTGAATAATCAGTTGCTTCAGAGTTGAAAATTCTGAAGCAAAAACACTTAAGTTTCTAACCTTTCCTGTTCAACTGCCTTCACGTCTCTGGCAGTGTTAGAGAGACCACCTTTTTTATCATAGTAGTGCATGTAGCTTTGCAGCTCTTTGCAAAATCAGTGAATAGCAACAGAAGAGTGATCAGAAGGACCTGAAACCAGACGGTTTTGGTGTGGTAAATTCAAAACAATTCTCCCTTTGCTGCAGCAGGTTGTTACAGCAGAAATGAAATAGTGTAGTGGCAGATTCTGCTCTCCTTGGCAACCAAGAGTCTCCTAAAGGGCAAGTGAAACAGAAAATACAATTCTCCTTCCAGCAAAATCTGGAGGGACAGATCTTCAATATTGTCCCACCCATCTGGTGTGCGGGAAGTGTGAGATAAAATTGAATCAACAAAGACTCTCTAGGAAAAGGATTCTTTCCCATTAAAACTTTTAAGGAAAGTTGGATTTACTAAGAACCTTGCTGAAGGGCTATGTTTCGTATTCTGTATCCATTCCTACATGGTAAGATTAGTCCTTTGGTTAAGAAAGCAATGCTGTAAATTTGTCAAGTCAATCTTTCCACATAACGAAGCATGACAGACCCTTTGGTTGCGCAAAAGTACACAGAGTCAGTACTTTGCTGTGGCTGTGTTCAGCAAACTGTTCAGACCGTCCATTTAGGAAAGCATGCAGCTGCAGGTTTTCCCATTTAATACTGTCTTCCTTCCATTGCTTACAAGCAGAAGAAAATACGTCATTAGAACTAAATCAATACTGAATATCGTTCAGCCTACGTGTTTTCTCATCAGGCTTTGAAAAATTCCGTGGTGGGTTGCAAAAGCAGAAAGGCTGCAGGCCATTGAGGGTAGGAAAGCAGTTACACGTTTCTAGTTGCAGGACCTTCATAGCAGCCATCTCCTCTTAAACTAATATGACCTGTTTGTAAAATATGCACAAAGGGTCATAGTATCAGAAACAAAATTTTTGTTGTTGACTACGAAGCAGAACAATATGAGTCAAGCACGTGATGAATAACAAGGATGCTCAGCTATATAGTCACTTCTCTGATGACAATCTCATTTCAGAAGTGGATGTTGTTATATGCAGGTACCATAATAGTTTATAATGTTGCTTTTTAATCCCCATGCCTTTTTCCAACATATTTTTAATCCATTTGCCGTCATGTCTTGTTACCAATAGGTTAATGATCCTGCTATGAGGGGAGGCAATCTTTTTCCAAACCAGCTGCCTGGAATGGATATGATAAAGCAGGACGGAGATGCAACACGGGTAAGAAATGACGTATAAAGGCACAAAGAGGGAACTGGACAATCAGTACAGTGCGGTCTAGGATGGATACAGTATCTTTTTACTTACAAAGTTAAAAGTATCCAGGGTGCTAGTAATTTTATATAAGGCCTTCACAATTAATTTTTTTTACTTTATCTTTTTGGTGACATCTCTGTTAAGTTCCTTATTTAGATCCCACTAGCATTATTAAAGTGAATAATACAGAATACCTCAACACATACTGAATTAACAAAGTTAAGTTCAGCAGACTTTTATTTATAGTTTATTTGCTTTTTACGAAGCTATTACATGACTACTATCTGATGATGGGAAAGACTTACTGGCGATTTATATTTTCACTGCTGAATGCTTAACCCATTTCACGTTTTATCCTGCCTAAGTGTTTTTGCACTTTTCATTGCATTATACTTAGGGCACCAATTTTATGAATTACTTTATTTATTGCTTTCTATGCGATGCTTGTTCTGAGGAGAGTGGGAATACTGAACTAATTTTCACACGAATCTCCAGCTGATGGAGTAACTAGCACTTGCTTAGGTCAAAAATGATTTATATTCCAGACAGTAACAATATTAAAGGAAAGCCATTGTAGAGTTCCTGGCATCTGCCCTAGGTAAATGAGGTGTTTTTTATTTCCCCTGCACCTCCCCCAGTAGAAGGTTTTTTAATGGCAAATAGCCTTCATTTAAAATAAGTGTAATAAGTGTATTACATCTCAGTATTTTGAGACCTGATGTGATTTGGAGCTAGAGTACATTATTTTCTCTCTGTGCTCTGAGCATCACAGCTGTGGAAACCCATACAGATGTCCAAAGCTGACCTTTTCTATACAACAAAGTAGCTTCACGTGAAAACCTATGCACCGAGGAAAGTGTGTATGGGTGGTTCTCGGGATTACCAGCAGCAGGCGGAGGCAAAGCTGCTGGCCGGGCTGCGTCCGCTCAGCCGCATCGCCGTGCCGCGGGTGGCCATCGCGGGGTCTGGCGCGAGGTGGAAGCACCATCTAGCGGCTGCTGCGCCCGCTGCCTCGTGCCTTCGCTAGCGCTCCTCTTGCCTTGCGCCGGAGCCTCTTCTCTGCTGCCCTTGTTTTTAGAACAATTAATGGCAAAGCCTGAAGATGCACTGCTTTAAATATGTTCGTTTGCTGGATTACTGTCTCTTGCTGTATAGTGTTGTGCACATATTTAATTGAGGAGCCCCCCATGCTGTATCTTGCAAGTTGAAACCCCTGAGGACCGTTGACTGGAAAACATTGTGGCCATCTGGTGGTATTAGAGAGACGGGTGACAAGTGGAACCTGCAGCTCCTCTATCTTGGTTTTTCTCCTTATGCTTTGATTCATACCAGCATTATTGATCGCGATTTTTCTTCTTTTGGGAAACTTTTATTCGAAGTTGATTTGGACATAATAAATGAGGGAAAATGACGGAGTGTAATAGCCAGTTAGCAGGAGCAGGTGACAAGGATCTGTGTAAGAAAGACCCTGAGGGAGACTACATTTATTTATTTAAGTTATTGAAATATCACACACTCTTTGCAAACAGCTGTCTTTGAAAGTAATCAAAATAGGCAGATCTAACCTGCTATTTCTGTGGGAGTTATTTTATAAGCTGCTTGAGGTCCATCCTTTACATCATTATTTCCTGTCGTCTCCTTAAATGCAGCGTTGAAATCAGAAAGTAGCGTAAATTTAAAGTTATTCTGCCGTTAGAAAAAAGAAATTTGAATAATGGGAGAAAGCTATTGACTCCAAATATGTTGAGATTAATGAAGACGAAGGTCATGAAAGTACTGACAAAGAAGTAGCCAGATATGTATTGTATTGTATACATCTCTTTTTGCACTTATGTGTGTTTTAAGCCCCCTAGAGGCCAATTCTTTTCAGCATCCTAGGGGTTCACATGAGACGTATCTTGTCTCCAAGAGCGGAGGATCTCTGAATGGAGAATCTTTTCTACAACCTTTTCACAGTCACTTTGATGACTAATAAAAAGACGCAGTATGTCCTGTTTTAGCAGAAGCTGTCCTGTACCCAGGAATTATTAGTTCCTTGATGCATTCCTTATCCAGTAAAATTCCATATATAAAAAGAAGCCAGACCATCAGAGAACAACATCTAGGGTACCACTGAGGAAAGAAGGGAGAAGCGGAGAATAAAGAAGAGAAAGGAGGAAGTCGGTTTTAAAGAATGGCTTAAGGAAAGCAGAAGAGAGAGCGTATGTGGCAGAAAAGGCCTGGAGGCGTACAAGGAGAGGGTGCAGAAATAGTCAAGAGAAACGTCAGAGAAGAGAGCTGTAACGGCGGGTGTACGAAACTGAGGGGCAGGACTTCAGCTGAAGTTAGGTCTCCTATGGGTAAAGGTGCCGCTGAAGGGGTTGAAATTCAAATAATGGGATCAGAGTGACAATAAAATGGCCAGTAGCCATGCCTGGCAGCAGTTATTGCTCAGCTAAAGAAAAGCAGCTTCTTAAACCTCTTGAAATATTTTGCAAGAGTACCCTCTGATTACCCTCCGTGTAGTACAGATTTTAATTTTATTCCACTAATACAGCTCTAATACTGCCAAGGAAAAGGTAGAGAGTTTTACATAAATGTTACAAATGTTTTATAAGCCCTAGAAATATCTTTTTCACAGAACTGTGAACTGCAGTAGAGTTTAAGGAGCCCCTGTTTTCATGCCATAAACTACTTCTAAGTAACTTTTTTTGTTTTAAGTACAAACTTTGTAATTAGAGGGCTGAAGAGAGGATTAATGTGCTTCATCCCTCAGCAGCTGTGGCTGTCACATGTTAAAGCTGAGAACATTCATCTGACAAATTTGGGTTATTTTTCAGTGTTTCGTAAATTTGACCTCAGAGAACTGTATTACTTAAACGGACTGGTTCTCTTAAGAGTTGAGTGACCAGGGCATAACATACTGTTGCTGAAATATGCATATACTACAGAAAGTACGTTTACCGTTTTAATTTCTGTTTGCTTAGTACTGTTTCATTTTGTTTTAATATGTTAAGGGTAAGACCTTTAGAGCTTTTAGGGCGTACAACGATGATACAAATATTTAACAGTGAGGCTGTTTTAAAAGTAACTAGAGGACAGAGAGTTTTCTCTCTCCTTCAAGGTGCAAAGTACCCTTTGTTTGTAGACCTGAATATTGTTGCAACTAGAGCAGTTTAATAAATCATTATTTCACTGTTATTGGAACAAATTTTTATAAGCTAACTTCACGTGGTCTGAACCTGCTGCTGTTTAAAAGCAAATATCTCTGAAGAATACTGTATGTATCTGAGGTTTCTGAGAGACATGCAGCTTAATTTAATGCAGTGTAGCGGTACTCTTGTTCTTAATGATCTGCAGGGTTTTTAGATTACTTCTCTATTTTAAAGTTACATAAATCAGACATAGAAGTTACTCTGAGCAATTTTTCCTACATTGATTATCATCCTGGAAATAATAACTTGACAAATTTCCTTGAAGTTCTCTTTTATTGGGTTATGTCTAAATAAAAAGAAAAGAAAAGTTTTTCTAAAAGTAATTTGTACCTTTTTTGTATAATTCCTTCCTTAATATATTTTTATCACCCTATGACATATTGTTAAATTACAAAGCAAATTCATGCTCTGCCAAAGTTATTTTTTAAGTCATTGGTCTAGTGGGAACAACTCTGCACAGATACTATTAGCAAAAAGTCCACTCTGAAAATGAGGACGTCTCCTTTGGGTTCTCAGAAATCAGTTCAGAGCTGTGTGGCCAGAAGGTGCTAACCCAGTCCCAGGACTGCCGCGTTAGGCAGAAGAGCCAGAGTTGAGTTTGTTCATATTAGGCAGGGTTTGCGGGAAGCGAGCGTGGTGTCTTCGCCCTCTCAAGACAACAAAATGAGAAGTGAGTTGGCGTTCGCCGTGGGGAGGGTCCGTGTTGGCCTCCGTGCGTTGCTTCATGGTTGGCCTCAGAGAGCTGCGGCTACGCCCCGGGCAGGGCTGGAAATAGCGGAGACACGGCCCGGTGAGGGAGTGCGTCTGACCTTCCCGTCATTGCACGGGAGAAGGCGGTGAAGTCCAGCAGACCGTACAGACAGCTTCCAGAGGAGGGCGAGGAAACCGCCCCCGGCCAGAGCTCCCCGACCAAAGGGGGCCTTTCCCGGGCAGGACGGGAGGCTGCTGAGCAAAGGGCTCCTCCGCGGAGCCGCGGGGTGCCGCGGGGTGCAAGTGCAAACTAACCCAGGGGAAAAAAAAAAACAGTTTTCAGCTGGGTCGACTCCCTGAGCACAAAGCCACACGGGAGCAGGAGTCTGCAAGGGCAGGCAGGCAGAGAGGCGCACGCCGCGGGCACGGGAAGGGGCAGTCTGAAAACGGCTGTGAAAACCACATCCTGCGGTTTTTTTAAATAAGAAAGTACAAGGTAATCAACTCAGCTGAAACCAGTGTGTATAAAGACAGTGCAATCATGAAGTAAAGAGCATCTGTACAGATTGCTAGCTGGAGCTTTTTTATTTTCTTCTGTATTTGCTTTTTAATTATAATTCTTGGAGGGGAAAAATGAATTTAAAAAAAATCATTTCCTGCGAGAAAGATACGACAGTAACACAGAGAAATTTGGCTCGTGACCCGAGTCTGAGACCAACCTCTCTTAAACCATATTGCTGTGCCTTTATGTGGAGTCTACAAATCGTAGATGATCCTTAGTTGTTATAATATCCACGATAGCTGAAGTGAATTAAGGACCTAAGGATGTAGTGAAGCAAGCCCCCGTTGATTTCACTGGAATTAATCACAAGCCTATTGCATCAGTGCATGCAAAGAAAAGTCTTACTTTGTAAATTGAGATTAAATCTCAGGTTTAAAGTAGTATATCAATGTAGGTGAGTAAAAATATGTGCATTGCAACCTGTTCTGAGTATCGTGGAGGGAAATTGTGTATTGCGGAAGAGCATCCCAGTCTCGTTCACCTGTCTGTCCTTCCAGCATCCAAGGTAGAAGAATTCATTTGTCTTTGTCCAATTTCTATTTTTGCAGAAATACTGCTGACCCTAGAGGCGGTTTGTTTGCTCCTTTCTTCAGCTGACTGGGCTTACGGCCCCGAACCCTTACCAGTTTGAAGAGCTGCATCGGTTGGCCGTGACCCAGCTGCTCGGCGGCGAGTTGCAGCAGCGCGAGCTTAGCTCCCCGCTGCCGATAGGACTCAGCTCTGCCTTCCCGAGGGGAGTCAAAACGGTCGTTGCTGAACGAGCAGCCTCTTTGACAGTCTGAAGCTAGCGTACAGACAGTTGCTCAGTCTGTTCACTGCATTCACCTTAGTGCAACTTAGATCTCTCCTGCGAAGTAAATGTTGACAGGCAATTTTCATAAACCATGTCAGATTGAATGTATTTAAATGTATGTATTTAAGGAAAAACAACCATGCTCTTGTTCTGTTCCCGTTTAGTTCTAGACCTTGGTTTTTTGCTTTTGTTTTCCCTGGCTACTCAGTCTGGTGCAAAGGATTCAGTTCCATCTGAAGACTGGTGTTTTAAACTAAGGCCTGCATTTTGGGGGCGGAGAGACCTGGAGGAGGGTTTAGAAGCAGTGTCTGGTGCATACAGACCTCTAATGAATATGTTTCATTTGCAACAAGTCAGAGAAGATGAACCTATGTAGAAAACTATACAGACCAATTTTGAATGGGGTAAAAGTTGTAACACAGGTGAAAATTATCCCACAAGAGGGCTGTTTATAAGGGGTGTTTTAGTTGCATTTTTTGGTAACGTTTGTAATGCAAATCATGAATCCAAAAATATAAGTTTGTTACATTCTTTAGGTAATTAAATTCTTAAAAATCAGCAAATCCTGATTTTAACCTGGCTCTCCTGACCTCTCTCATCTCTTTTTCTAATAGAGTAAAAGAACAGGTTAGCTCTTCATTTCCCTAGGTGTGTTACCAGCAATCTAGACTGCAAGTTGCTGGTTGCTGAACAGCAGGTTCAGTGATAATGCATGTACTGATTATGGTAGTGGCAGAATTGGTGCATAATATCAAAGAGCTCAAGATACCTGCTTTAAAGCACGATAATTTCTGGTTCCCATCCCCTTAACCGGGAAAATAACGATTCATGTAATACCTATAGCAGATATCACTACAGACTTCACCACTGTTGTGTGTTTCGAATTATTCTGAAGCAGTGTGGACTATGAGGAAGTTTTGTAAGGTACCTAAAATCCGGTTTATATGTAAACAAGCAATAATTTAAGTTGAAAACTTAAGTGTTTTACTTGTATAATTTTTGTGAGATATACATGTTGTGAAGTTGATTCCGAATGAGGTACTTCAGTATTAAATTAGATATCTTCTTAGCCGTGTGTGTCTCCTGGGAAAGTGTTTTGTAAAGGATCACAATGCCTTGATTAGACCTAATTTGTAGGCTTGAAACTTCTTATTTTCTAAACCTTGTGATTCTGCTCATAATGTCATTTATCTAACCTACTATTATATGCAGCCACTGTAGGAACCAATTCTTGATTTTTGTATGTTTATATTCTTTCGTAATGAATCTTAGAGAAACTAACTGTTACTAAGCAGGCCACTGTTAGGGTATTTTTTTTTCCTTGCCCACTGTGGTTGGAGTAATCTTTTACTAAAACTGGCGTCAGTTTCTGAGGACTTGAAATGCTAAGAAACTGATGATGTTTTTGACCTCTCTTTTCTTTCCTCTCACCCCTAATCTACCCACTTTCTAGCCTGAACACAAATTTTTGGATGTCATATAAAATGCAATGCATTTTATAGTATCTCATCAGCCATGCCTTCTGGGAGTGAAAAGTTTATTTCGTTGCCATGTGTTTAGTTTTCTTTTGTTTTTCAGGTGGGAGTTAAGATAAAGGTAGCAGTTATTCTATAATAAGGCTCAGGAACATATGATAAAAGGTGGTTTGAAATAGGGTTGTTTCTATAGAAGGCTTCTGATGAAAGTCAAGGAAATGTACTAAGAAGGGGAGTGCCACGCTTCTGGAGAAACAACGCTTTTCAGCAGTCACTGTTTTGTTTTCCAACTCAAAAAGAAATTTTAGTCAGCTGAGCCATCCTTTTAGGCGCTGATGGAAAACTAAAAAAACTATCAATCATCCCTGAGCTCCACAGCCTCGTTGATATGATGACATTTGTGTTAAACATACATTATATATCTGAGGTAAATTTATTTATATAAGAAATGTATAAATTTGAAGGAATTAACTTCATGCAACACAAAGTGTAAATGAGTTTTAAAATAATTTTGTTTGTATTATATTCTTTTTCAGTGCTTAATCATAACCTCTTCGGATTATTCTTTTTCACAGTGGACATAATAGCTTAAATTTGTCCTCTTTCACGAGAGTCCTGCAAACCCTTATCATCTGTAGTGATTATGACACTTCATCATCCATTGCCATTTTGAAAAAAGGAGATTGTACCTATCACTTTGACTCAGTTTGGGTTCATGGTGATTTCAGTTGTCTTCTAACTAACGAAAAAGGAAAGTGAGTGAAGGAATCTTCTGATCATATTGATCACTGTAGAAACAAAAAAAGGCCAAATCAATTCCCTTCGTTATCAGTATTTTTCATCCTGTATACAGTAAATTTGTCGGAGAAAGTACTTGGATTTTGTTTAACAGAACAATTAATCAGTGTTCTACTTAACATTACTAAATGTGAAAGGCGCATAATGTGAAAAATAGGCATATATACATGGTCATAGGACCTGTTTAAGTGTTCATGTAATGTGGTAAGGTTAAGAAGTGAAGTGAGCTGTTTTGCTACAATGAATTAATTTGTACTCAGTCTTTAAAATATTATCCCACACCAGTATCCCTTTGGGCCTGTATTAATTAAAAGCAATGTTTTTGCAGTTTATACAATACATTTTTTAATCTTTGTTTAAAAATGGAATTCATATGGGCTTAACAGATGAAATGGGTGGCACAGCTCCACTTGCAGAACCCAAAGATACACAATCAGTTTTGAAATGCAACTTAAGCCATTAATTGTTGGTGTGAATTTAAAAGTTTTCTAGTATTTGTATGGTAGTATGCTGCCTAAGAGCAAAAGCATTCTCTGCACAAAAGAAAATTTACTGTAGTGGCTTTGATTTTAATTAGAATTTTCTCCCTGGTGTTTCTTTGTAGACTAAAACAAAATCTTTTAAGTTTCTTACTACAGGTAAAAGCTATGTGCAAGAACCTCAAAATGCTAAAATCTAGCATAATGCCTTAGATCTGTTTTTAAGTCTTGTATATTCCTACATAGCTGTCTGATGTATTATATTTGTATAGTGAATTGTGTACAATTTTGGAATAAGTGCATCATCACTTAATCTTTATGTTGTTCAATAGAGATGATGGACACATTTCTTCAAACATTTACTGTCATTTAATTTTTCCCTTTATGTCATTTGTGGGTTTTATTTGTACAGTTCATCATGAAGTTGCATCTGAGATGTGTGTATATGAAAAGATTATACAAGGGTAAAATTAAGCAATATATAAACTATGGTTCTTCAGGAGAAAGCTTACAGTGTTTCAGGTTGTGATTTATTTTCAAAATGGAGTTGACTCTGAACATCACTTTGTTCACCTGCATTGATGTTTGTATTTCTAGTGTGAGCAGTTTATGCAAAGGTAGATATATTCAGAGAAATTTTAAATACATTTATGCAAGTTAATATTGCTTTGCTGATGCTATTTGCTTATTTGATGTTAAATAATGCTATTGTAAATAAAGAATTCTGTTGTTATTGCATCATTTAATAAATTTTAATGCCTTCGGGTTTTACATGGCTTTAGAGATTTCAACGTGTTTCTGTTGTGTCTTCATTTATTCTCATATAAAGGTATAGGCATATGATAGTACTAGAGAATAGATGAATCTGCAGTTTTTAAAAAGACAACAGGCTTTCTCTTTTGAAGAATGTTTCCTATCTTGCAACTGCTTGTTATTCTTGAAATGCTTTTGTCTTTATAATCCTATACGAATTGAAAGTTTTGCCACCTAGCTTAATTAGAAATCAGTCCATTATGAGTACTTTTTTTTATATCATAGCACTCGATGAGCATCATTCTCAATGGTTTCAGGAGAGGCAAGTCTCAGATGGCATGGAGCGGGACTGAGTGTAGTTCGGGGCTGGTTCTCCTTGTTATGCCAAACGGCTAAATTAAGACACTTGGAAGTAAATGATTAGTCAATTAAAAATAAAAATAAAAACAGCTACAAGAATACTGGTTTCTCAAAATGGTTTACTGCTCTCCCTAGGAAATGATTGAGGAGAAAAAGCCACTTCAGCTTAAAAATTTTTTTAAATGTAAGTAACTTATTTTAAAGACCTCCAAATATTGTTGTCTGTTCACTGTTCCTACTAAAATAACTGCCTACCTTGCAGTTCTCTTGGTTTGGCTTCAGCAAAATGATGGCGATCCTTGCAAGTGACAAAAAATACCAGTGGGGTAAGGAAAGCTAGGAAGGGGCATTTTCCTTCCTAAAGTGAGGTCAGAAACAAGTAGTAGGGAAAACGTTCATGAATAGCAAGAAGAAAACTGTTTCCTGTGTGAACATCACCCTTCTGAAGATAGGCATGATTATCCCCTTATCAGCTATTTGTTTTAAGAGGAAATGACAGTATTAGCTAAAACTCTTAGCATTGATTTAAATGTATGAAGAGCTTCTTTTATGAGCAACAGTAACCTCTGATATAACTGACCTTACAAAAGAAAGGTGTTTCCTTGCTGAACTCACACGTTCAGGCTTTGGTGGCAGGTACCAGTGTGCTGAACTCACACGTTCAGGCTTTGGTGGCAGAGACCAGTGGGTACCTTCGAATGCACACGTAGCATCCGTACCAGGGCTTGCAACCTGACGCATGACAACAGGGATAAAAAGTGACATTGCCTCTTGCAGAGCTGTATCCTGGCAAGCTGTGCATCGAGTCTTGCAGATTAGACTCTCTGCTATGCTGGAATAAGGATGGCCAGAGGCTTCGAATTATTCCCAAGCTTGATGCTCACTGTTTATCCCAGTTCTCCGCTTGCCCAGTACAGGAAGGGGGCTGCATGTCATGCCGCAGAAAAAGCAGCGGCTGGGATTGATCGGATTATGGAGCGGGAAGACTGCCGTTGGGGGTGTGCCCTCTGCCTTGACCAGTTTGCCTACGGAGGCGTCACAATAAGCGTCTCCCTGCAGTCGCTCTCTCCCCTCTTGCCTCTCCACCTCCAGGAGCACAGGTGAGCAGCCCCTTTCTCCTCCAGGAAGCCACCACTAGCCTATTTAGCGGTCCGAATCACAGACGACACTAACCGTGGACTTCTGGCGTGCAGCCAAGCGAAGCAGCGGACAGAAAACAGGCGGTAATGGCAGGACGTCTCTCCCACACCGCCCTCGATTGCCAGGGTTAGCGTGGGGGTGCAGGGAGCCCACGGGGGTGAAGCTGGGCGTCGGGGGCTGCCACGCGTGGCACTGCCTCCGGGACGCCACGGCCTTCGGAGGACCGGGGCCCTGCAGGTCAGCGCGGCCCATGGGTTGGGGTGCGTGTGGGAAGCGCGGCGCAGGGAGACCTGGAGGGAGGAAGAGGTAGAGTGGGAGCAGCAGAGCGATGGAGACGGAGCGTGTTTGGGGAGATGGGAGGAGCAGGAGAGGACTTGGGGTGCAATTCCTTGATTAAGAAATCTTGGTCAATCCAGCATATCCATCCATGTCAGGCCATAAATACGGAGTGATTTCGAGGCAAGCAGCCTGCAGGGATGTCCCTTGGTGCTTGTCCTCAATATGCATCCCCACATCCTTCAGGGATCAAGAACCAAATACCTCTAACATCCTGAGCCGTGGCTCAGAGAGAGCTGTTACGGCTTTATAACACATCCAAAAGTCCTAATAAAGCCCTAAAGGAAAAGCTGCGTGGCGCTGCAGTAGCCAGTCCCCGGGCGGGGGCTGCAGGAGCGCTGCGTGGCAGCCGGGCCCCCCCGCCGCTGCGCTGCGCTGGGCGGTGAGAGCCCCCCTGGCCCCGGCAGTGGCTCCGGGGCTGGTTTTCAGCGTTTCCCCTTTCCAGCGAGAACTCCGGAGCGCGGTTGGCCTGCGTGTGATTTCCCCCCTTCTCCCAGCAGCAGGGGCGCTCCGCACGCAAAGGGCGCCCGGGTAAATGCGTGAGCCGCCCGCGTTCCCGCCAAGTTAGTGGATTTTTTTCTGTTCGCCCCTCCAACGTTACCTGCAGCTGTTTATCTGGCGAGACTGAAAAAGTACCTTGGAACTTGCACCCGAAAACTAGTTATGTTTTTACACCGATTACTGATAAGGTTTTTCAAGCAGGACGGAGCTGCTCTCCTGCCCGCTGCCGATAGGCAGATGCAGGGCTGAAGCCCCCCCCCCCCCCCCCGGTCTGTTTTGGTAGCCAAATTCCCAGTCATTCCCAGAGAAAGGGCTTGAGCGGCCGTCTGGAGGGTGCTGATCACCCTCCGATGGTGTTTCCCTCGAGGGGAGTTACAGGCACATCTCCCAGAGAGCCGTGGCAGCCAGGGATGGGGCTTTGGGCCAGCGCTTCCAGCGGCACCTCTTAAAACAAAGGGCTAAATACACACCCGGAGAATAGGCCAGTCTCGCCTCCGCCGGAGACGGGGGGCAGTTAAGAAGCTGTCTGCACATACTTAGAATAGCTGCAAACCTTCGCCTGTGCCAAGTATTTTATTTACCTGCCTGTAAAAAGTTGCCGGAAGACGGTCAGTTCTGATCTCGCGGTTTCTCCCCGAGGTTGGGACTTTTTTATGCAGCAAATAGATTTGACTGCTTAGGGTAACGTAACCTAAAATTAACCTCTTAGTGAAAGCCTCAACCTGCTACCTGGAAAACAGCTGTAACAGTGATGCAAGCCTTTTTCTTCTCCTGTGCTCTGCGTCACCAGGCTTGCAGAAAAAGGAGGATTTTCGTTTCTCGCTGGGTATGCCTACAAGAGCAGAGATGGGTCACATAAACTAATTTAACTAATGATGAGCATTTAAAGATCTCACATTTTATTTGTTTTAATTTCTCCTGAAACCTCCCATGCAAGCAAGCCCCCTGCACAAGCCTCCTTTCTTCTTGTACTGCAACAGCTGGGCGCTAGGTAGCCGGAGGATCCAGATTAGCTGGCAGCGCTCTGCTTCAGACAAACACTCCGACTTTCCTGTACGATGACAATCTGAGTTCAAATGTATATTCCTGTATATCTGCTTAGCTCTGCTACTACTAATGTGGTATCAATAAAAGCAGGTTACACTGCCTTCCTGGCATTGTTTTGGGGAGCAACATTGAGTCAATTGGGCCATACTGTAGATAACAGAGATTTGGAATAACCGGGGGGGAGGGGGGGCGGGAGGAAGATTGATAACAAAATATCAGGCTATTATAGGCTAAGAGAATAACTCAGGGGAGCTTAGGGAGGCTGCGTTCCTGCCATCTCCCTACACATAGCGTGTGTATTGGCTACGCATGGTGTATTTAGTGTGTTTGTCTTGCAAAACTGATGTGTGGTGGAGAATGGGGTTTTAGGTGGGAGGATTAGTCAAACACCCACAACGCCATTTGACCTGAAGTGCATAAATGCTCGGGCTCAAGTTTTGGGACAAAGCTGTGCAGTGTTAGGAGGTGTAAGAGCCTGGATCAGCCCTGGGCCATCTCAGATGTCCTTACGTTTCCTGTCTTAGTGCTTATGCCATGAGTGCAAATTACGGGGTGGGGGGGTGGGGAGGTGTTCAAGACAGCCCCAAGAGGGAGCCATGGGTGCGAGTGCCCCAAGCTCTCTGCAGCGCAGCACAGCCTGCTCCGTCCCCTCCCTCCATGCCTGCACCTGCAGTGTCACCCGGGCTGCACACTGGCAAGGGATGAGCCACCCCAGGGGGACGGCGCTGTAAGCCATCCTGTTCGTGCCCTGCCTGCCATGGGGTTTGGTCCCAGGCTGGCCTGAAGGTTTCTTACCTCCCTGCGCTAGCAAGGAGTGCATGCTGCAACGGCAATTGCACACCTGGGTCCCGGGGACCCCTCAGCCCTTGGGGCCTGCAGCCCCTCTGAGGTCTTGTTCTGACAGCAAATCCAGCACACGGTCACGTGGGAGGGACAAGGGTTTAGGGAAAAAAAAAAAAAAGAAAAAGAGAAACCCCACATTAATGGGGTGAAACCCTGCAGCAGGGGATCACTCAGCACCCGTGCAAGGGGCAAGGCCCAGGTGTCAGCCCAGGCCCCGGGTCCTGCAGGGGGCTGGTCCTAGTGCCTGGGACACCCCCGCAGCGGCCGCGGTTCTGCCTGGCGCGCAGGCAGCCCGAGGCGAACGCCGCCCGGCGCAGAATTGCCTCCACCGTGCCCGGGGAACCTGCTGTGGCTGAGGGTGCTGGGCTGTGTGCTCAGGTCGCCGCGTTTTGGAGGTGTTTTTTGGACTTAAAACTTGCTGTATCGAAACGCACCCGCTCGCCGCCCCTGAGGCGCCCCACTGGGGCTGTGGACACTGCGGAGCATCGCCCCCCCGCTCTGCTACCAGCACCTCGGCCTCCCCCTCGGCGGGGGGCAAGAGGTAGAGCCCACCCGCGGGGAGCAGCCGAGTGCGGCCAAGGGCCGGGACGTGAGGAGGAGGAAGGAGACCGGCAGAGGCAGGAGGGGGGCCCGGCAGCCGGGGGGTGCCCCACCGCCACCCCCGCCGGCCTCGACGTGCGTCGCGCCCCGCGCCACCCCCAGCAGCCGCCGCCGCCCTGAGTGGCCGCGGCTCCGCCCCGGGGCTGGGGCGCCCGTCGGGGCGGCCCCCGGGGCCGCGGCCTCCGACCGACCGTCCGTCCGTCCGTCCCCCACCTCCCCTAGGGTTGCGCGACCCCGGGGCGGGCCGCCCCCAGCCGCCCGCCCCATATAGCCGCGGGGGGCCGGCGGCGGCCAGCCCGCCCCGACGGCGCCGGCCGACGGAGGCTCCCTCGGCCCCCTCCCGCCCCTTGGCCACCCCGACCCCCGGAGCGGGGGGCGCCGCGCAGCCCCCGGGTGTTGCTCCGTGCGGCTCCCGGCAGGTCCCTCCCCTGGGCCCCGGCATGGCGCTGTCCCTGGCCGGCGAGCCGGGCCCCAAGGACGCCGCAGACGGGCTCCGGCTGAGCCCCGCGAGCCTCGCTGCTTACTACCCGGCTTTCCTCCCTCCCGCCCAGTACTTCGAGGCGGCCCCCGACCTTTTCCACCCTCTCAAACCCCTGGGCAGGCTTGTCACCGCCTCGCCGCCCTTGCCCCCCTTCAGCTTCAGCCGGGTGCCCGCTTTCCTGAGCCAGCCGGCGGCCCTGCCCGCCGAGCCCTTCCCCGCTTTCCCGCTGCCCCTCTACAGCAAGCCGCCGGCTCCTGCCCCCTTGCCGGCCCCGGAGGGCTCGCCCCGTCGGGCGGAGGCCGCCGGCTCGCCCCCGCAGCCCTACCCGCGCACGCCCCGCGGGGCGGCGCGGAGCCCGGCGGGCCACGGGCCCGCGGGGCCCAGCTACAGGTACCACTTCACCGAGGAGGAGCTCAACACGGTGCTGTACGGGGCGCTCCGCAGCAGCCAGCTGGCCGGCAGCCTGCACGCCATCTCGGGGCTCCGGGTGCCCCCCGCCAGCCCGGGTAAGGGGCGGGGGGGGGGGAATCCTCTGGCACGTGTGACGGCCGCGAGTGGGCGAGAGGGGCCGCGGGGGTAGGGGGGACCCGCGGGGCCGTGCTCGGCGGCAAGTCACTCCTTGCACCCGCCCGCGGGCTGCGCTGCGGGAGAGGGGCACGGTGCCCCGGCGCAGGAGGGCTGCAGCCTGCCCACCCCGCGCCGGCAGGGCTAGAGGGGCCTGGCGGCACGTCGGCATCGGGACGGCCCCCTTCTCCCTTCCGCGCCGGGATAGCGGCGGAAAGGGGGCTCGACGCCGCGGGGTGACTCACGGCCCGGGCGGCGTCCGGGGCTGCCCGCGGGGAGGCCGGAGCTGCGGGGCCGGGCTGACCTGACGGCGCGGCGGACTCTCCCTCCCGCAGGTGCGGCGGACTCGCCCTGCTCCGCGCCGCTGCTCGACGGCGACTCGCTGCAGCTGCCCGAAGGTAAGGGGCGCCCGGGCGCGCTGCCCCGCCGCGCTGCGCCGCGCCGCGCCGCGCTCAGCCCTCCTTCCCCCGCAGGGCTGGCGGTGCTGCGGGCGGCCTACGGCGACGTTTCTCAGCTCGGAGTCTTCTGCACGGATGCCATCCCCAAAGGAGTCCGCTTCGGCCCTTTCCAGGGCAGAGTGGTGAACACCAGCGAGATCAAGACTTACGATGACAACTCCTTGATGTGGGAGGTAGAGGAGGCGCGCCGGGACGGGGCGCCCCCGGCACCGCGCCCCGGGGGTAGGGGCGCCGCTTGGCCGCCGCACCTGCCGAAATTGGAGAGGCGTTTGGCTGCCCTTCTCCCCTAGCCTGCAACAGGAGCTGGACCTTGTCTGGGTGGTGGGATCGGTGCAAGCAGGACCCTTTCGGAAGGGTTCAAACCTGATCTGGGTCTCTCCTTTGCTCCCCAGATCTTTGAATACGGGCGCCTGAGCCACTTCATAGACGGGAAGGGAGCCGCAGGCAACTGGATGGCCCTGGTAAATTGTGCCAGGTTCCCCGAGGAGCAGAATTTGACAGCTATTCAGTGCCAGGGACAAATCTTCTACGAAAGCTGCAAAGAAATCTTACCGAAGCAGGAGCTGCTGGTGTGGTACGGGGATTGCTATGTGCAGTTTTTGGGCATCCCCATCAGCCTGAAGGGCATGCCAGAAGGGAAGAGACCTCAGCAGCAAGCTGAAGGTGAGGCTATGGAGAAATCCCTAGGAGGGTCGTAACCCATCTACCCCTTGGATATGTGTCCTGCCATGATTAGACTCCTATTAGGGGACTTGCCGGTGCTTTAAAAGACCCTGGCATCATATTTTTCTTCAGGCGCATTTTACTCTGAGCACCTCCCAGTCCCTGTGATGAGATTGTTGTGGGGTGACACCTCTGCCTGCAAGCTGCAGGACTCCGGGATGCTCTGGGGTGGCCAGGGCTGCCCCACTCCCATGCCGCGAGCAATGTCCTTGCGATCCTGGGGCTCAAACGCGTGTCCTTGCCTGCTCACCCAACCTCCAGCATCCCAAAAGAGCGCCTTACCCTAGGCGCCGGGGAGGCGGGATATCGGTATTGAGGGCTGCTAGCAGCTCTGAGCAAAGCTCTCCCTTGAACTGCACACCCCTTTCTCTGCAGCTTGCAGCTAGTTTTTGTTTGCTTTGGGAGTAAAAAGTGGTAATTTGATGACTGTAAAACATCTGACGCTGGTTGACAGCGCTCTGGGGAATGGTAGAGCGAGCGGCTGATCTTTTCTCTGCTCTGCAGCAGCCGTTCTTCCAGGGGGCCGCGTTTGCAGAGGAAAGAGGCTTTTGGGCATTCCTGTTTTGGTCCGATTTTAATCGTACAGTTGCGCACACCTGACTTCATGGCATTTTTCATGCAGTTAATGCTCTTTGTATATGGGGCAGGCTGAAATCGTTCCAATCCGATAAGGCTGATGCTGCTTGCAGAAGATACCAAAAGTACTTTCTTCAGGAGCACTGTGCTTAAAATATACAGAAAATGTGACATTCTCATCAGTAAAACTTATGTATGAAGAAAACAGATTTGTGCAAATACAGAAAAAGCTGGAGCTGTCAAGGAATGCGTTGGCTATGTGCAGGAGTAAGAAAGAAGAGTTTGGCAAATCGCTGCATGGAGATTTTTGAATCTGTTGTTTTAAGGTGCCTAGTCCAGATAGGTGGTAAATTGCTGATTTTGTTTCAAGGTTTAAGTCAAACTTACTTTTTTGCATTGTAGAAGAGGCAGAAAAGGATGTTTAAACATTTGCAAAATGTCCTATGTTGTTTCCAGATTCAATGGTTAAGATCAAAATACAAAAGAAAACAAAAAAAAAGTGTTCTTGTTTTACAGTATTTTGAAAATCATAGAAAAGATATGCAGATTGGTTTTTCTTTTTAGAACGGGGAGTGAAATTTAGGGGCGCTATTGATAATAAATGCCTAGCAATGCTTCTGTTTGGGGACACCCTTTTATGTTGCAGGCAGCTGAGCTCTTCTTCCCTGTATTCACTGCCCGTTTATGGAGATGCAAGGCTGGAATCTTGCCCTTGCTGAAGACAGCGGCTAAGCACAATAATTTCGTTAGCGTCGGGACTCTTGTGTGTCCCCTTCCGTTAGAGAGAAAATGTAAGGGCAAGTGGAGCCTTGTGTTTGCTTACCAGATCCAACCTGTATTTTGTGAGTTACGTTGCCAGAATCCGTTTAACATTGTTACCCTTGTGAAGACCTACAATTCTCAGTTGGGCACCAGCTCTGAAAGAGAGTCGGGTTTGAAAGTTTTAACACCTTTTAACTGCAGCATAACGGAGCGATGGCACTTTCCCTTCTGCTCTACAGAAGCCGGGGAGAGCTATAAATGCGAGAGATGCGGCAAGGTTTTTGCGTACAAGTATTACCGGGACAAGCACCTCAAGTACACTCGCTGCGTGGACCAGGGGGACAGAAAATTTCCTTGCCACCTCTGTAACCGATCCTTTGAAAAACGAGACAGGCTGAGGATCCATATTCTCCACGTTCACGAGAAGCATAGACCTCACAAGGTAAGCCTGCTCCTGGGTGTCTCTGCAGCTACTTGCTCTTCTGGAGTAAGTAATTATCCTTAATTATCTTATTTTGTCAAAGGTTAAGATACTGATGTTCTCTCCTCTGTTCTCTCCTCACTTCTCCCCTCTCTGATTTCCTTGGCAGTTGCTTTGTGAAACTGTTCCGCCTGCAAAGGAAGAATTTGTCTTGTGCGGCAGAGTTCAGCTGAAGAAATTAATGAATTTGCACTAGGCTGGGAAAATAACTGACCCCGCAGTGCCAGGGAGAGTTTGAAACAGAAACGATCTCAGGGGCAAATGCTTGTCTGCTCCCTAGGAGGAGAGCAGGGCAGGGGGGAAACAGTCCCTCTGCGCAAAGAAGCGCTGGTGCCGGCACGGAGGTGATGCTGCTGCCCGCAGCCTCGCGCTGCTCCGCGCGGAGCGAGGGCACAGCTGGCCCTTCTCCTCGCGGCTGCCGGGTCCGACAGAGCCAAAGGGCTGCTTAACTCACCTGACTTTAACCAGCACAGGGCTTTTGGACGTTTGTATGCCTCTTTTGCTGCTTTTCTCCCTGACTGCGGAGCTAAATGGTGTTTTAGTGAAAGCGGGGCACGCACAGAGCCCAGCTGCGCCTTGGGGCTGGCTGGGCTGGGCTCCCGCCGTCCTCCCCCTGCCTTCACGCTGGCAACCGGCAGACAGCTCTGTCTGCTGGGCACAACAGGAGCCAAATCTTACGTTCGACATGGAGCAAGTTTTCATTTGGTGGGGGCAAATCCTTGCTGAGACATTTGCCTCGTCTCCACCAAACGTCTCTTTGTAACACTGCTTTCCTCCAGCAGCGCTAGAAAGGGAAAATCAGACTTCTCCCAAAGGCTCAGGCAAGGGGAAGTTACCGGGCTTGTTAAATCACCCCTGAAAATCTCTGTAAAAAAAAAAAAAATATATATATATATATATTTTATAGGTCATACTAGAATAACGTGAATGTGTCAGGAGAGGTGTTACAACTAAATTGGCAATATTGCAATGTCAGAATATCACTTTGATTTACTAATAGAGATTTAAAATGTCATTCTATTAAAAATGAGGTTTGAAATATGTAATTCTTTCTCTCCTTCATTCTCTCTTTCCTTCTTTCTTTCACAAAGCATTTATTTTGGAATGCATGCAAAATAAATATTTTGAAACAGCCGGGAGAGAAGCTTATTCTGAATAGATAGTGCATTTGAATGAGAATAGATGAATGCAAAAAACAAAGACGGAAAATGTGTCAGTAAATTATCTTTCAAAATCAGTCATGGCTTAGTATCTTTCAAACTTATGAGTGAGGATTTCTTTCAAAGGCATCGCAGGAGGAAAATGATTTATGGCCTCATACAAATTTTACTGAAGTCAGTGCAAGTCTCTCAAATGACTTCAGCACTCCTGGAACTGGATTTTATTCTGTCACTGACAGCTACGGGACATGAACCACATGATGCAGGTGGCACCTTGTTCTGGCAGAAGATGAAGTGGTGCATGTTTCACTCATCTAAGGGGAGGCATTTCTGAAAGATCAAGCGGGAGGCGACGTGCTGTGACTGACCGTTTCTGAAAAATGATGATTATTTTGAGGTCCCCTTGACAAATATTCTTTAGTCAACAAATATTTTATTTGTTGACTAAAAAAATCAAAATAGTAACTGAAGCATTATTTACGTTATTACATTTTGGAGAAAGATGGTGATTTTGTAGGACAGTTTTTGATGAAACCTTTTCGAATCAGACACAAAAAATGTTTTGGAATTTTGCACGATTTTTCTTTTTTTTTAATCTGTTCTTAAAAGTGCATTGCAATTCTAGCTGTTAAATAAATTTGCTACTTAAATTACTGCTGTGTTTGTATATAAATATATGTAGCGAGATACTGGCACACTTCCTAACATTTTTTTCAGCTATGCTGTTACGTGCTTCCTGTTAACTTTTCATTTTACTTATTTAATTACATTTTTCCAGTGCTCAGTATGCGGGAAGAGCTTTTCTCAGTCCTCCAGCCTGAACAAGCACATGCGGGTTCACTCTGGCGAGCGCCCCTACAAATGTGTATACTGCAACAAGGTAAGGGAAAACCCAGGCTGCGGCCAGTGCCCCGGCCTGTCGCTCTGTCTATCCTCTGCTGCGTTCGGTATTGCACCGCACCCGGCGGTGGTGGTTTTCTTCATGCTCCTGTTTATTTTGTTTTTCTTGATGAAGTGCTCAAGAGAAAAGGACACAAAATGGGACTTTGTATTTAAGCTGATATCCAGATGAGCGCACACATATTCGGGCTGCAGTTGTGAGTTGCAGAGGGGGAAAGGAAGGAAAGTGGAAGCGATAGGGAGTATCAGAAATGGCTGGGACTGAAGAAACAGAGCAGGTCTCTGCCTCCAGGGCTGCTGGACACACCTCAGAGAGCTGTTGCAAGGATAAGATCTACGACTGTTCGAGAGCATCTCAAATACTATGCTAGGTACTCAGCTAGGTGTAGTATTGTCCTTTTCCCCAGAGTCTTTGAGCTTGCTCCCGCTCCTTTCTTGAGTGAGGTGAACAGATTTGGCCCATGAGCTGAACCCCTAAGACATGACTCTGCTTGCTTACCTTGAAGTAACGGAGTGATTTATGTGCGTGGTACTGCAATAAGCCATACAGGACTGATCAAAAATTGGCTCAGCTGCTCCTACTCTTCACAGGAGGGGTGGCTCGAGGATGATTCAGGTGACCTTGCTTTCCCTGAGGGAGCAGTGATCCCTGCCCTATGAGCAGACAGACGGCAGATGTGCAGCCTGCTGTCAGGCAAGTGCAGGTAGGGCTCCAGCTGCAACGGTCCACCCTTTCTGTCCGTGCGAGGCAGCAGTGCCAACGGCAGGTACTGAGGTGTTCCTGATTCAGAAGGGAGAGATGTTTTGTTTATGGCTGTTCCGACACATAGTTGAAGTGTCCTCTACTAAAGAGCCTTAGAAGAAGCTCCTCTGGGATATTATTTTTCCACAGACTTCCTAAAGGCTTGTAGGCAGAGTTTAGGGTGAAATGTCAACCTTTAATCTTCTGATCACAGGAACAGATCACAGAGCTTTGCAGGTTCCTCTGTGAAGAGATCTCGCTAGGACATGTCACACTTCTGTCCAGGCCCTGGTAGCTCTGGTGGGTCTTTTGCAGCTCAGATTTTATTTGTCGTTTCTCAGGTCGCAGGATGAGGTTATCCTAGGACATAGCCATCCATTTCTGGAGCTGGGAAACCAGAGGCTGTTTTATAATACTCTCAGCTGCTCCTCCTGCAGGGTGGTCTTTCCTCTTTGCCTCTCCTACTTATGGTGGCTATGCCAAAGCAACCTTGCTTTCCCTGCCCCTTTGCTCACCTGGGTGCAGTTTGCTCACCTAGATGCAGCTGAGGGAGAAGTGTTGGGCCAGGATCACCCCACAAGTGCTTCTATCCCTTGAACCTCTGTCCTTCTGTCCCTTTGACATACATCTTCTGGGGACTTTTCTGTAGGAATTACAGATCTGTTTGTGCTCTAAGGTTCCTAGTGAAAATGTATCTGAGATTTGTTGCTATCTGCTTTGAAAACTTATTTGTGATGGTTCAGCAACACAGTGGTACTAAAGAGGGTTTGTGGATAAAAACTCCCACTGCCTGACCAGTATATAGCAATTTCAGGTTCTAGCATGGCGTTTTCTCCAGACTGCTGATGGAAGTAGGGGCAGTGGCCAGAGTATTTCTGTGACGTCTGCAAATAGTAAAGGGGCCCTAAAGGTATCTCTCCCAGGAAAAGGAAAAACAGGGGAAAACATGGGCTATTTTACAACATTCTCGCTCAAATATCATTGAGAGGATTTCCTCCCAAAATGTAGGAGGAGTTTGCTACTCAAGTGAGGGGAGAGAGAAAAGACTGCAAGGTCTGACTAAAGAAGAGTAGTGTACGATGGAGGGGGGAAATGAAACACGGAAAGATGGAGGCATGCGGAGTTGCATGAATGAATTCTGACCCCCTGAATTCCAAGCCAGTACATGTGAGCATGAAGGAGTTTAACTTTCCGAATAAAAACTGCAAGGCAGGAACCTGCATCGTCTTTCCCCAACATGCAGGAAATACAAGGATAAGTAGGACAGTATTGACTTTACTTCTTATTCTTTGACATGTGAGGATATTTGCCGGTGTCTCTGATCAGAAATCTTTCTCTGAATTCTATATAACTCCAGGGACTCAGCCATGGCTACAGAGCGGAGAGTGATAGCTCTTGGCTTCTGGTTCCTCATTGCTACTAGTTTCTGGTTTGCTCTGATTAGCTGAGGGTGTGAATTATTTGAGGACTTATTTTCAAGGAATAGCCCTTCTGAAGGGTGTGGGTTACTGGAAACTGTGGGCTGCACATGTGAAAATAGAGTACATTAAACCGCCTCCTTCCCTGCCCGGTCCCTGCCATTTCAGGCGTTCACCGCGTCGAGCATCCTGCGCACTCACATCCGCCAGCACTCGGGAGAGAAGCCCTTCAAGTGCAAACACTGCGGCAAAGCCTTCGCCTCGCACGCGGCCCACGACAGCCACGTCAGGCGCACGCACAGTAAGGACAAGGGCTGCACTTGCTCCGTGTGCGGCCAGCACTTCCCGGAGCAGGAGGAGTTGCACTTCCACATGCAGTATCACGCCGCTCGTTAGCCCCGAGCCCGTCAGGCAGATCGTGGACCAGCTTCGTGTGTGTATCTGTGTATGCGCATGAGTTTGTGTGTGTTTGTGTACACGCCGCAGGAGGTGACGTTCACCCTCGCGGCGGCACGGGGCTCAAGCACCCCCTTGGGTAGGCCTGGTCTCTGGACCCTGCGCGTATTTCTCAGCACAGGGGCCAACAGTTTATCTCTACTTTGGGGATCCTGACTGCACGCTGGGGCGAGCCTCCAGCATGCACTGACCTTCCCAGCCCGTCCTCTCTCCTGTACCCCTCCGCAAGAGGGAAGCGCAGGCAGGGTGAATTGCACCTCCTGTGGATGCCTTGCGTGGGAGTATCACCGCAGTGAATGTTTCTGTGCCTCTCATGCACCACCTCTGTGGGCTGTCCGGTGCTGTCCGTACCAAAGCTGGTTTGAGGGACATTTTTATCAAGTGCATTTCCAAAAGCTGATTTAACCTCTGTTTGTTTGTTTTATCTGGGCACCTGACCAGGTATGGAGTCTATTTCCCTTCAGCGTGCAAAGCTCTTAACGAATCTCTATCTGAATGTGAACTGCCTCAGAGATGTGGACTGCTAGCCTGGCCTAGGGGTATTTAATTCCTTCGTTGAGCTGCAGAGCCACCCTACAGGGGCCCTGGGGAGCTCCAAAGCAGTTGGACTGAGTCTTCCAGGGGCCAGTGGATCCTGGTTAGCCCAGGGGGCAGGAGGTGGTGAGATACCTGCAGGCCCGTTGTGCTGGCTAGTGGTAGTGTCCTTGGGGGCCCTGCTAAGCCCGTGAGGCTGTGGCTCTCTGCCTACTTGCTTGCTAGGACCAACTTGAAGATATTCCCAAGCACCAGCATGCTCCTAGATGAGTCTCTTAAGAGTAAGACACTCTGGTAGAAGGTCTGCACTGTGGGCTTGGCACAGGCCGGGCGCAGGCACGACCCCGCCATGGGGCTCTTCTGTCTGGATTTCCTGAGTAACTGTGGTCTAGAAATGTTCAAATACTGCAAGTGCTGGCGAGGCAGTCCTTCGTTGTGAGGCCTGATAGGAAAGCTGGACTCTTCCGCCTCCTCCTTTTGGCTCTACGTAGGATGGCTGTTGCAGTGGCGCTCCTGAATGCCGTGGAAAATAAACCATTTACTAGTTCTGAAGGAACACAGATTTTAAAATCAGCCCTGCGATACTGCTATTTAGGAAGGGGTAAAAGCCTTCCCTCTTGCTAAGGTACAATTTAAGGTGTAGGATAGGCAGTCCCAGGACTTCACAGCCCCAAAACTCTGCACACAAAATTCCTGCCTCCAACCTGTGGCAACTCCTCATCCTGCAAGGGGAGGACTAGAAGGTTTCACCCTCCATTTCTCACTGTCTGAGTAACCAAGTCAGGACTGATTTGTGTGGGGGTTTTTTTGTTTTTTGTTTTATTCTACTTTATTTTTTTATTTCTTTAGCAAAAGGGAGGTCTTTCTTTGTTCATAAAAATGCTTTTTTTTCTATAGAAAGAGCTACTCACTTAGCTATGGGTGAGAAGATTTACTCTGGGATGTTTTTCTTGAAAGTTCAGGTTTTGTTCTGTCTTTTGTGTTCTGTTCTGATGTTGGAGAAGGATTCAGGAGAACATCGCAGACATCCTGTCCATCCACACCAACAAACTTTGGCCCTGCATGAAGTTTTCTCTGCATATTACAATGGAAAAAATAATTTCACTGTGAAATCTTAAGTGTCTGAACCCTGAATTTTGCAAAACGTTTTCAAAATCGGTAAGAATTCTTAACGCAATGACATTCACTGGCAATGTAAAATGTCAGCTCGTGTGGAGGCCTGGCAAAAAGCCTGTGCTGAAGTACCCCTGAGCGCTGGGAGTGTCGTAACTGATGCAGAGGCCAGTGCTCTGCTCGTTCTCTGCATCACTGAATGCCCAGGGCAGTGGGGAGGGCGTAGGAGGCTGTGCATGTGTGTGGTGCTTCCCCTGTTAATGGGATTGTGGGTTGCATCCAGCAGGGATAATAGAAGCCCTTGCTGGAGTCTGCTGATTAACCCAGATAGATAGTCTGATGTTACTGGGAGGATGAGGTTCTTTTTTAATATCCTAGATCAACTAGGATTAACAAGGACTTTGCACATAAGTATGGGAGATGGAACTTATTTTGTGCCTACCAACCTTATCGTTATCACTTTAGATACAGCATAGAATGAGAAAAATGTTACCTGCACATTTCATTATGTCATGTAGATACTATATCTATAAAGATGTATATTGATTTGCACTAATTTTTGTATGTTTCGTTGTGAATTATGTTGTTTTTTTCTCATGGCTAAAAATTTGAAAGGAGTATTTGTAAAACCACTTACTTGTGAGAAAAATCTTGAGGCCCAGCACTAAGTAGGATGTGACATAAAAAAAAAAACACTAATATTGTACATACACATAGATTTTTAGGGTGGCATGAAGATCATACTTTGTTTTGAATGTTTTACATATTCTAATACCAAAGATTCTTGTAATACAGAAAGCTGCATTTTGTCCACATTCAGGGCCTCAGCTGGCAAGCTCTAAGGGGATAAAATTCACTTCTGAGCAGAAAGTTATCATAGTGTTTGCATATCCTTCAAGCCATGCTGAAGTATATATAGTTGGAGGACCTGAATCATGATTTTCACACCTGACTGCCTGTATGGAGGTGTTTCTTGTCAAGCATACAAAACCCTGGCCAGCAGAAATGTGAATGTTGTGTGTGAAGGCTTTGCTAGTTCAGTCCTCTTAAGTAACTCGGGATTTGGTGAAATCATCACCTCCTCAGTAATAAAGTAAATATTCTTAATAGGAATGGATTAGAAGTGCTGTGAAAAATAGCCCTGCAATTGGCCTCATGTGAAGGTTATCTCACTGCTTCTGGTGAGTGTGATGTATTTAAGAGATGCCTCTTCGTTTGTGATGCTTTAGCTGTGTGTGTTTTCTTCTACTTAAAGGACTCCCAAATACCTCATGCTAAAATATTGGCACTCTTCTACAGTACTGTGTTGCTGAGTTGTCTGTAAGAAAGTATGTGAAGGTTTTCACTTGTACTCATGACTGTAGTTACTGGTTATCTTGCATATTAAGCCTGTATGTCTGAATGTTTTCTGCTGATTATTAAGATTGTTACTTTGAGATTCATGGAAAGGACAACAAATAAATTATTTGAGGCTCTAGCATACACTATTGGATGATAGGCTTTAGTCTGCCCAATACATGGGAGTTTATATATATATATATATATATATGTATGTAAGAAAATATATATATATGCAAGAATATACAAAGAGGTAGCAGCAAATGGCTGGAGGTGTTTTCTGTGTCATTTGTAAGTCATTACAGAGTCAAGCTGTCTCTTGCTGGGAATTATAGGCCTTGTCCTGCTGGGTAGCAGCTGACTGCATTAGGAGTCAGAGGCATGCAGTGCCTTGATGGATGTGGCCTTAAATGTCCCAATAGTTCAGGAAAGCTGAAACTATTCAGTTTTGGATCGAGTTCACTCCCACTTGGAAGTAGCATGATGAATCCGGATCAAACGCTAAAAAGGCATTTACCTCTGCCACACCATCCTGTACCGTGCAGAAGGGCACTGACATGAAAGAGGCAACACTGTTTAGCTGAAGGGAGAATATTCATGGCCAAGCCAACTGTAAAGGCTCAGGCTTTACTGAGCTTTACTGGGAAGCCCCAGCTGCGAGGTCCCTCCAGAGCAAACACCGCAGAGCTCTCAAACAGTGCTAAATTCGCCGGCTAGCCACTGCGGAGCTAACGTTACAGAAGGCAGAATGTCCCCTCCACCCCGTCTCTGACTGCGGCCCCGTCCGCTCCACCTCTCCCAGTCCCACCCTGCAGTCGTCAAATGGGGGACAGCAACAACATGCTCCCTGGCAGTGAATATAGTAGTACTCTATATGCAGTGTGTAGCCGTGTTTCTCACTCAGTTTGGCTTAAGCGGAGGCTGGAGCGCCGCTTCCCTGGTGGGGCTGCAGTCTCTGTGCACTCCTGTAGCCAAGGCAAAAGGGAACAGGAGCGTACCTGCCACCGGCAGCCTGGCTCTTCTGGCTTTCTCCTAAACGTGATTAAAAATAGCTCTGCCACCGGGAGCAGCAAGTCAAGTCGTCTGGATGAATGAGCCCTGTACAAAACTAACCGATGTAAGTGCTTTGCATTTTCTGCGTGAAGGTATTTTAAATGTTAATTGGAAAGTGATCTAAATAGAAACTAGAGGATGACGGCAATCAGTCGTTTGGCTGGGGCTGGGCCAGTGGGATGAGCGTGTGCTGTGCGAGGATATCTCCTGAAAAGCCACTCCATGAATGACAATGGCGAGACAAAAACAAAAAGGTGGTCCCAAAGCCCAGGCTGGCAAGTGCAAGGGAACAAAGGCTGGTCCAGTGACATCTGCTGCCTCCGGCTGCATCCGGCACCTCCCGCGTGTCCAACCATCCCCCAGCCTCCGCCCAGCCCCGGTCCCGCTGCACTCCCTGGGGGAGTCAGGGGAAGAGCGAGGTGGTTAACCACAGAGGAAAGGCGAAAAGCAGCAAGGAGCTTAGTGAATTAAAGATAATGCCACAAACAAATATTGATTAGAGCCAAACTGTTCATTAACCAAGGGAGCTCATTTAGCGACGGGAGCCCTGGCTGGATATTTCTTTCCTTCAGAAAGACTTTCTCATGGCCCCCAGCCTCTTATGTGCCTCCACTGCATGCTATAGGGTTTGTTTTTCTCTAACGAACTTGGTCACTACCACCTTTATTTCCCTTTCTCTCCTGCGGTGTGCACACCTCTTGCATTTTGTAGTGATTTTTTTTCTCTCTTCTGACGTTCCTCAGTTCACGTGCTGTAGGACCTCAGCCAGGCATAAGGAGAGGTGTCAGGAGACTCAGGCAGTGCTGTAGGCTTTCTTCTTTTTTGACCTCGTGCAAAACACTTACATCAAGATTTTCAGCGTGACCAGCAACTGTCTGTGTTTTTGGTGTGTTTGAATAACTTCACAGGTGAATGATTTTCCTGAAAAGCAAATCCCTTCAAGGTGTCTCAGGCTTGGTGTTGACAGCTGAAGGTATCTAGGATGACTTTAAGAAAGTATTACGGTACCTTTGTCCGTCGCACAGCAGGAACAGAGTGGTCATACTCTCTCCACCTCCAGCCGGTTGCTCTACATCAGGTGGTGCAACGCTCTTCCTCTGGTGACTGTCCTGAAAACTCAACTCAGCTGCCTCTGCAGCAGTGGAAAGCTAGGCTTAAATTCATAGGACTAACCTCAGGCTGGCCAATGTAGTAGTGTAAATAGCACTGTTGCATCTCTTATGTGAAAATATCATACAGTCATGCAAATTATGCTATCATCAGTCTGCAAAGCAGTAGTGAGAAAAATCCAGTTTCCACACCACCTTTTACCTCAGGGACTTGAAGAGAGCAAGTAGGAGACACCTTGATCTTAATAGAAACGTGGAAGTGAAACATCAGTCTCGGTACCAGAGAAAATGTCCTGCATCTATGAATAAAGGGGAGAGGGGTAAATTGCTGAATATCAGCCAAAAAACGCAGTTCACGAGTAGTCCTTCACATGAAATGATGCTATGGGCTCCCTCCTCCCTAGAGACAACGGGTTGATTCCATCCTTAGGTTTAATCGAAGCAAAGCCCGTGGAGTTACTCCTGGGGTGGCTCCACACCGCTCCCTGGGCCACTGGCTCTCTATGGTTTGGAGGGCATCCGGCGGTGCAGGTCAGCTCTGTGGATGTGGCGGCCAGCCGCTGGGCAGAGGCGCTCCCTGGGGAAGTCTCACTTTCTCACCAGTTTGACCGACAGGCTTTCTAAGTGGCCATGGCCAGGGCCCACGGCAGCCCCACAGCAGCGAGTGCTGACCACCAGCTGAGGGATTACCTGTATTGATTCTCTAAGAGCCACCAAGGTGGAGAGAAAGACTATTCTAGGGCAATCTCTCAGCTGTTAGCTGAGAGGGATCATAAACACCCCATTAAAGGTTTTATTCAATAGCAATCTTTACTAAAGTAAATGGACAACAGCAGCCCCCCCCACCCCCCAGCCCCTAATGCAAGAGCCATTACAGAGCAGGAAGGCAGCACATGAGGTACATCTACTTCTGCAGTATCAGTTTCAACAATATTCTCAAACGACTCTTTTAATTAAAGAAAAGTGGATTTCTTTTTGCAGGGACGTGAAACCCCCAAGGAAACAACGAAAGGGGAATCCATTCGTCTCCTTGCACACCCGCCTCCTGCCCAGTTTGATGTGTGGCTGTTTTTCCATTCATGTACACATCCGGGAGCAGCAAACAGGAAAGCAGGCTGGCGGCATCCTGCTCTTGCTGCTGCTGGGAATGGACAAAACAGGAATCGTGAATGCTGGGAGGTGGCATCGCCAAAGCACTCGGATAGGAGCTGGGGCTTTTCCCTTTTCCCCAGATGGTCCCTGGCCTGGAAGGTAGCAATACCCAGACTGCCCTAGCGTCCTGAATTTTTGTGCGTGTGACTCGTAAGCATGAAGACTGCAGCAGGAGTGGCAAATCCTGTTACAGAAGCTTTTCTGACACACTTTCCTGGTGTGTTTAGAGTCTTCTTCTCCAATGCTTCCTTGCCCATGCTGGCAACAGGGAGAAGCTATGGCTCTGAAGTTGGGGGAAGCTGAGACAAGCCTGTGCTGAGTGCCTTTGCTCCATACAGCAAGCTGAAGCTAATCCAGATTTTGTCAGTAATCAATTTTTGTCAGTTTTCTTTCGATTTTGATGGATCTATAGTCAAGGGTGGTATGAAATCACGTAGAGGTATTATTGTGCTTAGCACAGTAGGCTTGTATTTAATTCATGCCTCTATGTACAAGCATTTTCCCCTCAGTTTCAAAAACAGAGGGGTCCCCTGCACAACATGTTACTCTAGTACACACAAAAAATAAATCCGGCATGAAAACCATGTCAGCAAAAGGGAAATTTCTGGGAAGAGAGACGTTTGATTATCTACTCAAGGTTTTGAGCTCTTTACCTGCGTGCCCAGAGCCCTTTTGAAGAGTGCTGTCAGTCTGACATGTTAGATAGAGGTTTAAGACAGGAGGGGAGAAGAGGCAGTCTCTTAGATTTCTTTTGATTTTCTTTCCATCCAGGGAGGGAATTCAGATCTGTGGTGAGACAGGGAGGCAGCCTCAGAGGGAAAGACTCTGGGCTTCATTCACTGGGGGACACACCGCCTGGACTCAGGGCTTTTAAGTCCCTTTTGTACTTCTACCCCGCTATCACACCGTTATCACAACATTAACATAACTTATTTCTATACATTTGTTTCTTTTTTAAATGAATAATGTTCAAATTACAAGTGTGTTGATTTTGGTTAGAGTAACTGGCTATGTCGATTGAGATGTTCTAACTGAGCCAGTTTTGTCGCAGTTGGTTTTGTAACTGTAAGGCACCAACAGTAGGGCTTGATGTGACAGAAGAATTCTTCTTTTATGGCTTTGATTGATCTAGTCTCGTGGGGGCTGTTTTGGCTGGAAAGTTATTATGACAAAAAGGTTCTATGGGAGGGTTCAGAGAGAGCAGTTGTTCTTGTGAACGAGAGAAAAATCATTTAATTTGGGGCAAATTCAGAAGAAAGGGGAAACTAAAAAGACTGATAATACTTAAAACTTCCCAAAATTCCAAGTAACTTTTTTCTCAGTGACACTTTTATTTAGTTATATCTGTCTCGTAGATGGATCACCTCTTCCTTCTCTCAGTAATGACAGCAGTAAGAAAATGAAAATTATTTTACAAATCGTTTAAGTTTCGTCTTTACTCTTTCTTCAGTCTGTGCCTTTGGGTTTTATCCTACTAGCAGCAGCATTATATTAATTTAGGACAAATGACAGCTCTGTATAACATATAGCAATGGTCAAAGATGATGCATGCTGTGTTTACGCAGGTTCATGTTTTTAACTATTGTCACAGGAAAACAATTTATTTCTGTAATACTCATGACACAAGGTATTAAACTTGCAGATAGTCGTAAAGTTACTACTATAGAAGATAAGTTAAAATCAAAATGAAATATTTTGGATTGCAAGATTCCTATTTGCTTCTGTTTTATATACTCATATGGTTATATTGGTAACCCCCTCCTCTACGCTGTGTGAGTATTTTCCGCATGTACTCACCATTCTTGACACAATATTAGTGACCATTTGTTTTCTATTTGTGTGTATGTATATTCACATATTTGCATACACGTTTGTGTATATGTAGGTATGCCCATGCATGTGTATAACGTCTACTAAAAATCCTGGAATTAAGGAGGAATGTTATTTTGAAAACTGAAGAATACAAACTGAATAGTCACATAAACTGATTATAGGACTAAGAACTACCTACTCTCTGTTTCATTTCTCCTTTGGATGACATTATCATTGCAAAAGGTAATGAGTTCGCTGGAGCTTCTTTTCAAGAAACGCCATGACTTTAAAACTAGGCACTCAACATCATCAGTTTATTTCCCAGTACTGCCTGAAAGGAGGTTGAGCAGACGACTTTGCAACAATGGCAGATGGCAGTCACTCTTCCTGCCATACGCTGATTACTGCCCTGTGCCCCGGGTCCCAGTGGAATAGCAGTTCTTATCTATCTTGTCCAGTCTTTGTTCGTTTGTTCGTTTGTTTGTTTGAGTTGATATTTAGCATCTCCTGCGTTTCTTACCTTTCTTGGCCCTTTCCATAACTCGAAATAGTGGACAGTGCCCAGCTGTAGGGCACTTTGAAGAAGCTTTGATTTTAGCATCTGCTTTTACGGAAGCTGTTTTACTCTGTAGTGTGACTGTACTGGTATTGATCTGTACTGTGCAGGTTCACATTTGTCAAGCTTTCCAAGACATATTTTCAAAGACTTCTGCAAGGGAGAGTAATCAAAGGTCAGTCTCACAAATAGGTGTAATACTGAAGGCCAAAGGGGAGCTTTTATAGCCATTAGAAACTCCTCGGAACTTCAACCTGCAGGAAATTAGTTGGTGCTGTAATTCCGGCACCAGTCGACCCTACTACTCTTTGGCTTCTCTGAAAGAGTTAAGGCACAATTGCCAGTTCAGCCACAGCCATTAACAGGAACAGACAAACATCCTCTGCCTCTCCTTAAACCTTATATATGTAAAGTCCAAAAAGATGCTGTTGTTCGCCTCTCTTTGCTTTCAGTCAGGTCCCTTCCTCAGCTAGCAATTCAGTGGGATTCAGAAGCATTATGTGTTGCTTATATACATATCAATTCCCAGGGGCCTTTAAAAGAGAGCTCTTAACCTGCTATTGTAACTATTTTAATGTGAGGCTGCCACCCGGTAATCCCTCCCTCCTGCCTTTCGCTTTGCAGGGCACAGAGCTAAGTTTACTTTACTTCACCGCCAAATTTTTCCCTGCTCTCATTTCTTTTTGTCATTACTTGCAGGGTATGAAATCTGCGGGGGCGGGGGGGGGGGGGAAGAAAAAAAAGGAATTACCTGGTTCAGGTAGAGACTAATGTATGGCTGGAAAAAGGACAGAAATTGTGTAACTTTAGTCCGTATTCCCCTTGCTAAACATGGTATTTAAAGGGGTCAATACTTAAAAAGCAGTCATGTCTGTTAACTACCTTCAGCAAGGTAAACGGGTCTTTTAATACTATTCATCACCTTAAAGACTGTGCTCTTAACAGTCAATTTCACGAGTTTGGATTATTTTACTTAAACCTCCAGGTAATTTAGATATTCCTTTTTTTTTTTTTCCCCTAAACAGCTATTGCAAGCTTCAAGCTTCCACCCAGTCCCATTCACGGGATATCAATATATCAATATATTAATTGTGTTTTCTACTCAGCTCTTTAAAGTTTCTATCATGACTAAATATTTCCTTTTCCGAAAGGGACAGTTGAGAGAAAAAAGGGAAGGAACTATTTCTTCTTTTGTATTTCACACAATTGCTGGTAAAATATTCAATTATCCTAGAAGTACAAATGAAAATTAGTCAGATATTGCCTTTCGTGACTGGCCATGTAGAACACCGCAACATTTCTGAATGATCTTGAGCAGGATGATTCTCACCAGGGCTTGACTAGCTGAGGTAAGAGACAAAAAGTCATGTCTTCTCTGACAGGCTTTTTGTAACAGTAAAATACATGTGCTTTTCTGATCACGGTTTTCAGATCTCTAACATGCATTTGTAACTGAACTCCCTCCTCTGGAGAAGGGATTTTTATATTATTAAAGCACCCTGTTCTTTGGAAACTTAATTTCGGGAGGGAGTGATGTACCTTCTCAAATGACTAAATATGTCACGTAGGAAAATGTTGACTTCCTGAACTGTTGTTTGAGAGCAGGAAGGTAAACATCACAGAAATAGCCAGAGCACACTGGCATGATGCATTTTTGGGCAAAGAGTTTTCATGCAAGAGCTAAAGCCCAATAATCAGCGCCCCCCCCCCCCCCCCCCCCCCGCTGGGCCAGTACATGATAAACGTTTATGTGTGAAAACGTATTGTATGCAGTGATAATAAAGGTCTGGTCGTAAACTTGTCCAGCTGATTCATGGGAAAGGGTGGTAAAATCTGATTTATCAATAAATGTCACTCAGAATTAACAAAGCTGAGGGGAATGTAGCCAGGAGGAACGTTAATTTATCTATGAACTAGTTTCCTCCCCTCCTTCTCAGGGCTTATTGCCTGCACTAATAGGGTCTTGGGTCTTTTCCTGATAGATGCCTGAATGCCAGGCAGTAGATTTAAAGATAATAATGACAATGACTCTGATAATGGTCGGCTCCTTAGCCTAAAGCTGCTGATGGGCTGCGTGAAAGCACCTTGGCCCAGGCGGGCGCAGCACTTTCCTCCCTTCCTGCTGTGAGATTATCTCCACCCTCAGGAGTTTAACCTGTTATGAGGGTCAGCCCTCTTTGACCCACTCTGTTCTGACACCAGAATTGACATGTAAAGGTATTTTAAAACGTCCCTATTGATTTCATTACAATGGGTCCTTTGCAGCCCAATGACTCCAGGGTTGGTTTCTCTGGCCTGCCGGGGCTGGGCTTGCCAGCACCCCGCGGGCTCCCTGCTGCCCAGGGGCAGGGCAGCCTAGGCTTTGGCGCAGGACAGACTTTTTCCAAGCCTCTTTCTCCCTGCCACGTTCTCTAAGGTGCTGTGACAGCAGCCAAGCCAAGGTGGGAACCTGAAACAGGCAGGGAGGTGTTGGAGCTCTTTTGGCGACCTTATGCTACTCAGTGATTTCTCTGCTAAAAGAGGGCCTTCTCAAAGCACTAAAAATATAGCAAAACTGATGGACACTACCAGAAGCTTAGGAAACCTACAATAGGCATTTTTTAATACCCTAATGTGACATCAATTCATGCTTTTTGTCCTTAGATCTTCAGGGGCTTTTGTAAAGCTAGATGCAGATAGTGATCCTTATTTTTTTTACCAGTGGGAGGAAAAAGAAAAGAGAGTCATAGACCATCTAAATTATTTTCCTTGTGTTGCAGAGCCTGTGCTGGGACTAGATTCCGAGTCTATATTGATAGACCCTCCAAAAATAGGAGCTCTGGATCTGAGTGCAGCCTCATACTATACTATGGTGAGACACAAGTATGTGCTTCCCACCAACTCCTCCAGCTCTCAGATTTCTCTCTTTCCCCCATTCATAGCATAGTTTCCAAGGGAAGGAACTTGAATGCAGGGCCTGGGAGGGAGCTGCAGCACATCATACTGATAGCTGTATAGGCTGACTGGGCCGGCCACGGCTTCGCGTGCTCTGGAGCACGTTGTTTCTCCTAATGTATGGGAAAAAGCAATAGAAGAGCATCATAGTGCAAGTGAACTACCCTAAACCTCAGTGTCATTGACAGCACAGCAACACATTTCTTCTTTGACTCAATCCAAGCAAGGAAAAATTCCCTCTTGAATGTTTTGGTATCTTAGTCTCTGTCAGGTCCTTGTTTTTGCCCTAGTGCATCTGTGTATTTACTGTGATCCATTCAGTTCCTTTTGGCTTTCCAAGAGCAGAGTCTGCAGTTACATGCCTGATCATGACTTTTGTTGGATCACTGTACATCTGTCTGTGTAACCATGCTCAGAAACCCACCTAATAGCCTGATAAGCTTTAATTTCTTTTCCTCCACTGGTATTTGTCAGTAGAGGGAATCTATCTTCTTACTTATCTGGGACTCTAGTACCTGTTCAGAATATCCTAGGCAGGTGCCCATGAGTAGCATTTCTTTCTCTTTCTAATAAAGTCACTGTCTGTGGGCTCTTAGGTATACTTGGAAATGCCTTCTCCTCCATGACTGAATTTCCTTTTGTGCAGACTTTCTCCTGGGAGATGAAGCCCTTTTGTTATTTCAAATGGTGAACAAATTGGCACAACTTTGTACCTACTTAAAACTTTCAAGAATATAATTAGCACAGTTATGGGAAAAGATCTAAGACATATACGTTCTTTAGAAGAAAGACAAATGTCTGAACTGCTTGATTAAAAACCTAGTCTCCTACACCAATTACACTGCTTAGAATTCGCTTCTTTATTAGTCAGTTCTAAAAGAAAAAAAAAAAGCAATATTTATATGTTCAAATACCTAAGACGTATATAGCTCTTATATAGCTCTTATTTGCTCAGTAGCTTTCAGTAACTGCTCCCCTTCATCTTCCTATGCTGCTCACATTCAGGGACCTGGTGAAAAGGCAGATAGGTGAACTATCCGTTGCAAAGCTACTCCCACAAGTCGCAAGTGCTTTCTCTATCTCAGCCACTGGAAAGAGAATTTCCTGGGTTAGAAAGGCTCAGATTGCTTCCTCTGAGTGCTAATATTACAGTATTTAGGCCCAGTCTGCAGCATAAGCACTTAGGTGCTATTGCTTTATATATTTCAGATGTAAAGAGGTGACAAGTAGACCATGAGTCCTTTGAGACAGGGTGGGGCATTTGGATGAGCGATGTATTCAACAAAAGCCTGGAAATCAAAGATGAATGAAGACATTTCAATTAAATTTGGCCTATATTTCAACCATCTCGGTACTACAGTACTTGCTGCTGAACATACACACACACAACTACAATACTTCCCAGAGATGTGTGCGTGTGTGTGGAGTTTCCTGCAGAAGAAATGATCATTTTAGGGGATGCTAATTAGGGAATCAGATTGTATTGGTTCCTGCATTGTATTGGTATCTGTGTTGGTTTCTTTCTTTCGCCTAATATAGGAAATCCCAATAGAATAAAGGGGTAACTTTTCAAAGTTCCCTTTGGAGACTGCAGGAGGAGCTAACTGGCGCCTTCAGTGTTTTTTTTCAAAATTGACTTCAGAGTTATGAGGTTTTTTTGCCCTACGTGTAGATTTTAAAGTCCTTGGCTACTCCTCATCAATAAACTGTTATACAGCCGCTGCTGTGCTTTCCCACAATGTCTGTAAGACAAAATTTAAAAAAAAGGAAAAAGAAAAAGATAAAAAGGGAGCTGAAGTGCTGGAAGGAACATTTGCTCTTTCTTACATTCATTTCTCATGAAGGCTTCCTACTAGCAATTGATTTTTTGACTTTTTAATGCCTTTTAACATGAATATAGCCCGTTACACTTCAGATTTCAAAAAGTGAGAACATACCTGATTGACATCTACAAGTGTGTCCGTGTGCAGCGTATATGCCCTTTTCCGTGAATCTATTATACGGAATACCTCATTATAAGAAGTGTGACCTTGAGTTGTTATTGTTTTAGTAAACTCAGACTGGTTAGGAAGCATCCATTAATGTCCTAGAGTAAAAGCCGTAGCTAAAGCCCGTGGGATATCAGGAACAGAGGAATCCACTGCTTTCCGGACACTGTAATACATTTGTTAAAATAAGTAAGTGTGATGTATCCTAACCTGAAATATTTCATTTGTTTTTAGAATGTCATCATGCTAACCAGATCTTTCTTGCTTGTTACTTTTTTTTACCTCATCCACTTATATGTATTTTAGAATAACATTTTCACATATTTGAAGAAAATAATATAGAGAAAATAAAAGGAAGAAAAATGACCGCCGACCTCAAAATCTGACTATTATGATTTTGAACAGAAAGTAAAGAAGGGATGTCAGTTTGCACTGAAAACAGTTTGAACTTTGCATTCATTGACAGCTGCAAGGTCTACTCTTTTTTTTTTTTCAACTGTATATATAAGCATCTATTTTCCTTCTTTTCTGTTTGTTTGTTTGCTTTCCCTAGGCACATCTGAAGAGAAAAAAAGATTTTAACACATGATAGAGCTACTTTACCTGATAGCAGGCACTCCCCCCCACACCTTTTAAGCGATGAATGCTTTGGCAGGTATGCAACCAGCACATATGGGATCACATTATTCAGTGAGGACCTTAAGTGTTAGAGGTGCAGGGAGGTTTTAATTAGCCTGTCATTGCAATCCCAAGGAATATGGGGATAGAAATTCAGCAATGACTGTAGAAACAGGATAACATGAATCCAAAAGGGATATTTAGTTTGTGAAAGGAGTACTGAGAGAAAGAAAGTTGCACAGAGGTAGTGTAGTGCTATTACTAATTATTCAGAGTGTTATAAAGTCCAGAGGCCCCCAGAGGACGGCTGGGCACAATCAGCCCACAGGAACGCATCCTAGGCCCCCTGTGGCTGCTTCTGCCATCCTCGTTCCTCTGGCCTGGGGAGCGATGGGTTGCGCTTGAAGCCTTCTTTTAAGCTGTTCCCTCCTCCATTATGCAGTTAGATGAAAAAATTTCACATGATCCTGTGCTGTGGTCACTTAGTGCTGGCAAGTCTGGAGAGATTGCAAGGAAATGCATACATATTTGACCACAAGAAGGTGCCATTTATGTGGTCAGGAGCGCAGGTCCGGAGAATGATTAGGAAGACCCTCACAGTATACTCCTTTAGGGTATGGCTGTCACAAGAAGCAATATGACCCAACAGGAGGAAGCGGGGGCACCACACTCATGACGGTGGGTGTTAGGACAAAGAGGGCATCCTTTTGAATTGGTATACGTGCAGAAGGGAAGGAGATGCTGAAACAGCCTTTCAGTAAGTGAGGCTGGGGAAAAAGTCTTTGTATGCCTGACACTATATTGTCCTCTGTCCTTGCTGTAGCCAGTTGTGCTCAGCCACACATTACTCTGCGTACTTGCTGGCAGTAAAATCTGATTGCTCTTTCAATGCTGTCTGCAAGCTATACTGCTGTTTGTGTCCTCTAATGGTTATCTGGCTTGCATGTTTCTGAGGGAGGTTAGAGGTAATTGGAAAGGGAGAAGAACAGGCAATGAAAAAAGGACAAGTAGAAGGTATCAGTTACCACCTGAGGATCCGTGAAAATGAGGCTGGGTTTTATAGGCACCTTATCAGAGCAAGGTAAAGGTCAAAGGAGTAATAAGGGGTGGGGAGGAAGCAGAAGACAATGTGAGAAGGAGGAGAGGAAAGGAGGAGGAAAGGGATGAGGGGAAGAGCATGACTGTGAGAACAGAAGAAGGAATGGCTGAGTGAGCATAACCAAATGAGATGGGTTAGAGAGTTAGCAGGCATCAGGTCTTGACTCCCTGAAGTTCTTTCCTGAAAGTGAGTAAGGTAGAAAAGTAGCAATCAAAAAGTGTATCAAGGGCTCCTCTATACTCATCTATAAGCTGCAGTTATATTATTTTTCAACAACCTTTGGTGACAGAGGAGGAAAGTTTGTTAGACCCGGTTTTACCATCCAAGCCAAGACACCCTGGTTGCTGTAAGTGCAAGGGCATGTTCACTGTACCTTGAGGAGGACCAACACAGTCCCCTCCTGTCCTAAGTGGGAAGGCTTTCCCCTCAGCTCCTCTCTTGCTTTTCTGATGGAGTACATGTTTTGCTGTGCATCCATATGCAGAGAGGGCTTTCTGGCACTGGCAGGTCTGGTGTGGGACAGCAGTGCTGTGACCTACGTTGCTTTTGTGTAATCAGTTCAAGTGAACTTCCCTTTCTCCTGTTTGACTTCATTTTGAAGACCACACAAATCTGCTTAGTGTGGTTTAATGAATGAAAGGATTACTGAAAGCTGCTTAAATGCTTATCTTAACCAGTGAAGTGCGCCTCCCCTTTCCGTGTGCCAGCCATAGGAGAGGAGCCAGACGGCACAACGTAAGTACAGCGGGTTCCTTGGGTATTGCGATATGGGTGACAAGGCAGGATGAGAGTGCAGTTTGCGTCTGTCTGCCCTACAAAACAGTGGTGCCAGTGGCAAAGCTGGCTTAAAATGTTCCTACTTGGGGGCCACAGATTCCTGCCTTCACACTGCCCTTCTCTGCCCTCATTAGAGGGTTGTTTCTAGCCAAAACCACTTCAGTGACAGGTCTCTGGATAGCCTCAAAGAAAGGAGGGGAAGACAGGCTGGCCCTCAGCAGTGGAATGGGAGGGAAGCCCTGGGAAACTTCTTAAGACGCCTTTGCTGCTTTAAACCCATCTCTCATGGAGCTGTACCCTCAGAAAGGCTATCGAGGGTCAGGTACAACCATGGCCCTTCAGTCTTGTTTTGGCTGAAATTTGTGTTTGAAGGCTGTGCCGGCATAGCCCCAGCTGGCGTGTAGCTGGGATCAAAGAAGAAGCTTTGTCACGTCTCACAGTTAGGTGTACCACCAGTGTGGTGCATGGGCAGTGTGCTTCAGCATGGTCTGTGGTTCTGGAAATGTTTTCTAATCACAGAAAGACACATACACTTTCTCAGTCTGGTTTTTACTTCCAGGGTAAAAGAGTCAGCTCTCTACCACCTCTGTATCCCTTGTACCAATATGTCACAAGTGTGTGGGAGTTTCTGTCTGCAAGGGCGTTGGCTTTGGGCTCACATGCAATTCCACTTGTATCTTAAATCTGCAATAATCTTATTTCACAACAACTTCCGTAGCTAATCAAACATGCCCACCAGTGCACACATGCTCGTAGTTATATGGCTCACTTACTTAATTCTTGGGAGTGCTCACTTAATTCATAGCACCTTGTCGAGCGGCATGAGCATAACTGTTCCTTTCCAGCCTGCAGAGAGGAAGCTGAGGCACACAGGGGTTGTGTATCTTGTCACTCTGACACTTCCCTCCTAACTCCTGGTGCTCGGTCACCAAGACCAGGATGGTAAGCTCCTCACAAGTTGCTTCCAGGGTAATGCGACTCAAAATCTCATAGAAAAATCTTTGCAAAGATCCTGTTACATTTGCAAATAAGTTAAGAAAGAGCTATTGCCCAGGAGAAATGACACTTTTGCAAACAGCTTCTCATCCAGATGTATCACTTCAGAAGCACTTTCTGTTGCTGAACAGAAACACATCTAAAATAGCCACCACTGATATGGTAGTGTGCTCGTAAATAGGAAACAACAGCGCTATGCAGCAGTTTAGGATATAATGTATGAAGGTGTCCTGCTCAGAAAATTCAGATTAGAATTTGGCTAGGGCACATGTATGCATTAATATACTATTTATTTGCAGATAAATCTCCTATAGCTAACAAATGAGCAGTTCTGTACCTCATATATCCTTCGATGCCCCCAGCTACAGCTTGATTTCTCCTAATATCTGAACAGGTTCTAGGAAATGAGGACTTGTGAGATGGCATTGGAGGACTATATTAATGCAAAGACAAAAAGGCACGTTCAGCTTCTTCGGTAGTGTATGATTTACTTCACATCCTCAGCACGAGGCTGGACTCAAAACTTGCAAGTGCGAAGGCAGAAGATTTTGCATGACAGGAGGGTTAGTTCAAAACCAGATCTGCCTGCAGTGCAGGTGTTCTCTATCCTCACCTGCAACATCTGCAGCTTTGTTTCAAGATAACCCTTACCTAAGTATTACTCTGACCTTGCCCTGCTATGATGACAGGAATTTTGTAAATTTTTAAAAAATTCTGTCTCAGGAAATTTATCTTGATTGTGAGATGCTAGGAATAACACTTCAGAGAAACGAGCCAGAAGAGTTTAATAATACTTCATGAACTGAAGCGTTTTCCTAAAGTTTTCTGCTCAGTGTTAGAAACAGTGGCTGATTCCTTATCAATCACACGGCCAAATGTGATAAAAACCCATTTTGCCCATGTTCTGTTTTCCAAACACCCCACCAGATTTCTTTAGAAGTAGTATCTCTAATGGAAAGTTCTCTAAGAAAGAAAGAAATGTCACCCTCATGAAGACAGCAAACAGCAGGCACTGCCAGGCTCAAGAGACAGTCCTGCCCTGTAGACATGAACAGTTAATCTTAAGAGTCCTTGATATACACAGCCTCCAAGAAAAAGTATTGTATAGAGAATTGTGGCTTGTTGTCAGTGCTCTAGGAAAGCATAATGGAGGTACTTGTCACTATAAACTGTTTAAAAAGGCAGACATTAATGAAAAAAAGCCACTCACATGATCACAAAATAAAAACCCAGTGAAACCAGGAACAACAACGGCATTTGATTATAATTCCCTTGAACTCTCCCACTGGCTATCCTGGCTGTGCATCTCCTCTCTTGCAGGCATTTTTAGTACAATACTGTGCTTTTGGGGTCTGTTATTTGGATGCTTTTATTCTGGAAGTTGTGAGTTTCTATTTGGAGAATAAATGGTGGATAGCAAGCAGCAAGGAGCAAACTTCAATCTTGTTTACCACCAACCCCCTCCTCATCCCAAACCCCAAAAATGCAAACCAGAAGTAGTTTCCATTAGCGAGGAGCGTGCCATACACCATACCTTTTACCAACTTTGCCATTACCAGGAGAACTAGCTACTACGGGGGAAGGATGGGAAAGAGTTTTTTTTCCCCCCCCCTCCTGGTAGTTGAAGAAAGCTGGATGAACTGAAGAAGCTCCAATGAACCGATTTAGAACAACAGCTATGATATTTATACCAACAGACACATCTACCTTAACATGCAATCTATGCTGAATCTATGCTGGCTTTTCGCGACCTTTAGATGTCATTTTCACTTGCAATGCTTCTGTGAGAAAATAAAACAAGCTGCTGTGGAATTTGGGTCTAACATACACAAGAAACTAAAACACACACAGTACTGGCAATGGTCAGCCATTGAGTACGAAAGTGAGATCCTGAGAAGCAGAGCAGTCTGACTCGTTTCACAGCTGCTCTGGGCTTGCTGGCTTATTTGCAAGGATGCTGAGACGCTATCAGGGAAGAAGGAAAGAAAAAAGGAGAACTGACCTCCTTCTGCAAAGACCCAGGTAGCTTTCAGGCTTCCAGCCCCAGTGCAGTGGCAGAATTTGGGGCAGAGGAGTCAGGGCCACGGGAGGCGTTTAAAGAAGTGCCACCATCTTCCCCACTCTGTTCTAGCCATCCATAGTTAAACTTATATCCGCTTCAGTTGTGCTGATAGCCACTGAAATAGCCTCCTTTGGCATCATTAAGATAAAGTGAAATAATCAGCTGCCTTTGGCTCTCCCTGCCCTCCGACAGGATGGCAGAGAGTGCACCGATCCAGGGAGGGCTCTCCCATTGCTTCCCCATGCATTTAGTGTATAAGAGCCATTTGTGCAGGAGACTACAAACACTAGATGTTTGATACCATTCTCTACAGCTAAATATTTGAAAAAAAAAATCTCAGCTCAGAGCCACCAACATGCCTGTGTTGCTGTAAGTTTTATTGCAGTTAAGGTGCGACAGGTGTTGTGTCAAAATGTGTTACTGTATGATCACTTTCTTGTGATTTTAATTTTGCTGCTATGGAGAAGTAGAGAAAGGTGAAAGAACAAATATTAGTGGCTCTGTGTCTTCAGACAAAATTACTATCCTTAGTTTGCCCTTGCACAGTTCAGCATCAGTGCATTATCGATTGGAATTAGGAAGTTAATAAGGTTTGGGCTAATTAATCAGATGGGTAGGGACTGGAACTGCACTGCAAGGCTTAATCAAGTCATCAAAGCTCTCAAGCCATGAAGAAAGTAATTAAAGGAAAAGGATGCCTGTTATACAGTAACAGGAATCTAGGAAAGGACAGGAGCAAGATAGAGAACCTCCATTTTCTTTTGTGCACTTTTCTGATATAAATCAGACCAAATGACCAAGGTACAGTGCTCAGCTTCCTATCAGCAAATTAAGTTGGATGAATTTATAAATCATGCCATAGAGGAATTTAGTCCAGCTGGTCTAATTGCCAAGAAAGCTATGTTTGTTCGTAGTGACTTTATTTTTACAATATTGAGGCCTGCAGCACAAGCTCTTACTGTCTGTGACTGTTACCCCCAAAGTGGATGGATTTGGAACGAAGCGACAGCGCTTACCAACCTAATAAAATTAACTTGTTTGTTAAGGCAAAACTGATAAAAGTGAAAGCATTATTTTACGGTCTATTGGGTGTTTATTGCAGAAGGTTATTTCTTGAACGTTGTTTACTCCATTGCTCTGCTGAAAGGAATATAAGCACTGCAAAACCCTTAGTGGTTTCACTTAGAAGCAAGTCTATAGCCTTTCTGATTGTACTTTGCAGCTCATTGCTGTGACATTAACAGTAATGCAGGCTAGTTTTTGGCAAAGAGCATGGAAGAAATAACCACTAATGGCCTAAACTAGCATTTAATACGTGTCCTTTAGATGTATAGTCACTCATGGATTTAACGATTAAAGGGAAGCTGTGCAAACTTTGACCACCGTCGGCTGAAGAGCAGCTTACTTGTTCAGTGTCAATTTGTGTGTTATTTTCCTGGAAATTTCAGTGAAAATAAAGATTTTCTCTCAGTAATTTTTATTTGGTTTCATTCTGTTTTCAGAACTAGAATTTTCACATTTGAGCCTTTTTATTATAAAGAAAATTAAAAAACGCTTTGAAGGAAAATTCAGGGTAGTAGAAAAACCGGCACTGAAGAAACGAGTGCATTTAAGTAGGTGAAGCATTTGAATTCTCATGACTTGACATTCTCATCTTCTGTATCCTTAACAGAGCGGGTTTTGTTTTCACAGATGGCTGGCCAATAACCCCCAAAACTATGCAACAAAGCATTGATAACAAAAATAAAATGGGGAAGATAAAATTAGTTTGGATAAAGTGTGCTTCAGCAATGCATGGATGATCTTTGAATATCTATTTTGGAATAGTGCAGTTTGAGAAATGAAACTCTATCCATATATTTAAATTATAACTATACCTAGGGCCCGAGATATGAGGTTCAGAGGTTGATCCTTTGTCTATTTTTTTCAACTTTGGAGAGAGACAAAATCAGACTACCTCGTTCTACAGCAGGGATTAAATTCATATGTTTAAATGTTGCTGCTTTATAAGTTCAGCCTGCAGTGAATCTTCTATGAATTAAGGAAATGCGTGCAGCTAATCTTGTCTGTGTTTTCAGATGGAACTCAAAAGGTAAAATGCTAGAGCTCTGGTGCATGTCTTAGGTTAGTTTTGAGTTTAAGCTGTGTTTTGACGAGCAGTTTGCAATAATGAACACATGATAATTCATTAAAAAGAAACTACTCTTGCCTCATGCCAAGAAACTGCCACATGTCCCATATCCAAGTTTGATTTCACCCTGTATTTCACACAGGATACTAGCAAAATTCCTATCTAACGGTACACAGTGTTTTACGCTAGGACTTATAACCTAGACTGAATGGTATTTCTTCAGGAGGGGCTTTAGCAGGATGATGCTGAAAGAGGCCATTCTAATATTTATTGCTTGTAAGATGAAAATGAGTCTGTTAATGCAAAGCTATTGAAATTAACATTAAGATGTTACTGAAGTCAAAAAAGGGAAAATCCAGTGTTCTTCACCTGTCTGTCTGTATGGAAGATATTTTGTTTGAACATTTCATTTCTGTCCTTACACACATACATTCACATTTTTCAAATTATATCTGCCCAGAAAAAAACACGGTATGAAACAAACAGGAATAGTGGCTTCAAAGAGCTGGATGCTGAAAAATAAGGCTAAAAGGGAAGGCATCTTTAAATAGGTTTGCTTGCGTGCTAACCCCTACGTGCCTCTGCTGGCAAACACTTTGGAGAAAGTCTGCAGAGAATACTTTATAATTCAATGGTTAATGTTTTGGAAAGAGTCTGTTAGAAATATATTGTGTCTAGTAATTAGCATTGTGGAGGAAAAAAAAATGTATTTCGATAAGATTTCAAAGATCAAACAAATGCTCAGTCCAGCATTTAATTCTGGTCTCCTTTCTACCTAAGCAGAAATGAATATGAGAACATTTCTATCGTTCTTTGTAGGTAATACAAGAACTTAAGTATTGATTCAGATCTAAGGTTTAAAATATTACGTCTCTTAGTGGCCATTTCTGTATTTTTAGAGAAAATGTGAAAAGAGGGCAAGTATAGATTGCCACTATTCCTGATACGCTCTTTGAGCTTCCCACTGCATGAATTTTAGGGATTTCATAAGCCGAGTTTGCATTCAGCTCTTTTGCTGAACACGGTCCTTGGAGGAACATTCTTCTGTGAGTTTGCTGAGTCCTTTTGGAGCAACTTCTACTTCTGTCACCGCAAACATCCTGCGGCAACGAACGTAAGTACACTCTATGTGAAAAGTTCTTTTTGCCAATTTTTAAACTTTCTGCCTAACAAGTGCATTTAAAAAACAAACAGGAGAACCTATTGTAGGTCACATACTACAGGGATCTAAGGCCAAGGTTTATGTGACCAGCTTTACTTCACCAGGTTTCGTATCAGGACAGGACAGACTGCACCTGTATCTATATCCCCACAATAACAACGGAGCCCTTTTGTTAGCTACAAATGAGAGAAGCTAATTAACAGGACAGGTGATACAACAAGGCCCTGCCAGCAGCGCAGGAAAATAAAAGGTTTTAACTGCGACTAGGGTAATTTCTTTGCCGTGTGCAAGGACCTTCCCGGCTTAGTGAAGTGATCCCAGCAGGCGCTCACACCCAGCATTCGTTCAGCTGGATTCTCATGAGTTTGCTACAGCCAACACTCATCTTCCCTGCTCGGACGTCTGGTCCCCAGGGACCAGCTCATTCTTTATGGGTCAGTGACCAGCTGTCGCTCGGTGCCAGCATGGGTCATACTCTAAATACTGGTAATCTAGAACTGAAAAGCTTAACAAACCATTAATAGTCCCCAAACTGCCCAGTTATTTAATTCATTGATGAGCAATCCTAATTTACAGAATTTTAATCCAAGTGACCTCTCAGGGGTGTCAGATCCTCAAGTCCTTACATACACTCTCATGTCCTCATTGAGGTAAACCTCTAAATGATTTTAATGAAAATGGCAGGAGTATAAAGACTGAATGGAAACTGAGTAAAGGAGTACTGAGTTTGAGCCTTCTATTAATGCATACAGGCAGCAATGCCCATTCATTCTTACTGGTATGCAGGATGGACAGGCAAAACCACAGGTCCGAGACCTGGGACAATTAAAACAGCAAGAGGAAATATTGAGCCTTGTGAATACCAGCAAGGTTTTCATTAATCAGGTTTGTAATAAAGATGGCCAATAGGTGTTTGCTTTTTAAATGGATTTTTAAAGGATGCAAAGCAAATGTATCAGTCATGAGTGTAATCACCATTGTTTGAGCTGTGCAGTTTCTGTAAGTAGGTGATACATGAACATTAGAATTGACACAGTACATCAGTAATGCTGAGTTTATCACAGCAATCACCAATAATTACTGCAGTCTTCTGTCTCGGGCAAGCAGGGCACAATGGCGTGAGCTGGGCGAACAAGAAGCTTAGAGGGAACAAAAGCAAGAAGCAGAGCTGCTTGACATCAGGCAAGCTTTTAACACACCATGTCAATCATTCACTGCCAATGTAGTTTGAGAGCTAACTTTTCAAAATTATATCCAGGTACCACTACCTCAATATGTTGCTGCTTTAGAAATAACCAATGCTCATAGCATGGGATTAGTGGTTTTTGGCTGTTCATGCTTAATCTAGCGATGCTACCTGCTTTTTCATCCCAGTTTACTGCACCGTGTTTCTACATGGTTGTCTAAGTGATATGTGAAACACCATATCCAGTTTTGAAAGGTCTATTGTAAAAGCTGCAATTATTTTTTGCCCTAAGAAAATACTGGTGTTTAAATATGTAAGGAATTAGATCTCTTTCAGTGTATCTCGCTTTCCAGTATTAGTTTGTATTTTAGAACCACTAGGCTTCTAACTGAAATCTTTCAGTTGTTGAGAGATGGGTAAATGACCCTCTTGTTTATGAGAGTAGGCAGTGATCCAGTTAATCACTCAGGTGATATGTTGGTTACCTGAGCTGTTACCACATGGTACTTCTCTGGAGATGCCAGTAGTATAATAGCTTTGTGCCGAGTCTTCGACAGGACTGTCTTCACTCAAAGAGGTGTTTTAGCTCATCCACTATCTTTCACTGTTTCGGCAACTGAAACAATAAGTACAATGACACTAGCTGCCTGAATGACCTTCAAGAAAGTTATTATTATTATTATTATTATGCTTTGGGGCTGATGTGGTGCTTGCAGCTTCTTTGAAGTCACTGCTTCTTTTACCAGAAGAGAGCACCTGTGCCGCTAGATTTCCATGTAAGTAATGCCTTGTTGTACCTTAGGGATCACTTCTCTCAACTCCAGTGCTTTGGGTCAAAATTTGCCCTTGCTTGACTCAATATGTGCTAGCCCAGAAAGCAAGTTTGCGAATACAGTAGTTAGTTAATTTTATTAACTACAGTAGTGGTGCTACCATGGAATTGGCTTTTTTGGAGTCAGCATAATGAAACTTTGAGTTTGTCCGAAGTGTTCTGAAGCATTAGAAGTGGGTTACACTTCAGTCGCTGTAAGCTCAAGGAGGCACAAAATAAGCCCTGGCGAACCATGTAATCTAGGTCTTTATTTCTGAATTTCTCATCTACTGAGACCGTGTTGATAGTGCCTTATTATTACTTATTATCTGTTTCTTGCCAATTATTATTTGTGCTTTGTTGATCTCGTGTAATAAGATTGTACATTGTCATCATCTTGTCTCTAAGACTTGTGGCCTTTACTAAAGGTAAAATCACATTAGGGCATTTAGAGTTGAAGAACCTCAAGCACGAAATGCTGTGATTTGTCATTAGGAAAAGGATTAAGAGACAGGGAAGTTAACATGCTCAGGAGGAGCCAGACTTACCTGGGGGATGTTTTAACATTCAGTACAGTTTGACTGAAAAACAATGAGAGTAGAAGAGAGGCAGAAAAAAAAAAACCCCTAGAACTTATTTAATTCAACATTTTTGCTTTGGAGATATTACTTTCTTGAGGCTGCTCCAGTCGCTTTGAGAAGACCAACCAGTCTAGCTGGTACAATACAGTGAGCACTCAACACACAGCTATGCAAAATTTAGTACAGTTCTTATTAGCTAGCAAAGCAAGGGATCTTCTCCCAGTTGATTTGAGGCAGCCTTTAAATTTATGACAGCAACAAGCTCTCCTCCTGATTGCAGATGGGGTGCCAGTAGCATGCAGAGCAAAGATAGGTATGCCTGGAAGATTTTCTCTTGGAGGTTAGGATTGTGTGATGCTCTGGTGTTTTTTTTTCCTTCATAGACATGACTGCAAGGCTGTTTTTTAGGCAGTGCTAAGGAGGGGGAAAAGCAAGGAAGAAAAATGTTTGCAGATGTGTCTTTAAGTTAGTTGTAACATTCATGGGATACACTGAAAGAGAATACAGAGGAGTGGTAAACAAAACTCACTGACTTTATGAAAGGTTAAGCTAGTCATCTAACTCTTATTCCCACTTTTCTTACGTATAACCTTTTTCCTGTTTTGTAATCAGCTGCAATGCCCAGCAGATTTACCCGTTATGTCTGTAGTAAGACATTTATTACGTGGTGGTTACTTCTAAAGAGAAATTCCTTATCCTTTGGAATTGATGCTTATTAACCTTGGCTTAATTGTGGTCCTGAGCTGTCACTCATTTATTATTTATCTTCAGGCCCTTTAACCTGCTTCTCTATCCATTTCAACAAAACAAGGCCACCCTGGAGGCTTTTCCTTGCCTAAGATACGTGCAGCTTTTCCAAGCTGCAGATGGCTCTCGGTGTTAATATCCAGCAACATCATCTGTTCTAAGGAAAGTCTCTCTTGCTGCACTACGTGGGAGCTTTGCTGAGCTGCTTGAAAATAGGAAAGCTCAAAGTTTGTTACATTGACTGCATTAAACCGCTTTGCACTGTACTTTACTGTGTTCCTGTTGCTGAGGCTGATATAAATCAAGGTGCTGGTTTATGGATGGTCTTTAACTTATTTTTATTTTTTCAAAGCTTTTTCTTTTGTTTAATTTATTCTTTCAATAAGGTCAATTTTCCAATCTGGTTCACAGGATGTGCTGACAAGCAGTTGTGTCGAATCAGCCAAAGGAGTAGTGTACCAATGCATAGGAATCAGAATGAAAGGAGAGGAGACAGGTATCTCACACCAGTATGTCATGGAGTAACATGGAGTGAGCCATGAATGCTTGTTCTGGTGACTGCTAGGTCACAACTTACCATTGCTGTTGAGGACTTACCCTATCATCTGTGTGAAACCAGAAAGCTGAATTTCAAAGGCGGCACAGACTCTGCTCCATTCAAGTTGTCCAGGTTAAATTAGAATGCTCTGGGGAAATGGCAAAACGACATCTGGAGAAGCTGACCTCCAAATAGATTCGCATTTAAGATACTGTAGGAATTCTATTATCACATTATTCAGTTCTGTACAGCATGGGGAGATGTACAACTAACAGACATATTTTTTGAAAAAAATTGTGTTTAGCTCTGTTACCAGAGTTTTGCAGGAGCTGAGACTCCAATTTAGTTGGAACACACTGAAAAGTACTATAATTTCCGGTGATCCAAACGCTTTTTCTACAGAACGTCTTCTGAGATACTAAAAATCTTTAAAACATATTTTAAAACATATTTTTTATGCTATATACATACATTTCATTTCTGATTTTAATGCAATGATATATTTTCAATAGGAAGAATTGAAATGCTCAGTTCCAAACTGTAGAAATGCTTCAATATAGTTTTTATCAGTGTTCTGTCAAAGAACTAGGAAATGTTGACCGATAAGTGAATTTCTAACTGAAAAAATACCATTGAAAAATCTGTTTTCCTCAACCAGTTCTGCTCCTCAAATTTACTTTGCACATGAATTAAATCAATTTCTGAAAGGTGAGACAGTCCCTCCTTGCACCTACATACCCCTGCCCGGAGAGCCGGCTGCCTCACTCCAGAGCAGAGTCAAAGTGTGAGTCAATGTGTAAACAACAGACCGGGGCAAGGAGGCTAACCTAACTAGTAGTAATTGCCAGGCAAATTCCTGAAAATTCACCCATATTTGACAGAAATGCACTGTGGGAGCAATTGCTTTCACCTGTTCCCTCTTTGTGTGTGGTGTTTTGGCGCTCTGTAGGGATATGTGCTTTTTCATGAACAGAAAATATAGTTAAGGCCAAACCAAAGGGATATTCATGGGGATTTTGCCACTCTGCTTTCCAGCTGAGGGCTGTTTGTAACAAAGGCTGGATAAAAAGACCCCCCCCCCCCAAAATCTCATGTCCTGGAAAGCTGCTAAGAAATATTTCTTCCCCTGCCTCCCATTCCTCAGAGATGGAAGATGCAGGTCCTTTTAGAAGAACAGCAGAAATCACAAACCAGTCTCCCTGCCCCCTTCCCCTCCCACTCCGAAAAAGTAGAAGGAGGGAGAGGAAAAGGGTTGGGGAAGGGGAAAGGAAGAGAGAGGGAGAGAAAGAGAAAGGCAAACAAGGGTGGGGGAGATGTGACTTGACCGTAACTGATGTGATCTAAGGGCTACCTGCCACCAAACAGGGTAATTTTGTTCCTTCACCTCCCCCCCCCCACACATTGTGCTCCTCATTGCGCTGCTACTGCTGCTGTTTTGACCCCACAAAGAGGCAACGTAGGGAACAGACATTGAATTTTTTCCCTTTTGATGTAGTCAGTTTTCTACGCGTCTGATCCCTGAAACCATTCTCCATGGAGCAAGACAAGTGTTAGTGCAGGCAAGAGGAAATTTGCAGAAAAGTCTGGCTAGGCATTATAGAGATAGCAGCTAGATGTCTGATGAGTTTAGCTGCGTTACTAGACAGCACCCTCAGTCTTTGTCACCCAGTGAATAGTGATTTATTTATCCGAAGTGGAAAGCTCTACGAAGAGATCAAGGAAGATTCTCTTCCTTCTGCAGTAGCCCAAGGCCACTCACATGTGCTGAGTGCAAAGCTGGCGCAGAGGAAGAATAGGTCTCCCATATCCCACGTAAGTGTCCCAATCACTGATCTGCTTCTTAATCTGGGGTGGAGATGTCTCTCTAAATTCCTGTGCTGGAGAGTCCTTTCCTAGCGAGAATTTCCTGGAGAGTGGTGCATTCTCGGGCAATGTCTCGATCGCCACAAATTAGCATTAGATTAAAATAAAAACAAAAACAAAAAAAATCCTTTTGTTGATGAATTCCTAGATAGGTTCTACTTGAGATTGGTGGGCTTTTTTGCAATAGTGTTTGGCAACTGCTGAATGGCTGCAACAATGTCATTGACTGTATAGGAGTAACTTGAGAACCCAGTCAAAAGGAGAACGGTACCCTGGAAGATGCTGTGCAGAAATAACTCTTTTCCCAAAACACCTTTACTCCATCATTCTGCGCGTACAAGTGGCACAATAGCTAAACCTTGACTGGAAGGAGAGAACCTTGCACTGATCAATTAATCCTTGACCCATTTGCTTCTGCAGGTGGTTCTTTGGGGACTAACAGATAATGGATCCAATATTTGGATGCAATCAACGCTGACATTATGAAAGTTAATAAAACTCATTATCCTCTGACTGTGTGCTCCCCATGGCAAGGCACAAAATGTTAATTTAACATGTCGTTAATTAAGTAACCTCTAAGTAGCCACAAGCCTCTACCTAATGTTTAGAAATGAAAAAAAAAATTGGAGCAAAGCTACTTGTGTGGCAAAAAGCCTCAAAATGATCCTACCCTCCAAGCAACCAAAATGATTAAGTTTCTTCATTTTTTGAGAGCCTGACTTTGGGAAGGTAAGATTATTTTAAATTAACCTTCTCTAGTCTTTCATGTACTAAAATAATATGACATTATTGATCCTAACACAGAAACCAAAAATTATGCCGTTTATCTGTTCTGTTACTGGTGAAACATATGCACAAGAAGAGGTATGAGAAAGCTGGCTTAGATCAGTACGGTACAAACTGGAACAAGGAAATGGCTCAGGAGTTAGCTGTGTATATAGGAGGGTTTATGTGAAACTGCAAAGGAAAACTCCAGTCCTACTGGATTTGAAAGCAGATAAAAGGCTTTTGGCATTTGTTTCTTGAAGTGGAAGCACAAGGGATCTGTGCGGGTGGCATGTTCACTAACCCCAAAGGGTGGATTCTTTCACTGAAGAAAGGCATAATTCTGCTGGCTTCTGGAGTATGGTAGGCAAACATTCGTCTAAACCTCAGTCATTGAAAGCTAAGTGTCTGGGCTGAGTTAATCATGTAAGTCCTTTCTATAGATAGTCACTATAAACGCCTTCCTGTCCCACCTGATTTACATACCTGTCTTAGGTTGAGAGGAATATCTCCGAAGGTGCCTATTTTGTCTCTGCTGATGATGGTGTGAGCCCAGGCAAGTAGGTCAGACCAGAAGTTGAACTGACGAGGAGATTCCCAACTACATATAGACAAGATCATTATGACCTGAACTTGTGGTAATACATAAGTTATACTGCGTGAGCTATACTGCATGAGCTGTACTGCTGTTGCTAAAGTGCTGCATCCCATTCTGCATTTCACCATCACCCCTACCCCAGGGACCCAAAAAGCACTGGCTAGTTTGACAGAGTGTCACATCTGAACTGCTTGCAACTGTGTTCCCTACCTGTATCTCTTCACAACCACTCTAACCCCTGTACTGGCAGGTGTACTGCTACAAATGGTGGTAGTATACTAGTATACATTATTCCCAGTTGAGTAGAGATTGAGTTAAACCAACAAAAGATGTCTCTATACCCATATAAACGTGGGTAGGATTAAATACTCACAAGCAACCAAGACAGCATGGTCTAAGAAGTTACTGCCTCCTCAGTAGCAGTGTTTTAAACCGCTGCCCCAAGTCAATGGTTTGTGTTTCTGACCACTCCGTCTCTCTCTCCTAAGGACTGGGTAAGCATGACTGTGTCATTTCAAGTCACTTTTCTACCCAGGGCAGATATGCTGCTCAAAATGGCTGCAATTTTAGCGGGTGTCTTGCCCAATCAAGTTTAGCTCAAAGAAATATATTCTGCCAGAGCTCCTCAGGTGTATATAACACCGCCCCAGTGACTCATTATAGTAGTTAGTTCCATGGTGGCATTTAGAGCTATGAGCCAAACGTTTGGGAAATTAAATGTCCGTCTTACTTCACTGCCTTGAGTATATCTGCATAGATTTAAATCAGAGGGTATTGGATCCATTGTCATTTAAATAGCTCTTCTCTTATGTGTGTTATTCATAGGCACAAACCCACTATTGTTTAAAAATGAGACTTCACAAGAAACTTCAGTTTTGCATTAAAAAACCTCTGCAGTCCGTTCTGCTAATGGATCATCTGTCACTGTCTCTCTGCCTTCCCCTCAGCATTCCCAATCCATTCATTGATAAATGTCTCATGGACATCATGGAAGAGAGATTTATCCCTGGCCAATCACAAACTCTTCATTTCCACAGTCTACTGATAAAACTACACATTACATCTTGTGCTTTCAGATTTCCCTCATGGAGGAAGCCTCATCGACAATCCCTTAAGCCACGTAACCAATAAAAATATTTTAATTCTTACGTGCATTAAATCAATTGATATAATGCATTAGACTGAAACTGACAATGAAGCTGAAATCCAGTTGAGGTCAGTTCTCTTTATATGTTGTTTCTGTTTAAGGGCTTTAAGACATTGCCAATCAACTCTAATTGCTCTAAACAGTCTGCATTAAGTGTGATTACCCTGCTGAATTCCCACTGTTGTTAGGGTCTTTATTTTAGCAAAAGTCTAAGCACTTATCAGATCTTCCTAACAAAACACTTTAGCTACAGCCCAATACCTTAACCCTGCTGTGCTATTGTCTAGTTTCAACTACATCCTGCGTCTAACTATGCCATCTTTGATGGATCTATGTAAATATGGACTGAAAAGCCTCAGCGAAACCCTTTGTTAAGTAAATATGGAAATCTAACTAAGGACACAACACAAATGATTTCATCGCCTTATGTTTTAAAGCTTGTGTATGGTGCAGCTTTATACAATATACTTACTTAACGTACCTTAAAAAAATCTTTGTTATCAAAGATACATAAATATCAGTAAGATATTTTTGGTGACAAGGTCAGCTTCTAGCAGCCACAAGCTATGACCAAACTATAATATAGAAATGCAAATTATGAATAACAAGAATGTATTTTAAAGATAAAGGAGTTTGTGTGTGTATACAGAGAGCCTGCTTAGTTCACCATTTTCTAAAGATCCAACAGATGTAAAATGATGGTATAGAATTTTGCATACATAGATAATAATATACTTCACTTTTAGGTCTCAATAGATTCCTCCTAATACATTGTTCTCTGGTAGATGTTCATACTACCACTCCCAGGTAGGGGAAAACAAGACAAGTCTGAGTTTGCTAGCTTGGCTGAGATATACATAACTAAAGCCATAAATGGAAGTTAAATTAATCTACAATTGTCTAATTTTGGGATTAAGGTTTTATACCCTGGCTCCCACAGTAAAAAATAAAAATTAAAAAGTGGATTTAACTCAAACCTCATTTATATGAAATTTATATGAATGCAAACATTCTGTTAGGCAGGAAGAATTAGAAGTATGACAGATTTATGCTGCTGGCAAAGCCAGTTTGGGAAGTTCCCTCCTTGCACCCATTGGAATTCCTGCTCTCATAGTGATTTTGTTTGCAGCATTAACCTGTGGAGTTACATGTGCACAGCTTAGTGGGCTGCAATCTGCAGCATGCAAACTCTCCCTGTCCATTACCTCTCTGTTGTTGTCTGCTGCCTTTTAGGCCAGGATGGAGGAGCCTGAAGAGTCTCTAGGATGTTGTCACAGTATGTCACACATCTTAGCTATAGATAACTGTATGTTCACCAGGAAGCAATAAGCTCCCACCAAGTTCTCAATAGGCTGTTTTTGACCTGCCTCACAGCTTTCCTCCCACCACAGTTTTCAAAGTTCAGTTATAAGCTTTTATCTCACTACCAAAAAAAATCACCTATTTGTTTGATTTTGGAGAAACATGAGCATGTTACTAACATGCCTGATGAGAAGCAGAGAAAGAAATTTCATTTCACTGTAGAAATAAGATATTTCCCCAGAAGAACTTCAGTCCTTCTCTGTGCCCACTGCAAAAATTTCTGGGTTCTGCAGAGATATGCATGTAAGAAATGAGAAAGAGTTTGTTTTATTTTAGTATTTAAATGGTACATTGCTAGTATTCTCATTAACGTCATGAGAAGTAGACACACAGTGTTATTTTGGTCACATTCAGCGGTGAGTAGGCATAATCTATTGTAAAATTGCTATCTGTTAAGATACTCTGTGGCTTCTTATAGTGAGTAGATTAGCACCTTACTACCATAAATTAATCCATTCAGGAACCACAGTTGGCCTAAAGACACTGTGAATACACAGAATATCTGGGTCTCCCTGGTGCCAGAGACCTTTCAGTGCAAATGGGCAAGATAAGTCCACAAGGAGAAAAAGGAAAACACAAGGAAGGGCACCGTGTAGTGGGATGGAAGCAAATATTCTTAGATCCAGTGGCTTGGGGTGAGCAAAGCAGAGGGAAAGAAAACAGCAGATGGGAAGTGAGAGAATCAGAATAAGCAATTAGTCAGCAGAAAGTGGTGAAAATGTGCTCACTACTTAGAGACATCTCTGGATGTTCAGTGACTCCAGCTCTGTCTGCTTTGGCAATTCCTTCTGCTGCTTGAATCCCAATTTTATCCCAAACCCCGAGAAACAGTTGAGGAAAGATGCATCTCATGTTCTACTGCTTGCACAATGGGTGTAGGAGTCCATGGCTGTTCTGGTTTTACCTCCTTCCTAGCATTGTGGTATAACAGCGTAGTACTCCCTGCTTTGACTTTTTACTTTCTGCCCCCCCGTAAGTATCTGCTTGATGTTTGGCTGCAACCTGTGTTCAGGAAGTCATGTCTTCTGCCATGGTCTCCTGCAGGCAGCTCTTACAGTCTCTGTGATCCCTTTGTTATTAATCGCTATTATTGCATACTATTATTTTACAAAGTCTTTGTTATTTATTGCCCGGTGACTATTTAAATGCTTAGGAATTTCGGAGAAGGGAAACTGCACCACCTGATAACTCTTAGAAGTATCCAGAAAACTGACACATTCAGTCTTTCAGTTCTTTCAGCGATTATGTTTTTAGAATCACATTCCTAAATGGGCTAACATAGACGCTAACTTAGTTTGTGTAGGATGCTGAGCTCCTTTATCCCTTTTAGCATTAAATCTTACAGGAAATCTGGTAGCTACTGAGGATTCACAAAGCTTCTGTCCTGTATTAAGCTCAGGCTGCTGTTGGCCGCACTAACCCAAACTGTCCTTCTATTACTAGCTTCTTATCTGTAGCCATCACTTTCACCTGCTTTCTGGTATCTTACGGCTGGAGTGATGACCAAGTGAGACACAGTCCTTTGGGTGGGCTCACGGTTCAAGGATGCACTCCACAACTTTTAACTTGGGCAAACAATCACATGACTAGTGTTTCAAAAATACTTAAGACTTGAGAGTTAAGTAATATTTTCAGAGTAGAAAATACTACATAAGGCCCTAATTCACGTGTAGTCTTCTGGGCAATTTGTACCAATTCCAAGTTTTTGCATTTTTTTCCCCTATACTAAAGATGTGCAACTGTGTGGGGCAAACGCTCCTCTGAGATCTGCGAGGCTGTAATCTTTGCACTAGGTCAATATGGAATATAAACCCTGCTTCTATGTTGCTAGCAGGAAGAGCTGGGGTGGTATCAATGGGAGTTCTGCTTTAGAGGAGGATAGGATTTGCAACTGTAAAGAAACGCTAACCTTTTCTGATTTCAGACAAGATTCTCAAACAGTCAGCAAGGAGGAGAATTATATGGATATCACACCTGTTCCTTTTTTTTCAGAAGGAAAGGAATGAATGGTGTAGGTGCCTCTCAAAGGCAAACGGGCTGGAGAGCCCTTTTTATCTGTCTTTCTCAGTTTGCAGTAGCTTGAGCATGATCAGAGTTGACCTTAAAAGCTGATTCTTTTGAACTTCTTCATTCTCTCTACGAGATCATTACAAATCTATGGAATTTTCTTTCCGAAGTTCAGAGGCATCTTAGGGTAACTCTGATTTACTGCATTAATTTCACAGATAATCTAAAACCTATGTTAGTACTTACAGCTTATGAGAGGTTTCATGCTCTAAATAATATATTTAATAAATGCGTTGTGCAAATTTAGAAGTAGTCACTGGAGCAAGTGTATCGTAAGAAGGAGTAATATATGAATACAAGGTTATGATCTCTTCTACTTGAATTACAACAGTAAGGACTAACTCTAGAAATGCAGTATAGTTACTCGTTATTCACTGGGTAAGCATACAGTCTTTTAAAATACATAGTGAAGTTTTTATTACTTAAAATTATATGATTGACTATAATATGTCACACTCTCAGTCAACAGTTGCTGAATGTGGCCACTGAAGATTTAAGATGCCTGTTAACTATTAAAGTTGCAGGTATTTATGTATGAATGATCAACTGGTTTTCCCTCTCCAGTACAACCTCATTAAAAAATATCCTCCGCACAAGCAGCAGCTGCAAATTAAGAAGTTAGAGACCCACGGCAAAATATGTACAACTCAGCTGCAAAGATGTGCTTGCAGAAATAATACTGTGGAATGTAAATAGTCTCATTAACTTTAGAACGGCTGGTTATTAGCCAAAGGCCTAATGCTAGACCTACAGGCCATCCTCATTTTCAACCCCTATGGCCTGCATCACAGCTTTTCCTTCTGTTTCCCTGAAAGCCAAGAAATCTTTGTATGCTCCAAAGACAAACATCCACCTAGTCAAAAGCATTTCATCTCCTTCTCCGTGTTGGTGTGCAAGCGGTATGTACAGTTCAGCGTGCCTCCGAGGCCTTACCCGACTGAGTCCCACCTTGCAATGGCCGAGCGCCCCCGAAGAGTGGCGCGTTCCCTTTTCCTTGGCGCCCTATAACTGAACACAGCTCAGCACTTGGTTATAGTCAAGGGGTGCTAGCAGTACTTGCCTGTGTTACAGAGTAAACTGCTAGGCTGACTAGTTCTAGACATCTGCTACCAGATGTCTACCAACAACTGTAAGAAGTTTGACTTACCCGTGTGGTTTGTTATGGCCCTATGTAACATAAGGCAGTAAGGCTGTTCGTGTCACCAGGCTGCCAGTGACAGTGATCACTTGAGCAGCGGTTTCAGCTGAGTCTTTAACAAAGGACTTCAGCAGGCACCACACTTGCTCCCAAAACTGCCCTTGTTGAGCTGAAGTGCATATCATAACTATTTTTTTTTTCTTTTTTTCATATGTGTACTGCCTCACACGTGAAACCTGTCTCTCCTAGTCCAGCAGGAGCTGGTGGTCAGACCTTTTTGGGATCTTGCTCTGCGTTATTAAAAACATGAGCGCGTGCCTCCTCCGTCCCTTCAGAATTTTCAACTATGGCGTTAGAGGCCATGCCATTTTAACCCAAAACCTATTTCTTCTGCTTAAATTTCAGCTGGAAGGTTTACATTTGTCATGAACAGTGGATCTCAAAGGCTGGCTCACCTGTTGGTTGTTAAAACTCTAGCAAAAAAATGTTCAGCCTTCTGACTGAAAACACACTGTGTTCATGTTGTAGCCATGCTGAAAATGCTAAGTGACCCTTCAGACTTTGCTGCGAAACATTATCTATTCAATTAATGGGCCATAAAATGATTTAGATAAAAGACAAGCCTGAAATGTCTTTAAATATCCAAGAAAGGAAAGCTAATACTATCTAATTTCTCAGACTTCAAGGATATAAAAGGTTTAGGAAATGTAAAACATCACTTGCGCAGGATTCTGCATGACACTTTAGGAAACCAGAAACTACATACTAAAAGGAAAGGAGAAGTACAATATCCTATATGCGGTAAAACACATTAATGCATGGACACATACTGTCATTTTCCAGGAGTGTTGCATTTTATCCAGTTTTCAGCTAGAATGACTGAAGAACAAGAAGATCAAGTGATCTGACCGCAGACACTGGTCAAAAGCTCTGTGTGACTGGCATTAGCGCTTTCCCAGCTCCCACAAACCACACCAGGACCTCTCCTATATATTTTTTCAATCTGTGAAATAATTTATTAGCTGTCATGGCTATTATGCTGTGACAAAACAGCAATTTTGCCTCTTTATTGGTTTATATATACAAAATAAAGAAAAACAAGGAAGAATAAGGACTTGATTTTCATTGATTTTTGACAGGAGATTTGCTCTGGAGTTTTCGTCCTATATTTGCTGAAGTTGCAGTATTATCCCAACTCTGTAGCAAGCTACTTGGGTTTTAGTGAAATTTTTTGTCTTGTACATGGATCTTTGTCCCAAATAATTTAGAGTATAACTGTCCACCTACTATCAGTAAACCAATCTGCTTTCAGTTACTCCCATTGTATGGAGATTCTGATTATGCTTTCCCTATATCAGAGGCAAAAAACCTTATTTCGTCTTTGGCACATCCCTCAGGTAGGCACTGCACAGCCTCAAGGAGCAATTATGGGAGGGAGTCATAGCAGTTTCCTATTGCCATCCTTTTCATGGCAGCAGACTACTGCCAGAGCTGTATGGACTCCGCAGTGAACTGCACTCAGGCTTTACTTATGATCCTTGCCTTGGCAAACTCAGACTCATGGAGCCATTTCAGGGAAATCAAAAATTTCCAAGTTCTAAATTTATAGATAGAAAAATGTAGGTGATTCCAATCAGAAGAATAGCAGTTAGCAGCAATAACGAGGCATTTGCACTGCATATAAAATGTTAACTTTGTCTTTGGAAGCCCTGGAAATATACAGTGTACCACCGAGTCATGCATAGCTATGTTAATATGGCTGGCTAGCTCATTATACATATAAAGACACAAAATGGTCTCAAATAGTGAGAAAGACTGTGGCATTTAGGTATTTTAGGGCAACCTAACTCCTGTCGTGATTCCAGTAAATTCAATAGAATGCTACGAGATAAAAACAGAAAAGTAGATTTCAAACATTGGATGTCAGGAAAAGGAAAGCCAAATGACAAGAAACCAATAGAAAAAGAGTAAATTGTATTAGTCAAAGGCAAAATAGGACTGGGACTCTAAGGAGACTGAAGGTTTATACGCAATGCTAAGCTTGCTTTCCGGTGGGTCTGTGACCTGGGTCTTCCAATCTTCTGCACCCACCGGCATCCTCCCGCGGCTACTGCTGCTTGTCCCTGCTCGCGGGGCAGGAGCGGCGCCTCTGCCTGCTCCAGGGCTGCTGGGTGCTGCTTTCCTCCTGTGGGAGCAGTGACTGGGGGCTTTGGCTTCTCTACATGCTCCAGTTCTAATGCAAATTGTAGGAAAGTAAAATCTGTGAAGCCTTTACTTCTCCCAGCTGTGGCTATGATTGACCAAGAGGTTCAGATGTCACTAGGGGAGTGAGAGGACTGACAGATGAACAGACACTGTAATCATGCTATGCTGGCTTCTTTTAAGAAACAGGAGGTAAAAAATAAAGCGGAGGACAAATTAATAGCTCTGCCTTAGTGATCGTGGTTTTTTTTCTTTTTTTTTTTTTTTGCCAATAGACTAAATATTTTTGTACAGCTATATAACAGCACTATAGATGAAACCAGGAAAATGCAATTCTTGGTACATGGGAAATAACAAAAAGTGTGTGAGCTGTGTGGGTCTGTCTACCAGCATGACCAGTGCTCAGACTGATGACACCTTCAGGTGTTCTAACTGGGTCTCAAATCTGACACCTCTGTAATGATCAAGATAGCATCGTTTCCAGGACAGCTGTTGTCTTGGGCAGTCCAGTCCACTCCAGTTATGTCTTCATGAGGATGCTGTCGGTTCATATTGACCGCTTTCATTCCTTCCAGCCCCCGAAAACATAGGCTGTAAGACTAGGCTTTGTCAAGACTGTTTGGAGTTCTTCAATAGTGGAAAATATGTCAGGGAAACGCTGTGATTTCTGCCAGTGTGGTTTATCGCTAGCCCACACTGTGCAAGTCTTTCTTTTCTTTTGCAGGTGAAAATCCATAAAGGCAGCAATGGCGTCGTTGCGTAAAAGGGCAGTGAGTACTGCCCGTGAGTACTGGAGGTACAAAGGGAAAAATGGTGAGAGTGTGCCTTTTTACTCCACTGCCAGTTTAAATCCTTCAGCACTATTTCACAAGTGCTATGATCAAGTAAATCTGGAGTGTACTAAAATGTTCCCTCATTTTTTAAGAGGTGGTGTTATTTTTCTTTGTCTTGATCTTGCAGTTAATGCATGTTTTGTTCTCCAGAAGTGAATTTCTGAGGTATGTTCTGAGGTATCCTGCTTGTCCCTTACCCATATTAGCCAGGAGAGTTGTTTCACTTAATTATTTAATGTTTATAAAGCTCTTTCAAGCTCTTTGAAACATATAAGCTGTGATGAGGATGATGATTACCCCAACCATGGCTGTTATGGTCTACAGTGTTTCTGCAGGTGTAGGCTACTTGGTCTCTTGCTCTTCAGGACAACTAAAGACCATATGAAACTTTTTCTGTAAGCATCTGGCCATGATTCCCTGCCTAAAGTTTGCCAGCAAACAACATTTCTGTAGGAAACGTCAAATTGCACAAGATTTGACTTTTTGATATAGTACAAAAAAGATGGAAACGAGTAAACTGTTTGGAGGTTGCTGTCTGTCTGCATAGCCCTGGGGCAAACTTTTTGATAAGGATTAACTGTGGCAGGTTAGTGCTAGACTTAAACCCCAGTGCAGGCTGCCAGGAAATTTGCTGTGAATACGCTAAAAGCCCTCTGAACATGAAATGCTTCTGACGCAGTGCTTGGGTATGTGGCACCAGCACGTTTCTGTGCTGTTTGGCCACTTGCAGCCGGCTGCATTCCTGATCCCCACCTCCACCATGGGAACCTCCCCTCCGTCAACTTTGCCCTGGAAAAAGCACTGAGAAAAGGAATAGAAATTACTTTGCCCACCTTCCTGCTTCAGTGATTGGAGATTTTCTGAGGGTCCAGAAGTTCTCATAAAATAGTGTTTTGATGCTGCCTAGAGAGTTTGAGAAAAATATTTTAAGGGGAGCTTCTCCCCCTGACACACCCCAGGATGGCTTTATGGTTCAGAGCCTGTTACTGAGTGGGCAAGGGAGATAGTTTTCCCCAAACTTTGAAACAGGAAGGCAGAAGAAGGGGAAGGCATGGAACAATTAACTTCCTGTTTGTGCACAAATTCAAAGTTCATAGGGAAAATGGTATGAAGCAGACAGTGGCACCTCTGAAAGTGCTTAAACTGGATGCAGAGCGGGAGACAGAGACACAGGTCTGAGGCTACCCCCAGTGTGCACAGAAGTCTGTGGCAGAAAAAACCAGTAGTTCATTTTTGAATTGAGGAAGATGGAAAGTGGAGGACAGAAAGACTAACAGGTGGAGAGCAAGGACAGGGAGAATGCAGGGAGCGCTGTCTGCATGCATACAGGCACTGTGTCTCACTGCCTGTGCAGGTTTGCAATAGCAGGGAAGTAGCATGAGAACTCAACTCCTCTCCACAGCCACTTGTTTTCCCTTCTCTAAATCTTTTTTTTTCTAACCTCAAAAAATATTTCCGTGTGCCTACCTTTTTTCAAGTGCATTTGTACATAAACTTCAAATTAATCCTGACTGTCTAAGGCTGAATCACTGCACTTCAGACCTTCAGGTGGAAGGTTTAGTAAGTTTGCAATGTGAAGACTGAGATGTCTTGATGTGAATAAGAGCGTCTAGCAGGACATGCCCATGAACTACATATAGCAGTGAAATACCAAATAGTCATAAAGAGAGAGGAAATATCACATTATGTCGATATAAAATAATTTGTTCAATTTTTTTTCCAAAAATTTTCTTGTTTCATAGGCTGAATTTCTGTCACAGAAGCAGTTATCATGTTTTAGGCGACATAATATTGCCCTCTACTGGTCAAATAGCAACATGACTTTTTGGCTGAGGTTAAGGGAAAAATGCAGTCAACTCTCGCTAATGCAAAGTAGTGGAATAACTTGGACCAAAGCAACTGCAAAACAAATTAATTAATAAAATAAATCAGCCTACAGGAGCATTCAAAGGGGGAAGAGCTGAGAAAAAGAAGCATCTGAGATGACTGGAGTGTAGAGAATGCCACGACCATCCCATAATCCTGCATGCTGCTCCATGGGTGGATCACCCACCAGCACGGGTCACCACACCACAGTGTGGCTGCAGCCTTCAAGCAGTGGAGCTTCTTCAGCCCAGGCCGAATTTACCTTGACCTTGCAAACCTGCGACTTGGATAACCAAGAACAGCCTGCACAATGTTTTCCCAGGCATGAATACAAACACATACTGCAAATAACCATAAATTAGTATTTCCAGCCCTAAACACTGGAAAGACTAAGTCAATCTCCACAAAATCAGATTTGTACAACTTTGTTTTCTTTTCTTCCTCTGCCTTCTGCTTTATAAATGAGGTACTCTTCTACATACGTTTCTCTTAACTTTCCGAGGAAAGTTCTTGTACTTACGTAAGAAGAAAAAGAGGTCAGAGTGCTATGTGTTTGCTTGTTTACAAGAGATGGGTCCTTATGAATAAAGCCCAATCTGGAGACTTGCACCGAAATTGGGAAAACTGATAGTGTTGTCTACACTGTTAAAAACTGCAAGCTATTCTTTTAGGCTTGAGGTCAGTTTGCGTGGCCATTCCCTTCTCCGTCCTTTAGCGCTGGAGTACAGAATGCCTAATGTACCCTTTCCTTTTTCTAGACTACGATCACGTTTGATATGTGCAACTCATATAGGAACTTTTGCCAAAATGCCCGCAGAGCCCACCATAACCCGTACCATTACTAGAATTCCTGTTTTTTCATTTTCTTTAGTTCAGTGTATGGGAAAACATTATACAGAAACTGCTTGTCACTGCATACTATGGTGCATGCCAGTCTGGATGAATGAAAATGCATTTATGGTTTATTCCTCACTTTTGGAGTATATAATATAATTTAAATGTTTGGTAACAAAAAAGCCATTTTTTATCACTGCAGGGGCAGGGAAAAGCTTGGAAGCAACACCCAGGTGTAACAGAGACATTTGCTTTTGATTGGAGTCGTTCTAAAAGCAGCTAAATAGAAGGAAGACCTCTTCCTAGTGAGGAGCTAAATTGAGGATTTCTTCCCCCTTTGTAGTCAGATAGCCTTTGTGCATGCCAGAAGATGATGCCACTCCTGCCTTTCACAGAGGGCTGGTACCCTGCTGTCACCAAGGACTTTCACAGGCTCCTGGCCTGGGGGGACAGAGTGGCCGAGATTTTCACTGCGCAGCTGAGGTGGGCTGCACGTTGTGCACAAACATTGAGTTGTAGCTAAAATCCTGCAGGGCTTCAATCCAGTCTTCTTTGCATTACTTCAGTGATTGTGCTGCAGCTGGCCCCGCTCAGTTAATCAGAAACATAGATAGGTGCTGTCTGGCAGGGGGAATGCTTTGTGAAAATTCATATTGATACTTATACCATGAGTCTTAAAAACTCCTTCCTGCTATAAGTCTCCAAAGCTACCAGAACTCCTCTTGTTCCAGTCTCAGAGAGGCTTTCTTGCCTTGTTCAGCCTGGTTTTAGCTCTTGAGGAGAAGAGATACCATAATTTTTTCAGTACCTTTCCAGACAAAAATATGTTCAACAGATTGTGTTGTGCTGTGCACAGAACACCTAGGAAGGATGAGGTTCAAAACCTGCTCTGAACACGTTCAATAAAGCCAATGCTTTAGTGATGTGGCAGCCTTCCTGCCACTGCTGTGTCACCTTAAAAGCGTACCTTGTTTTCTAGTGCTTAGGTGCTGTCTACACTTAAAAGTTTTTTTTTTTTTTCCCCTGACAGTGCTATAATGACTCTTTAGGTAAATAATATTGTTGCACATGTCCAGATTTGCTGATCTGTGGCGGTACTGTGCTACTGAATAGTAACTCCAGCTGGGCTGCCATTCCATCCAATCAATCCTGAATACGTAAAAAAGTCACACTTGCTTCCCTCACAAAATTTGCAGCCAATGAAAAGAGGCCATGTCTGGGAAAATCCAATAGGCTGGACTAGCCTTATAATGTGTCTTGAATGTCTTAAAAGTCCTATTAAACAGAAAACGAATCTGAAGCAATTTCTTGAAGCAGTCTGCCAATGAGATATTACACTCGATTTTTCAGAAGCAAAGGAAATCAACAGTCCACAATGCTGCTAAAAAAAAAAAAGAAAAAAGAAAAAAAGAAAAAGAATATCAGGAAAAACAAAGAGCTAACAGCAATTTTACAAGGAAACTTGGGGCTGGCTCAGAAATGGCAACTACAGAAGTTTTAGGCACAGAGATTTCCACAGCCAGCAGAACCAGACCTTTCTGTCACTCCGGTGGGGTGCAGCAGCATGGGATGGTGGCAGCTGCTAAACGCGCAGCACCTTTCTGTGAACTCTTGGAGTAGGAATGAGCCTGTGGTCTCCTGAAAAAAGTCTGTCTGAAGGAGCCTGGTCTGGGCCAGAGATGTGCAAGGTCTCCAGCGTCAACATGGAAATAGCTTGGAAGCTTTGTCTCTGGTATGAGTCAGAAAGATAAGGGAGGAAAATGGGAGATTTAGGTGTATTTTAATTTCATCCCCTGTTACATCTTTCTTCATAATTTTTCCTCAAAAGAGTTCCAGTTCCTTGTGGATATTTAACATGCTGTCAACACATGGAGCCAAATACACGTTACATCCATTCAGGAGCTGGGCTGTGTCCTCCCACAATACTTTTGCATTGCTGCAAGATTTTCCAGGTCTTGTAATTTCCTTGACTGTACAATTCTTCTAACCAGCTATCAAATCTTTTGGGGCTATGAACTACAGCACTCTGCTGTTAAGTACATTTGAGCTTTATTTATTAGCTGGAAGAAAATATCATAATGATTGTATTCATTAGAGTGGAGTATATCATCCACATGCAGAACTGGTAAGTTATTTGGTGGTTTAAATGGATATTTTTGTTGGAGGTTACTATAGGTACGTGTAAAAAGACCCGAGAGAACTTACACTTTTGAACCCAGATGTCGAATTCTGTTTTGTTCAGCTAGGAGAAGACATCTTTCCTCTCAAATTCTGATTTTCATGGGATCAAAATAAAGCAAAAGGACTCATCTAGGCAGCTCCCCTCATCTAAAGACCTGAAGGGTCAAGACTCCCAGGCATACAGACACTTAACCTGTAGGTAGGTCACTGGTTTTCACCATATTCATTCGTTTGAATCCTGACCTTCAAAGTGTCTGCACGCAGAATTCCCAATGGTGTTCACAGGCTGGTGAAGTCCTGCAAAATCAAATCTCTAAGTCATCTGCCTGCACTAAGCCTGGCAGCACTTGTGAGGTGCCACATGAACACAGGTGTCCCACTACACACACATCTATTCAGGTCAAAGAGGAGTCTGCCAGCTGCAGTGACATGCTGACAGAAATGGAGTTTTCCCTTTTTACAAGGGAAGGAAAACCAGTGACTTTCTCAGGTCAGAGTCATATGACCTAGGATGTGTTATATCCTGATTCTGTGGAAGTTTCAGGTTGTCTGAAAACCATAGGCCATCTTGTTTTCCAGGCTCAGCAGTAATCATATTATTTTGAAGATGGTCGTGACTCTGACAGCACTGTCGCGCAAGAATTTGTTGTTCAAGATCTACAGTCTCTAAGGCAGCAGCTTAATTTGTGACACTCTTGTACAATGCTTAGCATTAAAAAGTTAAAAAAGCTTCATCTTTAGCTAACCTCTTAGGTGTAATATAAAATGTTTTATCTGCAGTATCTGTTTCATAAAACTCTTAAAAACTGAGACTTCCAGAGTAACTACTGCTGACTGCGTCATTTATTGTGCACAGATGGTCTGCTTTTCACCCTGGTGAAACGTCGTCAGTGCACATCTATATTTGTGTGCGTGTGTGTGTGTGTGTGTGTGTGTGTATTTGCTGAAGATTAGGAATACCTATCTCTCCTCAAAATCAGTGGAAGGTTTTTTTCACTGCAGCTGATCAATGTGGGGTAGCTTCAAGGACTTGTGGTATGGGGACAAATTTGATGTATGTCTTAAACAGAAATTTGGGTTGACTCAGCTGTATAGATAGCAGAACTAAGTAAAGATAGCAAACCTCTATAAAAATGTTCATATTCTTCAAAGATCAGATTAATATGAGGATATTATGATTTTGAGTTATTACCCCAAAATTTCGCTTGACCAAAGGTTTCCAATATCTCTCTTGACTAAAAGATTGTCTTTTTAATTCAGAGATATGAATTTGGAATTACAATTTCTGTAGTAATTGTTTCTATATTTTTGTTGTTTTTATGATATCTTTTCCAGAAAATACCATCATCTGAAACAGTACTTGCAGGTGTATGGCATACGGCAAACACATCTATTACTGGTAACAGAGTGGCTGATTGCCACAAACTAGTTGCTGAGAGTACTGCTACCACTGCGTCATAGGCTGTGAAAACAACATCTAGCACCTCTCACCTATATATTTTAGAATAGCAAAAACTTCCAGATACCCAATATTTTAGATCTAATAAAGGGTAAAATATAATAATAGCTTGAAATGTGTCTAGTATATATTCTTGAACGGTGTTTGCATTAGTGAAAATGCATATCTTTCAGGAACAATCAGTGATTGCAAACAAATAATGATATGGCCCCAGTAAGATCAGCAAAATAATGCTAGCTGCTCATTTTGCCAACATATCTTTTCATGTCTTTATTTCCTTAGTCAATCTAGGACAGATGGTTCAGGTATTTAAGTTGCAGGTGCAATTGTAGCTGGTGTAGGAAGAGGATTTTTAATGTAATGCAACCACTTTCCAATCTATTTAAGAAGGGTTATCATTGTTTCTTACCAGTCAGCAGAAAGAGGGGAAGAAAGGACACCAGCACTTTTTGAAGTAGAGCAGAAAATTGGGGTTATTCTCTTCCTCCTATTCTACCCCCTCAACAATGCACAATTAAACATACAAAAATGATTATACTTCTGTAACCTCATAAGGTAAGAGTTATAGCAAATGAAAAAATAGCACAATAATGTAGTGTGTTAATAGAAAGCAGCTGTTAAATGTAGCTAAGAGCTTGGTTATAGATCAGAATAATGAGGGTCACCCACAGTTTAAACACAGCAGGGGAAGGTTTTATCTTCTTAAGGAAGAAATATTTTTCCAATCTTGCTACAAACTTTACTTGTAAAAAGCAATGGTATTGACTAATTTGTCCGTTTATATTAACGTGTGCATAATACGAAAACATTGACGTTGTCTCTGGACATATGTATGAGCAGGCAGAGGAGATATATATGTTCAGTTCTTAGATCACATAGAACGTAAGGGCAGCTTTACAGAGAAAGGACTACGTGGGGCATACTCAGGATCTTATTTCCACCCTGTTGTCTTTGCTGGTGAACATAATTCTGCTCTGCCAGAAACCTGGACATCAAGTCGTATGTGGAACTGATGTCTCTGTGTCCCTGTTGTGCCACGTTGGTATTTGACTGATGACAACTATAGAGTAATTGTAGAGATGCTGCCGTGGCCTTTTTACTTGAAGGGGCTGGATGGCTTGTGCAGTAATTCTGAAAAATAAGTTAAGATAAAGGAATAGGATAGAGGCTAGAACTGGAGTTTTCAGATTCTTCCCCTGTTTTTCCCTCCTAAAAATGAATATTTGAGCTCAAAAATTCATGTCAGATTATTTCAGTTGATGGTCTCAAAAAAACTGAAAACAGGATGGTCTCCAAAAAACTGAAAGCGGTGAAAATGTTTCATTTATGTATTTAAAGAGCAGCATTTCGGATCTTTTTTGGTTACACAGAATTTCATTTAGATATCTGGAAATTAAAAACATTTACACTGCTTTGCAATGGATTAAACAAGGCTTAAACAATGCTGTATGCATAGAAACGTGTGTGTGTGTGTGTGTGTGTGTGTGTGTGTGTGTATCCATGTTTGTCTCATATTCTCCATAGTAACTTTTGAATCCATTCCTGATTTGGAGAGGATCTTTGGTAGAAAGATAGTGATCAATTGACATCAAGGTCAGGAAGGTAGGAGTTGCCTAGGGAAGCCTGAGAGTGAGAAAGCTACAGTGTGTATCACACAGCAAGTCCACAAGCAGAGAGAACTTCTGAATGGCCTAACAAAAGAAACAACTTCAGTCAGAACTTTCTTACCCATAAGATCCAATTTCAAAGAAAATCAGAATGTTTTGAAAAAGCTACCCCTACTTTTTCATACCAAAACAATCATTTGGGTTTTGACTTAGGCAAATGCCTTTTCTTAAGCAAGTAAAAGAATTAGCTGCTCAGTTCTGCTTCTGTGATGTAATACATTTAAGTAAGGGACTTCCAGACCAATTGCTCTGTTACAAAGGTCACAGGTTAGCCAAGAAGCCAGAAATTGGAGGAGAGAAAGCTCTGTCAGCATCGTGGCCTAGCACAGCTTTTGGGCTGCCAGAAGGCATCAAAGCAATATGGAAGGTCCTGGAGTACAGCTGGCCCAAGTAGGCACAGCAGCTGTCAGCTCGGGCACATGATCCCGTCAGTTTTGCAAGGGATGTAAAGGAACAGTCTCATCTCACCTAATTCATCCCTTAAAAGTCAGGCTGAGCATCTAGGTCCTTTCTACAATGAGAAGCAAGTAAGTATCTCAGCAGGATGTTTCATCCCACCTTAAACCGAGTGTCTGCAAGAAGCTGAATTGCCTTCCCCAAGTGCCTATTTCTTCCCAGTGAGCCACAAAGAAGTTCACAAAACCAGGTCAGACTGGATCCCTAACTTTTAGACAGATTAAAATAAGTGAGTTAGATCCCGCCCAGGTTGCCTAGCAAAACCAGGGAGTAACTGCAAGGGTCAGACCTTTCTGGAGTGGTTGCAAAGCCTGCAGAAACTCCTGGCAGAAGTTTGATTCATTTCAGTGCCAGTAGAGCCAGGTCCCCAATTATAATCCATCAAACAGCTAAACTGCACTTTAAGTTCCTTCCTCATTAATATTTCCAGAAGTAGGAAATGTTGCTGTAATGCTATTTTTTAGTGCTGATTTAAATGATTCATAGTATTTACAAAGGCTCTGTTCTGTCATCACAGTTTCTGACCAGTGTTACGTCTACTACACTAGAACCCTATAAAAGATTGCAGGGTTATTTTATTTTTAATGAAAACAAGCTTTCTAAATACCCTTTCAAAACATGTTATTTTCCTTAATGCAGTTAATTGAAAGTATCCAGACTTTCCAAATGCATTGATTTCTGATTCCCCCTTTATTCTCTCCTCCCCTAGCCGGGTCAGTTCAAGACTTTAGGCTAGTGCTTGCATTGTGTAGAGTGGCCAGGGCTGTCAGTCCCGCTGTGTGACATTGTGAGAGACACTCTAACAGTGAGATGTCAAATGACAGTTCTAAGAGAGATATTTCGCTGGAAACCCTTTCCAAGTGGTTTTTGCATGTTCTGTACACAATGAAACACAGGCTACAGAAAGTAAAATGCACAGTGTCCCCATGTTTGCTAGTTTTTGCTTGTTTGTTTTTTTCTCTCCAAAAAGGCCCACATGGAATCATTTTAAGAACAACTTACAAATATATGTAAATGTATGTTCCTGCTCTCAGCTTCCCAGATACGGTCCGCTCTTTGAGTTTCTGCACCACTCCTGTTTCTGGAGCTCTCACGGTCCCGACGTAGATCCGCCTGCCCTTGCTGGTGTGGGCCATGCCCTTTTCCCAAGTGTTGCATGGAGCAGTGGGGCTCCCTGATTGCTCTGGGGAGGGGAAGGCCCTCACAGGACTGGGTTTTGATAAAATTCAATGGTTCAAAAAATGGTCCCAAAGTAGGGCAGCTTATGATGATACTTTTGAACCAAGTAGAGCATATAGCATTACTACCCCTTGATTTATGATAAAGATACCATAACAGATTCCTTTCTTTTATAGCACTACTTGAAGGAAGTGATGTCTGTCTCTGTTCATGTAGGGCTCCTCAGTTTGATTCACTACTTCTAACTAATTTCTAAAGCAGCAGTGCTTGCTCTAACGGTCCCTGAGCAGAAGTAGAAATAAGAGGACAGACAAATGTGGCCAGACAACGGACAATCTTTTTATCACTGTCACTGGCTTACTGGGCATTGCAGACTGTTGTATTACAGAGCCTAAAGTACCCTTCCCTGAAACGTGGGGTTTTTCTACAGACCATCTCAAGCTGAAGTTAATAGTCATTCTTTTTATATTTATTATAGAGATTTCTATTTTCAGCCAGTCAGCTTAGGCTAGAAATCAGAGATACTGTATTGCTCTGGGAAAAGAGGTTCTTTGCATACTTTCTGCTCTTGTGTAGATAATGCTTTTGACTACAGTCATCTGCACGTAAAATCTCTCATTGTCTTATAAAACATTGCTACAAGGAGTACAAAGACCAAGCTGAATAAAATGGTAAAAATCATCAGCTGTGATTTTAAAGGCTATACAACTTCTTTTTTTTTTTTTTTTTTGGTAACTACAGACTTCAGTTCCCAAATCTTCTTTGCTATTTATCTCGGACCAAGTAGTGTAAGGCTAGAATTAATCATGTAGGCATTGCTGTTGTCCTCAAGAGTCTGAGAAATAGTGAGCTAACTGACATTTCTGCATAGAAAGATACTTGTCATAGCAGGCTCTAAAAATCATTAAAAAAATCAGCAATTTGGCTTATTTACCTGTTGTTTTGAGGAAATGCTAGAAAACTGTACTATTATTGATGCTAATTTTAAAGCAGATTGCTATCCTATAGCTCTTTAATGATAGTAACTCCAAGGCAGTGATGGAAATAGATAGATTCAGTTTGAACAAACTGACTGCTAAATCACAGCTGTATCCTGAGCTGCCTGTTAAAACCTGCCCTTACTGTGCCTAGCAACTGGGCGCTTCCCACATAAGCTTTTCCCTTCTGCTTCCCCGGCTCACAGCCAGAAGTCCCCAGTCCCCCTGTGGACATAAGTCTGGGAGCCTGGTGGTTATTCCCAAGTGCCTGCCTAAATCTGTCCTCAGGAGCATAGGGAAATCCACATGGAGCTCAGCCCTGCATGATCTCTTATTGCTATTTACTGCAGCAGAGAGCGAGGCAGCCTCAGACCCAACTGATGATGCTACAAGAGCAAGTCCCCTGCTGCACTAAAGCGCTACTAATATCCTCCCTCAGTCTCCCAGGAGTAGCCAGGATTACGGATACCCAAACCGAGAGATGTCTGAGACATGTGTTTTTTAATAACTGAATCATAAAATATTAAATAACTGCCGGGACTGCAGTGCCTGGTCTCTAGCCATTACCTAGCATGATTTTCTGAGCAGCTGCCTCTCAGACCCTGAGGGCTTAATATAGAGTTTAGTGAGGTGTGTAGGACCTTTCCTTTGGCTCTGGTGGTGTCGGACCTGGTCTGAAGGCTCAGCTGCTTCATTGCCTTATTGCTATGGATGATCATTAAAAATCTTGTACTAAGAGCATTAACTATCACCCCCATAAACTGATGAAACGGGACTTATATGAACTTCTGTTTCTTCTTTTCTTCCACTTCTGTGTGGGATTTCATGAACTTCTAGTATCAGGACATGCAGTTATACAGAAAATTCCCAGTTTGAAACTTAGCAGTTGTATCCGTCTGTGTTATTTTCAGCTGTGAACGCTTTTCTGCTTGGTTGCTCTGTGTCTTTAGAACAGGTTTAGGGTAATGTAGTCACTGGCTTATTAATGTCCTTCTTTATTATCACGGCTGCGGTGAATGCGTGCTGGAAGTCATCGTTCCTGAGGATGCCACTCATCGAATCAGCCTTGTGAGCTCTTGCGGTGTACCTGCAGCCAAGCAGAAGCAAATTCACAGCTACCTCAGCCACTGAAGGAGCAGCTTATCTCAAACGCTGTTCTTGGAAATGAGAGAGGCTCATAGCATCAGCCCTATTGCTTTTTCTAGCGGCATTTCCATGGCTTTGGCAAAATGCACTGCGCATTAAACAGTGCATGACCAACACCCAGAGTGGCCACATTACAGTGGGCCTCTTATTAACTATTTTTCGTTGCTTCTCGTGGGGTTGGGATTAAACAATGCAGCAAGAGCCAAGGACACAGGGTTACCTTTCAGACTAGTGTGTGTCAGAACTGGAAAGCAGAGGGTGTCAGAGAGGTTACGGAGACGAGAAACCTGGTAAGGGCGGTGGTAGGTGCAGCTGCGCTCATCCACTTCACTCTCTGCATTCCTGAGTGCTACCACTCTGCACTGGTATAGTGTGTGCGTGTGTGTGTATGTGCGTTTATTCGATATTGGGGCTACTGATAATCTAGATTCAAAGCCAGACTTAAAACTTAATGATATAGCTCCAGTAAATTCAGCCAAGTTTGTATCAGCTGACAGTCGAACCCTAAGGAATAATTTCAAAGTATAATTTTGATCATTACTTGCAATCAATATAGATGCTATTTTTAATCACCAAACTTAATGGGTCACTGTAAGTGTGCTGTGAGCACAGAGTAAATTCTGCTGTTGTGAGGTCTTCCCACCCCGGTTGTGGGAACCCAAGGGGCAGCAGAGGCAGACTGACCCCAGGTTTTTGCAGTCCCTGTGCTACTCTGTGTGCAAGTAAAGAGCAATCTTAGGCCCTCCCGCACTGTGACTGAAGATGTGATAAGTGCTCAGGAGCAAAAAGCTTTATAGCCTTCTAACTTCTTGCCTCTAACATTAATCAAGGTGTCTCCTTTGGGAGATTAAATTGCTAGGCATCATTTTTTGGATATTTTCCAAAGCATCGATATCATTCTTTGAATCAAATGAACCAATCTTTGAGCACAACAGTCCAAATTCATCCTCTGGGTAACTTACGTCTAGTCTGAATTAGTTCCGTACTCTCAGTCACTGTTTAAATGATTTCCTGCATTGGGATGTTTTATTGTCAATGACACTGAATATTTGTGATTCCTTTCATTTCTGTTTCGGATGAAATGGAAAACCCTCTGCACATATATTTGTGCATGCACATTGTGTAAATTTATACGGGCTTACAGATGGGGCTTGTAATGGAAAGTGTTGATCAGCCTTAGCTGTAAGGGCTTAGTAATGCTATCAGTATGAGTTTGTAATATACATACTGCTAGGACAGGACTCAGCTGCAGCACTGACTGTGGAGATACTCAGATGTGGTAATCTGCCCAAAACTTTGCATAAACCATATAATATTAATAGGCAGGGCTACAACTCCCCACTCTCTCCAGTCTAATTCCTCTTATGAATGATGTCAACTTCAGCGGTACCAAAAATTCATTTTGTGCAGTATATTTCCTAAATAAGCACGGCTCAATGTTCTCTTTGAGCAAATGATTCACATACATAGCTCCAGACCTGGCTCTGAAACTACCATTTGTCCAAGAGCTTTTACAGTGAATATAATTTACACAATCCTGATCATCGTTACCCTGACGCTCAAAGCTGATGCCCCGGCGGTGTGGAAGCCCAATGGATGAAGTTTTATTCAGTTCAGACAAGCCTCATACGATTTCTTATGTTCTATAACAAAATAAAGGAGATGATTTGCTCTGATTAATGAGGTAGATTAAGAAGCACAATGAAGTATGAAGAATCCTTCGCCTGCGCTTACACTGGGGGGTTATCGTTGCTGAGGCTGTCCGATGAAGACGGAAAACAATGCTCCATTTGCATTTTTATAACACATACAACAAACTCACCCAGCAGAATAGCAGGGGAGGATAAAGACAGAAGTGAAGCTAGACTACAGAGCAAAGGACCATGAGGATTTCGAGATTTATTTTCATGCTTTTTTTATACTCACCGGGTACCTGAGTTAGGAGGAGTACAAACAAGGGACAAACACCAAAGGAACTCTGTGACCAGGGATTTGAACGCTGCTGTAACGACTGAGGCATGCCAAGGCACAGAGCTGAAACCAGCATACCAGCTAGACACACAGAATCCATTTGATTGCTCCATCTCTTTGTGACTTGGCATTCATTTTCGCAGTCCAGTGCTTAGCCCGTTGCTCTGACAGGATAAGTTTGTTCTAGTCCCTTCCTAGAAGAACATCTAGCGGCAAAGCTGTTCTCAGAGCGAGCTAACGAACATGAGAGGAACAGCAAATCTACAGTCAAGCTGACTGTCATAAACTGCCTACCACCTAGTCTGAGGTGGAGGGGCGGGGGGGGGTGTGTGGCAAAAATACTCTCTTTATCCAGCTCCCAGGATGGCACGGGGCCTGGTGAGGCTGTGGAGAGGGATGCCTTCCTTGGTGGGCACCAGGCACCGACTTTTCGCAAGCAGCAGGAAGGCAAATAGCACTGAGAGTGCCCATAGCTGTGACAACCTGCTTCAGAGCAATCGGTAAAAGGTCCTGGGTGAAGGTGGTGAGGAGGGAAGCGTCCGAATTTTTTTTAACCCTGATGACCATACAGCTACACACTAAACAGAATAGATGGTTTTGAATCTTTCCCCTACTCTTTCTGTTTTGCCATTAGCTACGTGCTTTCCATAAAATACACAGTTATCACGGCGTTTTGTAGGGGCAAGTTTTGTCAGTGTCGGTTGAATGAGGCTGCATTTCAGGGTGAGGTTTTTTTCCTTTTGATCTGATCTAGCTGTACATTCTCTAGGAACCAAATACAAAGTGTAAGAATTAATCAGCCTTGATTTTAGGATGTGCAGTAAGTGGTGATGGTGGCGGTGGACAGAAAACTGTGTTTTATTTCTAGCTTTTTTTTTTTTTCAGTTGTTCAGATTTGTTTTGAGGGTATGGAGACTATCTGACTCATTCTAGCCATCAGCAGCACAACTAAGAAAATGAGTCAAAACTGGAATCGTAATTCTTTTATAGTGCCAAGTTTGCCAGAGGCATATTGTGTCATTTTAAACAGTTTGGGCCCATGCAAAATGGGCGACTAATTCTAATGCCCAGAGAATAGGTTTTATTTCATTAGATAATGTCATCTGTAGTTGTGGCAGTTTCCCTTGAGGACTTCTTCTCATCTTAATATTTAAAGAATTTTTTTGTCCAAATGAACATTTATGACTTCATAGATCTAGTCACAACTAAGAAGGCAAACAGGGACAGTGATTTCTTTGAAACGCTGAGTCCCTTTTGCTGTTCTGTTTCCCTTTGACAGCACCCTACCAAGGAGTCATGGCATGGGGTTAGAATATAGCAGCATATTAGAAAGGACTCCTGAGATCTCTTTCAGTTCATTTTCTGTGATTTTACACACAGCTCAGTTTCTTCTAGTCTGCTTTCAAATGCGCAAGATGTACTGTTCGGAGCTGTGTGCAGCAAGGCAGACACAGCTGTCGGGGCCAGGGGTTGTCTTTTAATTTAATCTTTCTTGCTCTAATTCACTGAAGTAAGTTGTTTTTGTTTGCATGGTTGGGGGGAATAACCTCCTTTGTGTTCTGACAGTCACTCTGCTGCTTTCCTGGAGGGGTCGATTGCCTCTTAGTAGGCAGGCAATAGGGTCAGCAAAGGTGGTTAGATTACATTTTAAAAACGTAGATACTTTACATTTAAAACAATCAACATACACAAAGACAAAGCAGGAGCAACAGAGGCAGCATGACAGCTCTATCTCTGCCGCGTCATAATGCTATACAGTGACCATGAAAGTCTGATGATGGCATGGCTGGATTTCTTTTAATCAGTTCCCTGACTCTCAGTTTCCCAGGTTTATATCGCTTGAGTTTTGGAAAATTGCAGCAGTCCCTTAATGTATTTTTACCCTTGAATTATTGACAAGTGCTTTCAACCTTAAATCCACTTAAATGTAGAATAGATTTCTGAAACGATCGTTGTGCTGTCTTGTGTGTCTCTTCTACTACTGTCCAGAGACTATACTGTATTTGTATATTTACATTTGGATAAGAAGCAAGTGTTTGAAGAAACCCTTGGCTATGGACACATAACTGAGAATCTCAATGTAATTGTTTTTACCCAGGCTCCTCCTCCACTTCTTCTTCGTACTTATTCACTGTGTCACGTCTAAGTTTGTCTTGCTTTCTTTTTTTCTTCTTTGTGTTGAAGCTTCTCTTCAGAAAGAATTTTACACATATTTAATTTGAAACATCAGACATGCAATAGTAACAAGTACAAAAATAAACTTGGCACTTTTTATTTAGAGAGAGATTCAATAGCAATACAGTCCACCACATTGTTCTGGCTCACATAGGCTGGATGATTCCTTCAACAGTCTCAGGCTGGATGATTTAGTGGATTTTTATAAATCACTTCTCGTCACAGCCAATTTTTTTCTAACCCTGTATTATTTTTTAATATAGTTTTATTTTGGAGGTACTGAAATTTATTCTAACTTCCTAAATTAAAGGTTTATCTGAGTCATCTGCTGAAGGAATTGTTCTTCTGCTTTGGACTTTCAGGTACCTAGGAACGTTTTATCCCTGGATAACCTAATCTAATTTTTTATTCCTAGATACGTATAGCTAAAAAATAAGAATAACCCTGGTATTCTTAGTGTTATGACCTTTGCTGCCCTGCCAGTTTATGAAACCACCAAGTAACCACCGTATGACATAGGCGCCCAGGGACCAGGATGTCTTGCTGTCTAAGTCTTGCTGTTTCCAGTACTACCTGTGAAAGGAATTCCCATTGCAGTATTTCTAAGCCTAATCTTGTGTATACAGACTTTGATGTTTCAGCAAAGCCTTTTACTGAGGTGCAGAAAATGCTCCTGATTGATAGGATTAAACTGTGTTCTCTGTTTTCAGCCTCAGAGGAATCTGAATTCAGAGTTGAGACCATCACATGGATGAAACTCTGCACATCCAGAAACATAAAAGTACATTCGTAAACTGGATAATCTCTGCGTCAGCCGAGTTGTTTGCTGGGAATCCTTTGACAAAGTCCTGAGGGCCAGCGTGTCTCATGTTTATGCTCCTGTATAAACTGTTTTCCTCACTATAAATATGAGATTATGTACACCTCTGCCATTGATTACTGTGAAACACTAACTCTGATTACACCTACTTTGGCATTGCTTTATGGATACCCAAGGTCTTGTAAAGTTACCTATAGTGAGTGATGCTAGGAAAATAGAAGAATATATTCTTACTGCTGTTTCAATCACTTCAAGGGACTGGTCTGAGGCCTGACGTCTTGCTTCAGTCTTTGCCCTCCCTCCCAGATAACTCCCAGACCATTTAAATTGCTGTGGATTGATCCATTTGGGCTACTATTTGATCTGTTTCTTTCTTTCCATAACCCCAGCAGTGTTAGTATCTGGATTTAGGCCTGTGTTCCTTAAATGGATAAAACTCTGCACACTCAGTGACAGGCAAAATGCATTTATAAATGGGTTAATCTCTTTGCCAGCTGAGTTTATTTTCTGGGAATCTCAGCCCTCTCCACTTTCCTGGATTTCAATATGCAAAGGCACATGTAAATCTAGTGATATAAATCAGGTCAGCTCTGAGATTAGAGGCGCGGAAGCCAGGCAAAGAGAATATAGTCAGTTCCTGCACACTGATGCTTTGCTGATGACACAAAGAGTAACTTTAATCCCAAATGTCCGATGTGTTCTGCAAAACCGTGTCAGGACAACCTGCCAGGATTTCAGATAAATCCACTAAAATGAAGTGAACCATGCCCTCTGCCATTTTTTTAAATGGCAGATGTGAGTTTAAAAGAACTCAACTCATTCAAATGCAGAGATTTAAAAATAGCAGCTAAAGTAGTTTCAACTTTCTGGCTTAGATGAAAGACTGTCTAGCTGTAAAAAAAAAATAAAAAAAGCTATGACCAGAATATAGTTTAGACAAAGTTTCATTATCTTACAGCAATAAGGAAAGAAAACTAGAGAAAACCCATAATGTTTCTGCAGTATGGTCAGCACCACGTGAGTTCTGACCTTAATTACCTATGACAATTGTAATTGAGCATATGCAAAACTGTGAGCAGGCTAGCTGGGCATTTCCATGCTATAATTATTACAAACATTAATTAATATTTGGAGGGAGAATATGCTTGGTAAAAAGTTATATTTTGAATTATTTCCCAAGGTGCTTTATTATGTAAGTGCACAAATCTCACTTCGAATTAAATCAAAGGTTTCTTACAAGGTGAGCATGTTAAATAACATGGACAGAAAGCAGAGTGGCTAAACACACAAATCTTTGAACTTATTTTTAACCTCCTCATCATACTTAAGTCTTTCCTCAGAGAGTTCAGCTATTAATAGAAACAGTAACAAAATCCAGGTAACTCCTACTACTTCTGGGACTTGTTAACTTCCTTTTGGGTTCAGTTTGGGTCAGACTGTCAGCTAGCTTACATGGGGAGCCCAATTTTTTCTAACATTGACAGGATTTGTCTTGAAAATACTTGGAGCCACAGCTACAGGATCAGGAGTTAGTTAAATGCAAGATAATACAAGCAACAAGTCCCACTAGGTATTTGATCCCCATTTACTGAATAATATCAATGTTTAGGTCCCAATAGCTCTACGTTTCATCAGATAGCTTTGTGCTTAAATTTAGAGTGCGTTTCCTGGATTGTGTTAGCAGTATATTTCTGATTTAACATAGCAGTGTAGTGCCATTGTACAGGTGGTGGTTCTTATGCTGATGGAGTTTATGGCTTTGGATAATAATAAGACCTGAGAAACAACCTGATGTTTAGTGAAAACTGGTAACATAAAGAAATATTTTCTTAATGAAAAAAAGGAGATGGCCTCATGACGGAAAATTGAGTGACAAGAAAATATTTAAAGTATTCACTCCTTTTATTTGGCAGGAGAAGTCAGGACTGGATCTAGAGTGCACACAGCTGGGGAGAGCCGGGGGGACTGCCCTGCAAGGCGAGAGCTATGCTTTCTGTTGAAGCCCCTATTCATGGCAGGGTAATGGTCACCGTGGTCCCGGCAGGTGGAGGAGGGCCTTGGGGAGCAGGGCCAGGGTACATCTGTGGGGCCGGGGAGGATCAGGATATGCTGGAAGAAGGCCCCTGTATCTTAATGTGAGAGAGCTGGAAAGCAAAAGCAATCCTAGGAAAGGAGATTGACTTTGAGAAGGGAGCTGGGACAGGGCAAGGGAGGGGAGGACATGTATTTAAAGTGCAACCCATAATTAGGAGGTCAACAGAGTGGGAGGGAATTGTTTAAGGGTGAAGGTTAGAGGAGCAGGGTGAAGAACACGGTCTTTAGACTGATGTGCACTTTTAGTGCAGGGAAATATATTTTGTCAAGAATTTTAAAAAGGAAGGCCAGTGTCCTCCACCCATTATACAGGAGAAAAGACAAAGTCCAAAGAGCTGGAACTGAATTGCCTACTTCAGTCCTTAAAATAGAGTCACAGATGCAACACAGACTTTTTATCGCGAGTGTAGATGCACTGGAAGCTACTGACTTACAGCTATTCTTTTGTCACACTTGATTAGTGTGGAGCTCTCTGCGTGAAGGCAATCTGCATTGGTTCTGCAGGGTGAGAGGAAGGGACAGAAAGGTGGAGTCTGTTGTGAAGACACATAGCGCATTTACGTTACAGAACTGTGTGTCTCCTACCAAGTCTGAGCAGGATGGTTCAGGCAAAAACAGGCTGGGAAACATACAGGCAAGGTCAGCAGATCAGCAGTCTCTAGGCATTTCACTAGAAATATCAGCAAAACTTTTGAACACATAATTTCTTAATTGAAAATGCATTTGGACATAACGAAGATCACACTTGTATGGGCTGTCCTTGTGTTTGTAGAAATCCTATTTTATAGCTGCCAGAAAAGACAGCTATCTCTTGTGAAGGCCAGTGTTTCCCATCTCTTTAGCCAATCAGTTATGGCCTGGAAGCTTCTTTAAATTAATTTCAACCTCAAATACTCCTTATTTAAAGTCATGTACCTGAAATGCATGTGAACTGCAGAACTACTGCCGTGGGTCTTAGGACAAAACCCTCTGCTGTGAAGGCAGAGGCAATGTCACCAGAATGAGAACCCAGGTGCACAGCTGAGGTAAGTCTATACAATTGTGCACAGCTGAGCATAATGTTGATGTAATTTCATATCTGTTTTCTTACTGTGCTCAGAAATCCACTTAGTTGCATTCTTTTTTCTTTCATATTTCTGATGTTGCACATGGTAGGCAGGAGTTGCAGGAGCCTTGGACACAAGCACTGGATTGTATGTGGGACATTATGAGCACAGACAGCTTGGGGCCTGAATTAGCAGAGCTGTTAAGCACATGCTAAATTCCCAGAACATGCTACAGTGCTTCAATGAGTAAAGACAGAACTTGGGTGAGTGATTAATGGAAAGTACTTGGCTGGAGTGGGACCCTACCCATCAGTGTATCCCAGGCATTATCTAGCTCTGGCAATTCCTGGTTGTACTACTCCCCAAAATGTCAGTGCTATCTGTTGCACAATAGTTTTTCCTGCTGTTTCTGAAACTCTCAGTCTAACACCCATAGCCAGTGCAAACCTCACCAATGTGGCTGTCAGACACCAAAGAGCTCTTCAACTCGCCCTGAAGTAGGTGTCTGTATTAGGAGCTCCAAACTATACTGAAGTGTTAACTAGAGGCTTGATTCAGCTGCCTGATCAAGAAGCCTAATGCCCTTTGGGGACCAGCCTGATCTCCCATTAAAGTTCGGAAAGGCATCGGTCTCCTCCATAGCCTGTGCCTTGTCTGCCACCTTTGTGACATGCTCCCAGGTGCCCTCTGACAACCTCTGCGCCACTTGACTTACATGCTTGGCAAGTGAGTCACTAAGTGTAGAAACTCCCACTCTAGCTACTGAAGAAATTACTTCAGTAATTACCTACATTTACACAATAAAGTATCTGCAGGATGGACACTCTCCAGATTTTCTGTCTGTATTCTCATGAAAAATTCATTCCAAAATATTTATATTCTTTAATGTAGAGGCTAAAAGCAAGAAGAGAGGCTTCCTTGAGTTTTAAATACAGTTTATTTAAAATCTGTGCTTCCCAACTATTCACTGAATTGGCATCAGAGCACAGACTGTAAGTGCTTCTTTTAGGGAGAAGTCAGGTCTCTGTATGGCCAGGTGGTATCTGAAATTCTTCTCTACCTACAATGTTTTGAAGCTCTCTCTATAAATTTTTGACTGCATAGATTTTATTTTGGAGATAAGACAGAATAAATGACCAGAAAAACTCCTTCTGCCAAAGCTAGCAATTCCTATCAAAAGAACTAAACGTATGACCTTTTGAAAACTAACAAAAGATACAAGGCTTTAATATTGATGTGCTATGCATACCATGAGTTTTAAGAAAGAGCTGAAAGAGCTGTTTGCAGCTGAAGAATAGGAAAAAAAAAAAAAGATTTTTAAGAGCCTTGTCCAAAGTGTAAGCTTACCTAAGATAGGTCAGTCTGTGGGACAGTCAGATAACGTGTCTAACAATATTAAGTGCATTATTTTACATGCATTTTCTGGTAACAGTTTTATCTCCCCCAAACCTGCTTAGTTTCCGTGGCATGTTTGTTCCAGCGTGAAGCTCAGAAGCTAGTTTTTTGGCCCCAGCCCCCCGCCCCAGAACTGAAGTGCATAGAAGCAGCATTGCATTGTAGTTCTCACACACAGGCTTTCCTTGAGAACCAAGGCATCAGGGAGATGTCCTTAACCTCTCAGTTTTTGCCTGTGTCACATTTCCTGGAAGACACTTGTATGTCTAATTGCTCATTTGTTTTCTGCAGAACTGCTAAAAAGTCTTTTGGAAACCTCTTTTCCTACAGTCTTAGCTGGTTGTAAATTTTTATGGCTTTACTCATATGTACTAGAATAAGGCAGCATTCAGTTATTTCTGTTATTTTAGTGCCTTGTAGACTATTCTACAGCCATTAACCTCTTAGCTATTAAAGCTATTAAAATTAGGAAATTTGAAGTGTCCAAGTGATGGGAGTAGTTTCTAACTTGTCCATTTCCCACATGTCCTGAGGTACAAAGAAAGATACAGCAGAACTGACTACTTGCATTTTTATAAGGTCTGCATTATATTTAAAAAATTTGATTAAGAGCTTACTAATACATTTGCTACATCAGGTGCAATACTATTTTACACCATGATGCCTCTTTGATTATTTAAACTATCATACTTATTTTTTGCCACTCTAGATATTTCTCTTTTAACCTGGGGGCAGCACCGTGCAAACATGACCACTCTGCTTTTAGAATTCAGAGCTAATTCCGGTATCTGTCTGCATAGTTCCGCTTGCGTCATGCAGATTTTACCCAAAGGCTAGATTCTGGCAGGCTTGCCTGGGTGAACAAGATGAGCAGGGTGCAAAGCTGTGCCATCAGGCCAAAGTGAAGCTGGTTGGAACAGGTTCCTCGTTTTGTAGTCTGCGCTCACTCTGTTATAATACCAAGACTGTGTGCACAGTGTGCAAATTTTGTTTTTTTCTTATCATTAAAATCCTAATGGCTTTAAAAATCCTTATATGGGAAATGAATCAACCAGCCGGTAGTGCTGAAGGGTATAGACCTAGATGCAACATGTCTCGTACTGTACAAAAAGATAACCAAAGTCTTAAACTCTCACTCATTTTTGTTCTCTATAAAACCCCACTGACACTACTGAGCAAAATTTTGGGGAGCTACGTTACTGTATGGAAGTTCTAAATACATTCACATTGGAGGGACTAACCATTCACAGCACGAGTGTAAAACAAAAAGCAAAGGTATCTAAAAGACAACCATTGACTTCTGTTAGTTGAATATGGAGCCTAGTTAAAGAACTGAGCATGGATGTCCACATATTAGACAGCTACAGATGGATCCCATTCAATGCTTTTAAAATCCTTTGGCTTGATAAAGGGGGAAAGAATCAATTTTCTACATTAACATTAAGATTTCTCTGTCACAGAAATGAAATGGCAATTTCACTCAATGGACTTAAATTTTCTCTGTCTTCTACAGCTGCAAAAATAGAAATCAGAAAATGAGAAAAATATCACAAAATCATGCATGTGGACGACGACAGCTTCAACTGATGCCAGTTTACTAATAGACAAATTTCGAAGGAAAGAAAGAGAGAAACACGGAGAGAAAGAAAGAAGTGAAAGAAAGAGAAGAAGAGAAAGAGAAAGTGAAAGGAAAAGAGAAGGGGAGGGGGCAGAAAGAAAGAGAAAGTGAAAGAAAGAGAGAAGAGGAGAAAGAAAGAGAGAAAGAGAGAGAGAAAGAAAAAACTAACTAACTAACTAACTAACTAACAGTAAGTAATGACCTGGCCTATCATTTGATTATACTGACATTTATTTTGCTTAATATTGGGCATTAAAAATGCCCATTAAATGAGACACCTGACTTCCTTTCTGTGCAGTATCTGCTCCAATCTTATCTATGTCACTGGAGCTACATCTCTGTAGCCTCCACCTTCTGTGACAAAATACAGTGTTTATGCCAGTGGTATTGCAAAGGAGGTTAGTACTGAAACTGGCAACTCAACTCAACTCAGTGCTGAAGTCCTTAATATGGAAATCTTCTGTCTTTCAGTATCCAGAGTTTTAATTTTGAGGTTTTTAAAATTCATTGAATTCGTTTCCTTTCTTCATTCATCTGAGTCATTCTTCAGTATTCTACCAGTGTTCTATTTTTGATTAATAGTTACTAAGTATTAACAGCAATAATGGGAAGAGGCACTATTTTGCCCTGGAACATTTTAGCAGCTCTAATAATTGTTAATTTTTCTAGAGCTGAACATGAACACGTCAAGATACAATCTGAAACAATGTGAGCGTTTTTAAACCTGTCTGTCAAGAATATTGGGTTCCTGTTACATTTTCTTTATGCCCGGATGCTATTGTATTTTTTCCATAATTTATTTTAATTATATATAATATAATATATAAAATATATTTTATAGTATGTACAGTAAATAATAAAATGGATCTTTCTACTGCATGAACAATCTATGCTGTAGAAATAATTAGGCTATCACTGCAATATGCCAGAAACAAGGGTAAACTGGATAATCTAAACATCTGTTTTTGTTCACAAGGGCCATCTAGAGATTCATAAACCCATTGAGGGAAAATAAAGACTGCTTTGTATTTAAATTCAAATTAACTACCTTCCGAAGAGGATGTCTATTGCTTTTATTAGAATGGCTGGGTTTCAGGGTTCTTAACAAAGAGGCTCAGTACATATTTCAGGTGAAACCATGGAAACAGCAGGAGCCATTCTACTCAAAATAGAAATACCACAAATGACCTTGACATTCAAAAGCTAATGCTGCACATTGCCATTCAGATTGTAAATGATGGGTATACTATCAAGTCCTCTGCTCCAAAATTGTTTTTGGCTCTTTGTCCAAGCCTTCCAAGAAGGAATATTTGAAACATGGGCACCCTTCCCATCCTCTCTTTTTAAGGGTGCAGAGTAGTAAAGTAAGAAATGTGCAGAAAGACCTGACAAACTGCAAATGATGGCACTGAAGCTTAAGAGAGTACCACTCAGAAGAATTCACTCCTGCTTGAAGGCTGTAGTTTGCCTTCTGTGTGAAGACCCAACATGCAAGACTTGTCCTCTGAAGTAGCTAACTGTGGATGGCCTTTTGCTCTCTATCTGCAGAGAGAGAGATTTTTTCTACCTTTAATGACTGAAAAATACTAAACATTTCCAAGTACGGCTGAAATCCTTTTTAAGGATTTAATCCCTTTTAAGGATTGCTGGATAATGTGAATTCTTAGACTGTAACTGCTGTATAAAAAGCTAACTTCTACCGTCTTTAAACATTTGAAAGTATTTTGGCTTTTTACTACCTAGCCATCTTTCTGGGAGATCACATTTCTCTTCCCATTTGAACATCCTTGCTGCTGAAATGTAATTGCTGTCTTAATTATAGAGTGTTTTTCTGACAGATTAGAAGCAAATTGGTTCATTACCTTGTATAAGAATGAGAGGAGAAAAATCTGGGAAGTCCTAAAATGTGTTGTACATGCTTTTAAAAGTACTCATAGAGTGATTTGTCTTCAGTAAAGAAACACAAGCTAGCAGAGCCTCAAGGTGTCCAGATGAGATCTGCAAATTTGGTTCCTTCTCCTACTCCAGCCACAGTGTTGGCACCTCCAGCACACAAGAGTGCAGCCCTGCGGCTTCTCTGCCCAGCTCAGCTCCTTGCAGCACCTGGAGCGAGCAGACCTGAGCCCGGAGGGAGATGGCACTGTTGTACTTCAACACCACGGGGTCCCTCTGAACAGGACCATATTTTCTCTCCAGGTATTTAGGATACCAAGGGTAAGGGCACAGATTCGCTTCTAAGGAGGTTTCAGATGCATGTGGGTTCTTTGTTTCTTAGAAGACGACAAAAAAGGGGTTGATGGAGACAATCGGGAGGATAAGTTCCTGGCAATGGAAGTTTTGTCATTGGCTTTTGTTGGACCAGGATTTCACTCTTGGAGTTGGACAGCACTTCATCTTTTGGGTGTAGATAACACACTTTTTAAGAAAAAAAGTCCTTATCAAGGCCACCCCTGCTCCCGTCTACTAATTCATAGAAAATAAACCAATACAGGTCAGCGGGAATATCTGTTTAGAAGATCAGCAGTGAAACAGCTAGCGTTAGACACCATGTAAGGAGATCGTTAATATGCCTCTTATGGGTTGGTTTGCCTTTTCAGTGGTTTTATACACTTCCCTTCAATTCACGTCCTTTCTTTCAGCCCTCTGTTCATCTCTTTCCCTTTATTTATGAATAGTGTGCCTGCAGTCTGTGTGTCTGTGCGCACACGTGTGTGCATGAGTAATAACAGTTTTTACTGCTGTTCTTTTTTGCTTTGTTGAGTTACTTGTACTTCTAAATAGGATTTTTAATATTTAGCAAAGCCTGCCTACCACTCTTGAAGCTTTACTTACTTTGTCTTGTCCTAATATTGGGAGCAGCTCTCACTTTAGGTGACGGATAGGAAGACCATTTTCTGACATTTCAAATCCAGCTGTGCCATGGCACGAAATGCAGAATAATAGCTGCAGGGACAGCAACAACAGACTAAAAACATCTGAGCGAAAACTTGCTTTTATGAGTAACAGTCTAGGCAGGATTTTCTTTTCAAACTATTTAGGATTAATTTTATACAGCCGTATGTAAAATCATTTAATTCCATTCAATACAGGTAATGTTGCATGCTGACTGTGAACAAACTGTAGCGTTTCTTGTACAAACACAAGCTGTGTCCGTGTGTACCAGAAGGGTTTCTGAGTAACAGGAAAGAAAAGAAATTCAGGGTTTGCACCTGCTGATAATGGCAGTGGCAGTCCCAGCAAAGCCATACATAACTTCAAGTCCACCATGAGAGCTTTCAGTTCACACTGTGGGCGAGGATAAACTGCAATTAAAGGATTACACAATTAATACAAAGCATTTTTTTAAATAAGTAAAAAATATACCATCTGGGTAAAAGGAGGGCTAGAGCACGTGACTTTGGCTGAGTGGTACGTTTCTTCAGGGCACACCTGGCTCAATATCCTTCAAATACTGCTGGACCTTTTTGCAAGGTACATAATTGGTCACAGAAATAACAGAGAAAATAACATTTATGCAGTATCCCAGCCAGGACCCACTTGCCAGTTGCGGTGAGTGAAGGACTGGAGCAGATACAGCCAGCCTTTGCAGATAGAGCCGTACTCTGCCACAGCCTGGAAGCTGCTTTTGCAAAAGGGAGAACAGTAGTCCCTCGGCCCCTCTATTAATTCACTTCCTGCAGCATCTTGCCTTGTTCTCACCAGCATTTCCACTAAATTCTCCCGTCTTCCTGCTAACATTGAGTCTGCTAATTAAAGATAAAATAAAACAAGCTTTGCCCAAAATGTTGTGATGATAAATATCTTAGAAACACTTGCAACTCTAGGCTGAAGAGCTGCATAGGCAGGTGACTGCTCATGTGATACAAAATATTGTCATGTAAAGAACTACTGGGACGGTCACCTTCCATTTCTACTTGGCAACAACAAGGTAGCTTGATCATGTTTGGAGGCAGTGGTAGAGCCTGCAGTAGGAGATTGAGAGCCAGAAAAGTCACTGGAAAAAAATGGGATTGGTTTGCTTTTCCCCCAGTAGCTATTCTCACAGCCTGCCATATCCCACACATCTCTGGTGATACCCAAGAACACTAGAAACACAAAACCACGGTGTGCAGGGCCTACCAGCTCAACGGTCACGGCCTCTCCAAGGGAGCAATTTTGCCCAACCTGTGAATGCCCCATTAAAGTTAGTACTCATTACAGAGGAAGCTATGTGGAACACATGATGGACCTCTGGGCTGTGTTACTTTCCCCCTTAGCAGCGTGGTCTTGGCAGCATATATCTTGGCCCCAAACTACTCATCCTTTGCTTTTTTTTCTTCTGACCTGATGTGAGGGAAAGCAGATGATACTGGCTTCTCTCTCACACTAGAAAAGAAAAGGGACGTTTATCTACTGAGAATCTTCTTCACTCAAGGTTTTTGGGGATCTGATGCACTCATTTGAAGCACTGGCAGAACGCAACATCTCGTGTTAGCATGCTTTTGTTAAGGCAGAAGAGCTGTGTCAATCACATTGCCAACATAGAGTTGCACCATACTTGCTAGCCCATGTTTTGCCCTTTTACAGAGCTATTTTTAAATGTTTTCTGTTTTTCTGGACAGACAACTATTTCACTATGTGTCTGGTCTAATCATTGGTATCTCCCAGAGCAAGCACAGAAGCCTGAGGAGCCAGCAATGACGGAACAAGCTCCTTGCTTTGAAACCAATGCCACCACAGCAACGTCCCCAGATGGGGTGACGCTGTCTGCCTCTGTCTCTAGAGGTAGCATATGTGGCAACTGGACAACTTGTAGTGAAATAGCTAGAAATTGATCCCAGTTCTACAGGTAGAATAAATCCAACATAATTTTCCTAAGCCCAGGGGAACAGCTTTGTTCTGTAACTGAGGTGAGAATTTAGACCGCAGAGATTAGAGCTCAGTGCAATGCATAAAGTGGTCTTTAATGCCACCTAGGAGGCTGCTATAGTTTATATTTCTCATTGGATATCACAAGCCTCCGTGACTGCCATGTCTGAAAGGTTTACTCGGGTCAGCAGCTGCACAGGCTACTGCTTACTGAAATAAGCCTTCAGAGTGCCCACCTTAAAAAAAAATGTTTTCAAGCATAAAAGGTGAATAATGTTTCAGCATATGGTTCCTCTTATAGCATTTTCTGTCATTCTTTTTTCAGCCTTATAATAATAAATACATAAGCTGAGGATAATTTTGAATGTATTCGTCTAAGCAATCTGCAAGTGTTATTTGTACAGGGACCCTAAGGCTGTAAAATATGCCCTGTTGGGAAAAATCTTCTTCCTAAACAGCAACAGAACTCTGCTCTCATCTGGCCTAAATGTTTTGAACATTGGTTCATATTTACCAGATGTTTTCTGACTACTTTTTTGTATCTTTGCTCTTTGAACAGTATTGCTTCAGACTGGAAAATTGGAAATAGCTCACCGCATTCTTTTCTGTTTTTCATATTCTAGGTAGAGAATTTGGTTTAAGTGCTGGAATTGTACAGTAGCCCCAGGGCTTTGAACTGGTTTTACCTTTCCAGATGTAGAGACTAGAATTCATAGGGGTTTATCTCTGACTATAATTTTTCTCATTTCAGCAGTTTTCTCCCTTTGCAACTCTATTAAAATGGGAGGAAGCTAGCTTCTGTACTGGCAGTTGAAGAATGCTTTTAATATTCTCAGATTTACTGAACTAATTATATTAAAACACATTTCAGGTGGTTCATGAGAGTCTATTCTCATCATTCCTTTCTCTAACAAGTCCTATTTTACTTTTATTTTGTGCTATCTTTTTGTTGATGCGTCTATGTTCCATTATTTTGTTAGTTACAAATTAAACTCATTCATGGTTTTTTTAAAGGTACTAGTTTTTAGTGATATTCACTTTCTCTAGATAAATGCTCCCTTCCTTTACATTGAGGCATAAAAGCTTAGTCCAAATGGCACATTCCTGACTTAAAAAAGAGGTGACTGGCTTTGCTGACAACCTGGAGCGACACTTTGGAGCACCAGTTCAGGAAGTGGCATGGTCCAGGACAGTATATTTGATGTACCTGCAGACACACTGTAGATTTACTTCGATGTTGGCAAAGAACTTGGTTTCTTTCTTGATCTCTTTTTAATGGTGCATTATAGATTTTGTGGCTTTTTTGGTCTTTTGTACTAAAACCTCTACTTTTTTTACAGGATGTGTTTTGCAGTTGGTAATATTTGTGGCCAGGGCATGCTGTGGACCATCCTAGACTAAAAGCCTACTATGTAGTGTTAACAGGGATCAAGAGATGATGACCCAGGAGTTCCCAGCTATTTTATGAGTTTCTGAGAGGATATTTTTATTTAATGGACTTCTTCCATATTTCTTCTATTTTTGTGCTGATATTTTGTGATTTTGCCAGTTCTACACTTCCACTGAGAGAAATTGATGCTTATGTGGAGGAAGGAGGAGGGGAAAAATAAGAAAATATTCTACTTTAATATGGAATTTTGAGTTTAGATATGAGAAAAGAATTCAAGTAGATTCATACTTTCATTTGAAAGTATTTCAACTTTGTCACTTAACTTTTAGCAGACTAGCAGGCATATAAGACATAGAAAGGTGAATAAAGTTTAAAGATTGTTCAGGTCATAATGCATATGATAACCTAGTACAAACATATTAGTTTGTACATGAATACAGAATTCTTGCCAAAAGGCTGTTGAAAAGTGGCATTGAAGTAAAGGGCCAGATCCTGGGAACTGAGATCTCTGGGAATATGAGTGAGACAAAAATCTATGCTAGTCTTTGTCCGTGGCTGCCTTGATCATGGACTCAAATGATGCTTCTACAGTTCCAGATAAATGTTGACATCATTTTCAAAACAGGATGCACAGGGAAATTGGGATTTGGGGAAAAAAAAAACTGTGAAGATAGGATGAAATAGTACAGAAAGAATCAATACAACTTCCTTCCTCTTTCTCTTCCATTTAGATTGGGTGAATATCTCATGTCACCTTAATGCCTGCTGCCTACTGCTGAGGCTGTAGGAAAAAAGAAAGCTTAAAAACCGATGTTTACATCATTTCAGAAAACAATTATAAGCACTAAATGTGCTTTGGAGTTTAATATATATACTGTAGCTCACCCTTTTGATGCTAGACTACCACACTATTGCGTAGATTTTTATCAGCATATCCCAGTGTTTAGTAATTTGGTATATCTTACTTGTAAATGTCTTGAGAAAACATCTTTGATGATTAGGCTAGTGGATTATCTGTCTTTTAGATATTCCTTGCTCAGGGCTAGAGTGCAGCCTTGATAGCACTACCCTGCAGGCTGAGCTGTGGCTCACAGCTGTGCAGAGGGTTAGTATCCTGGTGCGCCCCAGTGACTGACCCCATCCCTGGGTCCAGAGCGCGGGGAAGAAGTGAGAGGAGAAGGCCCGTTCCTCTCCCCACTGCAGAGAAGAAGCTATTATTGCTCTCCTCAGAGCCTAGAGGCTGCCGTTATAAAGTTCCTTCACTTACTCTGAAAGCTTCTGGCATCCTCCTTCCCTCTGCCCAACTAGCACAACATGTTGCAAGATTTGGGAGTTAGGGACTCTCTCTCCTTGTTTGTCACTTATCATTCACCAGTATGATCTCCACTGGTTCATGGTATACAGAAAAAGAATATGCACTTAGTTTTTTTCTTTATGCTTTTCCTTCTTCTAGGTTTTAATTTTTAATTTTTAATTGAATTTTATTCTTAATATTTGTTATGTCTAAAAACAATTGGGACTTTTTATTCTCAAATTTATGGTTCAAAATTAAAGAGCTGTTCCACATGTCCTGCATATGACAGAGACATGCATAACTGAGAGTCAGTCCCATTTTGAAGATGCTTGACTAGCTTTTTCAGGCAAATACACCTAAACATTTGGGCTTCTGTTTTGAGAAGAAAGGTCTAATTCTGAACACAACTGTTAAAATTACCACAAGTAGACTCACTACAACTTACTGCCTGAGGTTTGTTGTCTTCTAAAATAAAATCGTAAGCATCACTATGGAATCATCACTGTGACTCATGCGGGAGGCATGGGCTTTCTCCTGTGGTTAGGCGTTCAAAAGGAAGACCGTGTTTACAGTCGCGGTGCCAGATTCTGCCCTGCCGAAGGCACGGCAGCTCTGAGCACTGCAAGGGTGGGATGTCCCCGTGGGTAGGACTGTATCAATTCCTGGTGCTGCCACCTCCGGCACTGCCCAAGGGGCTGCCAAGGCCAGGGGTGACTGGCTGAGGACATAGTGACTCTGGGCATCCTCGGGACCCTGCTCCTATAACTGACTGTAGCTGGGTGCTACCTTCCCTGGTGAAATTCATGGTGGAAAACCCTCGTTCGACCCCTCTTTTTCCACCTAGGCAGAAGCTAGGCTGGCTAATGAGCTGTCTTCATGACATATACTATTGGGATGCTGATAGGCCTTACTCACCCTGACCAGTCTCACTTGGGACCTGCTCCCTCAGCCCAGGGGCTCCATTTAAGCCCTTCCACTTTCTGCCCCTCAAGGTAGATTGTAACATAGAAGAATGGCCTCAGTGAAAAAAAGATAATTCTTTTTTTCTCCAATATGTACAGTTCTAATGCTCCCTGCTATTACCCCTAAGCTTAACCATTACTTTGGGAACTGTCCTTCTTTCTCTTTTCTTCCCTATGGCTTTGTCACCTGCCTTGTAGTAATCAGGGTCTTTATTTCATTCATGAAGAACTGTAGCCAGCTCTACTCCAGACATCGCTGACCAAAGTTCAGATGGATTTCTCTCAACAGTGGTCTGGCTGTGATTGAGCTCATTTCTTGTATTACAAGAGCACTTCAGGATATGCTGTTAAGACTGCTATCTGTGACTTCCCAAACGAAAATAATGAGCAGTTCTCTCACAGTGGTGAGCCACCCTCAGGAGTTCATTAGGACACTAGGTTGGTGAGGGTCTCTGTAGAGTGAAGTTACTTGTCCTTTGGCTTTATGCTTTCCCATGCTTATGCTCCATGAGGACCTAAAACCCATTAGCCTCCTAAGGCACATCCTGTTTTGCTTATGGCTTTATTAATAGTGGTTTGGAATGAGGAGCAGATGTTGCCCAAAAATAGCAGCAGTGTTAGAGAAAAGGAGAAGAAAGACCGATGTGTTGATTTACTGCATTTATGGCATAGTGTCCGGTGGGAAAAACTCCCTGGCAATCTGAAACAAGGAAGGAAAAGCAGAGCTATCAACTCATGCTACCCTTTGGCTGAGTTCTTCCATCCCTTCATGGCTTGGCGTGGACGAGGCTGAAGCAGCTAGTCAGTGTCAACACCTTCCTGTACTAGGAAGAATTAGTAAAGCTTGAAATCCATCAAAACTAAAGTGTGACCTTAAAAAGAGGTTGCCTTTATAGCTCTTACCTTCTCATCAGAAACTGATACAGTTCACGAGACCAAGCCAGAGTGACTTAAAGCATTGTTCCCCCCTCTGCTGTCTGCTACGATCTCTCAGCCAAGAGGTCATGTCCCTCAAAGCGCAGCAGATGGGACACACTGTGTCCCACCATGGCAGGCAGGGCAGCTGGGAGAGCACCAGCAGCCAATCTGGGAAGGAGTTTATCAGCACTGCAAGAGGGAGTACCCGGCTGAGGTGGCAGGATCCTTGATGCCAGTGCTGACAAGGTACCACACACTGGTATGTCTGCAGTGATTATTTTGCCTGACCCGGTCCACGAACACTGCTGGGCTATATAAAAACCTAACAGGGTGCAGAGTGGATCACAGCCTCAAAAATTTGCTTTCTGGGGGTCCGAGCTCATTGCTGAGCCGGCCAGGGCATGGATCTGAGCTGCCCACCACCAAGTCCCACATGACACCAGGAATTTCCTAAGGGGAGAAAAATCCCAAACTGGGAACTTAGGCAGGTGCTGTTAAGATGAGGGCCTGTCCTCCAGTAGTCTTCCACTTAATGTCTTCCACTCCCATGAGTGAATCAAAAGTGGGATGTCAGCCCATGTCCTTAGTCTAGCAAAATAGGAGCCCTATCCTCTTGCAGTTACAGCCACAGACTGTTCCGCAATACCAATTGCTTGCTTTGTGCTATAGGAATTTGGCTCTAATGTGTATTTTAAATTGCTCTAAATGTATATTTTAAATTCATTTAGGTGAAACTTTAAAAGCAGAAAGTGTTACATAATGAGACTTATATATGTATATTTTATTGTGAACCTGGATACCATCATTGCACGTTCTGAAATCAACCTGTCAACGTCTCTCCAAGTGAAGAGAATATTATTGATTCACCCTTCGTCCCTTGGCACTAGTATATTCATATCCACTGCAGACTGCAGGTATTCTCTTTGTTCTGCAGTATTCAGACTCAAAAGTAAGAAGAGAAGTTAGGCATTGTGGCAGCTGCAATCAATTTAAATAACTTCCTAAAACGAATACTTTCACCTAGTTCTAAGAATTATTCTATCTCTTAATAGGTTTGTTACTGCAGAAAAAATTGATATTGTACCTGTTCACAGGTTGCACGTGTTTACACCTGAGAACTACACACTTATATTTCTCCATGGGATTTAGAGTATGCTTTTGTAATACCTACTATTATTCTGTGATTTCTTGAAAATTGTTGTTAATTATATATAATAACAGCTAAGAATCCCAGCCATATAAAAAGATCCCAAAGGCAATGTATAATGTATAATACGTGCTCCAGACAACTTACAAACTAGTTATTGGTTCATATATTAGTTCAAGTGCAATTGAATTTCCAGAGTTTAATAGGTGGTATTCAGCCTACCAGCTGAACTACATGTATGCTCTCAGAGATGGTTCAATAAGATGACTGAACTGAACTAAGAGCTCACTTGTGTTGATATGTGCTATCCTTCTGTCTTCCTCCTTTCCCATCCTTCCTTCTTTCCCCACAGACCTACTGCTCTTCCTCTTCTTCTTGTAAGCTTCTGTGCTCTTGTCCTTGGAGAACTAATCCAGCTCACTATAAGAACAGATTCTCCCCCTCACCCCCCAGGTTGATTTTCTGCTGCCTTAGTGAGCTGAATCAGCTTACTGAGGGCTCCACTGAGTGCTGGAGCTGGTGCAAAAGAAACAGTGGAAGAGCGAAGCTGGGAGTGGGAGAGGACCAAAACCAGAGAGGAACTGCAGTAAAAACAAGCTGTAGGATGATGAGATAGAAAAAACTGTATTAGAGACCTTGTATGGGAAGAATCACTGAGATATGAAAACTCCTAGAAAAGCTGTTTGCATTGAAGAGAATCCCAAAGCTACAGGCCCAAACAATCACTGAGCTTGGGGTACATTATCAGTAGAAGAGACATGGTGAAAGCCTGGAAAGTAGAAGCATTGTCCTGGCTTTGTTGAGCTTGAGCTCACTAAGTGCTAAGCATACACAAAAATATGTCAATCACACACTTAAAAGTGAAATGATATCTTATGGAATTATCTTTTTGATCAAGATTATAAGTAAGTAAACAAATATACTGTGTGGTGATGGAATCTTTTTTTTTTTTTTAAGCAGAGGGAAGAAGTTAAAACTAAATCTTCTACTCTGCCAGAAAAGCCCTGAAGACTAGCTCTTCAAAAATGTGTAGGATATTATATGTCTTTGGTGTATTCTTCCAGACTAGTTTTTGGTAAAACTTGGGTCCATAGAGGACTATCTCATCACTTCACCACATCACTTCACTATCTCATCACTGTCAAACCACAAATCTAATAATTTGTAGGACTGTCTAGATTCTCTTACAAAATAATCGAGAGGAAAATAAACTATTGTGATTCAAGCCATACCACAACCTGAGAGAAGGGGATTAAGAAATACTATGAGAAACTTACTCCATACTACTTTTTGCCAGGCTTTGTGCACATTTTCCACTTTTGGAGATAGCTTGTGTTGGAAGCAAGACCCCGGACAAGGCGTCAGCTGCCCTGATCTGCTTTCTTCCTAAAAATAAACTTCATTCTTCTCAATTTTCAACAGATGAGGTACCACAATCCGACTATTTCATTACCTTTGACAAAACAAGATGCGCTGCTGCAACACCAAGCGACACCCTACATTACAGCCAGAACTGCCAGCCGCAGGTCCGTTTTGCGGGGCGCTCCGCTTACTTGTCCCACCACGGACGCGGAGTTGCAGAGCTCGGCGGCTCCGCGGGGCAGGGGCAGGGGCAGGGGCAGGGGCAGGGGCAGGGGCAATGCCGCGCCGGGCGGACACTCATTTATACACCAGCCGGGGAAAGGGGTGTGTGGGGGGGGGGGAGGGGGGGGGAAGTTCTGTAAACTCTTGCGCATCGATGTAACTTAAAAGATTTAACCTCTTTTTTACAAATTCGTGGGCTGCAGGAGGCGCAGCCACTCTGCCCGCTGTGTGCCACCGGGCCCCGGGCAGCGCGGTTTCGGGGGCCCGGCAGCGGCGGCCGCACCGCCCTGCTCCGCGGTGGGGGGCGCGGGCGGGTGAGGCGGCGGGCGGGTGCGGGCCGGGCGCGCCTGCGCTCCGCTGCGCTGCCCGGGGAGGCGGCGGCGGCGGCCGGGGGCACGGCGCGCTGGGTGACAGCCCGGGCCGGGGCCGGGGGCGCGGGGTTGCCCGGCTCAGCCGCGGGCGGCCAGAGGCGGCGGCGGCCCCGCCGCAGCCACGGTGAGTAGCCCGGTCTGTTTTGTTCGCGGGAGGGGGCCCCGTTGCGACCCCCGCCGGTGTCGCCGCGCCTTGCCCCGGTGCCTCCCTCCCGGCGGCGGCGGCGGGGTGGCCGGGGGTGGCGGTCGCCGCGCCGGGGCTATTGTCACCCCCGCCGCCCCCCGCCCGCTCGCTGCCCGTCGGTCCCCGTGCGCGGCTTGCGCGGGGCTGGAGGCAGCAGCGAGACAAAAGCGGACAAAGGAGAGGAAACGCGGGCGTATTCCGCGGCTGGGGTAGGCAGGGCTCGGGCGCGCAGCTACAGATGTGCTCGGCGGTTGTGTGCGTGTGTGGGCGTGCGTGCGGGGAGGGAGGGAGCGCGGCGGGGGGAGTCGTGCGCGCACATTTGCACATGGGTGCACCCTGGCTCGCCCCCGGGGGTGCCCGGAGCCGGCGCCCCCCTGCATCGCTCCCGCCCGGCTTTGTCCCCCTCTCCTCCGCCCGCTCCCCCTGCCCTGCCCGGGGCCGCTGGGCGGTTGTAACGGGACTATTTTTTCAGCGTGTTTATTTTTAGGCTTGCAAATAAAGGGCTTGGCACGGCGACCTTTCGCTGTCGCATCGGGCTCCAAATGAAAGGGTCGCGGGCTGCCCGAGGCCCCTGGACATAGACGTCCACCCCTGCTCTTACGTAAACCCGGGCCATGTGCCACCCCACGGACCCGCTCCCGGGGCGTTCTGCCGTCCTCCCCTCTGGGGTTGGGGGGGGGGAGAGGGGGGCTGGGGCGGGGGCTCCCGGGTGCTGCCCGCAGTCGCCAGAGGGGCGGGGAGGCACGGAGGGAGGGAGGCGGCCGGGCGCGCTGGGCTCCGCGCCGCTGACCTGCCGCCCTTGCTCTCGGCCCGCAGGTCGGCAGCCGCCAGCGGAGGTCTGTCAGCGCGGGCCGCGGCGCCCAGGCAGCAGGATGCGGGCGGCGGAGCGGCGGCGGCGGCGGCGACAGCGGCCGGCGCCCCCCGCCCGCGACGGGGCCGGCGCCGGGGCTCCCCGCGGCTGAGCGCGGCCCCTCGAGCATGTGCGGCCGGCCAGCGGCAGCCGCCGGGCCCTGGAGCCACAGCCAGCGAGGATGGAGCCACAAAGGACTTTGGCTGACACGTGCGCCGGGGCGGCCGGCGGCCGGCGTTAGAGCCACCCCCGTCCCCTCCCCTCGCTCCCTCCCCGCTATGCTGCCCGGCCGCCGGCCGCCTCGGCGCGCCCGGCCCGACGCCGCGATGCAGCCGAGCCGGCTGCTGTGAGGCCGGTGCCGCGCGCGGAGATGGCGACGCCGCAGAGCCCCGCGCAGCGGCGCCCCGCGGCCGAGCCGCCGCCGGCGGGGGGCCGGGCCGAGGCGCCGCGCTGCCGCAGCCTGCCGGCGCTCAGCGCGGCGGCGCCGCGGGGCCGCCGGGCCGCGCTCGCCTCCCCCCTGGCGGCCGGGGGCGACGGCGGCGGCCGCTGCCCGCCCAGCTCCGCCGCGGCGGCGGCTCCCGCGGGCGGCCCGGGCCCGGACCCGGCGGCCGGCGAGGGGGCTGCCGTCGGGGCCGCGCGGGCCGCGGCGGTGGGCAGCTGCCCTCGGAGGACGGGCGGCGGGGGTGCCCCCGGCGTGCCCCCGGCCGCCCCGCTGCTGGGCCTGCCCGCCGGAGCGTGCCTCAGGGCCGCGCTGGCCGACTCGCGCTTCTTCTTGGTGTGCATGTGCTTCCTGACCTTCATCCAGTCCCTCATGGTCTCCGGCTACCTGAGCAGCGTCATCACCACCATCGAGAGGAGATACAGCCTGAAGAGCTCGGAGTCGGGGCTGCTGGTCAGCTGTTTCGACATCGGGAGCCTGGTGGTGGTGGTGTTCATCAGCTACTTCGGGGGGCGCGGACGGAGGCCGCTCTGGCTGGCCGTAGGTGGGTTTTTCATTGCGCTGGGGGCTGCGCTTTTTTCGTTACCTCACTTCATCTCTCCGCCGTACCAGATCCAGGAACTGAACTCCTCCGTCAGTAACGAGGGCTTGTGCATGACTGGCAATAACACCGCCAAAGAGCCGCTGGATTCGCCGGCCTGTGTCAAGGACTCTGGCGGAAACGATCACTCCCTCTATGTAGCTTTATTCATTTGTGCCCAAATCCTCATTGGCATGGGCTCGACACCCATCTATACCTTGGGACCAACCTACTTAGATGACAATGTCAAGAAAGAAAACGCCTCGCTTTACCTAGGTAAGGCAGCTAAGTGAAGGGTGCTTTGAAACGCTAAAAAACACATCTTTCCAAGGTGTTCCAGTTAAAGGCACTTCTGCTCTGTGCCTTCTGTACTGTGGTGGTGCTAGGCTTTCCTTTTCAAGTAAACTTTGAAGTAAACTTGCCGCGCTTTCCTGTTTTATAATATTTTCTTCCCTTCATTACGGAACTGTGAACAGCAGTAACAGGTGAAACTAACAGTGTGTGCGTAAAAGTGACTGTACTCGCACCCTCCAGGGTGCGGGATAAGGTATCAGGGAATCAGAGACGGCTGCTTTCTCTCATGCTTTTCAGGACTTGGCATTAGCAGGTAACCTCTTCAGGGAGCCCTTTTAAAGCTAACCGTGCCCCTTCATTTTTTTTTGCTAATACAGAAGCAATATATTTCTAAATTTTGATCAGCCTGCTTTTAGCCTGGAGTCACTATAACAATAATGTTTTATAGCATAATGTTTTATAATGTTTCGAAAGATCAGCCGTGTTTTACTTTTGCAGCGTTTATTTATCTATAATAAGCAATGAATTGTGGCGGTCCTTAGTAAATCGTCTGGGAGCTAAGAATGAGTTAAAAGCGTTGATAAAACAGAAAGTAAAACCTTCACTGGAGCTCAAATGACACTTATCAAAGTGACACTCCTCCTATCTGTTAATAGCTAGCACCTGGCTTTTGGCAGATACAGATGCTCCCATTGAAAGTCATTCTTACCATGTGGAAAGGGGTTTCTCACATAACTGGCTACCAAACTCTTCTGGTGGTTAGAGGTTATAACTAACAGCATAACTTCCTTATAGTGTGCATAAGAAGGTTCACTGGCCTCTGAATTTATGTTAGTATCTTAGATAATTTTATGAGCAATGAATCTCACTCTGACAGATAGCTTTCAAATAAGGGGAGGCACTTACTGGTCTGAGAGAACTACTAAATGGTTTTGGATGCTCAGCATTACCATTTTCAGTTGATCTTTGGGATAGCCTTGGATACAATCATTCTATCTTGATCATCTTAGTAAGCGAAAGTAGTAGAGCTGGATCAGTATTTTTATATTCCTTTTGACCAGTTCTCCAGCAATTTGACTGTTCCCTGAACCATTGTAAAGCCAGTTCTATGTGCAATGTCTTGAGAAAGCCTGAGGCATTGTTGGTTTTCAGAAGGAAAGATAGTATTACCTGTATTTTTTCTGTCCTTTTCACAGCACTCCTACTCTGCCTGAAGAAATATTGAATAGGCAACCAAGTATTTTCCCTCTCTCCTTCTCCTTTGAGAAAGGTTAACTGGTACAGAAATTTAAATTGACCAGGAATCAACTTTATTAGCACTAAGAAAAAAGTAAAAATAAATCTTCTTGTTAAGATTTGTATCTGTAGTTTGGAACAGCGGAAAGGGGACCAAAACTTTTGCTGATAGATGATTTCACACAGTCCTCAAAAACCTCAAGGAAAGAAAAAGGAAGTGGAGTGGCTGTAGAAGAAGACTGGAGGGTGAAAGAGATGAGCAGTGTCAGAGGAGGAGGAAAGTCCTCGCCAAAGGGGGAAGCAAGGTCGGGCTTCTGAAATCCTCATGCACCAGAGAAACCGTGCTCGCTACTGAAGTGCTCCTAGCAAAATTTTATTACAATTACATTGTTACAAATGATTCAGATAACTGTTAATTGTTGCGAAGATCGCCTTTAAAGTTAACAAAGGTAAAAGCACGCTAGCAGCTGCTCAGAGACTGACTGTATGTGACCCATAGCTAGGGACTTGAGTTCAGCTCTGAGCTACACTGGGAATGCCATCACAGATTCAAAGTCCATAAGTAGTGATTCAGAAAAGTAAAGATTAGATATCCAACTAAAGTATAAATGAAAAATGTACACCAGCTATCCAGCTGTGCAGGGCTCATAGTGAGAAGAATTAAAATGAGCACGTTCAGTAAAATATATCACTTCCTTTCAGTCTTTAAGCCACACAGGGCTGGAAGTAAGTGTTGCTTTCTGTTGGAAACCATGACGTTGTGAGCTCTTTGATTAGCCTGAAATTCTGAGGAAACTTTTTAACTAGTTCAGGTTTGAGTATTTATCTCTCTTTAGACTTAGGCCCGTGACTTTTTGAGGCACAGAAGTAAAATCTGAGTTGGGGGGCATGGGGGGAAGAATATCATCTGGCACATTGGTGTGAACAAACATGGTTTTTGAATCATCTCAGAGGTTTGGAAAGTGCCATGTCCTGCGAGGATGGATGCATGGGTAGAGGGGCAGGGGACAAAATCAATATGGCTAGGGCACGACTCTGCCACTCAGTCACCACCACGTCTGACGTTATGCAATATTCATTTCTCGAGGCAGCATGGTTTTATTACTGGGGCAAGTTATGCAAATGATATCAGAATGTAAAATACCTCTATGCATGTAGACATGAGCAAATGAAAAGTATAGTACTGGGCCGTGGAAGTTCAGAAATTTTGAAAAGAAAAGAAAGCCTAGTGAAACAGATCCAATTCACATGAGAATGTGTCTCAGTGAAGACAGTTAAGTTTGGGAAAAAAATTAGTATCCTCTAACTCAAAATGGAAAGTCATTAACATATTTGTTTGTAGCATGCTTGCATTGCACTCTTTTTTTTCTGAGAGTTAACAAACAGGTATACATATATTCAAATGAGAAGCATTTGTGTACAAGCATACATGTTATAAAAGTTCCATAGAGCTGCAAATTTTAAGACTTCTTTACAACTCTTTAAGTTTTCTCACTAATTGTAGGTCAGTAAACACCCCTCAGTATCACTAATCCTAATTCTGCAAAAACTCACCTTATGTGGCTGTGGAAGCTATTTTATTTTCCAAGTTAATCCAGCTCAGGGCTCGAGTGGCACTAGCATATCCTCTTAAGTATAGGCATGCAAGCTCAATGTGGACAGCTGTTTTAACATTCCTGGCTGGAAGTCCTGCTCTCAAAAAACATATTTGATGTGTATGCCTAGTCTCTTGGCTGCCTACACTTAAGTCCATCTGTCAGGGTGGCACAATGCCAGTTTACAAGGTGGTATGTTGTTTTTAGTAGGACAAAGGTGCCAGGCAGTGATGCGTGCATTTGGGCCACTTGCATAGCGATAGCGATAGCGATGTGCAGGAAGCTTTTTCTTTGTGAAGGCAGCGCTACCTTTGTTTCCTCATGCCCTTATACCTGTTGATGCTTTGATACCATAATGCTAACTGTGAGAAAATGTATAATATTAGACAGGTCATAATTGTAACAGATTCCTAGGAAATATGAGAAGAACTGGCTCTCTTAATCACAAATCATCCCAAATCGTACTTGCACACTTTGTCTCAAGACTGTGCAATCACTACACTGTTTTTTGTGCCTTTCCCTTCTATGCTTTGCTGCAAAGTAGCATGTCTACAGTCAGTTGCCTGCCATATACAGGTTTCCTTTTTGTTATGTTAGGGTAAAATTCCATGTATTTCATTTGGAATCAAACTGGATTTCATAAGTCCTTTTTTGTACTCTTGATGGTGTTTCTGCTGTCAAATTCTAAAACTTAACTTAAACCCAGTGCATTTTTCTGCAGATCCAGTAGATTGTCTTGAATAGCTTTTGTGAGTTTACCTTGTGATTGTAATGTGGATTATAAAAGCTGCTCCTAAAATTAACAGTGGCACTTGGAAAGGGGACGTTTATAAGCAGCATTATAGTGCCTGAATAGTTTTCAAAATGTCTTGCTTGTTTTGCCAATAATTATTGCAATAAAAAGGAATTTACTTTGAAAATATATGCATAGAAAGACAATATTAGTTTTTACAGAAATATTGCATTAATAAATACATGTCGCCATGCAGGAATGCCTTTTACCTGTGCCCACCAAAAATGAGTAGTGGATGAATGATTGTCTTTGCTAAGGATGCTGCGCTGTCAGATTCCAGAATTGTATAAGCTGGTTATGAAGGGCTGTGAGGAAAAGGTCTAAGCCAGTTTAATTTAATGCAAGCTCTCCTTGGTTTTGAGAACACAGAATAATTACAAATGCAAAGATAGAACTTTTATGAGAGAATATATGAAATATTGGGTAAACCTGTTTAAATGTGGTTGGTAGAGATCATGGTATGAAAGCCAGAAAACAAAGCCGTTTCCTAACCTGAAGGAAGAATAAATATTTAGACTGGTTTCAGAAATACTTGGACTCTGGCTTTGTTTTTGCGGGGATCATTTGTGGGCTGCTATTTCTAACATTAGATAAGCCATTTCAGTGTGACTGTACTCTGTGTGGAAACCGCCGCCTTAGCAGTATTTTATAACTGCCTACCCAGTGTACCTGTCATGTTTTTTTACAGTCTGCTCAAAAGCCTGTACATATGTTTATAATTCTTTTAGTTATATTTACTATATTTCTAGTTATATCTGCCACTAGATCCACTTCCCACCTGGAGGGAGACGGAAGGACGAATAGCTTCATGCACTTCCTCGGAAACACTATGCCTTTGCCTGCTGAGTCCCGGGGCAGAGCGTGGCTGTTAAGTGAACTGGGTCTCTGTAATGCACCGTTTCCTGCATGTAGGCGTGGGAGGCACGGGATCATTGTGCCGCTTGGATTGACTTGTTTTGCCCTGGACACTTTTGGGGTTATGCTGTCAAGCGGTGGATGCCAGTGGAGGACAAGAGCTGGAGCCTGGTGAGGGCGTTTCGTCCTTTATATGTACGCTGTGAGATCACTGAGGTTTTCCGAGAGAGAATCAGCTTTCCAGCTGAACAGGAGGGACAGTCTGGGGGGAGTGAGACAGCTGACCAGTACTGCAGTTTATTCTCACCATTCAGCCTGTGACCACTCATGAAACACAGTGAATATGCTTCATGCTATCGAATACCGGGAAAGGCTAGTTCCTACATGGCTTTCTCAGCATTGATCCGTATAATTGGTAAACCCTACAAACATAGTAGTACATTTATTTGTTGCAACATCCCTGTGAGCAAGCTATATTTTATGAATCAAAAGGACATTGAAGCTGAAACTAGCAAAAATGTGGAATGTTTTTATTGCTTGCTGTATTTCACACGTGGAAGAGCAGCATGCTGAGATTTAGTCCTGAAATACACTTGAGTGAAAGCCGCATCTTGGTTTAGCCAAAGGCTGACTATAAAAATGGGCCCATCAGCCATCTTCTCTAGAAACCTGTCCTTGCTTTGTTTGCACAGTCAGCTGGGCAGACTGAGCTGTTGTCCAAAAGCGCTGTGCTCTCAGCTGGGCTTAGCATCTTGAGAAGCCAGTGAAGCGACTGCAGGACTGTTTAAAAGACTTGTGCGTATGTATTCTGCACAGACAGTTTAGCACTCAGAGGGTCCAGTTCAGTATCATGCTTCTCTGGCACTTCTGTAACATTTCTATGTTAAAATGCTGATCAGGCATCAGGCATGATTCCTTATAATTATTTAAAGAACCGCTATGTGGTTTTACTACCCTATATTTTGGCTGAGGTAAGGGAAATAGGTAATTTTTACTTCTCATCTCCACTTTAGTCTCCCGCCACGCAGTGGGATTGATAACAATTTCTTCATAGTGAAATCCTAGACCATCTCTCTTAGTATTTAGAGAAAAGGAGGGTTCTGCAGCCATGCAAGTAATGTGTTCATAAAATGAATTGAATGAGTGCAGTGGGCAGGCTTTCCCCTGAAGTTTTCTAGCTGTGGGATTTAACATCATGAGTGGTGTACGTTCCCCTGCATTGTCAGTGTAGTGTCCCTTACTTTCATTACTCGGCATTTGTCAAGTGTCAGCCTCTAAGTCTGAAAGCTCCCTTTGCACCTGCTCCTGCTCGGAAATGCTGTTTTCTTGGAGAACAATGCCTTTCTTCTCTCCAGAGCTCCGCTGCAATTCTGATTTAGGCTAACGATGTCCAAACTTGGGTTTCAAGCTTCCCCAGTGAAGCTCGAAAATTTAGACATGGAAGTGGCTGTGAAGCAACAGTTTGTAAATGCCTTTTCCCAGGAACTGAAGGCTTGGGATCTAGTATCCTGTAGCTGGAAACTTTTATCTGTCTGCTTGATGTCCTGACCATTTTGTAAAGGGTCACCAAAACTACTGCTGTTGCAATTGGATTAGATTCTAAATGGATGGAGATGCTTTGTATTTCCTCTAGATTGCCTTAGCTGTCATTCGGTAGCTACTTCACTACCTAGATTTAATTGCCGTGAAGAGCTTATACAGCCAAAAGAGAGTAGAAAGTCAGCTGACTTGTTAATTGAAAGTTAAGCAGACCGGAATTCTCTCTACCGTCTCATTCAAAGATACATAGCTTTCTGCCTTTGCTGCATAGGTAATACAGGCAGTTACACAAAACAAACTTGACCTGCTGTTTCTCCATGAAAAAAATTTTGATCAGGGAATGCTTGAAGTAGGGGAATGGGTTCCATCTATTCATTCTGAAAGGGCAGAGAAGTAATTCAACCATATTAGAATCTTTCTGTAGCCTCACATTTTCTTTTTTAGTCTATTGTAAGTCTTTTTTCATCATGGGAGCATTTTTAAAAGCCTTTATTACACTTAGGAAGCATCAACTCAGTTTTACTTTTTTCATTTTTTAAATGCTTTTTACATGTCTTTTGAAAATGATTCTACTGTAAGACATGACCCTACAAAAAAATGGCACATTCTTCACTCAGTCCCTGGCATAGTTGTTACTCCTGATGACTGTAGTGGTAAGAGTGGGATTTAGTTATGAGTCTCACAGCTGAGAGAATAGAAGATTGCCCTTGGACTCTAAAGGCAGAGCAAGCTGAATTATCTTCCTTCCTGTGAATCATCACCAGAATTGCCAGAGTTTCAGCTCCAAGTCCAAGGGTGCCTCTACAAACCCATCAGCAGCTACAGGGGACGTTAGGGCTGTAGCCTGAGTCCCTGAAACAGCACAGATGGAAGAGGGGATTGGTTTCCCTAGGGAACCCCTAGAAGTGATGGCTCTGCACAAGAAGTGAAGAACTGTCTGCCTTTTGAGTCTTAACTGCAGTTTCATTGAGAACTTGTCTTTGTAATGAAGTCAATTTAGGTTACAAGTTGATTGCTTCTCCTAACTGAATTTAGGAGATAGGTCTTCCCCCTTCCCCCCCCCCCCCCCCAGCACTACAGTGCTTTCAGCACAACTTGTTTGGACTATCTGGGCGCTTTGGCTGGAGTTAGCAAAGTTTATGACAAAGGGCCGCTCTGCAGCATGTATGCAAGCTCATTTCCCTTGAGTCAGCCAGTTCCATACCTCAACCCCTTCCAAGTGCCCAGAAGAAAGAAAGAGAACTTTTTTCATGGTGGGAAAGAATATGTCAGTGTATTACAGCAGAGAGAACTACGGGTCATGTCCTGCTTTGTAGCTGGGTAGTTGGGAGTTTGTGCGTCTGTTGTGCTGTCACAAGGCCAGAAATTCATATACGCTGGGTAATGCTACACTGGGTAGTGCTAACAGGAGACTTAGGGAACCCTGGTCTTTCCTTTTCCCTTTCCTAGTTCTTTCTCTTCTGTTTGGAAGAGAGGCAGCTAGAGAAAAAGTGTATGTTTACACTTGTGATTTGAACGAGTTGACATAAGAATTACTGAAAGAAAATAGACATGAACTAAATCTTATGAAGTACTTGCAAAACAGTATTGCATGTTAACTAATTCTGTACCTCTGTTCTGTTCCTCTTCGATTCTCATCTTCATTTTCAATATAGCTTCTTTTTCAGTAGCTTTCATTTTTATTGTTGGTTTGTTGGGGTATTTTTGGTTGCTCCCATTTTTTTCCCTGCACATATTGATTTTAACACTTTTTTCCCGTTGCACCAAGCTCAGTAGGGCCTTCGAGCTACAGTTTTCATACCCTCTACTCCTATTATCTTCAGTGCTTACAGGATTAGAACGAAAGCTTGAAGGGTATATCAGCGTTTATCTTTTTGAAATCCAGTGCTGCTCTGAAGCTAGGTACCTGATTTTCAGTTGCTTAAATTTAGAAAACTTTTGTTATTAGCAACTACTTGCCATATTTATTTGTCTGCTTTCAATCAATTTCTTGGTAAAGTTGGCAAAAAGTAGATCCTGGATGGATTCTCCTGTGGTTGTATTCTTTCCATTTTGCATTGGTTAAGCTATCCTTTAGAGTCATAATATTTCAGATAATCCATAAATTAGCTGGATGTATCTTCTGATAGAGGCTTTGCTAATAAGGGCATGATATTTGCTGTTTCATATGCTAGCTGTAGGTCACTGCAGCATTTATTTTAGATTTGTTCACAATGTTTTACTTCAGGTGTCGTGTAGGACTGAAAGGTGCCAGAACGCTAAGCCAGGTGCTCTGAATTATGCCTTAGTTACATCTTTTCCTTTTTTCAGTTCCTGCTGAGATTAAAATTTGAAAACCAGGCCTTGCCAGAAGTCATTTTAAGGAGAGCATTTGTGTAGGTAAAACGGAGCAAATTGTAAAATAGTTTTGAGCACACTGTGGTGGCTGGCTGACTGACCTGTTACTCAAAACAGAATGTGTTAAGCAAGCATCTTTTGTGCCTAGAAGATATCTAAAGGAAATACTGTGTAGACTATTATCTGATGTTGCAGTGTGCTAAGTTTTCACTATATTTAAAGCAAAATTGCTAATTTCAGCTCAGTTGTTGACTCAGTAAATTTTGCTATATGTAAGACAACTCAAAACACTACCTTTTTTCACCAAAGATCCCAAAGGAATGAGCTCACAGGTCAGAAACAAGTGAAATTCATCAGAAATGAACACTGAGCAAAAGGAACACTGGGTAGGTCGATTTACTTTTCAACTGAAGAAAAACCAGGCAGGATGAACACCAGAAAGAGGGGAGGGAAGGGAAGGTTTGGCGCCAGCAGCATAGGACGGGCAGTGCCTCTTCCCTTGTGTGGTCCAAGGCGGCTGCGGGGGCTGAGCCACAAGGGCTCCGAACCAGCTGGTGCCTGGTGGTGCCGTGTCCTTCGGAAGAGCTGAAGATGCTGCTTGAAGTTTCTTCAGAGTCCTGGAAAACCCCTGGCGAAGCTGAGGAATTTTAAAGATGGAAAAGTACAGCGCAGCTTTGCTTCCACCCACGCTCTTCTCCCCTGCCAGCCCGGTATTTTCCACTCTTGCCTGATATGTCCCTCCTGGCCAGCGTGCCCACCACAGACTGTAGAATCCCTGATATTTTAGTAGCTGGGATTTTAAAAATAATAACAGAATAGTCTGCCAGTGTGTGATTTTAGTCTGAATTTATGTTTCAGTTTGTTACTTCGTTCCAGTGAGTGAAATAGAAGTTTAATAGTGAGTGTAATCTCCTGAAGTACAGATAAGTTCAGTAATTTCAAAAAGTAAAATGCTCAGCTATTATGGGAGGCCACTACATAATATTATGGGTTCTAATTTCTGTAAACCTGATGGGCAATTTTTATCAGCTTGATTTAATACAGCTGTCTAGTGACAGAAATAGTGAGGGCATCCCCAAGGAAATTTTGTCATCATGGGGGAATATAGATAATACATGAGGTTTTGAGTCTGCAATATGTTAGCACTGATGTGCACGATTTCAGACATTAATCTGGTAAGTTACACAATTGGCCTGAAATACGTATGTTAGAAAATTAAGTTTCTTTTTAATGGCATGACTGAGGACAGGAAGTGGGCTTTAGGGTTGTCTGAAACAAGTTTGTGGTATTTTGATACCACACCTGAATTGTAATTGGAGAGATGTTAGTCGTGTTATATAAGGAGAGTAAAAAGGCTCTGAACTCAGCTCTGCATCGCTGGAATGTAATGCCATACCTTAAATAATTTTTCAAAGGCTAAGGAGTGAATTGATGCTCGGAGGAAGAGCCATACTCTAAAATTAGTTCCTATTAGCAAGTGCGCTGTCTTGATTTCTAGAAGCTCTGTATATTCATGGACTTCCGTGACTGAATGTTTCCCCAGGGCAGCGATTATAATGGCAAAGAAACTGCTGGCCTGTGTGGGCTCCTTTGGCTGCAGAAGGAAAGGAAATTAGCTGCGAATAGGTAATAATAGCCACATGTGTACTCCCATGGCTTCTCCAGAAGCACTGCAAGAAGAGAAGGAAGATAAGAACTTCTAAAATGGGAGCCTCCAAATTTAGGACTACTTGTGCACCTGAGCCTATGCAAATGGTAAAAAAAAAAAAAAAAAAAAAAAGTCCTGACTTTATTAGCATTTGCTCCTTGTCTTACTTGATAGCGTTTTAGCAACAGATTTTTGCTTAGACTTGGAAAGTTTTTTGTACTTACTGGGTTTTATGGGTAATTGCTCCAACTTTGGACAGTCAGCAGCTCCATAGACAGCAAGCAGGGAGGCATTTCACCTTGAAATATAAAAAAAACCCAACAGCTGGATAAGGCAACTGCCTGTCAGACAGGCCATTCATGCATTTGTGATAATTAAAAAGATCAGCCTTCTGAGAAATGAGGTAAAACTGATCGACTAGTCCTTGCCAAGCCAGCTAATGGGAAAACAATTGAAAAAGGCTGTTAAACCTACTGAGTCAGAAACCTAGGGTGCATGTACACCTTCTCAGCCAAACGTGAAACTCACTTTACAAGATTCAGTTTACCAGAGAAAAACAGAAGAATGTATAAACTAATATAAGACTCCCTACCCTGATGTAGTTAGAGCAGCTATTACTCTTTTGATAGGTAGTAACATTTTAAGTGTAGACTAGAGTACTCGGATAAGATAAAAATGAACTGCTTATGAGCAAATAGATCTGTAATTATTTTCTCTCCATCTCAGTGCCCCTCTTCCTCCCTCGCCTACAATTAAATCCTACAAAAAGAAGAGCTTACCATGGGTTTGATACAGTGCAATGCTTTGGAGAAAAACTAATGTTCTGATTCTCAGAGTTATACTGCCTGCTTCTATACGTATCTTGAGTATTACGGAGACTAAAGAAAAGATCTGTCATATGTCACAGTTTCAAGGTATGTAAGAAATAACATTTATTGTTGGCCCAAGTCAGGATACTTTGCCTAAGTATTGCATCGGAGTTAACTAGCTTCCTTTAGGAGGAAAAGATGTAACTGGTACAGACTGTGGGAGGACTGCTCAATGGTCATGGCAGAGGAGCTTGATAGCCATGAGGTTTATATTAGCAGATAGACAGCCTACACGACGAGCCAGCTGCTTTTTATTTGAATTGTGCCTGACAGGAAAAAAACGGTGTAGTGTGTTAGGAAAGTAGCAAGTTTCCCTTGTCTCTTTTAATAAAATAACCCAGAGCAGTTAGTTTGTGGTAGTAAACCTAGGCTCTGGGCATAAGGATTTCTTCAAAGTACAGCTGCTGGTCTAAGCAACTCTTCTAGTGCTGGATTAATCCCAGTTTGCATAGCCTGTCCAGAGACATTAGAAGAATTAGTTGCATAATATTAGAAGAGATGAAGAGACTTGCTGCTGTGTCCGAGTCCCTAGCTGCTCTGTTAGGATTACTTTCTGCTGCTTTTGCACTGCCAGTGGCTTGGGAAGGTAATGGAGTTGGGGTACAGAGAGTGAGGTGCAATATGTTATTCTTGTATGCAAAAGACCGAAAAATAATACAATTCAAGACCGAAAAATAATACAATTCTGCCCTTGAACTTAGGCTGTGCTTAAATTAAAAACAAAAGATTTGCTGCTTTTTTGCCTTTTCTTTTTATTCTCTTGAGTAACAAAATGGTGTGGATCTGGGGGAATTGACAGCTGGTTGTTTTTTGATGTGGGAGAACTGACTTGAAGAATATATGTGTGGGTGTGATGAAACAAGACAAGTCTCTCAATACAGCCCCTTGGTTATGTGCTCTTGTTATACGTAGTGCCAAAATAGACAGTAATCCTCTTACGTGGGATTGTGAAGCAAGTAATAATAGAGCACAAGTCAGTGTCATCGGTCCGGAGCTGTTTTTCTGATAAACATATTGTCATTTGTATCTGCTAGACTCTGTAGCACGTCTTAATCTTTCTATTAGCTAAGTCCTTCTTTCCAGCTAGAACTGTTAATGTTTCACAGCAGTAATGTCAACTGCAATCAAGACCTTGTAGTATTCCTGTTTCTAAGTGATGCACTTGCTTTAAAAAGGCCACTGAGATTCTGAGTTGTATAATTCAGCTTATTTCCTAATACGAGAAATTCACGTGAAGGAAAACTGTAAGATCTCTTAGACTGCATAAAATGTTTCAACTGTCTTATGAGGTACCCTGAAAAGATGTGAAGAGATACCATCTGCAGACTGTTCATCTTATTTAAAAAAATAGGAAGTTCTCTACTATACAGCAGGGCACACAGGGTAAGCATGTACTGGAGGAGAGAAGCAATTACCTATGCAACAAGCAGAGTTAGAGCAGAAAGGAGGATCTGGAGGTGTTTATTTAATATTAATATCTTTGTATTTATGAAGGCCAGAGTCATGATAGCTTACTGCTCTCTTGGTCTTGGTTATCTTGATTCTTACGTCGGGCATCAAATAAAAATTTGATTCAGAGAAGCTTTTCAGAAAAGTCAATAAATCACGGCTATCTATAGGCACATTCATATTCCCACTGAAGGTGATGAGAATGTACCTGATATTGAATGGGAGCAGGATCAGATCTGTAAAGCTCTTTCATTTTTTAAACTGCTAACAAATCCTCTTGGGATTTTTATAACAAATTTATTAAGTAATGGGAAATAATGAAAATACATGTGGGTTGTTAAAAATTTGTCAAGTCAGCAAACCAGTCAGGGAAACATAAAGCAGAGTTCCTTTTACATTGTGAAAACAGATTGGGAAAGCGGTGGTGCTTTTTTTTAATTCTGAGTTTGATAGCAAAAGTATTTTTGGTGGAAAAAATGGTTATCAGTATATTTGCATAGCTTGACATTTTGAGATGTATTTTTTCACTTTAATTCTAAATTCCTATTATTCATTTCAATTTGCATTCATTCTTGGGTGGAAAATAAATGAAATGTCCTATTTGAAGACCACTATCTGCATATCTCCTCTTGCTTTGGTTTTCATCCGGTATATTATACCCAGCGTATTTAGACACTGCTAGGAGATCAAAGATTTTTGCATTTGCTCCCATTGAGAATACCATCCCTGTAACTTCAAGCTTACTGTTTTGACATTTTGTAAATATTGCAGTGATGGGTTTCGGCAGAGTATATTAATAAAAGGATGATTATTGTGTTGGCTTACTATATGTGCAGTACCACTAATATAACACAGTTTCAGTTATGCCTGGAATCACAGACAATTAGGATAACTGTAAGAGACCATCTACAGGCTTGTCAATTTTGCTTAGCATTACTTATGTTTAAAAAAGTTAAAAAAAGGTTTAGGTAACTCTATGCCATCTCTTCTTCGGTTAGGTGGTATCTGTTCAAATGGCTTTATTGTTCAGTTTTGGGAGCCAACTTTTGTGTCAAGTAGTATTTAATATATTGTTGTGCAGATTGTCTATTGCTAAATACATTCAGGTTTTACACATATTGTGGAGTTAAAATATTTCTTATTGCATGTTATTACATAGCCAGATAGTGACATATCAAAGTAACTACATACTTTCACCAAGTAATAAATCAAAGTATTGGATTAGGGTCAAAATGTTTAATGATTATGTGTGTCACAAGAAAAAAGCTGAACAAAAACATATGAATTTTGGATTTTCCTATTTTGATGATTTTTTAAGTATATAACACTTCATTTCCTTAGTCATCTGGGATTCTCTCCAGCTGAATGTTATTCATACTGTGGTAATAACTCACAAGTCTGGTAAATGAACATAAATAGTTGAATTCTGAATTACAGGCTTCTTAATACCCTTAATAGCATCAATATTATGTTAATATAATGCCGAAAATGGTTATTTCAGCCTGAATCAGTTCCCCAGTCTCTTTTTCCTTATGGCAGTCCCTTATCTTTGTCAGCCAGTGGATCTGTTTTCATGTCACTCCAGTGTAACTGAAGGCTGCCACAAGAAGACAGGTTTTTCCCTTCCTTGCCTTTTTCTCTTAACTGCAAATACATGTTGTTGTCATTTCCCTTGCTTTGGATTTAATGATTTTGTGACTGCAGTGTGATTCAGACCTACTGGTTTACCCAGCAAAAAACACTCTCACCACCATGGGCAGGAAGAGTTTTTATCAGGGACCAGCTCACTCCCCCAGCTTGTCCCCAGGCTGCCAGTCCGCATGCCGGCAAAGGGGATAGACTGGAGGGTTGCGATGGGTCCAGCTCTCACGACCACCCCCAAGGTAGCAGCCTGCACTTGCACCGAATGACATGTCATGTGAAACCACATGTGGCGCCTTAAGTCACATCTGTCTTCAGTGGTTTATTTGTAGAGCTGAAGAGAAGCAGCTGTAGCAAACATCTGATGTTATATGTGTAAATTTTCAACAACTGCCTAACACCATCACTCCAGTCTTAAGTTTTTTTTTTTTTAAATGAGAGATATTTAGCTGAATAGCTCATATTTTTAGTATTTTGTAAGAGAGGACTTTTGTTTTACAGCATATTTAGAATCAGGACTTATCTTCCCCATGGCACGTCTTCTAGAGAAAGGGACAGCTTTCTTCCTCTTCCTCCTTTGTTTCTTTTCAAGAGTGCACAAATATCTCTTGGAAAAAAAATAGTTGTTTTCCTTACCTTCACTGAGATGGCTGTAAAAGAGATGATTAGCATCATCAGTAGGAGGAAGTTTAAGTTTATTTTTAAAGTGCCGTGGAATGCTGTAGGACATAGTGGAGGCTGTCTGTCTTGCCAGCTACTGTATGAATATTTTAAGAATATTTTCTGTGTAGTTTTTTCATATATTATTGTGAATGTCTGAAGTTTCCACCCTATAGGTAATGGTACATTACCCATTAATATGCTTCTTATATACTTGCAAATATAAATTTGTAAGGTAAATTGTAATTAATAGGAATATATTATTCATTAATATGCTTAAGCAGAATAGTAGCTAAATATAAAACCTGTTTCATACGATATTGAATATTGGTCTGTATTTCAGCTGACTATGAGACATTCTACAAATTGAAGATGGAGTAGAATTTAATCCTAAAACCTACACCTCAAATGATTATTGATTTATGTTATTTGGTTGCTTTTACACTGATGAGGATAAAATAGCTCTGTTGGGGGTTATTTTTACCATTCAAAACTAAGAATGTTTTGGGTCAGCCTGGAAATTCCTTATCGTAGTTACTGTTACAAGAAAAGAAATCAGTGGTACCTTGAAGATGTCTCCCTCAATCCTGTTCCATTTGCTAAACATTAAAACTCGATACAAGAATTTAACCTCCTTTCTTTTCCCTCGCTCTCATACTATGAGCAGATGGAGGTGCTAGATGCCGTGGAGCTGACTGGATGTGTCTCTGTTATAGCTGGATTTTTTGTCACGCTTAGGCTGGATTTCTGTTGCCAGAAAGTCAAAACTGGCTTGACCACAGGCCCAGGATCTGGCTGATATGTTGAGTAACTAAAATAGTATCTCAGATACATGATAGTTTGTAGCATAGGCTAGTTTTTTCATTTTATGTGGAATAACAATACAGAAAGTTGATCTTACATCTCTCTATTAAAAAGTCATTTATTATTTTATTTCTAATGGTATTTTTTCAACTGAAAAAGTGACATGGGTTTATAAGCCTAAAAGAACTCAAGAGGCTCAATAATCAGAGTGTGTAGACCAATTTTTATCCTGGATTAATACCAGCCTCTAAAATTATTATTGGCACGTATAATTTGTAGAGTCCTGACTAGATTAAAAGCCTTGTCCTGACCTTGGCTTTTTATAACCTGATCTATATTTTAAGGATATTATGTGTGCCTTTTTTAGTCATAAAAATATAGGTGGGAAACTTCCATAAAACCATCCAACCCATTTGTCTGGCATTTGAATTCTTAATTAGAGAAAATGCTGGTACATGCATATAACCTTTGTTTGGAACAGCACCCTTATGTGTTTAATCTCCATATATTAACAGAAATATATATACAGATTTCAGGACATTAATATATGGTTGTCTTTGAATTGGACAGATTTTATTCTTAATAGTGCCCAGATATTAACAGATATAGATTATGTGATATTTAAGAATATTTTACATTCTTTGTTTTCTTGAATTGGGTTGCAAATTCCTTTTGTCACAAGATTTTGCAGGAGTGATCAGACTCATTAATTACTGTCAACTTCAATTAAAAAAAAAAGATAGGGACTTGAAAATCCCTCATAATAAGCCTACTCCCTTCCTTTCCTCTGAGGCAGCAGTCTTTCTCTCAGCACCTTGTGTAGAAGGTGCTCCATCTTGTGCAGACACCCTCATGACGCTACCAGACTCGTGTTATTCCTCCTTATCTCAAATGTTTCACTTTCATCTCTGAAGATCGGTAGAAGTTAAGCTCATGCTGAAGCGTTCATACCATAATCTGCTTTCAGATACTGCGATGATGAACGTGATATAAAAATTAAAAAAAAAAGCATAGAACAACTTTTTGAGATTAAATGCTATACTTTCTTTCATTGACTAGCACAGAGGGAGTTGGATGTTATATCCTAATAAGCCATTTCTTTTGATTCTGCATATATTATTCTTACAATGGAAAGTCAGAGTTTCCATATTAAATTTTAAAGAGATAGAAAGAGATAGAAATTGTAGTAATGCTATTATATTCTTTTAGAAATGGCATTAAGTGGAAGTAAGTGGATGTACAAAAACATTAGTTTGTAAAGTTATGTGAAGGCGTGAACCAGGTCAACACGTGTGCGGGAAAGAACATGTAGAACCTCATCTACCTGGCAGTGGATAGGGTCTATTTTTCAAGCCTGGCCTTTCTCTTTCCACTGGTAAAGGAAGTTAATGCAGCTCTGCAGCAAAAAGTATCTCCAATCTCATGGAACTAAGCCCATTGTGAACATTTATGTATGTATGTTTTTTTTTTTTTTAGCTGAAATGTGGAAGGGGAGTTAGCTTCTATTCTTCAAGATTAAAACTTGATTAATTGGCCTCTTTTACATCATTCTTAATCACAGGTATATGAAGTTATGTTAAGTCAGTAATGACAACCTATGCCTGGGGCACTGTGGAGGCCAAGTGCACGGGGGAGCCGGTGCTTGGGCAGACGGACAAGAGAGGATCTCTGGGAAGCCTCCTTAGTGGTGGAAGACTTGGGAGAGAAATTGAACATACCAGTCAGTAGTAATGAGTACAATATTTTAGAATTATTGTGAATGTTTGATTCCTTGAGCAACATATCTCCAGAACTAAAAGCTTTCTCTTTTTCATTTGTGGTAAGCAGAGTCAAGTATCAAAAGAGAAGCCTACACGTAAAATATGTGACATAGATGAGTTTAGTGAATTACTAGTTAGTGAATAGTTTGTCCCAAATCACTATTCCTATTTTTCATGAGAGAATCTTAGGGATATACCTGAAACTGGGCAGTTTGGAAAGAAAGCCATATTCTAATTTTGGTTAGTTCTGTGAAAATCTGAAGAAATTTCAGTGATTTCTATAGATTTTTTTCTTTATTATATTGGTGTAAAGAAAAACATAGTGTGATCTAAACTTTCTATTTTCTGTTTACTTTTTAGGGCTGTGCAAATAGTTTATTTTTGACTTTAGCTGCTCAGCCGGTTTTTCTGTGATGAAACCATTACTTTTTTTTCATTATTATATGAAAATTAGAAACTGAAAACAATATCAAAATATTCTATCAAAAAAAAGCTTTTTTTTTTTTTTTGAATACTTAAAAATGCACAACTGGAATGAAGGGAAGTATTCACAAAAAAGGCTAGGGAAGGTTGTGTCCATCCAGCTTGTGTTGAATATCCTGAAGTAAGACCCTAAAGTGGCATCTTTGATTCCTTTCTCCTGTGGAAAAGATGATGTATGCTGTTAGGAAGAGTTTTCTACACATTGTTTCATACAGGTGAAGCTGAGAGGTAATTTAGTTTGGTTATTCAGCTATGTTTGCTAAGGACAAATGTCTGTTTCTGCTGTCGCATGTTTGCTAGTTCTCCATTACAGTGTTTTGATCTTTTGGTCAATAACTTCTCCCCAGCAGTTTTAGTGTTCAAAAAGCATAATATTGTGTTACTACTGTTTTTCTCTTTGGAAACATTTGCCCGAGTGGTTAGTAAACTCACTATGTGAGTTAGCAGATGGTGATTTAACTGCACTTGATCCAAAAAGAGTTTTGGTTCTATGTATGTCTCAGGCCCAACAAATCTCAGAAAAGCACTTACAAAGCAGTGAGCGAAATGGTAGTAATGTGCCGTTTCTGAGCACAAATGGAGCACCTGTAGTTTGTTCAACAGTGGTTTATGCAGTTTGGGGGAGTAGCATCAGATTTGAGACAATGCTGTGCCAATCCTGTATACCATACGTAATTCAGTCGCATCGGGCCGTTGGAATTGATGAGTAACCGCTGTGATTCAATGGATGAGTTGGTTAGGTTTGCCTGAGGAGACGAGGAAATTATTGCAAAAGATATCTGAAAGTTAACCTGTCCTGTTGAATTTACTGTGCAATACTTGATTTCTGTATTCTGTGTATGAGTGTTACCGTGATATAGTTTATAACATAGCTAAAGAACTTCGTGTTTATAACAGGTTACAGTAGCTCAAAGGTCTCTTTTTCAGAAGTACTGCAAATACTCTTTTTTAACTTATTCTGTTTTGTCTAAGCATTTGTTGTCTCTCACTGTACTGTCAGCAACGATGACAGAAGTAGACTTGTAATCTTTTGATGTTTTTTAAGCTTTGTGATAGACATGCAGTTTAGATTAAGGATAGGAAGGTATCAAATATAAAAGACTATCAGCATAATACTCTAAAAACACAAATCTGAGCATGTTATATTAATTTAGAAATAATTTACATAGTATTTTTAGTTCAAGGCAATATAATAGCCAAAGAGATTTTTATTCTTAAAGTGACTATTTCATTGTAGATTATATTTTCATTTATGTAGATTATTGAGAAGTGAGTATGCTTTAAACACTGAGCAAAATTTAAGTGCATTTTATTGCCATTGTTCTCATATTTGACTATTTTAACTTTTACATTATACCTTTATTTGTTTCATAAGAAACAAAATTAAGTCTTGCTCTGCATCTTGAAGCAAATGAAAATTTGAGTGCTGTATTGAATTTGTAATCCATGCTATCAATAATTAATCTCATTGCAATACAGTTTGTTAAAATTATCAGTGTAATGGATTGCAATTACAACTAAGTATAAAGCTTTCAATATATTTCTATGTTGCATATTATACTTGCTCTTTGAAAAAGAAGAGAGAAGAGTGTTTACATTTCTTTGTTGAGTAACATTTTTACTCTGTTTCTCTGCCTATAAGATGTGTGCTTTTATTTGTTTTCATGGCAAATTTATCAATAGGAATCTGAAAATTTAGTTAGGCTTCACCAGTGTGCTGAGATACATCTCTTTTGTCACATGCTGTAAAAATCTCCCGTGCAGTGGAAAGATGCCAAGCAGATTTTCATTAGACTTGGATAAGCTCTGTCAACAACAAGACCACTAGTAACACTTGTAATCATTGTTTTTTCCAAGTAACTTCAGTATCATTCTTTGAGGACTTCTATCTGTCAGTGTCTCTTTCTCTCTCTCTGTCAGAGTAATGTAATAACTGAGGTTAAGATTTCCCAAGGGGCCCAAGGAAGTCAGGGACCCAACTTTCAATGAATTTCAGTGGGATTTAGGCCTCAATTTTAATCTTCCTTGCAAACATAATCCCAAAGTTTCAACAAATAACTTGCTTGTGGTAAACTGATTAAAGGTTGTGATGGTATGCAGATTGCATATATAAGTGTAATCCTCCAGTTGAATCTCCCTATATGTAAATAACCAAAAGTATGTCCTCTGTGAGGAGTGATACAAACTGACAGACACGAGAAAAAAAGTCATTGAATTTTTTGAGTAAGCAAAATCAAAGTAATGAAATATTTTTTAATTTTGCTGCTGTTGGGCCGGGGCCTCCTATTCTGAGATCACCTCTGCCAGTGGGTTGCCTGATGCGCTAGAGAAATGCGTCAAGAGCATCAGGTCAGCTCTGGTCCTTCCGGTGTGTCCTGCCCTCAGGGAAGAGTCCCGGGGAAGGAGAAGGCTTCGGCGATGTTTCAAGGCTGTGTGGCCAGGAAGGGAAAAGGTTTCTTGCCCCTTGGCATCCTTCTTTTTGAAGGATGCAGCCTGTGTTTGCAGATCTACAGAATCAAAAAGAGAATTTGTGGGATGATTTCATGTCTTTTTAGACCAGAAGGGACCGTTACATTCATTTATTCTGATATTTGTGTTGAATCAGATTTCAGTGTTGTCCTTAGGCAAAGATGTATTTATGTAAAACAATTTAGCTGACGATGAACCACTCACAGTTGCAGAGAGTCTGCCACATCCCTAAGAATATTGTTCCAAGAGTTGATTATCCTGTAAAAAAAGTTACTGTCAAAAACGTGTGCTAAAGCTGGCTGAAAGTTGTTTGGCTGCAGCGTCTAGCCACTGCCTTTTTTAGTCTGTCTGCTCAAAGACAGCACCTTTTGCTATTAAAGAATAACAATGCATTTGATAATCTCCTAATCCAAGTAGCTGAGAAACAAAGCTGTCATGCCTAATTTTACTCATAAAAGGGAGAAAGAAACAGAATGAACAATCTCTATTTGGAAAAAATTACAGACTAACTAAAGGGATATTGGCCAGTTTCCCTCAAAACATGCCAGCTGAATAATTAAATTATCTAATTAGTGAAAAATAAATATAGATGCTTTATACCTTTTTCAACTTTTCTAAATCGACTATGGACAGGTTTTTTGAAATGTCTTGGAAGAATCCCTCTGATAATATAAATCAATTTCTCTTGGGTCAAACATTTAAATTAGCAATTGTCCTTTCATATTTTATTAACATATTAACATATCTTACTGGGAATGAGCTGCAAATGGAGCCCTAAATCACATTCACAATTCATATCCTAAAAAGGAAGACAAATGTAATTTAATTTTACTGTTCAGGAGAACCTTTTGTAAGACTAATTACTTTGTCAATGCTACAGTCATTGTTTAAATTATGACATTTAGTAGTAATGATTAAAATATTCTAATGTCTTTGCTCTGGCAAATTATGAATCAAATAAATCTCATTATTACAATGTATTGATATAGTAATTTTCCTGTAGAAAAATATGAAATGCTTCACTTTTGGTAAGATTGAAATATTTTGATCCATATTTTATTATGTGGATCTTTTTGTAGGAGTATAGATTAACATTAAAAAAAATGTTTTTTTTTACTTGACATATAACCAAAGAAAACTAAACAAGCAAACACATCATAATAACAGAATAATAAAAACACAAAATATTTTCACAATGTTTGTTTCATTAGAAATATATATGTTTTGACTTGGAATGCCAATATCTTCCTTTGACATTCATTTCTTTCAAAATCCTAGCTAAATCTGGCTAGTCAATCATATTTATTTATAGAATCTGTTTGTTGCTAACAAATACTGTTTGGGAATTTTTTCTGTCCAAACTAAAAAAAATCTGAATTTCCTTTCTCTCAGTTTCTTACACAACTATATTTCTGCCTTTTCTTCATGATTCTATGAGATTTCCATGTTCTTTTTCTCTAAATTGCTTTGATATGTCTAGCATTTCACTTTCTTTGATCTATCAAAATATAGTGGGGCCTTTTCCAGGGATCATCAGCAGCAGGATCAGCAGCTCTGTGCTTCTCTAGGTTTTTGTAACTAGATCAAGAGTGCTACACTACTTCTTTATGGAGAACCCCTTTTCAGACTTGTTGACCTGTAACAATATTTTCAATATGATTTCAAATATGGCTACAGGGCTCTGCACTTCACTTTACCAATCATTATTTAATAATTTTTTATTCAGTCTGTTATTGCTTTCAGCTTTTTTGAATGAAGAAAAACAACTTGTTTAGCAGCACAATAAATGCTAATCAAACTAACAGGGTTATCTGCAAATGAGTGGAATAACGTGCTCTTGCTTGCAGGCAGATTTTCAGTCAGATGTGAGTAATGAACTATAATTCCTGTTGTTTCCATTGAAAGATGTAAATGTAAGTGCAATTTATGAAGAAAACAGGAAGAAATGCTATTAGAATTGTCCTTTACAGTCTATTAATAAAAGGTAGTCAACGGAAGAAGAATCACTAAAATTTTCAGTAATTAAGCTGGGCTTCCTAGTATAAACCAATTTTTGAAAGGAAATTAATTCTGGGAAACTGTGATTGAAGTAATTTCCTCTTTCTTTGTTCTGTTATTTGGCTGGTGAGACAAAGAAAAAATGAATACATATGTATAAATTGTAACTATCAACATCTTTCCTTCCCTTTTTTCAGTTTCTTTCTCATAGTTTCTTTTCCAGGCACAATGGATCTGTTTTAGGATAATAACAAAGTATGCAAAATGTGTGTCTAACGTGCCCATGGAAATCAGATATTTCTGTATGCTGTTACTCCATTTGTACACAATAATCAGTAAAGCCCAGCTCCTTAGAGATATGAAGTGTTCAGCTCTCTTAGGTACCTAACATACATTGATTTTTGTTGAGGAAGAGGCAGTAATTCGTAGTTCTTCCTATGATATGTGGTGGCATACTCTGTGCCTGAAAAGTCAGACCAGGCTCTTCCCCTGCTTTTCCCCTGAGGAACTCATGCATTCTCCTAGCTCAGAGAAGTTAGAGGACCTAAACTACATATTTGTGTCTGCTTATACTATTACACTGCCTGAACATGATTTAAAACTGTCAGATACAAATATTCTGAAATATTCTTCATGCCTAAGTTTTGCTGATCTTTGGGCTATGGATCCAGGCATTGTCACAGCAATTTTAAAATATTGCAATCTCTTTCTTACATTTGCTTATTAGCGTTCTAATCAGTGAGCTCTGAAGGCCAAATTTCAACTTCCACAGTTTGATGCTTTTAAATTATGCTCATCTAAAGAAAAGGGGATGAGATGCAAATGGACAGCCAAGCCTCACTCCAGTTTAGTTACAAGTAAAGTATTAAAGAAAATGAAAGCTAGTTTCAAAAAGTTGGTTTTGGATTAACGGAGTCTGTAAGCGTGTGCTTAAATTTGTGCCTGGGAACGCCCAGTGAAAATTAAATCTGTGTGAATGCTGTCTGCTAAACTGTAAAGAAAAAAAGAAGAAAAAAAAAGCTAAGCAATTAATAAGCAGAGATGAGATATTCCCATTTGATGTGAATATTACTTAACGGAAAGAAAGACTTGAAGCTGAGAGTCTGCTCCACTGCCTCTTAAAAACACCAGACAGCTTCAGCGTACTTTTGTTTGGAACATAGCGGAGTAATATGACAGAAGTGCCAAATCCCGCTTGACTGACTTAAAGGGTCCTGCTAGTGTGAAGGATGAATCCACTAATGTGGATTTAGCTTTTGTGTTTGAATGAATGGAAAATAAGAACAATTATCTAAAAGTTATTTCTTGGATTTTAGATTAAAATAATTTAGAGAAGTATAGTAATAATTTGCTTAGGATTTACGATAGCAGTTTTATAGAGTGGATCATTCCCTGGGTGGAAACTAACATTACATTTGTGAAGTTTCTCTGAAGGTAACGTTGGGATGCTGACAGAGCAAGAATTCAAAAGGGACCAAGGAAGTGCTCAGTAGGTATTTACTTGAATGATCAAGATCTTTGCCTGGTTCCACTAGTTAAAGGCATTTAGGGAAGGACCTATCCTTTAAGGAACATGTGCTTTTGAAAATTCTGGGTCTTGGGCCTCAGAGCTAATGACATCCTAGGGATATATGACGCTGTCTTCTGTTTGTAACATAGCGTGCTGCAAGAGACTTGACAAGCTTGAAGGTAAGACGTGGGTTTTTTTCAATAACTGGTTTCCAGAAAATAATAACCCAGAGCAAAATTCTGCTCTTCAGTTCATCTTTTGATATTCTCACTGAATTCAGCACAAGTAGCATGAGCATATCTGAGACTGAAATTTTACTGAAAGTGCCTTTCCAAACCATAATTCCCTATAGAAGAAAAATACCGCAGAGGTTGAAGAAAGACTGTTTTTTGTTCTCTTATTCATGCATTTTAAGTAGATGTTGACACTTCTGTTTATTAAAAACATTTCTTTAGGGGATCAGTGCCTTTTAGTCTGTGGAAAGAATGTCAGAACATCTTTGTTTTCAGTTTAAGATCTGATCACACAAGTATATACAAGCTTATCTTTGCTCTCGTGAACCAGTTGCATTTACAGCAATGGGGACTTTCCGTATGCTTGAAGTCAGACATAGCTGTACGTGTTTTTAGAATACTGTCACCAGAAGCTTCTTGCCTTAAAAATTGGTTTAAAAGCTGATAAAGCTGATGAAGCCTCATTTGCTTAATTATCCAGTCTAAGAGTGTACTCATGCATGCTATTTGAATTCAGTTAACCACTTTAATTTGGAAACTGCACATGGAAATTGCTGCTGTTTAGCTAAACTCTACAGCAGATGTGTCTTCTCCATATTTGCTTACTAACCACAAGTTATGCTTGGTAATATTAGCAAATGTTTATTTATAAGTGAATATAAAGAGAGAAAAGCCAGATTTTGGGGGAAAAAAGAGAAGTGATATTTGTGTTTCTAAATGAGAAAGAGTTGTCTCTAAAGAATGGGATGGTCTGCATTTGGCTCTTGGGTCTCTAGTTGGCCCTAGTTCTCAGATTTTAGAGTGAAAAAATTAAAGATCCCATTTTAAGCGCTGCAATAGTTTTTCTTGTGGCTATCTTTTTTAAGCAGGGTGTCTCTAAGGCTGAAATAACATGGTACATATGGAAACCTGTCTGCTTCGATATCTTCGATGTTTCTAGATTTTGGACTACATGCACACACCCTATTGATAGTGTTATCTAGTGACCTGTGCTGAGTCCTGTGGAATTTTGATGAGATGAATTGCTTTGTAGCAGTTGTTTCTTGATAATGCAGTGAGCCACACAGACCAGCATTGCAGTGGCAGTATATATGAAAAGTACCCTTTGAGACAGGCAGCCTATTTTAACATATTTCAGTCGGACTTATTCTCCTATTTCTTGTGATATTAGAAACACTTCATGTGAAAATTATTGTAATGTTATAAAATATGATCACAACGGAAAAATAAAAAGCATAAAGCCATTTAGAAATGACAGGTCTTTAAGCCAGTGAATGACTCTGTTTTGATACCTATGGTATCTCAGTGATAAACCTGTAAGAGAAAGCTAAAGATATAATTCTTTTCATGTGGCATCAGCAAGTCGTTGGTATATTTGCATTTAATTTGACTTTCAGCATTTTTTAATAGAGTGGTAAGAGGGACTGTTAGTCCATCCACTGTTAGTTTGCACAGCAAGCATGCTGTCATGCTTTGGTTTACTTCTCTGAAAGCTCGTCTCAAATCTATTTAATCTGCTTATGGAAGCTCAGTAGTAAATATATTCTATACAAAGATTAAGGAAGCCTACTGGAGTAGTTTTGTTGCTCTGTTTATTACTTTGAGTGGAGCATCTGATCTGATAGACTTCTTAAGTCACAGTAATGCTAATACATTTTGAAAGGATAATACATTTTGAAGGGAAATGATATAAAGATTTGAACTGAGCATTGTTATCTGAAATGCAACAGCGCTCAAAGCATTGTTTCTGTTGAATACATCACCACATTTAAAAAAAATCTTAAAGCATTCATAGACAGGATTGGTGTGTGTGTTCATGGAGAAGAGAAGAATGAACTTAGTTATTACCTGACTTAAAGGCTTTTGTGAAGGATGCCTAGGTTCTGCTCACAAGTCCTTTCTGTTTTGTGTCCTCAGGCTCCAAAGAATGATTAAAGCTTATGTTCTTTGGGTAGCTGTTATGGGGCTAAATTTAGACCAGATGAATTAAAAACTGCTTTATAAATGTTTCTTTGGAAGCTGCTTTACCGTTGTTCCTTGCTACCCCATCACAGGTGTATGAACATGAGAGGAACAGGGGAGAGCTTAGACTGAAATCATACATGCTCCCAACTGAAACCTGTGTCTTGCTCTATGGTAGATTAAAACTTGTATCTTGAGGAATTCTGCCACGGGGTATTCTCCGGTGACCGCATAAAGCTCATCTTTTCAAGGAAATGTGCTACCAGTAGGTGCAGGGGAGATGCTGTGAAAACGTGATGGTATTTCTTTTACTTACAGAATACTGGACCATAACTTCTTGTTACTGTCTTTCTTTCTGTAGCCCCCTAGATCTCCTGACACAGAATTCAGTCAGAATTATACAGTTCATCTTCCTATTTCTGTTAAAGCTCACCCTTCAAGTTTAGACAGGTAACCCATTAACATAGGCCTCTTCTTACTAATTCATATGGGCAAAAATAGCCACTTTTAAAAAATTATTTATTATTTTTATCCTTCCTTGTGCTATTCTTTCGGAATGAGAGTTGTACAGTAGGCAGGACATTGAGTTATTGCTGTGATGAAATAAATTATGTTCCTGGCCCTTCCATTGGTCTTCTACATGACCATGGATGATTCATTTTATCTCTTGGTGCCTCTGTTCCCCAGTTCATAACGTGGTGTTAATGATAATTACTTTTTTGGAGTAAACTTTGAAATCTCCAGATGAAAAAGGATTATGTCTGTATCTCACTAAAAGGTATCCTGCAAAAGCTACCAAAATTACAATACTATCCTGACAGGAAAAATCATACATATGAGAAAAAATACTTCAGAACCCACACTGTAGCTTTTGCAATATTTTGCAAAATCTAAACTTTCATCAGAAATAGCACAAAGGCCAATTTCTGCTTGCTTTACACATGTATGAAATGAACAGTTGTACTATGGTGATATGCTGCCAAGATTTTAACAATGAGATCCTTCAGAAATGTTCCTCTCCATCCAGTGATAAACCCTGTTTGGTGACATGCGTGTGCACACAGATGAGAAGGACTGAGGAATCTGTTCCTTTGTTTTTCTTTTTAAACCAACTGGCTTTTTTAGTACCCAAAAGCCATACAGCCTGGTGTAGCCCACTAATGTTACAAACTTTCCGTTCATCTGGACAAAACAGTATATTTGCTACTTTAATTCATGATAGCATTGCTAATATGGAAAGGCACAGCTGGAGGGCTAACATGGTATGCATCTGAGGATGCTGTAGGGATGTCTGGTTTATATTCCCATATGCAAAAACTATTGAAGTCCTAATTTAATGTGACTGGAGGAGGAAAGGAGCATTCAAAGTATTGCTATGACTTCCCTTTCAGTATATTTTTATAGTATAGATTTAAAAAATACCCTTGGCAGCCAAGTTATTTCATACATATGTTGTGAATATAGGGATTTTCAGACCTATAGAGGATTTGGTTCCTCTGACTGTAATCATTAGAGACTTTGCTGCATTAGGCAATATGTAAAGCTTTCCTCTGCAGAAGCAAGGATCTGCTTTCCTGTCCTCCTATGAATAGAAACAATAGACAATAATTTCATTATCATCTTGTCAAATATTGTCAAAATGGCAACATTCGTTGGAACGTGTCCCAAGATAAACTTTTCAGTGCAGAAGACAAATGACATTGTTTAATCTTGTTTCACTTTAATAGATAAATTCCATTTGTAATTCAATTACTGTTGCTTTGGCTCCCTCTTTCTCCACTCCAGCAGCTTTGCTGTGGTGGACATTCATGGAGAAGCCTGGCTAGACATAGCTAGCTGCAGTTTGGAAACTGCACAGCTTTGCTAGTGTGGTGTTGTGCCTGAGATAATATGCCATGCTGAGAGCATACTCAGTGAGACAGAAGTTCCTCAGGTACAAAACTTCAAAGGAGTTAAAATATATGTGGATGGATTTCACTGAGGCGGGTAACTATTTAACAGTGTCTCAGTTAGGATACCCTTACCCTTTACTCCTTCTCAAATCTATGCCAGAGGTAGAACTACAATCGTGAAGAGCTGAAAACCAGATTTGCGAGATCTGTGAAAGGCTCTTGGTCACTGAAAAGAAGCTGCACAGAGAGAGAAAGTAAGTGTACTGTGGTCAATGCAGGCTGTTTCTCCCAGGTCCGTGTTCTTGAGAGAAAATGCAAACAGGGAAGAGTAAGCAAGGCCTTTGGTCTTTGAAATTATCTTGCTAAATACAATGTATTTTCTATAGAATGACTTGTACTTTGGTTTGAAGACACAAGACCCTACATTACAGCAGAGGCAAGGTACACTGAGCTTTTGGATACAAATTTTTGCAAGGTCCAGTCTGAGCTGTTTGTGTTGAATGTCATGAGTAGTTATCAGGTGGCTATAATTCAGCTAAGAGAGAGTAACCTGTGGAATCTCTTTCCTAGAGAGGCCCACATATCGGGAGAAGTGTGTTCAAGAACATGCTGCCATTGAGCATGGACACAGCTAATGCAGTTACTCTTAGAGGTACAATTTTTCATTTCAGTGAAAACTAATCAGAAGACCATTAGACGAATTTTGTAGTTCCTGTGTTTCTATCAACAAGAGCTTCCTGATTTTATCTTCTGAAGATGAACTAGTCTTTGCAGAAGAGCTAAAACTTATGTTTGTATAAAATGCATCATCTATTTTATCACAGGAGAGGAGATATTACTGCCATTTTATAGCATAGTTTTTTTTTGTAACTTCAGAAATTTGAAAATGGCTTTCAAACATAAGCACCTGTCAAGGTTATAGTTAGGAGGCTAAGAGATATGCTCAGATTTTCATTAACTACAATTAAAAAAATCGTCTGGATCCCATGCTACCTACCTCTGCAGTGTGATACTTCAGCATGTTCCCTGATAAAAAATATTTGTTACTTCTATTGTTAAAACTTCTCTGCTGTTGAATCAAGGCATCTCACCAGATCAAGACCCCAGATCTTGGCCAAAAGAGGGCAGCTCAGAGAAGGCAAGCTGAAATGCCTGTCGGGGGGATGAAAAGGAAGATGCTCCTTTATCAGCTATATATATTTCGGAACCTTTTATGTTTAGAAGCTGGAGACCTTCCAGTGACCTGAGAGGAAAAACTCTGATGGAACTATTCTCCATAGAAATTTTTGACTTAGGAAGAGGGTCCGCTTTTGATGAAGTCCTGACTGAACCTGTTTCCCATTTAATTTCCTTTCCATATCATTCAGTAATCTCCTTGGTGGCCTGTTTAGGAATCAGACTCCACAATATTCCCAGGCATTAGAGTGCATTGCCATGGAGACCGCAGCAATGGAGGACTGTTGGAGATGGGTCTCCCTTCCCTTTCACACAAGGTGTATGGCATATGGAGGTTTGGGGCATATTTTTCAAATATCTGATTTTGAAATGTCAAAATCTTTTACTTGCAACTAACCTTTCGTCCTTTTTAGGAGTCCAAACGAGTTTATTGCATTTTGTCTCTGGTTTCTGAGAGCAGCTATTACCACATGATGAAGAAGATGATGCAAAATGCCATAAAATGACTATTATGGAACTCATGTGTGCTCACAGGGTTCCTTATGTCCTGGACTATGCATGTGGGGGATCCTGTGTTTTCTGAAACATCCAGAATATTTGATATATATTATCAGAAAGTGGTATTTAAAAAATCTTGAAATCTGAATAGCATACAGTAATTTTAAATACTTTTGAAATGTTAGACAGCATTCCCTCCTCTAAAGAAACAGAACGTACACTGTTATTTTTATCTTTACTGTACAGCATTTCTGCTTACAAAGAGAACTGTCTTTGATTTACCAGATGTATGTAATACAACTGCTGAGTAGTGCTTTTGAGCCTAAGCAATTGCTGTATTTCGCCTGGCAGCACAGATCTTTGTTTCAGTGGTGGAATTAAAGCTGGAGAAATATGGCAAATTTCTCTGAACACTGAAATAAGTGGACTAGGTCACTCTCATACTCCCTTTATATTTCTTCTCTGTGAACTTTTTAGAGACTTGAATTTACTATAGGTTCTTACACTGATTTCCCAAACAAGCATTTGTTAAATAACATTTATTATAGTGGATGGAATTTTTTTTTCCTCTTCATGATGATAATTTCACAACATATAGTTAGTTTGGGGTTTGTCTTAACTACTTGCAATTAAGTTGCAATGTTAAAATGTCTGGTAGAGCATATTGTAGGCATACAGCGAATTGTTTAGAGTCAATTCAGAAGGGAAAATGACTTGAATAGATTTAAATAGTCAACACTGCTCTGGAAACCATGGTGAAAATATACACACTATTTTGGTTTAATCAGGCAGATTTAGCGATTTCTCTTTATTTTGTCTATGAGATATAATTTACTTTAATTGGTATCACAGAAACCCAGGGTCTAACAGCACAGTTGCACTTGCTCAGCTGCTGCAGTCCCAGGATGCAGCATATCTAATCGTGGATGGGACCAAAGAGGATGGAGTTTACACACTTCCACAGAGGGTGACTGATCCACAAAAAAACATGTAGAGAGGGAGATTTCACAGTGAAGATGGTATTTTCAGAGAATTAGGTAATCAGATTATTTCTGATGTGCTACATATTGGGCCTGCAGCAGCTGAGCAAGCGTAATTGTGCTGCTGGAGCTTGGGTTTCTGTGGTAGCAGGCATCAGGCTGGAGAACGGAAACCAATGCTTAAAACCTCTCTTGACTTTCAAGATGACAGCCAGACAGCATGGGAGGCAGGGCAGAAGCATCTTGAAAGGAATGAACACTGAGATGCATTAAGGAAGAAAATAGATGGGGTAGGGGAGAAAGAGAACAATCTTGGGAAGATGGCTGCGGTCATGGTGGTATGGTCAAGATCCGTATGTAAAAAGTATCTGAATGTGAGGTTGTGATAGGTGAACCTGGCTTCATTCAAAAGTTTTGAGTGCTTTATTTAGGCTTTGCAGAAGTGGAACAGGGAAGAATATAGTAGAATTGGCAGGATTTAGAGGTAATACAAATTTTACAGCCTTTAAAGTATCTACCTTTCAAAATCTGGAAATGAGATAGGGATTCCCGAATCTCAATGTTCAATTCCTCTCAGCAAACAGAACAAATGTTTTTATGTGCTCCTGCTGGTGCCTAGACCTATATCTGTACTAGGGGATTCAGAAAAGTTTCCTAGGTCACAGGTTCAGCTATCTCTCTCACTTGTGTCTTGGCCCCATGCTAGGACGAAACACACTTGTAGTCTTTCCTCCCCTGTCTATGTCCCTTGCTCCTGACAGCACCGGCACACAAGCTGTGTGGGAGCTATGGTGCTTTCTAAGAGATCCTCTGGTGTGGATGGTTGAGGAACCAGTACTGGAGGCTCCACTCTGAAGAGTATCTTGTGGAAGACACAGCAGATAGGAGGCTACTATTCTGCTACTCTGCTACTCTGTTATTTCAAGTGATAAGTTCTTTGCTGTCGTGATATTCAGACTGTGATGTTGTCATAAACTATTTGTTTGTAGGGTTCCATATGAGAGATTTTTTTTCTTTTTATTTGCTTTTTAAATATGTTTAAACTTGCTTGTTGGAAAATAACATTAAAAATGAAATTCACAAGATCAAATGTCCTGAGCAAGGCAGGAGTCTTGTGGAAATATGGTATGTGGTGTGTTGATATCAGAATGGACAACCGGGCCAAGTCTGAAGCTGCATAGATAAAAACGTAATTCTGTCAGTCTCTAAAATAGGAATATTTGATTTATTAACTTCAGTGTTCTTTTAAATCAAGTTTTAGACCGATGATGACTAAGTTGTAATGTTCTACTTTATTCTTTCGTGTCTTACATAATTTTTATCCATTGTTTGCTTTCCTGTTAGCTCACCATTAATTGTATTTTTTGTATCATTGTTTTAATCTTTTAAGTTTTGATTCAAAGGAAACGTTACAAAATATGAAAAATATTGTCAAAATCAAATATGGTGTCTATCCAAAATACCGAAATAGTATATACTTCCACCCATAATTTGACTTAACACACACAGAAAGCAGTAATTTTCTTATTGATATTTTATTTATCCAGAAGTTGCTACCTTGGAAGATTGCAAAAAATGCTCTGAAGATTCTGCAGTACACAAATACCCTGCTTTAAGAAGCATCTTTTACTTCTGGATCCTTATTCTATATATAAATAACTAATGAAACATTCATTTTATTGATATGCGATTCTAACCTTTTATTTCCTCAGCCATCATGTATGTAATGGGAGCACTCGGTCCTGCAGCTGGATACTTACTAGGAGGAGTTCTTATTGGTTTCTATGTTGATCCTAGGACAACTGTTTATATTGACCAGAGTGATCCTCGATTCATTGGAAACTGGTAAGGGTGAAGCATTTTTCAAAACTGCTCTCTAAAATGTTGGTAGGGAATTGAGGGAAACCGTATCACTTGAGTGCTTGTTCAAGACTGTAGCAGGAAGCCAAGCGAGAGGAGATGCCTATAGGTTACAGCACATTATATTCTGACGGAGAGGAAATGCTTGTCACAGAAGTGCATGGGCACATTACATGGAAAATCTGCTTTTGGTTGCTACAGGTCTCTCTCTGACTGACACTGTGGCCACCGACTGACAGCAAACAGGCCCAAGGAAGTGGTGGGACCGAATACCAGTGTTGTAGGAGGCCGTGGAGGATAACTGCTCCCCAGAGCTGGAGCAGTTATGGAAGGTGGATTAATCCTTTCTTTGCTCTTCCAAAGCAGGCAGCCAGAAACGCTGAACTCTGTGCTCCCCAGCTGAGGATTGGTAAAGGTCATTTACCCTGGTCTAGGACAAGGTAGTACCTTACGTATCGGATGGTATCAGAATTGGCCTTTCCAGTCTTGTGACTCAGGGGGATGGCTCATGGTTTAGGTAGCTAGCGATGTAAACCGTTAAATCATTCTCTAGTAAATAGTGAGCTTCCAGCTGCCGCTGAGATGTAACAGCCATAATCGTTCCCCAGTGTCTTTGGGCAGCTCTTGACATGTGACCTCCTTGTGAATGCCTTTTGGGGGAAGCAGGCCTTGAGGAGGTTTTCACTGGCCTTTCTGAAGAAAGTCATAAGTCCACCTTGAAAAGCATGCAAACCGACAAGAGACTTAAGTTCGTTATCCCAGAAGGAAAGCTCCCTTTTGCATCTCAACAGTTAGTTATGTTGGTAGCTTGTTTCAAGCAGCACTTCAGGATCCTTGAATAATGATCCTTCTGGCTCCCGAGAGAAAATCCAGAGGGGCTTGCCTTTGTTTCAGCACATGTTTAGTGTGATTCTCCTCTGATTCTCAACCTCGATATGGCAATGATATGAAGCACGTGCTAAGGCTCAGAACAAAGCTCCAGTTGTTAGCTCCAGTTCAACTATTTAATGGTACCTCTGTAACACTGTATTGGAGTCCTGTATGCTTCTGCTCAATGCAAACGTTATGGAGCTCTTCCAGTAGTTTTAGTCACTGAGAATAAGGTAGAATTTTGGTTCATGTGCATTGAATTAGTGTTTATCACTATACCATTTCAGTCAGACTGCATCTATTTCTTTTTATCCTAGTGATCTCTCCTGGCAATTTGATTTGGAAAATTCTTTCTTTGGAATGTACTTAAACTCTCTGAATATCGCCTCTTTTTATATTTTACTTTGTTCAAGAGCGTTAGTTGTACAGGACAGTCTAGCCTGTCATGTACGTTTTCAATGTCGTCACTAGAGAAAGGCAACCTGGGTGCTCTGCTTACCTGTGACGTTGGGGTTAACTAATCTGTGCCCTGTTTTATATACTGACTTACATCACAGAAAAAAATTGTGATGTGAATATGATGTATTGTTAAAAAAGTGCTTTGACTATTCTTGAATAAAAGATTTTGAATAAGAGTGAAATAATACACATTCTTAGTAAAGCTTGTTTCACATGTTTTTAAGCAAGTGCATATCAAAACTGATAGTCAACATCTGATTAGAACTTTTCAACAGAAATCATGAACAAGCCCACAAATATATCTGTTATTTGAAGTCAGTGGGGCCGTATGCTTACTTATGGAGTAAGCTTCTGACTTTAGCTACAATGCAACCACTGATGTAACTGCCGTATAGCGTGGGCGTACCTATGTGAGTTTTAAATTAAGCAGCTCAGACGATGGTAAAATAACCAAAGCAGCAGGGATATATTAATTTAGCCGCTTCTTAGGCTGTGTGCACCAAGCTGTGTGCTGCAGCAGGTGGACTGCCAGAACTGCTAGTTTAAAGCTAGCCTGGATATTAGTGCAGTGCTGTCATAGCCAAATGTGTAACTCCCCCTTTGTTTCATCATGTTTCAGCGGCATCACAGACCATGAAGGGATGTGTAGATATTCCTAGGGGAAACCCAAAGGCATTAGTAAATCTGAATTGCAGCTTATGTCACAATGAACCTGAACTAAATATCACAGATGGAGAATACGAGAGATTAGGCAAAAAAAATGCGAAGGAATTTGAAGTCACAATACCAAATATTGTACTGCTTATCTTTTGAGGATCCAGCCACTCTGGAGAATCTGCAGCTCCAAGGCTGGCTATTTGCAATGTGTGAGTTGCTTTAGGTACCTAAAGATGGGGTTGGTGAAACTCTGCAGTTGTGTAGTGCTGTCCTATACCATGTGATGGTTGAGTTTCAGATTAACAGGAGTTAATGCGTTGTGGGGGCAGAGTGAGGGAGTGGCAGTGGTGGCAGCCACCCTGAGCTGTCCTGTCCTTGCTCATGAAGCACAGGTCTGAATTCCTTCCCTGAGGAGAGCGAGCAGAGCCAGAGATGGCATCCTGCGACAATGCTATAACCACTGAGCTTGGTGGCAAAAGTGGTGAGCAATCACCTCTTATAATCATTTTTGTGCTCAGGCTTTGAGAACAGCTACCGCACAAGGCCCTGCAAGCAAAATAGGGAAAAGAGCCTAGGTTGTGCATATGGAAGATTGTTTGTCAAACTGATAAATTGATTTTCTGTATCTCTAAGGTTTAATGTCACCTGAACAATTGCATGGTGATTTAAATTTTTAGTAGGGGTGCCAGCAGTAGTGATGCAAGTATGATTCAAGCAAGGGCAGGAAATTGCCAGACACAGGATCCCAGCGGGCAAGTTGCATTGTAACCAGCGTAAGAAAGTAAAAGCTATTCGGAGTTTCCTCTTTTTATCACACTGATTAAATGAGTGTGAAAGAGCTAGTAAAGAAACTAGCTGTGATTAATCCCCTGAAGGATATTCCAGGTACTTTGTATTGCTCTTTCATTTTTGGTTCTCTAAATTTTTTTCTCTCTTAACTTTCTAAAGAGTATGCCCTGATATCAGTTCTCTTGTAATTTGTTTCACAGTCTGTGGCTTCTGATAAAAGTTCAGTGGCGTTCACAGCATTTGTGCTTCTCTTTCTCTTTCCACTTTCTGAAGCTTTATCTTTTTATCTTTTTATCTTTTATCTACCTATTAAAATTAAAATTAGTGGTGTAAGAATTGCTCCTTTATTCCTAATAACTGCCCAGTCGCGGAGAGCTCTGGAAGTGTAGTATTTCGTTCCACTGAAATCTATTTTCTGGGACCCTGACATATTCTCTTTGCAGGAAAGTGCCGCGTAGCCAAGTTTATTTTTATTTATGTCATCTAACAAACTGAAATAGAAGAGTACTCTAATGCTTACTTCAGAGAGCTGACATGCTTTTCAAAAGTAGGGTGCAACTTCAGTATGTTAACGGGCAGACATATTTAAGATTTCTCAGCTTTGTCTCCTTTGAAGTGAATTAGTGTCTTTGATTCTCATCTTTCCCTTGTTACAGCTGTAAAGTTTCTGACTTTACCTTGTCATTACCTTGGGTCTTTGTGATAAGTAATGATTACAAACAAGTAAGAAGTAAAGCAACTGTGATATATGGCAGCAGGAATTGTTGCAAAGCCTATTTTTTACTTAAATTCTTCCTTTCTGAGCAGTATATTCTATATATGTAGGAGATAGACAATTTGGTTTATCTTTTGTGAGATCTGATTAAATACAGTAAGAGTTTCTGTCATGGTTGTTTCTGGTCTGATTCTTCCTTGAGTTCCATAAAAATTGGTTTTGCACAGACCTGTTTTTTTTTAATATTCCTTTGTAGGTGCTCTGAGCTAAATTACAGGCCAAGTACCTTTGCCGTCCCATCAAATGTTTAAAACTCCTTTATATTTTATTCAGATATGGGAACTGTAAAGAATGGCCTGGATATCCGCTAGAAGTCGCCCATTGTGTTATGGTCTTTAAGAACTGTTAACATGCCATGTTGGGATCAAGTTAATTGCAGAGCAGCCCTTGGCGGTCTGTCAAGCACTTTGAATTAAATTTTCTTTTGCTGACACTTTTCTAAGTGTTTGCCTAGTTCTGAATCCGTTCAGTGCTTGGAGCTTCTCGTATTATCTTTCATTGCCGTTCCACACAAGAATTTTAAAGAAACTCCTTCTGCGCTACCTCGTCCTTCCTAGCTTTAATTGCTTTCATTTGAGGTCCTAGCGCTTGTGCAGATGCCTTTGAGGTAGTCCCCTGCATATTTTCTTTAACTTTAAAAAGCTCTTGACTTCATGTGTTCTAATTAATATAGATCCCATTCTGACCTCTCATTTCCCATTGTAAAAGTTCTTGTTATTTCTGATATCCTCTTTTGTCTGTTTTCCAGTTCTTTGATATCTCTCCAGTAAGACGAGAAGTGTAGACAGTGCACAGTATTACATACAGTGCTGCATTTCTGACATCTCCAACACTTGGTATGGTGCCATAATGGTCCCTTTGGATCTGAATTTCATTTCTTGCTACATCAGAGGGCCCTGTCTCCTTTGCTGTTCCCCGCTGAGTGGGTGGTTTCAGATTTCCATATGTTATTGCCACAGATTGTTCCTTTGATCAGTGCTTTGCTGCTTCTGCCTCTGAGAACCTGAAAGGGATGTTACTACATTTATATACAGTGTACCAATTTATTCCCTGTCTGATAGTGCTGAGTAATCCTCCTCAAAGTCTGGTTTGTAATCCCTGTATTTTATCAGCTAAAATGAGTGAACAGAGGATTTTCTGTTTACATAATATCAAAGCTGGTGGAAACTTTCACTCACTTAAATTTGCTTCACAAAAGATTCCTGCACAATTTTTCTAATAAAAATGGTGTTACTTGTGGATGTTTGTTGCTGATTTGCCTTTGCATAAGCGTTACATGTGCATATGAATTTGCCTTTATTAAAAAAATACATTCTGCAATATCTTTGCACTACAAAAGTGAAGCCAAATATTGTTTTTGTTTCTGGTGCAAATAATCCTGTCTACTGAATATTTTTAAGTGTTTAAAATTTGTACAAATATTTAATAAGTAGCTTCATGATGCAGCTTCCCTTTTAAGTGTTAAGGATGTACAAAAATGTAGCAATAGTCCTACAGACTACGATTTGAAAGCAAAGAGCTTCAGGCTTTCCTTGGCATGATTTTATATTGGAGTAAGGGAGTTAACCTCAGTGAAACTTCCTTTACACTAGTGTAAATTAGATTAGCATTGAGCTCAAGGGTTCAGGAGTTTCTAATGTAAATCACGATTTCAATATATTGTAAGACCTCTGTGGGTGAATTCTAAGGCCTTCTTTATGGAAGCATCTCTGTGAGTTTATCCATGTTTTCATTGCAAGATGAATTTAGAGCATAAATTATATTATCTGATATTATCTGATATGCTACTGTCAGCTTTCTGACTGCAGCAGATTAACTCTAGAGTATTCTGTAAAAAGGCCCTTTTGCACTTACGCATTGCAGTGGTAAAGTTAGTTAAGTTTCTTGGCTGCAGGGAGGATGACTGTATTCTTTTACGCTCTGAATAGCACTTTTTTGGCATCCCGTACCTTGCTAATATCCTCCTCTGTGGATAGACCCCAAGTCATTTAGTGTGAGTCAAGGGGTCTTAGAGGTGATTATATCCTGTTCTTATAAGAAAGAGGGAGAGAAGAGATGTTGTTTTGTGAAGTCAAGTCATGGTCACAGCACAGAGCTGTGAAGTTTTAGGCGTAAGCCCTGGCGCATATGCTGTATGCAAACGGGTGTTGGGAGCGCTGCGCTGGGGAGACCAGTGACCCGACTGCGCAGAGAAAGGTAGGCATTTGAAAGCATGACAGGTTTAGCCCTGATATCTCTACCTGCACATTATATCTTCTCATGTCATGAATAACATTTTCATGTTCTCTAGAAGAACACAGTATTACTTTATTGAGAATTAGCCAAGCAAGGCAAAGAAAAATTGAGCTGCTTCTTCTCAGGACTTGGGACTAAATCGTAATTAAAGGGGATAATTTAAAGGAACTCAAAGATGGCACTATTTCATAATGGTTGGTGATTTCTGAATAAATACTTTTATCAGTAGAAAAGCTAACAGAAGCATCTTCTAATTATGGGTTTTAATGCAGTGAAGTATCTCCCCTGCTCCAATCATTTAGTTTAATTTCAATGTTATATATTTTGCAAATATTTATTTCCAGCTAATAGGAGCTATAATAACCACTTTGGTATTTTTATTTCGTGTAAAGCATTGGTTGTCGTTTCTGTTCCCATCTTCTGACATTAGGTGGAGCGGATTTCTCCTTTGTGCCATTGCAATGCTCCTTGTGATATTTCCAATGTTTACCTTTCCAAAAAAGCTCCCTCCTCGACATAAAAAAAAGAAAAAGAAAAAGAAGATGAACTCTGATGATGTTTCAAGTGAGGATGAAGTTATGAAAGAGAAAACGAATAGCAAAATACAAGCAGACAGTGCAGTTCCTGCCTCTATGGGATTTGGAAAGAATGTTAAAGGTGAAGTTTGTTTTTAACTTTTAAATACTTTAAATTTCAAGGTCATCTTCTAAGGTTGTTTGAGTCTAACTGAAAGCAGAATTTTGACATATTCTATTCCATGTTATGTTTTGTTGTTGAGAGAGGTTTTAATAGATTGTCCTCTTTTAAAATTACCAAATGCGGTTCGGAAGGTAAGTCTTCCTTTTACTTAAACTATTGGACTGTGTTTGATGTGCATCTGTCACAAATAGGCAGCCTATTCGCTTTCATAAACCAGTCCTTTTCCCCCTCTTTCACATTCATCTGCTGTCTGTCACATGGTTTTATGACCTCTGTTCACAGCGTATGTGTGCACCTAACAGTTTGTAATTGTCATACTTTCTTAAGCTGTCTCTCATAGTAGGAAGTGATCCTCTGCTAAAATATAGGCAAAACAAGTGAAAACAATTCTAGTACATGAGTTAAATTATCTTATTTATTTGGACAGATTAATATAGAAATGTTATTTTATCTCAGATGTATTTCCTGGCAAGCTATTTATTTTCAGAAGGGTAGAATGAACAAACTTGTGCTAATTTTGAAACAAGAAGAGACAAAAAGATTGACAAGTAGTAGACGTTTATTTTCAGTAAGTACAATATTAATATGAAATCTAACAATCAGCGCTAATCATTGATAAAATGCTATGAGAAGAAAGGCAGTGTTGTTAAAAAATGAATTAATACTAAGCGTATGAGTTTAGAGTTGACAATATAGGCTTCACAGTGTCATAATGCTGAGTAGTACAGGACAAGAATGATTGCACCTTAATGCTGTTGTGTTATCAATACTGTTGAGCCCTCCTTGGTTTCCATGATATGACTGCTGGTTGTGCCATGTTTGTGGTAGCTGATTAATACAGTGGAACTGAGAGAAGTCATGAAAACCCGTATCTTTTGGGCCATGAGACATAATCTGAACCCAAAACTTTGTTTGTTTATTGATATGAGCATCAGTGTTACCTTTTTGAGGGATGTCTGTCTGGGATATGATTGACAGATTTTTTTAATGATGCATATATGATCATTCATTTTATCCAGTAGCCAAAACTTACCAACACTAAAAATGATATAATTCTAAGTAATGTTTGCCTAAATACATATAGACTTACTTCATATTGCAGTTATACCTATACTCCTAGGATAAGTGAAGTTATTGTTAATTTCTATGGAAGTTAACAAAAACCAGACATCATAATTATATTGTGCTGATTTTATTAGCTCACATAATGGCATCATAATCAAGACTCAAAACAAGCAAGATAAACCTGCAATATTAGGTTCTTCAGGACCCAGTCCTTCTTTTTCAGTCTAAGATAATAGTTCCTGGTACAATCATCAATCCAGAGTAGCTCAAAAAGTGATGGACTGAGAGGGAAGAAAAAAGTACTGTCTACTTTGAAGCTGTACTGTCTAGCTCTGAAGACTCCGTATCCCCCATATTTGCGAGTCACTCACATAATGTTTTCCCCTAAATTCATGAAGCTTGTTGGTTTGTTTTGCCTTGAAACTTACTGGCCTCCCAACTATCCAAAGTAGTTCTGGGCTATTCCTATTAATGCTTTTTCACTAACTTAGGGAAGTGGAAAAGGGGATCTCAGTCCCTGTTGTGTTCCTTCCTAATCAGTACAGGCAATCTCACTGCAGAGGGATTGCTTCGTTCTGTAGGTGCGCCTGGGAGAGACAGAGGTATTCAGATGAACTGTGTGTCTGGATGAGTTTGCTGATGCTGATTCTCCATTTCCATGCATAACTTCACCTTCTAGATCATATTGTTTCACTGCATGTACAACAGATACGGAGAAAACAAATCCACTTTTAAGAGAACTTTCCTAGTACCTTTTTTCATAGAAACCACAACTTCTGTATATCTCTTTTTAGAATTTCAGTATTTATCAACCTAAATGTGTGCGACACCTTCTATTAACAAAATCCTCTGTTAATATTTTAATAGTGGTCACCAAATTATAGTTTCTCATATATAACACTTTTCATTTTCTCTAGAGGAGAAGCTTCACTGTGTGGGACAGTTAAAAACAGCATTGTATTCCACACGTCAGAAAGGTAGCAAGCAAATCTAGCTTACACAGTGAAAAATATTTTGCTATAGACTGATAATAGCTTTCCCATTAGGTGTCATTTACCCTAGAAAAGAGGGCCTGCAGCAGGGATGCACTATCATTTAATTATTTTTCAAGTTTAAGTGGGCTTTATGGAATGAGATCATGCCTCAGGCTTCTCAGTTGAGGTAATTTCACTTATAATGGGAAGGAAAAAAGGGTCACATGTGTCTAAGTCATTTAACATTATTTCTTGAGAGATACAATGTGCATTTTATACTTCCCATTGAATTTCAGGGCTTCTTATTATGCAAAATCTTTTTATAGAAAGATGGGCGGAAACTCCACTTAGGCTGTAGCTGGGGGACTGATGATTTAGTAAGTCACATTTTCTGTTCTATACTTTTAAATATCACTGATGTCATGGTCTGTAATGACAGAGGTCAGTGTCATTAAATCTGTAAAACCTGTGCATCTATGGTTGGGGAAGTCCTGTGGAAGAAACTTTGCTCTTCTGATAAGATCTTCTCTTACTTGGGAAGCCTGGCAAAATGATGTTGCATTCTTGTCCTACTGTAGCTTGTCCTAAATTAGTTCTAGATAGGAATGAAAAGGCATTGAACAGATATGAGAGGAAAGGCTGGAGTCCCTTTTTTCTGGAATGGCTGTCAGTATAGGCTGGAGAAATAAAACAAAATTGGCTCCAGCTGCAAATGTCCTCCAACTTCAGTGACTTAGGTTTTGGTTTGGCCCATGGCAGGGCTGGGATCAGATAAAAATACAAATTCATTTTTACATTTTCTCATATTTTGAGATACATGGGCTTGGAATTCAGTCTTTTCCTATTTATATTGCAAGTAAACCATTTAAGAGGGAGAATGCTTTTGAGGTAGGTATCGAAAACAGTAAATAGGTCATAGGAGGATGAAAATGGGATTGGAGAAGTGAAGATGGTATAAAAAAACCCATGAGCTAGAGGAGGTTTATAATGAAGAAACCACAGTTTAATCCCAGATGTGCAGATAAATCATGAACTTGAGCAGACAGAATCACTGTTTTCCTTTATTATGTGGATACCCTTAGGGCTTTGTACCATGGAAGCTGTGTCTGCAGTCCCTTTTACTTATTACTATAATGAAATTTATTATGCAGTTGGATAAAGGAGTGCTGTAAGGAAAGTAAATGCATATGCTACTCACCTAAAATGTACTGAACTAAACTTTGAAGGGTGTTAATTAATTACATGTATTTTATAGTCATTTCTTCTGAAAAAGGTTGACTTTGGTCCTTATATACATATGAATAAACCAGTATTGTTCCTGAGCTTTTTTTCTTTTTTTTTAATATGACATTTTCATGTCTACCAGCCCAACAGTCATACGCTGTTGCCAGTCAGTGTGTACCAGGGATGAAGGCAGGATAATAATGATTGTCAGGGTATCAGCAAAGGTAAAAGATATAACCAATGGGCTCATGGCTATAGCATAAAGTCCGACTGCTGTTTCTATAATATGCAAATGTTAGTTCGTAAGAATCAGAAGAGGAGGAAGATATTGGTGTGTGTGCAGAGGTGCTTTGTGAGCCTTGTAAATGTCAGAGGGTTGGGTAGACCGTGGGATGGAGATCCTGCTGTGCCACTGACCGGCAGGGTGACCTTGAGCAACTCACTTCCCTCCCCGCCCTTTATTGTGCTGTCTTGGAGAACTTAAAATAGATAATATTGGCATTGCCCAGTGCAGCGATGGCCAGTCTTATCTGGAGCCTTGAAAAGCCGCCCTAAATCAAACTAAACAAAATAATAATCAGACCAAATGCACTTCAAACTTCCCTACTCTTAATGGGATATTATGGACTGTTTGACTATCTGGCTGCCACCCAGGAGCTTAAGGCATGTCCTGAAAATCCTTGTAGAAGCTGGTTGAGTGAGATTGTTTAAATGTTATGTGAATAGATAATGAAATAAAACACATGTGGGAAAATATTATTCCTGAATTAATGCTTTGACTTGATTAGATCTATGCGGAAAAACAACAATAAAATGGTGTGGCTGAAAATGTTAATTTCCATTCTCATAAACAAACCAGAAATTCCATCTCAAATATTGACTCTGCTTTGTACTGTGCAAGAGCAGAAGCTTTCCTTGAGACCTTAGTATGGATTCAAATCTGAAGACTGAGATAGAGCTGTAGGGGCTTAATGAAAAGGAGGTCCTTATTATCTGCATTATCCTTATAAGAGAGTTTCCTGAATGACCACAAGAGGATAATGCTGCAGACTGGGATATTTTTTTCCCTTGGTTATATTCATTGTGCTACCTTTGGCTAGATGTACAGGAACAGGGATAAAATAAAATATATTAAATTATGAAATAGGAGGTGAAGTTGGAATTATTTGAGTTTTTATTGAAATTCTGTTAAGATGCTTTAAGAACATTATGTAACCTAGAGCAGTATTTACAAATTTTTGCATTGCTTCTTAGCATCTACCACTTTTCCCTTACTATGAGTCAAACAGTGGTCTAGTACACCAGTGGCAGAAAATGAATGCTGACTAGATAAAAGATATTGTCAAAGATCAGGAAGGAAATCAAATTACTAGTAGACTAGCAAACTAGTCCAGCAAGATCAGTTCCAATTAATGCTGAAAATTTTATTAGGTTATTTAAGAAAAAAGAAAAATGGGAAAGCTTAGGATTTGAATTACTGCACAGCAGAATAAGTATGTTTGCAGTCATACTAGAAGATCATTTCAGTTTTAGGAATGTCATTGATAGACACTTATGTGTTCAAATGACAGAATGATGGAAACTGCAAATTCTCAAAGTTTTATTGCTCATATATATTTGCAAAAATGATAAACGATGATTCTGTTAACAAATCAGAGCCTGAGAGGTTTAATAATGACCTTGAAACCACAGAGTAGGCCTATAGCTGATTGATATACCTTACAAAAATAACATGACATTGAAATGTTTTAAAAACATCTTTGATTATGCGGTACAAAGCACTGGATTCTTAATGTTGCTAGCATTCTTGCTTCTTATTAGAATTAGTGTGGTTAGAAAATGCAAGATATTTCCTATGTCTTTTTATTGTAGTCTTTTAAATTCAGAAATCTAATAAAGATTCTGTTACACAGCATTTTGCTGTAATCATAGGAGGAAAACAGGGAAAACCTAATTATGAGTAAGTATTTTTATTTACAGATTTATTAATATATAGCGACTTTCCCCAGTATGGCAGACAGCTACTCTCTAGAAATCACAGAGATCATCAGCCACCAACTGTTACAAGTGGCATATATTAGTGCAGCATGCAGGAATACCCTGATTTATTTCATGCCAGAAATTACAGTAATCAGAATAGAGCTGGTCTCTGAAGAAGAATCCTTCACATGGCTTTAAGAGAACTTGTGCTTATTCCAAGACAATCTGAGTTTTATCTATTCATCTGTAGAAATCCAATCTGTAGAATCTCAATTAAAATAAAAAATATTATTTTTCATACAGTATACTGAAAGATTTAAATAGGAGTCAACAGAAAGTATAGCTCTACATCAGAACATTAGCCAGAGCAAAATGTCCTTCAGACCCTGTTCTTTAGTTAATTAGTCTTTAATACCTTTATGGTTTAGAACTTTTGATCTAAACTTTCCTGAAGTTCAGTTTTACCAGGAATAGCTAAACTTTACCAAGTATTATGATATTTTGACCAGCCACTTTAAAATAATGTGATTCAGCAAAAATCTTGGATTCAGTCCTGGGCCAAGGACTTTCAGTTCACTTCTATAAACAGCACCTAGTTCATCATCCTAATAAAATGACATTTCTCCCTGTGAAGTCCAGTCTTCTGAAAGTTGCTGTCTTATTATTTTTTCCCACATGTATTCTGTTGTGAAGAGCCATCTGGTATATAAATATAGCCTTTTATTAGGTGAGATTTATGCAAAGTCACTCTTCTGTCAACACTTATTCTACATCATTGTTATATACTCAGGAGCATGAAACATGAAAGACATTTGGTACTGTTCTTTTCTCAGGTTTTTTTGGATTTTTTGAAACAATTGTCTTTCTGCATAGGTATCATACGTGCTTCTAATAGCCATGAACAAAGTTTAAATGCTACAGCAGACCCATGGCGTGGCTCAAAGTTAATATTTCTCACTGTTACTGCCCAGACACGTTCACATAAGGAAGCAGTTTTCAATCACACACCTTTTTTTTGCTAAAACTTTGGCAAGCATGACAAATATTGAACAAAAATGCTAATGAAAACGTTCCATCTACTTGATGCATTTGAGAACAGGGAAAATGGTGTTTTTGCTGACTCAGCATGGATGTGAAAAACACTAGTGGGGCCAAACTGGAGCCTTAGAGGATGGCCTTTTCTCCAAAAAGTGTTTACTCTTTTGTACTTTGTTCCCCACGCCCGCAGCTGTCTTCCTTCCTTCCTGCACTTTCATAGCAGCGGAAACACAGTCTTAACTACTTGCTGCCTGTTTTGGGGGAGACGCACTCAGTCCTGCACCATGTCCCTGGGGAAATCCTCCTACAGGTCCCCTGCTGTAGCCCTGTGACAGCTGTTTTCTTAAACTGCTGGGCTACTGTCAGCTAGCCACTGTGAGAGGCTTGGCAAAAGCTGGGTTAAGGTGGGTCTTGGTTCTTGCCCTTTTTGCATCTGAGCCCTCATCAGCTGAACCAAGCCAAACCAAAAGTAGACACAAAGCCGAAGATGATGAAGTAGTACCATTTAATGGTATTGTAGAGCTTTGATTTTTTTTTTTCCTTTTTCATTTCCTCTTGAGCAATGAGATAAATCTTATCAGTTGTGCTTTGAACTTGAAACACATTTGCCAAAAAGTTCTAATATTCTTTTCTGTTTGTGCTTGCTGCAGTAGTGACATTTCCAAAGATATTTATGTACATCTGTAATATGGTTTCCGTGTAGTCATGTTGATATAGTGTTGCCTCATACTTGTGTTTCCTTGTGTTTTTCTGTTTTGCTATTGTACAGTAACATAATATTCAAAAAAAAGAGCCATAGGTGCATAAAAACGTTAGGATTTGAATATGAGTCCCTCCTAATACGATTTACTCATTACTTATTTACACCCCATTTTGTGTTTAACATTTAATATTTTTATTTGTAGAGGCAGCAGGAGAGCATTCAACCACATTAAGATTATAAATCCTGTACTCGTAATGAATTCACTATCATTTTTGAGGACTGGCAGAAGCTAAGATTGGATGCAGCCAGACAACTTAGGTGCTAATTTGCAGTCTGACAAGTTTTGACATGACAAGAGTCTAAATTCTGTTTGCTTTTATACAGATAACCTACTGAAGTTGAGTAAGTGAGACAGATTTTTGACTTGACAGCTTTTCATGTCAATAACGTTCTTTCTTAGGAGTTCTGCAGTTATGCACTTATTCAATGTCTTATATTTCTAATGGGAGCTCTTGTCATTGAATTCAGTGGGCTTTGGTTGAGACAGTATTCAATCTCCATACGAAGAGAAAAGCAAATGAAAAAAATTCAGACTACGTTAGATTGAATATAAGACTTGCTGAAAATCTAATCCCGTAGAAGCCCTAAGAAAACAAACCAAAAAATCATGTCTTTAAAAATCACCCTGTATAATCTGAAAAAATTTAAGCCTGAATGCAGTTATCATAATCTTGTGATGATCACATGACATCACTACAGAGCTGAATTTAAAGTACTGTAGTGCTTTTTCAGTTCTGAATTTCATAGGTTTTTAATAGTTGGTCTGAGAATAATTGTAACATCTATGAATACCTTTTCCATTTAAGTTAATGATGTGTTCTCATTTTTAGTTTACAGTTTTCTCCCTTCTAGGGGTATTAAATGAGTTGGATGTAAGATATATTGAGATTCATTGACACCACTGAAACATCATCATGCTTTATCTGCATGTACTGTAAATATTTTTTAGTTATTTGCAAAAATGTTTTTTTCAAAATCTTTTGATTCCCTTTTCAACTTACAGTATTATCCCTGAATTCCGTGTGTGGACTTTTAAGCAGGTAGTTACAGAGGAAGGATGTGGTCAGTTTTTGTCATGTGGAAGCAAAACTCAGTATTGTCCAGCTCAGCAGCGTGGTATGCATATCTCCTATACAATTTTGAAATTAGACATCAGAATAATTCCAGGTTTGCTACATTTTCTTGCTGTTTTTCTTTCCTTCTCAGTGTTACCATGTAGATCCTGTTTCTCCAGACAGATTTGTTAAAACAGATGTCTGTTCTATTTGTGAAAAATGGAACAGCAGCCCCAGGGTGATACAGTAAGATAGTGTAAGAGCAAACAAAAAGATTGCAATCCAAAATATACACTCTCTTCCTTCCACTTAGCAAAAGTAGCCAGATTATAACAAGCCATTAGTCACAGTCCATCTCAAAGAAAATCAATTTGTTTTGTTTCAGTTTGCATTTGTTTTTCACTCATTATTTATAACATTCATTTGTCATTTTTGTCATTTTATAGAGCTTCCAAGAGCAGCTGTCAGGATCTTAAGCAACATGACATTCCTTTTTGTGAGTTTGTCATACACAGCTGAGAGTGCCATTGTTACAGCTTTTATTACCTTCATTCCCAAGTTCATCGAGTCACAGTTTGGCATCCCAGCTTCCAATGCCAGCATCTACACTGGTAAGGCATTGCCATGTAGTATAACACTGAAAGGGTTGTCGTTCTTTGACCAGTGAAGTTAATCAATGAAGAAATGAGTCAATAACATGCTTTAAGAGTTAGAACAGGTGATTGGATCCAACTGTGTGCATTCAGTTAGTTAAACAAACTGTTCTTTGATGCCTGTTACGTTTATTTAGTGAACAACTAAATAATGAACCCCTTCACGTTTTTAAGGGGTGGGGGGGTTGCATAAGCTTAGGCAGTGACATTTTCTAATATGTTAATGACATCTGGGGGGGGCAAAGAAACGAAAACAAGCTAGAAAACCTGTAGGCATGGTTGTGATTTGTGTACTTTAAAAATATTTTAAAGCTAATCTTATTTGATTTGAATTTTACTTCCTCTTTGATCTTTAAAATGTCCTAATCTTTCGTTTCCCCAGTGACCAATTGGTTATCTGTGCCATCCTTTGCTTATTCATCTCTGCCCTTCAGGCTGGTGATCTTGTAGGTATTTATTATTAAAACTGAGCACACAACAATATAGTCTAGCCAGGAGAGCTACCACAATCTTCTCCTGCCTCTCACTTCACCTCTTTTGTACACCTGGTGCTTCCCCTTCCACCTGCAGCAAGGTGCAGCCAAGTCCAGCTTTTACCATAGCTTGAAAGATTCTGTTGCATAGCTTTGTGCTGCTCTGAGGGAAGGAGAGCTGGTCTTGACCTGCAACTTCCCGAGGGATAGGAGCCATTGCTATGAAGTGTTGTGCAGAATTGGGGCCCATCTCATGGAAATTGTCTCCTATTCTCCTAGCTGCCTCAAAGACTCTTGTCTTAACCTCCCTCTCTTCTTTTTCACTTGTAAACATCTTTTTGCCTTTTCCATCTGCTTCCTATACAGAATAGCTGCTAATTGCTAGGTGGGTTAATTCTTTGCTCCCCGCTACTTCCAGTCACTATGTGTAAGATGTGGATGGAGACCTTGAAGAATCAGTCAACACACTTAGCTATTAGCGGAGACACAGTTACAGGGAGCAGGGGCGAGGTCAAGAAAAAGACAAAAAGTAGTAAAAGAAAGCAAGACAAAGATGCAGAGATGTCACATGAGAATCCTGTGTCAGCTGTGGTGTCTGGAAGAAAAGAGGGCTTAGAGGAAACTCAAAGAAATACCATGAGATGAGAGCTTCCTGGGAAAAGATTTTCTTCAGGGCATGAAATACATGTATTCTGTAAAATAGGAGGAAGTTTAAGTTGATAGGACTGTAATTCTATCTCATATTTATAGTGGCTGCATAACAAATGAGTTTTGCTTTAATGGTTTATGGCATTACTGGGAGTCTTGGTGGAATTGCTATTCTATAACTCACTTCATTCTCAGTATAAACCAGAAACGTTCTTGCTAGACAAAATATTCAACAGTCGGTACATTAAAAGAGCGGAAGAAACATGTGACCCTAGCCAGGATGTGAAGCTACTGACATCTGTTGTTTTCCCTGTTATAAATTGGTTGATAAAACTATTATAATGAACCAGAAGAAGATGAAATAGCTCAGGCTGTATGTGCAACATGGGCAAATGAGCACTGCTTCCATGTTCCCAGCTTCTAAGAGTTGCATTAATATTAACAGCTGTAATTAATTTTCTGGATTGTTTTCATAGGAAAAATAGGAAAAGGAAATTTGGACTAGATTGCTACTAGTTAATCTAGTAAATGACATTTTCAGTTTGCAAACTTTCCTGGTTTAATAAAAGGAGGGCATGCAACTTAATTCATCTGTGCTTCGTACATCTACAGCTGAGTTAATGTGCTTGCTGAATCTCTTTTAATGTGATTGATGTAAGTTCTGTATTGAGCATTTTCCATCTCAGTTCATAAGTAGCCATTCTTTAATTAAGTTTCCATTTGCTTCTTTTTTTAAACAAACATGCCATTAAGCATCTGTGAGAATGACATAACGTCAAATTTCAGGTCTTGAACTTGAGCAACTTGTGCTGCAGTCTTGTTCGCAATTTTGTTTTCCATGAGAAAAGCAGATGGCTTTCAGCTTTCATATTTTCTCAGTTCTGAAAAAAATGAACGTTGACTTTACGTTGCAGGTAGATCTTTGACAAATTCAGATTAAAATTTCAGGTGGTTTGCTGGACAACTTAACTGTGAAGAAAAAGGTTACAATTCAAATAATTTGTAATCAGAAGTGCTGCACACTATGTAGTGTAAAGCACCACTGATAAAGTGGTTATAAATGCCTTGGTTCTAGCTTCAGTTCTCAGAAAGGCATAGTATATTTCTCAGATAGAATTGGTTTGAAAATCTCCCCCACATTCGCTCTGGAAGCGTAGCCATATTAGCAAATATTGCAATTTTCTGGTACCAGACTATTAGTAGCTGTTAAGATCATCTTTTGCCTCTGTGAAAAGCCTCAGGTGCTGCGGTATCCTGACAACAAAAAGGACAAAGCTTAAATTTGCTGACTGAAAGCTGATATTGCCTTGCAGCACTGTACAGAGCAGTGTATTTGGCGCACAAACAGTTCCTGTATGCCAAATTGTCATCATAAAATGAAGGAAAGTGCAGTGCAACAGCTTACTATCAGATAGTAAACTTTGCTTCACTAAATGACTTTGAAAAATAAGAATGCATGTCCTTATTAGATGTATGTGCTTTGCTTTGCCCTGAAAGCTCATCTGGAAGTGCACTGTAGTAACAGTGTTTCTTTGACAGCATATCACTTCTGATTTCACATGCCCTGCAGAAAAGAAGAGTGCAAGGATAAAGAGTTTGTACTTAGGGCAAAAGAATTTCTCAAGCTCTCTGACACATAAAAAAGAAAGAGTGTTTGTCTGCTGCTTTCACCACAAATAGCTAAATCTGCAGGTTAGTGCTCCTGCCCTTCCAGTCTCCCAGAGAGAGTTTTGCTACTGCCAGCTCCAGTTTGCATGGAGGAATTGGTCCTTGTACTTCCTGAATATAGGTTTTCCCTTACCCTTCCAGCCTCCTCAACGAGGGAGAGCCTTGGAGGGCAGTTTTCTTGTATTCATCTCCTAGTTTTTTATATTCTAATCTTCATGATGTGGCAGAGGATGGATGGAAAGAGCAGTGCAGTGTAACTCGCTAAAGGAAGAACCTGAATCTCTCGCTTAAAATTTACTTGCTCAGTTTTGACAAGGTACTGACATAGACCTAACAAAAGTCTCTTCCAATATAAAGGTCCTCAAGAGAAGAAGAAAGAAAAGATTAATTCACATCAAAAAGAGACTGAGAACTCAAAAGTAGTTATAAAGTGGAAGGAAAAGAAATACGTGAGGATAATCTACCGGAATTAAGCCCTTACCTTGGGCTAGATCCTTAGCTGATGTAACTGATGTAACCAAGGATCTGGTCCATGGAATTTGGAGCCTTAGTCTCTGATGCTGGTGTTTTAGATGGCATTGCAAATGATCCTGTTCTTCCTTCAGTGTCTGTGGACTCCTCTGAAATAGATTTCTTAGAACAGGGTATGCATGATAGGCGCAGATTGCTGAGCTACCATTTTGTTATTTCTTATTTTTATCCAAAGGCAACATTGTCTGTGCCAGTGAAAGGACAGGATTCTTTCTTTCCCTTGTTCGTCATTCAGTCATCGAAATCCAGGGAGATAACAGCTTTGAACTTTAAATTCTTCTCTATTTAAATTCTGCGTTTTTAAGAAAGACTGTTTTTGATTCTGTGAAGGATTATTATTGAGAATCTCCCTGACGAAATGCCATTTTATTTTATAATGGCACTGGTGATGGCAGTATAATTAAGGTGGCAACTATTTTTGCCTCTTATGTTTACTTTCCAATATCAACATTTTAATAAATGCAGTATCTCGTTTGCAGTTTGCCTTCAGACAGATTAGCAGAGAATGAGAATATTTTGCAATAATATTAAAGATATTTTCCAGTGATAGTCTTACATGCTCCTTTAGAAAGAAGACCAAAAAAGTGTAATAATGTGGGTTATAATGTTTAGCTTATTCTGCCTTGATGCAGCTGCCAAAAGTTGTTCAAAATCCGTATTTCTGTGGAATGCATCTTTATTAGCCAAGACCTTATTTGAAGACCCTCTCACATGCCAATGTGAAGCAAAAGCCAAGAAAAGCTAAGAAGTGTAAGAAATTTGCTGAGTTAACAACACCTGGCCCGGGAAGCGAAGAGAGCCCTGTGACATACTATCAAATTTCCACCTTAACCCTGTAGCAGCGGAGTAACAGGAATTTCAGCTATAGGCGTGTCTTCTGTGTCTTAAACTTACTTTCTATGATTTGATTCCAAAATCTTAGTTTCTTAAATCATATTTGATCATAGTTTGGACTCCGAGTGGTTGTGTTGAAATAAATGAGGCTACTGATGCAGGAAAGTGCAACTCAATTTGCAAAAAAAAGTTATCAGAATCTAGAAACTGCAGGCATGAAAATGATACGGAATTCTCTGCCGAACTCAGTCATGCACTTCATTTAGGTAGGCTTCTGGGGGCTTGCCTTAGGTTAACACATTTGCTTCACTGGAATTAATCACGCGAATAGAAAGAACATTCATGTCCAAGTATGTATTTCCTCAGATTTTCAGTCATTAAACTGGAGCAAAGTGTATCTCTTCTTCACATTTGAAAATAAATACAAAGCAATATTTTTCTCCTTGTAAATACAATAGTTCCCTTATAATGCTTTGGCTGCTGGTAATATCATAAGGAGGCTTTTATTAATTCTTTGACAACACTCCAGAGGTTTGAAAAAATCTGACTCAGTTCGCTAGCAGCGAATCGGACAATGGAGTTCTTAGTACGGAGTTTGTGGTCATCTGATTAGGGAATGAAATCAATATTTATGTTTTATTCTATTTCTACAGGTCCTGTTTTAATCTTCTTCCAATTTCTCCCTGGCAGGTGTGATTATTGTCCCAAGTGCTGGTGTTGGTATTGTCCTAGGTGGCTACATTATAAAAAAACTGAAACTTGGTGCGAGAGAGTCTGCAAAGTTGGCCATGATCTGCAGTGGTGTGTCTTTGCTGTGCTTTTCAACCCTCTTCATTGTTGGATGTGAAAGCATTAATCTAGGGGGGATAAATATACCTTACACAACTGGGTAAGTATCATTGAATCATTTGTAGCAAAATCAGCTTTTTCCATAAACATGGTAAAGAGATGTAAAAAGTGCTGATGTATTGAAGAATCCCTGTGCTCAAGTAAGAATTTGATGAGTATCGTAATATAAACACATACTGTTACTATGTGGCCCTTCTGTTTTACATTTGAATTGTAATTACGTTTATGTAATAACTTACCTCCTCAAAGGATGGGAAGATGCCTTAGAAAGGACGTCACAAAGAAGTTATTTTCACAAGAAAATAACAGTAGTATCCTATGTAGATTGCTCAGGGTTTAGTTACTGTTTCTTGAAACGGTTTCTTTTCTACTCGTGTAAATTGTGAAAATAATGAAGGGATTACAAAGATTATTCCTGGTTAGGTTAATTTAATATAATCATAATAACGTCTTAGGTCTACAGTCCCCATTTGACAGAAATCATTTAGGCACGTGGTATTAACATCTGTGGACCTTAACACTCCCCCTGAATCAGTCATATAGAGGCCTGAGGTTTGAATCCATGATGGTACAAGTTGTATGAATGTGTTCCGCTGTGTACCAGGGACACTGACTAGATCAAAACCCTTAAAGACATATTGAGAATGAAGAATGTAGTCATAAAAAAAAAAGGTGTAGAGGCAGAAAGATAGGAATTGGGAGTGAGGGATGTGACATTTAGAAAGGCATGCAAGAGCATTTTTTTAAGTGAGGGGTGTCTGGAGGACAGTAAGCTAAAAGTAATGGGAAAGTATTTCTCTGGAAGGTGTTTCCTCAGAAGCCTGATGATTAGGATTTTATTTTCTTTCTTATTTTACATGTTTGCTTTTCCCCCAAATTACTCTCTTCATGTAGCTTATGCACAAGGACAGAGTAGACATCTGAGGAGTGTGAACTTGTCTGAAGCAATGTTTTTCACTTTGCTTTTACATCTGATGGGATGGCTACCTTTTATTTATGTCTAGCTGCTGGGTATCAGATCGATTTGAATGCCTTATGTTTGAGTGCTCATCTTTGGACTCTACATTTTGAGCCTTGGGAGAGACTGTAGAAGAGCTGTGGAGCAGGAGAGCAGATGAAACGGTGAAAAAGAACTAAAAGGGGACAATGGGTGAGCTAAGTGAAAAACAGAGGAAGATTAGGGTGCAAGGGAGAAAGAAAATAGACACTGCTTACACAGAGAATGTTTTGTGTTGCGTGTTGTTGTGTGTTACTACTTTGCAGTCAGACCCTAATTCTAGAGCAGGCAAAATCAGCCACTGAAGAATCAGACGAGTAGATGGAAAGGTGGTATACTCCTTTGCCTTCTTAATACCAACAGTTAAAGCTCAGTGCTGAAGGGCCATCTGTAGAACGGAATAGCATGGGTGATGTATCCTGGTCTGAGCTCTGTGGGCTGAAGAAAAGGGGATGGTGGGTTGAATACATTAATCATCCACTTTCTATTGATGTTTTGTGACAGCCTGTGGTGATAAATGAAGAAATGAAAATTATTAGGATTAACTGGGCTGCGTGTAATAAGTGTGAATGTCCCTGTCTGACTAATGAGAACGCTGTGCTTTTTTCTCTCTCTGAAAAACAGTTATTTAATTTAAATCTATTTCTAAGTTGAAGTAAATGCAAACTATTGTTATGCGAACACTGGAATTATAAGAGTATCTGATTTCATTTTTGCAGTAAATTATTTCTATATAATATGAGTTGAAACAAGAGTCTACCCGCAGCTTCAAATCATTTACTTTGTAAGGAACTCTTTTACTTGGACATCAAAGAACGTCACTGTTCATGTAACAAAAAAGCATGCTTTCATTTTGAGGTTTAGTAAAACATGTACTTCATTCTCTAGTTCCAATGCAGTGCAGAGTACAGACAGCAGAAACCGTTCAACAAGCTAGCTCAGGTACAAGAAGCAATACAGCTATTTGGTTCAGAGTAAATTACCTTGCATGATGCTCTACCTTCACATGGTTATGCCAGTTCTAATATCTGAGCTACCTGCATGGACAGCAGCCCAGAGATCTCTGTGTGCCCTATGCACATTGTGCAGTATGGCTGTACACTGCAATAGATCCCCCTTCTGAACCTTTTATGGGCAAACAAGTTTAATTCCACCTTTCTGAATCATTTAGTCATGCCAAGAAGTAGTTCTTTTTCTGTAATAAGCTGGGGCATAAGCCAGTAGAGAGGAGAAGGAAGAGATGGGTTTAGTTAACATAAAAGTATATGCGTATCAGTACTCAGCAAAGTAGGCAATGATATTTCATAAACCACTATGACGTTTCATTACTCACTATTTTTTCTGATTGTACCAGCTGACAGAAAGTGGATGGAGATCTGGAGGCATGGACAGATTAGAATACGTTTGCAAGGATTTTCTGCTGTTTTATGTTGGACACAAGCAGTTTTTCAGTTGTTGGTGTGTCGTCAGCAGTTCTGTTATCAGGAAGGTCAAGGACACCTCTGTATTACACATCTCAGCAATTTAGAACCTGTTATTCAGTTCCCCATGCCTTGTCGCTAAGGGCTATTTGGCACATTTAATATTTGAACATACTCTACAGAGCCCTATGTCAAACTGCAAGCTGGCGTCGCTCCTCTTGGATCAAAACTTACATTAGAATGGGAAGTCCTAAATCAGAGAATTGTCTCCTTGCAGCCCCTACAGAGAGGCAGAAGTTAAGACGTGTGTCTTAATAAAGCAGAATAAAACTATGTTAAACAGCAAAGCTGAAGAAATGCAGCATGCAGTGCTTTCAAGAGGAAACTCAAGCTTCTTTGTGATGTGCACCCACACTGAGATTCTGTGATGGGAACCAAATGCCCCCAAAGTACCCCAAATAATAACTTACTGGAAAAGTGCAAGTGATAGCATAATGTAGTAAACAAATTTCAGCCTGAACCTCCATGGCTATAGCAGATTTCTTAATCTTAAGGATTATTTTCTGAGAACAATAATTAATAATTGGTCAGGTAAATAGAACAACAGACACAAAGGGAATAAGTTTCTGGTAAATGAATTGTTCTATGTCTAACCATATAGCAACTGCAATTTTTATACAGCAGCAATTTATACAGCAGTATTTAGTGTTTCAGGATGGCATCCTGCAAGGTACTGAGAGCTTTTGATGAAAGGCTTTTGGTGCTGTGGGACTTGGTATGACAGAGCCTCTCCCTCAGCTGATGCTTTCAAAACCCTTCATGAGTAAAATAAACATTGCAGCACTCCAGTGAGGAAAGAAGGAGTAAGAAATATGTGACTGAAAACAGTCTGTTAGTTATTGAGTGACCACCCTTACTAGGAGACAATTAATAAAAGAGGAGAAAAAGAGTTACCGGCATTCATATCAGAAGACAACTTTCCTCTAGTCTTCCTGTCCTTCAGCTCAGAACAGAGGTATCTCCTGCCTGCGGTACCCAGCCCATTGGTGGGAGGCCACTGCGAAATCTATGGGTTTATGTTTTGAAGACCACTTCTTCGAGATCTGGTCCAGCTAACACAGGCCTTTGTCACTCCCCGACCCTATTAAACACCATTCTTTTATTTCTTAAATATTAACTGGGAAGAATCAAAACAGAGAAAAGGAGCTGCTTTGGTAGTTTGTAGTCCTGTCTCTTCCAAGTTTTGTGAGGGAAGGTAATTAAAAGGTAACTATAGGTTCCCTGGAGGCTTACTCATAATGACGGATTCCTGGGTTAGTTCAATTCCAGCTCATAAATTTCTGGCATATAATGAATCAAAACAGGCCGTTTCTGATTGCCTTCTGCTGTTTTGGTACAATTAAAGTTTAGTTAAAATGTATAATTGACTTATTGAGGCACCTAACATTAGGAAAAAAAAAACATTTTTCCTCTGGAACCAACAGGTTGGGTTTCTGTTACTTTTGAATCTCTTACAGTTTAGTCAGCCAGTAGACTCTCTTAATTTGGAAGCAGTGACTAATTGGATTGGAACAATAACAACAAAGAAGGAATCCATCTAACACAATGAGAGAGTCCCTTGTTGGACAGCTACACAAAAATTGCATCATTGCTAGCTTCAGCCTGCAATTCCAGCTGAATTTATGTTTTCTGTTCCAGCTGCAATTCCAGATTCCCTATTATCATTAGTCGCATCTAATAAAGCTCTTCTCTTTATTAGTTCTATCAGTATTATGTCACGGCAACACTGAACAGTCTCCCTAAGAAGTTAAAAAATGCAGTTTGTCAGGTGGGAGTCTGGTTTTTGTCCCCATATACATGTTTAGCAAACTTGCAGTTAAATCTTATTAATGAAAGGAGCAGAGTCATTGTTTGGAAGTGAAAGAATAGTTCAGGAAATTTGTCGTTTGGGGCTGGGTTTTGTTAGTGCATGTGTGCACCAGCATATATGTATGTGCCCATGCATGACAAATATCTACGGCAGCTTAGATGAAGCAACACTACAATTTGACAGCATCCATCGCTGTTGAAACAAGTGGGGCAGATAGTTCTGAGACATCCTGTGTGTCTACATCAGTGGGAGCATTGAAACTAAGCTGCTTTCCCCACAGGCCATCTTATGAGCAGGACTTACTAGTTTCAGTGCAATGTCCACAGGACTCTGCTCTGGCTCTTTTTGGCCTGTATGGCCAAAACATGTAAACCTGTGGAGTGCTCTGCAGTAATTCGGGTATCAGGGCATTGTTCTCCTTTGTGCAGAGCAGGCAGTCTCACAGTGCCAGAAGACAGGATTAGTGGTGTACTTTCACCTTGCTGCTGGAAAAATACGTACCTTCAAGAAAAAATTCTGGGAGAAGTGTTCATGGAAATCTGTTATAATGCGGTGTGCTATGGGGTATATATGTGATGACAATGAGGTTTACAAGGATATGTAGTAGCAGAGCTCTCACATCCCCAGCATCTGAGTTCCTTCATGAGTTCCCCATCATTAACAGAGGAGTGAAAACTGAAGGTAATAAAGATAAAAGCACAAAGGTCTTAGAAATGTCCACTAAGGAGATTTTGGGGACGAAGCTAACGGGTGATTTTGTGTATCTTATTTTCTTGAGAACAAAACAGAATTTCTTTTTGCATACAAGGAGTTTACTATAAACAAGAAAAACGCTAAATAAATCCTAAAAATAAACCTTCCAGTGATTTACTGAGGTAGAAGAGGTGATGAAAGCAGGAGATACACAGCTTGCAGTAGCTTATTAATAACTTGAGCATGTTTGCTCTGTGGATCTGTATGTACAAGGCTTCTTTGGGATAAAACAAAGAAAAGTATTTAAAATTAAATTTGCACAGTGATCTCAATTTCATTTCCAGTTTCGTGCTTCTAATTCATTGCATGCCCAATTTCATTCACCTTTATTTTTAAGCTGATTTCCTAACCTGTGTGTCACAGTAATATTCAGCAGTGTAGCTCCGGTGAGTTAGTTATGTAACTGGAGCTAGGCAGGAAACAGTCTGTCCTGCCTGTAAAATCATAAACCTCATCTATTGTTGAGAATACTGTCATTGGAAGTAGGGAGAAGAGGTCAAAAGAAAGCATTCTGTCAAGGTGGCCAAGACTGGCAAAGGGGACCTTGAGCTGTGTTTTACCCAGGAGTCTGGGATGCCCGTAGACCTGCCCATTTGCCAGATAGTAGCATCCTGCTGGGAAGTCAGGCCACGAGGGTTTCCCAGATGGGTGGGCAAGCCTGTGTTGTAATAGCCCACGTAGCAAGGCATCGCAGGTGACCAGTTCAGCAGGCTGCGCAACTCCAAAAATGCTGCCTGTCTTGTTTCTGTGAAAAATTTCTGTCACCGTTCTGCTGAAATCAGTATATTTCTGGGGAAAGTTTTGATGAATTGGGTATTTTCCACTGGACAAAAGGTTCTGCCAAGACATTACTGGAAAAGGCTGTCTGTTGCTATGTGACATGTTGCAACATACTGCTTTCTGAAATCCAGCGTGATATAATAAGGCAAGTTTCAACTGATAGCTGAGAAGGCTACAGAACCAGTATCAGTCCTGAGTATTTAATTTCCTGCTCAAGCTAAAGCTTGTTTCTAAAACTGTCCCTGTTTGTTTATGGCACAAGAAAGAAAACACTCAGAAAGTCTTTGGTTAACATCCAAGTAAATCCTAAAGTGTAAAGTAGTTCTAAGAGCTAAATTTATGAACCTGATTTGTGTGGTAAATAGACACAGTCCATAAATATTTAAGAGCTACTTAGTAACTCAGCTGCAAAAGTGCACATCTAGAAAGGCAAGCATATTTAGCAAAAGCAAATAGTGATGTATAAGTACGTTAAGTATGAATCAAGTGGAAGCCACTGAGCAGCAGTCATAGTGCTCAGTGTCACTTCTGACAGGAGGTGAGGTGACAGGTAACACAGGCAACAGTCACTGTGTGTAGAGCAGCTCACCATCAGTCTGTGATCTAGTCAAGCGTGGAAGATGGATTGGAGCAGAAGAAAATCCCTCCTGATCTGTGAGGTAGCTCGTACACAGTAAGTCAGATATTAGATGCTCACCCTTATGACAGTCCTGCCCATGTATCACAAATGTGAAGGCAAGCAAAGCTGTGGACCTCCTAGGGGCTCTGAAACCACTGCAGCGGCCTGTGGGCATGCGTACCCAGTCTCTGGGGTGCGGCCACAAAAAGAGTTCAGACTCCTCTGCAACTCCTGCCTGGCTGAGGAGGTGCTAAAATTCCCTATGGATCTACTGCTCCGTTTAAAGCAGAGATACTTGAGCTAGCTGTAAACAACAGTGTTCTTTGTGGCACCTATACTGAGAGCAGGGCAAACAAGCTAGCACAGGTAATTCCACGTAACACAGCAGTGCCCAGTGTGGACAGGTTGTACATGCCAACATAATTGTCAAGGCAATAATTTTGCTTATGGGCGCATGTGCAAGTACCTGTGTCCTAACAGAGCTCAATACTTAGACCATATTTAAAATCTGTGTGATTTTGCAGATTCTGAAGGGGCCAGCTAGCATTTGTTCTCAGCACTTTGCATCCTCTCGGTTGGGCTGCTCACAAAGCAGAGGAAAAGATAGGTGGTGACTGCAGCTCTGGGACGTAAGAAGATAAAAGTCAATTTCTTCTCCTGGAGTTGAGGATTTTAACACAAATATTCCAGTTTATGTAAAAGGGCCTTAAATTCCACCCCTGCAACCTTGCTTCTTCATTGCATTCAACCTTGCATTCACCTAGATTGCTTCAATGTTCATTGTAAATCGGGCTTTCATCTTTAATCACTAGACTACTTGATAAAAGATGCAATGGAGGACACTTTTAGCTTCCTTTTGGGGAAAAAGGTCAGCTAGTTTAAATGTATCAGCTAGGAAGAGGAAGGAAGGAAGGACAGCCTTGTGTTATGAAGTTTGGCAGAGTCAGCCTCTTGGGAGGGGATGGGCCATAAATTCCACACTTGAGCATTTTCATCTATTTTTGTTAGCAGCTCTGCATTCAGTGTACTGGCTTTTATGGATCTTCCTCTGAAGTACTGAACTGTCTCATGTATAATATAGGGAGCACAGGCACCTATCTCAAAGCTGTGGAGTCCATTGGGCCAGAAAATGTCCAGAAGTTGTGCCTCTCTGTGGATCCAGACCAGTGTGACCATAACTGTGACATCCCACATTGCTGGCAATGGGTGCTCTAAGCACTTGTGCATAGAAAGCACAGGAAGCACTTGTGAAATGTAACAGATGGAGCATTCAAGATGAGTGAATGACCAAAACAACTTTCAAAATATGATAATGACTCACCAAAGCATTCTGGTATCACTCATTTCTGTAATGAAACATTACAGAGAAATATTATCCAAAACCGCCTTCTCAAAGCGCCACCTTTCGTCATTGTTCAGCCACCCCAAGCACTTGCTATGAAGAGTCCCCAAACCATGGGGAGATCTGACCCTGTCTTCTGAGGAAAACTAGATTTCATGTGATTGTAGCCACTATGGCGAAGGCAGAGGAATACTTTCTTAGTGCATTGACTGAAGGATGACTTCAGGATATGTTTGAAATATGTGAATTCTTTCTAAAACTCAGATTAATTAAATTTTAGACTTCTAAATCTCAGAGATTAGCATAGTTATGTATTCTACAGCACTATTTAAGTTAAATAAGCTATTATTATTTTGGCCACAAAGTTGTCCCAAATCCTAAGCTGGGAAGCCAGGTAGATGCAAGTATTTAAGCTGCTGCAACTCAAAGATGGGAAGAAAGCATATGAAGCATGTCATGATCCTCAGGGAATGGACAAATGTTTCCTATTGATACCTATTTTTGATTAGCATTGGCCACTATGTTTAATAGTGATTGAGGAGAAGATAAGAACTGTCTGACAGTGTGATTTTGCTAGGAAATTAGGAAACTGTTTACTGGAAAAGGAGGTGAATTGTTAACATTCTGCATGGTAGCATTTACACGCAATTTAGCCAGAAGGAATCTGACCCTGAACCGTGGCATCCACAAGAACACCTTGACCATTGCACTGTTTAATATTCTGGAAAAGGGCTGCTCTCCATTCCTTCCAGGGGAATGAAGCCATTTTGCAGCAACAAATGGAGGACGCATAGGGAGAGGGAGGAGAAGAAATGAGGAACGGGTAGAGATACAGAAGAAAAAAAGAGCAAGGAAGAGATAAACCTAATTTTCAATTCTCTTGCAAGGAGATTTCCCTTGGGAAAAATGACTTTGGGTCCTGGTGTCTGCTCCAGGTTTCGCTTAGAGATATGGCAGTAGAGTCATTGGCTAAGAGGCATAAATAAGTTTGAGAGCAGAGCCTAGAACCCAAGATTTCTTTTGCAAAGTGAGACCAGTCTCACTAGTTTATACATTTTTTTTCTTTTTACCCAGTTAAACCTACTTTATTTTCTATATAGTGGTTCATCATTGACAGGAGAGATGGAAAGAGAATCCATTTCAGAGCTTGCTGTTAAAAGTACCATCAAGGAGATGCAAGTTTGAATCCCTTCAAGTTGAGGAGGACCTTGAAGCCCAGTGTTTCCACTTCATGTAATAACTAGGCTGATGAACAAAAGGCAGCTTCCTCCCCTGCTTCAGAAGAGATCTGTTTTAAACCATGAGTGCCATGAAGTGCAGCATGTCTGGAGTACGCTATCAGCACAAAAGGGCAGCTTTTCCCTAGGCACTTGGGAACTCACTGAGCTGTCTACAGAGGGTACAAGCATTCATATAAAGTGTCAGGACCCTGAGTGCATTCTCCCACTTCTAGGAAGTTAGCTGGCCAAGGTCAGCACCTTCACTCATCAGAGCTATTGTGAGGAAAGCTAGAAGTGAGCACCTACCCCTCATTTCTCCTGGGAGCTGCTTTTAAGCTGAGGGTTTACCACTGGCCCCTGCCTTTGCTTCACTGCAGCTGTGTCACAGCTATGCCTGCGTCCAGGCTTGTACCTCCTTGATTCTGCCCTGATCCAGACCTCCTGGCTTGGCTTCCCAGCTTGGTCCTAGACTTACCTCATCATGGCATGAGTGCTGGCTGAGTTTGACTCTGATTGTTGTCTGTGGACCTGATCGAGGTGCTGTCCCTGCCTGTCTTGCTATCACTCACCTTCCTTTGCAGAGCAGCTCAGGAGCCAGCCACAAAGTCACTGGAGGGAGGTCAGGCCCTCACTTCAATTTACTGAATTTTTGGAGATCTTCAGAAGTCCCCATTTTTTTTGATACTTTAAAGAAGCTAGCTTTCTGACTTTGGCATTTTGAATCACCTGGATGGACTAAGAACTTCTGCGTTTAGGTCATGCAAATTAAAAACCATAAAGTAAGTGCTTTGGAATTGGCCCTCTGTCCACAGAAGAACATGGATGCTGCAGTACAGAATATCACATTGCCTAACGTTTGGTTGCCTTGAGACACGAAATGGCATTGACGAGCCTAGAGCGCAGCTGAGACAGAAAGCAGCGCTTATATTTAACCCCAGAAAATAATGTTTCCTAAGTATCCTAGGAAGCATAGAGTTTACAGTTCCTAAAGCAATAATAAAATTGTGCTTTTTCTCAGTAACAGCAAAAGCCTCAGGTGGCAACTTCAATGTCAGCTGCTTTTCAAATTGCTTGAATTCTCCTTATGCAATGAACATGGAGCCTAGGCGCATAGTTCTGGTTCATTAGGTATATTTAAGAAGTAAGAGCTGGTGGGGTCCCTAGCCTAGCCTCAGACAACTCTAGCACTTGCAAATAGATCCTTATGTACAAGATCATTCACGAAACTTTTTCATGGGCTTAAAGCAATCATATTGCTGGCAGTATTGTAAAACCAGACAGAATTCCATATGAGGTGCAGAAAAATGAACCCCATGGAAAACTCTTGCTTTTCCACTTACGAAATTAGTTCAGCAACCTGAAACAGAGATAGTGTGGTAAGTGCAGTAGAAATAGGTATAAATATAATGCGAGCTATTAAAAAGCTCATGTCTATTATAATTTGTCTGCATAATGAGAGCAGAAAATAACTTTCAAGGTGTGTCTGCACAGATATATGTCAGCAGAGCACAGTTATTTTCTTTTTGGTAACTGAGCTCGCATGTTTAGTAAGAGCGTGGATAAAAGGTACTACTTTGTGCCTACAGATATACCTTCAAGTATTATGCAGAAGTTAATATTAGATATGATTTATTTAGTTCAAATTACAAGGTTGCACTAGAATTTGCAAGTTTTCTTACTTTGGCCATAAAAAGCCCTTAAGTAAGTCTTTTCAGGAGTCTTCATATGTTCAGAGTTTATAAGCAAATTAGTAGAAGTGAGGACTCTCAGATAAAGCTGATGAGAGCCAGATTCAGAACAAACAACAATTCATGTAACAGGTTAGAAACTGGTGGAACAATAGTTGCCATAGGATATTACGGATGCAAAATGTTTAGGCTCAATGGGAGAAGTACGTAGCAAAAAAAAAAAAAAAAACCCCAAACCCCAACATATTGGGGCTTATTAAATAAAAAAACATATAAGACAAAAGAAATTTTAGGCTGAGAATCGTTACAGGCTGAAAAAATACAGAGGCTGGAGAAAGTAAGTTACTTGACCTGTTCTTGTCCTTCCCTAGTCATCTGCTTGTGGCTACTGTTAAGGACAGGCTATTGGTGAAGAGACAGCCATGGTCTGTACAGCCATTTTTATGTGGTTCTAAAACCACAGAAATGTTTCAAAGTAACATTCGTGCAAATGAATGCATACAGAAAACAGTTTTTAAGTTAGCATGTAGGGAACATGCCAAGAATCCTTAATCAGCTAAGGAAAAGAAGCATCCTCAATGTCATAGCAATTAGCTCTGTAGCTGAGCAATCATCACAGTAATTGAAAGGGTTACAGTTAATATAATAGCTCTTTGGAGAGAAAGCAATTAGTCTGAAGATTTCAAGAAAGTATGCACTTTAAAAGTAAGTGACATTTCAAAAAAGTTATTTGACAAGAAAAAAAACATTTGCTCATCACCTACTTTCTCATTAATGAGGAGCTTCTTGGTAACGCAGATTGGACATCTTGCATCCTCTGGTGTTCAGCTCTGTTAAGCTGGCTCCGATTATGTCAGTCTGTTTTTACTTCAGGGAGAAACAATCTAGTATCCCTTCCATCTTCCTTTAGCTCTTTCATTTTAGCTTTCTTTGTTTCTCTGTGATCATAGTTTTTACGTATAGTTAGATAGGATTTTTTACTATTCTTTTCTTTTGGTGAGGCTAGGTTTGCCTCTGCTAAAATGTTTCCTCCTTTCTTTGTACTCTAAGCCTTCACCATATCCAGGAAAGTTAAAAGTCCAGCATTGTCTCTGTCTTTCCTTCAGCACAGGGAGCAGCTGATATCTTCTTCAGTGTCTGTGCCCAGAGCTGGGCATTTATAAGTGAAGTGAGACTTTTTTTGGTCAGGGCTGAAGTGATGTGGCAAGGCAACAACTGGGTAAGTAGGTGACTGTCCAGTTCAATCAACCTGTATTTCACCTCTGACTCTGACATCTGGCAGTCAGTTGTAACCAGGGTTGATTTCTTTTTTCAGTAGCTGATAGCAGCATTTGATCAATTTGTTTTTTTCCATCCTCCTCTGATGAAGAGCCTGTGGTCTTAGAGATACTGTGCTAAGGCCTTTGTCACCTCTGGTTTGAGCTGCAGTAGTACACTTGGCATAGTAAAGCTGAGCCCCAGTGGAATTGTTTATAAAATCCCCATTCTTGGCTTGAATTGCACACCACCACTTGGTGATTTGCACTGGCGTCGTTTGCAGTTCGGGATGGTGGGTGTTGATTCTGTTGTAGGAGCTCCCATGCCTCGCACCCGATGCAGTGCCACCTGCAGACCCTGCGACTGCTTCTGAGTGACCTGGTCTCTAGTGGTCTCTAGTCAGCATACAAAAGTGCTATGCAAAGGCATTAGCTGGAGGAGAGCGTATGGGGAGAGACCTGGAGCTGCAGTTGTGCGCTGCTCCATGCAGGTCTCTTCATATGAGCCAGTCAGTTTGTAGAGATGCCCTGTGCTGAGGCAGAGAGCTTGCTTGGTTGGGTTGGCGCCATCGTACACATGGTCCTCCATTCAGTGGTGAAGATGTGTCCAGTTTAGCATGGCACTTGCCAGTGAAAAATAGGAAGTTTCATGCTATTGCACTTGTGATCTAGTAAACCACCAGCTTTTCAGTGTGTGTGTGTGACACAGTTTTGAAATTCCCTTTAGTCCAAAATAGATAGACCTTCTGAGTATACAGCAAAACTCTTCTGGGAAGGACTGAGAAAGCTGGGCTTTGGCAGGATTTGGGGGAATGGTCCAGGGAGGTGGAGCTGTCATTCTTTTACAGACAGTTTAGTAATAGCACAGTAGTGTTCTAAAGCTAGACAGAGTCCTGTATATTTCAGAAGTACATATAAATGCATTAAGTTTTCCGAGAAGTTTTTGGTATGTGGGAGGCAAGGCATATTAGTTCACATGATGCTTACATCTCATCACTGGGCCCTTCACTAGTAATAACCAACAAATCCCTGCAGCTTAGGATAGACACATAAAATAGCGGTGTCTTAACTATTAAAGGAAAAATCGGGGGAAAAATGCAACTATTATGTTGGCAAATATGATCCAAGTTTTAAACTTTGTGTTATTATCTGGCAGTAGCAATGCCTGGGGCATTCTTTTTTACATTTTTTAAGTTGTGTACATAACCTAGAGTTAATGCTGTTTTTCCTCCAGTAATCAAATATAAATCCCAGAATTAATGAGTAGGGTGTTTTCTCCCCCTGAACAGCAGGACATCTGTGCTTGCTCTACTAGCATGTTCTTTTTCTTTTCTTCAGTCCCACTCTTGCCATGGCCCACAGGAATCTAACTGGGAGCTGTAATGTTAACTGTGGATGTAAGATTCATGAGTACGAGCCTGTCTGTGGATCAGATGGAATAACATATTTTAATCCTTGCCTTGCGGGCTGCATCAATGGTGGAAACCACAGCACAGGGGTAAGTGCTTCCCACACTCGCCCACATGCAGTCTACGAACAGCGAGTAGTCCATCAGGACTGAGGCAGATCAAAGAACACGTTTTCTGTAGCAAACTTTCCTTCTCCTAAGCTTCAGAGAAGTTGCAGCTGACTTAGGCCTGAGTCTTTCTCTGTTTTGAAAGGCTGGCAGTGTTGCTATTTCACAGCCTCTTCCCACTTTCAGTCATGTAGAAATTTCAGGCACAAATTCATTTCTACCAAGCAAGTCCTCCAACCAAATGAGTGCAAATTGTGCCATGAGGAGACATGGCGAGACAGCATTTCCAATGCAGAACCTGAAGTCCCCATGTCAGTGGGCTGCATGCCTGCTGTTCCTGCAAGACTTGGAAAGAGGACCTTGAATCACTGTCACGTGATCCAGCTTTTTGCTAACATAGGCTAACCTGCTATCCTTTCACAAATACATTAGTGTTAATCTTAAAAGCAGTTACATTTCTTTTCTTGTATTCCCTTTCTGACTGGAAGGAAGAATTTAACTCTTCTGATGGAAGTGTTTTAAATTCCTATTTAAATTTAGTTATGGCCTATTTAAAGCCATTAGTGTTTGTTGCAGCCTCATCATTTAGTATAAGTAGCCGTTCCACCTCCACCACTGTACAGATAGGTCTTTTATTTGTATGGCCAAATACGGACTATTTTTTTATTCTGCTCTTCTGAAGAAGTTTTGTCATTTTCTGTAAACCTCTTCAAGGCTACATGATATTCTTTGAACTCAAGTAATCAGAAATTAAAGGATGTTAATAACCCACTTTCTTTCTTGGAGTATATCACCAGTTACAACCAAGTCTTCCAGTTATGGTATACTAGGGAAGGGCGTTCTGCTGTTAAAATCGCACCACGGAAATTTGGCAATTGCTAGGACAGGGCACAGAAAAACAGTGGAAAGGTGGAATCTGACGTTAATGTCAACAGAGCATTATGCTTGTGCTTGCTTTGTACAAAAGACAAACTCTTAAATTCTTCTGTTATAGAACTATCTTCTAAAAAGGAGTAAGTAAGAGAGACAGGAAACAATATAAACATTGATTTTCTCAGAACTTGATTGTACTTTCCAGGAAGCTTATTTATAATGTATCCATCTCCTAATTTGCAGTCCTGAGCCAACCTGTGAAATGTGAGAATGTTAGAGTTGTGATTTCTTGTTTTTGACAAGGTAATGTTCTAAAAATGAAGGCTCATATATGATTCTATTTAGAACAAATTAGTTTCTTTTATAAGTTTTTTTTTTACTTGGCAGAAAATAGCTTTGGCCCAATTGCAAAAGGCCTTGAGTATCTGGTTAACTTTCAGCATCTATGTAAATTTTACTTGCACTCTGTTGGACTGAGGCCGTAGGTTTGATCTTTGCTGCATTTCATTTGCTATCAAACTGATGCTAGTAATTTGTTTAATAGTGAAGTACTTTGGGAATATTTACTTTTCACTCCAAATTTTGAAACATAGTATTTCCTATTATGATTTAGCCTGAAGTTTTAACTCAGCAGCTAATGGTGAATAAAATAAGTCTGACATTGGTTTGAAAATATATTTCTTCCTTAAATAATGTTTTATGGAAAGTACTTTAGGAAACTACAAATGTAAGCTTGTATCACTTTATAACACATAAAATGAATATTGCTAACCTATAACATTTGGATTTCAGTTTATAACATATAATATTTTCAAAGTTAACTACTCAAAAGTTGGAAGTAGGAGAAAAGAATGCCTGTGTACAGTTCATGCCTGTTCACATTATTACACTCTAGCATTTCTGCTGCATAAGGCTTCTGTCTCATTTAGTGCACAGCCTTGGTTTCTCTGGTGATGAATCAAGACTATATAGTACAGAAGACTATTTTCTGTAGAATACCCACTATTTGGAAGCAATAAGGTAAGGAATTGTAGGAAGAAAGCAGACACTCACCTGCTATGTGGCAGCTAAATGCTGCCCAGGGAAACTGGCTTCTGTCACTACCTCTGTTCCTAAGTGATATTAGGCAAGTTAGCCTAGGGAAACTGGCTTCTGTCATTACCTCTGTTCCTAAGTGATATTAGGCAAGTTAGTTAAACTAAACGTCTCCCAGTTGCTCATTAAATTTGTATTCTTCGTATTCTGGATGATTGATATGAACAGTAACCAGAAGTATCATTTATAGAAGTACTGAGTGCCAAAATTTGTATCTGAAGGCAGGAAAAGTTGTGTTTAGAATATATTAAATTGTGTATAATGAAAAATAAACTGGAAAAAGGGGTCCCAATTGTCTCAAATTTGCCACCCACGTTTGTGAAAGTTTTGATCTGGGTTTCAGTTACTTAGCTGCAAAAAAGAGCTAACAACATCACTGCCTCATCTCATAACTGTTCTGAAGATAAATTAATCTTTTTAAAAGAGATAAAGTATAATGATGAGTGCCATAGAAAAATCCATATGAAATATGAGTCATTCTGTCTTTGTAGTGGAATATGATTAATGTGAGGAAAAAGTACCTGGAGCCACATTTTGAAAATGGGAGGTAAAATACGGGATAAATGGATGGTTCATTAAAATGTTCAGCAAAATCCTACAGAAAAAATGTAAGGCTATGTGATAACACAAGCACATGCAGAGGTGTAAATTAAAGCTGACAAGCAACCTTAATTCAGGTATTTCCTAATGGCTGAGTGTTTTAATTTACAGCCTTAAGATGTAGCTTGAGTTAGGTAGCTTTGTGCATGTGTGGTTTCTAGGTTTTATGAAAGCAAACTTCAAAACCATTCTTGTCTGTCCTTTGGATAATAACACTGGAGGCAGAAGACTCCTGACTGAGAAGCAGTATTTGATTCCCGATGAGAAAACTATGTGAGACTGTCATACAACGTCTTTGCACAATGTCTTTCTCACAGAAGTTTTTCATACGTAAATGTTCACTGTTTCTCTTTTTCGCTTTCCCTAGGTAAGAAATTATACAGAATGTGCCTGTGTCCAAAGTCGCCAAGTTATTACTCCACCAACAGTGGGCCAGCGCAGTCAGCTTAGACTGGTCATTGTCAAAACCTACCTAAATGAAAATGGCTATGCTGTTTCTGGGAAGTGTGATCGAACCTGCAATACACTTATCCCATTCCTAATATTTCTTTTCATAGTTACCCTTATAACAGCATGTGCCCAGCCATCAGCAATCATAGTGACACTCAGGTAAGAGCTTAGTTGTATGTTTATTTAGAAATTTGTACTGTGCTTACCATCACTCTAGTATCTATATCACAGAGGTTGCAGCTTAATTCAATCAAGCTTATTTATCTCTATAAGGTGAATAGAATAGGGCTGACCTTTATAAGGAAAATATCACCTGATAATGCACCCTAGGAAACAAGAAATGCCCAGCAATTTCCAGACAATGAAAAGAGAGGATATGTAAAAGCATGATGTAAAAACAAATGGTTACTCTGGAGAAATTTTCAGTCTCCTTAGGGTAATGATTTGGATTTTCAAATCCAGATGAGAAAAAGTTAATATTTGACTCATTCATAGTTAAATCGAGAGAGGACATTTTAAAATTGTCCTTTTCTGTTTCTTAAAATTGTTCATTCCTGCCACATGCCCCGTTTTGAGCCTTCCCTTTTTATTTCAAAAGAATTTTGAAACTATCATATAGTATTCTGTAGTAGTGTCATTGTCACCATAGTCATTTAGGGATAGAAAAAGGTGTAGTCTTTATAGGGAAAGACTGTGTCTTTTATTTACCTAGCTAAAAAAAAGCAGACAGATTTTTGGATTGACTCTTCCCATTTCTGCCATCTGGTCTGATAAAACTTGTTACTCCCTGTAACATCTGTGTCCATCCAAAATACAACCTCTGCAAGTGGCCTTCAGTCCAAATTTTAAAGAAAATCAAGCTGAGAAAACATAATATGGTCAACTATAATAATAAATCTATATTTGAATAATGTATATTGCTGTTTTTAAAAGAAAAAAAAAAAAAGAAGAGGAAAATGCAGTAAAAAGAACTCAATTATTTACCAGTATTTACAAAGCACATCCATAGGTGTCACTTCTACTGGTAACAGAAAGACAAAGGGAATGTTTCAAAGGTGTTGATTCAATTTAGAATATAAAGTTGTATCATGCATATGTTACTGCTACAGAAGTTAAAAACTATTACAGTAAATATATGCATGAAATCAAGGTTCTGCTAAATTTATACCCTTATTCAAGGGCTTCTAGAGGATATTTTTAAAAGATAAGACTAAATGAAGCTTCCCTGCTTTCCTTTCCTGCTACCGTCCATGGCCCTACCTCCTAACACTGAAGTTACAAAACTAAACTATTGCAGTTACTGAGTTACTGCTGATCTTTTGGGTTGTATCTGTTGTGTATGCATGCTCTTGGCTCTGAATAGAATTAACATGCTTTATCTGAAATGGTAGTGGGTCAGGCACACACATATATCCCATTAGCATGGCTCAGCTGATGTTCATTTACACGGGCTGCATCTACATTAGTGCTTTGGTTTGGATCAAGAGTATACTTTTGAAACAAATCTCCTGATCATCCCTCCTTCCTGCGCTTTGTTTTACGCTGTGATGCAGACGTAGATATACTGGAAGATGCTCTTCAAAAGCATGCCTGAAATGGTCCAGCCACAAATGGGTGTTCAGTCGTTGGCACCCGAATAGAGCTTATCTGAATTGAAAAAGACCCACAAAGCCTGCAATGCTTGTAGCGTAGGCATCAGGTCCTCAGCACAAGCTCTTTTGCTCTACAGATCTGCTTCTCTAATGTGCATTACTTGCTAATGTAGACATATATTTTGGGCTGGGTCATGTAAAATATGTCTCCATATGCGTTTTTTTCAACCAGCTTAAGACCTTTTCTTTCTGTGAAAAGAAGGGGTCCTCCCAACAAAGTGCAATTCTCTCCATGTAGTGTCACCTTTATATCTTCATTCTGATATTCTGAGATTACTGGCATTCTGCTGCGGCTGACAATTAGCCACCTATAGAAATAATAATGACAAACCTTTGAAACAGGTCATGGAGCCTTTAGAAAACATGAGACAGCTCAGAACCTTGCTATATCTCCTTAGGCTCTTTGGCATGCACTCTCTTTTTGTGCTGGAACTAGGTAGTATGGCCCCACCTGAGATCTTGTCAGCCTTCACCAACAGCAAGTACTTGAAACCCACTGGCACGCATCTGTGTCTCATCCCCTTCTAGTGCTCATCTTCAGCAAGGGCTAGTCTTCTCTCACCATCATTTTCTCAGCTCAAGTGACTGAGATTTGTGCAGAAGATCTAAATGTTGCAAGCTTGCTGATGATGCCCTGGAAGCCTGTGTCATGTCATATGATGGAATTCGTTTTCTAAAAACCCACAAAATAAAACACACAGGTGGAAACTGCAAAAGAGTCACTATTAATATTGTGCAGCCAGTACTCAAAAGTAGGAAACCAGACTTCCAATTGCTCATGCAGCCTTAATTCAAGTACTGTGTGCGCGGTGCCTTTATCATTTGAATACCTTTGACCTTATTCCTTCCATCTCTGAAATTTCCACCTGTAAAATGAGGATAATAATAAAACATTGTCATTGCACAGGGTAATTATAAAAAAGTAAATTTCAAATGATGGACATTAATACTGAAACGAACCTTACAATAGCAAGGTCCGTATGGACATTAATACTGAAACGAACCTTACAATAGCAAGGTCCGTCTGGAAATTTTTCAGAGGAGGATTTTTCAGTGTTCAGCGAAGAAGAAAATGGGCCACACACTTGAACAGTGACGCTAGCTGTCCCATATCATGTACAGTGCATCTGCCCAAGTTTTATGGCCAAAATTATTTCTCTGATTTCTCAATTTCTGAGTGAGTGCTTAACTCTGCAATCTTGACCTTATAGTCTTTGAATGTAATCTGTTCATGTGTTCATTGTCTCATAATCTGATGTCACTACTGATGCCTGCTTGAAATAATAAGCATCCAAGTGGTCTCTCGAAACCCTCTCCCTTTTCAGCTGAGGTAATGGAGATGCTTTCCATTAGCTTCAAGGGGAAAAATGTCAGGCTTTCAAAGGACTGGGTACAAACTAGTAATATTCCACAATGGAATTACAAACAATTTTAGTAAATCGCTGGTATATTTCCTAATATAATTCTGAAGTGCTTATACTAAGCAGAGATCTGTTAAATTCAGAGATAGATTCCAGTTTTTAGAAACTTAATTCTACATTTAGAGTAGGATCACTACTCTGAAATATTAAGAAAATAAAGCACAAGATTACATCAAAAATAGGAAGTTATTAGGAGAAACCATGAACATTTTAGGTCTATTCTCCAATTTCCATAATATTTTTGGATCAAATTTTTCAGACCTTACATAGGCAAAAAAAAATTCAAAAACAGGACTGAGATTTTGATTAAACAGGGACAGGAGGTTTGACTATATTTTTTCCTAGCAATAAGCCTTAACAATATTAGAAGCTAAATGGGAGGAATAGAAACAGAGATTTATTATAGCTCAGAAAAAAGCTAGAAGGACAGGCTAAAACTTACCCAATTATTATCTGTTATGACTATTTCTCCAAAGGACTTTTGTTTTTGCTTGCTAGGTCTGTGGAAGATGGGGAGCGGCCCTTTGCACTAGGAATGCAGTTTGTTTTATTACGAACTCTTGGTAAGTCTTGCAGTTACTGAATATTCTTATAAATCCCTGTATTTCCAAAAGATTCACCATATTTTGCTTAAATGTGCTGTAAAAGTATTGAAATTCCATAAATCTGCCACTAATCGTCATTAGGAACATAACATTAGTAGCTTCTAAACTTTGTAGCTGAGATTGTATTTAATCTTAATTTTTATTACTGACTTTTTGGGACAACATTTGTGTCCCAGAAAGAAATTCTTACAGTTTTGAAATTTTATTTAAAAATTCTTTAAAAAAGAGACTTGTCAAAATAGTCATTTTCCCCCTGAAAGATTCAGGTTTTGACAAATTAACATTTTCTTATGAAAAAAAGGTTTGATAATTTCCTGATCCATCTAGATAATGCAGTAAGAACAGTAATGTTCTTTTAGATATTGTGCGTAGCAGCACAATATGCGTAAGTATATCTTTAGTTTTGTTCTTTTTCTGAACATAGTATTGCATATTCAAGGACAGAAACAAGGGTTGCTTGGAAAAGAAGATGTAGTACCAGTGCTCACCCTACATACCTATTGCACATATTAATCTAGTTACTAATTATCATCTTATAATTTTTTTCAAAGAAACAAATATGATTTTTTTTCCTTTCAGCCATAGCTGTAGCTGTTCACTTTTCTAAAATAAGAAGCAATGGTGTCTTAACATCTAATTTCAAATGTTTCAAAGCAAAAAGAATGCTTACTAAAAATCTTTTTTACACAGTTACTTCTTTCAAGCTTTTGAACTTATAAAATCTAGTCTATAAAGGAGTACTCCAGGTGTTCAGCCACAACAAAAAATGGGGCATGCAATGATTATTATAAACGAGAACAAGAGGAAAAGCCCATATAGTTGCATCTGGTCAGTAAGGAAGAAGTTTTCTTTGAGGAAGGCCTTTTTTGACTTGTCTTAAATGTGTCATATTTCCAGGGAAAGCAGGAGCATTTAATAGGCTGGCAACATTTGTTGCAGCCTTAAAAGGTAAAGTCTGATTATGAGGAAGATCTCTTAGAAAGAACAATTTAAAATAATAGCTCTCCCATCTCTTCCACCCATCTTCAGTAAGAGAACTACATTTTATGTTCTTTGGGGCTTTAATTTTCTCCTTAATCTATAGCAACAGCCTCCATTCTTTCCCAGCTCACAAGTAACAATCTTCAATAAGTCGTGTCCTGGAGATAACATCATATTTTGTTCCTCTGCCTCATTTTATTTCCTGAGAGCAACACTGCAGTTTCTTTGGGGGAACATGCAGTTCATGCAGAAGTGGCTGGGGACCCCAGATAGAGACATTAATTTTTATAAGGTGGTGTTGCATTGTATTCGTTGTTTGAGTTCTTTCACGTCGTTGGTATGTTTTGTGTGGGGGATAAATAACATTGCTGGAAGATCAGTGGACCAGTCTTCCATTTTTCAGGTTGTGTGAGAGAACAGTAGAGTAGAAATCCTCTCAAAACGTCTTGACCTGCACCTGCTTGACTAAGGCATGTTGTTTCTTTAGAAGTCTTCCACTGTATGCTAACACGTATTATTTCTGTTGCTATTTTTATTTCAGCTTACATTCCCACTCCAATTTATTTTGGGGCTGTTATTGATACCACATGCATGCTTTGGCAACAGGACTGTGGCATACAAGGCTCTTGCTGGGAATACGATGTCACCTCATTTCGTTTTGTCTACTTTGGATTGGCAGCTGGTCTCAAGTTTGTAGGATTCTTTTTCATTTTTTTGGCCTGGTACTCCATTAAATATAAAGAAGAGCAACTGCAGAGACAGAGGTGGAGGGCTTCGCCGGTGAACACTGTGAGTGAGATGGTGGGCCAAGCTGGACCCCAGCAAAACTATGCACGGACTAGATCCTGCCCTACCTTCATTTGTCGAGGAGAGCGGTGCGGAGACATCAGTGTGGCACAAGGAATGAATTGCATAGCACAGACATACCATGGCCCTTTTTCAGAAGCAATAAATTCCTCAAACGAAAATGCATTGGAAGAAGTCACTGCTGAGATATAGACCCCTGGCTTGGTAATATAATATTTAGTTTTGTTGGTTGACTTAAATACGGCGCCTTGTGAAACACCTGTGCCTTCTATTTTTAATCTCAATGTAACACATGACAAAACCAACAAAGCTTAATGCAAAAAACCATAGTATGTTTCTGAGGGCTGGATACCTCAAACCAACCCAAGTTCTTATTTCTCTTTGTAATTTTCAGGTGTGTCCATTAAACGTCCATGCTCTGATCTAATATCAGTGTAAGGGTGAGGTATTATGAACAGCAAAAGTCAGTGCAAGAGTGAAAAAAACTCATATCATTGATGTCTAGACGTCACAAAAATGCTTAAATGTATCATAACTTCACATCCATAAATCATATTTTTAAGAGATGAGTAATTACTGTGAGTTCTGCCTCAAAGCACAACTGAACTTGTTTAAACTATGCAACTTACTTGGATAAGCGAATTAAGTGCAGCAAGTTGAGTTTAAATTTGCTTTTAAAAAAACATTACGGCAACTTAATTTGAAAGGGGCTATTTTCAGACATGCGCATTAGCTCAAAAAAGAACATAAGGTTTAAAGTACTGTTAATAACATGTTAAGCCATATGAAAGTTATGCATCAGGTAATGTTTGCAAATATTAAGACATAATATCTTTATCTTGTTAAAATGTGCATTCATTTTCATTTGATGAGATGCAGTAATTCATTACAAAGTACACAGGCTTGGAAAGTGTAATGCTTGGAGTAAAAAACTTCCATATTAATCTGTAAGAACATTAAGACGTAGGAATCATACACACATCCCATAAGAGAGAGGTGCATATTTCTGCAATGATTTAAGCAGTTATTTAGGTGGCTGTTGCTAAGGCCAAATCCATACTTTTCTTGAAGAAAAAAAGTCCAATTATAGCTTGATCGGAAGTGCTTGGCTGTATTTCAAAAATGCATGCCAGGCTGGTTCAGCTTAGGTGAAACATCTCAAGAGAGCGCTAATGGCTTCATTTTGTGACTCACCTGCTCTTTAGGGATTTGCAGCATCTCACTTATAGCAGAAGATGCAGGGCAGGGGATGAGGAAGCACAGCTTGCTGGCAGGCCTGAGATGAGAAATGATTCAAGGGTGCTGGAAAGTGGTTTGCGCTCAGCCGTGCATAGCACAGAGCTTTCCCCTCGTTTCCTGGCACTGCCACTGCAGTGCGCTTCCCACCAGTGAGGAGGAGAGTGTCGCTGAGACTAGCGAGGGCTGTCTCAGACCCCTAGATTGCTCTCATTGCTACCCCAGCTCTGCCTCTCTCACCCCCTGAGCACCCTACCCTCCGGGATTCTGGCGGTGAGCCATGGGGATGTTGGCTCGCTTCCCTCCCTGGGAGCCTGCTCATGTTTCCAAACAGCGTTGCACTCCCATCAGGTGCAGTGTTGCATTTTCTGATGGACAGATGGATTTCTCTTCAAGTAGTTTTATCATTTGTCCCATGCACGGCCACCTTTACTGCTTTTCTCAGCTTAATTTAAAACTTTCTTTGAAGACAAAGGCTGAGACTGCTACCCACCCTTCCAGGAGAAGCACTAGAAATATAGATTGTCTCCAAGCATGGACCCAGGAGAAGTAATGTGGCCTTTGCGTTTTCCAAGTTACTATTGTATGTTTTCTCCCCTGAAGACATTGAGACTTTTTAATCAAATGTACTTAGCATTTAATATCTTACTCTGGAGGCGTTGTAGTGCCCTTCTTATGATCTACTAATGATGTCTCCAAGGGCAGAGAATGCTTTCAGGTGGACACTAGGAAGTCAAAGCTGTATTTTGCCCTGCAGAGAATGTCTTAGAAATTTCGGAAATTAAATGAACTATTTTAAGAGAATTCATTGATAGGAAGGCTTGGATTTTGCCACATTGAGGAGCCTGTGTAAAAATAAATAGGAGAGCAACACTTCTATGTATTTTTGAACAGAGAAAAAATATTTGGGAGGCTTTGGCAATGTAAGAACCATTTTGTTGTTGTTGTTTTTTTTTTTTTAATTTACAATATGTAAGTTGATCAAACATTACATGGGACCAAGTCCTGTTTCTGTTGAAGTTAGTGGCAAAACTCTCTTTAGCATCCATTGATTTAACCTGGGAAGAACAGAGTTCCCTCTCCTTCCCCCTTGCCAGCTGCCTTCCATCATCGCCTGCTCTTCCTGACTGGTACGTGAAGTTACCCACCACACTGGCCCCAGAGCCTCCTTGAGATGGTGACTGTTTATCACAGAGCATCTCCATTCATTTATGTGATTTGTAAGACTTCCACTCTCTGTGGCTGCAAAATTAACAGGTGGTTATAGCTTTTATCCCTACTGTAAAATGGAATAATATTATTGACATTAATGAGAAGTGTAGCACTTTAAGTTACCTTCTGCTATTCTTTAGCTCTTAATAGCTTTTTGGAGTCAAGCCTGAGAATTTTTTTTCCCTTGTGCAGCCGTTAGGCCCAGTACATCCTCAGTCTGTAAGTGCAGTGTGGGACATAGCTTCTATGCTTCTCCTCCCCTAGAATAAATTTCCTTGGTTCAAAAGCACTAGGGACATTTCTTTGGCTATAGCAGATCAGAGCAGATGATAAAAATGGCTCCTTCTGCTGGAGTCTGGGATGCTCCTTGCACCAAGAAATTCCTGCCTTGGCAAACTTTGAGGCGAAGTGGTAGGAGAGAGAGTAAGAAACCAACTCATTTTAATCAACAAAGGATGATGTGAAGAGAGACAATCTTTTCAAATACCTCAAAAATAGAGCATTTAGGGAATCATAAAAGGCTGGAACTGGTTCATCTGTCTATTGCTATTCTCTTTCATGCCTTGTGTGGACTTCTACTCCATAGGAATAAAAAGTGGGAGCAGATCAGGCTTGTTGGATCTTCGGGAACTAATACTGGTCACAGAAGATGAAAGTAATGAAAGTGGCAGCTCTACAACCGCGGGAGTTCTGAGCTAGTTTCAAGGGAATTCAGAGCTGGTCCGAATTGAGAATTTCTACTTTTCTGGAAATCCTGATGCTTCAAATTCTAAAAAACGTTCTTTCTTGAAGTGACTGAGAAACTGAAATGTAAAGGGAAAGGTATTCACTCTAGAAATACTGGAAAAGTCTTGTTTGAAAAGTCTGAAAGTCTGAAAAAGCCTTTTAATTTTGACTTCAAAATTATATGCAAAACATAAAATTAAATATAAAAATCCTCTAGTACTTTTTGTTATAAATAATTATGACAATATAAATATATTCCTACAAAATCATATAATTATGTCAGCATCCTCTGAAGGAAAGAAAACTTAAACTCTGGCTAATTTTTGACTAGTTCTTAAAGGAGGCTTTCTTATGAATAAGCTACACCAGTCTAATTTGAGCCAATAAAGGCAGGTGGGGGAAAGCACGTGAACTTTCTAGAGCAGGTATTTCCAACATTGTCAATACTGGCTGAAATATGAACCGAGACCTACTGAAAACACCTACTAGTTTTTGAGGTTACCATTCCTGGAGGAAGCAGAATGAATAGAGAAGCTGTGTGCATCCCTATGAGAACTCACCATCAATGCTTGGTGGTAGACTGCCTCACAAGAAAAAAAACATCTTTATCTATGATCCAGTGAAGGCAACCATGCTGTCATCCTGCCATGATACAATCTAACCGTAGACTGTAAAAAAACAAAAATCCTGAAACTGTTCTGGTTTAAGATTATATTTATTATCATAACTTCTGCCACTTTCCCTCCCCACACCCAGACACTAAAATCAGGTTATCAACAAGCACAAGAAAGGTAAAGCAGGGCTCCTGTTCTCCCATACCCTGTTACTAGTAGCAAAACCAAATTTTTTACCTCCAATTAACTAGCCAGAGATAATGTGGAGCAATGACATCCAGAGATTAATTACAAGTCCACAAAGAGCCGTCATCTTATCACAAGGACAGCCTATTCTCCTCTTACTGTAGGTCTTCCTTATTTAGAGTGAGGAATATGGGAAGTGGCCCCAATACATGGACCTGGCTGAACAGATAGATATGCATCCCTATTTAGTCTCCCATTCATTCCTTGTTTCCTCAAAAGGGGAAAATTTCAGAAAGGGACCATGGACCCTTCAGATCCATGGTCTCGGGTGCTTATGAGTGCAGCACCATCAGTGGTGCTTAGAGCTTTCAGGGGTTGTGGTCTTGTCAAGAATATATGAAGAGTGGGACACTGTATTTATGAAGTCTCAGCAAAGCCCTGCGTTTTGGTCCTCTTTTCCCCAAGCACAGACTAGGTATAATATGGTATAATTTATGGTATAAATTGACATTTTACATTCTTTCAGTACAGCTTGAGCAGCTGCAACAAATACGTGTAGAATATTATGGTGTAATTTATATTCAACTGGAAGCTTTCCATTCTTTGACCAGTCACTATATATTTAAAAATACAGGTATTGGCATGCAGTTCTTCAGAGCTTGCTGTATTCTAAGTGAAACGTGGGCATAAATTCCCTCATACACTTCATAGCATTAAGTAGTCATCCATCATGGCCCTGATTTTGCAGAACACTTTAAAATGTGTGTAAGCTTATGCACTTAAGTGATGCACTTAAAAGTAATGTATTTAATTAAGTACTGGCCTGAAGCTCACATACATTCAGAAGGGAGTTCCTTTGCCCAAAATGTAATTTCTATGCAGAGATGTTTTCCCATAGATTAAGAGATAATTGTAAACAGCACCGAGTAGCACTCAAGTACTTCCCTGAGGCATTCACAAGTATCTACATATATATCTGGATATAGAGGAAAGCTTTCAGTTTCAAATATACTTAGTTCCAGGTAGAAACATTTAGCATTATAAATTGTAAAGCTTTTTATTAGAATTCTAGCTAGGAAAAAGGAATGGGGGAGAGAGGAATTACACAGTGAGGGAAATTAATATTCCACTTACAAAAATGGAGGGCATCCTGAGCATATCTACACCAGGCAGTAGAGCTGGTTAGCTTCAGAACAAGAGGTACAAGTCATCTCACCCCCCTAGTCATAGGAAAGAGAGGCACATCATCTAAATTAGACATCTGGGCTCTGTGCAGTCAGGCCCTCTGTCATCAACGGTGTAAATTTTGCATCTACAAAAGGCCACTTCGGCGCACCCTCTGCTGCTTATGGAGGATGTATGACAAAAGATTTTCTCTGGATGTCTGACTTTTAGAGGACTAAAGCTAAATGAGCTGACTTCTCAGCAGATCCAACTAGGGTAGGTTCAGAGCTGTGCTAACTACAGTAAAATGTCATCTAATCCAGCCAGAGCTGGCTGGTGTCTGATCATCTCAGATAACGATCACTTCTGCATTCAAATATTTTTGGACATACCCAAAAACACAGTCTAGCTCTTCCAGACTTTCATGTGTTTTATGAATTTCTGGCTGAAAATCTAGGATTTATATGGGAGGATGGTTTAAATAAGGACATCCTTTCTGGCCTTAAAGCCTATGAAACTGCTGAAGTAATGCTGTAGAGTCAAATTGTGCCCTTTCACAGAATTGGGACCTAGATGTTCAGATGACACATTTTCAGTATCCCACACTCATGGAGCAGAGTGCAGTTTGCTCCATGTAATTCTAGGGAGCATGGCTGGGAGGAGGTTCAGCACCTTCTTTACTGATCTTGCATGTTTTTCCCCCAAATGCCTGACTTATTGCTGCCTTACTACACTTTTCTTTGTGCAATACCACAGATTTTGCTGGTGGTATTTGACATAAAACCGGTGATAAATAGGTCCAAAGTGTCTTACTGCTATTTTGGTGCCAGATTCTCAGCCTCATTAGTATAGTAATGAGGCTGAAGGACTGGCCCAGTACATTGGATTGGACCCTAACAAGCTGGCACTTTAGCAAATATACGTGAAGTAAGTGATACCAAGTGTTTGTTCAGCTTTTGTACTCTGTTCACTGATTAGTACTGCTGTTTTCATAAATTGATGAAAATCTACTTCCTTAACAAGTTTATCCTTGTCTGTTTTCTCAATAACATATTTTTTACAATGGCACTAGGGAAAGTCATTTTACATTGTTTGCATTCCCACAGCTGAAGTGATCTACTTGTGACAGCTCTCCGGTGGGTCAAAACACCTGATAACAGAGATTTACCTGGACTGGAATATGAACTGGGTAGCTTTGGACAGTGTTTGCCAGTTATAGAAACACCTGCATTAATATATTTCCGGTTCCTCACATATTAGGCTTGATATTATGTATTTTATCCTTTAAAGTGTTTAGAAGATGAATAGTCCTCATCATAGTGGTAGAGTCATTCTTTGGTATAGAATTAGGACCTTTTTTCTCATTACATTTGTTTCCTGTATAACAGCTCTAAAAGGCTAAATGTAAATATTATCATAGAATAGGGATGTGGCGAAGCTTCAGCTTGGAGACTAGATGTAGCCAGAGTTCACAGAATTCTTTTTCCCTACCTTGTTATTGAATCTTGCTAATATATGTTACCGTGTGGCCAAACGTTTGAAAGCCTACCCAGTCCTCAGGAAAGAAATATTTCCCATTCTTTCCGTAGGACATATTATATAAATTAAAGAGGACAGCTGATAATATCCATATTCATATACCATTAATAACTGTAGTTCTTAGCATAAACCCATAAGCCTCCAATCCTTCAGATAAGCTATTTTCTGTTGACTTAAGCAAGCCTTCTAAACACAGGCCTAACTCTGTAAGTTCAAAGTAGCTCCAAACTTTTCTCATTTTCAAATGTTTAGGTGCTTACTCATTTGGGTTCAATTCTAGTGTTCTGATTATTGCATTGTCCATTGTGTGTACTGTATTTTCTATCTCAAGCCAGTTGTCACAATCTTATCTTGTAATAAGATTTTGTTCATGCTATAGAATGGGTGGAAAGCTGTGGAATTCATGAAGAGCTACAAAAAAGTACCCAAAACATTGCTCAGCTCAAGGAAGAATGAGCCAGCTTGATAAGCTTTTAACAAATGACTAAACAACACTGTGGTGCTAATAGATACTGAAGTGTTTTGTGATGTATTCACTATGATTTAAATGGCATATTCAAGGCATGTCAATGATGCAACTGCATGTGCTTTTATTGTTAAAGTCTGAAACAGTTCCAGCAAAGATAGTGTTCATAATTCCTAGGGCACCAATTCCTACTGAGCCCTTCTGTGGAAAATCGTTTCAGGAAGCAGTACAGGATTTGGCCCAGCACTAACAGCTAAAGTAGAAGCTGTATAGGCTGCAGAAATTTAACATAGGAGGCATTCATCTTTCTGTAGAATTTTATTTAGTGGCTTTGCTTAAGCAGACACTGAAAAGAATGAAGAGAAACACTGGGCTAAATTCTGGGACTCCTGGCCTAAGCAACCTCCTACTTACATCAGTAAGTGTTTGAATTACATAAGGGATTCAAATTTAAAATATTAATATTCTTTCATGAGATACCAGGAGGACAGCAGTAGAGTAAGAGCAAGTTCTAGCTCAAACAATGGAAAAAGGCCAAATCAGGTAACTTGCAAGTAAGTCAGGATTTAAAACGGATGTTTTTGGTTTTAACATATAGGAGACAGAATTTTGCCCTTACATTTAGAATTCTGAAAGGAAATTACTTTATTGACTGCTCATTCAGAAGAGGCATCTGTGGTCTACGTAGCGCTTAGAGGTACACCTCAGACTAATAGGTCAGAAATTTTACCTCTTTAACAAAGATGTTTGGAAACAGCACTTTGTGAAGGGAAATTTCAAAATAAAAAGTTGTACAAAATCCTCCTGAACTGAATTTTCTATACAAAAGTGAATTTGGAATTACTATGATTCACATTTCAGTGAAGGCTTTCCTCATAAAGGTCTGCTCTTTTTCTCCCTGGAGCAAATGGGAGTTTTGTCCTTGGCTGCAGTGCATACCTCTACCAACTGATTTAAACATAACAGCAACAAATTAATGTGGGTACTATGTTAGGAGCATGGAGTGGGCACACTGCCTGTAACTGTTCAGTTTTGAAAAATTCGTTATTAAGCAAATGTGTAGAGTATTAAGGAAATTTGTAGAGTATGTATGACTGTATGAGTGCGTGGGTGCTGTGCTGTGATAAAAAGAGACTAATTGGTTTATGCATTTTTTTGCATACTTTAGGCTCCTTTATAGGGATTTTTAATTGATATTTATTTCTCAGCAGAGCTTAGAGTAATTTTAAAGCTGTATAAGACATTGTTTAATGAAATCTATTGTCAGCATCTGCTGTAAACATGTCTTTACAAAACCAACTCTTGAATACTTGATATTTGAAAATAAAAAATATCATATCAAGTGTGTTTTATTTCCAATAAAAAAAGGAAAAGGAGAAAAAATGGTGCCTGGGTGAGTGTGCAATCAGCCTGGATCAGGTGATGAAATATTTAGATGGACTTTTAGGTGCTCGATTAGACAAAAACACATCTTTCCACTGAATTCAGTGACTGCTGAATCACAGCTAAGTATTGATGTCACTGAAATAAACTGTAAAATTTATTTACAGTTTCCTCTAGCACTAAGTTGGGTTAATTACATGCTCATTAATTGCATTCTAAGAAATACAAATTTATATGAACTAGATATTGACATATTTGGAAAAACATACAAGGTACAAGAGTACCTACCATCCACATGGCTCAGTAAAAGAGGGCCGGGGCACGAACCCAAGGAGGTTCAAGGGGCGACCCAGGACTAAGTGCTATATAACGTGGAGGTAGCCAGCCCGGTCTAGCAGTGTGGGTGTGAGCTAATTCATGAAACATGTTTTTGGAGCTCTGGCTCCACTTTTATTTAGTAGTATAGATGTATCCATGGGTGAATATTCTGTCCCAAGGCAGCCTGCTTTTTAAAATAGTAGATTGAAGTTGAAAATCTTTTTCAAGACATGTTGCATTATTGAACCTTCATACTTAAAGTGCTTTGCCCTGTATTCCATGTTTCATTGCTGGATGAGCTGTGACTTCTTCCTCACTGCTTAGTAGTGTGACTGCTGCAAGTCTGAGATATAGCTTGTCTTTGTGAAATAAGTGCCTTCGATGTCAGGCTGAAGTCAGAAACTAAGGCACTGTGCATAGCACCTGGCAGATCTGAGTCCTCAGCTAGCGGCACAGCTTCAGCCAGTGTCCTCAGCGAGGGAGGAAACACAGTACAGGAGAACTGTTGCTCACAGAGGTAGCAGACAAATTTGTGGGACCCAGATCCTGCTTGACTTCCAAATTCAAAGTAAGACTTCTCCATTTTCATTTCAAATAACTGTAGCCATGTAAAAGATATCTTGAATGTCATTAGTGTGCAAGACTTGAGCTGTTAAACCAAGGAATATGCTGTGGATGACATTATCATCAATAGTTTTCTAGCATATCAAGAATATCGTTGCTAGTTTAAAACTGAATAAATGGGCTACCTTGGAAGGACCTAAAAGCATTGTGGGGTGGTGCAAGGGCCACAGCAGAAGCACAGTTGTGTGGTTCCGCACTGACATCTGCTGCGTGCTCAGGACCCAGGCAGATCCAAGATAGCTCAGACTGTGATCACACCTATTCGGACGGGAACATACATTTTTGAAGTGACTCTCCAGCTTGTACCCCACATACTGTGCTTCGGTTTTCACTGCAAAGTGGTGTCAGAGCACACAGATTGTGTTTCTTTTTGCTGAAACTCAGGAAGGAGGTTTTATTACAGCATCACACCTAGTGGGCACCAACCACCCATGGGTGCTCAGGCCACAAGACACGAGACCAATCCTGAGTAAATTCCCTGAGAACTTCGTTAGTGTAGCTCTTGGCTTCTCAGCCCCAACTGTTTCACTGCACAGATTCTCTCCCATTCTGTTTCAGTGACTGCTAACGTAGACAAAGCTGCAGGCATCTAAAATGAGATATAGACGAAGTTCTGGGAGAGGGGAGGTGTCTATACCTAAACCTGTACTCTGAAAAACCCTCCACTCATCTGTTACATAAGCTTAGAAATGGCTGAATTCAGGGATGACATTACGATCCAAATGTTTTCCAAGAGCCTTTAAAATAGCTGTTTCTGTGCATTAATGCTTCAGGCGTAATAGGAGTTACCTACTCTTAACAGCAACGAATTCATGTTTAAAATCAAGACAGTTGCGGAAATGAAGCCCTTCACTTTTCTTGAGGGCTTTGAGTTGGTGGAAGGTCTCAGAAAGTGGGAGGTCTCAGAAAGTGTCTCACACATCCCAAGCCGTCAGGGCAGGTCTGGCTGCCTTCTTTTAAATCCCAGAGGAAACAACTCGGATGATAACCTCTCATCTGTAGCGCTGGGCCCTGAAAGCAGATAACTATGCACTGCCTTTCAAATAAAAGGACACACTTATCACTTTGCAGATCAAAAAAAGCCAAGGTAGTCCTCTTCCTTGCCTGCTGCTAGAAGCACTCGCCGGTGGAGTCAGCTTTAGGCATTCATTTCCTTCCTCAGTTTATGACTATGTAATGCCTGTAAGAGCTCCCTGAAGGTCAGACCATGCTGCTCATGGACTGGCATTCCTCAGCTATGGGACAAGAAGTACAGTACGCAGTGAAATGCAAATTGTATTGGGATAGCAAGAGGTTATACAAAACACCGCTTAGGAAAACAATAGGCAGCTTTTGGTCCTTTCTCTTTTTGTTGGTTTTGTATTTGATGCACTGCCTGTTTACAGAAAGCAAGAATCAGAGCCCACCATTCCCTGACAAAAGTCCTAACCTCTTAGTTACAGAATGAGGCTCCCCCTTCCTTTTTGCCCCACATTAAGACATTGCTATAAGAGCTGTAAAAAAAGGCTCTGACCTAAACTATCAGGCAGTGTGGAGGACAGGGCCCTATCCTGGAAGAAGGGAGATTGAACACTTTCAAGATGAGGAGGACATGAATTAACATCTTCCATTTTCTGGGTAAGTACTTCAAGCTCTCCAGTAAGGAGTAAGCACCAGTGGGGAGAATGGATGGTCAACATCTTTCCCTCCTGTATCTCTGCCCAAGCATTAGGAGAACCTTCCTTGGTTTGATTCTTTCAAAGAAATGCACCTATGGAGGACATCTGATTGGTGCTGGATAATACCCTGCACAAAGATATCTGCACAAGGCAGCTGTATGGGACCTTAAGTAAAATTTGCCTTTGTCTTTAAGGTCCTCCAGAACTTGCTAACTCAGCCTGCTCAGTACCTTGGCTGTTTAGAAACACATCCTCTCTTTGGCAGTGTGCTTTCCTGGGGCAGACATCTCTCACAGGTCTATGTAGCATTGCAAGGACTGTTATTTGAGCACCTAAGTTCTTCATTGGCCCCCTTTCTTGATTGCCAGAAATGTTAGCTCTAATTTAATGTCTGCAGGAGTGTCAGTGTCCAAGGACTGTATAAAGGAAAGAGGAGGTCGGGAAGCATGACTTCAGAGGCTGATTTTAGGCTATGAAGCCAATTTTATTCCCAGCTCACTAAAGAAACATGGTACGTCAGGGAAAGGGTTTATCTTTATAAAACCTAACGTCCGTTTTGTGAACGCATTTTTAGGTAAGGAGGGACTTCTCCTGACAAGGATTCCATAGGCCATTCTGGTAAAGCCCTGCAGGTCCAGGCTTCTGCATTTTGCTGTAATAGAGAGGCCTCTGTACGGAGGAGGAAAACGGCAAACCTGGGGAAGGCACCATGTAACATTGCTTTACTCCTGTGAACCTCTGATTGTGCAACTTGGTGCATTTACTTCAAGGAAGGAAAGATTAGATGAATTGGGAATTAAAAAAAAAATCACAGCGTATCTTAAACACAAAATATATATTATTCACTATCTCCAGGAATAATATATAATTAACAGAATGTAGTGTACCATTCCTTTACCCATAGCTTCAACCATGGATAAATTCTTAAAATTGCAAGTGTTAATATATTTTTTAAATAATTCTTAATTACTGGGAAAACTGGATCATTTGGACTTCTCTGAAGCAGGTAAAGTAAAACACTTTTTATTTCAAGAAATATTGCTTCTAGACTTTCCTGAAGCCAGAATTGTTCTATAAAAGTATCACAGAAATATCATACAAGTTTTAAAAACACAGTATCCTAGTAACTTGAAATCTATGTACAAATAGCATCATTCATGACCATAAATACGTTTGTTCTATCAATCAGCCCATGACACATACATCAAATAAACAGCTAGTCAATTTTAACATATTTACAGCGTCCATCAAAAAGACTGCTTCTTAAAATTATTAAAATCCTACTGAAATAATCTCCTTTTTTAAAAAGTTAAAAAAAAATACAAAGCAATGAATGTAAGTTTAACCTGCAGTGCTTGCAATAGCCAAAAAATACTCACAACACCAAATAACATGTAACAGATAGGAAACACTCCTGCAAATTGAACATAATGGAATTACGTCTGTTTGAGGTAATTCTCTTTTGCTGTTTTTGTGCTAATTACTTACACATTAAAAAAGAAAAGCAAGGGAAGTTATTAAGTTTCTACTAGTACAGATTTTCAAAGTCATTTTCGTATTATACTTTATAAAATTTAATGTTTGGTAAAGTTGAAGAAAGAGATTTGAACAATACAACAGCAAAAATTATCTAAACTACTATTTTTGACCTCGTGTGCCTTTTTAAATCTAGAATAATGTAAAACTAATATGATTTTACCATTCCCTTTAATGCCTGTTCAAAACAAAACAAAACTAAAAGAATTTAACTCTCAAAATGATAATAATGCTTTCAAGATATTGTTCAGGCTAAAAAAAGATCAAATGTGGTGATAAAAGCATATACGTACTGATGTAAACCTTTCTACCAGTATCAATTAAAAAAAAACTCATGGATTTTTAATACTGACAATATCAATATATAGGGAAACAATCCAATTTAAAGAAATCCTCCTATAGTTAACAATCATTAGCCATACCTTTCTGAGAATAAATTTGATTAAATCAAAGTAATAAAACATGCAATATTTTTGCTAAAATATTATTCAAACAATGTGTTTCCACAGTCCATGCTGATTACCTCTTTCCTGTCAATCTCTTTGTTGGTTTCACGATTACATTAGACAATGAGCAAACTAAGAACATGTGAAGTATTCTATTCATAAACGGTATGGCATACAGATTTTAAAAGTGCAACATCATTTTGCTCAAAAGTGTGACATTAAGAAATTCCAGTGGTTAAAATAATTTATCAAAAATACATTATGCAGATAGATTGGGTGGACTGAAACATTCAATTCATGGTGGGATCATTTGGAAACAGAGAAAGTAACTTGAAAATCCTCTTCAAGGAAATGATTTTTAGCTTGCGGAGAATGTGCTACTGCATTAGAAAGTTAACATTGTTTCTTCTTATTAAAAACTGGAAATCTTGTTTCCCAGTTGGAGAATTACTGTGAAAGCATCTGTGTGTGAATACAACCAACACACAGATGCAGATACTGTATTGGGCTCAATTTAGCTGCAAAATGTATCTACAATAAACACGGAATGTCAGTTGTCGTGATTACTTTTATTAGTTTGCTAACAAAAAATAAGGAGAACTCATTTAATGGTTTATAATTTGATCTAATCCAAGGAGAGTGGAGATGAGGCACTGCCTTCTACATTTGGAATTAGTGAAGTCGGTTCCACTTTTTTCAAAATAGTTCCTGTTTTCTGGGTACTGATAGATAAATCCCTAATGGATACATTGACAGCTTGATGGACAATGGGTTCATCAGACCTCACAGGAAGATATATCTGATCTTCAAATATATCTGCCATAGCGCCGCTGTCTTGACGGGTGTCCTGAAGAATGCTGACGGGTTGTAGAATGAAGCTGTGCCTGGACTCCAACTCTACCAAACCGTTTCCACTGAAATCCATATCAAAACGGTCTGATTCTTTATCCTCCATCCATTTTTCAGCTTGATGGTGATTTCTCCAGTGTGTGTCACTCAAACTATTTTTCTCAGGAATAGCATTGTTTAATTCAAGTTTCCTCTCTTGATGTAAAATTGTTGTGCTCAAAGCTAGGGCTGCAAAGTCTGTTGGCACAATAAGCGGCAATTCATCTGCAGTCAGGCCACTTGATTCCTCAGCCGAAGTCATTTCCGCCAAGGTAAATGGTGTAGACAATTCATCCACATCTCCATTGTTTTGAGCAGTGTTGGTCTTGTTCGCTTTGTTTTGCTCATAATAACTGTTCAGCAGTGCAAACATTCTAGCTACATCCTTCAAGTAATTAGTCCAGTCAGCCAGACTAAGTCTATAGTTGTATCTGTATTCATATACACTTTCATTCACACTGTACAAGTCCTCCAGTCCTTGCCAGTCGATATCACCAGTGAAATCTGGCAGGTTAGCCTTCCCATCCATCCCATAACTGTCCTCTGTTAAAAGAAAGCATAAAAAGCTAATGGTGAACATCAGCTTAAAAGCACAAGTAAAGCTTCCATGCGTGCTTCTATTCCAATGTGCTGAAAAGCACTACGACTTATAATGTATGTAGCTCAAATAGTAAAATATTCGACATTTTCCATCCTCTTTCCATCATCTGGCCTCAGATGTGTTCTCAGCTCCTGCTGAACCTACAAAGCTGGCTCCAGCTACATCCCTGGACTGAGTGGGTGTGAATAAGAGCAGAATCTGGCCTAAAAGGACTTTGTGATGACATTCAGAGATAAACCTTTCTTCTGATATTTCAAGACAGAAAAATTGCTTCTATATACATTTGCCTTTCCTGAATGCTCCACCAAAATATGCAATACACAAACAACAGTTAAGTACAAAATATAGGACTAATTCTGAGAGCCATTAGTGGCCACATCTTCAAAGCCCATAGGAATTTGGTGTCTAGACAGCCTGAGAGATATGGTCCACAAACCAAACAGTCATGTTTTTCTATCATGAGATGCACAAAAGGTAATTGTCTTTAATAAATGATAGTCCAAAGTAATTTTTTATGTACTTTGTAAACATCAGTTTCAATTTACACGGAGCATGTCGAAAAAATAGCACTGTAAAAACTTAGTGTGAGTTAATTTATAGGACTGCGCCACTGCCTAAAATATTGTCAAAATATAGGCAGATATAGTATCTCCTAAAGCTTATTTTTGTTGTTTTTTTTAAAGCTTACAAAGAAGATAGTTAACAGACTTATCAAATAATATATCTGAATAAAGAGCATAGATGTGATTCGTAAATAGCAGTGGAGTTGGATTTTACATTGATCATACCAAGAAAAAAAAGAGACATGACAGAAACCAGTTTCCATTTGTAAAAGTGACTGGAGTGACCCAAATTATTAAATGTAGTGTGTAAAGCTGATTTTATATTGACAAGTAACATTGATGGACACCACCATTTCATTTAATTCAGACTATGTTCCGTCCAAAGATTTTACTCATAAGGTGGACCACAAAGTAAAACTAATCAGGTAATGGAAGAGCCTTTCAGGGAAAATGACAAACTGGTTCTCATGGATAACCTTGTAGGCAATATTTAGTAATTGATTTATTGAGATGATATTCTTTTTCTGAGATTATACTGGCCGGTAGGATAGTACCAGCTACTTTGGAAGTTCAAGTGCCTAAAGTCCAACTGCCTCATTTGAGTATAACTATTTATTGATGTTGAATCCTTCACCCCCCCCCAGTGGATTCCAGGCAACTCCATCAACCTGTTTGTATTTTAACTTGCCACTTCTCCTTGTTCAAATAAAACAGAAGATATGACATCTTAGCTTCTACTTTTTGCTTCATTACTAGCTTTGGGTTTCATAGTGGAAAGAACTTGTCCAAGAAAAATATTGTCTTGGTCAGAAGAACCTTGAGATTTTTCTACGATGTGGGCCTTCATTTTGCTCCCACAAGAGTCGGTAAAGTTTGGACTACTTTCTATATATGTAAACACCCGAGTGTTTGATAGTAACTGATATTCCCTCACTTAAGACAACAGCTGTAAATGCTTTAAAGTGTAAAAATGTAAATATTTTACTTTTTTAAAATAAGTTCTAAAAATATTTATTTTCCTTAGAAGTATAGTTTTGTGTCTTAAGAGTGGCTTGGCAAACGCTTGGCAAACTCTCATTAACAGGAAACCACGCATGCACTTTGGATCTGGGAGGAGAGATGTAAAAGAAAGTCTTGCTATTTTTCTTCTCTGAAGAAGACATCAGAAATGAAAATCATGTAATGGCAATATGACAACCATCTTCATAAGTCAAATTAGGAATAAATTTCTTCCCGAAAAAAAAAATCCAATATAGCAGAAATCTCAAGATATTAATCTTACTACCCTAAGATGCACTTTCGAGGAAATTGGCCGCCAAACCTGCTCAGATGGTAACGCTATAAATGCTACAATATTTAAATTTTGCTCTGTTGTTATCTGTATTGATAGTTTCATAAATACTGTCATTGCCAAATCGGAGCCTGTATAGGAAAACAAACTGCTATAAGAACAGTTAGTGGCCAGAGAGCTTCAGTATACATCAATTTATCAAGACTCATGCTTGAGAAACACCAGCACATTCTGTACATGGAAACTTGATGGCAGAAACTGAAACTGGGGTGCTGCTGTTTGACCAGCATCGGGTCTGGAGATGGAGCCAGGCGGCATGGAGCAAAGCCAGGGCCAGAAAGGTGGGTTTTGGCCCTGGCTTGACACCGGCAGCGGGACACTGGGGTTTGCTGGGCCAGCTGCAGCGGCAGCGGGGGTCCTGGGACTGGCCAGGAGAGCAGGGTTTTCTGCCAGCCTCAGCAGCACAGGAACAGGGCTGTGCCGCAGGGAAGTGAGATCAGCAAAGTTTGCTGCACTTCTAACGAAAGCCTGAAGCGGAGCTACGCAGCCCTGCATGCTGGATCTTCTTTTCCCCTGTAATGGGCACACTGTGTTTCTGCAGTCCCACTTTGATCATTGATGACCAAGGAATTTCAGAGCTGAGAAAGCACTGGAAATTAGTCTGTGATCTTCATGTTAAGCAGAAAAAAATCATTTGTTTAAACACAAGGAATACACATAACTTGTATACATGTAAACAGATAGGAAAGCAATGTCCTGAAGCCCTAGAGCTGACTGTAGTTTGTTTGAGCAGGTCTCGTCACAGCTTAATGCCACAACTTACAGTAAGTGTGAAAAGTTTCACACTGAAATCAAAGTATAGAGAGGTCAGGGAGGAGTAGAGAAAAGGTTTTCCCCCTGTAGGAAATCTCATTACAGAAAATATGGAACAGGAAAGTGTAGATGAGTTGCATATGCATAACTGCATGGCAATGGTTTTCTCTGTCAATAATTTGGCAATTTATCAGCTATATCATAGACCTGAGAGAGAAAAATTATTGATAACTATTCACAATAAGAGATTTTCAGATTTTTTTTAACCAAGCATTAGTTTAACTTTATTCTCCAATTATTGTACCCCAGAGTCCCGTTGTGCTGTCTCAACATTAGTAAGAGATTTGGATATATCGCCACTGAGACTGAAGACAAGAAGGTACAATCAGCTCCTCGGTGGCTTTGAAAAATCTCAGCCAAGCAGGAGAGGAGAGAGGCGAGCATAGCTCACACACCCTGTTGTCATGCTCACAGAGTCATGGGCTGTCCATCAAAGAATGAGTGACACACATCCTTCTCCGGTAAAGATTTCTTCCTACATGCTAAGCAAACAGCACCGTGCTGACAGTTTCTGTATAGGCCTGTTGTCCCAATATCGTACTTGCAAAGCCTTTAGTGCTGTACTAACTCAGGAAATTTTAACTGCAAACAGGTTTGAGCTGAGGTGCTAAGTAATCTAAAGGAAGGTTAAGGAATATTTCAGATGACTTAGCAGCACAGGGCTTTTCGCCTTCTTATTCCACTGGCTTCTGTGCAGATTTCAAAAAATGGATCCTTTAAGAGATCCTTTTTATGATCACTAAGAAATGATTCTTATTCATTTTTTAATTTTTGGTTTTAGAAAAAAAAAATTTCCACCAGGATCGGGCTGGAATCAAAATGTTCTGCCCAGGCACCCACGCACATTGAGAAGCTGGTGTCTGGAATGGAACAGCACACAGCAATATCACCTGAGTTATACTTTACCTGTCACTTATCTCAGTAGAATATTCTTTTTTGACTTTGTATCAAAAGTTAAAATGTTTTCATTACTAAACAGTGTAACAGGGTATAATTTAAAGCTGTGTGTCTTCTATTATTTCATGCAATCCTACAGTTCAAAAATGCCGTTTCAGTTAGATGTATGGTTAAAATTAGGAATACTTACAAGGAAATCTTCTAATGAAAGACTTGAAAGCATAATTACAAGAATTATATACTATCATTGCAGTAACCGTTTTTACCAGGCTGCAGCAAGCAACGTGAACAACTGGGATATAACAAAAAAAAACCCAGCTTATCGTATAAAACACTGAAATATATTATCTATCTAACTGACTCCCTGGCTGCTAGGAGTTAACAATAAGGTTCTTTTCAGATGTCCCTGTGAAAAAAAATTTCAGATAGATCTGTATACTCTTTGGGCCTAATTTACCCCTCAGGCAAATGATGCATTTCAGGAGCTTCTCCACCAAAGCACGTGGACATGAAATTGTATAAAACTATATATAGTGAGAGGCTATCTGAGGTCTGAACAGTACCATACTGGCTGTTCAGTCAGCAATGCTTGTAGGAAGGGGTAAAAAATAGTTTAGAGGTCTCTCAAGTGTCACATTTAAGACTTCAGTTTCTCCAGTCCCTTCAAGCTTTAGCTTTTTGTTTGACTAGCTCCTCCACCAGCAGCAGTAACTGGGGGCAGCAGGATAAACATGTACATAAGGTAAAAATACTTATACACAGCAGTCTTTCATGTATACCCAGGTTCGAGCACTAGCTATTAAAAAATCTCACCTGCTGCCCTTCTTCGGATCAAATATTAGGGACTTCTAAAAAATATTTGGGTACAGTTTTGTGCATGTGTTAGCTAGTCTAAAAGCACTGTTTCCCCTGCCCAAAGGAGCCTCGTGTCTCTGCCATACTTGCAGCCTCCTGAGCACACGCTGCTTAAACTAAGCCCTGCTTTTGCTTAAAGCAGCATCTGCCAACATTTCTACCACTGAGAAGACTTTTATTTGCTCCTGCAGGTTTGACCACGCTCTTTGGATACACACACCTCAGAAAGTTTTACGTGTGTTTTACATTTAAAAAGTAGCTGTACTGTCTTCCTAAACAAAAACAGAAAAAATGAACCCCAACAGCAGGAAAATAACCCAAAAGAAATGATTGTTATTTGTGTCATTTTGCTCATATAAACATCTGAGAAATATAGGCATGGAATATGAGCTGTATGAAGTCTTGCTGTGACAATGAGCTAAGTTAAATGCAGAATGGTGGAGCTAAAAAACGATGGCTAAGTTCAGTGTAGAGCAGTTAGAAAATGCATGCATCAAAAGCTATGCTGTGTGCAACATGGCAGGATACAGGCATTAGTTGAAATGGGCTGGAATCATGCAATTATTTGGAAAGAAGCTGCTGAGGAGAATAAAAAAGTGTGGATACCTGTGTGGATCATAGCTTCCTCCATCTTTATTTCCTGATATAGGAAAATACAAGAGTAATTTTTGTTAGTGTTTAGAACTTGTAAAACCATTCACAATGTAGTTTTCCATGCACAGCATCTAATTCCTAAAAAGAAATGTACTGTGTTAAATAAAGACAGAGCTGCAGTCCAACAAAGATTTCCTGGAAGTTTTATATAAAAGAACTGAAAAACTACAGTTTTTCAAAAAATAATAAAACCCCCAAACAATTAGGTATTGTAAAAAAGAGTAATCTTTGTAGTCAAAGAAAGAGATACAAATGTGCAATAACATAAAATATGTAGAACGGAGCATTCCTGTAAAAATCACATTATTCGGTCAACCAGAATGAAGTGCAGCAAATTCCCGGCTTCCGAAGCATAAATACCACCTATTTTTGTATTCTGAGATTCTTGTAAGAAATATGGCTCTCATCAAAAACAGAGCGAACTAGTGGTGATTAGCAGTCTGCAATGTTAAGTCTCTGTTGTAATGTAGAACCTGAACTTGTTCACACAGACAGACAGCAATCAGAATAAACACAACATTTAATACCGCAACTGCTACTGGAAAGCAAAGACTAACCAAATAAACCCTGCAAGAGAGAAAAGAGTAATGACTAGGAATAAGAAAGTTGCCTTGGAATTTCTGTCAAATATTGTTCTTAATCATCAATATCTGTCTGGAATAACCTGTGCAAACTTGCAAAGAAGCTTTCTGGTCATGCAGTTATGCAGGGTGATGTATATGGATCATTCCAAATTATGAAGAGCAAGGCTTAAGAGAGTGAGACTTCATGGATCCAATTAGTACTCAAGGTGATGAAAATAACCTAATAAAATGGAAATAAACACTCTCTTCTATTTTTCTTGTACCTGTTTCAAGTCCCTTGGGCCTCGGATTGCACTGCTTGTAACCTTGACAACTTCGCAGTTCCATTAGCTGTATGTGTAACTGATTCAAAATGCCTCTTTCCACTGTATGTACTGTATTTGTCAGCTGAGAAAAAGGAATAGAGGGAAAAAAATACTTGTTAACAAAGCTCCCCCGCAAAAAACTAGACGAGTTTGGTGTACGATAGCTTGCAATAGGGAAAGGGATTACCTGGTAGGGATCAGTGTTCATATCAAAATATTCCAAGAAGCCGGTCGCAAACTCACAAAAGAGAAAATTGTGGGTGTCATTAACTGTTCGCAAACACCAGTAAGTGTTGTTATTCGAGCTTGTGCAAGCACAGAAAGAACCCACTGTAATTAAAGAAACAAATGATTAGTTTTAGGTGAAAAATAGTATGCTTGTTTCTTCTACCAGTGAAACACGCATTAGCTCTTGAACATCAGATTTTACAACTCAATTTCGGCAAAAAAAAAGTAAATCTCAGACAGCGTTTCTCATAGGAGAAAAATGGATTTGCAGAAAGTTTAAAGCATTTGTGGAAGGTTCAAAGTTCAAATAAACTTCTCTGCAATACCATCTGCAAGTCCTTTGAGCTCTAACACTTATGGAATTAGTCAAAATATTTGCAGAACTAACATTATAGTAAAGATGCAGAATTACTCTTTCAAGACTTTATTTTTTATTTCTGCTCACTGTTGTGAAACCTAGGTTAGATCTGCAGCCTGGACAAAGTATCATAACTTCACTTAATTTTGCAGAGCTACATTTAAGGAGTATCTGTCCCTGTCATCTGTCCTCGATGACTATCCTTCGAAAGCCTTCAACCGCTGAAGGTTCAACAGTTATGTAGTTAACATTAAAATACCTAAAGAATTTGATTTAACATAATGGAAAGGAAGTAAGGGGTTTTGTTCAGTCTTTTTAGAGAACAGTCCTTTGTTCCGCAACCAGGCTTAAAATTGTTCAAACAGTTGTATACAAAGTATAACAGTGATAGAAGGCCTTTAGATAACTTTATAAGTAGAACCTTAGATCAAAAAGACAAGATCAAATCTCTTATTTCAGGGCATGTTGACCAAAGGAAAATGGGTATGGGATATAGGTATCATCTAATTCTAGTGTACTAATTCTACCTCATGCAATCATGATATTTAGCTCTGCTGGTGCGTGCACTGCTCAGAATTTGACTAGTTTCATTATACAGGCATATATAAATTAACATGGACGCAGATGGGGAAAGAATGGACGTACTGGGTTTCCCTTGCTTACCCTCTCTGCCTTGCTAGGCTGGAAACCCTGTCAGAATTCCTTTAAAATATTCATCCATCTTGATCTCCAGGAGATGACACAAATCTCAGTAGCTGGTTATGACAGCCTCGGTTCTAAGAGGCACATCCTCTCATTTGTTTCTGCAGTGTTTAGCTCAGAGCCTCTTGTGATAATTTCATATAAATGAGTAATGCAGCTACTACCAGCGCCGAAAAGCGCAATTCTTCCTCAGGACTTCAGAATTAAGGAAGAAGCACTGTTAAGTGCCAGTTTTTCAAAATAATGTTCTGACTGATTGCATGAAGAGGGAACTATACTACACATCAAATATGAACCTAATTCATGTTGGCATGCGGAAGTAAGACAGCAAACTTACAGTTCCAGAACGGGGCTGTTTGCCAGTGGTTGTTATCATGGGTAAAACATGTCAGTCCAGGAAGACTGCATTCATCTCCTTTCTTCTGGCGCTTTTTCCCCTTTCGTTCCTTCTTCCTCCTACGATTCTCTTTGAATAGCTGCAGTTTGCCATCTACTTCCTGTGCCGCTTCTCTGTTTAGAGAGAAAGGAAGGCATAACTTTCAGGGAAAGGCTTCTACCCAGTTAATAATAGCATTAGCAATTTTTATGTCTATCTGAGTTTTTTTAAAAGTTAGATGGTGGCAACTATGTCCTTCAGGAGGCTGGCTCTTCTAGCTCAGCTTCCACCCCTGGAGCTCTGACAGGGTGCTCTCTTCAGTAAATTTGAGAAATGACGCACTGATGCATTTAGCTTTTTTTAACTGTTGCTAAGTCAATCTGCCTCTGAAATGATTAACTCCTTCCATTTCAATCAATAGGGTTTTTTTTTGATGATGTTCTTAAAATTTGTTCAAAATTACTGAAGGTTTTTTGTAACAGCTTGGTATGTACGACCTTTCCCTCATCTCCTCCCTCCCCCCACCACACATAAAAAAAGTTCTTGTATTTCTATAGTCACAAAAAAGCCAGCTGAGAGACTGAGAGGTGAATAACATTCTTACTTGAATGGATGAAGGTGGCTCTTGAGTTTTTCTTGGGCCTTCACCCCTTTCTCTTTGTTGTAAAAGCTATAGGCAAAATTATTAAGAAGGTTGAATGTTATCAAGTCATGAAAGAATTCATTTGCAACACAAAAACAAAACATAAATATACATTTCTTGACATTTTCTTAAAGAATTATATAAAATGACTAAACCATTTCCACTTAATTTAAAGAAGTTATATGTGTGTGAGTGATCCTATGTTAGATTGTAGCAAAAAAAAGGGCAGTTTGAATACGTTAGCAGACATATCATCTCAATATCTTAAAATTCATACATGTATCTCTCTTTGATTTGTAATAGCTTCCACTCTTAAAATGGATCTAATTAAAATTTGGATCTGGCTGGCCTTTCATTTTCAGCTCCTTTGAACTAGGATAAATATCCTGACACTTGAATGTCTTTTAATGGCCAATCTGGATTTCTTCTCAAGTCAATATAAGGCAAGAGTTTTTCCAGAAAGATACAGAGCACAAACACTTAGACTCCTAATATGAGTCAGCTTCTCTCCTTCCCCTAATTGGGGATGACACCTGAATAGGCCAACTTCAGTCGTGACTACCCTCTAAGCCTACAGCAGCAGTAAATACCAACAGAGCTAATGTTCTTTCTTTTCCATCTCAAAAAACTTGAAAAAAAATATAAACCTAATCAATAGGTGTAGCTTGTAGTGCAGAAGATCATGTCTTACCTCTGCTTACTACAGTCACATTCATCTGGTTTTCTTCTTTTCAGGTGTCCTCTAACTTCCCTCAAATTCTTAATTTTATCTTGGAGAGCTTCGATCTACAGCAAATATTTCTGAGTCAGAATTATTCTTTGAAAAGGTAGCAGTGCAGAGACTTCCTTGGAACAGATTTTAAAATGCTTCTTACCTCCTTGTCAATGTAAGCCTTGTGGTCCTTCCAGGCTCTGGCTGACTGGTACAGTTCCCTCTCACAGTGAATAGTGTCATTTGGAAGAATAAAACATCTATAGATGTAAATTTAACAGGTAGAAAAGAGAAGATCAGTGGCTTCCCAATTGCCTTCCTTTTCTCTTTATTGTAACATTCCTCATTATTTCTTCATCAAACTTTGTTAAGAAATGAGTGGACTCTGCAACGTCTCATGTTGATTTAATATTATTCACAATTGCTTCAATCTGTTTTCTTGCCAAAATCAAAAAAATTCCTAATCTATGGCAGGCTCTGCCTGCCTGCTAAGCAAAAATGCAATGACAATACCATATTGGAGATTTTTAATCCAATTTCGAATGAAACTGAAATAAAAATCTACTCAGAATTCAAACCCTCTTGTTAACCAAACTTGCCATTGCTCATTTAACCAACTGCTGAGAAATATGTTCTTGCCATATGAATGTGACTCATCTTCCATGCATGCAAAATAGTTAAGAATAGAACATAAACTCAATGAGGTAAAGATCAACACAGATCAACAAAGACCAGTAAAGATCACAGGTAGGGAAAAGATTTCAAATAAGAAGTAAGGAAAAAAAAAGAGAGCACTCAAATAATAAGGCGGTTGCAATGACAAAAAATTTCACGCTAGTGTTCAGAAAGACAGCTATAGCAAAAGAAAAAAAAACTTGGAAGGCCAAGGAGGTCAACTGAGATAGAAAATCCCACAGATTATTGGCTTTTCAAAGTCTCCATGTAGACATACCTAATTTACTTAAATATGGTCGATTCCAATTTTATAGATACATCCTTTCTCCTCTTTCCCCTGCCCTGCTTCATCAGAACCCTTATATTAATTTTTGAGAATAGTACGTAAGGAAGACTTAGGAGCTTATCTCCTCTTATCTTCTCCCACTATGCTTAATCCTCAGTCACAGGACTGGAATTCTGAAAACAACACTTTGTTCATTAAAAGACAAAACTATCAATGAATAATCACTTTTTCAGAAAGGCATTTAAGACTTTCTTAATTCCACACTTGGAAATGATCAATGTTAAAAATTTTTACTTATTCAAAATTAACATTTATGTTTTCTTTGATGTTTTTGAAAAGAATGAGAAATGTTATTTTTACTTTAAACAAGACAAGAAGTTAAAATATAAGCTTTTTATTGACTGTGCCCAGAGACTTTTCAGATCAGTCATACCACTTTTTTAAAACTAAAAATATTTTAAGATTTTTGCCTTTTCATTCATATTCAGGGTAGGGAGAAAAACTGAAGTTGCAGCATCTTTTAGGATGGATAAAAGATTATTACTCTCCTCAGTAATAAACAGGTCTAACGTCTCTTAGGTAACTTTAGTGTCTGCAAACAACTAAACCTTAAGAAAGATGGAGTAACTGATCTAATCTGTCCTCATTTAGAATGGCATTAATATCACCTAATTTCAGCCATTTAAAATTTACACCTCTATGCCAAGTTAATAGTGTAGACGTTACAATGAACAGCAGGAGTGTTAACTTCAAAAGGTGATTGATCCATCATAGGATACAAGTTTAGATATGGAGGATGAATTTCCCTCCGGAGGTGCCTACTCCTCCTCAGAGATAAAATACAAACTAGACGCCTCACTTTCAGATATAGGTATTTAAGTGAAATGATTCCACTTAATAACAAGCAAAACTCAACTGTATCTAAAATTATCTGTGACAAAAGAATTAAGTTCTTATATAGTGAACATATAAAATCAGGAAAAAAAGGTAAAGAGATAGAATATAACTAGAAAATGAAGAAGACAGAAAAAATAGAAAAAGCAATTGTACTTGTGTGTCACTCTGACGGAGTTAGGTTGACCTATAGCATCAGTGCTATCAGCTATCATTGAGTCACCAGGAGCACCATCAGTTTGCTCTGCTTCTTCCTCGTTCTCGGCATTGTGACGCTTGGTGATACTTTTGGTCTTTAACACCTGCAGTTCTTCCTCTTCCAGATTTATGTCATATATTTCACCTTCAAATTCCACAGACAAGGAGCGGGTTTGGCGGGTGTGAACAAATCGTGGTTTGTATTCTAACACAGAAGAAAGAAATATTCATGGTTGCATAGACATACCCACATGACTCATGCCGTGGACACACAACGTATTCCAAAGAGCAAGAACAATGTTCAGTAAAAACGCAACTTATTTTTCCCTGGCTTTACAAAGATTGACTCGATTTTTTGATAAGTCAGTGTTGTGCCACAAGGTCTCCACCTGTAAACTGGCACGTCACAGAAGTTTGACTTCTTATGCTTTAGAATAATAATGATTTTTCAAAGGGATAGCAATACCTTTTCCTTCTTAAAGCTAGGTTCTAAAAAGGGCAAGAATCTATCATATATCAGTGTATATATATGCATACACACTGAAACATTCAGACATCCTCTGTATCTACGTATATAAGCAACAGATCTCCAAAAACTTGCTGCGTTGTAGAACTAGAAAGAGGAGATTCGTCTGGTCACTTTTACCTGGGTGACCGACCAATAAACTCCTACAGTGGAAGACGGCTCAGAGGAGATGGACAAGAGGAATGAGCCCATGAAGCTCAGGAATAATGTAGGGTGTGACTGACCACAGCTGCTGCATGGAAGCTCAACACAAAGGGGATTGGAGGGTCTGGCCTTTGATTTAGATAAACAGCTATGTCCATTGAATGGCTCAACTGACTAACCCCAACTGAGTGGATCAACTGGTGTAAAGTTTCTCCCTGAGTTCATCAAAAGAGTGTGAATGTCTCCCTGAGTTAGCCTAACTAGCATGCTGGGGGGGGCGGGGAGGGGGGAAGTGCATATATGGCTCAGTACGACATAGCATGCAAAAACCGAACAACTAACAAAAGAATTTGAAAGAGAGCAACAGGCTTGAGCTGGCTTCAACGCACATATATTTCTTTCTGGCTACTGGGGACACCCAGTGTCGTGGTAGTGACCATATTATAAAGATTGGTAATGGGAATCATGTTGGTATTGTGATTGAACTGAATATTGCAATTGCTATGTTTTGCTAAGTGTAACTTACACTTGTATTGTGATTTCAGTATATTGCTATATGTCAATATATTACTGTACATTACTATTACAGTATATTGCTGACTTATATACTGCTAAGTCAAAAATCCTGTTTAACATCAAATATCTTCAAAGTAATAAATTTTGATATTAAACATTACACCCTCCACGTGTGGAATATCTCAAAGAACCTGGTCAGAGAGTATTGGACTCTAACAATCTGTGGAAAGCTCTGAGTTTAGTAGGGTTACAGCTCTTTTAGTCACCGTGTTGGAGTTTTGCAAATACAGCTGAATATGACTGAAATTAGCTAAGATAATTAACTCTTTGAGAGTTTTTTATGCTATATACAAGAATACCTACTTGGGCTCATCCTGAAAGACCTCACACATTCTACCTCTTCTGCCAAATGCACTTGCCTCAAATCAAGCTGATGATAAAATCAATAGTCAATACCACATGAAAGTGCATTCTGCCTAGACACAAAAAAACTACACAAAGCTCTAGAATGCACAAATCCGCTTGTGAAAAAATGTGCGGGGCATCAGCGTCCGTTCATTGAGTCTATGCCGAGCGTGCCTTTCTAACCTAACAATTAATAATAAGTATTATAGCAGAATAAAATGAGAGCTCTAAGCAGGTACTGCCTTTGACAGTTAGTGCAGAGCCTATCACAGTTTTCTATTAGTTTCTTTGAGAGACTCATACTGAACCTTTCCTGCAGAGAGCAGTGCAGAGAGTGAGTCCCACTTAAAATTTCATTCAAATCACCCTATCTTTCTAAACTGTTTCAGTGGATGACTGCTGTCAGGTGAAAAAAAGGCATTCAGTCAGTCACGGAATACATTCACCCCTTTGAAGAGAAACCACAGCTTCAAAGCATCTTTCTGATTTATAACCTTATTACTCTTTAATCAAATAATGCAGAAAAATTCATAGGATCAGATGGGAAAAACTCTGGCAGGGTTATGGTCTCTTATGATAGCACTTATTAATTAAGTAGCTAAAAGAGTTTGGAATATTTTAGAATCTTATCTAAGTGTTATCTAAGAACTGAGGTCTGAACTAGCCCTCACCTCAAACAACATTTCATCATTATGAGTTTCTCTCTGCTTTGCTTAGACGAGCACTAAGGAGATTTAGAGGAGGAAAGAGGAATAAGAACACCTGCAAAGGAGAAAAACATAACAAACAAACCCTTTCTGATTCCTCCCCTTCAGATGTTTTCCATACTGTTTGCCCCTTTCCTCTTTCCTAGCCTGTCCCGCCAAGTCACTTCCCCCCAGCCACAATCCCCATTCAATTCTTGAGGGCGCTCTGGTAGCACCTTTTCTTCCAAGCTACACAGCAGGTATCTCTACCTGCATATATCCCCTGGGGGCACATTCCCGAGTTTAAGAATCACCTCAGCAGTCTGTGATATGTAGACTTTTTGGCAGAGGTCAGTGTGTAGACACTATGAAGTTCCTTACGTCACATTAAACAAATGGAAGAAATTATGTCAAGGCACCGTTCAGTCTGAACGGTGAGACAACTCAAGACAGACAATATTGTGGTTGATCTATAAAGAATATCAGGGATTATTTTTAACATATACTGTGGGGGAGGATTTAAATCAGGAAAGATTTTGAATTATACTGCCATTATTTTCTTATTTCACAGACATCTATGCAGCATCTTCTAATTTTATATTTCTCACACAGCTACACAGGCTCCCTGTTATATTGGCCTGCTATATTTCATTGCACAATCTAGTATTCTGCAGAGAGAATAGGAGAATACAGCCTGCTCTTTAGCGAAGCCCCTAAAATCCAGATCTGCTTTGATTGTTGTAGAGCTTCACTTTCATCACTGGCCAGAGAGATGAAAATACTTGTTCCTGTAAAGAAGCTGGTTCCCTTTAAAATAGCTGCTTCTTTAAATAGGCTGCTGTTCTATAAATCCTCAGCAGGGATAAATCCAAGTACTGCTATAACTCCTTTAGCTCATGGGCCACTAGAGGACACTACAATCTAACTTGTTCTCTTGCTGGCATCCTGGGACAGGCTTGTTTGAAAGCTGCAGCAGCATCTCGTTCTGACAGGAGTCAGGGAACTTACATGCCTCATGCAAAAGATGTCTTTGGGATATAATAAAACAATGTTTTAATTCAGTGCTAATGATGCAAGAAAACACTTGCTCTGGCTACCTTAGCAAATAAGGCACTGATTCCTCAGCAGAGCTCGCCAGGTTTTATCTCTGACTAGCGCGATAGGTGGCACCAAAGCATCATCACCACAACTTGCCTAAAGAATATTCCTTACTGTGATATAAGGGCTAAGTTTTGCTATTGTTATTACAGAGGCAATTACATAGAGCCTGACCGCCAATTACAGGTGTATTCATTCATTATACACGGAGGTGAAAACAAGCGGATACCAGTAAACCAACCCTCTGCTAGCCATTTCTCTCCACTCTTTGGAGCATCCAAATCACACCTACTTTGTGCATTTCTCAAGAACTGTCTTTGATTTTTCCTTTGGGTCCTGCTGGTTCGGTAATCAGTGTCCCCGCAGTTGCAGTCTTTGTCTTTGCCGCTGTATCCCCGGGAGTGTATGCTCCGTGTTCTTTTTCTGATGGCAAGTATGTCACTAGATACCTTACACTTGTGAATGCGAAGCTTGCCAGAAGCATCCTCTGTGCACTGCCACTTCTATGAGAGAAGAAAGTGAAGATGATTTCCCAACAGAGCTCCAAACTCCTGCTATTTTCAGACAGCTTGTAAAACATGATAGGAAAATTTCTTTAAAAACTAAATAATTCCTTAAATAATGAATAGAGAAGGGAAATCTTTTAAGGGACTAAATTCTCTTACATTCTTCTCAACATCTCTCTCATCCTAGGCAAACATAAGCTTGAATGAAATCACTGCAAATCTACATAAAAAAATACAACCCAGCCAAAAAAGATATATAAATCAAGAGCATCTAGACTAAACACATCCGTGAAAGAAGCAAGTAAAAAGTCTTAATTTACCGAGCCACAGAGTACAGCTGTTAGGGCTGTTTTTACCAGCTCTTTTTTTTTTCTTTGAAAAAACAAACATCGTTTCTTTGTTGTGTGACTTGGAATTTCTAGCATGAGTCAAAAGAAAAGAAAAAGATTCCCACAGATGAAGAAGAGCTGAGATCGGGTCAATTGTAGTTTTTCTTGGAAAAGAGAAGGACAAATTGCGGGTACGATTTATACAAAAATACAGAAAACACTAACAGTAGGTAACTTAGTTCCTTACTAGAGGCCAGAGGTAGGACTTGTACCCTACATGTGCCCTCACAAACCGTGCTGCTCAGAAACATAAACATGGCTTTTTTAATATATATTTTATATGAGAAGTGTGAAACCATAATAACAGCAAAAATATAACACGCCCACTATACCCAACAGGTGTAATCAGCGTGTTAAACACTTCCAGAAAAGTGAGAGAGGAAGAACGGTAGAGATAGCCAAGAAATAAATTAGCAGAGATAAACACTTCGGGATATGAAGTTTTGCCGTTTGTATCAGGCTTGGGACAAAAAAAGGTGCAGGCTGGAAGGAGCACCTGTAAATGGCTTTGTGTTTGTGCTGAACATCAGAGCAAGTGAGGGAGGGTGAGAGAAAACAGGGTTTCTCCCAGCTTGCCTGCACAATGTCTGTCTGACCTGATTATCAACATCACTGCACCCAAATGGGAGATTCCAGGTGGATTTTTCCAGTGGATCCCGCTGTCATCCCTTTTCAAATGAGAAAGTGGCTGAACTGTCTTAAAAAAAGCTAAAAGGAAATGTCGGGTGTTACATGGATAGGCGCTGACAGCTCAGAGCTCCTCTGTCCATGTTTAAAGGTTGCCATACACGGCGTCTGAGTGGTGGCGGGCACTCACAGCACAGGACCCAGGCTAAGAAGCCCACAAAGATTTTACACTAAGTTGTAGTTTGAATAACAAAAGGAGGAACTAGCAATAGCTATGTTCATTTATAATTTTAATACAATTAGAAATGACTAGCCACATCGACTACACTTTATATACAAAGCAATCCAGTACTGCTGGGTGGTGCTGAGAGCACAACTCAATAATGCTGCTGAGACCTGGAACCCTTTAGTTACAGCTTTAGCTAAGTTTGCCTATATGGTGTCCTCTCCTGGCTCCCATGAAGGAGTTGCATAACTTTCTCTTTCCTCATTAATAATAGAAGACAGCTAGACAGATGCTGGTCCTAACGGAGTCTCCAACTCGATTTCTGAAATAGACGCTAGTATCAGAGCAGATACATTCGAGTAAGTCTCTTCCATTAACTAAAAGCCGCTCTGGTTTGGTTTTGTGGTGCTGTCAAGCCAGCTAAGCATGAAGAAAAATACCTAAGCCTCAGGTAGATTTGGTGACCTGATAACCTGAAGAGGCAGTCGCTGCGGCAGCATACAACAAAAACCAATTTCTGACTTATACACAGCAGTCACTTCAAGGAATGCAGAAGAGGTGAGGGAAAAATATATTATCTGGCATATGCATACACCCCTACTAAGCTAGCTGTTCTGGGCTTTCTGTCATGCAGCACCTCTCTACGAAGCACTGCAATATAGATTGACCCACAGCACTGTAAAAGCACTCTCGAGCCTAATCTGACCTTAAAGATAGGCCCTATGCTCCGAGATCTTGCCTGCGTATTGGCATGACTTTGATCCCAAAACAGTAAAGTGTGTTTAAAAGGGCATAGGCCTGCTCACAACTGTCTGTCTTCTGAGAAATCATACTCATGTCCAGACTTTCTGTGTCAACAAGCAGAGGTATCTGAGAGCGACAAGACTTTGCTAGATTTAATTCTGCAATAGCATGTGCACTTTTCCTGTAGCAGCGAGAGAAAATGCTTACAGGATAAGCACTGACTTCACTAGGCCATTTCTTGTGTGTACTGGGTATGTTACACTTACACATTTATTGTACTAGCTTTTAATGATACTCAGAAGTACCATTTTAAAGTAAAATAAGCATTTTCTTTGTCTAACGTTAATTATAGCAACAGGTACTAACAGTTCTGGAAGTGGCTTCAACAGTCGTTTAGATCATTTTCTAACAATATTATGACTAATACTGAAACAAGACTGTCTGTGCCTAATATGAACCCTTAACGGTTCTCTATTTGAAACAGAGATTAAATGTGATTCAGTTCCTCTTTTCTTTGCTTTAAAAAGTATCGTTATAAAGATGCTTTAGAGTTCTAAAATGGAATTTTTAGACTAACCTTCCTGAATCCCTGCCCATGCCAGTACAATCACAAACTGAGCATGCATTATGCAGTAAGTCATAATGGTCTCTCTTCTCATCTTAAGATCTATGAAATGCATTAAAGCACATAAAAGAGCATTCTGACTGAGGTACTGCCCCTTCTCCTCCTCTGTTTTCTACCTTCCTTCCCACTGTGAATACCAAAATGCTCTTGGAAATCCAGGACTTATTAGGTTAGGTTTCTGAGTCCCCAGGCTCTCCATCAAGAAAAGAAATCATTGGCCTATACACAAACGAAACGTTATCTTCATTAAATTTGAAGTTATATATGATTCTTTATTTTCCCTGCTTATTTTCCTTCCCCTGGTGATGTTTCACAAGACACCTAAGGTGATCTAACCATATGCTACAGGAATATGGGACAGTCTCACCCTCCCCCTGCTTCTGGCTGCAGCCCGACTTTGGGACCCCTGGGCTGATTTCTTCTCTCCCTCACCAGGAGGAGAAAGGACTAACTCAGAACAAAAAAATAAAAAGCAATAGGAGAAGAAAAACAGGACCTTGCCATTTGGCTGCAACAAGATAATGTCAGTCAGGTTGTGAAAAACAACCTGTGTCAGTCTTTTCTCCTGTCATTGACTCATCTTTCCCTCCTTTCATCTCATTTCATCACCCGCCATCCAGCAATTATTTCGATCTCACCTCAGCTCCTCACCACCCAGGTTTTCCTTCCGCCTCAATTTAACTTCACAGAAGAAGCAAATGTGGAAGAGCAGCCTTAATACCCTACATCAACAGGGACCTGAAATCCCACTCCTGAGAGCTGGCATAACCCCACCGCCTTAAGGGGCTTTGCTGAGCCCGGTGCCAGTGTCCGCAGCCGCCGAGAGGCAAAGGCAAACAGAGCCGAGCGTCACTCGGCTGCTCTGGCCTCTGCCGAACCTGAGGTTTAAAACTATGATGCATGTTCATCTGCGGGTAGAAGTTTACCCCCGTAAAGTCATTTGAAAGGCAAGGGGGAGCAAATGAGCTGATTAAAGGGGTATTGATTGCACTCGGTCGCTTTACTTCACGCTGCAGCCAGCCCAGCTCCAGTCGCAACTTACGGCTAACGGGAACAAGGCGGACAGCAGCAGATGACTCGGCAACTACCTTGGGCTGCAATTTCCTGGTATTAAGCACTTTGTGCCACAGCCCTAAAATTAAATAAGTCTGTTTCATTACTGAAAATAATTAAGGCATAAAAAATATACATCCAATGTGAATTACTGTGGTCTGCTGCACTGTAAATACCCACTTACGCAGGTTTTCAAATCAACATTGTTTAGTTAATAGACTGTGACAGCTTTGAGAGAGCTGCGGCTGCCTCATATACAGGGGAAATTAGTTAGACAATTCATGAAAGGTGTCTCGACAGTAGGCAAGCTAAAGGTTTCTATGAAATGTAATTACGCTGCATTTGCAGCGTAGACACTTTAGTGTTAATATCTTGTCAGATTTTATCACTAAGCTATGAATCCTTTGAAAAACATGCAACCGGAAATAGAGCACAGCTACAATATTTTTACAGGTGCTTTTTCATTTTAGTAATGGTTGCTTTTATGACTAACTTTAAATATTGTTACTCAGCCTAGAGGATGTTCAGACAAAGCATGAGAAGGAAAAGTTTATGAATTTAAACATGTCTTTAAGACCTAATTTCCTTTTTTTTTTTTCTGTTTAGAAAGGTATGATTTCAGTTTAAAAATGGTTTAGATGAAAATACTGTGAAAATGGTTTAGATGAAAACACTGTGGTAGGCTGTATGTATGTGCGTACCACTTTCCCCTACCAGCAGGCACCAGACCTGGCTGTGTGTCAGGGGACCTGATGTGCTAATACTGGTCAGGGTGTCTGGTTTAGGGTTGTGCTACTGGAATGAGGGCTGTTCTTGCTTTCTGTGTGTTGTTCAAAGAGGCCCTGTCATGAAGCATATTGAGAAGTGCTCTGTAATTAGTTGGCTATGGTAAATAGTGCAGACCAGCAACAGTTTATTTCTGCTGAACCAGACCTGAATACTGAGAAATGTTTACAGGCTAAGGCCATGTCCTCTATGCATTCCTGCACTGCAGTCATGAACCCAGGTCCTGACTGAGGCTTCTAAGTGCTCCTGGAAATACTAATTTGTGTTGTATTTTGACGTTATTTGAAGATTGCAAGCAAAGTGCAGCTGTTTCACAAGGACAGCATGCCAGGTCCACTTGGGAAATTTAGAATTGCTTCACTTTTGTAGAACAAAATTCACTTCCTTGAGTTTAGAACTGGTTGACGCCACCCACAAGGGCAGGTCCCAGTTTTTGCAACTCTCCTTCATAGTGGGACCAATCACTCGTAGTTCCAAACTGTACTGATGATAATACATTCAAAAACAGTTATTTATAGACAGCCAAACCCCTGAGGAAGTGTTCCTGAAAGTGCAATGGGTTAGTGATTCAACAGATAGGGAAGCAATCTGTCACATAAGAATTAATGTAATATAGGGAGAACGTATGCAGGGACTTAAGAAAAACACACAGTTAATACACACAGGGACATTATCGAAGGAAAAAAAGAATGAAGAAATTAATCATTGAATAACAGAAAGAATTGGATTAAAATCGCAAATTTCAAGCGACTTCACAGTGTTTACGAAATGGGAGAAAGGGAAAACTGCCTTGCAAGTTTGTTATTGATGTATAGGCATGACTGATTTTAAATGTCGTAGTTATAACTGTTCTCTAGTTTATAAAAAATGCACGGACTGTCAGTTCTAGAAGCCCAGGCACTTAGGTCGAGACATCAACTATGTCACCTTCGTAACGTTCCCTACCCAATCTATTAGCTTATCTGTACTTACAACTCAACATAATAGACTTCTCCGATCATCCAGGAAACATCCGCTCCCAGGTGCAAATAAATAGGAGCAGATGACCCTCAATGATAAATTTAGCCATTCAGTTATAAAAAGGTATACCAATAATAATCAGATTCCTAATGGGTGCAGAGAACTTACTTAATTCATACTATATTAAACTGGAAATATTAGTATGGAAACTCTGCATAAAGAGAACCACAAAGGAGTATTACAGATAGTGCTAAAAATGATTCTTGCTTATGCTATGTTTTCTGTCTAAACAATTCTGGTATATAAAATTGCTTCAGAAAGGTGCCATACTACCAAAAAATCTGTATGTTAGGGAATGTTGATAAGGTGACACTAATAATGCTGAACACAGTTATGTTTCGGAAGGGATGATACTGGTGAAATGAAGATCTTCCCAGACTGGAATATCTCTGGATTTTATCCAGAATAGAACTAGTGCTTAATATTAAGAAGTGCTTAAATATAAAGAATTGTCGAATCTGGAAAAGCTGCCCTCTGTTGAATAGGAAACTTAAATATTTAGGCTGAAATACGAAATATTTAGGCTGAAATATGAAATATCATGCTTTGAAGGATTATCTTTGGAGATAAAGGAACTTATCTTCAAGTGGTTATAAGTCATAAGCAGGCTGGTATCTTAACCAAGAATATAATGATTTCTGGCTATTCCTACAAATTCTTGAGCAACGGAGTTGCAGATGATGTTTGTGTCAGCTACGAAGGACGACTCCGCAGGGTCTGAAGTCATTGCAAGAATTGTTCAAGGAAGCACTGAAGCATGTACTTAGTGCATACATGAGTGGTCCTGTACACGTGTGTGAAGTTAAGCCTGTGCATAAGCACCCTGCTTAATTATGATTAAGAAAATACGGCGGAACCAATTGGCAGATGGCAAAGAAGAGCCAGCCTTGAACTGATGTTCTGGTAGAAGGCTTGATAAGATCAGCTGTCACTGCTTTAAACACAAATGTTACTACTTAACACAAATTGTTACTACTAAGAATAAAAATATTTTCCTTTCTTCCAGTAATCTACACTGACTGGGCTGCTAATACCTCTCTTTAGGAATGCTGTAAGTAGCTCTGCTTGAATAGCTGCCATATGATATAAAATGGAGAAGCTGAGGCAGCATATGGAAGAGCAATAGGCTAACGCTCCCTCGCACGCTCAGCATCGGTGCCTCTCCAGTCCAGCAGTCATCAGGGGGCTGCTCTGAAACCAGGAGGATCAATGAGTGATGTTTACATGCCATATCATAATTTTAGTTGGGTTTTAGTGGGTGCTTGAGGTCTGGCTGTCAATTTCTGGCTAGCCATCTGACACTTCTACCCAGCTCTTACCGGCTTATGTGTTTTTACTCATACTCTGCAGCTGGTCATAAAGCTGACCTTCACAAATGTATGGTCTGTGATATTTATTTTATGAGAACATAGATACTTGAGCCAAACCAGACTACACCTAATAAGCCACATTCTAATTTCCTTTACAATATTATCTGTAAGTTGATTGATGGCAAGTGTTTTTTTAGCATTACAAATGGACAAGATTTTGACTGAATGCTGATATGATAATGTGATAAAAATGATATGAATGATAAAATTAAATTTTTTCACTAGATTTTTAAATGGGAAAGTATACATAAGAAATAAGAGAGATGTCTAGATAACATAACATGCTTTTTGGATCAGAGCCAGAAGAGCCTTGCACATTTAACTGCAGAGCTGATGCCTGGATTCGACAACATGTCTCTAGTGACTACCTGTAAAGCCTTAAATGACTATAGAACATGTTCAGACCTAGTCTAACTAAAATCTCATTGTACGGTCTTTAGGCATATTTTCAGAGCGGAGCCAAATCTGCAGTTTCTTTAGGGCAGTTTGGGGATACACTTGCTCAGGAAGACATACAGTATTCTGCATCTCTAAAGCTGAGGTGCCTACAAAAAAAACACAAGGAGGGCTGGTGGCTGTAGCGTTATATCTAGCTAGCTCCGTGTGAGTTTGCGAGCACGCAAGCTATACCAACACACGTAGCGCGATGCATTTTTCCACGCTGCCTGCTGCCAGTGCTCGGTTCAGCTGGCAGCAGGCGACCGCTTCTTACAAGTTGCAGACCTTTGCTGTTCCCACACTGGCAGGTAGCGCGGAGCAGATGGCCCGTAAAATAAACAGACCTGTGTCTGAGTTTGCTTGCTGAATCATGCAACCTAAGAGCTGAATTTTTAAACACAGAGCTTCACAGTCCTCCTTTTGGGATGATGGAGTCTCGTGTGTGTGCTGGGAAAATCTTAAAATAAGGTTGTGTTTGTGCAACTTTTTTAAGAGGATGAAAATGCATGTTTTGCTATGGATTCAAAACTGATTATAAATAATGGATTGAACAGAGTAGCAGACACACCAGGCCTATCAGTTACAAGACCTCAAAAAGTAACTGCTATCTGAGAAACAGTGTTTAGTCCCAGAAGTCAAAATTACTGCTCAGGAAAATATCCATGACTCAGACAAGTGGAGAGAAAAATAATAAATATTGATGAATTAACTGAAGCCATTACTTATGTGTTTATGTAAGGGAAGAGAGAAAGGAAAAAATACAAATGTAAACACAGTTAATGTGCTCTTGTTTGATATTTGCTAAGTATCCAGAAGATTTCATGGGTAAGAAGATGGAGTGAATTCAACAAAAATAACCTGCCAGAGGATTTAAGAGCCACTTGCCTCCGAACCTCCTGAACTAACGTGTATTCTCATCTTAGCTTGTTTCACTGGAAAACTGAGAGAAATTTTGTGTCATGATAAGGCTATGCTAATCCAGAGAAACATTTGTTTGCATGCTATTATTTCTGCTCTACAGCAAAATTAACAACATTTAATTAAAGGTTTGCATGGATTGTTTCCCTTTTTAAAATAAATGCATGGGAAACAATAGGTGATACAGATGAATAAATATTTCTATAATGTGTATCTTATTGCAGTAAAATTGAAAGGGGAAATACGTATCAATGACATTTCAAAAACTGCAAACCGATTAAGCTAGACAGAACTTTGAAGTTTTGAAACCGATTTCATTAACTAAACTTTTTTTTGCATTTGAGAGTTGCTTATTAAACAAAGAAAATAAGTTGAAGCAATTATTTTTCTGAATACCACATCCTTTGAGATTTTAGAACTAGCAGATCTCAGGATCACACCTCATTTTAGAACAGGAAAAATAATTTTTCTTCTTTTTCAACTCCCAGCTGTGTTCTCCATTTCACATGAACTATCAGATACTGAACTAAAGTAAATTAAAATGAAGAACATGTTCTAAATGTACAAGACAATATCAGCGTATTAATTCACCTAATGCTTTTTATTCTTACTTCTAGGCACTTAGCGGCAACTTCCCATAGACTAGTAATTTAGTTCTTTAAAAATCTGTCACCCATCACACATTCTATGGTGATTTTAATTTAAATGATTCTAACTGTTATTGACCAGAGTTAATCTAGGATTTATTATAAGCCATCATAAAATAAAATTATGTTTTCTATAAATATCCATCTATGTAATTGAAATCAAAGATACTAATTCTAAAAGACTAAAATAAATCGAAACTAAGAAAAACATAAAAATACATTCTCTTTCTCTTTTCCAAGAGATGCAGAATAGCTAGATGAAATCTGCTGGAGGAACCTCATATTAATACTATGATCCTTCATAGTGGATGACAGAATATAATCCATGTTAAAGTAAAATGATATCTCCCATTAAATTTTAATTTTCTTTAAGGATTTTCTATGTAGAAAAAAAGCCTGTGGACACTTATTTCACACTAAAATGCCTTAGTGAAGTTTATGTTATTCCACTGTTGCTCTTTAAATTCACACCCTTCCTATTTCATATTGAATTCCCCACGAGTGCCCTGTGTGGACAGTCCCTCAAAGAGAAATTGCTCTTGCTTAATAAGGTTAGAACTGAAGTGAAGGGTTTGTGAGAAGCAGAGTTCATAGCTCATGGGCTGAATGAGCAGAGAGGATGCGTTAGCACTTCCAATGATGCTTTGTTTAACTAGAGTTTCTGTAGGTGCGTTTAGCTTCTGTATTCCTGAAGCTTTCAGGATGTTAGAAGTATCAGGGCAAATTTTAGTCTCTTCGTTTAAGAAAATTAAATATATACTGATGGTTAGGCCTGAAAATTTGTCTTAAAAAATTAGTTCAACCCTATCCTTTGTTCAGCAGTAAGGGCTGGCTGCTGGACTCTAAGGAACCAAAGGATCTTCTTCATTTGAAGGGCTCGGTGGTAGAGCCAGAGGCAAACGCTATCGCTGTTGTAAGCTACCTCCAGCTCAACGCTTTGCCCTCACCTTTTGCTCAAAGGTGATTCACCAACATCAGATAGAAAGACAAGTCTACCACAGCAGACTGGGAGTAGCACTGTGAGCAATGTTCCCTGCTGCTTCAGGTGCGATATCTGGTCAGGACACTTAATCTTTTCTATTCACATGTGGAAGAGTAAAGCTATTCTAAACCTGGATTTTGGCAAAAGAGCTAATAAATATGGGGAATAATTGCAAAGAAAATATTTTGGTATTTAAAAACTAAACATTTTAGCGTCTAACGGTCTAAATGGCTCCATTGATCCCCTTTAGGTTTTACAGAAATATTCAGTTTTTCAGATTTAATCTCTGTTTACAATGGCAATGTTTGAACCCTGAAAACTTTGCCCTTGGGTGAGACTCTGACATTGTGTATATCCCTTTAAAAGTGGCTATATTTAACGAGCATGTGTGAGGTGAGAACTGTGGCAGAGGATCTAAACGATGATGTGCCAGCCAAAACATATTCCTGTCCAATCAGGGATTAACTAAGATTTACTGTAACGCTATGCCCTAATGAATGACAAGGGAAAAGGGAGGAAAGGAGCATTTCTCTAAGTGAACAAGCTCTCCCGAGCGCCCTCCTGTTTGCTTTCCAGAGCTCTACCTGCTTGGGATAAAGCCCCATGGGTGGTTACTGATGGGAACTGAGCACAGTAAGGCTTTATATTCCCATTCAAAACAGTTTACCAACATTTTGACGCCAGGCCTACAGCTGGCTGCAGCGGCCGGACCAAACATCTGAGGGAAACGCGCTGGCGCATGACTGGGAGAAATCTCCTAGCACTCCTCGGGGGACGTGTCGGGGGACGGGGAGGGAGGGCGGCGGGGCAGGCTGTGAGCTGCTGCCCGCTGCCCTGCCTGCGCCTCTGCCAGGCACTGTTAGTGCGAAGGGCTGCAGCTCCTCAGTAAATCCACCTTTGTATCACTGCTATAGGTATAGTGTTAATTCAGAACCACTTAAACAGAATTTGGGGTCTGATTAGTTTCTTCTTAGTTGAGGAACCCTCCCCCTCAATAAAAGCACTACGGAGCTGCAGGTATAATTACACTATTCAGATATGCAATAATTTCTTTTTGTGAGCAGTCAGCTAGACCTTTTTATCAGCATCTGCCATTGTATTGAAACCATAAAAGGCCATGAGAAGAGAAAGTAACACTTCTATGTAGGTATCACCACCTGATTCTTTACTGTGACCTTATATAAAAACGCTTTCTGAACAATACGACCTTTCTATTGCATGTGTTTCGATAAATAATAAACCAAGGTGATCACTAAGTGTGTTGTCCAGTTGTTCACCCCAGTAGGTGAAATAATGCTTAACCGTAGGCCTAACCACTTTGGTTCAGTAATTCTGAATTAGTTCAATGACTGCCAGTTTTTACTACTAAGACAAGTTCTCTTCTTAATTCATAATTCTTATTGAACTATCTATCTTGTATATTTGGCAACACACTGAATTAAAGAAAGTAGTCATGTAATGTTACTTTTGAATGCAGGAGTTTTGCCATAAGCCCTGTACTGGAGGCAGTGCACTAAGGACCAACCTTTCAAGGTCTTAAACTGAACTGTTGCTTAGAGTTATTTGTGTCTGGTTCTTCCTTGCTGTGGAGGTGTTCAGAATAATGATCTTTCAGTTATATTTCAGGCGCCATTTTCTTCAAATTCTTTTGATCCCTTGGAAAAGATATTTATTTCACTGTGGCACATACAAGACTGCAATTGTCTGTGGCTTACCTGTCCTGGTTGTTCACAGGCTGTTTGATATCTTGCTTGCTGGCATAATTCTTTTACTCTCTCATATTTTGGTAGTTGATTAGACTGCTGAGTGTTTTTGTTGGGTTCCTCCTTCTTGCGTAGAAATTTGCTTTAAAAAGAAAAAAGTTGAGTATTTTATATAAGTTCTAAACTCTGGAGAAGAATTTAACCGGAAAAGCAAAGCTACTTGAAGATTTAATGTCTTGTAGAGAAAAAATCCTCACATTTCTGCTAGAGACCTTTAATGACAGAAGTTCATGTAGCAAAGGGAAGATTCGGGTGATATGCTGAAAATTACCAGAAGAGAAATGAAGACTGTGGAAAAAAGTCTAATTCATATATTTCAGCACCATTCATACTTAAATGTATGCTCTTTCACAAGGTAAGATGTGCTGAAGCAGTATTAGCCTAGTTGAAAAGCCCAGCTGAAGAGACTGCAGGGCTTCCACACAAATTCAGCACTAAAGTGGCTATATCAAATATATCACAATGTGTCTTATAAGTATTACTTTGTAGTATGATGCACAAGATTTCCATAATCTGTAAAAGCTGTAAGTGCCACAGGGAAACTGCTGAAAAATTGTTACCCAGAGGAAATTTTCACTGTGGTAATTGGCAAGACAAGAGAGGCTAAAGCAGTATCAGAGAAAAAGAGGAACAGCTAGAGTCACAAGTCTCATTTGTGCATAAGCCTTTTCTTAGCTAGAATAAAAATGAAGAAAGCTTCCAAACTGAGTTAGAAAATACAAAATCAATTGGTAAAAGAATACTGCACAGTTGATTTCGAAACGGAGCGATAGAACTGGAAAGAAAATGAGTGAGATGATGACATGAGTGGTCACAAGTAAATACTAGAGAAGTAGGAGATACAGGCTAGAAAAGTTGCCAGAAAAGCATGCTTTCAAATTTATTTTGAGGAAGGGATTTGGGTGGACAGCAGCTTGCATAGCTGGTGGTGGGACAGCAGGAAGTGAGTAAGGCCTGTAAGTTTGCTTTCAAAATTTACAGCTTAACTGGCTATATAAAGAAAGGGGAGAGAGCAGAAACGAAAGCATCCACAGGAGTGTTCCCAGCAGGCACACTCTCCCCAAACTCTCTCACCCCTAATAATTACCCTCTTTCCACCAGAAATGTGTCACGCCAAATTTTGGTCTTCTTGTTTGTTCGAAACCTAAAAGCAAAACAATAATATTTACTGCTGGAGCCTATGTACAGTATTGCTAGTGTTAACAATTTGTGTTTTAAAAAATATCCCCCTGCTTATATACGCCTGGTATTTTACAGATGTGCTATTTAAGACGGTCTTCAAAAGTGAAAGCTGTGATCTTTGGCCTGACACAGCTCATTTTCGCAGAATCTCTTTTTCCACTCAGTTGTTGACTTACTCAGGTGTTTGCTTCTGAACTGGCTGGTTCTGCTGTGACTCACCTGTTTCCTGGTCTCTCTAAGTCCAGAAGTTTTAGGACAGATTTGCCATCCATATCTGGAGGCGTGTCAAGTCCCGCAATATCCAGAATTGTTGGAGCAAGGTCAATATTCAGAACTATCTGGGGCACTCTGCAAATCAGCAGAAAAGATCATAGTTGTATTACGTGTTTGATATATAAGTCCTTACATTCTCTTGGAATTAGAGTGGTAATTAATATTTATAAGGGCTTTGAAGAGGTAAAGCTCTACAGAAGCGCTAAGTTTGGAAATTCCCCTTTGAGGGCTATGACTTTGAGAATGACAGGCCAGGATTGTAGAATATCATCACAAAGAAAAAGCTAAGCACAATAAAACAAGGAAGTGGAATAGCTGCACTGTTCTTCTCATGTTGTCCACAATGAGGGCATGAAGCCATCCATTCTGCTAAACCAGAAGGTGAGAAGTAAAGATGATCACCTACTTTTTAAAAGCAAAGCCCAAAGCCTAACCACACAGGGCTATATGTTATACAATTTTCTCATCTACGTTACAACTTATTATTAATATGTCAAGTGAAAGACATGCCTTTTTTTAAGAGTCATTGCTCTGCAAAAATAGGGCATCCTTTATGAAACAAAGCTATACAGTAACAACTACATGCCCTTAGAAACATTTTGCATTAGGTTCGACAGCTGTGCTACAGACACAAGAGAACGTACACTGATCCCGGCTCTACGCTTGGACCACGAATAAAGAAAGGAACTCGAATATCAAAGTCATACGGCATTGACTTCCCCTTGACCAGTCCAAACTGCCCAATATGGTAACCATGGTCAGCAGTGTAAATAACGTAGGTATTCTCCAGTTCTCCCGTCTCCACAAGCATTTGGTATAACTGAAATATAGCACAGGAAAAACTCTGAATTAAATGTCGCAAAATATGTTTTATGCATCATCATGTATAACTATCATTTTACTGCCTTAGGTACACAGAACCAAACATGGCATCGATGAAGTTATTGAAATGCAGCTATTAAAATGCAGCTGCAAACTTCCAACTTACAAGTTCAATTCACATTTGACAGAGAAGAATTTGCTTTGGGGAAAGAGAGGTGATCCAGAAAATGTTAACAGAAAAATATGGTACTACTAATGTAGTTGCATTAGTATGTCCGCAAGTTGGTATAAACTCAAAGGTAGCTTGGGAAAAAAATCTGCTACAGCTTTAGAGCAAATGGTACTCAGATTTGATTTACTGTATTAGTCTACAGCTTTCTCATTCCCTACCATTGTGTGCTTGGGAAAAAGCTGTAAATTTTTATTAAAGTTTAAAGAAATCTCTCTGGGGGAAGATCTTTGGTCATGGAGCTTGATTTTTGAACAAAAACTCAGGCAGAGTACACCTAATACTTCATGTATCATGTTACCTGTAATTAGCTGTACACTGCATTGCCTAACTCCTGCGAACACTGGCAGACAGACACCTGAGTTTTGGTCAGTGTTGCTGTGATTTACCAGTACCCAAATTTCAGCTGAAAGATGAACTGTGAAGGGAGTGTGGGAAATGAATAGGAGTTGTCATGTGTGCTCCTGTGTGTATCCGTGTGTACAAGCGGGTGATGCATCTTCTCTTAACGCCAGGCTTCATATTAGGCCCAGTGATTTTTCCCTTTTTTTAAAAAAAAAAAAAATCAATTTATTCACCCACCAATTGAAAGCCACAAGTGTTGAAAAAAGCTGCAAGGAGCTTGGCACAACATTACAGAGAATTTATCTGTACTTGGGATATCTGGAGTCATACATCATAGTCAGGGGCACTCCCCAGGCTGCAGCTGGTGAAGGCGAGGAAAGAATCAGTTTCTCAATACATTAGTTTTCTTACAGGCTAATAAGAGCATATTCACAGCAGTTTCTTGAACTTACTCTTTCCATAGAGTCATCAACTGACATCAGGGTCTGAAGTCTTTTGCGTTGCAAGACATTTGTAAACTCCATGTGGATAGGCAGCATGGGCCCAGTGTACTGCATGATCCAGTGCTTATCCATGTTTGGTGCGTAGTTATAGCTGGGGGTGCTGGGAGGGAAAGAAAGGAACTCGGGAAGTTACATAGTATCACAGGCATTGGAGGAATGTAGGAATTCCTCCAACAATCAGTTAAATCACATATTCCACATGATATCTGGTATTCCAAACATAAAATATCAATAAACTTCACTTCAATGGCTTCCAGAATTCATTGGTTCATTTGCCACTTCCACAAAACCACCCGCTTTTTGAGGTCTCCGTCAGGTTCAAAGACCACTACCAAACCAACATCAACACTAATACTAAATATTTGGGATACTCCAAAACATATCTCTTAAAAGAATTTTTAATCCTCAAACAGGCTTATCTGAGTGATTCAAAAACTCTAACCATTTCATAAAGCATCCAATAAAGATAACTGAAAAGATAATGGAAACCAGAGATCAAAGATGACTATTTCCAATTAGTACTAATGTAAATTGGCCTGATGCTTCCAGTGGGGAAATTACCCCTATATTAGCACAAGTATAATGAGATTTACAGGAAAGATATTTGCCTATGGGATAAAGAAATGTAGCAGTCAGTAGTAAGGTAAGAACAGCAACAACAGTGCCACCAGTTTTTAAGATGCCCCAAAGAGTGAAAGCATTAATTCATTTTTCTTCTCAGTTTCCAAAGCCAAATGTAAGCACTGTCAGGATCCTGAGTGCAGGCACCCCCAGTGGCTTGGCTGCCTGTACTCAGGGTCCCTACTGCAATTTTGTGGCCTTGAATGAGAGAGCCAGGTGGTCCCGTGCCATGGCTGGTCCCCATTCACTTTAGACTCTGTTTGAGCTCTGTCACTTGCTGTGGTCCTCACTGGAGCTACGCTGCAGCAGTGCCTGTGCCCGGCCACATGCCTCGCTGGTGGACCAGCCCCGTCTCTACTGACTGTTCTGTAACCTGGGCTGAGGCTGACCCTGGTGGCCATCACTGGCCCTGCCCTGCTCTCCGCACGGGGCACAGTGGGACAGCGCCTGTCAGTGCAGGCGTGGCCTGGCATCACCCTCGGCTCCTGCTTACTGCCGCCTGCAGAGCAGCCCCCTCCCACTGCTCCCTGACAAGTGTGTTCAAGAAATTGTAATCCAGCAGGTGAAATACAGCAGAAGCTTTGCACTATATCCTGAGCAATGTAGTGAACATGTATGCAGTTCCACCTATACCAAAATGATGCTTATTTATACACTAAATTCTTTCTATATGAATACGAGGCGCGACGCACTACCAGAATAACACGAACTGTGACAACAGTGTTGAACTAATACTGCTACCAATACTAGTAAGGAGGAGGAGTAAGGCACAGAATCCTGCTGAATCAGAGAACAACGTTTTTCTTAAGAGTTTGCACAAACATTAAAGGAGAGACAGAAGAAGATTTAAGAGGTGATCCAGGCAGAGCTTGTGAATTTTAAAAGGATATAAGAAATAAGAATACCTTCCCAGATATATCATCTCTGAAGTAAAAATATTGCAAGAAATTTGCACGAAAATTTGCCATAGACATATGCATGGTATGAAAGCTCTCCATTAATCCTGTTTTTATACCTGGCATGCATAACAGCTAAAAGGTGCAGAGAAACTGAACAAAATTTGTATCCTGTAATTGTTTCAACAATGTATGACCTCTTTCCTTCCCTACCATTTGCAGAATCTGATAGTCCGTTATGATAAACTAATAGAGTCTGCGATTTAATTGGAGAGCATTATTGAGAATTTAGGTAGAATATGAAAAGTACATCTCTAGTGCATACAGCTAGCTCTTTACTAACCTACTTAACCACACGTATCAAGTGAAAATAGAAGTGAGATGATGATATCACAGGATTTGTCAACTTCTTCATTGTGTCTAAGGAGGACATAAAGTTTAGCTCCCTACTAAGCAAAGACAAACTTAAAGTAGAATTCCTTTTCTGCAGGAAATTCTTTTATTTTAGGGTAAAAAGTCGAAATTTTGACATTTCCCATGGTAGAAGAAGTCTGATTTTTGAATCTCTATATTGTCTCATATTTAATGAAATTGAGCCCAGGAACACAAGCTTCTAGGCTCTTGGCTACCCAGCAGCCCTGGCAGATGGAAGAGCAGAGCTAGAAACCTGGAAGAAGCAGGTTTTGAGAGCTTGGTCACCTATTAGGTGACCTATTAGGCACCTGTTAGGTCATCTGTGAGGTCACCTATTAGGCATGCTGACAGAAAACAAGGTGACTTCCAGCGGAAACCTTCCTCCGTTTTTTTGAAAGTTTGTCAAACTAGCTGTTTTCCTATGAAAGGGCTCAGTTTTGATGAATCAGCATTTTCTAGCAAAACGCTGCTTCCCCTTCCCCCCTCCCCCCCCCCCCGACAAACTCCTGAGTGCCCCTGCTGCGGAGAGATGAGGTGACTGTGAGCCCCGCTCAGTCGGCAGTGCAGTGACAGCCTGAGGCTGTGCCAGGAAGGAAAGCCAGCTGCTGAAACAGTCACAGGTCTCATGTTCCCAGGCGGTTGTCAGAAGCCTTCTCCACGTAATGGATAGGCTTTAAAAGCAGCACTCAAGGGTTTAGCAGTACAGCTAAAACCTTTCACAGACACTTTCCAAATGCATTTTGAATTTCTGGGTGAGAAATGCAGTAGCCAGAGAGAGCGCAGAATTTTCCTCCCCAGATAAGTCAAGGAACAGTACTTTTTCTGAAATACCTAATGCCAGTGGCTAATGGAGAAATATGAAAGAGAGATGTCCTAAACGAAGAAGAAAGAGTAATAGGGAACAGAGTTCAGAAAGTCTCAAGGCTTGTTTGTGTTCTCTCTATATCCTTGTTTGAGTTCCTGACAGTAACCTACCAACACAGCACTGCTTGCCAGGCACAAAGCTCCAGCATGTAGATCTGACATTGCCCTCAGATCTTTCTACCTTTTTTTCCAGAGATGAATTCTGGGAATATTGCTGACTTCTGAGCACTTTCCAAAAGGAAAGACCTCTTCCATGTCAGTGATACCCTCCTATTACAACAACTTTGTCTTGAAGCAGTTGGGAGATATCAACTCCAGCAATTATAAGCCCTTGAAAGTCACCATGGAACCATCTGTCACTGTTCCTGCTCCTCAATTTTAGGGAAAGATTTTTGCTTTGTATTGAAAAGTACTGCTGTAAAGCAATTCAGATATCCACATTGCTGTGATTCCTCGCAGCACTGGGAATATTAGTTTGAAGAAACGTCCTGTGTCTTCTATTCCTTTGGCTCTGCCACAGAGCCTACCTTGTCTATAGCACATTTGTTGTTCCACGGTCAGCAGACAGTGTCGAGTACCTTAATTATTTTCAGGTTGTCCATGGCCTCCAAGTCTGACAAGGAGCTACTGCTCCCTTGTCCGTTGGTCTTTGCTGGGCTGCAGCTGCATGGCTCAGGTGCTACCTCAGAGCAGAGTTTTTGATTTCAAGGTCATTCATGCCAGTTGGTCAGCAAATAGCAAAGCACTTTAACTTCCGAATGTGTGCCCAGAGACTGAGTGAGGGTTTAGTTTACATTTTACAAAAAATAGATAACATGAAAAAATACTCCCCTTCATTTAGGTAGGTTCAAAATTTTCAGTAATGTACTACATCAATATTGAATCTGTAGAGAGGATAAGGATTGAAATAGCAAATGACTATTCTACTAGAAAGGTATACTGTTGGTCATGTAGGTTATACTCGCTTGGGCAAATCTGGACCCTTCAGTTGTTTACTTACATTTGTCCAGAACATACTACCCAGAACATGCTGCGTGGAGACTCCATGTTAGATCTGTATTGGCATTGTGTAGGACATTGGAAAATGTCAGATTCATAAAATTTCAAATCGATTTCCCCAGTTTAACCAACAAAAAAATTCCAAATGCTTAAAAATAACAAATGCTGAACCCAGTCAGACACTTTCTCATAATCACTTTCTCCAAATGAGAAAAAAAAACTCACCCCGAGATCTTGTAAGCATTTACCTAGTGAATACATTTACAGACTAGTTATTCCATGTGTGCATTTGCAAAACCAAAACGATAAATTAGCATTAGCCTTTTCTATCCTTAGATTATAGTTTCCTCAGGGAAAGGATGACTTCTGTGATTTGAGGTCTATTAGCACTTAATGTCTTTACATAAACGTATATTGTGTTATTAACACGACATCATGGAAACTGCATTCATTGCCTATTTTTCACCTGTTAAACTGCAAGAAGCAAGCAAACAGTGGTGATAATCAAGTGCTCTACAGGTTATGGGAGGAGAAAATATTTATAAGCATGGGCGTACTTTTCCATTTAAAAAAATTCAGTGGGAAATCTATTGTTAATTTATCTCTAAGCATCAGTTCAAATGACTACTTAAAATTATATTTTTTAATTTAGAGCGGAGAGGAATTACACCGTCATTCAGCTTTGTGGCCTGAATCCAAAAGGCCTAAGCAGCTTTCAGTTACATGAACAGTATGCATTTCATATCACACACTGTAATTGCTCTCACTGACAACATATTTACAATACTTGTATATTTAAACTTGAAGTTCAAAGTAAAGACTACACCATTTAACTTCTAAGGTACCTCACTAACTCTAGGTTAGACAAGAAATTAAAAAAAAGCAACAGTTGCTTGTATTTGAGGACATATTAAAATGTGATTCCCAAAGAGCAAAGCGCTCAGAAATCAATTAGACTAACTTTTATTAATAACTGAATTGCCTTTTGTGTGATATTCAACAAAATAAATGCAATAAAGCCCTTCTGCAAGTCATTATCACAAAAAGATATTTTACAGTTTCGAGAAGAGAATAGGAGACTCAGCATGGTTAATGCTGCTTATACAGCTGTGGTATCTGTATGGAAAAAAATTATACATGTTTTCAAGAGCTCCCAGAAATCAGTACTATTTTAAATTAACATTTTTTTTCTAAAAGTTTGATCTAAATATATACATCTCCATTACAGAGGCATTCATATAGAAAGAAGCAAATGCATTTACAAGTTTCTGTTGAATTGTCCATACTAAAAATCTGCATTTGCCTCTGTTTGCAGCTTCCTGGTTCTGCTCTGTTTTTATCCAGCAAAACCAAAATTATGTTCACAAAAATACTGCCTGAAATGTTGATTGTGAATGTTTCCATAGAATTCCCAAGGGTATTCATCCCAAAAGTGTTTGGCTGATCTTCTATTTGGATTAGGAGTCCTCCAGATAGTGTAAATAATACACTCAGGACCATCTTCCTTTAATAAAGATAGAAGTCAACAACATTTTAAAATAATACCCATGGTGAAACTCGTTGTGAAAAAGCCCTATCAGTACAGAATTGGCACCTGTATTATTATTTAGAATATGATTAACAAACAGAGCATAAGTAGTCATGTTTCTTCAGAAAAAGAGTAAATAAATAATAAAAGGAACTGGATTATTTGTTTCCAGGGAATGGAGACTTCCAGGTTTAGACACTACTCTTGGAAAGCCGGCAGTCAAAGTTTTGGCCAAGCTAAAGGGTCGAGAACACTCAGCTGATGGCATTGTTAGTATTTAGACCAAGTTTAATTTCCCCATTCTGTTTCTGGATCTACTTTTGTTGCCTTTTAAAAGTGGATTATTTTAAAACTAAGACTATTTATGTAGCTGGGTATGTGACATGAAAGTTTGACTCCTGAAGTATAACATAACTGGTGTCCTTCAGGATAAAATAGAAAAAAAGTTGTTACCTGTTACACATAATGCCTTTCTATCTCAGAAAAAAAAAATTGTTGCTGCTGTAGAAGCTCCTCTTGTAACAAAAATCTGACTGTTGTATTTCAATATCACACTACTTCTTCTGTTTAAAGTCACACTTTAATAATGAGTGAGATGAATGACTTTGATCATTCGCCTCTAAGTCACCAACTCCGGTAGGCTTCGGGCTACCAGTTACAAGAGACACTGACACATCAAGATTTATTATAAATGCAAATGTATGATCCTGCTGTAATGGATAAGTGTCCACATTACAGGAAAGACCATCATAACCGGCAAATGTCTGAGACTTAGCTTCAGTGACTGGTGGCACCCTGAATGTGCAACTATTTCACATCCCAAAGACCATTTCCCTTTTATTACATTATCTTGGGAACATTTCTGATCTCCCTGGTACCGTTTCTAACTAACTGTTTCGTCTAAAAATATGTAGTCTGACAAGAGGACTACTTCTAGGTAATCGTAAAATCTGGTTGCCAGTCCTCCTGCTAGCCTAAGGATCTTTTACTCAGCACAGCAAGAAGTATTTCAGATTTCCAGCTTTCACATTCTTCAGTAACCCTGCCTCCTGCAGATTTTTGCTTCTAATGTTTGTTTACTTCACAGCTTATAAACAGCTTAGGCCTGATTCACAGTTCCCCTAAGACTGTTTCACACTGCAAGGTAAAGGGAAGCTAAAGTGCCAGAGGCCATAAACGTAACTGAGAATTCAGGCTTTCATTAGAGCACCCTTTAAGTCAAAGCCTTCCTGCTCCGTTGCGTGATGGAACAAGTTTCTACCATAACAGCTGCCAGGGATGACACCTCGAGAGCCATCTCTCGTGTCACAACTTCAAATTTAACAACAGTGTTTCCAAAGGTCTAGCAGCCCCAGCAGATGATGTTCATTACCACAGCAAAAATCTTCCAGCATTAATGTATTGCTTTCATCCAGTACATCTTCTCCAGTCCCAGTGTCTTCCATGGAAATAATCTTTGGGCAGAGCTAGTGTAGCTATGCATATTGGTATGACTTAAATTTTCAGAAAATATATCACTCATTGTGATATATTTGGCTGCTGGCTGGTGATAGCCAGCAGCCAAACTTTTAGAAATACTTTTAACTGTCAGAAATAGGAACTGTCCTAAAGAGAGGAGAGTTGGGTGGGACTGAGTACGGAAACTTAAAAAACAGTGTCCATTGCTTCCTGCATAAGATAGTTTGTGGAGAAAACTGGAGATTTTGAGAACTTACAGGGATCATTTAAAACTAATGATTAAAGTGTGAACACCTCCTTATTTTTCTTGTCTTTGTAAGACTTTCCATGCCACTCCAGAAGGCTGTTTGTACTGAGGAGAAAATCATTATAAGGCAATGATGGTATGTAAGTCTTCCTTTTTCACTTTGATGGGTTTTTCATGAATATTATGGAATATCCTGCTGCATCCAGTTGAAAGCAGGGAAACAAGACCCCCAGAAACTAACATTTGATATACTGAGGTCAGAACTCTCCTTGAAGTAGAATATTTCCTTCAGCAGTGACTCTCCTCCGCATACATGTAAGTGGAAAAATTTTTCTAATCAAAATTACTTTTTTTTTTAATTATAAAGGCAATATTTCAATCAAATGATAGGCACTTTATCAGCAAAGAATGTCACATAATTCAAGGTTCTGCCTCAGCTACTGTCTTTTCAAGCAAAACTTCCTCTTGCATGTGGCTGACAGGCTGTCTTAATTCTTGGTTTGTAGGCATAACCTTCCATCTCAGTTTGTAAAGCCAGCAAGCAGCTTTTGACCTGGTTTCCCTTCTTTGTTGGAGGTAGACGTTACAGTAACATGATATAGTAACATTTTTAAAAACAAAATCCAAGGTCAGATGGCTGTCACCCAAGGTCAGAAAAAAGAGATTCAAATGGTGCTTGACCACCAAGGAAGAAAACCTAAGGGTTAAACGTTCAAGTTACACAAACCTTGGCACGAGGGATTTTATTGTTCTCATACTGTTTTCACACAGAGCACCAAGTATTTCTGTGAGAACTTAACTTCTTGTATCTTTTAGTCAGAGTATGTTGCTAATGTTTTTGCTAGAGAAATTCATTATTTGGTAGCTTCAGCCACCCAAATTGGCAGTTTGTCTTCAGTTTATCTCATTTCTTAGTCTGAAGACTGAACCCTAACCTATGCAGTCAGTCACTGCAAAAAGAAATACAAAACAATCTCCCAAGTCTCTCTTGAGGTAGCTGGAGAAGAAACTCTTTGCAAGAAGGTTGCCAAGAAACCAACATCAGAAGATGGGAAGAGGTACAGCTGATTCTCATATTTGGGGTTACTTCACAAGTAGCTTACTGGAGCAAGGTATTTAGATTTCAGGAGTCCATGCAAACGAAAAGCAATTTACACAAGTACTCAAAGGAATATAAGTCCACAAATAGATAACGAGAATCTTCACTTGATTTTTCTAGGTAACATGTGACCTTTATAAAATTGAGAGGTTTTTAAACTTTTGGAGACTAACTTAATCCATTGGTTCTAGCAGCACAAGCTAGAAAAAGGGGGCTGAAAACACCAAGCAGTAGAGAGTGTCAGGAGCATGATAAATGGCAGCAAGCTCCTACAAGTACTGTTTTATCAGAAGACAGCTAGCATGGAGCCTGAAATGACTTGCATTGGCCTGGGGAGAGGTAGGGCAAGACAAGATGATTCAGTGCTTTTCTGCAGACACAGCCCACATAGCTAAGCTGACACAGTATGAAGTCTACCCTCCTCTCTGATGAATTGTCCCCAGCAAACAGAATAGCTTGCCCAAGGCTACACAATCTGTCCCGTTAAATGGTGAGCAATCTGCTGACCAGAGTGAGAACAAATAGCTTAAAACTATCTTGCTAGAAAAAGAGGTGACTGAAAGAAGACATGGGAGAGAACTACTCAGTTTGATGTAGTGACTATTCCTTATTTCTCACAGGACAGGAAGGAGGGAATACCCGGTAATAAAAGCAACCTATCGGTTTAAAGTGAAGGCCACAGCACTGATTAAAACTGTGGGACTCATTGCCGCAGGAGACTGCAGCTGTCAAGGGGCAAGAGACTTCAAAAAGAAATCAAATTGACTCAAAGAGAATGGGACAAAATGGTCTAGCTGCTTCACCTAAACCAGCGATTTCCAGAAGCTGGAAGAGCAGGCAAAAGGAAGACCTCTTGCTTTTTCCTAAGCATTCCCTGCTGCTTCCTGCTGGAGCTCATAACTCAGGGTACCAAATTAGCAAGATCTTCATATAACCCAGAATGACAGTTTTTATGTTACATCTAATTTTACCTTTGGACAAAATAAGGCAATATTAATTCTTCAGAATGATTACACAAGAACCAGTCTCCTATTCAAGCAGATATGTAGAAACTAAAGTAACAATCTCATCACTTCTGTATTCAGGTAGAAATTACTCCAAATACCTAAATAACTATAAAACATCGATGGCCGGTTTGCGTTACTTACAAAGTCTAGCATCTCAGGAATGTGGGAACATAGAGAACATATAATAAGAAAGATATAGTTAGCAATATAAGGTCAGGGAAAGTGGCATATCTTGAAAGTAGCAGCCAATATCAGGACAAAAAAATTACTGACTAAAAGATATTTAACCATGTGCTGTGAATAGCAAATCTCTTTCTGGCCCTAACTAGTGATCAGTTTATGCACGACAACTGCTACTCCTTGCATTTTTTAAGCTAGTTAACGTAACTATTGAGTGTGAGCAAATGCAATTTATAGACCACAGAGCTTTTCCACGGTGTGATGGAGCTGATTTCTCCTCATTTTCAGAGGGGAAATTAACGTAGAATCCAGCTAATCAACTGGATCAATAAACTTTCATTAAGTTTTTTTCTACATGGTAGGATGCGCAAAGGCGTTGTTAAATCATGTACAGGAAGACTGGTCCACATGCCCTTGATGGGCAGATGGGCGCTGGGAAGCTTCCCTCACACTTTACTAGGAGGAAAAGGACACACAGAATCCAAGGTACAGAGCAAGACAGAGAATCCAGGACTATCCTCTACATTTTACCTTGAAGTTGGCCTCAATTTTATAGACAAAATGACAAGTTTTTTTTGTTATAGCAGTATAATCACCTGAAAAGATTAAGCATGTTATTTAAAAATGTAGATTGATAGGCTTTTTGGGAATCTGCCAGTATCTAGTCTGTAAACAAATCTGTAGCTCAAAAGCTACAAAAAGTTGTTTTCACTCTCAGTGCATTTGCTTAGTTAGAGCCCAGGAAGCACATGTCTTAGAGGAACATGCAGGAAGTAATATCTTTCTAACAGATCCTGACCTGTATCTACATATTTTCAGGGTATTATAGGAAGCTGCCCTTACAAAGCCAAATACTGACCTTTTAATCTCCTCTAACTTCCCAGGGGAAAAAAGAGCTTCTCTCTGTTTTAATAATGGTCAGGGCTGTCACTCTTCTTCCCAAAAGGAACAAGCACAGCAAAATATACAAGCCGAAATTCACCACTTATTATGGGTTTCTTATGTTTGAATTCTCTGTTCCTGTAATCTCTCCATAAACAAATATCTCACAAGAAGCAAATATTAGGAGCTGTTTTGGCAGCGCGTGGTTTTCACTTACATATGCTGGGAAGCGTTGGGATAGAGCTCGGAAAACTGCGGTGCAGAGTCCTCCGGGCCGTGGGGAGCAGCGTGGCTGATGACCATCATTACGGGCCTATGCGGATATATCCTCTTAGACATTCGGAAGTAATTAATGCTCTCATTAGTGATTAGGTCTGTGAAGTAGTCCTGTAACATACATTTAACACAAAGGAAAAGTTACAAAGTGCATGATTAATTAGATCACATAACTATCATGTTATTATGTTATTTTCAAGGCCTCATTAAAGCTAAGATCGGGAAGTAAAAACATACCATCAGAGAGATGTACCACTCTAAAGAGCATAGGGGAGACTGAGCAGTAATTACTTGCTTAAGAAGGGAATACCGCATAAAATGAGATGGTATTTTGCAAAGCAGATACAACAGATTGCATTACATAAATACGATTACTGGATTTTATAATATAATGTTAAGTAAGAGTTGCAGTGACAGATTATACTGACATAGATACGCTTCTTAAATTTCATCGATAAAACACTTTCAAAAGTAATGCCTCCTAACTGCAAGGAATCATTCACACTTATGATAGCTTTCTATTTACATTTACATGTAGTGTGTGCTCTTTTTTCCAAAAACATTCTTATATGTGCAAAAACGGAGTGAAATCTATAGCACTCAACATATTACAAAAATCTTTATCGGAAATTGCAAACATAAATATAGGGAGCAGATGAATTCCTGCAGGCTCTGTTCTTTTAATTGTACAGCCTTAAACAGGGCAGCTGCTGAGATTAAGGTTGTGACTTGCTAATAAACTGGCTTAACCCACAGCCAAGGTGGCAAATGGAAGCCTACAAGGGGAAGGGAGGAAACAGAACTAAGAAAAAAAGACGAAAACTTAAATTAAACCACCTGCCACCTTGGAGCATTCACTGTTGGCCTGGAGGTCTGGTGTGAGCTTCATTGAGAAAGTGCTGAGACGATGTTTGTAATTTCAAGCACTTCCAGGCATGACTAATCATATGTTGTGGATTCAAGGCCCCGAACAGCTGCAAAAGCAGAGCCTGAGGGACAAGGTCTGTGTCGCATGGCAGTGCTGGGACAAGCCGGCCAGCTGTGACCTTCCCACTCCTCCGCCCCCTCCTCTCCCCTTCCTCTCTCCCGTACTGTGCTTGGAGCACACATCGTAGCCCTGGCTGTTAAAATTTCTGCAGCAATGTGGAGGAGACAGTCAGTGACCTTTGGGTTTGCAAAAGGGGCAATAATCTCGAGGCACTGGGGTTCTGATAATTTCTGGTTTTGTGGCCTGTTCAAATGAAACGTCTGGATGACCGCTCTCCTAAAGCATGCGTTCCCCTCCTATTTCCCTGTATACTCTTGCTACATATGCAGGGTGTGTAAGGAATGTATAACCAACCAATATTCTTTATTTTCTTTTTTTTTTCACCCTATATAAATATGTAATCAGTATCATGTAATTTCTACGGGTGGGGAAATCAGAAACAGGCATCGTGAGCTTCCAATAAAATCTCATTACATGGGTCAGAAACCACAGCTGCAACATCTGTATCATCTTCCGTGAGCTACATTCTGAGGAAATTCCAAATTGCTTTTTGCAGGCTGGAAAGTCTGCGATCTGCATTTCTGAGAAACTTCACGGCAGTGGGCAGGTCACCTTGGCATACTTTCCAAACTTTGTCAGGAGCACAAACAAGCTCTGAAGTTTTCCAAAGGCCATGTTCTTGCACTTATCTACTCTCATAGTCATATCCGGAGTCTAACACCACAGACACGCATTTTTTTGCACTGTATAATGGAAAACAGCATTAACTAACTACAGTTTCTTATGTGGGTAGTAACTGACAACACTCAGCTAATGTTCAGTAGCACAAGGCACTCAGTTATTTTCAAGAAAGGTGTCTATATATTATTTGGTTGTTCCACAGAATCAACACTTTCTAGTAGAGAAAGAAAGGGAGGGAAGAAACAACAGACTACATTAAAGAGCCCTTGAAAACTTTTTTGTCTTCCACAGTTACAATTCTCACACAGAAATTGATCGGAAAAGCCCTGAGGAGAAAATGGCATCTCAATTTCTTGGTCGTAGCTGGTTAATTAGTTAATTATCTAGTTAATTAATTATCTCAAAGTGATTTTCATATGGATTAATGATGCAGCATTTATGTGTCTGGAAAATACCTTTGCATAATCAAATCCATGCTTCTCTTTGTTACCATTGCGAGAAATGGTGTAATTATAGAAGCGAGAGTTCTTCACTAATCCAACCCACTCTCTCCACCCAGGAGGGATGTAGCTGCCATTGTATTCATTGAGGTATTTCCCAAAAAAAGCTGTGAAGGTAAAAAAAAAAAAAAAAAAAGAACACACACACATGAGGCTTTGCAATCTGAGTCCTTTGGTTTGAGTAAAAAGCATGCATGAATGGAGATAAAAATATGTGTTAGAATGAGTCGGAGTTGCTTTATCAAAAGAGTTCTTTTTATATCTATTAACATAGATGATTTCCAGAGTTTTTATTAGAGTTGAAAGCCTTCATGACTTTAAGATTTTTACTTAATCTGCAGCTTTTGGAGTCAAATGCTCACATGAGATTTTTCATTTTTTTTTTAGAATGAATATGTTTCTTCTGGTTTCCTCTTGACAATGGAAAAAACCTCAGTCCCCAGAGGAAACATCTGAGAAACACCTCTTGTGGTTTTAAGCTAGTCCTATGATGTTTTGAAGCTTGGCTTCTGACTTTTGGAAGTTTGGGCTTGGCAACACGGCTACATTTCCTGGTTTGATAGCACGCCTGGGAACTCTGCATCTCTGTCCTGCTGGGCCCCATTTGGGAAGATAAAGAGGGAATCCCTGCCCTGCTCTGTTACCACAGCTTCTCTAAGGGAAAGCTAAAGCAAAAACAAAGACTTGCAGGTAAACTACCTCTCTGTGGTCTACAGAAATAAATCTATTTTCCGGTTAGTTCCAGGTGACAAATCAGAACCCATTCAGACTGAAATTTTCAGAATTTGCCACCAGGCGTAAGAGTTTGCAGGTGCTCTTGCCACTTATTCTGGAAGGAAGTAAAAAGAGAACTAACTAATCCCACAATACAGTAAACTCTGGGAGTTGTGAATTACTCATGCTAGAGATACACAGGCCCCAAAAGCTGGCCAGCTGGCATTGGAAGGGTGGATTATCTCTGCAAATGCAGCTGTATTGCTTTTAGAGCCAGCTGAGCTATCGAAGCTGTTTAGTTGCTTATATATAAGTTTGGCCTGGGTAATAAAGTCAGTGTGGATGTCTCTGGGCTGCATTTCCACTACTTAGATGCTTGGAAATGCAGTGACAAACCACCTGCCTGGGTCTGCAACTTGGGTTGTTAGGGTCTTCTCATCTCTGGCTCAGACCTAGCAATGCTGGACACTTGGGTGTCTGAGTAACCTCACTGTTTGCATTTTTTGCTTTTTGAAGTGTTCAAGCTCCTGGAGAGTTGCCAGTGCCAGTAATTTTGTCACCCATGTCCCGAGCAGTCAGAACGAAGGCATTGCCCATATTTGCAAAACCAGATGCCATGGGAGAGCAGCAAGCAACAGGAAAATCCCTTTGCACAGACAGAGCTCCTCTGCAGAGCACTCGTCTGGCTCACTCGCACCTCCCGCAGCACCCAGCCCCTATCCTTGCCGCCAGCCCCCGCTCTCCCAGCCACAATTTCCTGCAGAGAGGGCTCCTCTGCGTCCTACCCAGTCTCCCTGCCTCGGCTGTGTTTTGAGACCCACGTCAAACACTCTTCCTTGTTTCCAACTCGGAAATGAAGTCACTTTGGAAAACCTCACATCCAACCTAGACACATTCTATCTAACCAAAAAAGCTATATTTGTGGATGGGCTTAAATAATTCAGATCTGACTGATGTGGGCTTGGTGAACTTCTTCCTGGGAAAACTAGCAGAAAAATCAAAATGTTCATAATTTAAACTTGCTTGAGGCAACATAAATACAACACAGCCCAGCCATATAACTGCCAAGCGTCACTAACCAGAGGTTACAGTCATATATAACGTTACTTTCCTATACCACGTGGAATGTAATTTGTAAACAAGTACTATAGACACTAGGCAAGACTTTCAGCAATTCCTCCCACAGCCACCAAGAAGCAACCTGGTCGCTCTCCTGTTTTCTCTTGGTGCCAAGTGGAAATCAAGAAGCTTGAGATGAAGAGGGTGACCGTGGGGAAGGAACTTGTGCCAAGCACTGTTGCCTTACGGAGAGGAAACTGTATTTCACCTCTGTAAGCCCGCCAAAGCATGTGAAACTCTCAGGGTATCAGATATGCAAGGAAAACGTAAGGGTAAAGGCTGAAATACTGTGGGAAGAGAAGCCATAGAAAGGAAGGGCAGGGAAGTCAAAGACAGACAACAGTGAAAAGAAGTATGGGAGAGTAATGTGACCGAGAGAGAAAGTATTGCTGAGCCAAGCAAATACAGGACTGTCCTGTGGCTGTAGAGGAGAGCTGATGTCAGGTCAGCCTGAAGGCTGTCCCAGCTCCACCAGCAACTACTGTGTGACCTTGGGGAACCTCCACATGCTCCTGTAAAGGACTCGAATGCCAGCCTGCCTCCCATAACCATCAGAGAGTTGCAAGCTCTAAAATAGAAGTTATGGCAATTTATCATGTAGACTGGTTTGATAGCCCCACCTATAATTATGATTGACTAATCCTCAGACCTGAGCTCTGTTTATAGTTTTGCCAAACTTAAAGCATTAGTGATGATAGTTTCCATGCTGAATATCTGACTCAGGCTGAATTTTGCTGTATGGAACATTTTAGCCAAACAGCTCAGCAATTTCCAAGAAAAAGGCTAGGGAAAAATAAATGGGCTTGCCCATTTTAAAAATCATTGGCAAGCTTCTCTATAAGAAGCTCTAGTGTCTCTGGATTTTGATGTAGTGCCTCTGTAAATAACAGAGATGGCTGTGTAAATCTATCCCAAAATGGCCAAGCTGTAAACCTCTGAAAAAACTGCAGTACACAGATGCTCAGGAAAGACTTGCTAAAGCTTCTCATTTTAATGCCACCATAGGGTGTTACTTTATGGGCCTGACAAAGTCCTCACAATTTCAGTTTTGGCACCAAAACAAAGAGCAATCAGCCTCTCTATATCCTGCTCCTCTGTTCATATTCTGGCATTACCTGAGAGAAAGCCACCAGCATAAAATGCAGAGATGAAAAGACCTGGAGCGTAGGGACAGGAAGAGATAAACTGAATTTAAAAAAAGGAAAGGGAGGCTTGGAGCTGGTTGGGGGCCAATTCATTCTGGAATTTCCTTGCTGTAGATTACTCAATTTTGCAACTTTAATAATGTTTTCTTAGCACCCCCTTGGCCCCTCCAACCCCAAATTTTGGTGTGTTATTAGAATTTGGATTGACAGCCTGAACCATTCACCTTTGTGTTGGCAATGATTTAGCATTTTATCATAAATATAATCTCAGAGCTGTCAAGTTTTAAGCAGCTCCTTGAGTGACAGTTTGCAGAAATAGATGTTTCACCCTGTTGTGGATTAAAGTCGTTCCCATGTCAAAGGTATGGTAAACCCCCGAATCCTGGTAGAAGCAGCAGTAACCTTGATAATGGATCACATTTGCCAAATTGCTTTCACCAAAGAAGGTTTATTGGTCAAAAGCCCAGGAGGATATAAGTAATTAGACATATGAAGGGAAAAGCCAGGCCATTACTAAAACACCGTAGAGTTCACCATAATGTTTTCTGAGCATTGAGTATAGGACAGGGCAAGTGAGTCAAAGCTGGAGTACAGTGCCAGCAGTTAGTGTCTGCTTCTTCACGCTCTGTTTGAAGACAAGTGCTAGAGTAAAAGGAAAGCACAGCAGTACCCACGGGGCAATTCGGCACAAAGTGTCTTCTGTATGCTTTCTGTTAGCCAAAGCATTGTAAATAATTAAAGTAATATGGTATATGTCACAGAACTGCTCAGGAACTGACACCATACCATGCAAACGTTCTCCCTAGACCCTCACATACTTGGTTTATAGAGTCAGCCTGCATCTTTAACTTGGCTGTAGCTTGACACTCGCTGAATTGCCCAAGTCTCAGCACTGACTGACTGGGATATAGCCCCTGGCAGTACACAAGTGACTTTAGAAGCCACTTGCACTCAGCAGTTATGGGGTTTAGGAAGCCATTTCTGTTTGTAATTAATAAAACAGAGATTATGACTCAATGGGTAAAAGCCTCATTAAAAAGCAATGCCATTTCAAGGGACATCTTTTCATTATTGTGTGTAATGGCCCCCACAGGGATAACAGGAAAGATAAATGCCAATTTTTGCATTTTAATAAGACAGTTTTTATCTGCATTCTGGCACTTTTGCTAACTGTTCCCAGGACGCATTGTTATTTTTTAATCACATGTAGAGTAACTTAGCATATCAGAATAATTGCAGTCTGTGTATGTTCAATTAAGTTTATGCAAAAAATAACACATGGCCTGGTGAACAGTTACACAGACACCTATGTGTCTCAGGAGTGGCCGCAGAATATACGTCTGGTATCTAATATGAAAAGATTCCTTAATACAGGTTGCTATTTTCCCTTAGGCAACTAGCTAATGAGTCCTGAACCGGACTGAGAGATCCAGGGAGCTGCACATGGTGCAAGACAAGGAGAATTTGACCCAGGGTTTCCATGGAGTTTGAAGGCAGGATTTAGATAATTTAATGTGATTCAACTTCTTGCAATTCCCAGCACGTTTTCCCCAGCACGTACTACAAGCATTTATGGCTAACTTTTACTGTGTTACAGAATAGAATAGGCCCCTTACTCTCAGCATTAGTGGATTAGCATATAGGTGAACTGTGCTACCTTCACTGGAAAGACATCTCCACACTGCCATGCGTCAAAGGACAGATATTATGTTCTATAACCCAGTTGTTTGTTGAAGCTTATGGGAATGTTTCTGATTTAAAACAAAACCAAACCTTTCAAAAGGCAACGCTGCAATAAGGTTTAGTCATTGTGACCCAGACAAGAGCTTTAAGTAGACAGCCCACTTCCTTTAACAAAATCAGGAAAACATTTACAGGAGTTGCAAAGCACTGTTTATATGACATTTTGGTGCTGACACACAGTGATTCAGTGCTTTTGGGGACAGAGCCCAAAAAAACTGCAACTCCGGGATTATTCCAGTAAATTTCTCCTTGCTTTCTTCCCATTATGCAAGCTATAGATTCAAAACTGGGAAGTTTGATTTTTCCCTTCTGTTCAAAGATTACAAAGCATTAGGGTATCACTTCATTAAACTGTAAATAGTCGATTCAGTATTCCCGCACTCCCTGGGAAATTAAATAAGCACTATCCCAAAAATACAGTGAGGAAACTGAGGCACCAAGAGATTAACCTTCAGCTAGCTAAAATCACACAGGAAATCTGTGGCATTGCCAAGAATAGTATTCAGATTTCTCAGTTCCCAGTCTTAACCACAGTAGAAAACCTCAGGTTTTCTACTTTTTTCTACAGCTTTGTGGGTCTTTCCCGGTTGCTGTCAGTGTTACCATTGTAACCAAAAAGAACATTAGGTATTTTATAACTCAGCAGTTGCAAAAGGCATTAGCCTATAACTTGATACACCCATCGTTAGCCTGGGTGATGCCTTTAACAAAGCTTGTATTATAGGTCAAGCTGGTAGCACTTTCCATTATTGATGTTGTCTGACACTTCTCATTATAAGACCCTGTTTTCAGTTGCTTACAATTTTCTCATACTTGGCCTGAAATTTTCCACACTGGATGTCTGCCTCAGGCTGAATTTTTTGAAACTTCTTAGCCCAAACAGTAGCCATCTTTGAGCACCATGGTAATAGAAAAGGAATTACGTTTAGCATCTGAAAAAAATTATGTGAGCTTTCATTTGAAAATGCTCCCATGCTTGCAAGGAGTGCATGAACTCTGTCAAAGACATGACGGACTTTCTGTCAAGGAGGCATCTTTTATCATGTGAGTGAAAACCTGTCCAAATTTTGCTCAGTTTTGAAAAATAATTGCAGTTTGTTTGCGCTGAAGATCTGGGCACGTAGGGCTCTTGATTCCCTGCACGAATGACCCCTTTGCTCCACCTGTTGGTACGTTAGTACGTGAGAGAAGGTCAATGGCAATGCTGAGGGGATGAGGTGGTTGGACAAGGGAACAGTTGGGGAACTGGCAGAGGCGCTGTGGGAGGAAAGAGAGGGAGGAAAGCAGCATGGGCCTGGGTGCACCAGGTGGGAGATGTTGACCAAGGAACAGATCGACAGAGTACAGAAAGGGGAAAGAAGATGACGGACCACACAAGGGGGTAGGCAGAACAGATCTGCTGAGCAGGCTGGGAAAGGAGATCGCTGATGGTAACCAGTGGGAACAGGATGTGGCTGTCAGGATTGACTGGCTGCGGGCTGCGAAGGAGGGTGAGAATGGCTTGATGGCAGACAGACTGGGGAAGAGGCTCATGGCAGAGGCTGAGAAAAGGTCCTACAGGGCAAGAAAACTGGGATGAGAAAACTGAGGAGCGGAGACTGCTCCTCCTGATGGGGTAGCATGAAAGAAGCCAGATGGGCAGAAGAAAAGACTCTTTTGGACAGTGGTACAGACAAAACGGTGCCTAGGAAGGGCTCCTAAGTCTCATTAGTACCTTCCTTTCAGCAAACAGCTGAAAATATAGCTGAAAAACAAACTCCTTCCTACATTCAAGTGATAAGCAATCAAGCACTTTGGTTGGTTACTGAATTATAAAATAGTGGGGTTTTATAGAGGAGATGTGAGACTCCCATCCTTTCTGATGACTTGTGTGGATGCTAATGTTACGCCATTTGATAGAATGGGTCTAGCCTCCTCTTTTTAAATTTATCCAACTTCAGCCCTAGGAAAGCGATTTACGATCATTTAGTGAAAGATAATCATTAGGCCAGAAGAACAGGAGGGATGAAATAGTTTCACAGGCAATGTTCTATCCAGATTTTCCTAAATGGAGTGCTTGAACATGTAACCTTAATAACATTCTTTTAGTGTAAGGTTTTCTGTGCAATATTTAAAAGCATAGAATTCTGTTTTAAGCGTAAGTAGATAAACATGCTGTGGTTTTTGATGAGGTTCTGGATAGAATCCAAAAAAAAGTTTAACTTCAAATGATACCATAGAGCTAGAAAATCCCTCTCCTTATCCTTTTTGGCCTTTTCCCTCTTTCATATTTCCCTTTTTCTGGAATAGTCATATATTTGAATATATTCAACATATTTCATTCTTATTTATACATTTTTCAGTTTGACAGAAAGTGCAGTTCTACTCTGAAAATTGAGGTGTACAGGCATATTTTGAAATTATGAACATTATTTGTAAGTTAAACTTTTTGATGATCCCCAGCCGCTTTTATATCAATAAAGAAAGAACCTGAAAGCCTGAGGTTCTCTCTTTCTTTCTTTATTTTTACTTTAGAAATATTCTGAAAAACAGGACTCATTCCCTGCCTACTCATTCCCACCTCTATATCATATTCTGCCGCCCTCTCAGTTTTGCAGCGGAGTGTGAGGCAGGCTACAAATTAGGTCACTGAAATGATCCAGGTTAAAAATAGCATGTGCTGGCAGTGAATTTTACTGTAAGGCTGTGAACCAAAAGACTCTAGGCTTTGCCTCCAGAGGAAACGTATTGTCTAACCACACCTTCAGAAGGGGTAGTTTTTGCACCCTTTATGAAAAATTAGCTGGTCCAGATGTGTCAGAAAGGAGTGGTGTACAATTTAAATACTCCTTCCCCAAACAGCTTAGCTTTCAGTCTCTTACCTCTTGTAATCTTGTCATTTTATTAGTTCTTTGTTCATTATGCTAGAAAAAAATACTCATAACTGGTAGATGCTAACCAGCGTGCGTCAGAAGGCAACGTGAACTCTTATTAGCTAGATGTACAGCGAGTTACCAGCTCTGTTCATCACCACACAGAAGTCTGTGACTAATGTCAAAACATGCCACATAGTGACATCTAGATGTCTAGTCACTTCTTAAGTTTTGAGTTTTACAAAAGCTAGTATTTATAAATTAACATTATGCTGCTCAGCTTTGATATTTTTGTCATTTCAGCCCCATGAAAGATTGAAAATGACATCAGCTTTGCAAGAATTCTAATGTTATTCTGACTGATTGATCCTTCTGAGCAAGGAATGAAATATTGGGAAATATATCTTCCCAAAGACAATAAAAAAAATCTAAGCAAATATTGGACTAATTTGGAGCTCTTTTTTCTTTCAAGTGGTATTCCATAAGGGCAGAACCTGATCCTAAATTTTTTCATGTCCTGCAAGTCTGTCAGTGGCTGCTGAGCCATAGCAGACTTCACTCCTGTGAAGGGTTAAAAAGAGTGAGGATTAAAAGGCAATATTTTATAAAGCAGCATTAAGGAGAAAGGACTCTGCATGCATGTGCATGTTAAGTCAGGGAGAGAATTTTAGATTTACATTTCTGGTCACATAGGCAAACGGATGAAACTTTAGCTGGTAAAAACATAAAATACTGCAGCGTAGGAAGTATAATGTGCTATTTAACAGTAAAATGATTGTTACATTTATGTTTGCTGTGTATTGGCTGTGCTGCTGCCGTGACGCTCTCTTCTGTTATAGTAAAAAAATGCTCAATTACTGCTCAGTTATTAAGATGTAGCACAAGTCCCCTTTCCTATTAGGGAAGCCAAGGTTCATGTATTTCACTCCAGGATTTTTCATTTGTATTTGTGTAGATGAATGCCAGTGAGAACTGACAGGACTGAAGGGCAGATCTGAGAGCCAAGACATGTTGAAGGGCTGGGACAGAAAGGAGAGGGTTAAAAAAAGCAACAACAGTACTACAGAGAGGATTGAAAGAACAGCAAATAAGCAACAAACACACTGGAAAACACTAAGCAAAGCCCCTAACTCCTGCATGTAATAATCGTACAAATAAAATATTCAAATCTAAGTAGCTGCAGGGATATCTACCGCCGTTAGAAACCACAGGGCCAAAGAAAATCTCTCAAGCTTTTCTCATAATTTCCACAAAATTTGAAAATAATTATAGATTGCCCCTCTTCCCTCCTAACGTGAGCAGATGGAGCCTACCTAAGGAAAACAAACGTCTCATCTCTTTGAAGCTCTCCAGAGTTGGTTTGTTTTTTCTTGTTACCTATTTTGTGTATCTTCCCTTGGTATTTCCTACTGCTAGCTGGAATTCTACAAATTCTAGGTTAATAGTCCCAGTTTTGTGGACTTTCAAAATCAGGAGGCTGTGCAGTTGACTCACTGTTGCATTAGTTTAGAGCTTATGAATAAAGTAAACTGTGAACATTGCAACATCCTCCACTGCCTTGAGTTTTTTTCCTTTTTTTTTTCCCTCCTGGAATTGGAAGTAAAAGTGATTTTGGTTTGACAGTGTTGTTTCTGAATGTTATCTGCCCCTTCCCACCCAGCACAGTTCCTGCCTATGATTTAGCACTGGCATATTATTTTAAAAAAGGGATGTTTCCATGAAATGCAACATCTCCTGTAGTTCACTTAAGAGTAGAACAGAAAGAAAACATTCTGGTTTTTGTCAGGTTTTCCCAGTGGGTTCTAATTATGACTGCAGTTTATTACAGCACATTTCAGACCTCTCTTTAAATGGATGGCTGTGCTTGCTTGGAGTCCTGGAGGCTTTAGCAGGACCCTCCTCATAAGCAGTTTGCCCACATATGATCAATTGCAGTACGGAGGATTTAGTTAAGACTGCAGCAGGTTTAGACAGCGGATGCTTTATAGATGTTGGAAACTATCTGGAGTTAACAGAATTCAGGACTTTATATAAACACCTCTCTCTCCCCCCGCCTTGTTTCCACTGGCTTATATAATAATTTGGCCCTATGCAAAAAGTGAGAAATAAATCCTCCTCATTTAGAATAGAGAACCAGGTTCAAGATATTGCACATGGGTCTCTACTAGCATATTGGACTAGGGCCCTGTGGACTAGTCCCTTACCAGGACTGCCACCAAGCTGTTGAGTAGCCTTGGGTCACTCACACTCTTTCTTTATGCCCTAGTTTCACACTGAGGAGGATACTGATTTCCTTTCAAAACATACAAAAATGCACAGGGTAAAACAAGCACCATAAGAAGAGGTACCTATTCTGTCCACAACATCAGCACAGAGTCTCAAGCAGCCTATGTACCATGCAGCCACCCTCTCTTCCCAGTTCCCCCTCTACCACTTCCAGGTATTGAGTCATTAAATTTTACTAAGCCTTCTAGCTGTGAAATGCAGATTATTAGTTGGTTAGTGGACTTTTGATGACTTTTTAATGAGGAAATAGTGTCCTTGAAAAGTGTGTTATAAGCTGTGGTGGTAATTAAGCTGCTGCTTCAAAAAATAATTGTGGGATAATTGAAAGGTAGGCTCATCTTACAAATAATAAATGGATACATTCTTCATTATAGGGTTAAACAAGGTACTTTTAGCAGAAAGGGAGATTCATATATGGATTCATTTGTTTTCATTTCCTTTTTCTCCTTCCTCCTCTTTACTAAAACTCCACTATCCTGGTAGTTTTAGGACTAATGATCCCTAAGTCTGCCTTTGAAAAGGGATTCTTCCTTTTCCTTTTCTTTGCACTCTTTTTCACTCTTTTTCCTTGCTATTTCATAGGGCCAAGCCTGCATTTAGTAGCCATCTTTAGTAGCCATCTATAATACATGGTAAAGCAGAAAATATACCCAAAGCAGAGTGTTTATCCCCAGAAGGGCAGAGGACTAGTGAGAACAAGTCCACCACAGCTGTCCAGTTTACATACGAGGCATTCAGTTGTGCAAGTGTTAGATTATAAGTCAGTAAGATACTATGTTTTTTAATAACAGGAAAGAGTCCCACACGAAGCACTCATCAAACAAGCAGAAAGGATTTCTGAGACATAAGACAAGAAATGAAGCTTACGTTTTAGATCTTCAGCACCTTTACTAGCCATGAAATCAGCTTAATAGAGACTGAAGTACTATTCAGTGTGTGTGACAGTGCCACCACTAGGGCCAAAGAGGGTAAATATTTGTTTGTTTTTGTTTTTTAAACAGGATGCAGAAGCTCTCTAGAGCTACAGATGCAGAGAGACAGAAGGAAAAAGAGTGAGTTGTCTGTGTGGGCAAGAAAAGATGGTGAACAGGCAGATAGATTTAAGGCATTGCATATAGCAGCATTAACAGAATTAGGACAAGCAGACAGCATGGAGACATTCGCCTGCTATATGTTTTGAAAACAGTCTGTTCTTGTGCCTAATCCGCTGATAGAGATAAATTTCTTTACTGCCAATTACATTGTAAGGAAAGCAGTTGGCACCGAGATCTGTGCCTCGTTGGTCCTGTAAAGGAGAGTCTTTGTAGCTGAATGACGTTTCTGAACAAATTGCACCCTGATGACCTTGCACAACTCCTGTACCTTAAGAAAAGGGAGTCAGGCTGGAGCCTAACGTGTCTACAGATTGAATCTTAAGGGATAGGTGATGCATAAATGAATCAGGTTTTACATCGAGCTGAAGCACAGACGAGAGGAATAAGAAGAGTTCTTTGTAGAGAGGAAAGGGATCTCCTGGCTACGGAAAACCACCAGGAATTTACAAGAAAACTATCAGATCTTATTGGTGCTCAGCAGAACAATCCTTCTTAAAGGCATGTTTCTATTCATTTTCAGAAAATGTAAATGAAATATCGCCCCATGGCAAAGTTTAAATTATAACATTCACCTTGTTTTACTCCCATGACAGGCACTTTGCTCCTGGGAGGTCTTTGGCACCAGTTCCCAGCCTGGCCCTGATATCTTTTCCCATAACTGTTAGCAACTGTCCGCAAGCAGGCCGTAGTACTGACCATAATCACGGCTCAGACTGCCAGGTCAGACCCACAATGCCACGAAAATGTACCTCTTTCTCACTAGGTGTAACTGCCCAGCAGTTTATTTCCCACCTGGGACATCCAAACATGAAAATATGCTGCTTCATTACAAGTGAGTTTCCTTATGTGGCCATTAGCTGTAGATCTGGAGCAGCAGGCAGTACTGCCTTCCTGCACTGTAACACTAAACCTGCTCTGTAACCCCAATCTGAGATGATAGACCCTTTATTTTAGGCCAAGATTCAAGACCCGTTAATGAATGTCCATCGTCTTCATCTTAAACAAAGAACTACTGTTGGTCTGTCTCCTACCTGTTCTGTACCCAGTGTTATTGAGATACACAGCAAAGGTACGTGGTTCGTGAGTAGCCTGCCATGAGGGGGACGAGCAGTTTTCGTTGTTGGTGTATACGTTGTGGTTGTGCACATACTTCCCAGTCAACATGGAGGAACGTGATGGGCAGCACATGGGGGTGGTTACGAAGGCATTGATGAAAGACGCCCCTCCATTCTCCATAATCCGTCTGGTCTTATTCATCACTTGCAAGGACCCTGCAATAAGAGGAACTGATCATCAGCGTACTGCAAAAAATAGTCGTAACATACTGGCTGCTATTATGTCATTAAAGATGTCAGTGATTACTAGCATGTCCTCAAACATCAGTCTGGATCACTCCTTAGTTTAGGTAATTTTAGGAGAAAAAGTAAACTTTCTATATTATATTGCCAAATTTTTTCCCAGGATTCCAGAAAAACTGAGTTCTTTTTCCTCAGGCTTCAGTACAAAGTTAAAGTGCAAGCTAGTCTAGAAATACAATGTTAAAGCTTTAGAGCTGTATCAGATTTATAGGTCAGTAGCTCTTCAAACACTGCTGTAGAAAAGTAATATGTTATACAGACTGCATCATTAGTCAATGTGCCAGTAAAATATGTAACATTCTGAGATTACTAATGAAGTCTGTTACAATTCCTTCTCTTTTATCAGATAATAATCTTTAATATTTACTCCATCTCTGACAGATGAATTCTTACAGTTCTTTATTCATGTGAGTAACCCTAAATTATGTAAGTTGATCCCCATTGATGCTGAAACTTCTCACAGGTAGTCTATTTATAAAGATTTTTAAAAGCATTGCTTTCCAGCGACACATAATCTCTTACAGTAATTAGCAGCATATTAGGTTTCCACATTAGATTTGCAAGCAAGAAGTAAGCAGTGATGTAAGTATATGCTTATCTGAGGTCAAGAGAGAATCTTAGAAAAAAAAAAAGAAAAAAAGAGAGAGAGACAAAATTCCACAACGATTTTTCTAGAGGAAAGCTTCTCTGGACACAGGATCAGCATATCTGGCTCCAGTACTAAAACTCGATGTTCAGAATCAGCTTTGGCAAAAATATCGCCAAAATCTCACACCCTTCTTAAGAAACGCTTGCATTTCACCTAAGCCTTGATCCAGTTTAAAGAACAAAGGTATTTTTTGCATCCTTTAAGACATCTTTATGGGCAAAAAGGCGAGACAGGTAGGGGCTGTAGATTTCTGACTGCATTAAGACTTAGCAGATCCTGATAGGGTCTGTCAGTATGTGCTGACAGCTGGCAAATTTTGTTCTTTCTGGTATTCAGCAGAGCAGAGATCGATGGGTGAATGTGAACTATGGATATGTCAGTATGCACTCGGAAAACAAGCCTGTGAATTCAAATACTTGTACAATTTTGATTGTAAAAAAAAGTTTCTGGAATTCTACTTTCTTTTTTCCTTTGGTTTTACAATTCATTTTGCACAATTGGCAGCAGTTTGCTTAAATTTAGTTTCATTAATGCAGTTTGAATTTTTCTTGGTGGTTTTGTTTGGGTCACTTGAAAAGGGAGCAGATAAATGAAAGAAAAAGTTTCAAAATCATGAAAAATATGGCTGCAAAACAAAAAAATTACCAAGAAGTTTCAAGTACAGCCATAAGCAGTAAAAACTTACAAATGATGCTCTTAGTTAAAGTTAAGTATGCTCTATTTTAGTTTTAGGCTAATGAGTCAGTGCTGAATGTGACATCTTTTGCATCAAGATCATTTCATAGGAAATGGAAGAAGCATTTAGTTCTTCAGTGTTTCCTGCTACAGTACCGATATCTGTGGCTTTAAAGACATGTTTAATGCTGTGAAGTCATCATAATTTTGTATTCCTCCTCTTTCACAGTCCCTCTTTTCTAAATGCAGAGCACCTGCTTTTAGAGCTCTGCAGAGCAAAATGTGGTTAGGAAGATGCTTTGCCGGACACAATACAGACAAAAAGCATCTGTTTAGAGATACAGTGAAGTAGGAGGGTAACTGAGAGCCCCATAAACACAAAAGGTCTTCCATTTGTATCTGTGGGAGTGTTTGACTAGGTAGTTGAGTAAAAGTCAAACGAGAGATCATCTTTATATGTCTTTATTTTGGGATCTGGGCTGAGCTTTTTTTTTTTTTTTGCCACCACTCCCCCATTTTTGAAATGTCACATAGTGAGAGCTCAGGTGTAAAGTGCTTGCAGGTCCTCAGGTGGAAAGTCCATGGTAGCGGTACGCTAATGCACAGTAACAGCAGCAGCGCTGATGTGCACTTTCATGCCTCTATGCATTATAAATGAATAGCTGTTAGAGCACTTCCTCATTCCTGTGCTTGGTCAGCCCTCTGTTCTTGCAAACCTGCTGTTTATGGGTAAGTTTTTCCTCCAGGTATGCACTTACTGACACCGATAATAGATTTACCCCCTCTGGAAATTCTAGAATAGACCACTTCAAAGCAGGTGAGACTTCCTCGTTTTGAATACAAAACACAAGTAGGAGATAAAACTTGCTGATATAAGTTCTAATCTTTTGCTGTCTGTAGCTTTCCTCACACCTTGTGTACTTTACCATCTGGCTCACAGTCTTTAGGGCACACGTACTCAGGCACTGGCCGACAGCAGGGCACTCATGTTCTACTTGAGCAACTGGGGAGGACCTGAGGGGAACCAGGTAACTGGGAATGGCCAGGACAGCCACAGAAATTAGCAAGTTTTTTGTAAGATAAGAAATTTAATGTGACCTCGTAGTCCATCCTCCTCATATATTGAGAAATATATTTGGTAACAAAGGTTTCATAAGAAGTCTTACAGTTGCTGTGGATTCTCCTACAGCTGTATCTTAGGTGGACATCTCTGTAGTGGGATGGCCACCATAAAGTACATGGCCTTTTCTTGGCTTTTGTGCAAGATCCCAATGAGGTGATGGACTGACTCTCTATTCTCTCATTTTTTTCAGTCTGTCTTTCTTAGTACTTTAAAAGTTTTAGTGAAGATGAAGAGCAAACCAGGCAAATATGTGGCCAGATGATGCTGTGAACTCTTCACCTGCTGTTGTACTCTGTGGATAGTTTATATGGATTTCACTGGGTGGTGCATTAGTCTGTAAATACAAGTGTACAAAAAAAGTCACCTTCTCATTTATTTACATTTTTTGGATTTTTAAAAAATCTTTTCCCACCACTCCAAATCTCAAAGGATTCTAGGTTAGGAATACTGGAAATGCGAATGTATTTATTAGTTTTGACACATTTCTGACATTATACAAGATATTACTCACAGTGGGGATTATGAGAATGACTAGGGGGCCAGTGATTTGAGGGACTGATGTGTGCAAGTACATGGGAGGAAAAAGTGATACAGAAACTGGAGGATACAGGAAGTGATTAAAGAGTGATCAAAAAGTCAAAAGTACCTGTATTCATTCCTGATGCTTAAACGCTGTGCTGACCTGATGTCTGGGAGCTGGGGCCACTGCCCTGAGCAGAAGTACTTTATTGTCTCCAGAGATGCAGTAGCTCCGGGCTGCTTTGCAGTTCCGGTTCTTAGAAGCTGGCGCTTTGCCTTGAGCAAGGTGTCAGTTTGCCCCAGGTTTGGGCAATTATTTCTCTACTTTTAGGAACTTGGTGAGAGCTAGAAAATGCTCAGAGGCACAATTTAACCAATCATTTTCCAGCTTCTGGACCCAAGTTACTGCTGAGTTCCCTTAAAAGCAGTGGACCAGGCTGCCTCATACCGCCTAAGTTACAATCCAGCAGCCAATCAGTAATATCTTTCCTCTGTGCCACAAAGAGGAACAAAAATGAAGTTGTGGAAGAGTTTGTGGGTTTTATCTGATAAGTCGTCTAAGGCAGCAATTCCTGCCAAACTTCTATTTGCATTCAGAATGCAGAACTCTGGTGGGACAGTGCAGATCAACAAGACGACGTGCATACTCCCATGCTTTGAGCACTGACTAAAGGCAAGCTCCTTGCTTTTTGGAAATTTAACTTTGGACAACTCCCCTATATGTCATTCGCACTCCAGGCAGCTGACTATTTTGGTTCAATACTTATACATGCTCTGGAGACAAATCTTTCCTAATTGAAGTCCACAACGTGCCTTGTATGCTTTTATGCTTAAGTATTCACTTAGAACAGCTTTTAGAAATGTTCATGCTGGGAATACAACACCAAATAATCCATATTAAAAGACTTTCAATTCTGTGATTTTTGGATAACAAAGCCTGAACTTTATTCTGTTTGTGGTACAAAGTGTGGTTTCCCATTGACCTTTAGGAAATTTTTTTCCTCAGGATTCACTAAGGGGCGAGGTGAAAAATCTACTCGTGGAAAAGAGCATGACTTTACATTTCAAATGAGTGGAATGATTTGTTAGTGAAAGTGTGAAGAATCCGATACAGTAAGTCTCAGGGTTGAATCCTGCTTCCTGTAAAATGATCTATGAGAAAGGGAAGCCAGTATCTTCCTTCAAAACAGTGGGAATACATATACGTCCAGATCCTTGCTCAGTTGGTTACTAATAGGAGCCAGAGCACTCTGTGAACCTCCAGTGCTGCTTTCAAAGAGCAAGTCTCCACAATGTGAACAACGTGGCTTGCCACATCCTTCCTGTTCTTTCACCGCTTGCAAACCCGTCTCACAGGACTGAAGAGAGCCAGTCGCTAACGTTGTTCTGAGATGTGCGTCTGCTGACCTACCTTCTGCGCTGCCCTGGAGAACGCAGGCACTTTCTGACCACAAAAAAAGGAAGACATGACTTGACCCTTTTAAAGATATTTTCAAACTGTCTGCATCGAGAAGAAATACATTCCTATTGTAATAGCTGTATTTTAAGCCAAAAATAGAAGCGGAGCAGCCATCCATTATGCAGCGTGGCTAAACAGAGCAGACGTTTGAAAGAGTGAGAAATGGAATAGATAAGACGTGCTCAGATCCAAAGACCTACTCTTGGAGCTCTGAGAAACTTGCCACATAGGAAGATTAACCCTCAAACTGGAAATACAGTTTACTAACTATATTCTCACAACCCTTACAATATGTCTTAACCCATTACAATATGTAAATTATTATCACATCATGACAGATACAAAAATGGCAATAACAAAAGAATTGCTGGAGTTGCTATTAGATCTAGGTCATGTTTTTGTCTACACCTTTTTTGGCCAAAAGTATGTGTTTTTAAAGTAAATGAATCATTTTGTTGCAACTTTTCTGGAATGAAGGATTTTGATTTTTCAATTTTATATGGCATTTTGATTAGAAATTCACATTACTTTTATTAAAAATGCATTTTTCATTAAAAACACTATTGATTTGCCATTTTTTCATCTCATCTCCCCAATCCCCTCCCCAAAGTTAAATATCTGCTGGGGGGGGTGGTTGCCTAAAATGATCCTTTTTCTCTTCTTAATTTTTCATTTTAGGTAGTGAACCAAAAAGCAGTTATATGCATAACCATCATTAACATCTTTCTAACTTACTTAATGAAAAACATTCAAAGGCCTTCCAGAACATCATTCAAGTGTTTTAACTTTTTCCACCCTAAGAAAAATATGTGAAAATCACTTCTGGCTTGTATGTTCAGGCTGTGCTCACATATTTAATATACTTGTGAAAACAAAATTATTTTACTTTTATACATATATATATATACACACACACATATATAGAGAGCATAATTTTAAAATAGATGGATTTTAAACACTTTAATAATAATTGATATAAATGTTAAGCTTATATCCTGCAGACCAGTTTGTCTGTATGTGTAAACAGGTCAGATGACACACATGCATATGAACACTATGTGGACAATATAGATACTCATCTATACAGCACCAAGGGAAATGCTAGCTTTATAAGGATCCAATTTTTAAATGCTACAAAAAAATCACAAAATTAAAAAACATTAATAAGAGGTCTTGATGCAAGATTTTTAACTTTATATGTACTTGCATGTGCTATTAGACCATTTCATGGTGCTCATTAAAGCCTTTTACGGTAAATTTCGATAAGCAAATATTTCCTAAAATCTGTAATTAAATCAGATGAATGCTATCAAACAATTTCCATTAATTTATTTTCCAAACCTGTCCCACAGATACTGTTTCAGGATAGACACATTCTCTGAATGTAAAGTACTATTTACATAGCAGAAATTACTGAAGGACACAAGTGAGGAAAAGAAGTAGCAAATAATAATTATTTCTCACCAAGCTCCACATCTTGATCGTCTGTGAGTACAAGTATAATATTTGGTCTGATATTTTTTCGCTCCTGCTGCACTCGTCCTCTGAACCTCGGCGATTTGACAGTGGAACAGTGACTTGTTAGCAATTCAGTACTAAGCACTGCCAAAATGAGTGCAAAGCAAGAAGTCTTCATAGTATTTCTGATATTTCAATGAAAAGACTGATCCAGAAGTGCCTGAACTCTAGTTTTCAGGACCTGCAGGGAGAAAAAAAAATCTGTTCAAACAGTAGATCAACTTTCACTCACACAGGGAAAGGATGATATTTGGGGAAGTCAAACCTGACATGTGACGTTTAACATGACTATAAGCCGTATTGTTGAAAAAGAGCTTTATACTGTAATTTTCTAAGGATGAAATTGGTCATTCTGCAGCTATACTTTCTCAGTTAATTTTGGCTTGAGATCATGCCAGTGCCTGCACTTTGTATAGATATAACTTCTGGTACGCACCCCGCAGTGCTCATTTTCCCATCCCCTCACTTCTTGTGCAGCATAGCATGTTCCTTACATTCAGTACCTGGGTGCAGTATAGAATCGCTGGGATGCCGAGGATGTGCTCAGCACATCTGTAGGAGGAGCCCTATAGGGATGAGAAAGCAGAAGGCTTGTCAGTCAAGGATCTCAGACTGGTGACTGTGCTTCAAAGTCCCCAGAACTGTTCATTACAGCTTCTTGCTTTGCCCTGAAAGAGAAGAGTAGAAAAAAATTTGCATTCACCCAGCTCGTCTACTTAACTCGATACTATATCTATGTAGTGGTTAGCTGGCATCTTGGCTGCTAGAGAAAGAGGACACATATGTCATGTCCTCTTTATGGACATCCTGAATTCTGAGAAGAAGAGTTAATTCCAGCGTGTGGCACCTAGAAAGCGATAAAGCTATTTTAGGTTAACTCACCTGCACAAGTGACTAAACCCTTACAACGCAGACAGGAGAGCGTGGCTGTCATTTGCAAACTGCACTGGATCACTATGTGAAAAGTCATCTTCCCACTGACAAGAAAGCTCATGTTAAGTGACAGTCCAGATGATCTTACCCAGCATTGTGAAAAAGCGTGTACCTGTCCCTCCATCAATCAGCAGTGGAACTGAGCGCCTCATCCATAATGCACAGTACCCCTGGCAAAGCCTTGTCCTCAATACTCCTTCAACAGACTCGGCTCGGTACGTTATCAGAATGTATCCGTGCCTGTCAGTCAAACAGCCTCGCTTTTGTAAGACCTAATGCAAGCACAGACGCTTTACTTTGCTGCAGCAGATTGAAACTTGCAGCTGAAAATGATGGATTGGCCTGGGGAGGAAGGGGTAGCCGCTTACACTTTTAACATTTTTTTCATTACTGACTGAAGCTCTGCAAAACCATCGTGTTACACACAGGGAAGGAGGGAATATCTGGGGGCAAAAAGGAAGGGGGTGGGAAAGAAACCACAGAGTCATGCCTGCTCCCTCCAGGGTATTAACCTGCCAAACACAGTCCTTCTATTTTTATTTTGGGACTACAGATAAAGCATAGAGACATTGATACTGTTTAAAAACAAAAAAAAGTACAAAGCCACCCAAACCCAAGACCCAAATAGCATTCATTTGAGATGCCTCCATATAGGAAAGCCTGCATGGGAACTGGAGTGCACATTATATAATTAGACTGGAGCATAATTTGTTCGAAGACCTGAGTTCCCACACCTGAGGCTTCATATTTAGACATACAACACTAACCAGTAACAGACAAATAAGCATAAATACTTTAATGAGAGCAACACAAAAGCAAAAAAAGGGTCCCATCACTCGCCTGAAAAATACATGAATAGGAAGATGCTCTAAATTTCAAGGGAAGGAATTAGAGGAGAGGGAGGGAAAGGGACTTGGTGCTGGACTGCTAGAAAAAGGATCTTGTTCTTGTTTTCACATACACCTTTTATTTTAAGCTTCACAAGCTGAACAGTTTCATGCTCCTCACTTTGGCAGGCTGTAATTACACCAGAAGAGTGTGAATGTCTTTAAAACAAAGATCCAAGGGTCTGTTGCAGAAAAATCCTGTCTTGCATTGTCTCTGCACCAACAAGCTTTCCAGCCTCCGACCAACGCTGTAGCACTGCAAAGCCAATACAGGGGACCGGCATTTAAAGTTAAATGCCATTTCAGTGATTACACGACATTCAGATAAGTAGACTGGAAGTCTGTAATTACTTGGAATTGACTTTTAAAAACACTTCAATTTCCATCTATTTCTTCTAACTCACATAAAAGCTGACAAAAGCACTGAAGAACAGGATTACTGAACAAGTAAGCATTCTTCTGACAGACACCAGACACCACATGCTTTTGATGTAAAAGCAAAAAATAAAATTTCTCTAAATATCTGATCTTTAAATAGTAAAACTTTGACTCACCTCACAAAGCATGAAAGGATATGTGAAGTGAGACTCAATGTTTAGTTTCTTACATCAGTTGTACTGTACAGCAAACTTTTTCAGACAGTGTTGACCCAGAAAGTGCAGTCATCCTGACTGCACTGAGAAAACATTGGCACCAATGTGTTTGAATAATCCCCCACAATACGAAACTGCAAGATCCTGACAATTATACCTCACTGCAAAAAAAATTTATACTAATCCAAACCAGCATTAATAAATATTCTTCATTTCATTCTCTCTGGGCTATGTTTGTTAGTTTTTAAAAAATGCTTTTGCTTTAACTTTCCTTTAGCAGGTCAGGTCCACCTTAGGCAGTCCTTTTCAAAGGAAATTGCCCTAATTTTTTTCCCCTTGATGGAGAAAGTAAAATATCAGAACTGATCTAAGTGTTTAAAATTAATTATCTAAGTTTTAGTCAACAGTTCTTGCACAAGAGCACAGTTATGCTGCGTTTCATTGCTCATAACTATTTCATTTTTGCACAAGACAAATCTTTATTAACAAGTGATCCTTGTGAACTTGTCCTCATAGAGCCTGTTTTCCAGTGCTAGAAGGAAATGAAGTAAAGGAGAAAAATGTCAAAATACAGGTTCAACAGGGCAGACAAGGGTGCAATATATGTGTTGGATACTCTCTGGTAGTCTACAAGCATCTTTAGAGATACTGCAATTTGTCTTGAGAAATAGGAAAAAATAGGAGAAATTTTAAAAAGGGACCTTTTTTAAATTTACATGGGGAAGTAAACCTAAAATTTTTTGTACAGTGTTCAGAAATTAAGGCTGTACTACAAACCGCTTCTCTCCGGAAGAGTAAACAAATAATGATCATAAGTTCTATATATACTATTTGGAAAGTTGGAGAGATTTTTTCCTATAGAACATACCTACGACAACTGAAACGTTGTCAGTAAGTAAAATGAAATCATAGTAGAAGGAAATCCAAAGAGATCATTTTTGCACATCTGGATGTAATTTTTTCTTTATAGTCATTCTTTTTTCCACAGGAACACAAATTCATAGTTTGTACTCACCCTTCATGAGATAAAAACTGAAAACTTGGTTCTTTAGCTGGTTCTGTGCTGCTAGTATTACAACAGGCAGTTCAAGGACTCGTTGGCATGGAGAATTAATTACCCGTGAAACTTGAATTACATTGGCAAGGCATTGCAAAGAAGGGCTACAGTGCCACTTCTTGTGATGTGAAATAAAAACCAGAAGGACCTTATTTCTAGGCCTCTTAACGGAATATCTTTCAATGACCAGGAGGAAAAGGGAAACTAACTTTAAATTTTACATTTGTTTTGGCTAGGAAGTGTTCTAGGATTTTTTTGATGCTTTGACTTTGAGTGTTTAATTCAGAAAACAACAAAAGGCAACCAGTTTTCGAAAGAGCATTTTCCCTTTGAAAATCCACAGTTTTTGTATCTGTATTCTTTAGCATGTGTACTCAAAATGTCATTTTGTGTTTGACCAATAAAAATCTGTCCAGCATCATAGCCTCTGTTTATCAGACATGACCATTGAGTATTTCTAAGTATATTTCTTATAAACTTGAAAGGTCTATGTACTTCTTCATATTTAATATTCCGTAAATAATATGGCCTTGATGTACCCCTGCAAAGGGAATCAGGCTTATTTGCATGGATTTCTTTCTTATTTGTAAATCTGAAATCAAATGCAGGGATAATGGGTAAGGATACTGGACAGATATCTGCCCCCAATACTACGGGCTATGCAATGCCCCAGATCAGTAATTCCCAGCCCACTGTTAAGAAGGAGTAGACAATTTTGTCTTCTGAGCCACAAAGTTCATGTTTTCTTATAAGCCTAAACAGTGACAACAGCATATTACCCAGAATCATAGGTTAAGACCTGCCGTTCTAGTGGCCTCTTCATACAGATGAAGATGGATCAGCTCTGGCCAATTAAGGAAAACAATAATAATAATAATGTGGACTGGGATTGTGGAGCTTTAGAACCAGGATTCAACTTTCATTTCCTCTGATATTAGCAATAAATGTTCCTGGAAAAGTCAGAATGTGAGTAAGGTTCAACAGGAATCCTAAACCAAGAAACTCCTAATGTAGTGGCAATTTTATGATTAGGTGTTTTGTTCCCCATTACCATCAGTAGCATGGTATCCTACTGCTCGTTTCTCTGGAAATAAATTTGCCTGCCTACAAAAACTCACATAGTGATATGTAGCTAAGATGTATTCAACAAATGAAGGTTTTGATACTTAGGACATTTTTGAGATTTGCTGACAAGTGCGATAAACTTGCACATAAATTACCAAAAGCATAGAAAATAAGCAGAAGGCCTTGTCATTGCAAGTGATAAGTTGCTTCACTTCCTTTTTTACAAAAGATTTAGATAATTTCTTCTCATAGGATTCTGTGATAAATATATAAGCAAAACACCTCGAACAAACTAAACCCCAAACGTCAATCATCACAAGAAAATGCACACTCCCTCCTGACCCCAAGCATGAAGAGCACTACCATTCTAGGTATTTTACCTACGACTAGCTGAAGTAACAGCTATAGCTTTGATGGACCTTTGTGATAGGGATATGACCCCCGTGTTCGCTGTTTCCTTAAAGTCGAATATCCATAAGAAAGTAGAATGGCAAGGGACAAGATGTCCGATTATTCGTAAAAAGTGGTGTAGAGGATCATTGCTATAGATAGTGTTTTATAATTATGACTTTGTGGTTACCTAGTCAGCTGAATTTCAAAAATCTGACAGTCTGCCTGCAGGGACGGAAATTGCTCACCGGCACCGTGTCGGTGGGTGGTGGCTTCATCCATCAGGCCCCCAAGGAAGGCCAGAATCCGTGGTTTATGCTGACCATTTTCAGTTCTTTGCTTTAAAGTGAAAAGTATCCTTCTAGCAATACTCTTGCAGTCAGAACATTTTGCATATGTAGAAACTCCAAGGTGAAAGAGGCTCAATTATTTTCTCAACCGCACATGTACAACTTCTGTGAATCTTTGATGTTTATGTCAAAGGGTGCATAGACGTCTTAAAGTCTCACCTAACCTGGATCATAACAGCTGCGCAGTTAAAGATCCAAGTAAAATTATGAAATTAGTTATTCCATGAGAAATTGTGCAGATAGATGGTTTGAAATTACATGATACAAGACCAGGGGAGGCTAGATGTTCATTTGCACCAAAGCAAGCCAGGAGTTCAGAAGTCTTAAACCTTTTCTTAAATCATTTGGCCTTGATGCCTAGAAGACTGTAACGCTCCACAATAACAACAAGAATAACAACTCTCAGTTTCACTAATATAGTAAAGCACTTAAGTGAAAAAAAGCTGTTGATAGATTACTATTTTGAGTTTAGTAATGTTACTGCTTTTTTCACATCTTCCACTTCCATCTTTTTTTTAAAAGAAAAACACAGAAATCTCAGACTACAAGGCACAACAGTGTAAATCTGCAGGTTACTTTCCTGTGGGAATATCAAGCCTGCAGCCGTAGGAAATACATTTACAGTACAGCAGAAGTCGGGAAAAAGCAAGTTCTACCGTCTCTTTTTAAAGGTTAATCCATTAAAGTCTAGGATTTATAGTGAACATAAAAGAATGTAGCTCCTATCTAGGTTTAATCTAATCATTATCTATTGGATTTCTAATAGCCTTTACTAATCAATCAGTTATCTACTCACCTTCCAAACATAACGTGTATATTATAATGGTACATCAGCAGTGCCTCAGGCTAGATTAATTTAAAGTAACTATAATTTAAAGTAATTGCAGGTAGGGAGAATCATAACCTCATATTAAGTTTTTACATTGTAATTTCACAAACAGCTACAGACAGGAAAGGAAAAAGCCTGCAGTGACTTGAATGGATAATGCACACTTTTTAACCTATTTTTATAACTATGTGCAGGTTAAGGGTTATTCTTAGTAGGTAAAAGTTTCCAACACTTTGTATGTCAGAGTAAAACAAAAAATTCCAATACCATTTTAAAAGAAATTCTGTAAAAGAAATTATCTGCCTTGGAAAAAGGAAAATGTTTATTTTACTTTAATGCCATAAATATAGTTGAACCAAATAGTAAAGAAAATCAAGCATAATATTTTTATATCCACCTCAACTCAGTGAAACATTTTAAAAGAAAATTCTATCATATTTATCAGCAAGAAGAGTGCCTATTATTAAGTTACAAGCATCTAACAATATACTGTTTCCTGAATTTATTTTCTCCTCATCTTATTTACTTTCTTTTAAAATTTCATATTTTAGCACAACCAAGTGCACTTGTCATACAAAGGAGACCAGTATAACGGAGCCAGATGACGTGCCCCACAAGTAAAATCAGCCATTCATGAAAGCTGGTCACCAGAGGCCATTTCAAACAATGCACATTTCAAAGTAATCTAAAGTAATCCCTTTTCTCTACTGATTTGGTTTCCAGGCAGTCTTAAGCACATGTGTGCAGCAAACAGGAGGCTTATTAAAACCTGATGTTATATTGGAAGTTATAATGCCATTGGCTCGTGATTGAATTCCATGTCTGTGAGTCTTCAAAGAGAGGGAAAAAAATCAATTAAATCTATATATGCTTATTAAACATGAGTGTCATGATATGTGCAGTTTATTAGCACTTGCTAAATAATTAAGACCAAGAAAGATAATTAGATGTGCAATAGGCTCCAAACTGGCTTCTGATATCAGATTTTTTTTATCCTTAAAGAAAGTATGCTTTCCAGCTACCAGGTAATATAATTGGCAAAACACTCCGAGTATTTTTCAGCGATAAAGAGCGACCTTTGTGTAGGAAGGAATTTAACATAATTTTCAAATTCCTTTTTAAAACCACATATCTTTGCTATATCCCTGCTCACTTCAACAGAGCGGGGCATTATTAAAGCATACTGCACAATAACATAGTGAGCATTCAGTGATCCAGTAAGCAATCTTGAGCTGGGAGATCATATCACACTGGGGAACAACAGCGACACAGTTTGTGCTTTTCTGTAAGTTCTTCTTTAAGTCTAGTCTGGAGGATGGAGAAACCGTGCAAGAGCACAGCTTTTCACATCTCCTTTAGCTCAGAGAACAGAGAAATGTAATGATTTGCTCCCAAAGTATGTGCAACTCCCCTCAAAGAACTGCACCTCTGCTTGAAAGCGTTTTTTTTTTTTGTTGCCTTTTGTTTTGGTAAACAGTCTCTTTTTCTAAATAAAAGGACATGACTAACTTGAATATGAATACATCATCTTTAGCACAGAACAGACGGAAGACAGAGAACAAGCCAATCTCCTTATCATATTGCACTTGCCTGCATTATCGTATGGGCAGTTCCTGTAGGTAGTGACATCATGGGTGGGAAGGCAGAGAAGTGATGTCAGAGTGCGTGTGCAAGATCCCGGTCTGGGGGGAACCGAGCTAATGCCGCGGCTCCCGTTGCTCTCCTCGCTGACGAGAGAGAGGGGAAGTGGCATTAGCCCCAAGCGACCAGGCAAGACTGAGGGACTGAAGCATGAAGAACTGATGCTAAGAAGAGGCACAACTCTCTAAATAACCATCTATATATGCATACGTGTTTAAACAGATAGCAGCACTTGTACCCCTGGGAGAGGATCTCAGATGGACTTTTAGCTAGAACACAGAAGGACGAATGTTTCAAAAACACCACAGGAATTTAGGTAGATGCCATCCACTGGCTAAGCAGGATAGTTGGGCGGCTCCTGTAAGCGCTTACTCTATCGCACTACAGCGCAGAAAGGGAATTTATTCAGAGCATCAGTACATGGTGTGCTTACGTGCACAAAGTGCGTGCTCACGGGCACGTACATAGGCTACAGGCTGCATATGGTATCTGTTGACTTTCTCTTTCACTTCCAGGCTTAGAGACCAAGCCTAATAAATTTTGTTTCTTGGAGAAGTCTCATTATATTGAAATGAATTTTATTGTCAATAAATTCAAACTGATTTTTATAGGACTACTAAGATAGAATCAGTGGATCAGGCTTTCAGAGTACTTTCCTTTAAGCAAGATTTTCCTTACCAGGTTGCTTCTCTTTGTCAAGCAGCTTTTCCAGTCCTGACACAGTATAAATTTTACCTTCATTGATGTACATGTAAGAGCTCCTTGGCAGATGAAGAAATGTGTTTTAAAATAAGAATCTGCCCTGAGAAACCTATAGAATAGAGAATTCAGCCTACTGATAATAGTAAACAGACAGCCAGACCAAACAAAACAATCTGTTACAAAAAACAGATGCTTCAAATCCTTTTCCATAAAGACTAGTCAGCAAGGAAGTTGCACTGACTTGAGGCAGTGCAGAGCAGCACATCACCCCTGGTATCAATCTTATTTTTAATTGCCTTTGCAATCGGGAGGCCTGCGGCATTAGCTAAGCTCAGCCAACTGCATTACCTGTGTGGGGGGCAAGGTGCTGCCCAAGCCTCGAAAAGCAGGGGACTTCTGCCTGCTATCACATAACCCTTCCAGTCCCTCTCCTCCTGTCACCTCGCAGTCCTGCGGTTCCCGCGTGGAGGCACGCCTGCACATCCTTAGGTGGGGGATTCCTGCAGTGACCTGCCACTGACCCATCACTAGGAAACTCTGAAAAGTGTCTCCACGTGGCCTTAAACCCATGCCAGGAAAAGGAACAGCATCATCCTAGTTGCCACGTCGTACCACTTGAAAAAGGTTTTGCTTGGGAACAACCAGAAGTATAATCAGGGAATACGACTGAAGGATTTGAATGCCAAATTTGTCACGGCAGGCATCCAGGTCCTTATTTAGGCCCTGATATATGTGTTCTGCTATGCAAAATAAACATGTCTGCTGGATTCAACAGGACTTCTCACCTCCTTAAACCAGCCTCCTGCAGGTTCTTCAATAAATCTTTGGCACAAGGATGCTTTAAGATTTTTTCTGAACATTTTAAAATAAGCTAAACATCACTGGTACGTGACGAAAGATCAAAAAGCATGAAGCATCTGGATGCTGAATTTCATCTGAAAATGAATATTCCTGTCCAAAAAGCCTGAAATTAAAGAGTTAAACTCACATGCTCAAGAACTGAATGTACCATATACAGCTTATCTGTCCCAAGAATATCAATTCACCAGTCCTGAATTCTAGAAATCTGTTCTCAAAGAACTGTTTGAAAATAATCTTCAGTCTGAGATCTAAGAGACTCAAGAATGACTTATTGAAATTATTCTATGAGTAGCTTTATCTCAGAAAACATTTTTAAAGGCTAGCAGGTATACAAGCGTCTTCATTTTCCAAGTGAAAACGCCTGCAGAAAGACTTTCCATATCTTTCAAGTGCACGTACAGGTACTTTCAATTTCACAGCCCTGACTTCTGTAGATGAGAGACCAGTTTTAAAGCATGAAAGCCGAATACATTCAAATATGCATTTTTTTCCAATGCCCTTCTCATTTAGAGAAGTTCCTATATAATAATAAAGAGATGTGATTTTATGACATCTTCGCAGATAGTTAATTGTAAGTCTGCTCCTGAGCCAAGACTTTACTAAGATGCCTGACAGAGCATTAGATTGAATTATTTTCCATAGCAATGATGGGTCAGGCAGACAGGTTTATGCCCTAGCACCTGATTGTGCATTATGTTTGGAGAAGCAAGAACGCAATGGAAATTGATAACCATTAGGTAGAACCATCTAAATAATACAGAAGGGATCAGGAATGGGACGGATTAGGCTGCATCAAAAATCCCTGCCAGATAATGGAGAGGAGATAGCAAGGCAAGGGACTGACTCAGTTTAGGAAGGAGTTTGTGACTTTTAGAGTGATTATTGTCGGGATAGCATCAGTGCGTGCTCTATTGGATATTTTTTTCCTAAATGTAGGTAAGAAAAGTCTCTCTCAAACTGCATTGCTCTCCTACATCAATGGGCTGATTCAGGAATGCTTAGACTGCAGAGATAGAAACCAGTTCTATGTCCTTAGCAGGCTCAGCTGTGAGGTCAGTCATATCGGGTTCCTCAGGGCTTTATCCCATCGAGTCTTCAAATACTCCAAGCATGGAAACTGCACAACTTTTCTGACACCTTTTCCACTGCTTGATTGTCCTCAGGATGAAAAAAATGTGCTTATATCTCATCTGAACCTCTTTTGTTTCCTTTTATTCCTGTTGTTGTCTCTTGTTTTTCTGCCATGAACTACTGCAAAGAACCAGGCTGTACTGTCAGTGACCTCTCTACAGGTACCAGGGGGCTGCTCTTGGCTCCCCCAGAAGCCATCCCTTCTCCAAGGTGAACAAGTCCAGCTCCTGCAGCCTTACTCACAGAGCAAGTGCTCCAGCCCCCAACCATCTTGGTGGCCTTCCAATTAACTCACTCCAGTTTATCAATGTCTTTTCGGTATTGGGGCCCCCAAACTGGTCATAGTATTCTAGGAGCTATCTAACAAGGACTGAGACAAATATTAATTTAAAGAAGTATCTCTGTTAGGGAGAAGTGAGCTGAACTAAGCAAAACAAAAATTTCACTGAGCCTTTGCTTGTAATGTGAATGAATCAATGAAGATTTTCAAATAGTTGTGTTGACTCTTTCTCAAAACAAGATTTTTCCCTTTCTGATTATCTCTAAATTTTTTGTACCCCTAAGACCAAAAATGAATAGTGCCATAACAAATACTGGTTTTGCCACAGTTGCAGGCTTACCAAAATCCAGAGGCAGCAATACACTAGTAGGCTGTTCTCTGAAGGAGGGTGGCACCAAAACAGGTCCTAGATCTCAGCATACAGTAGCACCACTGAACAATATCCATGTTTCTTATTACCCACAAGCCTAACACTCTTCCTTTTGGCTCCTGGGATTCCCATTCCACTTATTTCATCACTGTACACAGTTTCTAAAAATCTCTGAAATTATTCCCTGCATTCAACAGTCTTAAATGTTAAAGGCTAAATTTTGCTCTTCAGTCATAGGAGTTATCCAAGATTTCAGGCCGGATCCAAAGTCCTTTGGACGGGACAGAAGTTTTCCAATTATTTCAGTGGTCATTGCTTCAGAAGAAATGAAAAGCAATTTAGACTTAATCATTTTACCTTTGTTGTTAATAAAAACAGAGTGATTAAAGCAGTCAGGATTTGAACAAGAAATGTAACTTTATATATAGGGAAAAAGAGATTTGAAATCCTCTCCTTTCCAGGCCTCATGTAAATGTAGAGAGCACAGCTGGAATGAAACAAATGATCTGACTGGTTTCTGATGAGTTGGGTGGTATAAATGTTTCAGACTAACCACACGGCACGCTTATAATATAGGAGCTAATTCATGTGCCATGAATACATTCCTGTGTATGTTGTCCTTTAAAATAAACAAGCAAAAATGAGTAATTTATCATGAGTTAAACGAATGTTTTTCCAGTGGGAACCTCTCTGTTCCATATGCATGATTTTGAAGCCTAAATGTATGCAGCTTAAATGCTACATCTTCTATCTCACTATGCAAAACTGTTACTGCTTTAAAATACAAATTTTTTAGCACTGTCAACAAGTTCCAATTGTTCCTGGAAATACTATTCAGACTGATCATTATTTTTTTAGAAGACTGCAGACCTCTAGATGCAGTGTTCCAGAAACGGAATAATGTTAATTTTCCAAGGATCTTTCAGTGACTGAGAAAAGTTAGAAGTTAAACCCTTAGAGCTCTGTAATTAAATATTCCATTTTTTCTCTTACTTTATTATTTAAGTGTTTTTTTCCAGGCCCTAATTTAAAAACTACAGAAGAACAAGGTCACATTCTTCATCTTCCATCAGTTTCGCAGGTGGTCTATAAAATCTTCACCTCCCTTTCCTCAGTTTCCCCATCAATAGCATGACGGCAGTAACACTTGTAACCGCTATTGTTTCATGAACTACAGACAAGAAGTGCTGCTAGAGGCATCCCGTGTTATTAAGACCTCTATTCATAATGGCATTGCATTTGCAAAACTTACTTATTAATGGATTTTAATCTGGGAATTTTGACAAAGGGTTTATAAGCACTGTAAAGTAGTTTTCCAGGAAAAGTTTCCTAAAATAAAGGCTAACCTTAACGAGCTCTACATATGAGAAGTTCTACAGATTCGTAGTGTTTCTTATCACCTTAAAATCTATCATAAGAATAGACTATTCTTGAAGATATCATTATGATCTATTAACATCATGAAGAGTTCCCAGAGTTTCCTTAGAGTAGGAATGAAGTTATTAGCTTGCATTTGTTCCTGCAGAATCTTTCCCAAAGTATCGCTTGTCTAGGCAGCTCTGATCATAAGCTCTTAATAATAGATGCACTTTGTGATTGAGAGCCACAGGTTTCATAAATTAGCACAAACTCCAGATAGCCTCCTATGGGGTCCTCCAAGAGTAGGGGTGCCTCTCGGCGCTTTTCGTGAAAAGCAAATACTACCTGTTAGACGGAATATTCGGAAGAACTCCGCAAGAAAGCCATGGCACATTTCCCCTTATTTTCTGCCCAAACATTTTACTTTGTGGTAAAGGAATCCAATTAATATACCAAAATCTCCAGGCTGCAAATGCCCCATTACTGATATGTACTGTCACGACGCATGTCAGGAAATTGCAACTTACTCCAAAAGAAAAGCATGAACACTATTTGAAAAAATCGCATACTCTGCTGTTGTTGTTAAAGAGAGAAACCATGCAAAAGAATCCTAAGCTGCAGAAAGGAGGATATCCTGAAAATACAATAGCATTTTCCTATCTCCGCTCCATGTTTTATCCATTTTGTAGTTTGCTTTTATAAAACTCCCAGCATTTTCTTAGCATTTTCTTTGACAGTACAGTGTTTTCAAATAGATTATGTACCCTAAATTCACTCTCCAGACGTGCAGAACAGGGAAAACAGAACCAATATAGCACATATCGCAATCCACTGCTCAGTCGCCTGCTATTGTTACCCCACCTCCTTATTTCTCCATTTTATTGCAGGCTTCTAGAAACTTGTCTCTTCCCTAATGGGTAAAGTATCTTTGAGATTATAGAAACGTTAAAATTCAGAGAAAAATACACCAAACATTGCAGGATACAAAGAGAAAGAAAGGGTCTGAAATGAAAAATGCATTATGTTGACGTATCATATAGCACCAGATTATGTTTCCATTATCTCTTACATTAAAACTGTTGACCTCTAGTCAACAGACATTTATCTTAACGTTGCAACTATTTGTAAGACCCTTTCACAATTCATTGCATGATTTTCTCTCCTAAAACTAGCTCTTTATTATAATACAGAGTTACATATTCAGTTTTTCGTGGAATAGAGTTGGGAAACAGACACAGCAAAACGTCTGAGCATCGGCATGAGTTTCTTATGTCCTCTAATGTAATTTTTACGTATCTGCAAATGAAATCCTCCCGTGTTTCAAGTAACACCTATAACCACATTGCCAGGGCCAGGAGCTGGGGTGCCCTGTCCCGTCCTGTCCCCCTGCCCCGAGGGGCAGCCGGGGCAGCCCCAGCCCTGGGAGCCGTCAGGCCATGCTGCCGGGCCAGGCAGGGCCACGATCGTGGTAGGGCTGGAGCGGGTACCGCTGCGGAGTCGCGGTGCAGCGACTGATGCCCAGGTCGAGGGGTGCGGGAGGCAGGGGGTGGGCAGGGACAGGGAGGGCTGGGGGGGGGGGGGCAAGGCCTGACTCATGGGGAACAACAGTATCGGTCACAAATGAGATAGTCAAGGGTCATGAAGAAGCGGCTGTGCATTTGAATGAAAGTCTCACCCTGTAAGCTATAAACGCAGAGGAGTTGCCCTAAACACGCATGGGCAATCTCTGTCATAACGGGCCCATACGTTTCACTGGGAAATTGCTCCGATAAATCAACAGAATTGGCTATTCTATGGGGAAGAGCATAAACAAAACAAAACAAAAAAATTTGAGATGAAGTGGAATAGAGCATGTCACAAGTCATCACCTGTATCAGTATGATAATGAGAGATGTATTTATTATAAGTTTTGTATTCTCTCTTCTGTGGTTTAATATGCAGTTCAGCAGTCTAGACAAAATATGTGTCAACTGTAACAGCCAAAAGATACAGGTTTTAGCTTACAGGTGAGGACACAGTGGGAAGACAATCTTAGGAAGCAAATAACCGTAACCAAAGAGCAAAGAGCTTTTGCTAATACATTTTCTTTTTAGCATGAAATTGCTTAAAACCAAGGCAACTGACTGACTAGTGTGAATCATATGCATCTCCTAGACGGGGTGATAAATGTCACAAGTTAGCGTCTAATACCTGCCTAAGGCTTATTGCCGAAAAACTACTCCTTATGTCGTATATTATGGAAATATCCTGCAGAATAGGACTTTTGGACAAATTTTTAATGTATCTTTCTCTGCTTGTAAGATATATGCTGGCTATAATACTCTCAAAATTTTTTATGTTCTCTTACATAGCATTTCATCTAAGCTCTACAACTCATTGTGCAAACAATTTGCTAATAAAATATCTTTTATATCAAAGAGATAGCACTGAAACTAGAACAAAGAAAGTGCAGCTCAGCTATTATGATTCTAGGATAAACTTTCTGCTTACTCCCAGGCAGAGGATCAGAGCAAAACACTTAACTTTTCAATCTGAAAATGAATTTCAATACGATTTCATGTTGTGGAAGAAAACCCCAAAACCACTGGAAGGGTTTTGTTTTCACTGCAGTGTGAAATGAAAATACAGTCTGAAGCCTCTAAATCTGAATTGTCATCCTGTGGCTAGCTCTACCCTTAATGAAAGTTGTGTCTTAGATACATCCCTCCAATATTAAATGACAACAGCTTCAAGTATAAGGCCTTCCTTAAAACCCTGTGGTATTAAAGCTGAGAATGCTAGGCTAGAAAGATTTTTCAAAACTAACAGCATTCTGTAATTTATTATGGATGATGACATGTCATGCTAGGCTGGACCATGAACCTGGATCCTTAATGATCCAGGGAAAACCCCCTTAAAGGAGGAGAATGACTTGTTTCCATTCATCAACCTTGCATCTGAGCTATGGCTACTTTAGAGTTAATTCATCTCTTTACTTGTAAACTGAGAACACGCTATTCAGAAATTATTAAGAGTGATGATAAGCCGCGAGTGCTATATTGGGGTCACTGTTCAAAGTATAACCAGGTTTTCACTTGTTGTTCTATACTGCAGGAATATAAAACAGACTGTAGTTCTTCAGTGAATTTACGCCTGTTACCTTAGGAACTAAATAAGGGAACTAGCAAGGGTTTACTAATATTTACTTATTTACCAATACCAAATTTTCAGATTGGTTCATGTTACAGTATTCATCTGAGTTATGGCTCTTTGTCAGACATAAAAATGTACCAGGGAGACATTCTAAGTTCAAACACTCCTCAATGCCAAGCCTTCTACCTCTTTGAAGACAGAGGGCACTTAAATTACATAAACTGTGGAGGATTCAGACTTGAGCAATAACAATATCAGTGGGGACTGGAATATGACATATCACTTGCTGCCACATATATACATATAGACTATAGCGGCAGACACATCATCTGTTAATTGGGCATGTCATCCACTGCAATAAGTGCAGCACATCTGAAACGACTGTAAGGTTGGCGTAGCTGTGCCAGTAGATCAGCTTGCTGATCCCATATTCAGGCTACTATTCAGGTTATTATCCTGATACTTGCTTACCTAGATGGTCCCTAGATGACATATTTTTACAGAAAGAAAATCCTCTCAACCCACTTGTGCCTTAAAGAACAGCACTTGCTGGCATCTGAAAGATTTGGCAGTAGTCACCGCCTCTTGATGCTTCGGCTCATTACTGGCGTAGGCCAGAAACAGGTAGCTCTCTTCCCCCAATCATTACTAGAATAGTTTTTGAAAACAACAACAAAAACTGAGGTCTGAACCTAATTTACCCTCTAGCACCTTTATCCGGCTCTAGCAGCAGAAAGGGAGCTTATGATGACTGTCAGAGTAGGGGCAAGGCTCCTTAGCAGAAATGAAGCTGTATTACTAACGGGCAGAACCAGGTATTACTAGTATGACAAGAAAGTATTGTTAACTGTCACTTTTCAAAGTCTTTTCTATACAAGTAACAGACGGAAACTTCAGTAAATGGAAACTTTTATGATGCAGTAATCAAGGTTTTATTTACTTCCACAGCCGACTATTGCCATTATTGTCAGCTGTGCTGACAATGAAGAATCTCCCTACCACTGTTGGGAATTATCCCGTGTCTTGCAATAGCCAATGGTTATCTTGCATAACCAGGGGCTATGATTGCCATATTGTTCTTATTAACCAGCCTTTTAGGAAAGGTTGTTCATGGTTGAAGGTGTGATGCATCCCTTAATAAGCATGTAACCTTCCTTATTTACAGTGTTCCCTGAATGCTAAGTGATTATGTATACAGTGAATATTTCATGCCTTTTTCCCTTCCTCCAAGAATGTATACAATGTAAGCAAATTAAAGCTGTTGGTTGTAAGGAATTAGCAAGTGATTCCCCTGCGGAGGGTCTCTCAGTTTATGAATGCTACTAATAAGCCAATAAGTAGGAGAGTTTCCTCAGTGTGCAATTACTTACTTCTCATCTCAGCAGGTTTGTTTGTTTTTTATTTAATCATCAGCAAAATAACCCGTGTAAATCACAAAGTAGTCTAGTTGTTTGATCATTCCCTTTCTTTGTGCTAGTCCGTTGATATTTAAGCTCCCATTTCAGTCAACTCTAAAAGGATGTTTTCCAGAGAAACTATATGTCTCATTTGATGCTATATTTGTCATTTGAAGAAAACATGCATGTTGCTAGGTTGGCAGTAAGCGTACACGTATGAAAGCAGGCCCAGTCTCGGGCCACCATGAGTTCCTTCTGCAAGAGACCAAGAGTCCTTCAGCTTTATTGACCTAAGGAGCAGGTCAGATATGATGGCCATTTTAACAAAGACATTTATTGAATACAAAAATGCCTTTGCAGTCACACCACCTAATCAGTCTGAAAAATCTTAATTTTATTTGGCTTTAAAATACTTCAAGATAACAGCACAATACGGGCTGACATGCCAGATGAAAGGCTAATACTTAGTCTTTTTGAAGTCAGGACAGACATGCAAATTAACATCTGACTGGAGTTGGTAAGCCTTTTGGCAAACTCTAAGTGTCTTTTCACTTGCTAACTAAAGCAACCACTAACTCAAGAAGAAAGTAACTTTGCCACCAGGCAAATAAAACACTTGCGCGTCTGTTTAAAAAAAAAAGTCTCTATGGTAAGCTATCGGCTAAGTTTTGCTGGTTTTGTGTAGCACTGGGGATTGTTCTGGACAGTTACAGAAAGCTCTGCAAATATTTTTCCTTTCATCCAGCTTGTGTGCGAGCAAGGCAACCGCATACTAACTGTAGCACGTTCACCTCTTATTTTCTATGATCAAGCAGATGGTGAAGTGTGCGCAAGAGTATCCTTGAAAGTATTAACTTAGGATCGATCCGGATTCAGGTAAAAGGCAGGAATATATTCAGCCTTCCTATGGATCACGCCAAAGGAAGGATAATATTTTCACCTATCAGCCTGACCTGAAGAATACGACTTCTAAGGCCACCATCATGGAAAATTAATGCTCTTACACGTGTCTTAATGTGGGGCTAAATACTGCAAGTACCGTAAAACAACATTTTAAATGAAATTTTATATAACAGTTTCAAAAGAAGGAAGATCTAACAAAATGAATGCTCTTTTCAACATCAGAATAAGCTTTCTTCCCCACAGAAATGCACAGCACTCTATAAAACTACTAAGGGATTAAGGTATGTGGAATATGTGGCAAATATTATAGGGATCTGAGTTTTTATCCTGCTTCATGTGAGGAAAAAAAGTATTTAACTGCTTGGCTCCCGCTGCTCTTGAACAAAAATCCAATGCTTCATTAATATTTATCCCTTTTTCTTCTAAACCTACTATACATACTCTCTTTTGGAGATTCAGGAAAGCCAGCAATTATCACATCAAAGGTCATCAGTCCACCAGGGAAACTTCAGTCTTTAACTGGTGGAGAATTGCTGCAGCTTTTGCAAACATCTCAGATCAGGCAAGCAAGTGTTTTCCCTCCTCCCTTCCCTCCTGTGACTCTTGTTGGTTTTATTTAATCAGCTTAGGAGACCTCCTTAGCTTTTCTGTGATGCCATACACTATCCTAGACATCAAAAAGATTTTTATATCACCGTTATATTGACACAGGGGGAACAAAAACATAACAATGGTTTAATCATGCTGCACAATAGCATGCTGGTCCAGTCTGAAATAGTCTGAGGGACTAACTCTTTGCTTAAATTTCCCAAAAGATATTTTTGTTAAGCTCCATTCTGAAATTACTGGCAAAACTCCCACTTATTTCAATAGTAGCAGTAGCAGTAGAGAAAGAAGGCAATCGGTGCAGATGAAAATGACAGAGGTGTTCAAGTTACTGAAGAGCAGAAATCAGCAGAACCATTGAAAAAAAAGAAGATTCTACTCCTGCCAACATCAAGCATTAAATAAAAAAGGTATGAGTCAAATCCCAAGATAAATCAAGAAATTGGTTTCAAAATAATGATATTAAAAAAAACCCGCTGTGTTCATGTTATTTATCTTTTGGCTTCTTAGCCTTTATGGTTGTACATTTTGAAAGTTTTTTTGGCAATTATAAGTCCTAAAGAACATTTCTTTTTCCTTCCAAATGAGAGATAAGTTTTCCCAGAATCGTACGATGCCAGAAATGAGATGCCTGATAAAACAGAAAAAGTTGGCAACGCTATAAATGTCTGTTCTTCAGGACTGAAGGAGACAGTTTAGATAACACACCACGGTAAGGGAACCACACTCATCTATGTTAACAGCCTCACTGGAGAAGAGATGACCAAACATCATTAATTCTGACAGTATCACTTTTGTTTGGCTCTTGTACCTTTGCATAACGACTTGATTTAGGTATGTACGAATCTTGATGCTAATCAAGACGTGACTTCAGCTTCATGTAGGCTGCTAGCTTGGGCAAGTTACCGCCACTAAAACAAAGTATCATTCAGTGCTTAAAAAAATCATTAAAATAAATTAACAAATTTAGCAGAACTGTCAGGGAGTACTGCAGCATTTTGTCTGAAGTACCATTTCTTTCTGACTGCTATTTCTGGCTCTGATCCTCTGCACAACTCCTGTGGCCAAGTCCCATTAAATAAAAGTCTTTCCTACTTAATGTGTGAAGCTGTGCAGGGAATTTGCCTTCGCAATACCATAAAGCAAAACCCAACAATTTTATCCAACTTACTATTTTAATGTAATTAGTTAGCTGATTTGATTTAATCATTTAATCCATGCTCCCCAGTGCCTCCTTCAAAGACAGAGCGTAGGAGTAGCGAACACTCCTATGTACTGAGCCAAGCCAGCTATATGTTTCTGAAGCATGGTTTTCATTTTGATAGAATTACAAGTTTGCAGTTCTATGTTTCTCTTTTTCTTCAGTAAACTAAGCTCATGTATGCAGGGGTGGAGACCCATATGAAAAGTCACAGAACTATGAAATTTCAGCCCTTCTCACCAGCTCCTCTCTATTTTCTGCCCTCCTTACTGAGAGGAAGCTGGTAGATCCCTCCTGCATGAGAAACTCTCCTCAGCTCCCACTGCCTTTGGTAACCGTTTTAGTGAGGCTCCTGCTCTTTTTCTCATTTCAGTAGGGCAGAAGGGGAGAAGAGGGAGACAGAACAGAACAATTATTTCTTCTTCGAGATAACTGAGAGACCTGCTGTCCTCTTGGTGTGTGCTGGCAAGATTGGAAACGCTGACATTGCTACTATAGCTCTGCATTGCATAATGGCCTAAAGTGCCTTAGCACACCCTGCTAATGCAGGACCTCCTGCACAGTTAATTTACTTAATATAAATATAGCCATGTGTTTCTAATGTACTTTCATATTACCGCACCTACTCTTGGGTTGTTAAGTGTTCAGCCTTGTTGGCCTAGCAAAGTAAACTTAAGAATTAACTAGAAGTGTTTTTGTTTAGAAGTGGACTTTGTTAAGAGTCACTTGAAATGTTAAACGATTAATTTGTTCAAATAGCCAAAGTGACTGAACATTTGAGCTTGGCTTCAGAACATGAATATTCTCACAGCAAAATACAGCAGTGCTGAGGAAATTTGTTGAAGGCTACGGCATGAAAGAACTGAATCATCCTCTGAGGAAGAGACATTTCTTCAGTCTTGAACTGAGCATGTAAACGAGTAGAGTAGAGCAAACAAGCTGCCATTAGAGCAGTGAAATTTTAGTATTTTGTTTCATGAGTAGATCATTTGACCATGCTGACATTATCACCATCTTAATTCCTAGTTACTGCTCTGCCTTTAGCCATGTTAATTCTGGTATAATTCAATTAGAGTTGACAAGCACAGCAGAAAGCAGCTACGGAAATAGCTCAACTTGGCTTTCACTCAGTTGCACTGGAAGGGTACTCAGGTGAACTGAAAGGAGTTCCCCAGGCAGGGAAGAGCTGGAAGCAGACTAAGGGTAGCAAGTCTGCTGTGCGAAGGCCAAGTATGGCTCTTGAGTTAGATCCTTAGCAGAGAAAATAACAGCAGAGACCACAAAGGCATTTTTTAAGCTTTGTGTTATAAAAACAGCGACACCATTCCCCTTGGATAAAAATTCACTCTCAATACCAAAGCTTTCTCCTGTCAACACTCAACTACAGTAATACCGCCAGAGCAGTTAAGAGTTATTAGAAACACGCCCAGGCACCCAAGCTGCTACAAACCGTTAGCCTGTACAAAGAACAGAAATGATGATCCAAAAAAAGTTGTTCTTCTTAGTTGCTTCTGGGTAGAGTCATAAGCACTGATTTCCAGCTATCTACAAAGAAACGGTTCTGAGCATGGTACCCAACAGACCATCTATTTCCTGGGCTACAACTCTGTAATGGGGACACCTTGAAGACTAGCCCATTAGTTTGAGAGTGAGTATTAGCTGGAAAAGAACTAGTTTTACCTCTTGGCCTGTCAGACAATAGATTAATTTACCTGCCAGAGAACTTAAAAGTTTCTGAAGCTTCTGGGAAAGATGTAAGTGTATAAAACAGAGAATGGGCAGTATGCGGCAGGGGGATTTCCACAGCCTGGGCCTTCCTTTTCCTACAGGCTAAGGAAATTCAGTTGAAGAATACAGTATCTATGAAGCTGGACTGCACCTTTGGAAGGGCAGAGGTTGTAAAGAACAGATAGTTTTGCATTTTAAGGAATTTGTAATGTGCCTATAGGCTAGCACAAATGAGATTAAAAAGAAGTATTTCCAGTGCTTTATGTGAGATGCAGTATTCTTTACTTATTGCCCTCAGGCACTGCATATTGCAGGGCTGTTGCCTGTCTAGATAGGAGGCCATGATTAACTGATGATTCATTAGCTTAACTAGTATACTCTTCAAATTCACTCCTTTCACAAGTAATTCCTTAAATGACTTAGATCATGTAGACAAATTTGGGCAATTATTGACATAGCTCAAATATTTCAACCCTTTTAACAGAAAGAAAAAGGCTCAAAAGAAATACAAGCAAAGTGAAGTCTTACCAAATGTCCTTAGTGAAGTTTTCTATGGGGTCACAGGTAACAGATTTTTTGGCTCCACAGAGCTTTCAGAATCTGCTCCTCATAGCATGTCTTTGGTGCTTGCTTTGATAAGAAAAGATCAAGGGACTTGCTCAGACAAATAGCTAGACACAGTTAGAACTACCTGTATTTATGGGAGTTCCCAGTGCAATTAATGGACAATACCAACAGTAGTTTCTTTCTCAGCTTAGGCCGTGCCTTAATTTTGTCACTATGTTTACATTAAATGTCTGGGAAGTTTTAGTTAGAATCTTGTCTACAATTTCAATCTAGAAATACTTTCTATATATGATTGCCACCATCTGGCCTAACAGGGCTATATCCTGTCAAATATCAACCAATCACAAATGGATCCAGCTGTATTCCAACAGTAAAGAAAATGATCTCAATATAGCTTTTATCTACTTTTCAAATTGTGACGCTTAATTATATTTTATTTAGAATTTTTTTGATGATAGGGGGCTATAGAAATGAAAAATATTTGCAACCCATGGAGACCTTTGCTTCAGCACAACAGAGATGCTTTTCTTGTTATGCTTTCTCTAATTATGTTTCAGTCTGTCCATGGACCTTAGCTTTCCTTTGTCTAACAGTATGCTTGAGGTTTCTGGATTTCATTTCTACATAAATTAACATCATAGCTTCAGAACCTACACTCTTTGAAACCAGACTTTTGAAAGTAAATTAAAAATAAAGAAATGAATATACAATTATAAAGAATCTGGGGGGGATATCCCCAAAGTTTATTGTCCAGAATTCTCTGCAATCCCACCTTTTGGCAGGAAAGCAAAATCAAGGCCAGTTAGTGACTGCTTCTAAGAACAACCTCATTTGGAAGTGCCTCCATCATGTACGGAAACAGCATCCTGCAACTACAGCAACTTTCACAGCTATCATAAATCACTAAAATTTTAATAAAACTGAGGCTAGGCTTTCAAGATTACTCTAGTAAAAATGTGTCTAGCTATTATATGAGAAAAGTGCATGTAGTTGAGAGAAAATCAAATAATCAGAGCTGGAGAATTATTTCGTGCTGTAGGCTTACAAGAGCTGCCCAGTCCATGGTGCCAGTGTCAGTCTAGGATCAATGTGAAGTACAGTTTAGAGATGAATACACATCCTTAAGATCAGTCCCTTATTGACAGCTTAAAAACATTTCTCCTCTAAACCAAACTAAGCATTAAAAAGCCCTCACTCTATATGCCCCAAGAGTTGGTTTTGGAATGCGTGGACAGCCCTGATTGAACACAGCAAAGGGATGAGAAGGGATGGTAAAGACAGTCACAGCTGTGTGCAGAATCAACACAGGGCTCTCACTTGCACCTGACACGCAAAAACAGCCTCAGAAGATGCTCTAGTAGCTGTGGTACCTCAGTAATGCATTGTGTGACATGGACTAAGGCATCAAGTCCACCCCACCAGCACTCACACACAAGGGAAGGATGCTTGGGGGCTCCAAGCTGCTCCTCCCAGCACTTCAGAAGGACTTGTTCAGTAAGACACAAAACCAAACAAACCATCTGTAATCTTGTGGCACTGTGCCTCCACTAATAAATCCCAAATTCCTCTTCTAGCAAAAGGGATCATGGTGCAGAGGCAACAGCTTCACTCCCCTCCTTTCCACCTGCCAGCCACAGGGTTGCCACCAACGCCAGCTCCACTATGAGCTTGGCAGACCCAGCTTTGAGCCTAAATTAATAGAGCCCAGCTGGATACAGGTTGATAGCATCAAGTGTTCCTCTGTGTTTCCCAGGGAACCAGCTTACCATGGAGCCAGATAAGATTCATATGGGCTTATTAACTCCAGCTCTGTGTAATGCAAAAGCAGCTGTACTGATTACAGAGTTGAGATGCTCCTGGAAGCAGCGTAGCCGCATTCATATGGCTCTGAGCTTCAGCTAATATCTGTGGCATGAATAATCCACAACACATGGATAATCAAGTGCTGACTGTATTTGCTTCTGAATGGGTGCACAACCAACATATCTAGTGAGGCAGTGCTGAGACAAAAGAATTTGAGAGCTCTACATCTAGAAATTCAAACTCTTATTTCTAAGCTGTTAGCAACTGGCTTTACACAAAAAAACAAGGCTGAATCTCTTATTTAGAGGAAAGAATTTTATTACTCAGAGTTAAATTCACCTTCATGCACAAGATCAAGCACAAAAATCTATGAATCGCTTCAGGTCCATTTTGAAGACTTATCTGAGATGTCAGGCTGAACGTCTCTAAATGTATGAACATATTCTTGAGGACTCCACTCTGCATAATGTTAAACAACTTCTGAAGGTGATGAGTTCTCCTACTCTATGGCAATAATCATTACTTGGAATTGTTCAGACCATACCGGACCAGCTCTCTAACTTCTAGTTTTAATATTTTCATTGGACATGAATAAGTGCAATTAACTTACGTAATGCTTAAGGGAAGTTATCATTACTAAATGGTTACTGAGCACCCTGAATATCTTAATCATGGGACAGATACTCTAGAAAGAGTTACTGACCTCATCAATCCAGGCATATATATTCCTTTTGTGGTAGGTAAATGCATGTGAAAGTAGGTTGGCCATACACTGGATTTTAATTATACCTGGGGGATACCTAATGGAATAGTTTGAAATTTATTCATGTTAAAATCACAGCACTTTTAATCCAGTTACAGTCTGTATTTCATACATATATCTGCACCTACTTAAATCATTACACTGGCTGGGATTCACCTCCTTATTGTAGAAACCTAGATTTAAGTATCAGAAAGTAGATGTCACCACATGAGGTAGGTGTCTAAGCTCCCATTACAGAGGGGTTCTACTCTATACAGCCTGTATAATCTGGAAAGCTCTTCGGCTGACCAGGTGCAGATGCTTGGCCAGCTCTCCTGGCTCCACCAGCTGGACTGATGAGAACACAATTACCTATAATGGAAGCTCAGATAGTTACACACTGACACCTAATATCGAAGTCCCTGAATCCTACCCAGTACATCACGTAATTGGTGTAATTTACAAGGTATTACCTCACCTCGCTACTGAAAATGTATTGAAAAGCAAAAAATTGAAAAAATTTTCAGAAGTAACCAAACTACTATACATACACAGACTAAAATCTCCATGGAGATGCTCCCCTACCTCAAAGGGTTATAGTACAACTGTGAAAAGTACAGAGAAAGGCAAAGAGGATGAAAGCTTGGTCACATCTGGGAGGGTTTCTTAAATTCTTATGATTTACCAGCTTGTGTCTGGGGGCATCGACAACAAACTAGTTCGGAGATATATCAATATCTATACATTTATATATCTATATATCTATATCTACATCTGTCTATACCTATTGCCACACATGCGCACACATACATGTGTTATTTTCCTTTCTTACACATGTATATGAAACCCAGTATGATTATTTCCTCACAAAGAAAGAGAAAGCATATTATTGTCCTGTAATCTGCAGTTGGAAAGAAAAAATTATACTTGTGATCAGAAACATCAGTTATAATCCTGAATTTTAACAGCATAAGCCAATGTGATACTGTTGCCTTTGGAAGAATGATCTTGACATAAGACGTCCCTTGCCACATTAAAAATATTGCCTTATTTATTTTCCTTTGCTTTGTGGAAGATGTGCCTGAGTAGCCAGTGCTATTATGAGAGAAAGACTGGCACAGTTTTGCCTTATAACGCTTGTTTGCCTTCTCCTGAAGCCTAATAATCCATGATACTCTACGGTGCCCTCTTCTTCTCCTTCTGCTCAGCTGTGCTAGGGAAGCTGTCCAGATCCCAGATTTTCCTATGAAGAGCCTGGGGGCAAACTCTACTAGATTTCCAGATAGTATCCCACCATATTGCCTCATCTCCAGTAAGAAGCAATAAGGATGCATCTGAGAAGAGAATAAAAAGACAAAATGTTTAGGTAAGAGTTGGGGAATCTTCTTTGAAGAGTAAAAATATAATGAGAGGAAAGGGAGAAGAGAGCCAGTGATACAAAATGGCACAGAGGTGAGAAAGGCATGTCCGCACACAAGTCTGTCCTGATTAAGCTAATCAGTTTCAGTTAAACCCCTGCATGGACACCTCTGGGAACTGTGACACATATGCGAACAAATGAACAAACTCTACAATATTCAGGTCACTATAGCATGAACCGATGTGCTCTTCAGCAAACATGCAACAAATCACATCGGTGCCCTTCCGGAGAATCTTAGGAGCTTAACTTTAGAAAAGCAATTAAAATAATCCTTACCTGTCGTGCTCATGGGCTGGAGATATCTGCAATTCCTTGGAAACTTAGGATTTAGGGCCTGCTCAGTTACCACACTGTCTTTGTCACGCTGATTACCTAAGATCCTGCCTTTCAGCTAAAGATGTTTGGGAGATGCAAAACAGGCATAATTCTCCAGAGGAGCCCAAATTGCAAGGTGCACCTTGGCCATGGAAAATTTCTAAGATGGTAGGGATCTGTTAGGAAACTGGAGATCTGAGCTTCAAGCCCTCCTCCTCCTCCTGCTGACGTTTGGAGCTACAGCTCCTCCCAGGAGAGCTCCTCAGTCACCAGGCAATGCTGGCAAAAGCTTCAACATGCCTCTACTGGAGAAGCTGCCCCAGGCAAACTCCATGTGCTTGGGAGGAGGAGAGGGACCTCTGCAGGTCTCTGCAGGTCAGATCACTTGCTGGGAGGACAGATGCCGGCATTCTTGACACCTTCCTGCTTTTTCTTAAATGCTAGTTTTGGGCTAAAGGTATAAATAGTCTGGGAGGAAGCACTGAAACTGAGGATAGGACACCAGGCTCGAGCATCGGTTTCACAGTTTGTACAAGAGACAGACACCTAGGGTAGCCATCCTTTTGTCATCCCCAGAAGCTGTTTCCATTTCCCTTTTCTCAGACCCCAAAACATCTCCCACACATAATGTTGGTGTCTGATTTTATACACAAAATTCTGTTCCCACAGCATCACAACATTTAACTTCCTTTGTTGGCTTCTGTTACAAGGATACAACTGTTTTCTTCACCACTAAAATGTACGTGAGAAGCTATGTTTAGTTGGTGAATCTTTGCGAGACACCAGGCTCCCATGTGAGCAGCTTAATGCACTTTCTGATTACCTGTTAAAGATGACTGAAACACTGTACAAATGTTGGTATTGCTACATGACTGGTTTATGTCACTCAATAACCCATGAAGGACCCAGCAAAACAGTGCACTTTAGCTCCATTCCTGAGTTTCAGCTATTTGATCAGATCTTAGGAAAGATGCTTGCAAAGTTTCACGGAGACTATTATTTTTTTTCTAACTGCAGCTGTAAGGTTGGTTTGAACTACCATACCAAAACTTATTCAGTCAAAACATGCATTAAAAATATATATATATTAATGAACTTTTCTGTTTCTTTTATGATCAATAAGATATCCGCTACCTTGGTAGTCAGCTTCAAAATTGTTTGCTATTTAGCTAAAGGCATAAAAATTCCTTTGGGAGGCCTGAACTAAATGAAGCTATAGATTTCAGAGCCAGAGGTTTAATAATTCCCTCTGCTCTATGCTAAAAGGCACAGAGCCCTCTCAGGCAGAGGCTAACAGCTTGCCAGATTCATTGGATGTATGCTAAAAAGACCATGATCCACTCAAACACAGAAACAACTTGTCATTACTTGCACTGTCAGTACCTGAAAACATGTGACCTTTGCTGCTGGCAAAGTAACATCTTATAGCCCAAAGGTACATTAAATGAGCTTAACATAGAATCAGTTTGACACTAACATTAATCTAGGGCATGTGGACTTAGGAGAATCACAAATCTTCTTTTATAGCTTGAAGCAGGTCAAACATCTCCCTTTATAGAAATAGCATTTGAGTTGATGCAGCTTAAGAAAATACCCATTATTTAAAATAAATACCTCTAAGATATATACCAGAAAATTTAGTTAAGTAGCTGCACTCTGTCCTGCTTACTTTTTCTCTGGGGTTTTAATAGTACAAATTATTCTACTCAACATTCAAGTCTTGTTTAGTTTAAAGTCCCATGTCCCTGAAATGACTGCGTTTAAATGATGGGTGAAATGATCCTTCTTATTGTCTTTATATAGTGTAGTACCGCTATTTTAAAATGTGTTTCTTTGTTGGTATTTATGTATAAGACATAAGTGCTGCAAAAAGAATAAAAATATAACAGCTAGAAGTATCTTATATAGCCACTCAAACAGAATGCACACAAATTTTAAGTTTGTATTTTAAAAATTGATAGATGACAGTATTTTGTTTGTCTCAAGAACGCACAGAAACTATTGTCCTGCACTGAAAATTCAGTTTGCAAAGTGATACCTTCTTATTCAACAACCCTCTTCTTACTATATAAATAATAAACTTCAGAACTACTCCAAAAATAAAACAGAACATTTTAGTCTTTTTTTCTGTTAACTCTTTCTGAACAATTACGCAAAATTATTAAACAGAACTTATGTCACCTTGTGTAATAACTCAATAGTTAATGACATTCTGCTCAGATATACTAGGGCAAATCCTCCAGAGGCAAGTGGGTTGTTCAGATACTATATTGGTGATAATCTAAAGAGTAACTACTCTTTAGAGTAGTTATGAGAGTCATAGTATGTATATGTATATGTATGTACATATACATATACATGTATACAGGGCACTTGAAGTTCCTAGCCTGTAATCTTTCCTAAAGGTAAACGTCTAAATGCATCCTGTATACTTTTAGTACTAATGATTTATAAGCTGGAAGCTAAGTTTGCAAAACTGCCTGCTGGACAGCACAACTACATGCTTATAACTTTAATACATTCACTGCAACAATTATCAAATCACAGAGGACATGGGTACCTCATGATATTGGTCTTATGGTAGGGCTGCATTTTAATAAAAATCGCCAGAACCTTCTCAAAACTCTGAAACCCCAATAAGAGCAGCTCAACCTGCAAAATGTTCCTGGAACGAAACGGACCCACTCATCTCTCTTCCATCATATTTTCTTCCAACAAACACCTAATAAGCATCCCTGTGCTCTCTGTTACAGGGCACACCTTCTTTGAATTAGTTGTTACATCTTTGCCCCGGTGTATTTCAGCATTATGAGAATGCTGCCATTCTAGATCTTCAGCTCTGTGTCACCTCCCTTTAATTTTTTCCCAGTTTGTCTGGATGTGATAGAATATTTAGACTGGGAAAGAGCCTCTCAGCAGAAGGCCAGCAGAAAATTCAAGTACACCTTCAGTCCAATAATCTATTCACATATTCAGAAAGGTGGTACAACACTTTGTAACTACTAGAAGGGATATCACGGGTATTTCTCTCTTCCGGAAAAGACAAAAACAACCCTCCTAAAAACCTAACATACTTTTCATGTTTCATAAGGTTAAAAATTCATCACAATCCAGCCAAGTACCTTGAGGAGTAAAGGTCTTCCACTGTGTTTGCTTTGAGCATAACAAAAGAATGTAATCCTCCGAGATTATTAGGTATAACCTTAGCATGAGGATCTGCAAATGCTGTTCACTACTTCTGTGCCATTGGTTGGGGCGTTTATATGTTCACCTAAATCACAACCCAAATTCAAAGTCCGTGTTTCCACAGAAAAACTGTATTTGCTCATTGTCTTCTGGCATTCTGGATGATAGCCATACTTATGCATAGTTTTAAATATTTAGGAATGTACAGTGCACATAATTTCTTCATCTGACACTATTTAGCTGTGTAAAGTTGTAGGGAAGGCCTACTACCTGAAAGAGAAAGTTAATGTGTGTGTGTAAGAATCTAAAAATGCTGGTGAAGAATGTTTTCATTTCAGTTACCATTACTTTGTCATCATATCTCTATTTGCTTTCAATTTGTTGCATGGTTGAACATTATCACTCAGTCATGTCTAGCTACTTATAAATATAGAATTAATGGCTATAAGGCCTTGCTTTGTTAATCAGTGGTTGTTTTTTATTGCCTTAACTGTCTTAATTTACATCTCAAAGGATTTCAAAATCCCATAGAAACTCTGGACCTGATAGTCTAAGGGTCTGCGAATGCCTTTAGTGGGAAGCGGGGTGGCCTGCAGCTTCCAGGATCAGTTCCTAAAGATAAACATGACCGCTGTGGGACAGGCAGCTTCTGGGGTGTGAAGCCTGGGATTTCTTAATGGCATTTATGAGCATCCTACATTTGTGTTACTGCATTATCCAAGTTCCGCACAATCTTAAATACATTTATCTTTGCAACTAGCCTGCGAGTTGGTGACTTTAGCGCTGTTACACAGGAAGTCTTGACTGGAGCAAGCAGCTGAGACTAAATTCTTCTAAGTACTAGGTTAATAAACTAAGCAGCTTTCTCATTGCAGTGAGTGCCCCCTCTCTGCACCAAAGGGGCTGAGAGGGTAGGGGGCTTATTTAGAGTTTCTCTCATATATACTTCATCTTTCATCTATAAACACTCCAATATATTAATAACTGCAAAATTCATTTTTCTTCCTAATGAGGAATAACATGTAAAACACGGTTGATGTTTTCCCCAGAAACTCATACTGTCCTCACAGAAGGACATACTGTCCTCACTTCCAACATTTCTTTAGGCAATAGCCTATACTTAACTGGTACATAATCTGATTGCTTGTCAAAACTAAAACTTATCTGGCCTTAGCATGACACAGAAAACAGGCCCTTTCCTTCTTCCTTCTGGGAATGGATTGAGGAAGCAATAGGGACAACAATGAGCAAAGAAATGTTGTCTAAGATCTGTAAATCTGCAAGGCAACAATAAATGCTTGAAAGTTTTCCTATTAGTGCTTCTTGGCCCTCATTCAATAAGCTACTTCATTGCTATGTCAATAATATAAACGTATGTAAACATTGTCTAAGTACTTTTCTCACTAAAAGCAGATTTAAGCAGTTGTAGATAAGTTAATTTTTCTTATGATGACTGAAAAAGTCCTCTATGCAGAAATGTTACTTATCCATATACTTAACTCAAACAACATTTGCACTTTTAATGTTACTCTATCTCCATCACTTTTGATGTCACATTAGGGAGTTCTGTCTGTATGGTTTTGGTTTAGCTGTTTTGCTTTTGTCATTCTGGTCTCAATGCATAAAGCTAAGGAGGAGTTCTCTCTCTAGGATTCTTTTTTTCCTTTCCCTGACTATATCATTACAATCTTAATGATACTATATGTCTACTTCCTAATAAAGACATTTTGCATTTTTTACTAGAAAACCAGCAAGATACTTTTGGATCAAGTTACTGGCACTAGAAGCATGTGGCTGAAAAAAAAATTGCATTCTTCTTAAACATCCGTTTGAATGAAAATATTTGGAAGGGGTAGAGGAAATAATGTAATAGATGATTCTCTGAAAAAATTCACTTAAAAACATTCCTTACAAGCAATATTGAAAGTATTTTTATTGGACTACATTTGTCTTATTCTGATGCCCTTGAATAGTACCGGTTCTGCAGTAAGGGATGATAATACAATTGATATTGGTTAGGAAGGAAGTGACTTGGCTTTTATGTGAAAAAGAAACCGCCTAAAGGTGGGAAAACTTTCATAAATACTTGCAAAGATTGGCATTTTGAAAGCTTGACCTTGAAGTCCTAATAGTACAGCTAGACAAAACCTCCTGCCTTCAGTTTGGCACAGTCCAGAAGAAAAGCTTTTAGGATCTCTATTTCTCTTTTCCACCTTTCTGTTCCTGAGTATACTCCGAGCATACTGAGCACCTCACTTCTGACTATGTGTTCCTCATTAAGGTGTGCAATGCAGACAAATATGCCAGTAAGAAAAGCACCAAAGCAACCTGATCAGCAGCTGAACATCTCTTCTACTAAGTAGCAAGAGGAAAGGAAGAAAAAAATCCCATACTTCTCCTTTGGAGCTCCAGTGGTGTGAACAGATATAATATGGGTGAGCAGCAACAAAGGCAAACAAGTGCCTGTTGCTTCATATAAATGACATGCGGTAGGTTATGCAGATACCAAAAGTGATTCCCAGAATCTCCACCTTCATCTTCTAAAGGAAAAAGACAAGTTCACCGACTTTTTACTGTGTTTTTGACATGCTGTAAAAAAATTCCCTCTGGACCTTGATTAATGGTGTATAGAGAAAAACATAGAAATAGTTTATGTGTGAGATGCTGATGGCTAAAGGAAAACAAAGCAGGAAGCTCTTCTCCCAGGCCAGGACAGAAACGTGCTGTGGGCAAGACAGCCGGGGAATAAAGAGGAAGTGAAGGGGCAAAGCTGAATGTCTGTCTTGTTTTATCTGCTATATCTATTGTAATCAAAAGACATTTACCCATATGTATTTAAGGGGGAAAAAATGTATCTTTCAGCTAATAATCCCTTTCCTTATAAACCTCTTTTCCAAACTGAGAAACTTGACAGTATGAGAGGAAAAAAAGAGTTGAGAATGAATGAATTGTATTTCCAAAAGTGGAATATGCTAATTGGCTAAGAACTGAGGTCACTGACAGCAGAGTTCACTTGGGAGGGGTGCAGAAAGACATAGTTGAGCATATGTTTCTCAGCAGAAAATCTTTGTGTGGGTACATGCCTGAATGTGTGTGTGTGTGTGCAACACAGAGACTGTACCTCTATGTTAGAGGATTTTTCCCATAGGACTTGCCTATTTTTGGTAGGCATTTCCTTACAGCCTTTTAGAGGGAGAGAAAGAAAAAGCCTCCAGACAAGGAGATGAAAACCTTTGACAAGATCCTGGCTAGAGAAAGGCTGCCTGATTACACGCCTGATTCAGCACGACTTGGCTGTATCCCTTCTAGACAACTAATAATAAGGAAATATCACAGCACAGAAGGAGGAACCCTACAGAAAGATATTTCTGCTGTAGGCCTTCTAGCAGGATGTTCAGCAATACCTTTAGCTGACAGACCAGCCACAGTGGCCTCAGCATGCATGCAGTAAGATGAATAGTGACTTAGTGAACTGTAAAAAACTGTCATTTACATTTGCCGTATGTCCACATGCTCCCTGGCTTCCTAGCCTCACCTAACAAAGCTACTGCCCGTAGAGATTTGCCAAGTTATTCCGAGAGACCCATCTGACCATCTACCTAGTTATTGCTAGGTTTCTTGGTTGCAGATACCACTGATCAGCTTAGAACTCTTGACCTATAGATCCCTCACATGGACTCACTCTCCTAAGCCCTGTAACTTGGAGTGAAAAGTCTTAATGCAAGCCTCTTCTGTTCTTGTTTCAAGATCCTGCGCATGTCAGATTTAGTGAAATGGGGGTTGCAAGCTCTTACATGTCTCAGAATAAGCTGGAATCCAAAAGTCTGTTTGGAGCTGGGGCTGGGATATGTGTATGCGCACTAATGAAATTACATTTCTAAAAAAATCTGACCCCAAGGGTTAAGTTCTATTTGACTTAATTAGCTGAAGTTGGCTTTTGGAATGTCAGTGGATATTGTGCCAGGAAAGTCTTTGTACTGCTAGTGTCATTAACAGATTATATACATAAGAGACATGATTTTTAAGTTTTAGGTCAAAAGGTTGCCTTTTCATTTTTCTTGGCACTTTCCAACTATTTTATCCATGGTGAAAGTGATAACACTTTATTTCATAAATAATCTGAAGACATTCCTAATGTCGACAAATATGAATTACATTTATGCATACCCCGCAGTAAGTATGTAAGATAGTTTCATTGTATGAGTTATCATGACCCTAAACCTGTAGAGAAAAATGATGCTTTAAAAAATTTTTTTGCAAAGTTTCTGTACAACAAAATATGATGTAGTCAATGAAGAGTGAACCTCAAAAGTTTCAGGTTAGATAAACAATGTCCAAGCTACTTCTAAAAACAATTTAACCTTTGGTTCTACAAAAATTGCTTGGAAATCTTCCAATATAAAGTCCTTCATAAGATTATTTGTTCTTACTGCCTTTGGTAGACTGGGAATGCCATCAAAATGATCGCTTATCATTTCAATGAATAGAACTGGAAGGCACCTCAAAAAACAATCCAATTCATTCTCTCCAACAAAAGCAGGATCGCTAGTCTAACTCATGTTACTTCGTAACTTCCAGTTCTAAGGAAATCTAAGACATGCATTTTCTTGGCCCTGCTCTAGTTAACATCTTTAACAGCAACCCAGGAGAAATATGTTTCTAGAAAAGGTTGGTCTGGAGCTGGAGATAATAGCTACATCAATGGTATTGGACAACTTGGATCTCCTGGTAAGCTGGAGGCAAGCAAAAAATGTATGCTTTATACAGGGTCAATATGCGGTGATACAGGTGGAACGACAATGAAGTGGGCAGACCATACCCACAGGAATATACTGTCACTCTGGAAGCAATGGCTCTGAGAAGGATTTAGCAGAGATGAGGGTAGTCAGACAAACACAAACTCCTAATACCTTATTAAGATCATAATGAGGTCCAACACAGCCTCACAGACAATGAAGCCTACCTTAAGGAAGGGAATGAGAGGAAACAATTTTAGCTCTTTAACATCTTGTCCACGCTTTAAAAACACTACTCAAAATTTTGATAAGCTGGAGCAGCTGCAGAGAAGAATTAGCAGAATGGCCAAAGGACCAAGAAGGGTGTTTTATAGTCACATACTCCATGGCTCAGGCTGTTCATCCGAGTAATGGATTAAGGATGGACTTAGGATCTATGTCTACAAATACATATCCAGGGAACAGAAGTGAAGAAAAAGATAGATTTTCAGTCTCATAAGGGAAAGGCCAAAAGATATCAGATGACTAGAAATCACAGTTAGACTCATCCAAACTACAGTTTCAATAGAAATTGAGATTAAACCCTGCACAACTACCTGTGATGATATTCATCATTGGAGATTTTAAAACTAAAATTCTTTTTGTTCCCAAAGATATGTCCCCTTTCAAATAGGCATATACTTTGGCATAGGTTTTGAAAAAGAGCTAACTAGATAATTACATAAATCCCTCTGGCCATATAATTTTAACATACCACTACTTAAATTTCTAAAACACAAAACAAAGCCATGAACTTGCCCCTAACGGAAGAAACTGTAGGATGTTCATTACATAGGCATACCTCTTTTTAAAAGAATGATCAACCCAGTGAATAATCTAACTAGTTGAAAAATCTTATATTCTTTCTAGTTGTTAAAAAATGTTATTTGAAGATCTGATAATTTAAATTTTCTGAAATTAAAATACACTGAAAGCTAGCACATCAAATATTAACTGATTCCAAACAGAATTCCACACACAGACTCACACATGTGAAGTAAACTTGAAGTATACCAGCTCTCTTTCATTACTAGCAATGTCTTAATTTTAAATCTAAATTTACCTCTGCTACGCATACACCTGCTCTTAAGTCACATATAATTGCAAATTGCTTAACCAGAAATATTTTATGTAGATGAAGTGACAGAAAATACTATGGATGAGGAAAAAGCAAACCTCAGAACACTTTAAGTTTCCTGCTCTCTGATCTGTCATTTGACTTTATATTTTTATTTGTTGAGACATGTGATTTGATATTGTTTGCCTACTGCCATAATTCCCACATCACAAGGCCACCACACAACTTGCTACGACTGCCCAATTCCACCTAAAAGTTGGCCAGGCCTTGAAAGAACAAAACTAGTACAAATCATTTTGGAATTGCTTTGGCAGAGTCATATAAGACAGCTTGCATACTGCTTTTCCCTGCCATGACCAGCTGCGTGCAGTCAGATTAGCTTCTCGTTTTCATAATCGTCATGTTCACTTAAACAAGAGAAAATTCCAGACCTTCACTTTTTGCTTAATGTATATCTTTCCCTTCAGGAAAAGTGTGCTTTTATCCTGACATAACTCAAGCCTATAAAATATTTCTTTTCATACGTTCCAGAAAGGCATACATTTTGTTCACAGGATATTATTCAACCACCACAACATATACGAATTCTGAATGTCTGGAAAAATAGAAAGTTAATGCTAGCAAAATTCAGATTGAGCAGCTATCTGTATAATCATTTACTGGCTCACTGAAGTGTTAAGGGTCCTTAGGTTAGTCTTGAGCCTTTAAAGTTTGGCAGGATGGAACCTCCAGAAGATTTACTACAGCTTAATTATTGACCTAACATAATACTTAGGCTATGTAGCACATGCTGATGGCTTGTTTGGTTTAATTAATTACCGGGTAAGCGTTTTATTTTTGTACCTTTGAAGACTTCCTGCAGTTAATGTGCCTTGGTTAATTTTCATAGCATTGGACAGAAGTCTGTATGTCTTGCTCAGTGAATTTATTATAGGCAAAACCTGCAAAAGGGGGAAAACATGTTAATACTTATAGCTGCTAGGAATCACACATTTCAGTTGTAACACAAGCTCTGTTTATATTGGATTTAGAATTTGTTTGCAAAACTAAACTCATCCATTCCTCTTTACCCTGCTGAATCCCCTTGCAGAACCAAGTTAATCCATGCCTCATTTCCTTGCTTACAAATCAGCAAGTTATCATAGTCAAAAAAAGAAACATTAGAGAGCATACATTAATTTTTAAAGCTCCTGACTGCGCTGTGTTCTGTTCATTACTAAAGTACCTACTAATGTGCATCTGCTTTTCCAGTGCCTTAAGACACCTGAGAAGACTTACGGCAAACCTTCTAGTACATTAGCAAAAGCATTGGTTAAGTAGAAATTAAGCCCAAGTATTAAATAAATAATGTTGCTGTTTATATTTAAATATGCAGTAGAATTTTGCTGTTCTACAGACTGTAGGATTCAAAACGGAATAGCGCTCCCCTTCAGCAAAAACTCACCGTAACACCAGAACTCTGTACACAAGCTTTATTGAGATGCATCATTTCTACTGATTATTGTAAAATAAATGTATAAAATTGATAAGGTATATCTTATTTAGCTGTCAGAGTTAAATGGAAGTGTTTTTCTTTTGCATTCCCTGTGGGAAAAGCTATAGAATTTAACAGACTTGTCTCTCTCCAAGTTACACACAGTTTAATCTTACTGTTTGGCTGACAGAGCTTTTACTTCTCCAGCTTAGAATTCTAATGGATGGTTCAAACAGCACGACATCCCTCTCCACTCAGTTCTGTAAGTTGTCAGGATATTTTCTGAGAATATCTGTAATATCTTGATAGAATTGTCAGCTTTGGAGATAATTGTCTTGGCTTTTATAATTGGTCGTTCGTTTATTTATTCTTTCGTAAAATGAGGTAATACTCAAATCATCTAGAAGCTCTCACCGATCAGTTCATTTTGTCTTTAGGCAACTAAAATGTAACTCTCAGTATCTCCTGTGTTAATCTAAATTTCTCATTTGTCTTCTTCCTTTGACAGGAATCAGTTCGTCTCTGCTTTCTCCTCTCCTGACCTGAGCAGCTAATTAAGTTGCAGGATCTCACTGGCGACTCCAGTCTGGAGAAAGTTTTGTTTGTTTTCACAAACACAGGAAATACTACTGGCATGGTAGCTGTAGTTTCACCTTCCCTTAACCTGGATTAAAGGCAGGCTGCTGGCTGGAGAGACGTGCCCTCCTCTCCTTCCTGCCCCTGCCTCGTGCCTCCTGTCGCTGAGGGCAGCTGGGTAAAGGAACTCATCTGAGCAGGCATTAACCCTACCGCCAGACAACAGGTTCAATTTCAGATGGGTGAGCTGTGTCGCCTGGCTCGCTGCACAGTCACCCTACCGCTAATGCTACCCCAAGAAAGCGGCAGCACTGGGTGCCGCTACCCCAGCAGCCAGCAGCTACAGCGTCCTTGCACACGGGGGCCTGAAACCACCAGGCGAGAGTTTCCTGCCCAAGTCAGCAGGTCAGCCCGAAAGGCTTCTCCCTAGGCTTTTGTGTCTTTGGGAGCCAGCCCATCTGCTCCCCTTCCTCATGGTCTCTGTCCACCTGGCACAGCACTGTGCTGCAAAGGGCCCAGCCAAAGCCCTGTTGCCTGCTGCGCCTGAGCTCTTGCACAGCTCTGCATTTTCACTTTGTTTTTTTGGAACAAGCGTTCTTTGCTGTTTCTTGTAGCTGTTTTACAAAAACAGTGGCAACTAAGCCTATCTGTTTTGAGGATAATGAACCCAATTAGATTCTTCATTTGGAACTTCCGAAAGGTCAAAACCAACCCGATTAGGAAAACTCCGGTGACTTGTACAGGCCCCAGTACAGTGAACAATGAATACATATGGGGAGCATTATTTCATGCACAGCTGGGTACCTGAGGCCAAAAAATTGAAAACCCAGTGAAAACTGGGGCACTTATAGACTCCAGGGAACAGAGTGAGAGAAAAGAAAATGAAAGAACCCTCCCTCCGTTTAACAAACCTGAAATAGAGACAGGGTAAATCAAAGAACCTGAAGTACCTATATCTCCAATATACTGCTACAAAATGAAATGTAACCTTTGTTTCTCTAACACAGAACAGGTCAGCACAGTGGCACATACAGTGTCTGGGTGATGACTCACCATTTCAGTTAATCAGAAAGGACTGTGAATTTAAAGCACTATTTTTTAGGCTGCCAAGACTGTGAAGGTCTGGATAAGTTTGAATAAAAAGTTGCCAGTATTTGGGAACTTAACAAATTACCTCATAGTTATTATTATGCTATAAATAAGTACTTGCAATATTACAGTCCTCTAATTCTTACCTTTTACTTATGCAGGAAAGAAATATTGTCATGGTTTTTCCACTCTTTCACAGTTCAGTCTTTTTTTACTGTAATAAATAAAACAATGAAAGTTTTAACAATTTCTAAGAAATAAATTTAGTGATATTTTTAAAAGGGAAAGATAAATAGCTTTCATTTATATATATTTTTATATATATATATTTTTATATATATATTATTTCTAGGAATATATGCCAGAGCAATAAGAAATAAAGTAATGGATTTAGACCTTTCCCATAAACGTCACTGATAACATTGCCTCTAATTCCACCAGGGCAGGGTTACATCAAAGTATATTGCTAGTGAAGTATTCTTAATTTATCAACAGTTATCTTTCTTGTTATTAACTCCTTTCTTCAGAAGGTTATATTGACAGCGTGCAGTATCTACAGAGGGCAGTAGCTTTCTAAACCTGCTTCTTCAGGTGCAAAGCAGAAATTCAGTAAGACCTATTTAGATTCCAGTCAGTATGTTTAGTTAAGCCCCCTTCCTAACAAATCAAAAATAAATCAATGTGCTCTTAGGTTTTCAGGTTGCTAGCGGCAATACGTCTTCTGGTATTTCACCTTGAACGTTTAAGCTCAGAATCTAGACCGAGCACTCTTAATGTGCAGCAAAAATACAAAACTATTGAAATAATTGGAGAAGTGAAAAATACCATTGCTGTTCTATTACCTAATATGTATTTTGGCTCTCCTTCTTTAAAAGATTGGTTCTCTCCAGCTTTTAATAATATACTTTTTCCTGATCAGTTTTCAATTTTCTAGCTATGATGTAATAGTTAGGATAATCAGACCGAAGGTTTTCTTTGTGATTCTCACTAGCTACCATTGAACCATGTTGCTCGGCACTAACAGCACATGGAGTTATAGACAGCTAATGAAGACTAGCCTTTCTCTGTGGATACCTTCAATACTCTCTTCTCAGGCATTCCTATTTGTTTGGTCCAAGAGACTAAGAATTAAGAACAAATTCTCAAACTCCTCTTATCTGTTCCAACGGCCACATAAGCCTGTGTTTGACCACATCATAGGAGTCAGCTATGCTTTGCTGACCTTTTGAGAGAAGTATCTCCTAGGTGACTAGCACTAGGGATGGGTGAGTGCAGTATGCGTCTACCCACTGTGCATTTGAATGCACAGTAGCGTTACAAGCAACTTTCCCCCCAGCAAAATCTGTGGTGTAATGAAAGGGCAAGAAGTCACAAATGTGACTTCTGTTCACTTAGGATGCTGTTTTTCACTTACTGTATGAGCTAGACCATGTCTCAAGCACACAATGCAATGAAAGATTAACCATCAGCTACCATCTGAGAGGACCTGAAGAAAGGATAATTATACTAAAAGACATTTAATCAAATTGTTCTCTCAACTTTGAAACATGAATAAGGTCTTACTATGTTTTGTGACAGTTAGTTGTTGTAGTTGCGCTGAAGGGAGGGTCCTGATGCAAAGGCCAGATTTTTATTCTCAGGAATGTGAATGTAAATCCCAATGAAAGGGTGACTGCATGTAACTACCAAAGGACAGATTTTGGCGCTGAGCTTGCTATAAAAAAAGAGAATTGTTTTCTATTATTGTTGTTGTTACGGGAAACAAATTGGGAAAATAGCTTTTGGAAGGAAAGTGTTTTGTAATGGCCAAGAATGTAATAGTGGAGAAAATAATGAAAACGAATTATCAAGATGAAAATAAGCTAATGAAGAAAAAATGGTTAGAACAGCAAATGAAACAGAGGGAAGATACCTAAAAAACCTCAGCCCTCAGATCTTCCCTGTTCACAATCAACAAGCTGACTGCACATGTAAAAAGCTCTTTTCTACCTCTTTAAAATATCTCTGAGGGATACATTCATTTTTTATCTTTTCTCTCTTGCTCACCCCTGCACTGAAGATGCTAGTTCCACATCCACATGGTAAAGCAAAATCAAGAATCACTTATAGCACCAAGTGGAGGGAAACATTGGAACCTATTTATCTACACTTCCAAAAATGTAAAAATAATGGGCTGTTTCAGCATAGCAACGGTGAAATAAGTCATTGGACAATATACAGAAGAATGATTCCAGTACTATGGGAATCAAGAGGAATCTTTCCATTTACTTCAGTGGGTATTGAACTAGCCATTACAGAGCAGAAAAAGACACATGGAGATGGTAGCTACTATTGTCAAAATTTCCAGATCTCTGTTTTCCACATTCATGAGCATATGAAAATACAATACTTTCCAGTAGGTGCACAAGGGACTTCATTTATGACTTAACATTAGAAAGGATGCTATTCCATAAGTTTGTTCTACTGAAAACTGATCTATTATTTTCTTTAAATGCAGCTGTGTTTAAAGAAATTGCAGGAGCTTTTTCTTCTTTCTTTCATTTTTCTTCTTTAGGCTTCTGTGCACCACTTAATATCTAGATTCTGCATGCAACCTTATCCAGGAGCCTTGCCACAACGCATTTCCAACCTGTGGTACAGATGGAGCCTTACCATAATGCAAGATTAGTATTTACAGTTCTGCCTTTGAACAGCAGGTATTTAGATACAGCTGGACTGCCTATTGTTTGGGAATCCAAGGGGATGGTAGGTGTGTACGTGAGAGCAAGAGAAATCCCTGCTACATAGCATAAATACCCAATAAGACATACGACATGTGGAGATATTTCCACAGCTGGGACATATTGGTGATAGAGAATCATTCCAGAAGTAGCAATAGCTGACTGTTATTCACCTCCTGGGGCTCCTGTGATCTTATCTGAGCTCACAGAAGAAACATAGTTGCAAAACCTCCAAGATCCAGGGAGCTGCAGGGAGGGTTGTGTGTGATTCAGTGGAGAGGCAGAGCTTGATCTCTGAGTCAGCCCTGAACTTACTACTCAGCCTGATGCCAGAAAGGTCTTTCAGACAGGATGAAAATCCTAGGCGCACGTCCTTCTACAGATTCAGCTAGAGACGTTGTTCATGACTTCCTCAAACCAGCCGTGTATAAAGATTATTGATAAGCAGCAGCCTCCCATTTCACCCAGAAATAACTTAATTCTGCTGGAGAATGTAGTGCTTTCTGTGTGCACAAAGTGCTTTCGCATTTCTGGAGTTTAAATATTCCATGCATATAAGTTGCAAAAACCAGATGATTGTTTGCAATTGTAATTCACTGAAGACATAACAGTCTGGAAAATATTTTGGTGCTTAACTTTGCAAACGCCAATAAATGGACAAGAGAATCCAATTCCAGTCATCCAATCCCTTTTTGCTAGACCATCTACAGGGATGCAGAGCAATCTGAGCAACCACACTCTATGTAACCGTTCTCAATTCTCCTACGGCCTTAAATTCCTCATTGCCTTTAGCAGGCACTGTATGCAGTAAGAAGTATTTCTGACTAAGGAGATATTCTAATATTTCTCAGAACTACAGCTCCGTTATTGACACATAAGGGAGCTCCAGTACGCACAGTCTCTCCCACTATCTGGTACTGTTACCATGCTCTCCAGCTTTGTTCATGATAGATTCATAGACATAAGTTCATAAGTTCATATGATTCCATCTTCAATATGCTGGACATGGAAAGGGTAATTCAGTATCAGAGGCACAAAACGTCAGTGCCATCCCTTCCCCTGCCAACTTGCAGAAGAAAAGTTCTTGGTGTCATCTTTTTGAAAGGTGTGAAATACTACTTTAACCAATCATGAGCCAAAACTTTAATTTAAACTTTAAATTAAACTTTCTCTCTCTCTCTCTCCCTCCCTCCCTCCCTTCCTCTCTCCCTCTAGATATATGTTTCCCCCTGGACAAAAGACTCTGCTCATTGAATTTTTCATCATAATTTTGGTGGATATGACTGAAATATTGCCATATTATTTGATCATTCATTTGGAAAAATATGTTGGCCTGACATATCAAGTTATTTTGCTACATTGTAAAAACACATTGGATATAGAATTACAGTCTGCTTCCAAGTCTTTAGCTAGCTAGTGACAAAACTGGACACAGCTCTTACATTTGAAAAGAATGAAAGGCAAATTCTGCTTTCTAGATTATAGGTAGAAACCCAAACTAAAAATCTGACTTTCAAGTGAAGTAAAATAAAGGCAAAACTAAGCCTAGGTGGTGGGCAAGAAAAACACCATAAACACTCTTAAAAAAAATTCAGTTCAGCTCTGACACAGTAATCCACTTAACATTCAAATTGCAATTATTCCTACTTTGACTTCACCAAAAGATTTGTTTTGGTAAGTGTAGTAATACTGAATATAACTTTACTTTGGGGATATTGCCATTATTATTCCAATGGAATTAAGCTCTGGGGAAAGTGCAAGTAAATATAATGGATCTGAGAAATAGCAAAAGGGTGACAGAATCTTCTTGAAATAAACTGAACCTGACAGGCACTTATTCCTCCGAAATGACTCTTTTATACAAACTGTTATGGCTCCTATGACTGTAAAGTGTTCTTAACTATGTTGCTGCTATGCAGTTGCTGGAGAAGAAAACAAATACTTTGCATTTAAAAGGACATCTATCTCAATTTAGGTATTTGGGGTATAACGGCAGGCCCAAGACAGACTTAAAATGTAAGCTGATCCTCAAAATGCATGAAGGGGGGAGACAGAGCAGGAAATTTCTTTAGATGTGACTTGACGAGGGTTAATGAGCCCCCAATTATGAATGTGCTTTAAAACTCTGGCATCTCCCTTTGCCTCACTGTTCTGGTAGATCTAGTCTTTTCAGCAGCCAGATAAAGTCTGTTGTTCATTGAGAAACACAAACTACAGACAAGGTTGCTTGAGACAGAAAAATAACCCAGTGGTTTAATAAAGCAGACTTTTCCTATATTTCAGCACTTCAAATAACAAAGTCACTGTGACTTGAAAACTAACTATTGCTTATCGCTCTCTGAACGCAAAGAATAATATCACTACAATTAATGAACCAAAAGCAGGATGACCTTAATTTAAATATTTAAGGAACAATTTAGGAAGCTGAAGCATTGAAAAGGCAAGGAAGACTACTAGTTTGTCTCTGATTTGGAGAAGGCACAATTTTATTTGAAGACAGAAAGATAAAGAATTATAAGCAATAAGTCTTTTGTGCTACGTTATTCAATTGCTGTTGTGTTTGGGGATGGTTTTTGGAGAAATGTGGAACCATTCCACAGACACAACAGAGCTCTGCCTTCTGTTAAGGGCTGCAGGACCACTGAGGTTTGAACTCGTTCAAGCAGATCTGTCATGCTTTCAGTTCCCCCCCCCCCTTTTTTTTTTCTTGCAGTGGATTGAAACGTGACCAAAGAGCAGCAGGATTACAAATGGAAAAGATAATTCTCCCATGACATTTTTCTCAGTGCTTTGGGGAAAACACACACTTATAAATACATTCGCCTACGTCTGAACCAAGATGTGAAAAAAAATTAAGGAAAATTCACAAGACCTTTTTTATGAAATTGAAAACACACTTAAAAACTCTCCTATGTATTTGTTTTCTTTAGACTAATTAAGACTTCTGTTTTATGTTACCACAATAGAGACTGAACATTTGCAATGTGTTTACTGAGGTTAAAGGAATTATGGGATGAATTTGTATCTATTACATTATTACCCTTAAGCAACACTGTCGCACTGTGTGCAGTTGGGATTTATTTATATCAGACAAAAAGGTGACTTGTCAGTCTAATAAGAGGCATTTTACATGCTCAGTACATTATATAATACAGAATAGTAAAAAGATATCACAGAATGACAGAATGGTTTAGGTTGGAAGGGACCTCTGGAGATCATCTAGTCCAACCTCCCTGCTCAAGTAGGGTCCCAAGGGACCAAGGGGAAAAAAATCCTGCTTTATTGAAACGCTGCATTATCCTGCTGTGTAGCAGGGTTCAAGATGGAAGCAGAAGTATTTATGGATTGGCTATGATCTATAGGTTGCACAGCCTCTCTCGTATCTGTGTAATTTGTTATGCCTGTAGTTTTCCTTATCATGAACTGAAAAAAGGCAATTCTTGAAATAAAGTATTTCCAAAAGAGTGAAAAATAACTTAAATATTCTAACACTAAAGATACAAGGATTAACTTCTGTTGTCGCCTCCTCCCCTTCTCAGCACACACACAGAACAAGAATTCATTTCCCTTATTAAAACATGATGGTGGAACTAGTTTTTACTAACATAATATTTTTCCGTGTCCTACTCACAAACTCTAAAATACATTAGAGTCAAGCTTCAACTATATTAACTCTCCTTCTCCCAAGGAGAGTTTTTTCAATACACATCTTTTGAGTTTCTCTAGCAACATGGAGAACTACGAAAGCTCAAAATTGAAAAGCAACTTTAGATCTTAAAAAACTTTTAAAAATTCAACTTCTTTATTGTACATTGCTAAGTTTTCCTGTATCCTAAAGGCTGGAAGACTGGTAACAGCACTCTTTCCTTAACATTATGTTTTACAGGATAGCCCAATACCAAGACATCAGTAAAACTCAAGGCCCTGATTCATGATTTTTGGCACTTCATGCTATGCTAATTGAAGAAGTTAGTTCTTCCAGCTCTTCAACCTTCTGTGACCCAAACCTCTGCCCAAGGTTACTGTCCCTGTAACAGAGAAAGCAGATGGAAGGTATGCCCCAACGGGAGAGCTCTTCACTGCCTCTCATACATAGCCTGGCATATTAACTGTCATTTTGAAATGGCTACTTCGATTTAAGTCTACATGCAAAACCATGGATTGGAGTAGCCATGAAGAATTACTCGCTAGAGCATAGTCACATTCGTATTTGCAATGGGGCCTCTAATCTGCAGGAGCAGAGGTGGTGCAACAGCTGGGAAGGATAATTCCAAAATTATTCTGTTCAGGAGTGGAGGACTCATTCTTTTGTGGAGGTACTAGAACATGCTCAACTGTTATATGGTCAAAGCTCTTATGGCTGAAAGAGCACCATCAAAGAAATAAGAGACGTCCTTGCTGAGGGAGGTCACACATACATCTCTCCTAAGGCAGCACGGCAATTGCAAAGCTACAGGTTGATGTGGGTGCAGTATTGCAGTTATTTAAGGAATGCTGAGCCACTTTTGATGCATCCATACCAGTGGGTTTGCACCAATTTAAAAAGTCAGTAAATGCCTTTGTATACAAGGTCTTTCTGTAGACAGAGAGAGTAGCATCTTCACCTCTAATTTATAGCTAAGCAGCTTTGTGGTGACCACCGCTATCACATATTGGTTACCAACAAGAGGGTACAAGATGATGAATGAGTGAAGAGGGTGAAAAAGTACTGAATCAGACCATGTTTCCTGGCAACTCAGTTCAGTGAGTCAAAAGCAGCAGGACAGCAAGCAGGTTTAAGAGGTGACGGTTATTGAAGTTCAGGTTACTTTTAGTGTTTTCAATGCTAAACCTTAAAACAAGTATCAGAAACAATTTTTTCTTTTGCCTCGTCTTTCTAAAAATCCATGACAGTTTCTACTTATTCCTTCACCTTGTGGAACTCTGGAAAAGAGAGGTCAGATGTTGACCAAGTTTCAGGAAAGATGCATTCTACTCTAAGAATTCCAGAAGTGGCTGAATGGTGCAGGAGGTCACATTACTTACATCACTTGCATAATGTGTTAGTCAGCAGTTGGCCTCAGAGCAAAACCCAGGATATTCTTGTGTCCCACTCTCTTTAACCTCTTACATGCCAAACAACCTTCTCACTGAAAGAAGTGATTCAGATATTTTGCCCCAAAACTGCCATAGAAGAAAATAAAATTTTGTTTCCAAATAACTACCAGAGGCTGGTAGAAGTGACGTGTTCCTAATTAAATGCTTGGCATTGAATAAATTAAATGGCCGTTGCCATTCAGAAAGTTCTTAATTTTAGAGAGCTAGGAGTTTTTTAAGAGGGTAGGTATAAATAAACTCAACCAGGTGGAAATCAAACAGGCTGCCTGTGAAATGGAACTACCTAAACTAGGGTTGCTTTGGATTTTGTTTAAGTTCATGAATTTCAGCTCTGTCTTTTATCTTGAGAGAATATAATTTAAAAATAGCTTTATAAGGACAATACATGCATCAACAAGACATGTATATCACTGTTTCAATTAGGGGTTCCTAAATTACAGAGACATATAAGAACCACCACTGCTGAGAACTGAAAATGAAGTTACGGGAGAAACTTTAAGCAACATGAAGATGAGGGAAGAAAACACTGCCAGTGCTCCTAAAGAGCAGTAAGCTGCTCAGGGGAAACAACACTGTTGACTAGAAGAGCTGCAAAATCCTAAAGGGGTTCATGGCTTCAGATCATAAGCCGTAGTCCTTTGAAACAGATCAATTTCATGAGTCACAAAGTTCAGTTAAAGTAGTTTCAAACTTCTGAGAAGGGCAATAAAAATGCATAACTAAAAATAAAGCCCAAATTCAAAAAAACTTCGCATGATTTTACCTAATATGGCTTAAACAGCAATCTTCAACACTATGTTTAGTTGGGCTGTGCAGAAACCACTGAAATTGAAAAATGCCTCTTAAAGACGTCTGGTGTGACAGACCTAGACTGGCCAATAACAGGAAGGAGACCATCATATGTGAATATACTTTGGAGAAATGTTTGTCCTGCCATTCTCCATGAGTGGATGAACTATTTAAAGGTGAGTTAGGAAGAACGGCATACATCAGGAACAAATTAGTAGCTGGCATGGAGGGTTGCTTTCATATATTGTTTTTTATAAATGTCTAGGCCACTCAGAGCCACTAAGAACTCAAACTTATGACAAAAATAATCGAGAGTAAAATTTCATTCAAAGCAAAATAATTTAAACTTCAGTTTGAGATCACCAACTCTTTTAAGCATAAAAGCAACTCTCTTTAAACAAGGAAGACATAAAAGACTATAATCAAGTTGGAAGATGACACCAAATCAGCAGGAGCATCAAGGGAGGGCTGCTAGTTAGAAGGACCTAGACAAGCTGGAGGAATGGGCCAGCAGGAACCTTATGAAATCCAACAAGGACAAATGCCAAGTCCTGCACGTGGGAAGGGAGAACCTTTTAAATGATAAAGGCTGCGTTGAACTGACTAGGAAGCAGCTCTGCTGAGAATGACTTGGGTATCATGTTATACAGCAAGCTGAACCGGAGACTGCAGTGTGTTCTGGCAGCCAAGAAGGCCAATGGCATCCTGGCTGTACAAACAGCAGCATAGCCAGTATACTGAGGGAAGTGATTATCCCCGTTTGCTCAGCACTTGTTAGGTGGCATCCAGAGTACTGCATTCAGTTTTGGGTCCCACAGAAGAAGAAAGACAATGACAAACTGGAACAAGTTCAATGGAGAGCCACCAAGATGGTCAGGGGTTGACTGGAGCACACGTCCTGTGAGGAGAAGCTGAGGGATTTGGGCTTGTTCGCCCTGGAGGACAGATGGTTTCAGAAGGGACCTAGCAGCAGCCTGCCAGGACCTACAAAGAGGTCCTCAAGGAGACAGAGCCAGGCTCTTTGCAGTGGTGTATGGCAGGAGGGCAAGAGATAATGGACATAACTTGAAACAAGAAAGAGTCACAATGGCTATAAGGAAAAAATTCTTCCCTGTGAAAACAGTTAAGTACTGGAAGAGGTTGCCCCAAATCTTGTGCAGTCTATGTCCTTGGGGGTCTTTAAGATCAGACTGGATAAAGTCCTGGTAACCTGGTCAGATCTCACAGCTAAGCCTGCTTTGAGCAGGAGGTTGGATGAGAGACCTTCTGAAGTCCCTTCCAACCTGTATTTTCTTGTGATCATTCTGTGAGCATATTAAATAAATTTAATACATTTGTGAGAAGCCTGGCTCAGAGCATGCAAAACTAAAGTCTCCTCTCCACATAAACTCTGTGACAAAGGCAGTAGATGGGCAAATTTCTTTATTCTTGGCTGAGGGATAAAGTGACTTGAACATCCTTATTGAGATTATTTATGAGAGAGCATAGTGTTAATCATACGATTGCGCATTGTAGGGGGAAGAAGTGGCTTGATTAAAATGAGAACTAAACTAAAATGAAACTTGAGGCTAAAGAATGGCTGGTTCTTTCCCTGTACTCCACAATCAGCTCTTTCCACTGTCTCTGCATGTTGTGGTGTCTCCCATAATAAAGCTCCATCAAGTACAATTTGCTGAATAACAAATGGAGAAATCCCAGAGTAAAATGGGTACTTCTGTAATGGATACTTCTGGCACAGAGGGCAAGAGAAAGGTTCATACCTAGGTCTTCTCCTCTCAAGAGTGTGACAATCGAAGAATAGGATAGCCTTTCCTTTAAAGGCAGCAGTGTTTTGCTGCCATAGTTCCTTCCTTCTCTGAAACTTTCACAGGGAGACTGTCCAACTGTTTTGAAGAGCACACTCCGAGGACGGGGTATAGCACCTTCACTAGTAGCAAAATAGACCTGAAGACAAGAGAAGGCAAGACTTCATACTTCATAGCCCCTGGCTATCCATTTCTCTCTAAAAATCCAGTTTAATAATTCTGATTTAGGAAAGATGAATGTCCATAGCAGGGAAAGTAAACATGAACTACGGAAAATATTTTTGGTTAAACTGGAAAGGCTGCAGCTAAGATATTTCCCACTTAACCTTCATCAAGGAAAAGGTCAAAAAAGGCCAATGTGCTTAAGCAGGGCACAGAGCAGAACACAACAAAACCTCCCATGAGAAAGATTAAGCTCATATTTTTTCAGCTTTCATTAGAACTTTAGAACATAACTTTACACTTGCACTTAAAATGGTTTCCTGAGAGCACTGAACACAAGGTCTTAAAGTAGGAAGACTAAAAGGTAAAAGCATAAATGTAAAACAGTTCATGCACTGCATACAAAATAGGGAAGAATAGGAGGGACATATGAGAGACAGAAGAGGAGAAATAATACCTTTAGACTTAGCAAATTATACAATACGTGGTACCTGAGAGAATCTTCTATCCCATGTACTTACACCCTATATACTTCCATGTACATGGACTTTAAGCTGAACCATTCCCAGGGAATATGTGGCTTTAACCACAGTAAAAGATTTTTGTTTTACATGAGGTTTCTAAGGAAGTGAGAATTTTCTTCCAGCTCTACAAAAAAAGTAAGTCAGAAATGAAGCTCTCCATCTATGTCACACAGATCAGCCACCTCTTTTACATTACTCCCTTTCTATGTCCATTACAGCAACTATAGGTAGATATTGGCCAGTAAAATATGATATGTGGCCATACTGTGCTCAGGATTTCTCCTGGAAGAAGGGAGAAGTACACGTCTGAGCAGACTGGCATGTGGATGGATCAATAGATATGTTCAAGAAGCACATCGACATGCCAGTTAGGGGGAGAACGTGTTTTCTTTCTATCTTCCACTTGCCAAATCTGGTCTACATTCCTTAGGTAGATCTTCAGCCATGATTAAGACTTCTACTTCATTTATTTTAGAAGATCCTTATCCACCCAGACTCATTTGTGATGTCTGTATCTATGGTGTCAGAATAGCAGTTTACTGCCCATCTGAATTTTCATCCTCAGCTGTACAGTAACGTTGTTCTTATTGAGGGTTGTGTCGATGATTCATGATGAAGCAGGGCAAAGAACTTCTTCAAAAAATAAGCATGGCCCACGCAGACCTTTGAAGATAAGGGCAGAGACCTGGGCTCCTCGTTTTGCATCAGCTATGACTCAGCAAGTGACTCCGCTGGATCAGCGGAGCAAGGCATTCCTGGAGATCTGCGCTGCCCTGTGCTAGGCTCATATCCAAACTCACTGCAATACTTTTTAAAGATGAGTTGTTTCACAGTAAGGTATGACTTGAAAAAAAAAAAAAGTAGACCCATAAATGTATGAGTTACTGAATTAATTCCAAACTGAAAAGCCCAGCACATTCTTTTATTGCAGGAAGGGAAAAAGTGGCAGTTTTGGCCAGCTGTATTTAGCTGGGTACTGAAAAAACAGTGAACAGTTCAAACAGCTACCAGATTCAACACACTGGTGCTACCTGTGTCTGTGTCTGTTTTCCACTATCATGGCAGCGCTGGTGTCACAGTTAAGGCTTTGGTATAGAGCTTTGGTAATAGTACAGTAACGTAGAAGTGCTGAATCACCATTGCTCATTACCTGAACTGTCTCTGACTGATGGGCAAATATTCCTGTGGCAAAATAAAAAGTTACTCTAGTGTGTCAGACTTTGAACTGGAGCTCCTGAGGTGTGTGCATGCATTTCCATTAGTAATCTCCAGCAGAGGAGTGAATTGGACAGGTCCAAGCAGCACCTTAACCCATTCCAACTGGAGCTGCTGATGCTCTTGTGTCAATGACATCCGTTAAAAAGCACAGAGTATGTAATAACTAGCTTTATTCAAATTAAGCTTGAATCAGTGCCCAAAGGGAGAACAAGCAGAACGTCAGCAGTGTGCTAGATTTACTTCTGAATACAGTTGCAGAGTTCACTCACCACAGAGGGATGCATTCAAGCTCCTGGGCATATGCTCCTCTCGAATAACCCTGTAGGTTTCTGACAACAGTCAAGAGATTCTTACACTGCGCACAAAAGGAGAGACATCCAAAACATACATGGTCTTCTCACACTGCTCATGTCACACAACTGCCAGGAAAAGCAGTGAATTCTCCAGGCTTAGACACAGGGAAGACAGGGGTCCTAAAAATATACAGTGTCAGGATACGGCCACACAACATCCCTTGCCCAAGACAACGGGGAGATCAGCGCTAGATACCCATGCCCTCCTTTTATGTGCGTTTTCCAGCCCATGCTGGTGTGTTCTCCGTTTCAAAGGATTCACAGGATTTGATAGACAATTTTTTTACCTTTCTTCCAAGTGGAAAGCAGACTGAAAGCTACCCAAGACCAAAAATGCCTGTTTGTAACACAGACTTATCTCTTAAGATACAGTTATACTGCATCTCAGACCCCCCACAAGTTGCTGAGGTTCAAGGCAAAAAGCCTTGCATTCGTAGAGAAGAAAAGCTTTTAAACAAAGTTTGGTAAGGAAAAATAGGATGTGAACTGGAAGGAATGGAGAAGAGCTTAAAAAGGGACATGCATGTTTCAACACTTCTTTGTGGTTCCTCATCTTCGTATTTTGAATTAATTTGTTATTTTTTAGAGGAGTATAGTGATCCCTGACTACACATCTCCCAGCTAGTCTTCATTTTATCCTTCTTCACTTCAGAAGATCCGTGCTTTAGAGAAATACTCCATATGCTGGAGAAAAAGATCATATAACTAACTCAGCAGCCGTTTGAGCTGAGTTTGCAGAGCAGTAGACCGCAGGAAGCCTTCCTCTATAAGCCGATGTGCCAGCAACGGACTCAAGCTCACAATGAGATAAGAAATGCCGCCCCTCTACTCATATTGAGATAAAAGAAACTACTGGAATCCCTGGCAGGTAAACTTGGGTTAACTTCAGGGCATTTTTATTGCTCTAACTATGGTAATGGTCTCCCTAAATCCTACAAAATAGCAACCAGATAGTGATACAATCTCAGTTCATAAATTGGCTCTAGATGTTAAACAGATCATAACAGGGTAAATTCGCATGTGTCATATTAGGGACACATTCAGGAATTCAGGTATTAGAGCTATTCTTTTCAATAAAATAGGAACAGCACCAAGGGAATCTCTGCTAAAATGAGTGCAAAGTTTGACTTAATGCGCATTTCTTTATTGCTAATAAGTTACCAAAACCAAAGTATTATTCTAAAATCTACTATTGTTGGGGTTTTTTCAGTCCTTGGAAAAAGTGATAGGTAAAAAGCGTCCTGAGCTGATTATTTATGGCATGTTCAGTTTATTATTGCACTACTGTTCTCTAATTTGTGACTGGCATGCCTTGAGGCAGTCAAGTCGGTGGGAGGTAATCCTCAAAAGATTTAGCATAGCTAAATCCAGAAACGTATCGGTATTGAACCTTTTAAAATTTTCTTTCTCTTTCTTCCATTCGTAGTCCAGCTTCTCACCCCATACGATCTTCCCTTACTTCTCGTTACTCCTTCCTGCTTGTAAGCCCCAACAGCACCTCTGTCCCTCTCAATTTCATCCACCCCTCATCCTTTGGAGATACTTGTTCAAGTAGCAACAGCAAGCATTTTTGAAACATCTTGCCATAACTCAAATGATGTTGAATTAATGGGCTAGACATTTCTCTTGTCACTGTAAACCAGTACTGAAGCTTGATGACACTTTAAATGGTACTATGTTCCATTTGCACAGTCAGCACTTCAATTACATTTAATCTAAAATGAACACACTAGCCTCCTCAAGTGAATCACAGCACCTGCTGTTCGAATGGAAGACTTGTCTCGTGCTTTCTTCTGTGGAAAGTGTAGGAGATACCTTAAAGTGATGTGTAAGAAAACATCAAAGCTGTTCAGATAAAGGCACTGTTTATCCATGGCATTGCTCATCTGTAGGCGAACCAAGAAACTCAAGTCCCTCCAGCATAATTACCTTAGCAATCCTTAAAAAGTAAGTGGGTAAGCCCCATCCCCTATGCATTCAACTAAAAGAGGCAAGTACCTCTGAAAGTTTCTAAAAGGAAATCCTGACTGCATAACTGAAACGCCTGGAGGCTTTCAGATGGACACCCTTCACTGATTAGTTAGAGAACATGGGTGCTACCTTTAGGTAGCTGTCTCATAAGCATTATTTGGGGTAGCTTAAGTGCTTTGGCTATGCAGACTGGATGCCACCCTCAGAATCTCTTTCATCTTTTTATAGCAGCAGCTAGGCATGCACTTGTGCTTCTTTCCTCTTTTCTCCCCCACACATCTTCTCTCCAAAGCTTTTCTGTTTATTTAAAATGTCAGAAACAGTAAGCAGGCTCTTTCCATACTCTGAGTCACACTGCAGCAATTCTCTGCATAAAAATGGATATGCTTTTGTTACAACCACACACATTTAGCCTTTTGCTCATCATGACACTGGCCCAGTCACATGTGTCTGTTATCACACGTCCCCGCATCAACACGTGCACCATGCCCTGGTTCTTGGGGAGAATCAGGCAATTGAGTGACATTTCCACGTCCACCCCCCAACAGGGTGGTCACGTTTCTCCCCCTCCCACCAGGCCACAAGCTCCCACCACTTCCCTTGCGCCAGCTCTGCGCCGAGCTGGCTGCCCATTTGGTGAGCTGAATCAGCTCACTAAACTGGCAACAAAATCAGCTTCTCGCTATGTTGGCGATCTCATCCAGCACATCAGGAGGTCTGTCAGGAGTCAGATCAGGCGCAAGGGAGGAGACGGGAACACACAGCAGGAGGCAGAGGATGGGAGGTTTGAGAACCTCTCTCTCCAGGGCAGGGAGTTATTCCACCAGCTTAGTTGTGTCAAGCATCCACACCCGCCATTTTAACAACATGGAAGACATCAGACAAATGAGTAGAAATTCCGGGGGCGGGGGGTATGTTTACAGTAAACCTCAGGAAAAATTATTTATTTATTTTTTTTAGTTTCCACGCATAACCTACGCAAACCTACCATACCACAGAGCATGCATGCATTGACATACAGCGAGATTTGGGATTTCTGTTAGTTTCTGTCATGTTTCTGGAGCTACAGGCATCTCGGCTTTCTCAGCCACCATGAGGATTAGGTTTAAAAAAACAGAAAGGAGAGATCTAAGCTTCCCACGTAATATCTTGACTCGAACATTTGAAGCTTCAAAAAAGGAGGCTAAATATCACGAGACTACTGATATAAGTCAGGAGAGTTGGCAGTTCTGCAGACATTTATGGGCTTAGTAACACACTTTTCTCTTTTTAAGTAAAAACAGACAAAACTGTGCACATGGTATAATAATGAATATCTTGGCACATTGCAATTACAATACTGGAACAGAGGACTATTCCGTTTTTATGGATGCTTTTGAGAAAAACAATCCCTATTTTCAGCTCCCTGCTACATTTATTCTCCAGAACTCATGTGCCAAAGGTTTCCCCATTTTCTCTGTGTGCTTTCCAAAAGGACTCCACCTCCTGGGAAGCATCACAAAAATACAGCTGCTGTGGAGCAGCTCTTCTCCTTGCTAAGATGGATTAGAGTCACATCACAGAGAGAAATGGCAGCATGAAGTGCCGTAATTACACCCAGACAGCATCAGGAGAGGTTCTTTTTTTTTTTTTTTTAAGAATAGAAAACTGTTGACTTTCAGTGTGTAGCTTTCATTTAGAAACTCTCTGAAATATTCTGTGGAATATTCTGGCCCAATCTATGAAAGAGTCCCAATTTCCATAGCACAGTACCACATCTAGCAGATTTCCAGAATGTGACTGTGGTAGTGTCATACTAGCCTGTAATAAAATTGGTAATAAAAATGACTTTCATTTGGCATTCCACCAATATTACCAACTTTGCAGGGAGCTCTAAAAATTACAAGGTAGTATTAGAGTCAATAGTAGTTATGATTTGTGCTATGAAATAACTTAAAGCAAAATGTTAAGAAAATCATGAAGAACTCTTGGGTGAAAAGGTCAACTATTACAAAAATATTTCTCTGTAACTGAATCACTAGTGATGGTTAAGGCGAGGAAAGCTCAGAGCTCCAGCATTAATAAAGCACACACAGTAACAAAGGCTTACCAAACTCTTTAAGCAGATTCTGAGTGGAAATGTAAGTTCTGGGAAATAACTGATACCAAAACTGTGGTCTGCAGTGCATAAAATGGGAGATAAATCAAGTACTGCTTTTCTCAGAAAAAAACCTGACGACACTAAAAAAAAAAGGAGTTACATTCACTACTGAAAAATATTTTTTGAGCAGCAATAGGAGATACTAAGGCAAAAATCTTATAGGGGTTTAGAAAAGAGTTACACTGGCATAGCTAAAATACGCCAAAATAGTTCAGCTAGGATAAAAAGTGTCTAGTTTGGCAATTCATACACTACTATCTTGCATTCTGAGGCAGGACTGGTAAAGGCCATAAGAACTTTTCCATTTTAGTGTCCTCTGAATGTGCATGACACTGTCTAATGCGCGCTAATTGACAACAACAATAGGAGAGTTACTACCCTCTGATCACACTGAAATGGTGAAGGTAGTGAAATCTGGATGAAAGGTAGTGAAATCTGGATGAGAATTAGTCATGGAACAGGAGAAGTGAAAGATGAGAAAAAAGGAAGGGCAGAGGGAATATTAGGAGGCTGACACAGCCAGGAAGGCAGAACAACGATTTAGGTTTTGTTGATAAAGGGAGAAGCAGGCTGCCTTGCTGCTACTACCAGGGCACAGCAAAAGGGAATTGCCCCATTTCATTCCCCTCCTGCAGTCCATATATGTAACGGACATGTATGCACGGACAAAGTCTACAGGTAACTGTGTTACAGGGAAAACTATGTGACTCAGTGGAATATTTCCTATATGAATGGCATATTCACTATGTACACACACCCCACCCCCTGTACCATTAGTGCCTGTGATGTTAAGAAAATGTATGAAAAAGACAACCGCTGGGTGATGTGTATCATGGAGCTCTCTTGTGAGCAGTGCTATTCAATATCTTCTAGCCTGATATCCTCAAATTTCCTAACACAGCAGTTAAAATTTGAACAAGCATTCAGAAAACACACTTTTGATCCCATTATCGGTATGGGTGGGATTACAATGAGAGTGGTAAAGGTGGAAAAATTTGGGGAGAAATCTGGTATCAACAGCAGGAGTGGCCACTAATTGGATTCTTTCTGTGTCACTACAGAGTTGTCACGGGACTCTCGTTCTCTGTTGAACTCTGCCGCTCTCGAGGCACTCAGAGGCTTTCTCAATTGTTATCACATCAGTCTGCCTTCCCACTCAAACACAAATCCCCCAAAGCCCTTTTTAAAGCTAGGAAAATCATGAAACCCATGACTCTCAGGACATCTGTGACAAGTGTCCAGCCTTGCTGGGATAAGAATAAGTCCTGCCACTACACAACACTCAAACTCCTGATACTGCATGAACAAACATGTAACACTGAGAGCAGTGTGTAAGTTAAACACAACTAGATAATAAACTGCAAATAGTCAAAATAATATGCAATAAAATGATCTGGTTAGAATAGGTTTGCAAATCTTTCAAATAATTTTTTTCCATAGCTGTCTAACTTCCACTGAGCGTGGATTTTATAAATTCTTCCACATTTGGAAGCACTGTCCCCAGTACCACAACACTTTTAATAGTCTGCTTTTATCAGTTCTTGATTGGAATGAGAGCTGTTATAATAATTTTCACACTGATACTTGCCATCTCTAGGTCAACTCAGGCTTCTTTCCTGAAGAAAGTCCTAGGGAAAATCCTATGGATTCTTTCCCTAATGACCTTTTGATTTAGCCTACTTTTTGAAAGTGTATTTACATGACATTTAGAAATTTATCAATTTTTTAAAATGTGAAATTACGCCAATCATAATTAATTCTTTTTCCTCTGAAACTAACTCAAAATTTAATGAAGGGCCAAGGAGGCCTGCCAAGCAGCAGGAACTGAAGTTGCATGTTATGATGGAACAAGCTCACCCACCTCGATTATAAAGTGCTAAGAAGAGGAAGCCCCTGACAAGCAATAAACTGTCACATAATTAAGACAATTCAGGGCAGAACACATTCTAGCTGGAAAACAATTTCTTGGGCTCCTTCTCAGTGCTCGGAGCAGTGAGGAAAAAAAAAAAGTGAGACTTTTTGAAAACAACTCTATGAAGGCAATCAGTACCTGACCCAGTCTTCTCTAGCTGAGGGATGGGGGAAAGTATGAGAGAAGAAGAAACCCATCAGATTTCACGCAGTGCAGATTCCCTCACATCACAAGCACAGTAGATAGTACAGACACGCCTGGTATGTTTAGCATTCCATATCAAGCAAAGATGAATTAGCAGCAACAAAAATGCACTACAGCTTTCATGCAGCAGTTTATGGATCTTCTTATACCTCTGGAGTTTTTTTACCTTGAGCATATCATGGATCTACTGAGGTTGTGCTGGTCTCAGATCTTTTTCTCAGATTATTTTTATCTCAGTGTAAGGAACATCTTTGTGAGCTCTGAACTTTTACAGCTGCTAGGATGCTAATGGGAACTTCATGTGTGTACCCAGTACAAGTGCTCTCAGGAAAAAAAAAAAACAATGTCAAAGGAAGGTATGTAGAAGTCACCATAAATATGTCTTTGAATGTTTACCATCTGGAACAGTAGATTACATTTTGACAAGAAGCTGGACTGCCCTGTGGGCATTGTCTTTTAAACAGCCCCATCATTATAAAGGAAGGGAAAACATGATTTTCTGTTCCTGGGTTCTCAGTAAGATTTTCTGGCAGTGCTAGACAAACTCGTTTTTATCTAGTAAACTAATAACAAGATGGGCATGTGTATTTAGCTACGCAATTCTTTACAAATCTGTTTTCTTGAAGAATCTGTTTTCTTTCTGTTACAGATTACAAATCTGTATTCTTTCTTCAAGATTAGTGATTAGTGATCTGACAATACCCATGGAGAGGGCCACGTTTCAGTTAGGCTGTGACAGCAACAGACTGTACATCTTACAATGTTACATATTGCTGCACCTTATCTTTGTTAGAGGACTAATCCTTTGTGTGTTGAAGCTGGTTCATTGGGCTTCTCACAGGACACAGTGGTTAGAGTGAAGAGGAGAAGTCCAATATATAAGGCATATAACACTTTAACATCGGGTCAGAGTGGGGGTTTTTTTGGTTTTGTTTTTCATTGTTTAAGCTTGTAAAAGTTTCCATCGCATTTTACAGCGAGAGAGAATAGACTGAGAGAAAAATCAAAATAGTCCAATTTATTCACATAAGTCTTGGTCTGGTCATGCAGTCTTATTAGGGATTTAGCTAATTCTCTATTTGAAATTACAGTGTGGGTCAGTTATGAGGACACATTCTTACTGAAGAGTGTGTTTGAAAATACAAGCTGAGAGCAACCTGTAAAGGGCCAAACAGCCTGCTCAAAAAAAAAAAAAAAAGGTTAACAAAAAAGTTGCTTTGAGGCAAACATGTATGTGCAACTTGAAACATGGTTTTATGGGCATTGTTACATAGCTGAATGCCAAAATCACAAAGCGTCAGCCATAAATCCCCTTGCTCAGCCTACTAAACAGATCTTATTTCCAAACAGATAATATACAGTATTATTTATGGCATATCTCACCTGTAAACGGTGAGGGCAGTGTTAGATTTCTTTCACAAGTAGGAGACCAATAATTCATAAGCCCAACAGGTATGTGAGAGTTAGTGTGAAGATCTGGTATAGTGTGAAAGAAACAAATGATGTTGTTACTCTGCACAAGAAGAAATAGATCCAGTAAAATGATTTGTTAAAAAAGGAACATATATCCTGCCCTCTAGTTTCCCCATGTAGATAATTTAAAACAATGAGAACATCTTAATTTTCTGATATGCTAACATACTCTAAATAATGATAACATTTCTGACATTCTAGTTAATTTGCTGGGCTCCCCTGCTCCAGATATCAATGAACTTAATAGTCAAATGAAATGAAAATGATAACAGAGAGCCTGCCATAACTAATTTCTAATTACATTTCTGCCCCTCTTCCCTCTTAGACATAAAATTTCCCTCACATTTAATTAACACTTCAAATCGCTTGTTTAGAATCTATAAATATAGGGAGACTTTAATGATCCATTATAGTGATGCTACTTAGTTTTCAATGACTTGTAAAACTTTCGCAAACAGATCTGCAAATGAATTACATCCATCTGCTCCGCTGCAGCTGCAGCAGCAGCATTACATTGCATGCTGCCTTTTCCTACATTTCGGATTTTCTCTTAACTTTAAGCCCATGTGTAAGCCAAACTGTCTCTATGACGATCATCAGAAGCCCAGCGAGGTTTCTATAAAGGAGTCTTCAAACTTTACAGACATCCCAAACGTACTTTCAAAACCTTCGGGTTTGCTGCACAGCTGAGCCACAGACCGGCTGCACTCTGCCCGAGCATCTCCGGCAAAACCGAAGAAATACTCTGCTGCGATTTCTCCCCCCGCCCGACCACGCAGTTTGCAAAAACCTATTTAAATACGGAAGCATTTACAGCCGCAGAAGCAGCAGCAAACACTGCAGCACTGCCACTTCTCCCTTCCCGGGGCTTTCAGCACGTGTGTGCGAGCGAGGCGGGCGAGCGAGAGCGGGAGAGCAGGCACATCAAGTGGGAAGATACGCTGCTCCACAAGAGATTTTCTAATCTGCACCTTCAAAAGCGTGACCTTAACTGCATTAAGAGTGTTAGCTCAATGAAGACAGGCAAGCATCAGGCTATGGTCGCTGTTATCTGTCAGCCATACAATAGCAGCATTGATAAGGCAGCAGCAACTGGCTTTGACAAGTGTGCTGTGCTAGCATTCCTCTGAAAACCGTGAAGGAAAAAGAAAGAGAGAGAGAGAAGCATGAGGTGCCTTTTACTTTACCTGAACAAACTGTGGGGGTTTGTTTTTCCCTCTGAGCCGCTGGGAAGGATTCCGCCCTCTTCTGCCCCAAAGCTAGGTAGTTCTTCTTTCGCTTGCGGCTCGCACTTGGGGAAGACCACACAGCTCCAGCGAGGCTGCCTCTCTCCCCTAATCCCCACTCGAGTGTGATGACACACACTAACCCCAACCATCTGTTGAAACACGTCCTCAAGCACTCAGCACAGTGGTGTGTCAAGACGGGCTGCCCAATCCAATCGCTGGGGCTGGGTGGCTCTTAAGGAGCTGGAGGCAGAGACAAGGGCAGAAACTATAGGGCTGAGAACTCTTTAGCAAAGTAACCTGAGATTTTGAGAAAGGGCTGCTATTGAAAAAAGAGCAGAAGGGGGAGGTACTAGCGGGAAGGTAGAGGGAGTGGATTAGTCTGGTGGCCAGTTGTGTTACTTCTCACAACTCCTAGTATTCCCAGGGGACCACTGGGACACCCTCACAGCGGGATGCACAGAAGCACAAGAGCAACACTAAAATCTTTTTTATGGCAGGTCTATTGAGGGCAATCTCCTCTGAGAGAAGCTTTTCTAAAAGAGATAAAAGATGCAGCTTGAGATCCTGATAAAGTGCTAATGTGGGAGTCGTTTGCACTGCAATGTGACATCTGCATCTCGAAAACGCAACTCCCCACCATGCCGTGATTACCCCGTGGCTGCTTCCAGTCTTCCCGGGGGAGAGGCAGAAGGAAAAGAGCCGGGGCAGAAAGGCGCGGGCAGGGTGGGGTGAGGGGAGTCCAAAGGGCAAATATTTATACTTTCACCTTGATATCTGCAAGCCCTTACCGCAAGCGGGCTCTTCCCCGAACTCGAGTGTAAATGCATGCGCTCCTAGGCATGCCAAGCGGCGCTCTCACAGCCTGCGCCGTAGCTGCGCGCCCGCGGGGTTGCTGTGACAGCTCCGGCCGCCGCGCCCCGGCTCCGCGCCGGGGGCTGCGCACCGGGGGCCCCGCGGCCCCTTGCCAGCAGCCCCCTGGGAAACGCTGCCGCCAGCCCGCTGCTTTCCCCGCTTCCTCCACCGCCGCTCTCCCTCCTCTCCAACCCCCCCCCCCCCCCCCGCACCTCCTTGCGGGATGTAGCCAGCAAGTTTCAGGACTCGCTGTCCCTCCCCGTCGGGACTCGGGACCCGCGCCTCCCCCGCCCCCGTCGGGCCCAGGGCACTCTGGACGGTGCCTCGGCGGGTCTGGATTGTGTTTTAGTCTATTCCTCAGTTTCCCCCAGCTACAAAGCAAGGATTATCACACCTTCCTCCCTTTCAGGGACACTGCCAGGAAAAATACACTAATTTACAGAAGATGTCCAGGAAGGATAGATAAGCGACACAGAAAAGCTGCTAAGTGCCAAAGAAACAGTTCTTTCCTTTCTCCTCCCTGAAATAGGATAGTTTGGAAGAAAGACTTAAAAAAACTCAAGGGTTTTTACCTCATTACCAAGTGCCTGACTTGACACTTGCATTAAACTTGCATTTCACATTATGACAGATGTTGTATTTTCTTTGAACTGAAAAGGAGGAACGTCCTTTTGGCATTAAAAGTTCCTCTGAAAGTGTTAACATGCAGCTTGAAGAAAGCTTTGCAATTGTGAAAAGACACACTACCCAGCTATATGAAAGCCATATGAAAGCCTTGAAACATTGATTTGGCTTGCTTGTTCCTTAAAACCTTGCACAGGGCGATTTCAGAATCACTAGTGGCAAACTGAATACTTAGCAAAACGTGAGATTGAAGAGCTGCGATTTGTGCCCATCAGGGCTGACCTATAGGAGGAAGGAGAAAAAAAGAAGCAGCACTATAGTCATGATTACATTTGCTCACATTCTTCCCAAAAGTGCTTACATGGTGTCTGTTTCAACCTATTAAATTGAAACTGCTTTTACAGATGTTGAGTATTCACTGATACACTACTTTGTAATCTGCTAATTCCTGATAAATAAGCAAGTAAACAATATTTTCGACAGTTCTGTGCGGTGAAGTAGAGAAGCAACTACTCTCCCTGGGGCATCATGAGATTCTTAACAATGCCAATTATTGCTTCAAGACAAGGGTTTGGTTTGACTGGGTCTTATTCTAGCAGACTCTGTTCTGTAAACAGGGTGGATAACCTCACACATTTGGAAAACCCTGGAGACATTATGAAACTAGTTTGCACTCTTTTTACCATTATTGCATTGCTTTTTACCATTATTGTATTAGTAACTCTTCCTTAAAAATGCGTAGTAGTCAGAGATGTGGAATATCAGAGAGTCACGAAAAATGAGCTAAACTGTTGATCGGCTCAAGACTCTTCTATTTTATATTGGTGAGATGAGAAGCAAACTAAGTACAATTTAAACTCTAGATACTTCTAATGAACATGAAAGGCAATTACATGCAGTACGATTATTTTGTGTAGTGTGTATATACAATGATATGCATTTTATCTGTATATTTATGTATACATAAATGAGATACTGACCATTCATATAGTGTACAGGCCCAAGTCTGTTTCTTTTTTTGCTTGCATAAATCAGGCATGTCTCTGCTGATGTCTGCTAGGTCACAAAAGTGTAAAATTGACATGGTTAAAGGGACCCCTCATTGTGTATTTTGTTCACGGACACATGCGTGCACACACTTATCTTCAAAGACTATTGAGCAACTTGAAATACAAAATTTCATCTCCAAAAACGAAGTTAGCAATAGCCCTCAAATGTTGTGCATGATCATGTTTTCACATAAAAGCTGATGATGATGTTGCAGGGTGATTTAACCGCTACTCTTATGACTGCAGCCAGATTTAGTTTGCTGTCACAGTTTATAACAGACTTTTCCACTGCTTCTCCTCTATCCAGACTGCCATCTGCAAAGAGTTTAGATTTTAAAAGCTGACATGAAAGCTGCTCTGGAAGAAATGTACCTGAAATACTGCTAAAATAATGCATCATAAAACACGTTCTCAAGTTGACTCTCGAAACTGTGAACTCCTACTGGGGTCAGCCTGACCCCACTCAGATAACGCCTGTAACCACGTGAATAATGCATTACTGGAAGTAACTCAAGACAATCCTAATATGCAAGATTAATTGTGGGTAATTGTGATATTGAGAAATAGTCACTCCTGTTTTGTTCCCACAGTTAACATGTCCCTTACTTATTAGCTCCAATTAGTTTCCATGGTAACCAACGAGCCGTCTTGAGGCTGGGGCCTGCGCTTCACTCATCTTTGTCTAGACTAAACTCGCTACCTTTCCTCCAGCACAGATGGCCTTGGCAGTTGAGTTTTGTGTGTCTGCGCAGACATATGCACACATTCACACACGTGCACATGCTTCTCTGCTCATGAACCTTGCGTAATTTTCAACTCCCGCGTTTACAGATCTTGAAAGTAATTAAACGACGTTTTTCATGGTTTGTGCAGCAAACTCAGTCCACCTCCACTGCTAATATGAACAGGATCCGCCTCTGATTTCCTTGAATCTCCGTAAGTCTGTGCTGGATTCAGTTAGATTTGGAAGTGCTCATCTAAGAACAGAAGAGGTTCTACTGCGTATTAGAGCATGGATGAAACTGCACCGAGAAGTCCATGGCCAAATTCTAGCCTAAAACGTACATACACAGGAGCTCATGTAGATACCGATGAGACATAATAAAAGGTCTGTAAAATCCTGAGTGACAAAGAAAAGGTAAACAGGGAATGACCAAGCATTGCTCCTCTCTAAAGATCCTGGCAAATGGCAGGTTCAAGAAAGCATGTAAAGAGATGTTTCTTTGCACAGCGCATAGTTAAGCTGTGGAGCTCCTTGCCACAGGGTGCTGCGGCAGACAAAAGTTTACATGCACTCAAGTGTTTGGGCAAGTTCAAAAAAAGAAAATCCACTCACAGCAATTAAGTACAAATACATAACTTCTGGTGCAGGGGAATCCCTGAATTGCTTGGGCAAGATTCTGGACAAGAATCATTTTATACTTGCTCTGTTCTTATGCTCTACCTCAGACACCTACTGTTTGCCACTGTCGGAGATGCCTAGCATACCCACGATTTAGTGAGGTGCAGCTGTTCTTACTCTCTTATCAGAATTTAGCCACTGGTACTTTTTGGGCCCCGTCTCATGTAGTATAAGAGAGGTGAATTCGTTTAAGAACTTTGACCAAGATTTTAAAAGGTTGGCTCATAAATCTGTATTTAGGAACCTAAGTGAAAATGGTCTGATCAAAAGTATTGAGGCTACGGCAGCTGCTACTAAAGTCAGAAGTTAGTTTTACTTTTATCCGTATGTAGGCATTCCAAACCCAGACAAGAACTCATGGAAAATTTGGGTGCTAAACCCAAAATTATCATCTGTGCAAAAGCCTGCTCAGCTGTTTCCTAACCTGGATTCACCTAAATTTCACAGACTCATGGCTTTTTAAAAGCCTTCCCCAGGCACCTCAGCGCATTCCCCTGCGTGGAAAGCCTGTGCCCAAGGCCAAGCAAGATTGAAGAGTCCCACGCTCCTCCACTTCAGTCCCCTGGATTGTGTCACTGGGCTGTCAGAGTACACTTACTGAACTCTGAGGGGCTTGGGTGGCAGTTAAAGACCACCACTTTCATCTAAAATCATTCTTCAAACCCATTCATCCAAACATATCATTTTAACAATGATTGGTCTGTGTAAAAATATGATAAGGCTACCATGCAAAAAACAGTGAAAGATTCAGTGGATCACATATAGAGTGAGCATAGGAAAGAGCAGGATTCTGTATCTTAGAAGTGTGATTGTTGTTCAGGTGTCCCAGAACAGTTTTTTGTATTTTCTCCAGTAATAAAATGTGTTTTGAAATATAGCGTGTACTTCCCCACTATGAATCCATACGCAATAGGTACCAAGGGACTGCTTTAGAAATACATTATGAGTGCAGTTCCAGACTCATAATTACCTGCCTCTTCCTAGCTGTTGTGGCATGGAAGAGTCTAACCTTCTTTAATTTTTAAAGGAAACTTTCTTGCCCTCCTGTAGCTTTCCTGAAAAGGAATTGGATGGTATGGAAGTTAAACCCAACTACAATTTATCTCAGGACTGCAATATTAGAAGCAGTCCCCCTGAGGGATAGCTAGAAGAGTGGATAGAGTGCAGGTGAGGCAGACAAAAGTTCATAATTGACTCAATTTATCATAGGGCTTTACAATTTGTCAGATTGTTGTCATCACTATCACTCACCCCAGAAGAAGATTAATGATGGCAATGATCGTCAGTCCCAAATTTGTGTTGCTTTACTTACATCCCATCCCAATATAGTTTTTCTCTTCAATTACTGTTCCTTCTAAGGTAGCTCCCTTATTAGTGGTTGCATAGTAATTTAGTACCAAACAAAGCCATTGCATTAAAAAAAACAGGCCAGATTTCTTACCCTAGCAGGAGACCTGGTTAAATTTGTCTTAGTTAAACTTTTTTTTTTTAATGTCCCAAAATAAAAAAGAAGAAGAAAAAACAACAAATGAAAACCCCACATATTTGTCATGTCATGCTTAGGGAAAAAGAAAACAAAGCCAGCAAAAGTTTTTCCAAGCTAGAGCCTAATATGACAATTTAATGCACTGAGAAACTGTGGTTCTTCTCTTCTCGGCTGCCAGTTGGCCAAGAATTCCAACTGCAGCACAGTAAACAAGTGACCAGTGAGTCTGGGAAGACTGCGACACACCAGACACTTGGAAAATAGAGGCAAATAAAGGCAGGAAAATCAGCGGATGTAAACCAGTCAGCACAAGGTAGGTGATCCCAGGTTCACCACTAGGGAAAGTGCTAAGGGGAGAGTATGTATGGAGCCTATAAGGCTTTAAAGTGTGAGAACTCACTGAGCAATGTGCTCTCATAACTTGCGCTGACTTCACGTTTTTGGGCAGAGTTCAATTTCATTACAGTAAAATTTTGAGGTAAACCATCCAATACTTAACAAAAATTGAAAAAATGCCAGCAACTTAGAATCTAGAATGTCTCACAGGCTTTTAGTGTCAATTATTAGTAAACTGGGGACCAATGGTTATCTTTAAGTCCCTCCCTCTTACATAATTCTCATCTTTGCCCTCAATCTCTCAAAACTTCCAGTTTGAAAAAACTGCAGTGACAAAGAATGAAGGACTTGAACGACTGCTATGTTAAACTCACCAAACTCAGTAAAACTGTCATTATGAAGGTTCAGTCTTACCACTTCCCTCTTTGAATATGCCTCTAACACTGCATATAGTTAAGGTACCACTTGCCTAAAAAAACAACTGTGTTCACGATGTTTTTCTGGACAGAGCGTGGGAATACACATAGTTTAACCTACAGATTCATTTTTTCCTAGCAAGTCAAGGAACCAATAGCCCCTGTTGCCCTTTTATTTTTATAACAACAAAGCGTCAAGCAAATCCCATAACACTTTGGGAAAATATTTGAATTAACCCCTTTGTGATCTCATCTCAAACATAGCGCTGGGAATGTTTGGGAGCAGAAGGACCAGACATGTTTGCAGTAAGACCTCTGTATATCTGTTTCATATGGTAGCAGGGACTGTTCCGGTTTCACTTCCTTAATGCTCTTTAAGAAAAGGGTCCAATATGGTTAAGCCACTTCTTACTAACTTCGGAGCGCACCTGTTAAGGCAATTAACCTCTAGGGAGTCGGCACCTCACATAAGCACGTACAACTAAACAGGCAGACTAATGGCAGCTGGGATAACTGACAGTCTCACTCAAGACCCTCTTCACCATAAGCCCTGAAGCAGTCATAACACTTAAGGTAGACATATATAAAAGGTCAGAATACAGCCCCAACTCATCAAAACAGTACTACGGTGGTATTCACATTCTCTCACTATGTGGGAGAACGTGTTTTCAGCACCAGGTTTTCCTGGTATTGTCTGGGGTGCAACTGGTACCTTCTTCTACATGTGGGAATGGCTTAAGTGTTGCGATCCACCCCCAAATAAGTATGTATAGACATGTATAGATATTAATGTATAGAATTATATATATAGCTCTACAGCTAAGTTCTTGTCGCTAGGCCTAAATGAAGGGCATTGTATATTCAAAACCAAATACAAACAGCATATGACAGTAAGTTTAGAAACAGGGCCCTTAAAGAACAACTACAATGCAGCCAGTTACTTTAAGGAAAAAAAAAAATCCTGAAACAACCTGTTAATATGCTTATCACACCAACGCAAACCCCTTGTAATTACTTTTTTGCATGCCAAAGCTCAGAGTATTTTCACTCCACTGCCAAAACCTCTAGTTCACCTTCTGAAAACCTCTACTGCTCACTTCTTGTGTCAGTAAAAAACCTCATTGCAGAGAAAGATGAAAAAGTGAGGACAGTGTAAAAACTGAAATACCATATTGGAAAAGGCCAAGGGGGAACAGTTGCCTTGGGACAGAGAGCTGCTGGAACACACCATGGTTAGGTTACAGATCACAGCAATCCCACTATATGTATAAAAAGTCATAACAACAGGTGCTGGTCCAATACTAATACTGATGGGGATCTTCAGCGATAAAAAGAAGAAAGATATCATTTCTCCCCAAGCAGAACCAGTTTTACGCAGGTATGAGGATTGCCATCCGAGGGGTCTGCTAGGGCTGTCAGAGCAGCTGTTGGTTCTGCAGTATTGACCAAATGTAATTGTGCTGTCCCAAGGATGAAGAAAGGGTAAGCAAGATTCAGTGTTGTAGTGGTGGCAAAAAATCTGGGAGAGAAATGATGGAAAATGCCATAGTGCTTTGGAGAACAAGGAGGCATTAGTCAAATTCTGAGGGGAGCTGAGGGGAGTCAGCAGGGAAGCTGGGCAGATCTTGGTGAGGCTACAAAGAACTGGAGGGGCTTCAACAGCGGGGAGAGGTTTGGGAGGGGTTAATGAGAGGTTTTAGGGGAGTAATTGGGGGAAGGAGTTTCTAGGAGGGTGTGATACATTTCAAGGAGCTTTTAGTGAAAAAGAGAGTTTGATAAAGGACATTGGGCTGCTGAGCCTGCTGGGTGTGGCATTTCTGAAAGGCTGTGGGCGAGAACAGAGATCTCTGCCCCTTTCTGCTCTTTCTCTTCAGCTTTTCTGGAATAGGAGGGTCTTGTTAACCATCCTCATGGCTTCCTCCTTTCTCTCTAGCCACCTATAGCTCTCCTTCTCCACCCTTTAACACGGAAGTCATCCTTCCTGTCTCTGCTTAAGCAGTCCCTTGTCAGTTCCCAGGCTGTTACCACTAAAGGGAAAGGAAAGGGGAGAGGAAAGGCGTAGGATCGAAAGGGGCAAACTGGAAACCTTGCTGGAAAAAGTTTGCTGCTGCTGATGGTATCACAGGGCTTAGTAGCCCCTTCATCCCTTCCTTCACTTCTCTTCATCTCTCTGCTCTCTGCCAAAGCAAAACCTACTGCAGTAGCAACAGGAAACTCCTAGCAGATAGTCGCATCTGCTCTCCTTACGCTGACACTTTCCCAAATCCTCCTCTTATGGCAAGCATAATTACTGTTTACTCGCAATGGTAATTTAGGGCACTGAATCTTTTCCGAGCCCTTTTCAATGAGGTAGAAATTTAAAAAGACAGTAGCATAAAGTTGTAATATTTGCCTGACTGTTTTATTTTATCTAAATTCCACATTTGGTTGAAGGGAGGGAAAAACATTTTTCCTCTGCCTTCATTGCAGTACCCATCAATGGGATTGTGGAACGATGTAAAAGCCTTAGAGTAGTATAAAAAGCAGAGCCATTCTCACTTCTGTACAGTCCTAGGGAATTTGGAATTTGGAATATATTTTATAGCTGGCTTATTTTGTTTCCAAGGCTGTACATAGTTATAAAAAGAGGACAGAAATGCCATTTTGCAACTAGTTCTGGTAGTTTCGAAATTTGTTTTCATTCCATGCATGAATAAATCCAAGGCCTTTCTAACATTTTCTTCAAACTGTATAGTATCAGAGAGTCACTTTTGTACTGAAAAATCAGAATTTGCAAAAGATTTGCAGTAAAGACAATGGTCTGACATGCAGTTCCAATACCCAGCTCCACAGAAATATGTAGCAGCTTTGCTCCTACTGCAGATGCAGCTTTAGAGTGCAGGTTTACATTTGGCTTAAAACAGGTTGCCAAAAGAAGAAACAATCCAGCCTTTTCCCCTGCCCTACTTCTCCAGGTTCTTGCTCCTGCTGACTTCTTTCCATAAACATTAGCTGACCTTTTTTTCCTTGTTTTTTCTTTTTTTTGTGGTTATGGACTTGTTAATGCTGGCATGAGAAAAGGGACAGAACTGTATAGCCAAGGAAGGAAGGGAAACACTTCTTTCAGAGGCAGTCTCATCTGAAACGGCCTTAAGGTGATCTTAAAAGCACATTTGGGAACTGACGCTCCAGGCAAGTCAGACTGGAGAAACTTTACAACTATCTTCTGCTGAAGGGTGGCAATAGTGACAGAAAGTACTTTAGCAATGGGTACTTGTCCTACCACAGAAGATCAGACTCGTCATTGAGATGCTGAACTACCTCAAGAGGGAATCATAAGAAGACATGCACTTTTGTTAGACGCTAGCCCAGATGCTATTTAAGCCAGTCTCATGAACAGTAAAGAAGTTTTTGGTGAAGTTGAGTTCATTTGCCTCATGGTGTCAGAAACAGACTCAGAGTGCGATTATTGTCTCGGCTGTAGTTGCTTGGGAGATTTGAGGAGATTGACCTTTCCTGTCATAAAGATAGCCTGACACGGAAGCACCGTAAATAGCCTTGGTTTGTTGTGGAGACACAGTCTGTCCAAGGGGTGCCCTTTGAAGTCCCCTTTCTTTGTGTCCCCAGAAGGCCAACATTGTATCTTCCAGGTAAATGCATGTAACGGTGTTTTTAAACCGTGCCTACACATCCTGACCTACCTTGTTATCACGACTTTGCTTTATAGGTGATAAAATGGTCTACCCGAACTTTCCGAGAAGAAAGAGAAATTATATTTTTATATATACACTGGCTTGTCTTTTGCTGCATTTATGATTTTCCTTTTTAGCTGAAAGCTAATCCAGTGTCTCTGAGAAAAAAAAAAAAACATATTTGACCGTGTAGTCTTTCCAGGAGCAGCTGACAGCCTTAACTTAGCCTTGTGCTTTTACAGCCTAACCCTGTAGTTAGACTAAGGAGACAGAATATTTCACAGCAATGAATCAAACTTACCCTTCTACAAAATATACTTTCATGAAAATTAATCTGCATGTAAGTCTTAAGAGATCAGCAGTACCTGAATCATGCATAATAGCACGATAATTGATCAATAGCCATGTCATAGCACTAGGAATAAAGATATGCTAACAAACAACGTATTGAAGCCAACTACAGATCTTGATCCCTGCCTGTCTCATCTTCAGAATTAAAAAAAAACACCAAGCCAAAGTAATGGAGTTTGTTAACTATTTGAATAGTTGAAGCTGGAGATCTGATCTGTTCTCTCGTCGTCTTTCTTAAATTTAAGAAAATCGTGAGAGAGGTATTTGATCGCTGAATGACAGTGTTTTTTGACGTATTATCAGTCATTTTTAGCAATAAACCTTTCTACTTGTGTTCAGTTACTTATTAAAATCAGTCATTTTTAATGGAGGGAGCCTGGTTTCATGTAGATTTTCCCAGTTCTAGCGTTACTCCTGAAATTAGCACAACCTAAGGCAGCTTGTGTTAACTCTTTCTTATGCTAAACAGCCCTTGTTAGTTTAACAGAACAAAAGCTTTGATTGTAAGTGCAAATATGTGTGAGAATCTAGAGTCAAAGTACTTTGGTGGCTTTTTTTTTTTCTGAATGACTTGCTTTGGTGCAGGTTTCCAAATAAAGATTTAATTGCACCCACTTGCATCAATTACAATATCAAAGCACAGAAGTTATAAAAACAGAAGGTGCATGCACAATGGCTGTTTCACAGTCTGTTTTGAAAACAGATTAAACACAGTTATAATGATCATTCTTTCAGAAGAATTTAAAGATGATCAGAAACAAAGCAGACTGTGAATTTTAAATCAAAACTTAGTCCTCCATCATTCTATCCCTTCATCCTAGCCTCATCCTTCATAACATTCAGCAGAATAATTAAAGGAAGATTTAACAAAGAGCAGATTTCAAACCAAGAGAAAAATACAGTTGCAATACCCAGTTCTCAATACTGTGGCACCTGTGGGTGATCTCATTCCTGAACTCACACTTTGATGCAATAACATTGTACATATAACTTAGCAAGTCGTTCTAACAACCATGATACTCTTCACAGATCAGTCATACTTGAAAATAACCATCTGCAGAATTCCAAAGAGAAATCTAACTCCCATGTACCTGGGAGTGTATATGACTCTGAAATTTCGATTGCTCTCTCAAGATAACCAAATAATAAAAATAAAATTATATTAAGAACAGAGTACCTTATATTTTGAATGTTAATAATCACAAGGACCTTTGTATAGACCATATAAATTCCCTGAAAAATATGCTGATACACATTCTACAGTATAGTATATATTGTGAAAAAAAGTCATATCAATAATATTTTTGAGGAACATGGGCCTAAATTGGAACCTCACCTAGGAAAAGCAAAAATCTTTAATGCTCAATAATCCTTAGATCAAGACATGAACAGATATCAGCTCCACAACATATTCATTCGTAAAAAATCAGGAATATGTTGAAAAAGGTTGAGAGAGTTGATATAATGACCACAGAAAGAATGTCTTTACAAAGATAATGCATTGATTAACTCATTTCATCTTATTTATGCAAGGATTATATTTTCTGAAGTTCATTATTTTCACTAGAAGTGTGACACTACAGACTTCCCAGAAAAGGCCTTTCACATAAGATTTTTTTTGCGTTTCTTAAAAATTATTTTCTCACAGTTTAATTCAGATAATTTTGCAAAAGCAGCACTCACTGCTGAGAGTGCTTCCTAACCTGATTTAAGCCTCGGTTGTTGTCCACTGTGTGAGAACTGGACCACTCTGACCTTTCCTGAACACATGCAGTTTCTCAATTGTCCCTAAAACCAGGAAGGGGCCCTCCGCTGCCTTGCTGATCCGCCTTAGATCTACTTCCTACCTTCCTGCATCTGACATAAAATCCAGGAAAATGAGAGAAGCACTAGCACCACGATTTCCCAATGGTGGGGTGAAGAAATAAGGGACAGAAGCTAAGAGAGACCTTTCAGCTGCTTGGAAAATCTCGCCTTGATTGTTAACTAACTCCATTGAGTGCCCCAGTTTTAATGATGCGGAAGCCATTCCTCTGTATTGGTATAGCACTTGCACCAAGTTCGCCTCTGCAAAGAATCTGTCCCCATGTTTTTGAAGAGTAAAATACCTTCCTGGTTGCAAAAATTGCTGCTTCCTGAATTTTCTTTCTTTTTTTTTTTCTAACTTTCTTAGACCTTAAACCTGGAATGTAACAGTAGTTTAAATCACTGCAAATTTCTCTGAGGGGATTAAGCATTTTAATCATACTGACATGAAAAATATCTGATGATCTATTCATTGTATAATCATGAATAAAAATTAAAACCTTCCAAAAATATTAGCTAATTTAGGGTACACCTGTTAAGGACACTGAAGGATTAGAAATTACAGCCAAAGATAGCAAGGTGGCAAATTCAAACACATTCAGACACAAAACCTGTCTAGAAAGTAGAAGACTGCTGCGATTTTACAACAGATCATATTTCTGTGCAGTTCTGTCAGTGTCTTTTTTTGTATTCCAAGCAGTCTTGGAAACAGATTTAGAAATCACCTACATCTCACTGCAAGTTCAAGTACTGGCCTGACAGGGACGCTGACGGACGTCTCTTCCGTGGTCTTTGCTGAGCCAATTTGCATCAGCTGCTGGGCAAGGCCAGCAGCTCTGACGCATCGCCGGCTGCACACACAACTGATGCAGGGTGTGGGCACTGAGATATGCTGCCTCGCACAGCAAATGTTACTGTGGGAAAGATACACCGAAAACTGTTGCGTGCATAGAGCTGGAACTGTAGACACATTTCCTTCGTGACAGACCTATCCTCAACGACTGGCTGCAGCTCTCTCAGGTTTCAGGCAAAAACATCTCCCTGCATAATCCCAGTTGACTTTCTGCCACAAGTGGGAAGTTGTGTATGGTGCCCTAGGTGAGAAGGGCCACATGACACCAAGCAATTTCTCCTAACTTCTGTGTGTGGCAAGGAAGCTAAACAGATCTTAGACATACTTTGGTGTGAGGAACAGGATGCCTGTCCCAGTTGTACCCCAGGCAGGTTAAATTCCTGCCCTGATAGAATGAGCACAGGCCAGGCAAACGCCACATGACTAATGCTACCACTGCGATCATAACTTTAATTGTTTCCTCTCACTTTCAGACTCTCCCCACACCATTTTGCTATTGTTCTCTTTGTTTTAAATGCCTATGCTTTAACCCTGAAATAATAAACAGAATCCTGGGAGAAGGATACACTGATTTAGAGAGGAGGAGACTGAGTAACTCAGATAATCTTTGAACAAAAGAGCAAAATTTCACCTGAAATCGTGTATTTCTTTTGATTACCTAGTATTATGGGGCAGAGACATTCAAAGCCAAGTGTCCAAAATGAGGCATTGAAATCTATATTTGGATAGATAAATAGTTGGCCTGTTTTTCAAGAGTGCTGAGCATGCTGTCTCCTCTGCCTCCTAAGAGATTAGCAAATGGATTGCAAGAGATTTGCAGTCACTCACTCAGGGAAGTAAGTCAGTGACTCCAGTGAGCCAAAAATCTAGTGTAAGAAAAAAGTAGGGGCCAGAACTAGCTTTGGGAAAGACCCAGGTATAGAAGAGTTATACAATTCATGCCTGTGCATTTTCAGAAAATGCAGTGAAAATTATTGCTTTGCCCCCCAGGTAGCACTTGATTATGTCCTTAAGACATAGAACTAATGAAACATGAAGGAAAAGTAGCTGAACTAATAAAGGACAATGTCAAAACGGAATAGGGAGAACATATCGGAGCTGCAGCAGAACAGAAAGGAACACAGATATATTTTGCTAACCAAACAGTGAAGCTAACCTCAGGGGCAGAAGAGCGAGGTGCTACGCTTTAAAAATACTTTGTAGGAGGTTTCTCAGATTTATAGATTTAGGGACAACTCCAGCATGACAACACTGATATATGGCCAGGGAAGTTGCTCTGAATTCACACCCATGACACTCAGCAGAATTAGAATCATAGTCTCTGGGGAACAGCTCTCTTTTGGTCAAAGTATTTTAAAGATAGATTGCTAGGAACTGAAATCCAGTGGAAATAGCAGTTCCTAAACTAAGATGCCCTCTGGGATAGAAGTGGGGAGTGCAAGAGGTACTGACAGGGCTGCAAGAAGAGAGTGAGTGGCTATAATTTTTAACGTTATATGCTGGATGAGTTTGGGAGGAAAGGAGGAGAGAAGGGTCATGAATGGAAGAGTTCACTTGCAAAGGGGGCATGGGAAAAATAGTTTGGAAAATGCTGCAGCAGCAGCTTTTTTTCAAATCTCCTCTTTTCCATTGTTGCTTCCTTGAACAAAAGCAGCCCATGCAAAGACAAAGACCTATAACTAAACGTCCTGACACATATTTCCTCATCTTAATATCAAATATCTCCTGTGATATTTGTAATTCTTACGCCATAAATAGAAGTGCTTGAACACAGAGCTCATTTCCTTGTTCCTCAGAAAATGACATCCTCTTCCTACTTGCCAATTTCCCAAATCTCTCCGTGTTTAGCACTGGTGGCCTGCGTTTCCCCACCATTGTAATAGTTGTTCTCTTTTCCAGCAGCCACAGCCTCACATTCGGTAACCTTTGCCCTTTCAGTCGATCAGAACCAAAATGCTACCTTTAGAAAACTAATGTACCAGAGAAAATGGAAGTATGAGGCTGGGTAACCCAACGTGCTATTATCTTACCCTGCTTGTAACTAAGGTTAATTTTCTATAATTCACTCTATGAACTTTAAATTTAGGCATGATATTCTAAGGGAACCAAAGCATTTGAAGACTCGGGATCTCCTTTCCAGTGCAGTCTCTTTAAAACTGAACCTCTACCAATGTGGCAAATTTGAGACAGAGCAAATATTTACTGAAAAAGAATGGTACTTTACCTGCAGGCTTCTTTGAAGTCTTCTTGTCATTACTAGGAATTTCACTGAATTATCTTGCTATCCCCCAAATCAGCTTTCTGGCTGACACAAGAGAGTTTCACCTTCTTTTTGATCCTACAAGTGAAGCCATGTGGAAATGACTGAGAGTGACGTCACAAGTTCAGCATTATGATTTAAATTTGGGATCAAGTAGGAGGAGGGGGAAAAAAATTACACGCATCCATGATTGCTGTGTTTGGGTCTTTCACATGCAGGCTTAAAAAATAAGGTCTGGCTTCTGTGAATACGAAAAGTACCATGGGATCTTTTAACGGAAACCATTATTTGCCCTGATATATATAGCCAAAATTTCTGTTTCTTCCCTGATCTTTTGTTGTTTATGTAACAAGGCACTTTTTGATTGCTGTTGTCAGTAGCAGAGGTAAATGCATTTCAGTGATGCTGTATGTCAGTAGGCTTCACATCTTTCAAAAGGAGAAGCAAGTGATTCCACAAGCTCACAAGGCCCATTGCAGCCTCTCAAGTTGAGCACCCAAAGCATGAAACACTGAGAAACGCTGAGGAGTTTAACACACTCATCCATGATTATTACTAATTGGAGTAAAATTTGAGCAAGCACCCAGAAGGTGATCTTTTCAGAAAGGACATTTACAAACAAAAAAAGTTGTATAAGTAAATCAAGGCTCAGAGAAAATGGCTTTCAGGGAGAAACTTAAGGAACTTAATCTGCTTAGTTCATTAAAAAGAAGGCTAAGAGAGTACTGGCCAAATTTTTGTCAGGAGTTCACCAGGAAGAAAGACCTCGTTCAGTTTCCTAGCATAGCTGGGACAAATGCTGGAGGCTGAAGCTGGAAACGCTCAAATGAGCAAGGAAGTGCACACATGTTTTTTAAGCTGAAATAATTAACTACTAAAACTCACTGCCATGTAAACAATGAATCATCATCTTCTCATGTCAGAAAGAACATGAGTGGCACCTTTTGGAAGACTGTTTTTAGATAGACTGGTTTAGACTGGTCTCAGCATCTGCTTTATTCTGTGCAATTTATGGCATTCAGGGCAGAGGAAATGGGGAAGAATGCGATACACAGGATTGTTCATTGGTTTCAAACTATATAAATCTGGAAAGGCCTTGGGAATTTTGTTTGGTTTCTTACCAGAGATCACTGAAATGCGAAGAGTTTTCATGTAGCAGCTTTATGGCAGTGCGAGAAGTGGAGGTTAAGGACAGAACAGTGCCTGGCATGGAGTATCAGAGGTCATCCAGAAGCATTATACCAACCAGGTCGCAAAACTGTCCTGGGATCTACACAAGCACAGTTCATCCTTTGAGCTTTCAGGCAGGATGATAGATATATTCAGCAAAGACACGGGTAGTAAAGCAAAACATTTGAGTCCAGCTTTATCAACGCTTGCTTAGCTGCAAGCATTTGCTGAAGTAAATTAAATTTTACTCAGCTCCTATCAGCTGTTGCATTCAGCACGGCAGGATTATCACTTTTGCTTAGATGCTTAAAATGCAAAAGATTTGGTTTTTTGATCTTTGATATGCTTTTTGGAAAAGGAGTGTGGTACTTGTACTGTTCCTCTCCAATTTTTCCTTACTTGCAAGTGAGAGGGATACCAGTTACAGCTTTGAGCATACGGCAGCATTTTGATAGTAGCTTGATCTTCCTTAAATCTCCCTCATACCACACGCACAAAACACCAACAAGCAAATGAATGAGACAAGCACTTTCAGACCCAAGGAAGAATAGTTTCAATATTTAAGCTTCTCCTTACTCCTTCAGGGATATTCGTGTCACTGTCTTGATAGGGCAAGAACAGCTATTTCTATGCCTGAAAACACGTGCTCAACTTCAGGAAGCTATTAATGAAGTGGCACAGGAGTTGTGTGTTTTCACAAAGGGAAAAAGCAGAGAAATTCTATATTGTGCAGCACACATCTCAATCCACAGTTAACTCCAGGAGAAGCGTTGCCACAATCGGTTCAAGCAAACCAAAAAAGCATAAGCCCAAAAGACAAGTATATCACAAAAGGAATTGTAAGAATTTGGAAGTACCTGTCATACAAATTCACAGCTGATACAGCTGCTATCGTGGAAAAGTTTTCTTAGCATTTTCGGCTTTAGGGTATCTGATATCACCAATGCCAATGGTGATTTACTATTAAGATACTGGCTAATGCATCTGAAAGTGTTTATCCTATACTATCTTCCCAGAGTCGTCCTATATCTCAAGCACTGAAGAAGTAACTGACCTGGGAGTTGGTCCTGGTGAAAACAGTACTTTCAAATACAGACACTTGGGAATAGTTACACAATGAATACAGGTTTTAAAAAATACATATACTGATATACATTATATATGATAATGTATATTAGATATATGAATAATGGCATTTGGATAGTCACACTGGTCATATTTTTTCTAGGAAATAAAAATGATCATATGTAAACTTACTTTCAGGGGATTTTAGACTTCACAGAGATATGAAAAAATTAACAAAGACTATAATGTTATTTTAATGATTACACAACACTACTTTTATTCATCTGTTGCTTGAATTGATTCTCTCTATAAATAGTTCTGTGTGAACTGTTGAAGAGCCGTTGCCTACAGTAGATAGGTGAATATCTGTCTTCATATTTTAAGCATGGCTTTCATGCTGTGGTGTGAAGTAAATACGGCTTGCTGAGTGAAACGTACTTGAAATCCACAGAGCTGTCTAGCAAAGACCTGCAGGAAACCTAGGAGTTACTGCCTTGAAAGAGAGATGAAACTGCCTCCTCCACCCTGGCATTTCCAGGGCAAAGGTAGAGAGCTGGCAGTGCAGGCGGCTGCCGCAGGCAGCCACCTGCAACTACAAAAACTACAGAGGACCCATGCCCAGCTCACAATCCAGTATGTTCGGGCAAGCTCACTTTCATCACTGGCTTGAACTAATATGCTGAATTAAAAACTAATTCACCATTCATTATCCTGATAAACTCATATCCAAGTGCCAAATGGAGAGAGAGACTATTTCCAGCAGACATGGAGAGTGTATAGCTACGGGCAGCCATAGAGCAGTCATATCTTAGCAGGCTGCAGGTAAATTATCCTTGCTGAACACATTGCAAATTCTAGTCATATCCTGCTTCCCTGCAAGACGTTCATGTTCACGGAGCACAGCTGAGGAGACCAGGATGCATGCCTGCCCCTTCTAAGTACCTCTTGGTGCCCTCAGTTAGAGGAGTAACAAACTGTGGCCCACAGGCTGGCTGGAAGATGAGGTCCTATGTTGCTCTTTGCTAAGCAAAGGGAAATAGCTGTCTTGCTGGAGTTATGATAATCTATCATTGAGCATTTCCATAGTGTTTTGCCCAACACAGAATATATAGGATGCGCAGTCATTTCTACTCAATGTGGAGTTTTCTAGAAATCTAAGTCCAGGGCCATTTTTGGATAGAATCTAAATCACCACTGTGGCACTCAAATTTTCTTCCTTATCCCAGGTTTCTCCCAGATCTACCCTGGCTTCCTTCAGCTTCCTAAACAGTATGGCTTTGATGGACCCACTCAGTAATAAATCCCACAGGTCTCCTGGCAGTAGCCCCTCAAACTTACTTAGCTGCTATAACAATTTAATTTGAGCCTTACACTCTCTAGGAGAGTAATTCTAAACTTATTTAAAGGAATCCAGTGAAAGGGAACGGTCTGAACTCAGGCACTGACTTCAGTGAGGATTTTGCCTGTGTATGTGCAGCAGAACAGGGTTATTAACTGCTGATGAAGAACCGGTTCTTTGAAATACATTTTTTACTTTGATGTTTTTTTTAAAAAGGAAGTTAAAAGAAGTTAAAAGAACACTTAGGTTCAATGATCAAATATTCAAAGCACTTAGAAGTTCTTAAATTAAAGTGTCATTTAATAAGGCATGGGTCACATACAAGTTTAACACTATAGCTGTGGACACACAAGAGAACACTGAATTTAGGTTTCACAGATTAGCATAATTCTGGCTGAGCCATTGACCTGAGAATTTATGTGGTTTCAACTCTTTTAGTAATGTCTGCTTGCACTTTTTGTCCATTTTTTAAAGAAAAGGGAAGTTGAAAACCTGATGACACATTGACGTTCCCCAAAAGAGGTTCATAGCTAATTAGGATTCCCAGCTTCTTGAGAGAAATGAAGAGCAGTAGGATATTATGCCCTATGCAGACTTGTTACTAAAAGACAGAGGATAGACTTAAGTTCTCTGACGGTTATTTGTTTCCTAGACAGTGGTGGAGTGCTTATAGCTTTTCCACTTTAAAAATCTTTCTTTAAAGTTTCTTTTGACTCCTACAGACCTCATTTGTCTACATCTTTGTTTTGCATATTTATTCCTGCCTCTCTCAAAATCTGCACCCCTCTGCACTGCAGTCAGGTGGTTTCTTCCTTCTTTACCTATTTTATGGCAAAAAACTGATACGCAGTCCTTTTCCAAGTCTAGTAAATACCAAATAATTCCAGAGAAGTCCTGTACCTCCCTTGCAGCCCTGGGAAGGAGCACACTCCACCCAGCTGACATATTAGAGCTGCATGAGGATGGAGAATTCTTGGCAGCTGATGAAGTTTTCAGAGATAGGCAGTCTGGCCAGTTGTAGATAGGTTTTCAAAAGGATGACGTGCCAAGTTTTCAGTCTCTTATTGGGGCTACTCTATTTTGTATAAATAAACATTGAGCAAAAGCAAGATTGACTTTTTAGCCCGAGTGATTATCACATTTCTCCAATCTGTTGTTCATATCCCCTTTTCAAATTGGACAGCACAGCGATTTTTAATCTGGTGTTCCAGTTTTCAGGTAAATGATGTAACCAGCAGGCATTTCTCACATTTCCATAAAAACATTTCCAGATCTTTTGTTTGTTCTAATGTAGACTCAGCAAATTTTCACAGGCAAGAAAACCTATTTCTGGGCCTCACCCAGCCTTGAGAAGCATGCCTTCTATAAATACAAGTGAAACAGACTAAGAGTAATAGGAACACTTCAAATAATTTTTTAACATCTTAATAGAAAAAAAAAAAGAATCTTCACTCCTTACAAATCTGAAGACCTAAAATAAAATCCTTGTTTCACAAATGCCTGTATATTTGGAGTTTTAACTGGCTCCTTTTAAGCATGTTTTCTTTGGTTGCTTTTTTCAGTTTTTATTTATGTTCTGCTGATGCCACCAAAGAGTACACTAAGCTTCAAGTTTATTGCAGGATACCAGGATTTTGTATCGCAAGACAAAACTATGCTATAGTACAGCCATAAGTGTTTGTTCCATAATAAAATGGAGGAGGTTTTTTAATCAAAACTTTTGTAATTCAAAGGACGTTCTCATCTGAAAACTGTATTAATCTTCTGATGCTCTGCTGATAACATATAAAATAAAAGACGACGATTGGCCTCTTTTCTCTGTTGGATGAATGTATGTAGTATTTGGGACACCTTATTAGTCACCCCATTTCTCACTGTGGATTTAGTCTCCTGTGCAGGAGGGAAATTCAGAGCAATGATGACCTCAGAAGTGACTGCGCTATCCAGGGTGTCACAGCCATTGTTCAGGCTGGGGACAGGCCAACTGAGCTCTCACTGCCTCCAGGTTTGTCAGCTGATGGCAAGTGTGTAAAGAAAGAGAGGCATTTGTAAGGGGAAACCTATTAGTCTTGCTTAGCTTATTTGAAGTGAAGCTCTCCAAATGCTGGGGGAGGGGAGGAAGGCAGTGAAGGGAGAAGGAGAAAATGAGTTGTATATCTGTCTTCTGTATCAGTTGTACCATTCGCTTCATAATACGATATTAAAGCACAAGTCACTTGATTTTATAACTTTTGTCCTGCACATGCTCAGGAGAAAACACTGTGAAACCTAGAAGCTTTGGGGAGCAATATAGCATAATTTAAAGAAAAGTTGGTGAGTTTATGCTGTGTCTTATAACTGACCACTAATTCCCTAAATTAGTCTGTAGTTAACTCTCTCTTTGTATAAGTGTGTATATATGCGTAATGGGCTGCTGAGTCAAAAATTTTACTGACTTCAATTCATGATAAGTATGCTAGTCAAATGCTGTGGTGATGTGCATTAAATGAGAGTAGCAAAGCAATGACTGAGTTATACTGTCTTCCCAATGGAGTGCTAGTAAAAAACTTTATATGTTACAAACCATCATAACTCTGTATATGCCACATGAAATAAGGTATTAAAATGTTTTAGAGAGCTTTAAAAATTTTATTGGTACTTTTTTGGTATCGCTCCACCTATAAAGCTGGACTTTCTTAATTAGTAAAGTTGTATGCTCAGGGAAAAAAAAGCAGAAAATGTCTGGAAAATATTGGACCCTTTCAATTTAAGTACTCCAACCCTAGTAGTTTTTTGCTCTGTCATACAGTTAAATGAAGACCAACTTAGACCAGCTGGTCATCTCTCCTAGACAGATTGTTCATAAATATTAGTCAGCACATTCATGTGGACATCTGATTTAATTTCAAAGTGAGATTAAGTGCATAGCTTGCAGGAATTGTTTTATTCTTCCCAAGCTTTTGCTGCTCATTTAAAGATCACTGCACACAGAAGAGTCATCAGCTATTCTATACATCACAGTAAATATTCAGTCAAACCGTTCATAGCTGCACATGGATGAATCAGCAACGCTTTTGTCAGAGAACCTTTCTCATAAAAGAAAGTACTTGGGCATTCCTACTAATTTAAAATCCACAAAGGAGCATGTGAATCCTATGTCCCAGAAAAATATGGCAGTCATATTTTTTGCAAATGCTAGCTTCCCCTCCTTCTGGTAGTTTGTCTGATGGACACGTGCTTGAACAGAGCACTCCAGGCCTGCCTGCTTCCAAATGAGGCCTGGAGTCACAGAGGTCTACAAAGGATTTATCTGTAATTTAACCAAGAAGGTCTACAAAGGATTTATCTGTAATTTAACCGTTTCTTGGTACTGAGTTTTTGTACCTTGGCAAGTACCCAATCTGCAATATAAAGACTTCTAAAGCTGGATTCGGGGACTTAGTTATGCTTACCCTAATGTGCAAGATTTACCACCTTGGAGGCCTCCATAAAATGGCTTGCATTTTGCAGGTACTCAAGCGGAATGAGGAGGGGGCAAAGAGCAGTGCCAACCCTCCCGGAGGGGCATAGCTGGTGGAGGGAGGCCGTCCCTGTTGAATAACAGGGAAAGCGTAGCTGGGGCTGCCTGTCTCTACAGCAATTCAATCCCCCGAAGCGTTGTTATAGGAACTTCTCTTGGCTCTAACCCCAAAGAGCTGAATCTCAGCTATGGTTTTTCATATATTGATGACACAACTGATGTTACAGTCCCATCATGGGGTTTTACCACTGTGAGTTCAAATAAATGTATCTTGTTCCTCCCTTCACTAAATCAGCTAGCTACCATGATCCCAGTAAGAGCTATCCATTTTCCTCAGTCCTTCTGCCTCTAGGTTATCTTCCTCAGCTAAACTGCGTAGGCAGACGCTGGGGAATGGGAAAAGGCCCCGGATACACTTTCTGCTCCACCCTGCAGAGAGCAGTGGTAGACTCCTCCCAGGTGCTCTGCACTTACTCCTCGCCCCATTTTAGGGCTGAGATGCTCCAAAGACTCTGAAGTGTCTCCAGGTTTCCCAGCAGGCCATGAGCTTGGAGGCATCCAGGGAAATGCTGAGGAAGTTCACTCAGTTAGGATCCCATCCCTGTGCAAACTGCCCTCAGAAAATATTACCAGGACAGGGGAAGCAGGACATTAAACAAACAGGCCTATCTAAGGTTACATCTGCACTGCACCTGGATATTTTCCTGCAGAATACCAAATATGCTTAAAGTCACTGGTAAGAGGGGGAAGGTCCTTACCACAGCAATGAGACACCGGGACTTCTCCTGTTTGGTTACTGCCAGTAGTTCTCTGTTACAGTCAGGACCCTAGATTAACTCTAGCTCCATTATAAGTACATACCTCTGATTGCAACGTGGACAGTAAGTAAATGGCAGGACTGAAAGTGCTTTAGCATTAGTCTACTGCTGTCTGAGTATCACCATAAGAAAAGGCAGCAAGTCGTCTGTGCTGATTATGGTCGTAGCTAGTCATAATTTTCACCTACCAGGTCTATGGAAAAGAAGGATCCTAAGTCTGTTTAATCTGAAACCCTCAAACTGAACCCTTAAGATGCCGTGGTGTTTTACCTCTGCTTATAATAGTCTTACTAATAGCTGAAAATTAAGGCTTGGAAAGAAATACCACACAATTACTTTGGGTATAACTAACGGTATAAGAAAATAAACAAAGCATTTTTAAAAGAGACCGAAATAATGTATGTGTTTTTAAAATACGGTAACTAGACCATAAGGATGTCAGTATAATCCCTCTATCCATGACTTCACACTCTGGTTGCTGCTTATCCAATACACATTCATGGGACATGTATATGATTTGAAACATCTGCATCACACTTGTGGACTGTCAGCTGGACATTTACACTTTTCCGTATGCACATATATCACGCAGTTCACAAGTTCTCCCCCTTCCAGTCTCCTCCAGGGACCATCTTTAAGTCAGAAGGTGAAAAGGAGAATGTGGAACTTTCAAAAAGAGTTAGAAATGACTGTCTTAATCCAAAGCATAGCAAGAAGAGTATCATACAGTTCTTTAAAAACAGAAATATCCCTCACTCAAATAAACACCCAAATCCTGTCAGCAGGACTAATCAAAATTTCCTTTTTTCTTTGTCACAGATCCAAATAACACTACTTTTTGACAAAAGACATGTTATTATTAAAGCATAAGTGTTCCCAACATAGCGGCGGATTTTCTAAGAGGCTCTTTTTTCAGGTCAGTTAACCTGGGCAGAGCGTTGCGCTGTTGCACTTTGCTGCTGCCAGCACACATGCAGGCTGCAGTTTCACACGCTAAGCTGACACTCGCTCCTGCTTGTCCCCTTTCTTCACCCATCCCTGCCACCTTCTGTGCCTGTCCCTCTTTCCCTTCCGCATTGCCTGCCTTCCTCTCACGCGTGTCCCTTGTGGCAGGGACAATTTAACTCACTAAAATAGAATTATTCATTTCTTTGCTGACTTTCTTGTCAGCTTAGGGAGTTGAACTGGCTCGTGGAAGACGGTGGCAAAAGGAAGTGTGGGACAATGCCGAGCAGGACTCTCCCCCTTAGGTCGTGGTGAGAAGTTATGTCATCTTACTCTGTACCTTTGGGTCTGCCCCCGGGAGATGCATCAATTGCAATGGCATCATATGCCGCACTGGATTTTATGTACTCTGTACTCCATCTCATTAACCAAGACAAAATCCCAGTTTCAACAAGCAGCTGGTAGCTGAAGTTAGCTGCTGAGTGCCCAGGAAGTAACAAAAATTCCTTTTCTCAGTGTTCCCTCTACAGTCATTAGGTATTTCATAGTGACCCCATGGAACAATAATAGTATCTAGACAAAACATTGTAGATTTTTAAACCTAAACGTGAGAGCAATTATGTCAACATTCAGTTCTAAGTCTCCTGAACACTACAAGTCTTTCTAGTCCCTTTTCTGTTAACTTGCAGTGTCGTAGTTGTAGAATTTGATAAACTCACAATTATCTTCCATTTCTAACTCTGGAAATTTGAAATAACTACCACCACTGTTAAACATCATTTGAGAGACCGGTGCACACACAACTTGGTGATTAACCTGAGTCTGTGATAAAGTAGGAAATCTAAACCTGCATATATCTAAACTCCTGACTGTATATTTAACTGCACAAAAGCAGAAGGCAAAAGTGTAGTCTAGGTACCAGTTTAGAAGTCATGTACTCATAAATTCCAAACCTACCTCTAGAATAGCTTTGCTATAAACTGTAGTTAACCCTGCTCTTGCATAGTGTAAATCAAAAATGATTATCTTTTTCATTGTGTTCCTTGCAGAGCTATGAAGAGCTTTGTAAAAGAAAGTGCTTGAACATGTAAAAATCAATAAAGTTAATTTTATTCCATTTAAAATATGTCATATAGTGCTGTAGATACGAGGAGAAAATCCCAAATGGAGAAAAATTAATTTAGAAATCTTTTGTTAGAGGATTTGTTAGAGGAGTGTTAAAAGATTGCCACTTAATAACTCTCAATTGTAACAATATGATGGATAAGTCTGATAGCCCGCTGCAAAGTGATTTCAGTGCTTTCTGCATAGCCAGGCAATCCATAAATGGGATGCATAAATGCATGGGCACCCGGGGTCTCTAGGTATCCTCTCATTCTGCCTAAAGGACCTATTTCATGCGAGAGTGCCTTACCTATGTTAGACAGCCCTACTGCCCTTGAGCAGCTCTGGCTTTCAAGCCCCACTGGATATTTGGAGATCCTGTTGATGACTTGGGCACTTTAGCTCTGCTTGTCACCACACCCTCCGCCCATTGTAGAGCTGTCAAAGTGGCTCTGACCCACTGGCAGGTCACTAGGAGGAAGCACAGGCTAAGTGGGCAGCACTGACAGATACTCACTGATGTGGAGCTCACTGACAAATTTGAGAACTCTCTCTGGCTTTTTATTTTTAATATCCACAAATCAGTAGGAAGTGAACTGGAAAGTGATTAGTCTTCTCCAGTAACATGAAGAGGTTATACTGTTTAAAATGTTTTCTTTTTTTGGAAATATGAATATATACAATTGGATGACTTAGGCTATAATCCTTCACATGTTAGCTCAAAGTTGAAAGCACCAGTAAAACTATGGTCCATTAAAATAATCTAAGTGCTTTTTTGCTTTCTTTTGGCATCTGTCCTATAGTAAAGTGCCTTACCTTGAAACAGTCTTGGTTTTACTCAAGTGGATCACCATATTGGCAGCAAAGATGGAATCATTCAGCGATATGAAAGCACAAAGCAGTGGGAACGAGTATGGCCAGCTTAAACATATTTGCATATTCGTATATTTACAAAAAGAAAGGAATGGAAAGTATTTCCTCTCCCCCACTTTTCGGTGGCTGTCATTTTGAGCATGGCTAGAGGTAGTATGAGCCTAAAAGTTAAGGAAAAAACAGAACAATATAGTATAGGTTCACTGTAAGTAGGCCTAGCAGTTTAAAAGCCTCCTCCTCCCCAATCTTTCTGTGCTCCCAAGTGTTGCATACAATACTTACTGAAAGTAGTCCCCTATGTTGTCTGGGTGTGATTATAGCTCATGTTTCAGCCACGAGTGAAGGTAAGACAGTCTAGAGCCCAGGCAGGTGACCATGCTTTTAATGTGCTTTGCTGGACAGGTGAGACCTGGCATTTCCAATTTGAGCGCTCACACGGTGCAGCAGCTAAGCGCTGGTATTGCCATGCAACCTGGCTGCTCGTAGCAGGCTGCAGCACTGCAGCACCCAGGTAACAATTATGTTCCCTAGCCTCTATTTTGGTACAACAGCCGCAAGAAAATGTAGACTAATTTTCTGTGTATGCCTGTATACGCTCTTCTCCTCACTAGGAAATGAAGACCCAGATTTCTGTGCAGTATCATGTTGAAATAAAGAGGAAGGAGTACCGGTTCCTGGCAGGCGTGTGAGCTGCCGTCCCAGAGCAGGCTCACCCCTCTCGGCACCAGCCCTTCGAAGTGGGACGAGCAAGAAACACCCATCAGCCGACAGCAAAGAGAGCGGGAGAGAGAGCGCGCTCCTGGGGAGGTGGGGAGGCGCTCACCGGGAGATGTGGTAGGTATTTGAGAGCGTGTGGTGTGGAGAAGGGAGCCACTTTTATTTTGGTTTGGGTAGACTTAGCCTTTACTCTGAGAAGGCCAGAGTAAAGTTAATAACGCTCATCGAAATGACAAATGATTCGCACGCTGAATTTTGTTCGTGGTTGAATGACACTGAAACAAAGGATTAGACAGATTAGCCTGCCTCAGATCACCAGTGTAGGTTAGCCTGCAGTTTTCTGAGGCTGGAAGTAAAACAATGAGCCCGCATTTGCAGAGAGGAAGGCTGGTGCTTACGCTGGGTGTATTCCTGAGTTTAGCCGTTCCAAGCTCCGACGGCACAAACGATAGCGCCAGAGAACCTTGCCTGTTATTTCTGATTCATCTATATGGGAGGGAATTGTTCCCAATCCCAGGTGTTATGGGGGATTTGCATAGTATCTTAATTCACTGGCTGAATCTAATCCTCATCACAAATCTTTCCACGGTAATATATAAATATTACCAGACAAAGCCTTCTTGTAGCTATCAAGAAAATTGCTGTGGGCTTGTGACTATCCCCAGCTTTGCAGATAACTATGAGGAGTCTCGTATTCTAGATCTGATAAAAATAATTTGATCGGTTTCATCTCATAGCTAACCACCTGCAATCTGCCACATTTCAGTGGCCATTTTATCTGTTCCACTGCTCTGCAACTTCTTTGCCGCAGTAGGGAATCTGCCTGAGTTTTTTTTTTCTTAGTCAATATTATTGAGGTTTTTGTTCATTGATAAGAGGAGATTTTCTCTGAAATAACAACAGAAAGCTTCTAACAGGTGCTGTGATAATTGTTCCTTCTAGCAAAGATCTAATTCATATGATAATCTGTCATCATCTGGCATTTCGCCCTAACTGATTTTTAATGCTGTATTGATCTCAGCTTCCATAATTGGCCTCTTCAAATAGTTCACTTTTTTTCTGCTTGGAGAAAGGGGAATTGCAGGTTTTGTTCCTTATAGTCTGTTTTACTAAGTTGTACGTCCTCAACCATGGAATTTAATTCTGTATACTTTTTTTTTAAAAGCAGAATCTGCATTTTTGAAGCCTAAATAAAATGTAGTTAACTTGGGTTTGTTCTTGAAATTCTCATTTAAGCCAAAATTTCTTACCTGAGTAAAGGCATGGTGTATAATGAAGTTCAATAACTGTACATCGCCTATCTTTTAAAACTAGTCTTACTTCATATACAAAGGGTGTAAATCTTGATAAGATATCAGCTGAAAAAAAAAGATGAAGAATTGCAATTAACAAAAAAATTGAGATGTTTGCAGGGTTTTGTGAATATCTTTCTGAACAGATTTATTGTAAACTGTATAAATCAACAGATACAGATGCACTAGCTAATTTAACAAGATGTGCGGTGTTCTGTGACCCCCATCATCCTTGTGCATCTGACAGCAGAACTCAAAGCTATAAGGTTACTGAGAACGTGGTTAATGGCCGGCAGTGAATTCTTTTTTTACATCAGATTTAGCAAAATCGTAATGATGATAATAATAAAAAAGTAAAAATACCTACTGACTTTTACCATACGGATGGGGGAGAGAGGAGAGGAGAAAATTTGGGGTCATCTAACAGCTAATGTAAACTATAGGATGGACTTCTTCCAGAGTTAAGACTGTGATTACACTAATCATACACACTAAAGCTAGTTCTATATGTTACACTTCCAGGATTTCAATAGAGGGCTAGAGCTGTAAAGGAGAAAAACAGTCCCCCATATTGTGCACACCATTAATAGACATAAAAAACAGGAAAATAATTACTGAAACAGTTAGTAGCTGAACATGGAGGAAATACTGAGTGAGCAATTATCAGTTCGTAATCGATGTGGCCATTACTGTCTTCTATAGTCTCTTTCTGAGCACATCTTTTGCACCTGGCACTTCAGCAAAACGGCAGCTGAAAGAGGACACTGCATCGTGTCCATAATAGATCGCTCCCCTGCCTTCAGGAGCAAGTGGCCATTTCAATGGCTGCAGATGTTAATGTAAGAATGGACACTGCTAGGTACCATTCTTTAGCTGTTAATACCAGAGTCCTTATAGTCAACAGCTTGGGCTCTTTAATTCATGATATAGTCTTTGTGTTAAAAGGTCTCAAGGAAACACTGATAGCTTCTGCCTCAGATGTTTTCAGCAGATTGTGTAAATGATGGGTTGGTTCAGAAGGTCACATAGATGTCCCGTATTTACTTAGAGTAAAGACCTTCACTGTATTTTTCTGAAGCCACTTGTCTAAATTGATATGCATGTCAGCCATGTAGCTTGCTGAATTCTGAACCCAGAAAAAACTATATTATAACCGGTTCTCATTACACTGTTAAATGGAATACTAAAAGGTAGCTTAAAATCAGGTGCATTTAATAAAGCTGTATTTGAATTGGCACATATACTGCTCCCATGTGTTTTTCAGTTTGCTAGTGTTGCGAGTTTATCATCTATATTACCTATGCTTACGTGTTACTTCACTCCAACAAAAATAGGCATCATTTACAATTTCTATCAAACATTGTTAAGTAAGTCCACCACCAGATTCGTTAGCTAAATGTTTGAGGCAGCATAACACACCCACTGAATTTATTGTATCTTGGAAAGTGATTTATGCTTTTAGATTAGATAGGGGTTTGGAGGATTAAAGAAACAGGGCCATAATTTTCTGTACAAGATACATTTTTTGTTTGAAAGAAGTATACAGAAGACTCATTCACCACAGCTCACTTTACTTGCTAAATCTACAGGAGTCCCCTAAAATAAATCACAGTAAGGAGTTCCATTCGTGCAATTTATAAAAGTTCCACATTTAGGAAATCTGTGTCACGTGAATCATTGCGGGAGAGAATGTTTTCCTGATTCCTCATTGAAAATTTGTTGAGGGAAGACAGCAAGGAGACTCCTCTGCCAAGCCTATTTAGTCTCCTTGGGCCTCCTGCCACACGATCCTGCCCTCCCAGGAACAGAGGAAAGGCTGTCATCCTTTCCAGATCTAGCCATTTCTGCCTCTTCAAATCCACTGTTATGACCAGACAAAGGAAAGTCCTAACTCTACCAGAGATCCCAAAACAGATCAGTATCCCAGCAAGGCTGCATAATATGCATTTATACCAAGAGTGTCAAAAATAATCTTAGCCATAGTACTTTGGTGTTCTTGCAACTCTGAAGATGTTGCTTTCCTTAGATATGGTAGATTGGTGGAAATAAGAATAGCTGTTTTAAGAGAGATTTGCCTCAGATTGTCTTTCACATTCACAATCATATAAGCCACTCCTTCTCTAACATGGGGCTCCGTAATATGCCCGGAGTACTTTCTTTAGTTGCTTACATGGATAAACAGCAGTAGGAAAATATTTAATGGAATTCAACAGTGGGAAATAGAGTGAAGGACCCAGCACTTTGTGCTCATCCCTCTCACTGGACGACCAACAGGTTCTGCCTACAATATGATTTGGTCATCTCTGCTTTACAGCAGCACCAAAGAGCAACAGGATTCTACTTTTCATTTTTCAGATTATGAAACTGAAATACACCTTTAAAAAATAAATAGGAAAAAGATTCTGAAATTTTAATTAATAGTCATGCCCATGGTAAGATAAATTTATGCTTGCAAAGGCTTTAACAGATGTTTTCCATTGTAATGGCGGAGATCCAGTATCTTTTTACATTCTTTTTTTCTTTCCTCAAACTGAAATAAGACTGGAGGTGACTCCAATTTTTTTTTTTTTAATGAAAAAAGTGGACACAAGTACGGTATGTGCAAAAAACCAAGAGCCCTCTAACCAGTAAAAATAAATCTGAAACACCACAAAACAGGATAAACTCAGATTTTCTGAGTGATGCAGACATTTAGAAATAAAAGCCATCTGAAACAGTAATTTTAATTACATTGTAACTTCCTTTGAAGTGAGATTTCTCAATGAGGAAAGTAACTTCTTTGGCTCAAGAGAGGTGCAGTGGCCCTGTGAAGCTCATGCAACTTTCCCAAATACTTCAGAAACCCATATAAACTCATCCAAACCAAAAAGGAAAACATAAAACAAGATATTTGATTCACAAACTAGCCACTAAAATGTCAGTTGGTTACAGAGGGTTCCACCTGCCAAGGCTGAAATCTAGGACAAAGATCCCAGCAGGGTCAAAATTTTGTAATCCTTACTCAGACCCCATTAACTCTCAAATTTCCCTAAATGCTAGAGAAAAAAAATATATATACCTAGAGAGAGAGAGAGAGAGAGAGAGAGAGAGAAAGGCTAGGGTTAAATGTTTATTATAAAAACAATATGCTTATGGAAGATGCCAGATTGACAGTTCCACAAAGGCAACACAAGGAAAGAAAACACAAGGCAGCTACAGCAGAGGCAGAAGTAGGACTTGTTTGCTCACCAACCTGCAATGACCTGAAGACAGCACAAAGGCTTCAGTCTCTGTCCCTGCTTAAATCTCTGGCTCTGGAGCTCACATAGCCAGGAAGGGTGCTAATTACAGTGAGCTGTGGTATTGATGCATGTATATGGGGACCTGAGAGGAGATCAACTCCACCTTCACAACAGCATCACACAGAAAGAAGTTTTGGTTCAGTCTAATTTAATGACTTCATTAGAATTTCAGCTGATAATCTATAGGGGGTAGGTACTGTATCCACTACCAACCCTCTAAACCATCCAGCTCTGCCCAGAGTTAAATTTATAAAATAGTCCAGACTCGGCAGTGACATAAATAACTCTATAAATTTCATGCCAAGTGTAAATGAGTAATAACGTAGTTACAAAGTAGTAAGCCTGTACACTGGTTTGGCATTCCATGTGCGTGCAAAAGTAATTTGGTATGCTATGGGGACAAAATTCAGCCCTGGCATTGATCAATGGGACTCACGTCTATTGAACACCAGAACTGAAATAGGACTCAGAAGTGTTTTAGACTGTGCAGGAATTAGCGATGGGACGGATATGTGGAGGGAGTATGTAGAGGGAACAGCGCAGAAGGGGAAAAGAGCAGGAAAGAAGTAAAGAGAGAGAGGAGGGTAAAAAGTGAACAGGACCTTGTCTGTTCTTTTTACTATTCCTTTCCTTCAGTAAGCAGCTTACACTTCTGCACCCAGACTGTGATAAATTGGTGAACAGCTTGGAAACACTTAAAAACCTTTTCATGACCAGCTACACCTGATGTGTAACAATCATTCAGATCAGTCCTGAGCGAGGTCCAGAGACTTCTGTGGACTTTCCATCTGCCTGCTGCAAACGGCTTCAGGGGAATCTGGCCGCCAAACATGTTTGAATCTCATACTGTTATAGCCAAGGTGAACTGAGCCCAATGTATTCAGTTTTCCAGAGAGAGTTTCCTGCAGCAAACAAATCGCAAATGATAAAACTGCAGTAATATGGACAGCCAATCACATGGAATGAAGGGTACCACAAATCTGGGTCAAACTAGTGGACTATTAAGATGTAAGATGTAGCTGAAAAGCAAGCATGGGTTTACCAGGTGGCTAAGGCTGTTCAAGGTGAGGCAGTTTAGCAGGCAAACTCTTGCAAAACGTGAAGGAGAGCAGCATGTCTTTGCTGCTCCGCTGTGTAAACTGCAGCATTCCCTGCAGTGTTTATTATTACACTGCGCGAGATTAGCAGAGACCAGCAAATAATGGTATCTGGTATCACCTAACAGGTTCCAGATTACCCCAATAGTTTGTAAGTAGGCATGCGGGAGCAATGCCGAAGTTCTGCAAATTGTCACCTTACATTTCAGACATTTATAAGCTCTCACGTGTTGATCACAGTGGTTTATTTATATACTATATGTGCAGTGCCAAGGTCCTTAGCACTAAAAGGGAACTACAAGCAGCTTTTTGGCTATTTTTTGTTAGATTTTTTCAGACTGAGCCCTTGCTACCAGTTTTAGACAACAGTTCTTGATATTTTAGCAAAAACTAATACTGCTGTCACTTTTGAACGAACTGACGCTACACAAAGGTCTTCAGATATTTTAGGCACAAGCATCTGTCTCATCATGACATATAAACGCACCTGGATTATCAGAGGTCTCTGATACATTTTATAAGGTGTCCCAGAGCAGGAAACAATAGAATTCAGGATAAGGTATGGGTATGTGAAATCTCCATCGTCAGCAAGTTGTACAATTCCACTGCTTTTTTGTGTGCATATTATCTGCTGCACTTTGTTACCAAAACCAGTAGAACCTACTTAATTGTATTTAAATCACATTTAAATTAAGTGGCAGTGTTTCTGAAAATGTTTGTTCACAGCATGCTGAAAAGATGCTCATAATTGATGTGGTAAGTATAAAGTTATTACAATTATTCACCTATTTGATCTTCATCCACCACACACTATCGCTCCTTGCTGTAAGTCTCATCCACGTAGGCTTTGAGAAACACATTTAAAGCCACAAAATGTTGTCAGGGTTTGCTCCACTGCAAAAGCCTTTATCTTCTGCACTGCTGCAGCAAACTGTAGAATAAGTACTTTGAATTCTTTCTTGGGTTCTTCAAAATCGTCAGGCATAGGCCTCCAAAGGCCATCTGAAATGTAAACAAATACACATTACAGCACATCACCATCACCCACCAAACATTCATTGCTGGGAGTTATGGATACTTTCCATGGCAACTTGGGAAGATTAATAACAGAGAGTGAAATGACAGTGAATACTTTCCCATTGGTATATAGACCCTTGCAACATTTTTTTCAAATCTTTCCCTGAGAACAGAGAGAAAGGAAACTTCAGGGAAAGCTCTAGTGGAGTACACTTAGGAGAGTAAGGCTGAAGAGATTGCCTTTGATTGCACTCAGGACATTGCTAAGCCATCTTCAAATAACGTACGGTAGGTATATCTAGCTCCTGGCTAGACTCCATCAGGGAGGAAGGGCTGGGTTAAGTGGCAGGTTATCTAGCAACCTGCTTGAATTAGAGAGATCTGGGTTAAAACATGCACTACAGTAATCACAGGCTTTTAGTTCATTAGAGTCTTGGGAAAGGCTTATGCCTGAGCACACAATAAAGCACATGCATTGTCAGAGCTCGACTAGGAAATGCTGCAGCGCTGCCTCAATGCCCAGAAAGCCACATATATTCTTGACTTTTCCTCCACTAAACAACCTAAGCAGTCACACCGATTCACAGAGCTATAGATAATCACCACAAGAGGAAGATCCCTCCAGATCCCTGAACAGCTCTTTTGTAGGATTCCGGATGGTGCAAGTTCTCCTGGGCAAGGCCAGACACAATTACCTTGCCAGTCTCACAGGTGGCATTAACGTTTGATTGTAATGGATAGAACTGGAGGTAAGAAGAAATCAATTTGCACATGACTGTGTTAATTGTGGCACCTGTGCCCTTCATTCAAGATTGAAGATCAGCAGCTCTATAGATTAGGCGTTAAAAAAGAAAATAATTTGGTAACTTAGCTTGGAACTATTGTCCTTAAGCCAATGGAGGTTTGCTGATGAGAAAAACACTATCATTTGTTGGAAAATTTCACAAAAAGGTGAGAATTAAGTATGTTAAAGGCTATGTGCACCATCTTAATAAAAAATGATGCCAAGCATGCAGTGAAGTTCAAACATCCTCTTTAGATCAGATTGGATTTACCTAAGGGTAACAGCAAGTTCATTTTCCTCCACCAAATTCATGCACTACATTTATTGGAAGCAACTTTGTGCATCATCAGCTTAGTCACTTGCTCACAGATCATGAAATTGCTTCATGTGTCTTCTGTCTCTAAAATCAGAAAATCTTCTCCCTTCCACTCTCCCCTCCTGCCCTTACTCATACTGGAAGTTTGTTTCAGGATTTAATTGCTCAAGTTTACACCAAGTCTATTTATACATGGTAGAAAGCAGTGGATGAGTATATGTAACTGAACAGAGTCAGTTCAACTTTAGGACATGCAAGGGTATGTTACTTGTGATTGGGACCTACCTGACAAGGCAGGTCAACTGCTTTGGGAGAAATACCTGTGAAAGTAATGCAAGTCCCTTCCTTGCTACCATCTCACGCGATATCCTTATGAAGATCACAGTCCAGACAGGATGCAGTACACACTTTTCCATTATTATGGTGGGGTGTAGTTTACTGAAGTCTCTCAGGAATCCCTGATTTCCCAGGAGCTGGTGCTAGAATCAGCAGTGTATTCCAGTGAAAATCTTCTTCTTCTGGCTAGCTAGTATCAAGCTGAGAAGCAGATGATATGATCCTTCAGAAAGATGGAGATAGATGGATCAGGGTGAATTATACCATTCAGACCTATTTATCTCGTGACAATTGCAAGCCCTGAGCTGGCATAGCCATTTCCTGAGGTGGTGGTAGCAGCAGCAGGCATGAAGACAAGCAGTGAGGCAATGAGAGCAGAAAGCACGTGATGCTGAGATGTGCATCTCTTTAAAGCAATCATAAAGTTTGCAAGCTTTCTAACTGAAGTCAGTGCCTTCATGACATGTAGCTAACAAAGAAGTAAGCAAGGTAAGACTGGATTGTGCTGACAGAAGCAGGAGAAGTCTACTTTGTTAGAGTACCTCTTTTCAAGAATTGTCCACTAGCAGGGTTTTACTAGTCTTTTTTGGATTTATGAATTTATGCCCCTGTAGCCATAGTAACTGAGAAATCACCACTTTCTCCTGTGATCAGGTAAAAGGCTGTTTGCTAATTTGTTAACATACATCTGGCAACAGTTTTTATGACCATCAGATTTGATTATTTCAGTTCCTACTGTCTAGCAAACTGATGCCCCTAAAAAAGCTCTGGTGAATAAGACAGTAACACCCTGGCAGAGGAGTTCACACGTCATCTTAATCCTCTAAAATGGCTTTCTCTAAATATAGATGCCTGCTCAATAGCTCTGTCTCCATATTCAAAGACCCCTGCAGAGCAGTCATTTCTACCTGAGGGAAGGAGTATTATACAGAGAGGCTGCTCTGAGAGTTACCCTCTTGTCTTTCTGGCAAGGTGGGGAGGTGAGTGCACGTTCCAGCTTGGGGAAGTGGTGCAGTTGCATTACAGTCGTGCTTCTTCAGAGAGAAACAGCCTTGCAAAACACTACCCTGACATAGTGGTCCTTCAGTCAGTCTGCAAACCAACCCACAATCTCTGCTTAGGAATGCTGCTTTGTCAGAGTCACCTCCCTTTTACATACATGTGCCTTTAATTGCATCCATGAGAAGGGCAGTTTGGAAGCCACACTGTGTCTTCTCTGCTTTGCTCTAGGCACTTGTCTCTTTGTGCCTGGCCAACTATCCTACCTGGTAAATGGGGAAGGAGGGTGCATGGGGTGGAGCTAAGTTTTTCCAAAACACCCTCCCTCCTCTACTTCTTGTTCAGAGAACTAAAATGAAAGAGAAAGGAAAAACAGAAAAAAAAAGAAAAAAGAAAAAAGAAAAAAGAAGAGAAGAGAGGAGAAGAGAAGAGAAGAAAAGAAAAGAAAATAGAAAAGAAAAGAAAAAAGAAAAGAAAAAAGAAAAGAAAAAAGAAAAGAAAGAAAAAAGAAAGGAGAAGAGAAGGGAAGGGAAGGGAAGGAAAAGGAAGGGAAGGGAAAGGAAAGGAAAGGGAAGGGAAGGGAAGGGAAGGGAAGGGAAGGGAAGGGAAGGGAAGGGAAAGGAAAGGAAAAAAGAAACAAGAAAAGAAAAAAGAATAGAGAAGAGGAGAGGAGAGGAGAGAAGAGGAGAGGAGAGGAGAGGAGAGGAAAAAGAAAAGCAATCTCCTTCTCCCCTCAGCAGGAATCACAGTGTGAACAGCTACTGAGTGAGAGAGTAAGAGTAGGAGGCTGGGCTTAGCTGTCGGTATTCCTCAGTGTGTGTGGCTGACAACAAAAGACAAATGCCCCAATCCTACACATCTTTCGTCTCTTAAGCAGGCTTCAGCATACAAGTATTAAGCATTATTAATTTTACAGCATATAGCTTACCTTATTAGTTCAATATCTTATTGATTCTTTAATTAAAATAACAGTATAACTCACTCCTTAGACAATGTTTTTAGACAAAAATTAATTAATTAATTAATGGTCTTTTTTTGGTAGGTGAGTTGTACACAAAGGACTACCGATTTCAGCACAAGGACACTTCTTTATAGAAATTGACAAAAAAGAGGTTTAGAATAATACTTGTCAAAGGTTATCTCTGAATTTTGACTATTCACTGTCAATGACACGCGATTAGTCATACGCTGTATTTTCTGCTACCTGAACGGGTGAGATGGGTTTTACAAGACAAAGAGCTTATGAGGACTAGGACCGGTTTCTGAATGCCACCAAATGAACTGCTGTTCAACAGAAAACATGAGCATGATTCTGCTCCTACTACTGTCCTATTTCTGAGGGACTATTCGATGCAAAAATTGATCAAGCTGTCAGTTGCAAACGACATGAAACAAAAACCTGCGTGGCTTATTGATGAATTTATTTGTAATGCTGTGTTTTCTGCTCTTTGCTTTTGCTGGAAACCAAAGCATATTGAATTTGTTTGACATAATGAAGCTGGCTCTTTGTTTCCCAGATCCTGGTGCTGAACAACTTAGGTAGATAATTTTAGTATATATTTACAAATGAAGCTTAGAGGTATAGTTCAATTCCCTTTTTCCTCCTTGGAAACTGCAGAAGTCTGCATAATTCTTCGAATCCACTAAGCAATAGAAATGTCTAACATGATATTTTTCAGTTAAAAAAAACAATGGCTCAAGAAACAAACTTCTCGAATTAGAAAAGTAATTTTATCCCACATATGCATCTTGGCACAGGCAGCCCAGATGATTAGGAAAACTAGTTGTTTAAAATATTAATGTTATAGGGACAAAAAAAGAACCTGTACTACTTTTTATCCTTGCACTGTAAGAGAATGGTTTGTTTTAAAACATGATGACAGAGAGACCTGAAGATTTCAGGAGAAGCAAATGACAAAAAAAGCAAGCCGTATTTTGGAATGCGCCTCAAATCTTGGCAGCAAACACAGCTGGGCCCCCTTCAGTCTAGTCTGTTAACTAACCTCATCAGGTTGAAATCCAGCCCTTTCCTATAAGCACCAGGCTTTTGTAGTGTTTTCTCGACCCGCAGTCAGCCGCCTAGCTCACTAAGTGCTTGCATATGCATAAACAGAACAAGGCATCCTTCCTCGTACGCCCCCTGAAAGCCTCAAATGCTGAAGTACAGGGGAACCTTTTAAGCAGGGTTTTAATTAGCACCCATTGTTCCTTGTCTGGCAGGACAGGCAGAAAGGCCCTGCGATTCGAAAACTGGGATCGCAGTGGGAATCTAACTTTGCAATTGAATCAATCTGCGAACTCCACAGGACTTGTACACTGAAAATAAAAAAAAAAGAGGGAGTAGACCAGGGCATTAATTATAGCGGTGTACTCACACTGCTACATTTAAGGGTCAGTGAGCATTTCTCTCTTATATTTTTAAGAGGAAAATAGAATCATAAAAATGCGCTAGAGAATGAGACCTGGTCATACAAATCTAAACATAAAAGTGAAATTCATCATTAAGTCTACCACTTGGTCTTTAACTTATAGCATCTGTACTACAGATGGTTATTTGTGAAGACTTCTGAAATGGCTCACTGGGAAAAAAGGGATTTCAAGAGGAAGATTTCTTTTTGCTTTAGTAAGCTTGGTACATATTAATCAGAGGTTTAGGTTTAACAGAGATTCGTCCATCTTTAGCATAGAGGTGCATGTGTGATGATACATGACATGATACATCTGTTTCAAGAAAACCAGCCTGCATCGGTTGATTTGAATACCCCAGATAAGAAGTAGTACTGGAGGCTAGTCTTTTTAAATTTGAATGATTTAAAACCTGACTAACTTTTTTGGTGGTTCTGGGTGGACTGGGTCACCCCCAGTCATTCTGACTACACTTGTGACACGTAGGCAAGTTACCTGGTCCTATCAGCTGCAATAATTTCTATGGAGATCTTCTTGCCTTTTCAGGGAGCAAACAGAAATATATCTTTGACTTTTATTTTAAAAAGATGTAAAATAAGCAGTACAAGTGAAAGCAAACTGTACTCAACCTTATTTATCAGTACTATCCATTTTATAGGTGCATAGAGAGAGCAAAGATGTCTATCCAAATAGAAAGAAGGTAGAAAAGAATGACATGAAATAACATTTCACGTTATAATAGTTATGATTTTGATAGATTCATTCAGTATTTGCGTTTTGTATCTTTGCTATGTTTTAAGAGGTTTAAGACAGGTCCTGTACTTCAGATGAGAAGGATGTACCATGAATTACATCATTTTCATGATAAAGAGATTCCAGATGGACACCATAACTCATAAACAAGAGGACAATCCAAATAGAAGCCTTCAAGTTAAGTTTCAGACTGAATATAATAATTTCAAATGCTCAAAGGAAAAACTGAGGGTGGGTCTAAAAAAGTATCCTTCAGAAATCTATTTTGTGTTAACTAAACCAGTCAGTTTTATGGGGAAATGTATCTACAGTAAGTGCCAAAAAAATACAATAAGTTTTTGTTATCAGCACAGGTTTTCTTACTGACAGCAGCTGAGATTCCCTGACATCAAGATGGGGAAGCAGTGAAAAGGCCCACTCCGAGGAACGTATGTTTATGGACCCATTTCAGCTGCCTAGAATCTGATCTGAATCAAAACATAGCCAGAAGCAATTTGGGAGCTACATGCAAAGCAAACCTCCTGCTAATTTGAAGAACACTACTTTAATTGCATGTTAAATGCATCTTAAAAGTACATGAGAGCTGGCAAGGCAAGCAGTCAGAAGCTGAGAAACAACAAAAGTAAAATAATGTAATTCAGCCTCTCTGTGAACATGCATACTTTTTTTTCCATTCCTCCAAGAAACCTCCTCATTCAATGCACAGGATGAGCAGAGTTCAAATAATGAGCAACTATGCAATATTTGCGCCTGCAGGCCTTATTTACTATACACAATTCATATCCTGCTCTGAAGACAAGAGTTATTAAATTCCTCATGAACTTTTTCATGGCTCTACTCACAGTACTGTATTTAAGGGCTTTGTGAATAACAAGAATGTATTTTTACATCATGTTTCTGAGGACAGGGGCACATTGCAAAAGGCAAGTATTTTCGTCATTTTACAGAGTGGGTACTGAGAGTCAAAGGGCCAAAATTATTTTGGGCATGTAATTTAAACCAGGACCTGATATTTTTGAAAGTACTTCACATTAATAACAGCTTCATCTATTCAAACCATGGGGAACTTTGTTTACTTCAGATCCAGAAGCAAGCACTTCTGCCTCTTACAAATCTGGCCACATGCCTCCAGAAAGGAAGCATGCCAAAAATGAATGACCATCTGAGAAAAGTTTGGCTTGAGTGAATTCCCACAAATCACAGAGCAACCCAAAACTTAACCACAAGGTTCTTTTTCCCTTTCTTGCCATTCCTGCCCAATTTCCCCTCAACAAACAAAGGAGTCCCACAAACAGTCTCCTTGTACATATGTTTTGATTTTTTTCTCGGAAGAGATATAGCTTCCCTATATAGCGAGGGTGATGTCCTATGGGAAAACACCAGAGTGGGGATCATCTGCATGCATTTACACTTAAGTATCTACATTACAGCTCGGAATCAAGCTCCTGTGTGGTCAAGAAAGAGAGGTAAACACCTCCAAAAAGCAATGCTGGACACCTCAGTGGGGTATGTAAAGTCAGATAGTTTGACTCCCCCGGATGCCCCTATGAGCCCCTAGATTCAGAAATGAATGCGAATGCACAGGTATGGTGGCAGCGTAGGGTATGTGAGGGAAGTAAGTTGCAAAAGCAAATTACCTTCTGACATTTTTTGTCTTTCTGTGCATAGCTTTGCAACATTATTTTCTTCCAAGCTGTTATTTAAAGAGGTAAACATCTTGGGAATTTAGTCACAAAATTCCTTTAAATGAAAATGGAAGGCCTTCCTCCTATTTTCATATCAACACCCATGCTAGACATCCCCAAAGCTAGAAGGTTTAGTGCCATCGTATTAACTTAACTGTGGGTCTGAAAAACCAAATGTCACTATGGGATCTGCACTAGCTGGAGCACGGGTAGCTGTGCCATGGGGTTTAGCAGCTAAATACTCCCCACAAAGAAGTGATACTCAGAAGCCTTGTGATCTTTTCTTAGTTTCTGGAAAAATATATGATATGGCATGTACAGAGCTCTGTCTATTCCCCACCGTCTCCTTCCCTGCTTTCCAGTCAGGCTCAGCTACCTTAGGCCCAAACCCCCTTTCCAACCCAAACCCTACTGCAATATTTTTTTCCAGCCAGTCATTCTCCTACTTTAATTCCTGTTACCATCACTTTCTAGTTTTTCTGTTGCTGCACAGATATGCAAGTCTTGTTTCTCTTGCATTCAAATACAACACCTTCTTTTTCCTTGTTGCTACGATCTGGCAGGAGATTCTTAAGGACACAGCAAAAACAGATTTGATTGCCTGGACAGCCCAATATTGCTTACTGCAATTGCAGGACGCATCCAACTCAAGTGTAAAAAAAAAATTATTTGGAAACAGACCTGCCAAAATGTTAAATAGTTTCAATTGACAGTGCGCAAACTACAATTCAAAAAGGCTTAACAATTGGCCAGATTCTGGGTAACAGAATAACAGAGTACTTTTCTGATACAAGGCAAACGTTAGTCACTCCTACCTTGTGCCAGAAATGTTTTCTTTGGTGTTACTGAAGGATGATTTCATAACGACAGCTGAGGGATGCTTACCACAGAACACCGCATATGAGAAGCATAATTGTTTTAGCAAGGTAGAAAATTTTCAATTGAAGGACATCCCATCTCTAACACATGATGGCTGGGATATTATTCTAAAAAATTTGAGATATATGTTAAAAACCTCTGGCAGGTCAGAAAATTGTTTCTAGCTCTCCAGTTCTGGAAGAATGACCTAACTGGTAGGCTCTTCAGAAATAAATGGGAAGTTACCAACCTTTAGCTTTCTTACGCTCCCCCTTCATTGACTTTCCTCTTCTTGCAAGCCTTCCTTAATGAAATGCTGTACCAAAATTTTAAATTTGCCATTTTTTAGTTAGGTTCAGCCTCAAACCCTCAATTTCTTCTCTTTCTTCCCTCCCCTCTTCCTACACATTTTGAATCTTAAGGGTCCCTATGATTGCTCACAGGAGGTGACATCTGACTGAAGCGTGGTTCATGGGCAACACAAGAGACTTGAGCAGCAGTTCCAGTGAACCTAATTTAGAAAATAGAGTCTAACTGGTTACTTGAGAACCTTTAAAAAAAAAAAAAGCAGTGGGGTGGCATTATATAAAAAGCAAATACTTCAGATACAAGAAGTTTGTTGAAAAATCTATTTTCCATAGAAAAACAGTATCAATGGGAAGTGTTTGGAAAGTTTTGAACAATCCTAACAACTACCCTAGTAAAATATACTTTACATTGACTTTGACTTTTCATGCCTTAAACATAAATGCACCTCTTTTCTTTCTGTCTTATTTTTAATTAAATAGAATTTTCCTACTACACTGTCCAAAGGCAGAGGAAATTGCTTAATTCTTCTACCTTTCCTTTGGGAGAAAAAATGCTAAGGAGTTTTTCATCTTTCACTCTCTTTTACTGCAGATGGCAACACATGGTTTTACAAGTCAAGGTCACGTTTAGCTAGTCGTCATGGTGAAAGAAAACACATGGGAAATTGGGCATGTAGCATTTAGTTCGGTTTTCTGGGAGAAGTAACATACAAGAAATGCTGTCATGAAGAAGCTGTGTTTAACCAACCTTTTGTACCCTTAATAATATCTTTCTGGCACTCATGTTTAAACAGAGTAATTAACCTCTTCCTCTCTTCAGCTGCAAATCAATACTACCGACGTGTCCCTTAAGAAAATCATTAACAAATTGTTCAAATGCCTGACCAATCAATAGAGGGATTTCCATTTCAAGTGTTAGTGGGAAAAAAAGTAACGGTTTTAGCAATGTAATCAGAGCAATCTTGACTGTGCATTGCCACCATTTAAAAGATAAATATTTCAAAAGACATAACTAGTGCAGTGCTAAATGCTTTCTTGGAAAAATAATCATACATATAACTGTGAGTTCTTAATAACTATTTTCTGCAAAGTAGGAATTGAAAGAAACTGATGAAATTATGGATTATTCAAAACAAATCTTTCTTCTCTCTAAATATATTGAAAAGAGTATGTAAGAGAAGCTTTCCCTGCAAAGTAGCTGCACTACTGTAGATGAGGGTCCCGTAGAGAAATTGTCTTCTGGCAACTGCCTGCTGTATGTACAAATTAGGAAACTGGCCTAAAGAGTGTAGAAGTAGCAGTATGAGGAAAGGGCAGTGACCAAAATTAGCTGAGGAAAGGCCAATGTATGTTTACCATTTGATTTATCTCTAGACGCTAAAAAGCATTCGAAAATATCTAAAATTGGAAAGCAAGGTGGTTTGAATTTTCACTAGTAAAGCAGAGAAAAAGAACAAATTGCTGAAAAAAATGAGAAGTGTTCATTTATTAAAGTACTGTGCTGAGTTCACAATAAAATCCTTTCTTTGAGGACATTTGGGATGGAAATGACATCATCTATCACTTCTGATCCCCAATCAAAGTTCCTAATAACTTCCCTAAATTTAGCTTAGAATCATGCAAGGCACTTAAATGTGCTTTGACACGGATAAGAATATCACCAGCTCTTTCCGTCTCCAGCAAAAACTGGTTGCTTTTATTGAAAAATCTAGCAGCTGTGTGACCTCTACCTTATTCTTTTTGTAATGGGGAAGTGGTCCTAGGAAAGAAAGATTAGGTAACAGGAGAAAAATGGAACCAGGAAAAAAACCCCATAAAACTTGTACTTAAATAGCTACCTAGAGTTATAGCTGCTGTCAGCTGTCAATTTTGCTCAACTGCTCTGGATCAGGAGAGTCATCTCACTCACTTTCCAAGTTCAGCTCCCTGGCCTCGCAGACAGCTACACCCTTTGGTTTGCTCACTTGTCAGATGAACTCTCTTGAAACTGACTTTTCCCAGAGTTTTTGACCCAACCGAGTACCCTTCTAGAAGTCTCTAAAGAACCTTAGGCCTACAAGCCTAAATAAGAGACACAATCCAAGCATTTCTGGGACTAAGTGGCCTTGGGCTCTCCTCCCAAATCCTCCCATTTTTCCCCCTTTCCCTAATGAGGGGTACTTTCCAGTTCTGTGAGTAGGCTGGCTCCTTCCAATTCCCTTTCACACTTATGGTTGTCCTCCACTGTTTAAGAAACACTGATTTAAAGGATGATCTTACATGTCATCTACACGGAAGCATGTAGGGTTGGAGGGACCTTAATTGCTGTGAACACTTCTTAACAACATAAATATTAATATTATATCATGGAGTAGAGCAGGGAATGAGAAGGTGGAATAGAAAAGTAGATATCAAGCTACATTTTAAGGTAGGAGTAATTCAGGAAATACTGCTTTCTAATGCAGGCTCACAGTCATGTATCCAAGGCATTACTTTTTACATAGAAGTGGCAAAATCCATGTTTGTTCCAGGGAGCCAAAAGTGTCGTAGCTAGGGCAGTGCAAGAGAAATAACAAAGCTGGTGTCAACATAGATTCATTGAGTGTGCAGAGGGACGGTGCAAAGAATGAGTGGGTTTAAATGATAACGTCTACCAGCCCCTGAGCTCTCTAAGCAGAAAAAAAGAATGAGAACAAGGAGTTCTAACAGTAGTGGCAAATTCCTTATTAATGTGTGCAGGCAGCCTCATGTGCAATATTGACTTTGGTGCATTGCTTTCTGAGAGCTCCTGCCAGAGGCATTTCGTAGTGTTAAAAGGTTATGTAGGCAAGAGGAGAGAGAAGGTAGTCAAGTAGGCTACTATAAGGATCGACATTAGACTCATAATACTTTATATCAAGTGCTGTTCATAAATCACAGAGGAAAAAAGGTATGTCACATTGCCCAGATGTTTAAACTCGCAGGATTTGCTACTGGGAAAAAATGGATACACTTTCTGGTTTGGGGGTACTGAATCTATGAAAAATGACTTAGGATCCTTTATTTTGTGCCCAGTAAGTGTAACATAGCATAGCTACCTAGCTATTTCAGTGTAACAGAGAGTACAGAAAAAAATTCTTTATGCAAATACAAAAAGAACAATTCATTTCCACTACAGTGTACAAAACCCAGCTCTCTCTATGTTTTTCATTATGCTGAAATAATGACAAAGCAGAGACAGAGAAATCATTGTAACTGTGCCTACATGCTATTCAGGCAACAGCATAGATTCTCCAAAGTCTATGTATTTCAGATATTTAAGTGTGACAACAGTACACAGACATGATAATAACTGCACCTTAGAAGTTACTATTTTTTCCCGTGGCTTCAAAAGGAGATAGCTAAACTTGGTTAGCTAAATCCCAGCTCTACTTTGGATGCTAATAAAAGAAGTGGTACAGTTGTCAGACAGTAATTCTTTCTTCTTGGAGTCAATACAGCACAAATTGCTCGATGCTGGGGCTCTAGGCTGAGAGGAAAGCATTTCTAGGTGAAGTGCAAGATCAGCACAGTGACAATTTTTCATCTTCCATCTCAGCAGTACTATTTCTATATTGTAATTGGATCTTTATGTCAGCGAAGGTATCTGAAAAGACCACCAAGAGAAAAAGGTAAGAGAATGTGTGTTAAAAATGTGTCAGAGAGGAAGAGTTTGTGGAGGGGGGAAGAAACTGAGGAAAATATGAGCAGCGAATCAGAGAGCAAGGGATAGTCTGATGAAGGATCAAGGAGGGCTGGGGAGTGGATACAGCAGCAGCAGCAGGCATAGCAGTGTTAAAAATACCTGTATAAAAATGTGAGTATGTAACTTTCTTGCTAAAACAGAAATCATATTATTGATGAAGAATCCCCACTGAATGGCGATGCTTCTGGTCAAGTTAATATGAAGCCAAATTCTGATTAATATTTCAATTAATAATTTAGAAATAAAAGGTACTGCAGATAAAATTTGCAGAAAATACCAACATCGGCATATATTAATAAAGACAGAACATTGCTTGATCAGCTAAGCTTATTTAGGCAAAATTGATATGAATTTTGGTTATTACAGACTTAGAAACTGAGGACATACTTGAGAATGATATCTTGAAACAGTATATTAATAGTATCTTGAAGAGCAACTTCTCTGAAATGGTTTAGGGTCAAAGTGGGTAAGCAATGGAACATAAGCTTCCATTACAGTCCTGTGGCAAAAGGGCTAATGCAACCCTTAGATGTATAAATGCAGGAAAAATGGGTGATGATTTTGTCTTTCTCTAAAGAGAAATTAGAAATGTAGATATAGTGGAAAAATTGGAACTGTTAAAAAACAGAATCAAAAAATGTTCAATAGAATACCTTATCATGAAACACTTAGATACTTCAGCAGACTTAATCCATTAAAAATTAAATTGAGAGTCACCTGACTATAACGTTTAAGTGCCTTTATGAGAAGAAAATACAGAGCCCTTTAATTTAGACAAGAAAGGCGTGCTAAAGGTTGAGAAGAGAAGCCAGATAAATTTATATAAGAAATTAGGCACTTTGACTCTTTGTACAGAATGAGTGATTAACTACTGAAACAAACTATCAAGGGAAATTTTGGAAATTTTTGTTATTTGAAATCCTCATGTCAAAACTAGGTGTTTTCCAGAAGGTATGATTTTGCTAACTGTCTGTTACAGACTAAGTCTAGAACAAGGAAAACAGATAAGTCAGTTCCGTGGATAAACTAAAATACAGAACACTTCTTCAAAGCTGAAAATCTGGTGAAAATGTCATTTCAGTTTCAGCTGTTTTCTTCTTTTTGCAAACTTAAAGAAACTAAACCTAACCCAAAGCTGTAAAGCTTTTGTCAAACTGAATTACATCTTTTATTTCATATGCTTTACTGAATTTTTTGTCTAGTCCAGTTCAGTTCAGAATTAATACTGTGAAATTTAATGGCTTTGATTTACACATCCATCTAGATAATCGAATGATCTCTGCAGAATTTACAGTCTCTAAATCTATCAATTTATTCTTATTAGCAAAATAGCTTTGCACTCTAATGTTTACCTTGCTCTCTTTCTTACAATGATCAGTGAATACGTTCCCTCAAATATTTGTTAACTAAATGCATTTCTATTTTTATCTGCTTAGCTGATGTGCTGAAAAAGCACATCTCTCCATGCCAAAGCTAGTACAGAAATTTGAAAACAAAGCCTTATGTTTCAATTAGAATCTCATTATGTGCTCCTGATGATTTCTTGTCTTCCTAAAAAGTGACATGAATTGTGATACTGTTAGTATGCACTAGTCTTCCAATGACACTGCATCCTTTGAAGCAAAAACAGTTGACAAAAGCGTCATCAGAGCTGTGGGTGCCCTAGCAGCAAATACTGATGATTCTCATGAGAAATTTTCTTAGGAACCTGAAAAGCAACAGGAAGAATTTGAAAGCTGAAGGAGGCAATGTTAAATACTTGGCAAAGTTCTCTTTTTGTCTTTAAATTCTGCTCTTCAAGATACCCCTCTAGGAGACAATGCAGGCGTCAGACTTCACTGTCTATTATTGGAAAACTCTGTTGCCTAATGTGTATAGGCAGAAGACAAGAGCAGAGTTGAGGAGTTTCTATGGAGATGGGAATTGGTGGGGAAGTGCGTTTTCTCCCGATTCATCCAATCTTCCTGATCTTATAAGGGGTCATTATCTTCATTTATCTCCCTCTGAAGAAATGATGACGTCTTTGGGAGCATTTGCAAAGGCAGGGTTAAGTTTCACATCACATGAAGGTATCTGGAATAGTTTCAACCGATCTAGCGTTTCAAAGTATAATTCTCAACATTTTTTGGTTCTTAGACCTGACGGTATATGCCTAATATAGACAAGCTAGTGGGCTGAATTTGACAGGAAAGTGTGCATTCAGAAATAAGCAATAGAGAGTAATAAGCAGATCTTAAGGAACAGTATATCTCTTTAGTGCTAATCATGTTATCAAATAATTGTACACTAATGAGACTATTCACAGAGCAAACCCAGCACCACGTCAGCGATGTTCAACAAGCAGGCAGAGATGCTGAACCAGTCTGAATTCCTAATTTGAGTATGCAAGCAGGCAAATTAGAGATGCTTCACACGACCATTTGTATACCTGAGAGATGCCGGGAACACTTCAGCGAAATTTCTCTGCTATCAGAGTGCATGGGATTATTCACATCTGTCTAGCTCCCTATCTCCTCTGCCTCTTCCCGGGAAATTTTTTTTAGGGGGAGAAATTTGCAACTGGGAAAGGCAATTGTTTGTGGGAAGAGTTGCAAAACGGGATTTTTCTTTTTAAAGGCCCTTGTTTGGCTGCTGTTGCTTGTTAATGGTTTGAGGTTGCTCCTTTATCTACACATGTACCTTTTGAAAGGCTAAAGGACTGGGGAGAGGCCCTAAAACATAGCTTGATGGAGTCTTTGGAAGCAAATAAACATCCGGCTTCAACTTAGCTGAGTTTAGGGGCATCAGGTATGCAGTGGGTGGCACTCACTCATTTCCTAGGGCTTGTAAAGAAATATGTTTCCCAATTTGTATCGTACTTAGATGAAAAGCTTTTCCTTTCAAATCTGTGAAGAGCGTATGTGCTCACAGGCTCTGTCACAGCAGCTGAAGAGGGAGAGGGGAGTCCTCCACCTGCCTTCCCTGCGCTCCCCCTCCGCGGCTGCCCTGCAGAGCAGAGCAGAGCAGAGCACCGTGCCGCCGTGCCGTGCCGTGTCACGCCATGCTGTGCCGTGCCATGCCGTGCCACCCCGCGGGAGGCTGGCCGCTCACCTGCCCTCCCGCACCCAGCACCCTCCATGCCCCAGGCACCCACGCGCTGCTTCATGAGCACGTTCAGAGCTGCAAATATGTTTTGATATGCATTTGAATCTAAGCTTGATTTACGAAAATAGGCTTTCTAGAAGAAAATATGGAAGTCCCAGAGGGGTGAGGGGGAAGGTGGGGAAGGAAGCCAGGAGAATTACAAATTCGGGTCCACAGCTCTGAAAACTCTCACTGGAGTTCAGTGAAGGTCAAAGGCCATAATGTAAAACAAGTTCCTCAACAACCAGAAGGAGTGAGTCATAGGAGTTTCCCTGAAGCCATGTAAATCTTGATGATGGTGGGGGAAGAGAAAAAAACAATCTATCTATCTATCGATCTGTCTATCTATCTATCACAATGTTAGATAACCCAATCACAGTTGTTTCCTCTAAGCTCATTCTTAATTTGCAGTTCTCCTTCAATTTTAGGTTTTTGGAGGTTTTGTTTCATTTCCAGTTGAGGCAGGATTTTAAAAATGGTGTTTAGAAAATACCAAATAATCACATATATTTCAAGGAATATTATTTCATAATTTGCTTAACTGTACAGAATAAATAAAACTATGGAGGAGTCAGATCACAGCAGTTGCAAATAATATTTTGTTACTATTTTCAATAAAGCAAATCCATTTTTGTGAAGGTAGAGAAACATTTACGTACCAAGGCATTTACGTGAAAAGAAACAGAGAATATGACTACTGACACTGCTGTTAGTTCACAAGTTCAGATGATATTATCTGCAGAATAGTATTCTGTGTATCTTGTAACATATAGAAAATAATTTAATTTTATTCATAAAAAGATTATTCTTCTTGGATCTACTTATCTCAGATTTTTAGGCTGACTCAAAAAGATTTTGAGGGGTTTCTGAACTAGATCTTTGTTTCCTCTTCTTGACAGTAAATCATAGATGCTTCAACTGTGTGATAGATATATAGTGTTTTGTTTGCCAAATTCCTTCTCCGTTCCTCCTTTTTCCTCATGATCCAGCTCCTCAGGTGGTTTTATAGGATAATTCAAGACCCGAATTTTTCCCTGTGCAATGTGTATCACTTCAGTATTTTGTGTTTAGAGACACGTTTACAAGCTAAAAAATGTCAAATGAAAATACCAAGGAAGTCACCACCAGAAATTTTTGCTTGTGAAAAAGAGACAGCAGGCCTAAATTCACTAAAAGTTATACAGACTTCAGCAGATTGGGCAGAGGAAGAAAAAAGTATACAGGAAGATGTGACCTCTGGTCAACATAGGCTGTACTATCTGCACGCTTCCCAACACAGATATTCAGATTAGTTTCCCGACACCTGTAAGGAGCACTACTTTCAGTCCTTAAGAAGAAGGGGTTAATGGGGCCTTCGAATGTTGCTCTTGAAGCCTGTACCCCTCAGGTTTGTGGCAGCTCTAAGGCTCAGGGCGCAGGGAAGAGCCTGGTCAATGGTCCTGTCCTCTGCCTGCACCTGGAGAACCACAGCTACGCAGGCAGCACAATCCCCAGTCTGGGAGTGAAAGTGAGGGAAGGAGGTAACAGAAGAGAAGCCCAGAACAGGGTATAAGACCCGTATTGCAGCTAACAGTGTTGTCAGACAGTGCCTAATAAGCTTGATATCAGCTGGTACCATATCCATTTATAATTGCTTGACTTTAATAGGTTTCAGGATATAGATACAAACCCATCACTGCCTTCTAGTTTTCTCATGAAATACTGAAAAAAGATTGATGCTGGATCTTGACACGATAGCAAAAACACATCACTAATCCAAACTAAAATAATCAGATTGAAGGAGCTGGAGGAAGTAATAATAATTATTACTGCTAATATTTTCTTCATAGTATGACACTAGATAAGCCAAAGCAATAAGAATTCTTCCAATTTGCATGCAGGAACCACCAATGGAAAAAAAAAATTAAGCCAGTTCAAACCATGCTCTTATTAAAGGTATATAACATGTGAAAGCATACAGTAAATAAGCCAAACTCTGCTATGCATGACCATGTGCAGTGAGCTTGATATGTCCTAACTACACATGCAAATATTTGTAATAAGAACTAAATGTCATCAAATCATGCATTTCTGCTAATGTGTCAGTTTTAGAAGACAGAGTCTGTCCTTCTAAAATGAGCGGATGTTTCAGGCAGCCACTGTCCTCTAGGCCCTCCTCATGGCCATCAGACTTTGAAGGAGAGTTTATAAGAGCCAGCACAGACCAGCAAGAAGAGGAGATCAAAGGAAGTGCTATAGTTCTGGATGTGGCAGAGACTGCTCTCTGGCCCAGGGAGGCTCCTTCGCTAGCTAGGAGAAAGAGGATTCAGGTCATGTCTTCTGGATCCTCTTCCAGGAACGTATCAGGGAAAATCCAGAGAGGAGAGCAGAGAGCTGTGGCCAAATGCAGAGAGAAGCAGAAGCAGCCCAAGCAGGGAGTACGCAGCGTTCAGCAACCTGCCTCAGTTGTGAGCGGACATTCCAGTTCCCTTCTGTTTCTTTCCACTCCTCTTTTTCAGATAACTCTCTTGACAGCTTCCCCGCTCTCATCCTTTTTCTTGTTTCTTCTTGCTTCTCCATGTCCTCACCTTCTTTTTCCTTTCCATCTGTGTATTCCCTTTGCAGTATTTCACTTCCACTCTGCCCCTCCCCAAAATGATGAATAAGTTTTTTTGATAGATTTCTGCCCACTTTGCTTTTGCATTAAACCTCTTCCCTGGCAGTTCTCCTGCCTGTTTAGCTAGCAAGCTCTTCAGGAGAGAACGACTGGATCTTCTTAGGTCATGTTTCCACGCAAACAAACACCAGATCTGTGAGCAATAAAGATCTGATGGAGAAGAGGTCACTCAATTGCTTTTCTGGAGCACATGATCTGGGGTTTAGATTGATTCTATGTGAGCACTGAGAAAACAGACATGTAGGTACATGTTAGATGATGGGGGGAAGATGATACTGAACTTGTCATAAAGCCAGCCATAATAAAGCTGAGTTACCAACATTAAAAAGAAAAGGCTAAATTTGCAGAATTAGTTAATACTACATAGTATTTTCCCTCATGTGGCTTTGGTGCTTTTGATCCAGTAGTGGGAGCCCTGAAGCAGGATTTATTTGGTTCTTGAATAGCAGCCCAAAGTTGAGGAGCACCTAGCAAAATGAAGTTTACCTCAGTTTGTTCCTGAGGCACTTTGGAATAAACACTATTATTAAGAGGAACAATAGTAGTAAAACTAATAATACTGTGCGCATTAAGCCAACAGCCATTCAGGTGGTGCCTAAGTTGCTGAAAATAACAAATGGAATCCTAATAAACTCAAACCACTTTCTGCACTTCCTGGAGGAAGGCTTCTACCTCCAGCATGATGCTAGAGAAGAGGGAGACATCTCTGTGGCTATACGGGTGCCTAAACCAGTTTTCTCTGACAAGTACTCTTGGGGACGGCGGGACACACTCACGAAACCCAACTAATCATCTTATCTAGAGACACCACTTTCAGAAGCAGCAACAGAGCAGCTCCCTATCACTGCCCCTTGCAAACAAATTTGCATTTGCTTCAATAACTGGCTAAAAATGATGGGTAGAAAAGTATGACAGATTAACTTCTGTAGACTCTTCTGAAGTTCTTGATTAGTTAGGGAACCAGACCTAATATCATGTGTCTTAGTAACATATACAGTCAAAATCAACCCCGGCAACATATTTCTGCCAACATTCCTAATATTTCCTGAAGAGCAAAATGAAGACATTTCCTGGAAATTGTCAGGAAAAAGAAGGTAGCGGATTCCATAATGCCTGAAACTGTTCCACTAACACAGTCATTCTATTTTTAAAAAAGCAGATTGACTAATATTTCACTATCATTTCTCTGCAATTAACACTGAAAGACTATAAAATGCTCCAAACATTGTATAGCAGGCATAAACTTGAACTGGCAGCCCTGAAACATTAGCTGGAATGAGGCTGTGTTCAGAAACTCAATTCCTGAGTAAGTGATAAAGCCTCATGTCAATCCAGCATGTGGGGATTTGACTTTTTCTCGTTTGAATACATAGCTGGCCACATACTGTTTTGAGTCACCTGCCCTCCTATGAACTCCCATACTTTTCCCCAGGATCTCCCAGATAGAGCGGTACCTGCATGCGCCTTGTGATGCCTGCAATGTACCTGAGATGCATCAGGCTGTCGTCCTTGCAGTCTACAGTCTCCATGATAAGCAGTGGCATTAGTTAAAAGTCCTTGAGAGAGGGCCAAAGTCTTTTTCTAGTGGGGGGAAGTAGGTGAGAGATTGGACACAGGAAGCCATAATTCTTGGGACCTAATTTACTGGTGTGTCAAAGATATCACATAATATGGAAGGTAAATGGTGCTCAGTGCATAAAAATCAGGCCTTTTCTATGACTTGGAGCTGGATTGCCTAACCACAAATCCCAGACTCTGTGACAGTTCACATACGGTCGGTTTTTATACCTCTGAGTTCTTAGATGACAGAGACTTGGCTGGACTGTGCTCTAGGTAAAATTAATTGTAGTCCTCAATCATCTTAACTTCATAACTTTGCTGAGGAATGACCTCCTTGGAGGAGAGAGCGATAGAGGACTTAAGAGAGACTGAGCTGTGGTATAGCTCAGAGCCACAGCAAATTCTAACTAACCATGGAGCTTTTGTAGCAAATACCTGCATTTGGACTGTGGTCTAGAGTACAATGGGATTTAATAAGTGCCATTAAAACTGGCAGACAGCCCAGCTCCTAGAGAGGGGCCAAATATTTAAGAACTATGCAAAATATTATGTAGTATGCGTGTGACCAAATTCTTTATAGAGGAAAATCTCTGGGACTGTGTTAAATTAAATAGGATTATGGCTTGCACTAATCTGCATCCAGTGTGACCGTACAAGGGTATTAGTTTGATAATATTTAAGGACTTAGCTCTACAGCAGCAGCGATCAGCTGTTTAAGCTCAGTGACTGTGTTGTCAGTGAAAATGGTAACTATTAAAGAGCTTACTGTTTACAGGGCCTGAATTGAACATGTGACACTCACCAGCAGACAAATTAAGTACAGAAAAATTATGCATAGGTCAAGACATTTTTTCCTTTTCGAATGTGTAGAACAAGCAAATCCCGGGTGTGACTTCCGTGAGCAGCACTGCTGAACACTGCTTTTCCAGAGCCATGGGTAATGCTCTTATCAACTGCAATAAGAGTACAAGCAAATCCATGTGATGATATCAAAACCTTCACCCTTTTCCCTTAAGCACAGTGGCAGATTATCAGATAACTTAACCACATAGCATCACACCTAAGCTGGAAACATTCATTATGAAATCAGATCTGTCTACTGGCAGTTACTCAGGTGTTGGAATTAAGATGCTACAGCTGTCTGCGGCCACTGAAATCAGACATAACTGAATTAACCCCATGGCACACGCTGTCAAACACTGACATTTTAATGGCACTCTCTGAAAAAGCAAACAGATGATTCTCTTAACACTTAGAGCCTGTTTCTGCACAGATGCAAATACATCTATATAAATATATATATATGCTCAATTGGAAAGCATTTGGAGTTTTCTTAAACTTAAATGCTAGTAATGCAATACAAAAAACATTCAAAACAGAAAAAGGATCTAAACGCCTCCAATGGGAGGCCAAAGTTTTGATGGTGACATCAGTATAAATCCTGTTGAGGGTAACTGTGTTGTACGAAGGTGACAGAGTATATGATCTGAAAATAAAGTATGATCACAATTTGGGCTGCATAAGAATACAGAGTAAGAGATGTCGTAAGTTGTTTCTTAGCTCCCAGACAGGGCTTGCGGGGCCGAAAGGGCAAAATGAGCTTTACTTTTAAACTGAACAGCCGTGAACCACAGGTCAGTCAGGGACATGAGCACAGAAGCAGCACAGTGCGTCTTCAGATTCCCTCAGCTCAGGTCCATACTTTGTATAGGCCTAACCTACCCTGTCGTGCTGAAATTCCCACATATGAGCAACCGGCTGTGTAATATTAAACAGGAAATACCTGATGCCCAGAGCAGCCTTATTCATTTGGGCACCACAGAGGCTTCTTCCTCAAGATAAGATTTCCTGCAGTGGAGGATGATTTTTTTACCACTCCACTGGCACATGCAGTTTGAAGATCTTTCATGTGTGAATATAGCTATGACCAGTCCAGTTACTCTCCAGATGCTTCATAAGTTGGCAATGGACTTTTAATAACAAAAAAAATATTGCTTCATTTTGATAATTAGCTTTTACATTTTAATTATTACCCTATTTCCTTGACCAAGTTCATGGGTTTGCTGTGTGATTAAGTGATACAAATTAAATACCTACGCAATTTCTTAGAATAACCAAGCCGATTTTTTTTTTTGCTTAGTTAATCAGTCAGTATTTTAAACAAAAATACAAACATGAGCTGGAATCTTACCAAGTTTCCTTAGACAATTTCTTCCGGAATCATTAGGAAGGCTGTTTATAGTTCCTTAAGCTTTCAGTGTCCTTTCCAGATGGAGGTTTGTGGATCTCAGCTTTGTAAGCAAAACCAACCAACTGAAATAAGTGTGTGCCTGGGCAGGTTCTTCATCATCCCCCGGAGCCACCTGAGCTTATGGGAATTCCCAAAGACTCGCACACCTGTGCCAACACTAGTGCTCTTCTCCAGAAGACGATCAAAGTGCATCTGCCTTCATCCTAGTCTTTATACTAAATATGAGGGAAAATTATGGCCTAGATTTACAATTTTCAGCCAGAAGTACTTTATTATCACCATGTGCAATCACAGTACAAAATAGCAAAATGCTAAACCACATTTCATTTAAAATAGGAACCAGTAAACTCTTTTGAAAGGCATTTCAGTTCATGTCACTACATTTTTTAAACATGAAGAGATGTTTTTTAAAATGCCTGATCCTGCCTTGCACCACAAAAGCATCAGTTTCCTTAAGTGAAGTACCACACTGTGTAATGGCATGATAGTAACAGTGGTATTAGAGGGGGCTGTAATAGCTCTGTGCTGTAGGTGTGGAAAAGGAGTGTGGGCAGGCATGTACCTCCCATTGAGGGGGGATTCCAAGTTACCGCAAAATCTTCATGTAGTCTTTGAATATCTACAACAGCAAAAAGTGTAAGTAGGCCTTAGGACTAACAAATACTACTGTGACACAAAATATTTTCTCAAGGATCAATATTTTATGAAATTCACTGAACTTAGAGGAGAGAATTCGGATAACCTCAGCTGCTATTGAGCACTGATTTATATTCTCCAGGAATTAGTGTATCTGGGGAAAGAAAGCTCCCATTTTATTAAGACAAGTAGAAAGTGCTCCACCTGTATGGCCACCTAAACAGATACAGGACGACTTCATTACATAAAAAACTATTATGATTCCATGAATACATTTGCAGTTTTGTCACTTACTTCAATGGAAGTGAGGTAGAAGTCATGACTCTATGCCTCTCTGTAATAATTTTTTATATATCAAGCATATTGCCAAAAAAATCAGTATATTTTAGCTTAACTTGTTATTTTTATGAGTTTTCTTGAAATATCAAGAGAAAAAAAAAAGAAAAAGAGCTTTACATTTCATCTCCCATATGACATGTCAAAGCTGACTCTAAAGACTTGGTGCAAGTTCATAATCCAGTTTGAACATGGAAAAAATAGCATACAGTGACACACACAAATCTGCACTGTCAAACAGTAAGAAAAAAATCCTCCACTGCTTTCAACCTGGGACAGCCTGAATTCTCCCAAGAGCTGGGCAAAGCCTGAGAATTAGTGCAGTCTAGGGACAGGCCGTTTGCAGGTGGCTGCTCTGTTCAGAAGGTGATTTAATAGGGTAGATGTGGGATGCTCTGTGCCAGCATCTTCAGAGCCAAAGAACATACTCTGGCTCTTTTAAATTTACTAGTATAACTATAACCTGTGTGTGCTTTTTTCTCTTTGTCAAGTGAATAGGATGCAGAAAGTTAAAAACAGAAGTGAGCATGCATGCCAACATATCAACTTATGCCAAACTTTAAGACCAAGGGAAAAACAGACTGGTAATCATATTGTTATAGATGCAGTTTAAAGGCTAAATTAATCCTTGTCCTAAATTCACTGACCTTTATTTTTATGTCAAATCAATAATAATAAAAATATTGGCAAGTAATATAGAATAAGATTCTTACAATCTTTGAGTAAAGTCTGACCATCCAAAAAGTTATATTAAAACTGAATAAGAGAGCTGAAGAATGATTCCTCTTGAGATGGATAAGTCTGTCAGAATCCAGCCCCTACAGTATTAGATACTTGTTTGCTTCATTTGTAAAAATGCTACCATAAACTTTCCCAGTTAAAATTAATCCTCAAGACATTAAACAAATCAATTACCAAGCATAAGAGCTCTCTTTCTAATTATGCTACATCCTGAAAATGCAATCTGAATTAAAAATTATGAGGGGAGGTCTTCTAGATTTATGAGTGTACCATTTAAAGATTTTGCAGGTAACAATCCGCTCAGTCCTATTGAAAAGCGTGGTACAGAATACAGTCTGTCCTCACAAGCACCATTTGTGCATGAAAGAGAAAATGGAGCCCACTTCACTTTCCTGTCATTATATTCATTCTTCAGTGCTACATGTGCTACATGTGTCATTCAAGTTGGCACCTGTAACCCCACAGAACAGCAAAAACCTCTCTGTTAAGTCACTTATAAATCATTATTTTTCTGACTTCAGCAGTGTTTTTCAGTGTTAGTTTCTTATTCTAGCCATGAATTTCTAGCTCTCTGAAGCCAATCTTATATCCAAGTAAATGTCGTGTGTCACTTAAAAATTTTGTTAGACAAAACTGACTAGCAGCAGATCTACAGGCACAATATTTATCATGCAAGATTACACAAAGAAACCACAGAATAAAACAAGTTTTTCAAATCTCATTCTTTTGCAGAATGATTTAGGCTATTTCCAGTTGCACATAGAAAGCAATTCCTCATACAAATTCCATCAGAGCATAAACTGACATGATTTCAAAAGACAAAGGTAGTGTCAGCTGCAAGCCAGTTTTACACCATGAGGCATGGCTTCACTGGGCTATCTCCACTGGCAAGACCTTTCTAAACCGCAATGTACTGGCTTTTCCCCCAGTGAAATTAAACCAAGTACCCACTGTTCCCATGTGAGCGTGATTCAAGATGTTGTCTGGACCTAAGGACAAGCTATCAACTCAACTCTCCAGGAAAATGTGAAAAATTATCAGAGATCACAGCAAACACCGATATTTATGAAACAATAAGTTCTTCTTAGACAATATTTATAAACAATACGTTGTTGATGAGAATACTTCAGCAATGACCTAACATTTTACAGAACAGAGACAGAAGTACTAACTTATCTCTGTCCTACAAAGCACACCTTTATCTATTGACCTCACTGAGATTAACCCCTGGCTCTTCTCCACTCTCAGAAGACTACAGATTTAGAAGGATATGGGATAATAATAACGAGTGAATAAACACAGAAGTAAATGCTGGAAGTTTTAGAAAAACAACTCAGGAATTTTGAAATTTGGGGAAGGAAAGATAGGTTAAACTACAAACAAGTAAAATCACTGTCTCAAACGCAAGCCAATTATTAGAAATGCAAAGTAATCTTGCTAAGTTTCTCTAGCGCAAAGCTTTAATACAGTGAAAGTTCTACTAAAAGTCATCTTAAATCCACTGTACAGGACTTCTGAGTTGAGACTAAGAGCAAGAATGATGTTTCATCATTACGTTATCAAATTCTATTAGAATTGTTAATTGCCCACATTTATAGTGATTTCATAATCTCCCGTTACAGCAGCTGCAGGGAGGAGAAAGCAGGGGGGGAGCTGTGAATTCTTGGCATTGAAATCACAGAATCTATGTTAAAGGCTATTAAGACTATTTAATCCCTCTCCCTGCTGATTCTAGATTGTCCCCCATTGTATACTTCCTAATGTTTTGTCTAACCTAGTTTTAAATATCCCAAGCGATGAGAATGTCTTCAGTTCCCTTAGGAGATTACTTCAAGGCTAATGGATTTAACTGGCAGAGACACTCTTTAATATTCTGGCTACATTTCCCCTTACTTTATTCCTTTTGATTAATAAATTTTCTTGCTTTCTTTTCTTTGTGTGAAGGATATGCAATATGCCATGAATATTAAAAATTTCTTCTTTTTTTTTCCCCTCAGTTGTTACATAGTTCCAGGCAGGCAATTTTCAAGTGTAGAAGATTTCCAGTCAGATCAAGCCTGCTAGCAAGCAGCCAGGAATATCGACCAGCACCGTAGTCATACAGTCTTCTCTGTCTGCTGCTGTGCCACTACATGCAGCCCTCAGCCAGCTACTTGTCACCACCCTCTTGCTAGAGGTCATGCACACCCTCCCACTCCCAACTTTCTGGCTGAGCTATTGGTAGGATCGGTGCTTAAAATGAACCAGCTTAGCTAAAGCCCATCTGAACAGCGAATTGTTGCTGACCTCTCTCTTTCTGGCTGAAACGGGGCAGACAACAGTCCCAGGCACACCTCATCTAGCAGACGGAGCAAGTCAGTGGTAACTTCTTAGGCCTTGGCTGCAGCAGAAGAGGAAACGAATGCAAACATTCACATTTACCTCTCTCCTGCTGGTGTTCTGTGGAAAGTGGGAGTGATGAAGCATAGAGACTTAAAGATAAGAGAAACCTAGAGACTGTGAGGAAATAGCTTGAACTTCTTTCAGCTGAAGGTGTCTGACTATACTAGATTAACCTAAGCTTTTTAAAAATATCACCGTGGTTGTGTTTTAAAAACAATGTGCTACTTCGCTTATTTTAATAAGATGGCTTAAAGCAAAAATGCTTTGTTTTTGAAAAATCCCATCTTCTGTTCACTGTAGTCATTCACTGACCACAACCCTGAAAAGGAGGACTTATACACGGTTGTAGTGTACGAGTCTTTCTAGTTCCAGGAAACATGGCTGCATAGCCAGTCCTTCAACTCTACTCAGCCTGGGCTTGGCAAAACCAGATTGCACTCCAACAGAAGAGGCAGTCTGTCACTTGAAGAGCAATGTTTCTGTAGAGCAGACAAGCTGTATTAGGTTATTTACATCTCTTATAAATATTCCAATTGCTTAGGTACAATCAGCATAGATACTAGACACCTTAGTGGCAGAAATCACTAAGAATTAAGATGCAGTACATTTTTGACCAACATAAAACACTATACCTCTAAGAATTTCTATCTGCAAGGTATAACCATTATCAGAATGTTAAGAGTTTAAAGGATTTTTAATGCTTCACAATTGGCCGAGGATGGGGCAATAAATGCATTTTTTAGGGCTGTTCTAAGCTGTAGTGTTTTGCCAATATAGCTGCGTTAGTTCAAGGTATGAAAAATTCACGTTTCCAGCAGATATTGCTATGTTTGCAGAACTCCTGGTGTGGACATAGCTTTGCCAAAAGGGGAGAGCTTATATTGGCTTAACTTACATCACTCAGGGAGGCAGCGTAACTATGCCAGAAAACTCCTGTGAGTTTGAACAGTATGTACTGCGAGGTCTCTGCCAGCTACAGCGATAGTGGGTATGTGAGATAGACAAGACCTCGATCACTGTTGCTTCTTACACTTGCATTTAATTAACATATTAATCAACATGCCACATTTAAGAAATACTTCTCATGGAAAGATGGCCGCATTTATTGACATCCTCTCCTCAATCTGTATGTCTGCTAATGTATCAGAATTGCTACTTTGACGCCTGTCTTGAAACAAGAAACCATGTGCTACTCAAATGTGTATTCTTGGAAACCAGACAACTAAATTATGACCTCCCTAGGTGTGTTGGCACCTTTGCTGCTGTCGTTTAATGTTATGTTTTCTTATTTCCCTGCTTGGCATCTACTAGCCTCCAGACCTTCATTTTAGAAGTACAGCTAATCCAATCTCTTTTGACTTCCTCAAGGAGATGTTTTGATTTATTGTGATCTAAGCTTAACTGACATACTTCTTTCTACCACAGAAAAAATTATTTTCTTCCAGGAAATTCTCTGAGGTGTCTTTAATTTGTCCTTGGTGCCCACTTCTCCAAAATATCACATCATCATCTGCTTGCACATGACCAAGAATTCTACTCATGCCTGAAATGTATATTGATACTGAGTTCAGCAGTTGTTTTCAGTATCAGCTGGTTTCTTCCTCTGGCTAGAGCTGTGTCTGGCAGTTCTTTCCGGTGCTGTGTGACTTTTGTGTTTATGTCTAATATCCTGTCTCCATTTACCACATAGCTGTAATGTCATATACACTTGGTAACACTTATGAAATGTGTATGTTGTGCTCTATATTAAGAACAATTGAAGATAAAGTATTTGAAATGTTAAATAAATTTTAAATATTAAATGTAGTTTTTTTTTTAAATGAGGGGGTAAAAATTTTACTTAAATTGTCCTAAAAAGTGCTAACTAATATTCAGTAAAGTAAATGAGATATTTCCCATGACCATAGCTTGAAGATGCAATAGAAAGGAAAACTTGCAAAGTACTATCATGGGAGTGATGTGTTCGTTCCAAGCTTATTTGTATTAGCTCTGCCTTCAATAATTTAGTTTTATTAGCTTTACCTTCCATAACTGAGATAGAATGTGCTGCAGTAATTCAACCTGGAGATGAATAAATCTCTGTCCAGAAAATGGCAGTGGTGCCTGGCCTTCAGGAGACTGTGAGAGACATTTATTGCTGTTACTATAATTTCTGAATCTGAAAGTCCAGCATGAATCTGGACACCACCTTAATAGCAGGAAAGCTGATACCTACAATGGGAGGTAGGCTGGCACCCTGGCAAGTTCCTTACGGTTCATTTCTCTTCAGATAATATCATGCAAATTCTGGTTTTGAGCCAGCTGCTTTTCCTTTCCCCATGCTTATCTCTGGCTAGCTACAGTGTCATCTATGTGACAGCACTGGCTGTGTTTGTTGAGAAAAATATAAAGGAGAGCATGACCAGCCCCAAAGCATCACTTAACCCCACATGCATCAGCAATGTGTATAACAACAGATGTAGAATTAGAACAAACGGAGTGGAATTTAGTTGGAGTAAGGGAAATATGAAGATAAATGGCCTTCACAGTCTCTGGCAAGAAAGAAAGATAAGCAATACTACATTAGATACCTACGGCATCAACACCAGCTATCAGTGTGCATAAAGCTGTTCCACTGTAGCAGTGGATGCACTCAGAATGACCAGAAAATACTTTTGCATTTGAGGTCAGCTATCCAGAAAAGTAAGATAAGATGTTTTCCACTCTGTAAACCACTCAAAAGTACAGGGTCCTACTGAATTGCACCCTTAAATCAGTACATCTGTATGCCTGTGAATTGTAGCCAATTTCAAAACAAGTTGCACGACTATTATGCCTAAATTAATGAAGGCAACAATTCAAGGTTAGAATTAATGCGAGGAAAAAAGCCCTGAAAGCAAACTGGGGTGAAACTCAGTTTCAGTGTGGGTGGACGCCAGTGGGAGAGCATTATTTCTTTGAATTGGAGGGAAAAAATAGATGATGCTCTGCTCTTCTTTTACAGTCATTTCATTTCTGGGGTCTACAGCTTACTTAAAAAGTTTTGCTAATAACTTAATTAAATAACTCACTTAAACTCTGAGATGCTTACCCCTACCAGTCTCTGCTTTACACAGGTATTAAATTATTTTTGTCACAGAACAGTTCCCTCTTTCCCCTCTCCCCTTGGTGTGACACAATCATGGCAGACTTAGACTGGTCATAAAAAGCTTAGTGATGAGATGCCTTTCTATAAGCATGTCTTAATTATTATGAGCCAAAAGGCAAAAAGATAAGAAAGGAGTTTAAAGAAGAAAAATGATTTTTTTAGCCTTCATAAAGGGTTCTGATACAGAAAATGAAGGGAACTTAAAAATCCTTCGCAAGTATGATACCAACAAGAGAGGAAAGTGAGGGCCTCTTTTATGCATGGAATATGTGGCAGTACAGGCAGCCCACCGTCTTAGTGTATTGTTCTCATCACACAGCACTGTGACATTTTAGAGTATCACAGAATCACAGAATCATTTAGGTTGGAAGGGACCTCTGGAGATCGTCTAGTCCAACCTCCCTGCTCAAGCAGGGTCACCTAGAGCATATTGCCCAGGATCACATCCAGACGGGTTTTGAATATCTCCAGCGAAGGAGACTCCACTACCTCTCTGGGCAACCTGTTCCAATGCTCAGTCACCCTCACAGTGAAGAAGTTCTTTCTCAGGTTCAGGTGGAACTTCCTGTGGTTCAGTTTCTGCCCGTTGCCTCTTGTCCTGTTGCTGGGCACCACGGAGAAGAGGCTGGCCTCATCCTCTTGACACTCCCCCTTCAGATACTTGTACACGTTGATGAGATCGCCTCTCAATCTTCTCTTCTCCAGGCTGAACAGGCCCAGCTCTTGCAGTCTTTCTTCATAGGAGAGGTGCTCCAGCCCTCTAATCATCTTGGTAGCCCTCTGCTGGACTCTCTCCAGGAGTGCCATGTCTCTCTTGTACTGGGGAGCCCAGCACCGGACACAGTACTCCAGGTGAGGCGTCACCAGGCCTGAGTAGAGGGGCAGGATCACCTCCCTCCACCTGCTGGCAACACTCTGCCTAATGCACCCCAGGACACCGCTGCCCTTCCAGGCCACAAGGGCACATTGCTGGCTCTTGGTCAACTTGTTGTCCACCAGGACTCCCAGGGCCTTCTCTGCAGAGCTGCTTTCCAGCAGGTCAACCCCCAGCCTGTACTGATGCATGAGATTATTCCTGCCTAGGTGCAGGACCCTGCCCTTGCCTTTGTTGAACTTCATGAGGTTCCTCTCCGCCCACCTCTCCAGCCTGTCCACGTCCCTCTGAATGGCAGCACAGCCTTCTGGTGTGTCAGCCACTCCCCCCAGTTTTGGATCATCAGCAAACTTGCTGAGGGTGCACTCTGTGCCTTCATCCATGTCACTGATGAATATATTGAACAAGACTGAACCCAGGACTGATCCCTGGGGGACACCACTAGCCACAGGCCTCCAACTAGACTCTGCGCCACTGGCCACAACCCTCTGAGCTTGGCCATCCAGCCACTTCTCAATCCACCTCACCGTCCACTCATCTAGCCCACACTTCCTGAGCTTACCTAGGAGGATGTGATGGGAGACAGTGTCCAAAGCCTTGCTGAAGTCCAGGCAGACAACATCCTCTGCTCTGCCCTCATCTACCCAGCCAGTCATTCCGTCATAGAAGGCTATCAGATTGGTCAAGCATGATTTCCCTTTGGTGAATCCATGCTGACTACTCCTGATCACCTTCTTGTCCTCCACATGCTTAGTGAGGACCTTCAGGAAGTGCTGTTCCATCACCTTTCCAGGGATGGAGGTGAGGCTGACAGGCCTGTAGTTTCCTGGCTCCTCCTTCTTGCCCTTTTGGAAGACTGGCATGACATTGGCTTTCTTCCAGTCCTCAGGCACCTCTCCTGATCTCCAGGACCTTTCCAAGATGATGGAGAGTGGCCTAGTGATAACATCCGCCAGCTCCCTCAGCACTCGTGGGTGCATCCCATCAGGGCCCATGGATTTATGGATGTCAGGTTTGGACAAAAGATCTCTAACCTGATCTTCCTCCACCAAGGGAGAGTCTTCCTTTCTCCAGCCTTCCTCTCTTGTCTCCAAGGTCTGGAATTCCTCAGGACTGGCCTTAGCAGTGAAGACTGAAGCAAAGACAGCATTCAATAACTCTGCCTTCTCTGTATCCCTTGTCACCAGGGCACCCGTCCCATTCAGCAGCAGGCCCACGTTTTCCCTAGTCTTCCTTTTGCTGTGGATGTATTTGCAGAAGCCCTTCTTGTTGTCCTTGACATCCCTTGCCAGATTTAACTCCAACTGGGCTTTAGCCTTCCTTGTCGCATCCCTGCACACTCTGACAACGTCCCTGTATTCCTCCCAAGTGGCCTGTCCCCTTTTCCACATTCTGTACACTTCCTTCTTCTGCTGGAGTTTGGCTAGGAGTTCCTTGCTCATCCATAAAAGGATATTAGGAAAGAATAGCTGGGAATAGCCAGTTTGTTCACCTTTCTGCTAACACAGCCAATTGTGGTGGTGTTTGTAATGTGGGCACCTATTCAAAAAAGAGCAGAACAGAGACAACTCCCTTTGAATAAACTTTTCCGTTTTGTGAACCACATCTTAAACATGACCACATCCCTCCCATACATGACTGTGGGGCACTTCCCATCCTGCCAGTAACCAGCTAATATTTCTGTAACAGCTACAACAACTGAATTTACGAACTCAGCTGAAAAATTTCCAAAAAAAAAAAAAAAAACATTTTCCACAGAGAAAAGGGACACTGAACCAAAAAAGCCAGGATAGACCTTACCTAAGTGAGGATGTCAAACTGAAGGGCCTACGTTAGGGCACAGGAACCTTATATAACCTTTGGAGACAGATAACCACCTCAAGAACAAGATATATGGGAAAGAGTCACACTCAGGATTTGTCTTTTGCTTTTCACTGACTACTGGCCCCAACACCTTACTTTTACTTACTCTCCTCCTAAGTTTGGTGAGTCAGGTGCCTAAAATCTGGCCAGATTTACCTATCAGCCAGAACTGCAATCTACATCTCAGAGGAAAAACACAATGAAAAAAAAGGGTGCCTTGTAAAAGCAGAAGATGCTCTCAGGAATCGTCCCAAGGTGAACTTGCCATGGGGAGTGCAGCTTCCGGGATTATGTCCCAGCACGCAAACAACATGTGATTTACTGTATCTGTTGCAGTTCTAAGTTTAAAATGTTTACTGCACTCCTAATGTTTTATCCACGCTGAAACAAAAATATTTCCTAACAAACACAGTGTTGAGCTGTGGCTAACTTCATAAACTATCTGTTGGTGACTTACTGGGAAAAGAACAAATAAACAAACCAAAAAAAAAAGCAGAAACATTTAATTTCCTCAACAAGGAAAAGAAATTCTTCCAATTCTTTAAAAATCCCTCAGTGCTCTCTCTCCCTTCCCAGTCCCTCTCTTGTCCTTATAACAAGTGTTATTTTAAGCTCATTTTCATTTGGGTAATTAATAACTACAAGCTAACATTTTTTTTTTTGCATGCGAATTTCCTTATGAAATGTATAAAAACTACACATTAGAACAGGCTTAATTCAGTCTATAAAATGCAGAACATCTCCAGGAGAGATTGCTGCAGCGCAGAGATAAATCTCACGCTTTCTCTGAAATAGTAGCGCAACAATAGAGGAAGAGCAGGTAAACTCATCTCTCGGTAGGCTGGCATGGCAGAGAGGCGTGAGCCCAAGCCTGGTGCTGGGGGCAGGACATGCAGCGCCAGGGGCTGCCAGGGAGCTGATGCAGTCCCGATCACCCAAAAATGGGCAAACCTCTCTGAGTGGTAAGTGCTGAGCCAATTCCTGCTCCCCTTCCCCTCCCCTCCCCTGCCCCTCCTTCACAGCCTCCACTCTCAGAGTTTGAGTGTCACACAATAGTTAGCGGGTTTATTTCTACATCATGGTTTATTTTGATGAAATCTTCCAGAACTAGGCTAGCTTGCATTAAATTACATAATTTCAGATGAGCTCATTTGGTCTGAATGATATCTGGAATGATCAAAATGGGTTTATCTCCAAAAGCTATTTCATCCTGATCACCATGATACCTTCAGGGTATCCTCTGGCCTGCCATCCCCTGACATATCTCTTCATAGACAACAGCAATGTTGTTATTGTTGGGTTTAGTTTTTTAGAAAATACGGAGACATTCTCCAGCTGCAGAAGAGAAAAATCTAATCTTCACCAAGGATACTGCCCGTACATTACCATACATACCAGTGAAGAGGATGGATGCTTTACTAAGCAATTCAATGTATGGCTGCACCATAGAAGCCAGAAACATTTAGCAAATATGTTTTTACAGTTGATTTGTTTTCATAAATAGCTTATATAGCTTTTCCAGTTGCAAATCTCCGGCACTCTTGACATTTTATTTCAGCCACTGGAAAACGACATCGACTAAAAGAACCACAGCTGCACTGCAGGCAGTCTTAACTCATTATGTATAATTAATATCCTTCTATATGCAGATGTATAAAAAATCTTTCCTGTTTGTGCTAGAGCATGGCAGTGATGTGCCAGACTACCAGTAAAACTGAAACCTAAAGAGTTTGTTTTTAGAGTCTCCAGTGGAGATCAAAGTTACAGTCATCACTCTCTTGCTAAAAACATTTGCTTGTATCAAGTGTATTGGCAGAGTTGTTACTATAAGCACTGAGTAATATCTTTTTCATGAAGGTTCAACATTTATAACAGTAAAATGAATTGATGCTGTCCAAAAATAAGCCAGAAAAATTTCCCCATACTGAGGACCAACATACTTCAATGAACAGCAATTGTAAAGCCAAGAAATATTTGCTTTCCCCAGCTCCCACAGACATGGTTTTCCTCTGATACCTTGGGAGGGAAGCTGAGCTATAGCTATTTCCTGACTTATAGGACTTTGGAGAGACCATTGTCCCTCAATAAGTTAAATCATCTCATAGAACACTTGGTCACATATAACTCACACAAAATTTATACATGATATTACCTTGACTATCAATGTCACCTCTATATAATAAGGAGCTTGATTTTCCACTCACTTGTCCCAGTTTAGTGCTGCAGTACTTCAACACACCACTTAATTCTCAGGAAAGCATACACAAAAAGGCTAGAGATATTTAGATTTAGAATATGTTCAAAATGAATCCTCATCCCTGTTGTAAAAATGTCACAACAGCACTAAGAGCCCAAAGCTCAGAGAAACAGAGCACATCAGATGTGTTGACCTTCTTTTAAAGTGTTCTCTCTTCCATCTGAGAACGCAGAGTCCAATAGTCTCAAGTACCCGAGATGCATTTTTGGATTTTCTCAAGGCAAGAGTTTATGCTAGAAATTTATAAGCCCTATGAGCATCATGTTAATAGATTCTATAGTCACTACAAAAATATCTTTGCTATGCTAGTCCTATCACTTATCTTCTATAAGACTTAATTTGTCAGCAAGGTCTGCCTAAGCTGTAGTTACTTCAGCCAGTGACCCAAAATAGAGCTAACAACCGAGAGGAGGCAGAACGAGGTGCCACCTGTGACACAGGGACAGTGGATCAGGAAGAGGGTTTGTGCAGGAGCTGTTCATTGCTAGCTACGCTGCTCACAGCACCTGATAGAGCAAGGATACCGCTCTAGGGACTTTGGTCAGAGTAATGCCCCATGAAAGGTTTAGAATGGATAACAAACTTGGCATCCATTAATCTAAGACATCCTTAGGCTTTCTAATCCGGTCTTACCTTCTCAAAATAGTTCTAAACCATCTTCATTTTTTGAAGCTAAAGCATAAACATCTTGTGAAAATCTTTTAGACATATATGTATTCTTCCAATAAGTATAATTTAATGCTGATTACAGCATGAGAACATGTGCAAAGCAGGTATCTGCACTTAGTCTGTGAAGATCTTCTCTTCTGAAGTGTGTACTTTCCTCCAAAATTTCTAATAGTGAAGTCTCTGGCTAGAAGTTGATCTGAGATAGTTTTATGTGAGTTTTGACTTGTTTGAAAAACACCGTTGGATGAAAATAGCTCATATAACTTTTTCCCCTCCCCCACCTTAACATTGACAGGTTGCTGATGAATGACGGTAAATCTCTAATTCCGATTTGGCTCAGATGTGCAAAGACTCTTGTCTGTCATTCTTGTTTCCCAGCCACAGCACCTGTTGTAGTACAGTGCCATGAGCTTCACCAAATACTTCCCGATATCCTACCAGCTCCTTCCTGAGACTCTGAAAACCATCTCTGGAGCTGGCAGAATGCCATATTGCTTTAAAAACCCTTTCACTCGTCCCAGGAGGTCACCGCTGGAGAAAAATGTGCTTGAAAAAAATGTTAAGAGCTGCAGAGTTTTCCATTTTCATTTCAATCAAATCCGAGTCCATGTGCTCAATCTCTATTTAAGGGAGTGTAAAATACCTGTAAGTCAATGTCCCTGACAGTTGACCCTTCTTAGATTTCAGTTATGTCATCAGAGACTGTAGTGCTATGTACAAGAAAGAGCTGAGGAATGACTGAATGAAATAGACCCACCAGTCCTATTCCGAGTCCAATGGGAAAGATACTAAGTATCTTGACATAGTTCCTCCTACTAGTTGAAGGACACATAGAGAGTTCTCTATCAGTGTAGTCTTTCCTTCCATAAATCTTTTAAAGCTTTTTTTTAACATTTCATTTTCCAGTACCAGCCTGATCATCTTCTCACTGTGATTCAGCAGAAAACTCACGCTGTCAAATAATTCTATACAATTGCAGGATTTATGTGGTGCTAAAGGAGCCTATAGGCAAGGTTATCAAATAAAAGGTTATTTCGCAGCATACCATTTTTTCAGAGGAACCGGTCAAAAAAGTAACTGTTCAGTACTAAATCTAAAGAATTTACACAGGCACTATGGGCAGTCTGCTGAGTATAGCAGAGCACATTATGTTATGTGCATAATTTTGAGACAGATTTTTATGATTCTTGGTTTGTTCGTTCCATTTCTAAGAGACGTTTAAGAATAAAACAAAGTTTGAAATATTTTTGGTGATGGCTGAGTTAACATTTATTTATGATGGGAAAATGATCTGTTACTTCATTGCAATACTCCTCTGGGCTGATTTTTCAGATTACAGATATGACACAGCAGAACATATAAATAAGATTAACTGATTTTATAGCTTCACCTCAGCATTTTTCTACAGAAATATCATCTAGTAGAAATCAACTACAGATGGTCTAGTTTGCACACTTGGGAACAAGAGGCTTTTCATTATTAGTACTGCAGCATTGCTATCAGATTGACCACAGGTGACAATATGAAAAGTAAGAAATGTGTGTCTATGTACATGCATGCTGACAGTATGCGTGTATGTAGGTGTAGGCATGTGTGCATAGTTACCGTAACTTTGCCAGCCCTTGAGCTTTCCCTCATCTGTTAGAAGACAGCCAGAATGTGATAGTAACTATCACTTTTCCAGTATCTTGCTGCTAGAAAAAATTTTCTTTTGACTTCTTCTAGTAGCTCTCTCTACCTGTCAATCAAATTTAAGTTTCCCCTTCCTGATTTTAAGAGTTTGCCCTAATATGGCCCTGTCAGCATTGTATATATGCTCTGGCACCTGAATCTCTTTCTTCTGTCAATAACTGTTCTATGTGCTATCTTACGTCATTTCTACAGTTGGAAAAATATCCCTGTTAGGCTTCTTCCTCCAAATCCTTACTTCTCCGGAGACTGCCACAAATGATAGTCTGTGTAGACATATTACTGTGAGCATTCCAAGTTCATCCATTTTTTTAATCTTAATGATTTTTCTCCTTTTACATGGCTATAGATTATGGTTAAATGCCACCAGAACCAATAAATATTTTACCATTATACTTCACTGAGAGCATATTTAGTCCATTCGGGAGTACCTCAAAACATTCAGAGATCTCTTTTTGGTTCAACAAAGAATACAATCAAATTTCAAAATTTTGTATTGAGGAAAAGAAACCAGCCACTTCTGTTGTTAATTGTGTAGATACTTGATTTTTCAAGATATTAGTTTCAGTACTTAAGAATAACTGCTAACTGAACCAAATGCATAAGAAATTGATAACCAGATTTTATACAAGGAAAAAATCTCGTGGAATGTGTATTCTTCTGCTTTGTCCTAAGATATTCCTTCTCATATCTAAAGCACATTTTTGATTTCTCTCTTAAAAAAAATGTACATCCAAAATTAAAACTCAATGTACTTTCTGTTTCATCGTCTTTGAATATCTTGTTACATTACAATGACCAGGCAAATTTCCATCTGTATTTTGCAAAAGAGGTTCCTGGCTGACCCAAAAGACCCAAAAGCTATATTTTTTATCTTTGTTGGTCTCCCAGAGCTTAGCCAGGTAAAGCAGTGCAGCTTGAGTTACTTCATCCACAAAACTCCTTTTGAAGTCCTGCCAGCTGCCTCCTTTTGTTTTGAACGATTTGGCAGACATTAGGGAAAAAATAAAATCTTGGCTATGCAGTGAAACATGTCCACGTCTTCTTTGCTGCAGGAATGATGTCCCTGTCACTTTCATTGAAGAAAATTGCTAGCACTGTGCTTCTTATAAACTTATTGGGCTAAAATTTTCTGGGTGGTATTCAGTTAGCGTTGCTAACGGGATCCATAAGGCACTAGGTCAAAGGAAAATCTGCCCGGTATTTTAGAAAAATTTGGATTCAGTCCTTAATGAACTGCAAAAGTGCATTGCTCATTACAACAGTGCAGGTTATATCTATATTGAATAGTAACCTCCATTTTGTCTTGTAAACACCTCTGTGGCTTAGGACTTCCATTTTCGTTTATGTACCAAAATTGTGTCCAACTTCTGCAAACGAGTTTTTTTCCACTGTATTCTAGCTTGCTATCCTGTCCAAGGCATTTTATAACAGCCTAAGATAACAGCCTTGGACCCTCTTTCAGTTGCTAATCTATTCCCACTTAAAAATGGACTAGCTACATGGCAGCCCAAACTGAGCTGACAACATGACAGAAAAGGTAATGACAGTGTCTTCAAACAAGAAGTGCTTAGAGAGTCTCTCCATTGTCATGGACAAGATGGTGAAATTCACAGATGGGTGATGTCAGCCTAGGGAAAAGGGCTTATTGCTCTCTTGCTCCTTGGCAAAGAGGGTCTATTATTTTGTTCAACTAATATAACTGTGGTCAAGAAATTCCTTAGATAAGCTATGTGACTACTTTTTCTGTCACATTGTCTCCAGAGACATTTACTAAAAGCCAGTGTGCCTTTGTGGCTGAACGGAGCTATGAGGAACCGTACCTAAGCCAATAAAGGGCTTGGGAGATCTGGTGAGTTGTCAGTGTGCACCTGATTGAGACCCATGTTCAAAAAAACCTGATTCATTGAGTTCCCGGTACGCTAAGGGAAGCTAACAAGTCTTGCAGAGGTGTATTTTGCTAGGAGGTAGACTTCATGGCGCTGAAATTTCCTGCTATTTGGGTTGCCCACCTCAAGACATACCCCTTGACTCATCAAGTTTATCTCAATATTTTTTATTCCCCCCCCTCCTCCCCTACCCCTAATCTGATATTAACCGACTTCTTGTAAAATACAGCGAGACATGATACAGATCTGAACATACGTAAGAACAGCCATTCTCAAGCCATCTAGCTCATACGAAAGTTAGATCTGGAAAGATCTAGTCAGACCTCACCTTGTATCCTGTCTCCAAGAATGGACATAAAAGGATGACCATAAATCTAATATTCTCCTAGCTTCCAATCATTTTCAGCTCAGGGATTTTCCAGTGAAATGTGATTTCTTTGTACTCAGTAATACTCAAAGGATTCCTGTGAAAGGAAAATATAACATCTTAATGATATTAGCAGAAAGAAATGATAATGCGTCCTGATTTATAGAATTAACCTAGTGACCTTTTAATGTCAAATGAATGGGTGAAATACAAAGACAGTGGCAAGGCAAGACGGGAGAAATACCATAGAATAAGGTGTCACCCTTCAATTACCAAAGGACAAATACATATACATACATATATGAAATATATATTAATTTTATATATATATATAGAAATTCAAATGCTGGACATTAAAAACATTGCCAACTTTCATTTGGAATGGTGAATATAATCTTGATAAAATAAGTAACGTGTAGCATACTAGAGCCTGATCATAGCAGCATTTCATTTAATATGTTCGTGAGGAAAACTAATGTCTATATGAAGTGAAAAGAGACTGAAATAGAGACAGGATTTGGGAACCTCACAGAGATAACTGCCACTCGCATTTAGAAATGCCATGCTCCGTGTACCTACCAGCTACGTTGCCTGCTGAACACAATGGCTGGCAGAAGAAGGCATGCTGGCAGAGAAGAGAAGCAGCAATGACAGTTCAGATCTCCCAGATAGTCTTTGCGGTGGAGAACAACAAAACATATATATCACCTGTCAAACACTGATGCTGCTATGGCAGCTAAGGAATAACAAGGGGAAAAGAAAAGTCATCCCATAAGATTAGGTTTGTCCTGATAACATCTGTCCAGGGGGGCTGGGCTGTGCATGAGAATGGGGATTCCACCCCAGGGCAGAGGCTGTTGGATATAGAAAAAAAAAGGAAAATTAGTAAATAAATATGTGAGCAAACAACGATATTTGGACACAGATGACTGAGCAAGCTGGGATTCTTTTTGCTTCATTTCAGAAGCAAGAAGCCAAGCAGAAATTTTAGTTCTAGTTTAAACTTGCAGTTCCCTAATTCTGTATCGATAAAGATGCCTGATAGGAGAGGTCAGACATTCAGAGAAACTTCCGTATGAAAAGTGACTGAAACGCTTGCAATGTCTTTATTTTAGAAAGGAGAGAAATGGGGGAGGCTCAGTTAGAGATTCAAAATCATTAATGGCTAAATGGAGACAAACAGAGCCAACATGGTTCCCATTTCCATGGAATAAAATGGCTTCCTTAGAAAGTAAATACAATAAAACAGAATCAAGAAAGTTATTAAACTTCTACACTTCAAATTGTCATCCACTAGAACTTATTGCTGCAGGGTACCATAAAGGTGAAAAGTCTGAGAAAATTCAAAAGAGAAATATGGATGAAAGGCTTCCTGACTTAAATACAAACGAACAGGAAAAGACAAGCCTTCCCGCTAGTTAAAAGACCTTATGCTTGAGAACAGATGCTAAACTCTAGCCTAATTTCTACAGGAAGAAACCTTCCTTAAAGCTATGTTATTCTGTAGTCAACCAGATGCTTTGTCACAGACAGCATTTGATGTAAGCTACAGTTAGAAACAGGACTCTTGTTCATATAGACCACTACATAACCTTGCTTGTGTTGTGCATCCCAGTAAGATGGGTTAGGTTTTGTAATTCACCAAAGAATTTTAATTTTTTCTGGAAACAACTAGTTAGCCATTCCTTGCCATTTCTGAGGAAAGGAGTGGAGAGGTATGTGATACAACAACAATTTTCCTAATGTCTGTTCAAGCTAGATGTTATTTTATCCAATCAGGTCTGCCCATCCTTTATATGTGCCTGTCTTCTCTACAGTCTTTCTGCTGCTCACAGGTAGACTCTTTTCTCCTAGTTAGACTGGTTCTGGATTGCTCCTCCCTTCTAGCCACAGCTCACAACAACCGTTTCTGGTATGCTTCAAACTAAAGTATTAACATTGTACTAAACATTCTTTGATCCACTTTCATCCCATATTTTAAAAACAGAGAGCTTCCTGCTGTCTTTCTCACCCACCCACTCAGCTGTAGCAAGTTACTTTTTGTGAAAGCTCAAAATGTCCACTGAGAACCAAATAAAACAAATTAAATATCTCACTAATAAGTTGGGGGAGGGGTGCTTTTTGACTATTGTTATTTGCTAAACTGCAAAGGAGACATTAAAACTGTCTACAAACCACCAGGATGAAAAGAAAGAATAATCTTCCCAGGCTTTCCTATTCAGATGAGAAATACATATGGAGAGACAGCAAAAGGAGAAGCAGGTCCTTCCTATATATGATTTTTTTTTAAATATACAACTCTATGAGTTGCACAGAGTCACATAATACATAGACAAATAAAATTACCCAAAAATTAGCTATAAGAAAATGTTCAACAATCAAATGAAATTGGTCAATTTGTCTGTTTTCTAGTTGTAGGCTTTGAATTGTTACTTGCTATTCGTACTGCATGACTAATCACACAATATTAATAATTTCTTTGATTAGCTTCACAGATACTGAGAATTGCTTTTATTGTCTGAAAATTAGTGTCTGAATCTTAGCAATTTTGTGAGTACATTTAGCATATAAAAATGAAAGATTATTCTCAAATGAAACAGAAAATATTGAGATAATCATATTTTGCAGTAATATCTATCTGGTTTTCTTTCAGCTGATCACTAGTTCCAATATTGGGTGGAACCAAAGAAACAAGGTTTGGAAAGTGTTCCAGTCATGTAACAAAATCTCGGATATTCATGAAGTTACATAATTTCCTGTTTCTCATACATGGTCACTTAATAAATGCTTGTATTTCACTGCATAACATCACTTTGTATAGCTCCTTTCTGCTTGATATCAACGAGACAGCAATAATAGAATATTATCTATTCACCCTCTGCAACAGAAAACCTTTTTGCGATTGACCTACAAAAAGTACAGAAAGTCCACAACAGTTTACAATACAGACAATAATTATTCTCACAGAGATTTCTTCCTTTTTCTGTTCACGATATCGTGGTATTAAACATACATAATTAGCAAAATATAATTAGTAAGGGATTTATAAAAGCACAATTTAAGCTTTTCTCAAATATTATCTGCATTATCCCATGAAAGTCATATCTGCTTAACTGTGGAATTGTGAGTTGGCCACAGAATGATATTTGGATGGCTGTGAAAACATTTCTTTTCCTCAGAGGGACATGTTAATTAAAATATCTACTGTTTATATAGAGCTGAATTACCATTTCCTCTTTTTACTGGCTTCAGTTATTAGTTATGATTGCAAAGAGAAGTAAAACTTTAAAACATTATCTGGAGGTATAAATCCAAGGTTAAAGCACAAAATGCTGTTAAGTAATCTAAAGTAATAAAAAAGAACAAGAAAGAAAAGCACATAAGAAAAAGAAAGTAGTATCTTTCAAGATCCACCTCTCCAAAGCAATTTCTAGATTGTATCCAGCAAAAGTTAGCCTTGAAAAACACCCAGTCGTCTCAAATGTCATTTTTATGGTCTTAAAAGTGACTGCCAGTTAGTAGGGCTGTATTTTCAAATATCTGTATATTTGCATCGAAAAATGTGAAAACGGCCAAGCATCTGGAAAATAAAATCACTTAAACAGAAGAGGATTCTTGCAATTTAAAGGACCAGAATCCGAACGTCATTTTGGACAATATACAGAGGAAGAAACATTTATAAAAAGTCCTATTAACAAAAAAGTTGTATTACTTATCTAATTTGAGTATCTGACATCTCATAGGGGAGTCCTTTCTTGCTGTATTATCAGATTCAAGTCTCTCCTTGAGATCTAGAACAGCATAAAATACCACGACGATACTAGGACTCCTTTATTCCTGTCAGAATTACACCTGTGATCTCCAGATTTCCTCAAAGATATGAAGGCTGAAGAGGAGCCAGATGTGATTACCTAACCAAAATACAGTTAAAAAACAAAAAACAAAACAGTCTTGGGAAGGTCTCTGTTTTAGGCTGCAGATCAACGCTTCCTCAATAGGCTGAAGAGTATTAGAGTTTAACACTATAGTAATTTCAAGTATGAATTAGTTTTAGGGGGTTTCTGGTACCATAACTCCAATATTGTAAAAATAACTAGCTGATCACAATGTGCTGGTGTCTTATTTGTCAGACTTAATTTGGACTGTGAAAGTAAGACAAGGCACTTAAATAATTTTAATGGATGCTTTGTAAAGGCATAGGAAGTACCAGTTCTCAAAGAATATAATTTAGATGACAAACATCACTGCAAAAAAGGGGAAAGTAGCATTAGGAGGAAGAAAAGTAATGTAGTATTTGTGCATTTCAACAAGAAAAGGACTGTTAAAGGCAGTCTACCTGAGGTTTTCTCCAAGCTGTTATTTTTTTCATCTGTAAGCCAGTAGCATCTGGAAATCTCAAATAGGGTCACTACATCACTCATGCTTCTTGTATATCTCTTATGCTTACCATATCTTGAATGCTCCTGTCTTTTAAGTAGGGCACTAGAGCTGATACAATGTTAAGGCTATCTAGGAAATGCTTAAGGGTTTAAGGTTAGTGATGGATGACTTTGGAGAAGATGCAAAAAGCTCACTTCTCCAGAGCAGCTAGTGAACATGGCAACATAATCTGCACTGAATGTCTGAAACATCCCCATTATAAATAGTTCTACTATAAAGAATAAAGCATAGAAAAGGATTGGAACTGCAGTGTAAGCCTTTTACATATAAAAATCAATTGTTACTTCAAATAGCTGCTGATACTTTTTTTCTGAAAGTGTCAACAACTTTTAGTTTGTTGCCAAGACATTTTTCTTTAGTTTTAGCCAAGGAAATAGATTCATTTGAAATTGCCCCAGTGTACAAAGACTCTAACAATTTGCAAAGTACCTATATGGTTTAAAGCCAAAACCTAAATGGTCGGAGATACGTTTCCCAAGGAATAACGTTAAAAATCTTGCTTGAACTGCAATTATTTTTATTACCTAAGAGTTTCTATTACTCTTACTTTTTTCTTTTTAAAGTCAATATAAAACTCATGAAAAGTGCCAAATTAACAGTCTTAGAGATTGAAATCTCCACAGAATTCATCCACAGAATGGGGACAGTGCAGTACAAGACTCCACATGTGGCTTCATCAACGTGTTTTAAATCTGACCCACACAGGTCATTAACCTAGACTACCTCCGTCTGCTTTCAGAACTGAGTGTCTTTCTGTCAAGCAAGTTTGTTCAAAAAAACACTTAAACATTTTAGGAGTTTGGCAAAGGGCTGTAAACCCAGTCCTTTGACACAGATACTTATTTCCAGTTATGAAGAAATTTCACAATGCTGGTGCCTTCTTGGATTTAGTTCTGCCTTGAGTCACGTTACATTTCTTATTGTCATAAATTGCACTCTGGCCTCTTAGAGAAAGCTATCATATTTCTTCCTGAGATGGCTACCTTCTACCCTGTAGGTTAAATGGACTATAGAAAAAACTCCTATCAAGTGGGCACAACCAGAGGCTCTTTTCAAAAATGTAAACCATCTAGGACCCACTTGCAAAGATTATCTGTTTTCCCCAAAACTGTGATCATTTGGCCCAGTTAGTTTCTTGTCTTGATTATTTATTTAATAAATTATTTATGTTCATCCAGGAAGAGATTTCTGGTAGAACTGGGACAAAATTTATGACAAAACTGTTTCGTCCATAAGCAAAAATTAGCATAACCTGAAATTTTGTTGGTATATTGGATTTTCTGCAGTGATGGAATACCAATTTGAGCTCTTAAAAAAATCTGACCTCATTGATTTGTCATTTTTAAAATTAATTATATCAATTTTTCAAGTATAAATTCCTTTTCTTTTAGAACTTTCCTTCAATTTTAGTTCTTAATCTGAAAACATCAGTCCTTAACTCAGAAACAAAACACTCCACTTTTGCCAGGCAGAGGGTATGCTAAACCAGATCTGAAATATGAAAATTACATGATATAACCAGAAACTGCACAGCAAGAACCAAAACAATAGCAATATAAAAATAAAAATGATGCTCTTTTCTAGTTAAGCTGGATTTAATTATTTCCTTTAACCACCAGCAATCCAAAAGTCAATTATTTCAGAAAGTCCTAATTCTTAGTATTAGTAGACTGTGAACACTGGAATTTCCTCCAACTAACAGTATCAGAGTCAGCCTTGCAACTCTTAAGACAAAGCATGATTGTCAAGGCTGTTTTCTTGAAGGATATAGGACACGCTCTGGCCACTGGTTATTTGCCGTATTCGTTATATCTCAGAGTCTTCTCTCTCAGAAAAGAAAACAAGTGAGACGAATAGATCAGGAATGTGCCCATTTGATAAATCACATTTGTTCTGGAACTTTCTGAAATTAAATATCTGTAATTCTATTTAAAAGGAAACTTAGAGCACTACCTTTAGTGTGAGGATTTTGTCATCATGAAGCAACCTTAGATGTAACAAATTAACTGTAATTAATTGTCTCTCTTTCTATAGTAAATTGAGAGTATACATCATTTTTAGATTTTGCTTTAAGTAGACTACTGTACTTTTGAATGTCAATAGGCTGCCAGAGAGAACCCTGTTAGATCTTTTTTTTCTGGTATCTATGGCACCGCAAATGTTATTGGACCCACGTAACACTTTGTCATGTAATCAGTCATGTTATTTAAGACATTGGCCATGCTCAACAGCTAAATATGAAACTTTTGCTAACACAAAATGTTTAAACTTTCTTAGATTTTAGTTTCACATGACTGTGAATGAATACCTCAGTTGCACTCACTGCTGATTTGTTTTTTGAACGGTTTCATATTGGTGTGATAGTAGACTAAAAAGCAAAAAGATCTTGTTTTTAAGGTCTAATCTTAACACAGTGAACTCAATGAATGAACTCCTTTTTCCTAAAGCTAGGATTAGGTCAGACCCTTAGATCTATTAGTAAACAGTAATAACAAAATTTTAATCTTATCTAGTATAAGCTTTCTTTTCTCCGTGTTCTGCACTGCAGATTAAATCCCTATATCTTCTCCTACTGTTTTTTTAAGAGGCAAATGGTGTCGAGGGAAAAAAGACATCTTGATACTGTGCCAGTCATAATGACACCAACGTAACTAAACTGAACTTAGGAGAACCAAAAATATGGGTCTACTAGGTCGTGGTCTACTTGGGAGGCATTGTAGATGGGGAAGACAGGACTACACTGGAAGCAGCAGTACACACAGGCCCATGAGAGAAAACCAAGAGTACTCTGCGCAGAGGGTGATGATATGGGAGACACCACGAGATGAGCAATTATCAAACTAAGGACAGTGGAGAAGGCTTACTGCTTAAATGCTCTTAACACCCTGAGATGCCCTTCTCCCTTATCTCGTTTCACAGCTCCCCTGGGAGCTGTCAGAATTAATATGCATTTCTGCTGCATTTGCCTTTTGGAGAGAATGGGATGTCTGTGCTTTAACAGCACTCAGGGAGTCCCTAAGATAAAAGCAAAATAAGTTTATCGTACCAAAATGAAAGATTTGCCATCTACAAATGGATCCAGTTCTGGAGAGAAGTCTTTCTTAAAAATCCTCTTAATAGTTTCTGCTAAGCACTAATTTGCCTTTCCATTATTCTGAGCCTTCACTCCTGCTAATGGATTTAATTAAGACAATAATATGTTTCTTTACCTCATCTCATATGCAAATGAACTTCTGTCTGACAGTTTCCCTTTCATTATGTAAAAGTATTTTTTGAGCATCCTACTCAAGAGGATGGACACCTCCAGTCTTATTGGTTTGTTGACTGTCAATAAACTTATATTTGCTATGCAAACATGCCTTTTCCTGGCAGACATAAAGGCGGTGCCAATTTGCACTGCATCTGCTTATTCGTGATCCTGTGTATTTCCATCTGTATGACATGAATTCTGAACCTGTCATCATAAAACATCTAATTTAAGAGCAAGGAATGTGACTCATTAGTGGGTCTTCAGAGAAATTATGTGAAAAAGCAAACAACACCTTTGCTGTGTCTAGCTCAAGGGACACCTAAATACAGCTTGTGGCAATTGGGCATATTATTCTGGGGATATTTATTTAGTTTTGTTGTTTTCAAAGCAATGTGTTTATAAAAGCAAGTAAGCAAAGCTTCTCTTGGATATACTAAATTCCCACGTCAAGATAACTTTAAAAAAAAGTATTTGTTTATTTTTCTTTCTAGATCTTTCTGTTCTGCTTATATAATAAAAACACTTAGTTCCAATAAAGGTCTTTTCATCCATAGATTAACGCACACCTTGTCTCTCCATACTTGAAAACTAGGCGGTGTAAAGTGCAGTTTGCGCAGTCCAGTAGGAATGAAAGAAGACAAAGACATCCATAATCCTAGAAGACTATTCGATCTCTCTATTCTTCACGGTAAGGGTTGATCAGATGCAACTGGAACAGCCCCTTGCTGTTTGTGCCAAGTTGTTGAACCAGGCAGTAAGATTGTTGCAGCGGTTAGCAGTCTCCCCTCTGGAAAGCAAAAAAAAAAAAAAATTACCTCCTGCGATCCTCTAGAGTGGAGCCCATTATAAACAACAATAATCATGCACTTCGAGAGCTTCCCTGGGCAATATGAACATAGGTGTCGTCTCATGTGAAGCCTTTGCAGAATATTCAGACTGTATGCTTTCATTTAAGACTTGCTGCTAGAAGAGAACAGTCAGAAAATGCTAAAATAAAGATAAACATAAGCAAATCTAAGAAAAATTGAGATGATGAAACATATATCACTTTTGAAAGTGATATCACTTCTGGAAAGAAGCAACAGATACTATACAAAAAGAATAGCATACTGTATTTTCCTACTATAAATAAATGTTTATGGTAATTTATAACTCTCTCATGCCTGCGTGAAATTTGGTTAGACATAGTGCCTTCACAGTTAAACTATCAAAAAAGCATTACAAAAAGGACAGAATGAACTGTGGTTCCTGTAACATCTGAAAATAACAGAGCAACTATTATATGACCTCATTAACAGCTTATGCACAACCTTGGCCATTATAACTTGTTTTAGTAAAAGAGGGAATGTTAGGAAAGCCATTGGATTTCATCCATAATGTTTTAGCAAATGTGCAGTACAAATTCCAAACTTACTCCCTGCTGGATAGCCATCAAGGGTAGGCAGAAGAGACCATGACTGAAATCCTTACACAGAAGACAGACCCTCTAATACAGAGTGCTACTCCGTGAAAAATCTCCACTTACAAAAGCTACAGCAAGCCTTTATTTGATTTTTTTATTTGTTTTTAACTGCCTGCAAACAATGACAACCAGCTGGTTTGGATTGTTTTATTTGCACCACATTATCTGACAAAAATGTTGATGAGATCAAGTTTTGGGACTCCCTGCTATGAGCTAGTCTCAGTTTGGATTTAAAGACCTTGTTTATACCCCCTTTCATATGCATTTGTGAATAATACTTCAGGATTCTGTGACAAGTTATGTAAGCCCTGAATGCAAACAGCGATCATTAATAAATTACCAGTTCTTTACTAAATAAGACACGTTTAGGGACACACTATACCAAGAATAAACACATTTTCCTGGCTCTGCCCTGCTAGCTGCATCTGTGTTCAGCTGGTTGGCTGAACTGATAGCTCAGCCATTTACCAGGAAGACAGATTTATCATCCAGTCTTACATCATATGGGATGGCTCATTAGATGAGGAAACAATCAGCTACTCACTGGAAAATACTAAAGAAGCAATCAAAAGTGAGCCTGGACCCAATCCTAATGGAGTAAGACTGATGACAGGGGAAAACACACAGCTTGGTAGTGCATCCCAGCACCTAGTAAGAAAATGACTATAAAATGACAAGGAGCTGGCAGAGTCCTAGGTCCGGATCTTGCTGACCGGAAGAGTCCATTTACTTCAGGCATTCTGCAGTTGCTTGCTTCAAGTATGTGAACAGACCCATTAGAAGCAGCTGCTTTAAAGCTCGACAGAGAAAGAGCAGACATGACATACTCCCTCCAAATAAGAGGAATGTGACAATGATTGTCCAAGGAGAAACAGCTTAAAGGTATTTTGGGGGTAATATCACTAGTTATATCATTGCTTTCTTTTTTTCATAAACTGAGGAAGGATCAGTGTATGTGACTGACTTGCTAGATGACTGTGAGCCATTTTTGTAGCTATGAGAAGCAAGTGCAGTCACCGGATATACTAGAACAGAGGAGAGAATTATTATCATGAGGCCCGATCTGTAATACTGTCTACCATGTTAATCATCTCTGACCAAAAAAAAATGCAACTAGTGTGATGGTCCTGGGATCACATCTTACTGGGGGAGACTATGTGCTTGTCCGAAAGCAGATATAATTGCTGTGCATAAATGCAAAGAGATATTAAAAGTGGGAAGGGTTTTTTAGTCTCTGAATGGCCAGGAAGTGGTACCCATTCTTGCAGAGGTAGACACTGCAACAGCTAATCGAAGGACATAGATGGTGAGCTGTACATGGAGTAATAGCTTGCGCAGGTGCAGCCTTTGGCGGTTGTCTTGTTAGGCTGTCTCTTCACTCGTTAACCATCTCAATTCGTCTTTAATGATCTGCTTGCTAGTTTCTAGTTTTATGTCTTAAGAGACTAGTTTCAATCTTTAGATCTGTGCAGGCTAATGAGTACTTGAAAGAAGAGAGATCTAGGAATCTGGAGTTTATTCTGCTAGTGTGAAGTAGTAATTCCTCTGGGTTTACATTTCTGTTGTGGCAGTGTTATCGATGGATGATTGCTGAGGATTGCTTACTTTATGATTAGAGTTGTTTAAAAGGTTTGTCAAGAATGACCAAAGCTTGAGAAAAAAGTTCTTTTATTTAATGTAGCATGATAATAATTTCATAATTAAATATGCACTTTAAAACATTTAGGTTTTTTTCCTTCAGGGAGTATTCCAGTTGTCCTTTTGAACACAGCCAGATCCACATTTATTTTGGCTCAGTGAATACCCTGCAAATATGGCTCTCCTCACACTATATTGATCTGAAATTAGACAACTCATTGAATTAATATTTAATACTTCTTTGGAGTGTTGCATACAGACTTATTATTTAAACCCAGAACAAGTGAACATATATCTTAAAAATTATTTATTTGCTGGGGTGTTGGAATACATCTTAAAATACATTATTTTTATAGGTGCACTAAGAGAAGAAAAGCTACAGAGTAATAAAATATAACAAAGCTAACCAAAATGTCAAAAGTTCTACTCTATGATCAGAGGAAATAATTCTATCCATTCAGGTCTCCTCTGAGAAGAAATTTGAGTAAATAAATGGCCTTTGTAACATGACCGAAAGTCAACAACATTTGAGCTCGCTCTCAAAGCCATCAGTGTTTGTGCCTAGGAGGGCATCATTAGGGCAATTACTTGATTAAACAGCTAGTCCATTTTGTTTGTTTGTTACACTCCTCAAAGGAGCACAGTTCACTCTCATGGAAGCAGTTGTGTAGCCAGTAAACAGAAGCAGGTTAATTACATGCCTTAAAATCACAAGACAGAAAGTGCTACCCCTTTGTCTTTGCTAACCCACAAGCAGGAGCAAGGGTTGGAGAGAGGTGGACCAGGTTGTCTCACGGGCCAGGCTGTAAGGCCTAGGTGACTATGAAGCAGCATTGCTCTGCTAAGGATATAATTTTCCTTGCACAGTTGCAGAAAGATTTGCAAAATGTGAGCATTAGAAGATAAGTATAGAGGTTTTTTAATTTTAACTTACTGCTTTTGAGACTTCCCAGGAAGAAGTATTGTTTCGAAGGACTTGTATCTCTATGTCTGCCACTTTTACCGGTATTTACACTCATTCCTCCTCTTCTTTTTTCTGGTCTCAGATTAATTTGTCTTAAAAGTAGATTTGCTTTCATTTCAGGTTATTTTGTGCATCTATTTTTACTGAAAAAAAATTTCTTATCATTTAAATCAAATCTCTGGCAGTCAGTACCCAACACAAATACTTTCTCTATTGGGTTTGAAGTTTTTTTCAGGATCAAGTTACCAAACTCTCTGGCTATGTCAATACCAGTCTTAAAGAGCAGTCTCCAAGAAGCCAGAACCGTGGCATATTTCCAGTTCTGCTTGCCTCCAGTCTACACGGACAACACGCAGGCAGCAGGTATAATAATTGCAGAAATGCTTGCAGGCTACCTACAGATACTATGTGCAGGTGTGCCTGAGAGCATCAAACTGCCTAATGCTGAGCTAATGGCATGTAAACAGTATACTGAACCACTAAGTATGCTGAGTAGATGGTGTCTCATTTGGCTATGGAAGGACCACCTGGAGTCATGTTTCCATGTTCACTATCTGGGCATCTCTCAAAACACAAGGTAAAAATACTTCCTGTGGGTTGGGGACTTTTTTCTATCTTGTTCCTCTCCTGTCTCTATCTTTGTCCTCTTCCACTTTTATATACCTAGAACATCGGCCAGAAATGGTCTCTGCTCATCTAATTTTTTTCCTGAGTAGACTCACAACATGCCTGTTAGGCTTGGTTATGACATGACCTGAGATTTGGATAGGAATATCACTCCTATCACACATATAATCAAAATTATGGTCACTGTCTAATCTTAGTACAATTTCATCCATAGCAATACTGTGATACTATTACATACATGCATATATGAGGAAAATATCTCTAACCTAAAGTCTTAGAAACATCAAATCTTTGTTACTTCACTTTCCCTAAGTCTTTCATTAAACTAATCTATATCAAAATCATTAACAGACAGTGATTGTAAAATATTGATATATATCCAAACATACATATCCCAAAGTCTAAACTGGATGTGAATATTATAAATGCATAAATTACTGACCTATTAGGAGGAAAAAAAGACTTTCTTAACAAGTTTTACATGTGTCTGTGTTATATTTCTATTTCACTGTGTATTCTTCACATTGAATTTTCAGAGATATAGAAAAAGGAAGTGCATAATTCCTTTGAAACAAGAAGCTCTTCTCAGAGTGGGAAAAGAGTAGATATAGGCGGTTCACAGTTTTAACTAGAGATACTGGAGTGTCTCTAATTTTTTTATTATTTTATTATTTTTTGTTTTATTTCATTTTTAATTATGACACTGGAGTAATTCTATGTGTCATTCCTATTAAAGTGTATCTACCTCACACAGTCTCACAGAGTTGCTTTGCCTGCGATACGCAAATCTGACTCTCTGCCATATTTTTCATGTGTAGAGTGAGAGGTACAAGTATAGTATAGCAGACCTGATTCACCTGCGCTTTGACTGTGGAGGTTCTTTCTAAACTGGGCACACAGTGAAGAGAGCACAGTGCTTTGACTTCTTACTCAACCTGACTGCAAGGTAAGAAGTGAGGAAAGGAGCAAAGGTGGTAAGGGAGCATATCTGCATTTAGATAAATTCTCCTTACCCCATTCTGCTCCCCACATTCAGGAGGCTGGAATTCTAGTTTTGGATAAACATAATGGAAGTTAGAGTGGATATGAGGAGTGGAGAGAGAATTAAGTGTGTGCTGTCTCCCTCTGAATTGCTACGAACGGCAACCTTCTTGGATTAACTTGTATTTTCTTGCTAACACCTTTTCTTTCCTTTGTGGTTAGGAAATTGCTCAGTTTTCACTAGCTGAAAAATTACTCTGATGGCTATCTATCTCAATAAAATTTCTTCAGTTACAGTACTTATGATCTAGTACCTGCTCTATTGTTTTGCCCTGAATCTTGGTGATTCATTAATTCTTCAACATAATATAAAATTGTCTTAATAGCATATGAAACCCATATTTATGGATTTCTGTAAATACTTTGTGCTGAAAATGAATATTCTATTTTTATTCACATGAAACAATGCAGTAGCTGTAAGTTATTAATAGAAGTAGGCGGGAGTAAGCTACTGCTCAGCATGAAAAAAGATGCAAAAAGCAGACCCATTGTGATTGTATTTATTCACTTTTTTTCTTCCTTTGTTCAGTTGTGTTTTTAGGCCTTAAAACTCTTTCCTTCCCTAGTGCTTTCAGTCTTTTCAGTTTAAGAAATGTATTTTTCTCCTGGAAAAGAGAGGAGAGCAAACCAAAATGAATATCAGCTTGTTAAACAACAATGTGAGACACAAGTACAATTAGCTGGCAGACCAATAGCTCTGTAGGACAGAGCTGAATAGTTGTAAAATCTCACCACTTCACTCTCTATCCAGTCATTTTGATGCTTTGATCAAAAGGATAAAATCCTCATGGAATCTTTTCTGTTCAAAAAAGAAAGAATTGTTGGGCCTTGCTAAACAGGTAGCTTCCTACTTAAGTTGTTGGCAGACCCTCAATTGTAATACATCTTTTTACCCTAAGGGTAAAAGTCTTTGCAGGAGACAAGAGTTTTTTGGCTTTGGTGCCAGACAGTGAAACGAACTCCCACAGGAGCTAAGAGCCATCATTTTTTTGACCTTGCTCTACTTAACATAAGCACATCGTAGCATGTACATATGATGAAGCAAACTATACCAGACAAAACAATTTTACTTCATGAACAATTTCCTCTCTGGGGAGATGATGAGAGAAAAAAGTGTGATAGATGTCACTCTTGTCTCTCGGAGCATTACTGGCAGGCACTCAGGAGCAATGCTAATGCGAGCACCACTGTAACCCATATACAAAGGTCTAGACAAGAAATACCTATCTGACAATAAAAATTATGAGACATCAAAACTGTTAATAGCCAGTGCCTTAAGAATAGTGCTTTCTTATTAGAACTTAAAATGATCAAGTCTCACTGCTTTCTGCTCTGTAAGAGAAGGCAAAACCTTTTCCCCCCCTTCTTTTCCTTTTTGGTAGAATTGTCACACTGTTAAGTGTATGGCTAACGCTGTTTCGTATTTTAGCAAATGTATCAAGCAGATATTCTGGTTGAAGTAACTACCGTTATTTAATCTAAGGACAAAAACTTGCCTTTGTTTCTGTGTACTTCTATTTCACACACAGGATCTGCTGGCCAGGCCGGAACATCTTGAAGGTATTTTGGAGCTGCTTCTTGGGCTGCATAGCTTCCCTGAAGAACACATTTCTGAAACTTTCCCAGTGTTTAAAAGTTAATACTACACTCTACTTGGCTGCACCTATCTTTGGTACATTGATACCATGGAATAAAGTGTTGGTAAATCTCACCGTTTCATTAAAATCTTTAGTATGCAGGAGAGCACTGTAAAAGACGTGAGAGCAGGTCTATCTTCACCCCTGGACTAGCTGGCCAGGTATTCAGCATTTGCTTCTTTCCCTATAGTTGTAATATCTGAGACCTTGTGTTCGATGTTGACACTCTGTTTTTTCCCGGTTACAGTGAGGAAAAAGGCACTTGAAATGGAAGAGATCAAGTGACAGAAAAGGAACTAACTCCTGCACTCTGTTTCTACAGTAGTCCCTGTTGCTTTTCGATAAGGGCGCTCTGCTCTCCAGGTCATGCCCACATTGTGGCATTGCAAGCATTCCTGACTCTCCTTTTTTCTTCCCGCTACAAACACTGGTATTAATGACCATCTTGCTGTCCCTTGACATCTTCATGGAAATATTTCATGTCTTCCTCCTGAACCAAAAAGTCTTTAAACACCGAAAAAAACCTCCATCTGTTAGCACTCTTTGACATATTCAAACATGGCAGTAAGTTACGTTAAATACTTTTCAATCTCTTTGTTTTCTTTCTTACACTAGAGCTCATCTCTCTCCATTTTTACCTTGCTTCAAGCTGAAGACAGCTTGGTTTAATTTAATGGTAGCCGTGTGGTATTCTAAGGAAGGCTGAGGGACAGACATGGGACATGTACTACTTTCATGATATATATGCATAAAATAAACAAACTCCAGGAAGTCTAGAGAACTCCTGCAAAGATGACATTTCCATTCTGCAACTGTGAGAAGGATCCTCCAGCTGTGAGAAAATGGTGCATTTTAGATTTTCCAAACAGAAAGATAGGAGTCTGATCATCCTAAAGCTTATGTAAAATCAAATTTATTTTTTTGCAGATTAAGCAATTGATATTCCAAGTTTTGCAGTCTGCAGCATTACAAACTAAAAAGAGTAAAGGAAGTTTCACATATGTTCTCTCTGTTGCGTTTCTTGTATTCTTTCTGCCTTATCCTTGGGAGCTAACAAATGTACTTCTCCTTGTTTACCCATATAGCCCTACAAGGGTGCGTGACTGTACACAGCTTTAAAATGGTGAGATTGCCCGCAATGTGAAGATTGCCTGGATTACGTTTTGTTCTTGTAGGCCTTGTAGAAGGCATTTTGCGTGCAAAATTATTTGTACTTGTAGACTTGTGTATACATGTTTACAGCACATTCACCCAAGTGCTCCCCGTATTCATCAGTTTAAACACTGATGTTAAGTGCATTTCTAAAGACAAGGAGACACTATCTCAGACTGTGAAAAGATGCTGATTTCTCAATAATTCCTACTGCTTTCAAAGTCTGACTGTTGGCTATCTGCTGAATCTGTTCTTTGAAAAATACTTTCAGGAATCAATCAAGTGGAGTTAAACTGACTGAAACTAAGGTTTTGGCAAAGTTTACTACTGAGACCTTAAAAGCCCATGGAAAGCTTCACAGATACAAAATATATTTTATACAAACATTTTTAGTAAACTTTTATAAATGTTTTGGTTTTTTTCTACCATCATCGCTGATTAGTAAGGAATGTGTGTGCAAAATGAAACAATCTGTTTCTTCTCTTGCTTTAGCTATTTGCTGGTGCTGCTTAGCCTCTATTTTGTGATAACCTGTTGATACTGCAGAATCTGGATTGCAAAGTGCAGAGTAATTCAGTTAAAGAAGCTGAATGATTCAGATATCCCAATATTCAGCAAACTAGAGGAAACTAACAGACCCGCTTGAAATAACTTGCTGAAGTTTCAGAAAGTCGTCACGTGTTAAAGTTCCCTGCGTTTTTTTAAAAGAACTGAGCCATTCAGAAGAATTTGTAACACTTCAGCTTTAAGAAAAATTTTTCATCTTTGGAAGTCTTTCAGCTTTCAATGTAGTTATAAATGACTAATATTTTCGAAAGAAAATGTTTGCTTTTCTTAATTTTCTCTTGCTAGGAATATGTTCCTAATGGGAATGGGAGAGTATGCTTTCCACGTCGTCGGGAGGTGCACTGGGCCAAGAAAGACAGCTCTAGAAAACGTACTGCATTCTCCCTGAAGATTCTGTTTGGGGTGTTACCATATTCCAGATGTGAGCATTGATTCAAATGTAGGTAAAATGAAAACAAAATCCTTGTGATTATTTCTATTTAGACATTTAGATGAAAAATGGTACTACGATATAGGCAGAAGTGCCACCTAGAAAGTTCGCTTTTCTAGGAAAGAATTTTCCCATGTATCACACCTTTAATAAAGATTGACAGATTGTCAAAACAGTGATAACATAAAAGTCATGAAGGAAAACTAATAGACCCTTCTAAACAACATGCAACAGAACTGTCTTTAATTTCAAAGAACAAATGAGAGAAGAGGTAAATAAATTTTGTTTTAAAGGTGACATTGGGTCACAATGTACAGCAAAGAGCAGCAGTGATGATCCACTTAGAATATGCAGTTATGACATGGTTTTGAAGCAAGTAAGGTTTGATCTAACAAAGGTTGTTCCCTAGCTGTTTGTGTCGTGTCACGCTGACAGCGCAACTTGACCTGAACTTCAGCATGAAGAGTATGAAGAAAACTTCACACTTTCAACCATTTGAAGAAGTTAAAGGCTGGAAAGTAAAGCCAAGGCCAAATTAAATTGCAGATGACATTTCATAATAAGGAATAAGCAAAATATTGGCCAAAGCACTGGCTAGTTAGGAATATAATTAATATTATATTATGGTATATACACTGTGTATATACAGTATATGCATTTAATACTTCATTTATAAGAAAAGAAATGTGCAATTCTTCATTTTTTTCTTCAAAGCAATATGGATTTATGTGTATGTAAAATATTACAGTAGTGTATATTACCTTGAATTAGAGTATCCCAGTTACACTGTGTAAATCTACTCTTGTGGCCTGCTGAGAGAAAACATAAACATACAAGCCTGGCAAAATTAGCTAGTCATTGACTTAATTCACTCTGATTTTATTACAAGGCAGCCAAAGTCTGCCAGGATAAAATGCTCTCAAAGCTGGGTTGTGTAGAACTTGAAGAGATAAATGTAATCCATTCCTTTCTCACGGAGCACGAGACACGGAGAATAACTTTTATCTGATTGGAGTACACGTATGCAACTGCCCCCAGAAAGCAGGGAAGCAGCTACTTCATTCAGTGTTACTCTAATCCTATAGGGTTCTACAGAAATGTGATCTGACAAAACTTTCCAGTATCACTCGTCCGAGACCTGTACATTCATTTACTTAACATATACACTGTACTAACCAGCTTGTGATTATGCTTGAAATGTCTGTGTATAAATCTGGTAGTGAATAAAGAAACGCTGAGCTAGGGGACAGGTGGGTAGAAAACACATTTGTTCAGGATTACAGCATATATTTAATGAGATTGTCCTTTGAGTGCCTGTGATCGTGCTTTCGAAATGTAAAGTTATTATTGTTTCCCCACAGATCTGAAAAGTCATTGATGAGTATCTCACATGCAGAGCTAAGGAATATGCTTTTTAAAGCTATGTTGCATTATGTTGTTTCATTTGTGTAGTAAAATGTTTAAACTATTCATTTAAGATAGTAAAATCCTAGAAATTCATGCTAACCTTCTTGACAGTGAAGAATTCTTGAATATTCCTCCATTTCTTGGGGCTATTTTTTTTGCCCTAACAAATCAGAAAGAATAGCTCATGTGCATGTAACTCTGTAGTGACAGTGACTTCTGGAGTTACAAATAGGAGATGGTCCTGCACCTTAGGCTCATATGATTATATATTTCTATTCTCTGGGATAAAATGCAATCACTTAAAAAGCATAAACAGGATTTTACATATTTTTTCCCATATTATTTATACGATAATCATGTACAGCCTTGAGCCTGATTTATGTGTCCACTAATAGGTAACGAGAAATTTCCATTAGCCTTTGAAATTTGCCATTTCTAGAATTAATCATTTGTTTTTGTCAACTTTGTGCATGATTTATGCTGCACCTTCATTATAATTAGTGTGATATATAGAATGACAGAGGAGTAGGTCTATGAATCTTTACATATAAAGAGGTCAAGGAGTTCCGCTTAATCTGGGCCATCTTCCAAACCGGGAAAATATTCTGAAGAAAATTCAGTCTAGAGTCAGAATGAATTTTGTTCTTCCTGTTTTCAGCTCTTTCCCTTATAACCAAATAATCTGTGAATGTGGAACCCTACGGAGAAAAAGTTTTGTTTAGGACTCTCTTTAGTGACTTATTAATAGATATACTATATCTCTAAACCTTCAACTAAAATGATTTGTCTATTGGAAATGCTGTTAATTTGTGTAAGTGAGTTCCTCTATTGTTATGAAGCACAAAACAATATATGATCTCATTGCAGAAGCTACCATGAGCATTGCTTGTCAAAGCCAGAGACACAGATGTCATTGCACTCTGCTGCAAAGGTGTAGAAGTGATCACAGGTACCTTTTGCTGGTAGTTGGAAGAGAAATCTTTTGATACTTTGAGATGACATTGGAAGTGAAGACCTTCATTCTTTCTTTAAAACAAAAGGGTTTAGAGCAGAGAGTGACAGTTCTCTGCACTGCAATACAAATGAAGGTGTCTGCCAAAATGTAAACAGGGTGGTTGGAACAAAAAAGAGTTATAATTCCCAACCTCCTACTTCCTTTCCTTCCAGCTACTGGAACAAGAGGAAAAAGCTGTAAGCTCAGCTTTATTCCTGTCTGTAGGTGGACAGGGGAATCTGAACAGGAGCTATAAAGTGCTTGAAGCTCAATCTTGTGCTCAGGGACATCCTGTGCGATTTGCCTTGTGTGTGGAAAAAAAGCATAGCTTAGAGATGCTGTGGCCTAGAGCCTAGCTAAGAGCAGGGATAGCAAGGTGGACTGGACAACATTCAGATGAAGGAAGCTGAATATCAGGAGACTGTAAAGCGGCCAATGATATGGAAAGTGTAAATTATGTATAATTAAGTAAAAGTAACAATATCAGAGAAGTTAAAATCACCTTAGCTTGACCAATTTTCTGGAACTGTCCTATCCTGGTAGAGGCTGCAATGTCCTCAGAGCTGCTTAGCTTTGTACTCTGTTCCTTGTGGCCCCTTTATAAGCCCCAGGAAGCGGCAAACATCCATTGTGGCCAATCTGGCCACATACCAACATGGCCGTTTTTCTGCCGCTATGCCAGATGTTGAGAGTTGTCTGATGCGGCTTCTCTCAGTTCTGGCCTGACAAAGAAATGCCATTGTATAAGAGAAATTGCCAGGGGATACTTCAGTGAGTCCCACATACTTAATTCATGCTTCCTCTTATGATCCTAATATATCTTTTAGGGTAGAGATTTCATCAATATAAGATACTACAGATGAATTTAACTATGTGTGGATTACACCAGATTACACATTGCCTCTGAGTTTGGCCCCAGATGTGACACCCATTTTACATTCAATCTCCTCATCATTTATTCCATTCTGGCTGCAGGAAGAGCTGCATTTCTTGGTGTCAGGTAACATGGTAACATGCTTGGTTAATCAAATAAAGCAACCAAAATAAATTTTGGAAAAGTTCCATCTTGCCCCTAACAAAATAATGTTTAAATCCAAAATAAACTTCTGAAAATAGATAATTTTCTAGGTTTTCCATTTTGGATGCCTTCCACTGATTTCTTATGAAACAACAGCTTCTGGCTGTTGCTGATCCATCCAGGAGAGTAGGTGAGAAGCAAGAGCCGGAGTGCGTAATATTTATGAAGTAAATACATCTTAAGGTTGTAATGACATTCTTAACTATGTGACTTGAAAGGAACCTTCCACTTGCATCTATGGCTGAATGAATGTGCGGTCTCTGTGAAATTAAGGTACAGCTGCTTTATATGACTGGTTTACCTTTATACAGTGGGTAAAAATCTCCCCCCAAAAAGGTACCTGCAATATTTATTCACCTCTTCAGCTGAAGCCCTCTGTTATGCAAACAAAATTTTCTACACGGTGTGTGAAAATTTTAACTTATTCATTAGAATTTTATGTCCCCTCATACAACTAGAAAGAAATTAAATCAAATGAAAAAAGCTAAATCACGGCATTCCCTTTTCTTAACTGTTATCACCTCGTTCCCAGATTTCTCATTCCTCATGAGCGATCTGGTACAATCATCATATCATCATGTCTCTTCCGTATACGTCTCAGCAAAGATGACAGAGAGATAGATGTGTTCCACTCTCTGTTAGTTGAAACTTAAACAAACTGGGTTTCGCATCCAGGGTTTCCCACAGAAATATTTGTTATCTTCATGAGTTCTTCTAAACACTGTAAGATAGAATTCAATTACATACAGTATTTACTAAGTAGATTTGTAATTACCACTATTCCTCAGTAAAATGAAACAAGTTCTCTAGAAAAGTTCAGCAAAATTTTTACTGAAAAAATGTCAATCTCTGCTTGGGAAACAAAATAAATACATAAATACAAAGAAAAATATAATCTAGTTTCACAGACAATGCAAACATTAGGTATTTCTTAGCTGTGCAGTTTTTTTACTTACTCCTTTCTCCACGGAGAACCTGTGTACTATTTAATCTTCTTTACAACAGAAAAAAATCTTTTCTTAGTCAAAATAGCAAAAGAACAGTTTGATTCTAAGAAGTGTTGTGCCATGATGCATTTCTATGAATGAAGAATCACTTTATCACTTAGAGAAAAAAAATGGATGGGATAATCAAATGACTGTAATCCAGGAATGCTGTTGATAACATAAAATAGATTTTTAAATAGCTCTCAGTTTTATATAGTTTACCTCTGAACGAATTCAGATACCTGTGTCATACTCACGTGCTGCCTGAGTTTTACTGATCTGTTTTTTCTAACTTGTAAGCCTATATAAAAGCCAATAATACATATTGCGCTTGAAGAAAAAATAAAGTGTAAAGGTAAACATCCAATAGCTGCAAGGCATATTCCCATTCAACTTGTCGAGCAGAAAATGGATAAAAACCTCAATGTGTAAAGTTTATTGAAGTGTGAAGAGCTTTTAATAGACCTTTTAAACAACCAGTGCTTGAAAGTAAGGTCTCAAAATCCTTCTCCACTTAGTCATATCATGGCAGGTTAAATTTTGTATTACATTGCTTCACAGCTTCTTCTGGGAAATATTACATGATGAGGACATTCTGTGTAACTATATACATTCAGATTTTGCTGAAATTAATTTGCAAAAAGGTCACATCTAAATAGATACAATCACTTATTTCTTAATATCTAAAACCCATTAAGCAATGGTCTTTCCATTCTGCTGATGTTCCTAGACCTATTATGCACATTAGAAATACTTCACCTGTACTACAGTCTGGCAAAACAGGGAGCTGAACAAGAATTCCCTGCCTGCAGTGGAATAAGATGTACATCAAGGAAATAAAAGAAATTGTCATAAGCTGGATATACTCCTTTCATTATTGATCATTGCTTTGGAATTATAAACGCCAAAGCTGTGTCTGTGCTCTCAAGTAACATCTATAGCCTACTGCACACTAGATCAATGTTCTTGTCAAACTCCCTGACAAAAGCAGTCATTAGCAGGGATACTGATAATCCAAACAGCACATCGAACTCATGCATCCCAGCCATATCCATGTGCACTGGAGAGAATAGCCCTTTGTACATTTCATCATTGATCTCCACAGAGGACATTGAGTCTAATGTATCTCTACGATATCTGTAATATGACCCAGGCAATGGCAATGCCTTATTTCTTCTTGTCAATAATACTGAAATAAATTTCTTTGGTACTCTTTGTGTTATCCAGAAGCTCTCAGTGGGGAATGAGAAAGGCCTACCAAGCAGTGCTTTGCTCATTCAGCATTACTTACCTCTACTCAAGCCCCTCCACTAATCACTACTGAACTGCATTCCTTATTAGAAAATAGTTACAGAAAATAGTTTCTAGGCAATATCTCAGTGTAACACTAAAGAACAGTTTGAAGAGCTTTACCATTTTTTCTCAGATCTGGACTGGTTTTGATTTCTAGGTCAGAGATCCACAGCATTACCTGCAGTTGAAGTTCTTTAGATGCATATTTTGGTAGCTCAGAGAATCTGAACTTTGGGGCATTTCAGAGCATTGTGTATTGTACCTCCCCAGAATGCTTTAAATGAAATTCAAATTCAGTACTAGGCACTAAAAGCATGTGCCGTACATAAGAAGTTCTAGTTATTCCGAATAGAATATAGATATGCTTAAGTTAAAACACTCTCTCTCTGAACTGAGGTTATGTGCAGATGCGTAATGTGTCCCAAATTGGTAAGATTCTGTGCAGATGCCCTTAGCTCCTCAGAACCTATAGAAGTATTTTAAAAGAAAATTTATCAGATATTTTTCATATCTTAGTGTTTTCCTGTTCCTGTAATGTAATTTCATGATGAAATTAATCCATCTCTGAACACTAACTGCTTGTTCTTAAATGGCAAAGACTGTAAGTAGGAAATCACAAAAAATGGTTTCAAAAATTACATTTTGTGTTTGACCTTCTAAAATAAGTACTTAATCAGATTTAAAAATATGTTTGCTCTTAGTGATCCCAAATTACATTTTACAGTCCAATATCAGAAGCCAGCCAAATTTGTCCACATAAATCCCAATGATCTTGTCTACTGTCATGCTACATACTAATGAAACAGAGAAGGCATATTTATCTTTTCACTAGAGCATGCAGGCAAACCAAGTGAGCTTTTAACTTGTTGAAAGAAAAAGTTTTTCAGAGCTACAAAAAATGACAAAATCAGTGAAGAGCTGGTTGCCAGGGGAAGAAGGGGGGAGCAAAGGAAAATCATCTTCCTCTGTTTTTTGTACTGCGTAACCTAGAGTTTTTAGTATGAAAGCTTTCTTTCCCCTTTTTCCTAAGGAATGTAGTGTAGACCACAGGAAATGAAGAAATGTTTATCAAGCTGTCTCCAACAGCAACTAGATGCTTCCAAGGAAGATATAAATTCCCATATTCACTGGGGGAGGAGGAGATAGGTAATACTTTTCTATTGTCAGGCAAGGTACAAAAACAAAGAGATGGAGTCCTTTTTAAGCTAACCCTGGTACAGGTGAAACAATTCAGTACTACTAAAGACTGAGTTTGGGAAGCTGTCTGACTGGGATTACCGGTAGATTTAGTTTTAGCTAAGTTTTGCATAAAACTCTGAGTACATAGAGGTGAAGAGCCATGGGTTTGAGAACAAAAGTCAAAGAAGCGTTGTGCATCCAGACACATCCCAGTGTTGAATTTCCTCTATGATATGTCAGGAGTCCCTTTAGGAACTCTACTTCTTTCTGCTATGTGGTGAACTCATGTCCGGTTTAAGACAGAACAAGGCACTGGGAAAAACTTCTAACTGCTTTTTGGACCAGGAGGAATGCCTTAGAGCTTCAGTGAATGGCAATGCCACCAGAGCAGTTGGGAATTGTCTACTTGGGTCAAACTGCTGAACCAAACGGTATAGCTCACAGACATACGGATTCTCGGTCTGCACATACATTGAAAAAGGAGACAGGGAAGTGAGACAGAGGCGCTACGTTTAAAAGGTGTTACTTAAAGCATGTCATTGCTTGATAGGAATTTGCTGGGGAGAGAAAACTGAAGAGAAACTTTGCCTAGCCTGAAATGCTAATTACAGAAAGATAGAGGATAGGTCAAGGATAGTTCTGCCTCGGGGACTCTATGTTTTTTTCAGAGCCCTCTGACTCACTTGTGCCTTTTCACAAGTAAGGTGACTAGGGTGAAGAAATTATTTGGTTCAGGCTGTGTTCATTATTTGCCGATTTATGCTTGAAGATGTTAAACTTGGAGTAAGGGTTGCTAGAGCTGGATGGAACTCAGAGGAGCTGCTACAAGACCTGAAAAGCCAGAGACCCAGGTCTGAGCTCTCCGGAGTTGTGTGTCTCAAGGGAAAGATTAAAGAACTCAGCCCTGATTGATGGTACCCTGTAGACTTTGCATCAGGATCAGCCCATGCACGTTGACTTAGAAGTATGTGGGACTAAGCAATTGGGTCCACTTAGAGAACACTGGTATATGTCTGCTGAAAGAAGGTGGTACCTGTAACACTTTTTCACTGAAAGAAGGAGGTATTCTCCATCTTGGCTGAGAAAATACTCTCAACACAACAGACTCCTCTAACTACTACAAAAAGGGAAGCTCTATGTTTATTCACACATTCTACATCCTATCTCACCCATTTCTCATCTTCCTACAATGTAGTAGAAGGTCCAGAAAGCAGGAGCAGAAGACAACACAGCCTTTGGAAACAGAGCCCATGGAGCTACACCTGTGCAATTGCACAGGCGATCTGGGAGCACTCATTCACCAAAATGACATCTAGTGTAAGGACATTATTTAGTTCTTTGTTTCCTTCTACAGCAGATCTGCATTGCAATTACCTGTGCTTTTGACAAAAGCAGGCTTGATATGCCTCTATTTGGAGCTTTTTAGACCCAAATGGACTGTGCAGACAGCACAGCAGCGTTTAAAAGCAAAGCAGAACCTGCCAGGGCCTTTGAGAGCTCTGTCTCTCTGTCACATTGAGTGGCATTTGTTTGGGTCCAAGTCAAGGATTTGAACTCAGATCCTGAAAGCCCTAATGTATACTAATTCTGCTCAACTCTTTTATTTGTACCCAGTCCACACTGGTGATCCCACACCGTCTTCTTCCAGCCACTGGTGTACATGATTTCATCATTTGTAACTGCTGAATTCATTGCATAAATATTAATAAGCTGCAGTGTTGCAAGACATCAAAGTGATATGTGATTTGCTGTTTCATTTTCCTATGAAGTACTTTATAAATGATATGTTAACTCTGTCAGGATGCATCTATTCAACATGGCTCATTAAGTCTGATGGTTGCCTACTTTTCTTTAGATCTTTTGTGCAGGAAAAGGAAATAAAAGCCATTTTTATCTCCTTGAGCGTATTCTCTACCACCTTCCCTGAAAAAGAATAAATAAATTTTTCCACTTGAAGGGTGCTTTTCCCCCTATCACCTGAAAAGCTCTTGCATTGGAGAGTTTACATGCAGTATGGCTACAGACCAAAATTTCCATCACCATCTCTCTGAAATAAACTACACTCTGGGCCACGTCAGCACCCTATGGGCCTGATCAACACTTAAAATACCCACAAACAGGTAGCTGGGACTTCTTCCAAAAGAGAACAGGCTGGTTATTGTAAAGCTCACTTTTCAGCCTGATACGTTTTTCAAAGCAGACAAGGACCTAAACTGATTAGAACTGCATTTGCACTCTTGACAGGAAATGTAAACACTGGTAAGAGGATACGAATGAGTGCAGTTAGTTATTTTTAGACAATAGATCAGACGTAAATGTTGTCGTGCAGAAACTATTAAAAGATCAACTGCAGTAAACTTTACAAGTACTTTCATTTAAGCTCGGTCAAATGAATTTTCTGTGTAGAACACGATATGTCTCTGGGTACAGTGCTATCATTTTTCAACACTGTGATTAAGAGTTTAACAAACAGTGCTCCAAATGACAGCAGCAGAAAGCTACACTGACTTGTAGTTACACGTGGTCAGGCTGAGCCTCGTCAACTGAAGCATCCCTCAGCCAACGACTGCAGTCAAAGCAAGTGTCAGAAACGCATCAGCATCTAAGAGTGCTTCCCCAGCGGGCTGGTAGGATTGCTGCAACTGTCTCTGCATTATCCCATCAAATCCCCTCTTCTGTGGCACACTAAATAGCAAGGCTAGAAAATGACAGCAAGGTTTCTGAGCATTTTGCTATTATATGGGTAGTGATGCCACACAGCAGTTTGAGAATCAGGCTGGGTGTTCTTCTTCCAATTGCTCAGACCTGAGTGACAGCAGGTTTGGCTCTGCGGTAGGTGGTTAGGTGCATTGCACACTATAGTACAATATCTAGCACATCAAGGATGAGGGGGAAGTAAGTCAAATATCAGGTTTAGACTCCAAAAATTGCAAAAGGAAGTTTCGTGCAGCAATGAAAGCTTCCAGAAAGCCACAGAAAGGGAGAATTTATGAGTAGCTCACAAATGACCAGCTAATGAAGTACTTCAGGTAATCTAAATAGGGTCGTGCCAGATTTACATTCTCAAAATATAATGTATACTGATTACAGTATACTATATTTATAGCATGCTCATAAATTAAGGAACTAAAAAAATGAATGGTATCATTGACAAAAACATAACAGCTTCATGCTAAACAACATGTTTTGTTTTCAATATTACTAGTATTGTTCTCAAATTTCCATGAGATTTTCCTTCTCGTTTCTGTCAATTTTTGCAATATTTCTCACATACATGAATATATCCATTTGCGTAGTTATAGAATATAATTATAGATGAACCTAAATGAAGAGCCACCTGTAAAATTAACTCTAAGAAATCCATCCAAATGCTCTCAAAGCTGACAAGTATGTTGAAAAGTTTTTAGAATCAGAAATATTAAGTATTAGCAATGGAGGAAATTATTCTTATGCTATTGAATTTGCAACAGAGTGCCATAGACTTTGACCCAAGATTCATTACAGAATATGTGATTAGTCACAATTGCTGAGTTTCAATCTACAGGCAGCTGTGGATTATGGACAAAGAATAATTGAGACATAATTAGCTAATTAAGATGTCAGGGAAAAGTATGCTTAGCTAATTCAATGACTTATTTAAAAATGTGGTCCTGAGTAGGTGCTTTTAAAAAAAATTTGAAGAGCCTATTTTTAATATTGTTCCAACTTACCTACTATTTTTTGTGCTACATGCTAACAATAGTGGGCAATGGGGTTTTGAGCTGGCTATTTATTTTATTGAATCACTAGCTATCAGTTGCACTCATTAACCAGTGCAGAAAATGATATTTTTTCTTTCTTTTTGACTGATAGATTGTGAGTGCAGTTTCTCTGCTGCTCTTTTCTTTTCTTGTCTTGGCTCTCCCAGTTCTATTTTAGGATCTTTTGAATAGATTTTGCCTATCCCACACTGAAAAGACAACCATATTTTCTAACAGGTTTAATACAGCACAGAAACAGTATTTTGTACATAACCGTGCCTTGGAAGTGATGCCTATGCAGCATATATTGCAAGCGGGCACACCCAGATATGCCCATAGTTCAAAATATTCCCACCTGGGTTACTCCCATACTTTGTTCATCTTTCACACCATAAATATTTCCACCACTAACAACTATAGTTGTTCGTTTACAGGTGAAGTGAGGCATTGTGTAGCACTCACTGAGCATCCTTTTCTTTTCAGCACACAAGCACAGGCAATAACCATATCATGTATTCTAATTTTCCTATCACTTAATAGACAAAAATATTAATTAATATTAGTCATCAAGTAGAATCTGTAACATTTATATATAACATTATATTAATTGTGAAAGACTTACGTTAATTTTAGAATACTGTCTTGGGAGACTTCTGCAGCTGCCTGTTAAAACAAACTAACTTTTTGCAAAACAACAGCTAAATGGGATTATAACAAACTCTCAGTGTGGTTGAATGCCTTTTATTTTTTCCCCCCTAGGGTGACGAAAAACACTTTTCACTGTCATGAAGAGGACAAGTCATAATCAGTCTGTCACATATAATATGACAATTTGCAATGCTTGAATGGCAGGAGGCCAAGGCGCATATTTCAAACATTGCTATTGATAGAGCAGTTTTACAGTAGCTCCCAATTTCTATGCTGGATTAATGTCCCACTTGAAGACAGTAGTATAACAGATAGCCATGAAGGCTTGGTGCACTGGAACCGAAAGAGCTGCCTGATTAGTTCTGGTCTTGAGGCTGATAATTTTTTGAACATGCATAGAAAATCAACTTCTATACTCCAGGGATCAAGCCCGAACTAACAGGTGTACATTTTGGCAACTGCAAATGATATCACAAAAAAGGAAAACTTTCTATGTAAATCGACAGCTATAATTTTAAGTAAATGTGAGGCAATCTGTGTCTGATGGTTGAGTACTAAATTAAGGGGGCAGACTTTGCATCTGCTTTTGAAATTTCTCAAAGGTACTTAACAAAGTGCTTTTCACAGTTCCTGGAGATGATGGCCTTTTTCAAAGTCAAAAATTCCAAATATAATTATAACTACATTTACTGGATTTATGGGAAGGCATATCATAAATAAATATCTTTCCACTGAGTCACTGTTTTATATTGCTTGGTATACAGAGAAGATGAAAAGAAAAAGGAGATAAAGAAGATCAAAACTATTCCTACTCCCATAATGAGCAGGAACGCCAAAATGCCTCCAAAATTCCTGAGCGCATCATAAAGCCTGTAATTTAAAAATACTGAGAAAATTGTAAAAGTGTTGCTGTTAGAGAGCGTAAAGCAAAAACTCAGTGAGCTTTGTCCTAATTAATTTAAATTGTCGTTCTTCTCTGTAAATCATTCCATGGGACTTCACACTGATTATCTCCCCATAATTTCTACATAAAGTATGTTCAGCTTACAAGTAAACAGCTCTTTTTTTGTCTTCCTACAAAGACTTGGAAGCGCAGCCTGCTTTTTGAAATGCAAGCCTTCTGCGCCTTGGGAATAATTACCAGTTAAAGGCTGAACCTGCTCTGACACATATATACAACTAATATTGCACAGGAGTAGCTGGCTGGGACAGCTCTGTTTGCACAGAAACAGGAGGAAGAATAGGATCTTGCTCAGTCTCTTACAATTAGCTGCACTGCAGCTCCCCCTTAACTTGGTCTTGCCGGGCTTGAGGAAGAGAAAAGCAACAAGTAGAATCGATTTGGCCAGGGGAGGAAGCAAAAGTGACAGTACACCAGTGAGCACATTAGTAAAAGTTGCCATTTTTACATAGAATGACTTGTGGAGATAGGAGGAGACCTTGACTAGTATTTGGTCCAGACCCTGTTCAGCTGCATTCCAGTATTTTCCAGAGCAATTTCCCAATCTATTAAACGTTTTTGAAAAGAGACTGTACTGCCGACTTTGTGCTGTACCTTCAGCCAGTGCCTATGGGGCAGACGGAATGGAAATGCTCCCTATTTTTCCTGGTGCATATTTGGGACTTCTGAATGAGGCTTTGCTTGTCCCTTGTGGTCTCTTCTAGTCCTCTGTTCTTAAAAAACACAATTCTATCCTTCAATGAACTCACTGTGCCTCAAAATATGATGTCACCTACAAAACTAATAAGCATACTTTCTACTCGATCATCCAGACAGCAAACGAAAATATTAAATGGCATTGAACCCACGACTGCTCTTAATCCACGGCATAGTTTTGACAGTGAACCATTGATATTGTGCTATGATTAAGATTTTGCTTATGGAAATGAAACATTAAGCACCACCTCTATCAATGTTGAGATAAATTACTCGTCATTTCCTTTCCTTCCCCTAAGGCATTGTGCCTATTTAGAGAGGGAAATTTGTCCTGTTTGACAAAAGTCAGTCGCACTAAAGCCATGGATACTATAGTAGTCACAGCGTAGCTGGAGTTCCAGTTCGGCTCTTCTTTGCCCACTATTGTGGTAGATCTGCTGTAAAAACTACTACAGCCTTTACAGATGCCCTGTGGTCATATCAGCACACAAACTGTCCGTGGATCGGATGAGAGTATGTTTCCTCTGCAAGCTCCAAAGCTCAACTACCCTTCCTAACCTTTATCAGAGTAAACATAAGAATAGCAGTACCAGATCAAAATAAAACTCCATCTAGCTCAGCTGACTCTGGCAGTAGCCAAAAGCCTAGAAAAGCATAAGAACAGATCAAGGATTTAATTATACTTCTCCAGGATACTTGGTTACTCCCCAGAAACATGTAGCTCTGAGACTTTCGGAGCCAGGACTGACAGGCCCTTGAGGCAAGGTGCTCCGCACCTTGACTCCACATTATCAATAAACTAGCCTCCTTCATTTGTGTACTATCTGTCACATTCGAGCCTTATTTAACATCCCATAGATGTGTTCTGGGGAAGGGTGAATTTTTTTTTTTTTTTAAACTGAAAGAAGCAGCGAAAAATTTTTCTGTACTCTCCTTCCCCTATGCTTCATAGATATCTATCATATCCTTCCAGGCTGAAGAGTCCTAATCTAATTTATTTTACTTTGTATGGATGCCATTCGAAATCCCTGAGCGTCCTTCCCTAAACATTTAACATTTACTTGTTTCTGCACTAATTTTTCTTCTTGATATGGCAGAGGGGAAAACAGGGCAGCAAACGCGGGCTCAGATGTGTGTACATCAGGGATTTCTGCAGTGGCACAATAAAGTTGTCTACCCTTGTCATCAGAAGGTGTCAGAGGAGAACTGCCTGACTGAAGCTGCTCAGCTCTTCTGACACACTGTAGAATTGGTTGTTTTTTGAGATGCTATTATGAGCTAGATGTACAATTCTTAAGCCCTACTGCTGGAGTACTGTTATTATTTGAGAAACGAGAATTTTATCTGGAAACAAAGTAGAATTGCAGCCCTCAGACTTCGGAAGAAAAGTCTGAGAACAAAATAGCTCCAGAAAGCAAAAGGAAAATGAGAAGTCACCACATTATTTTTTTTTAAAGTTAAAGTGCTTAGGATTTTAGGCTGATTTTTGAAGAAATATAAGACTGATGGGCAAATAGTACATTCCAGTTTCCAGGTACTACATATAGGCATTGCGTATTAATCTTCTTAATAAACTCACCAAGTTCCATCTTGAAATCACAAAGGTGTTTTTTTCATCATTAATAATACAAAAAGATTGATCTAGAATCTTCTGATGATTAAAAATCTTCTATCTTACATGAATTATTGGCCATTTTACACCATATTATTTTGGTAGCAACCACATTCTTCAGTTTACACAGCTCTTCTCTCTTTGTGCTCATCATTCATTTCCCTGCATTGAAAAGCAAGCCAAGCTTTTCTACCTCCTCTTATACAGTTGACTCTCCATTACTTTGATCTGCCAGTAGCTCTTCTCTGCTCCTATTCTAGCTTGAACTAATCTTCACCAAACACAGATAAGAAGAACAGTGCACAGCTATACAAGGTTGGGAAGCCCTTCTAAGATCCCCCTACTCAAAAAATCCTCTGACAATGGCATTACTATGTCAGGTCTAGAGGGAATATTTCACAAGATGCAGCTTAAAACTACAGCTGTTTTTCTTTTTTTCCATTTTTTCCTGCCTTCATAGATGTCATGGACAAATTCTCACTTTGTGATCAACTAATTCTCCAAGATCTCTCACCTTCTGTTTTGTTTCAATTAGTTGGTTCCGCCTTATAGCAGAAATTCCTTCAGTACGTTAGAGTGTGACTTTCCGCTGTTGTAATACTACATTAATTATGTACGGATTTTTCATATATTCAGGAATATTCAATCCATAATAAAATATTCCTATCCTTTTTTGTATTAACAACATTTTCTAACTTGGTTAGTAAGCATCATTACATAGTCCTACTTTTTGTGTCAAATCACTAGTGGAAACATTCAAGAGAGTCTTGAATAAAAACTTTTTGAATAAAGAATGTCAATAAATGCTGACAATTCCTGAGTGAATCTCACTTGTCTCCATCTTAACTAATTAAATCCTTTATATGAGGTCATGCAAAATCCTTTAATGGAGTTCTGAGAATTTATATTGATTTTGATCTCCTATCAGAAGATTAGTTATCCGAGAAAGCAGATGCATTTATTTGTTAAAGTGTAAGAAGGGTGAATTCATGATGCATTTTCGTTTCCATTTACCTCAACATTCTTAATCATTTTTAATATGTTCTAGAGCCTTGTACATTACTGAGGTAGACTAACATACCCTGTAGTTGCCCAGATCACTTTTTGTTCTCTATTTCTTAAATGTATACCATATGTTGACTGTTTTCCAGTTATATCTTCCCTAATCTAACAGATTTATTGAAAAATTCTGCTGCTGGACCTGCAATTTCATTTGTCAGTTCATGCAGTATTGCAAAAGGAGATTATCTTGTTCTCCCAACTTGAGTACATTAAGCTCTTTGACTTTTAGTTTCCACTTCAGTTGTTAGCATTCTTCACAGTATCTGATAACTTAAGACAAACGGTATAGAAGACCAAAGTAAAAAAATAAATCAACCCAAAGCTATAATATACCATGGGAAAATAGTAGGAGAAATCAAAACCACTGACAAGGTCAAAGGACTCTGTAGTAGGAAAGAATTTTCAGTTGCCCCAACTGATCTCCAAGAGCTTTTTAATGTTATTCTCATTAAGCATGCCCCACCCAGCATACCTGAAATATGGCCAGGTCCTGACTCTGTAAAAGAAGGTCATTAGCCCCTGCCGCTTCTGGTTATTCTCTCTCCTCCAGAAAGCAAGAGAGGAGTTTATCTTCTTGGCCCCTGCCGAAGACCAGGAGAAACTCCGAAGTCTTGGATTAATAAAAGCGTGAATAATAGGCAGCAAGCATTACCAATAGAGAGCAACCATCTATTTTTTTTTTCTTCTTCAGAGACTGTTTAAATCTCTACCCTGTGTGCAATGTTTAGAAACCTCATGTATTCTTGACTTTTTTTAGTTTATTCATCTGCTGAAGATTCAGGTTCAGTCATGAGAAGCTTAAATACTGACCTTAATTATATTCTATTGCACCTTTTTACAAGCAGAGTATTGCCACAAAATATTCACACTGCCCACTTTTGCCTGAGGTAAGCTCTTTATCTGTAAAAAGAGTGGAAACTCTGGCTATACGGCATGTGGTGTCTTTCACAAAGATAGAACCAAACCTGGATAACAGTAACTATTCCTATCCCTTTTAATTTCTGATAAGGTAAGCTCGGTGTACCTAGAGGAAGGGAACTAGCCCTAAAATGCTGAGAAAAGAAAAATCAAATCTGCCAAATAATGTCTGTGAAATTTCATATAGCCAAGTCTGTCACCTTCTGTTTTTTAAATTGAGACACTCTTTAATTGAGGGATAATTTAAGCTCATTTTAACTTAAATTTGCAATGATCTTGCTGGTCCTATAGTAATGTTTAATTGTATGTGTCAGAAGTTGTCACTCTATCAATATTAATTCTGGCACAAGCTGAAAACATTGATAAAATCAAGGACATTGTAAATACAAAACATGTCAGAAAAGCAGTTCCTTCTGAACCAGAAGAACAGCAAAAAACCCAAGATTTTTTTTAGTGTTATCATCCACACACACATTACACCAGGAGTTTGTCTTACAGCAGCTTTGGTATTTACTTTCAACCCTTTTTCTGGGTGTTTAGAGCATCACCTTCATCACTGAATTAAGTTGATCTAATTGGAATTTTATCCCACTTATTTTTTCACTCCTGTCAGGAACACTTGGTGCTGGCATGTATGGCAATGCACGGGATGAAAGGCTTGTTTTAACAACCTCGTTGACTTTTCAGCCTCTCTCTTACCACAGTCATCAAATTCTAATTTACTCTCCTGGGGGCCCTCATCATTCCCTAGTCCAAGCTGGACAAAAAGAAAAATAATTTGCTCACTTAACAGAAAGAAAATCTATACTCCCAAAACAAAACCAGTCAGACAGCTAGCTTAAAACTAACAGGCCCTGTTGACTGACTCCTTACCTCTCTTTGCCATCTCCACCTTTCCCTCTGCCCCCCTACATCGCCCCCACACCATCCTACGCTTTTCCGGGAGCTTTTCAACGGTCTAGTGACAGTGTCTTGTGAACATAGATAAATGAGAGGTCAAACTACCCTTCATTTTATTTGGAGGATTATTTTGCCCACAGATAAAGAGCCGAGGATAGGAAGTAATATTTGAGATCAGCCTGTAAGAAAACAAGAGGAGAATAACAGCATAAGAGCTTATTCTCACAGTCCCTCCCTTCTGAAAGGTTAACACTCTCCCTTAACCTACATATTTTGTCTACTGAAAACAAGTCTGAAAGAAATTATCTGGCAACCAAAATTACAAACACTAAAGACTGCTAAATCCTAAAGCTGACCTGCCATCCTATACAGGGATTTTGGGCCACAGGTGCATATTTAATTTCTATAAAGATTTTTTAGAAACTTAAAAGTACAAATGAAACAACAGCTTGTAATGAAACAAAAATTGCTTTTACAAAACCATTGTTTTTAAAAAATTTATTTCTGCTAGGATTTTTCAGCCAGGCCTGGATACTTACAAACAATTTTGTTCCCTATATTTTGTCTTCATAAGCAGATTTTCCTTTTGGTTTGCTTTTGTTCTCTTGTATTCATATAAATGGGAGAAAAGGACAAAAATACACTACATTCTAATTTTTGTACTGTCGGACATTATTAAGTAGCACTGCATAGCTTTCTTTTCCTGACTAGAAAAATACACATAAGAAAGGCATTTTTAGAAATATATATTTTCTGCTTTAACAGACAAAAATCGTGAAATTCAGGCTTAATTTTGAAATGATCCTAATCTACTTTCTTACTCTTTAAGACAGCATGGGCATTCTCAGACTCAAATTTAAGAATCGCAAGATCTAAGTACAGAACCTTCCCAGTAAAGAAATTCCACTCTAATTAATTTTAACAAATTCTTGGTTTTGTCTAGGTAAGTCATCCCTAAACTCTATTTTCACTTAGCAAAATTATGAAAAAAAACCTAAACAGATCAAGAAAAAGGCTACCTTTTGAAGTTTAAAGCAGTTGACATCTTACGTCTTGGTGGCTTTCTACGATTTATGATGAAAATACACCTTTTAAAGTTATTTAAAACACATGCACGATAAACTGGTAAGCTAAAACCTCTCAGAGACATATTTTGGCATCATATCATCCTGTCCCACATTAAGCAATTATGGAAAAGAACACTGACTACACCACAGATGTTTCCTAATTAAGCGGATCAAGGAAGACACAGATGCTAATGACGCATTATTTCTGTTTTATATCTGTTACTTATAATCTGCTGTGCTATACATATATACTAAGTCAGTAAAGTATAAGTCTATACTAAATTCCCCTGAGAAACAGTTTCTTTTTAAAAAAAATTGTTTGAATCTCTATGTTTCACAGCTACAAGTTAACATAAATCAGATGTGAGCTTTTAAGACTCAGCTCCTGGTCTTCAGATCTATATTCCTCCTCATCTAATGTTTTGCTTTTTTGTAGAATGTCTCTTCCTTTCTTGTGGTTTTGATTTCAGTATATTTGATTCAATGTTCAGGAATATTTGTTCACTTGGGCCATTCAGGTGAATGTTACAAGCTTTTGCTTGTTTTTAGCGTTGTCTGTATCCAGCTCCAGACAAAATTTGTTAAACATTTGTGTAAAATCTCTACTAATATCCTCAGACCTTTTTCTGACCCAGATGATAGTGTTATAGGTGCATTTCAGTTTGAACCAGAGCGCACTTTGAAATGACTGTCCCAATTGTCTCCACTTACCATCACACAGTGGTCTTGGAGCCCACTAACTAAATTCCTTTGGATGAAATTAAACTGGAAGATCAAGGAATGCACTTAATTTACTCCAAGCACAAATGGACATTCAGTCTACACAACCAGACTAGCACTAGCTCAAAGTGAAGCCTCCAAGACATCTGCAGCACCGACTTTAGGTGCTCAACACGAGGAATTTCATTCCCTAAACCCACTCTTTTGGGGCTCTCTCGTTCACTGTGTCACTCACACAACAAATGCTGGGGTTGTAGTTGTCTTTCATTATAATAGTGCCGCCTGGTTTTGAATCGTCTGAGTAAATAAAGCTCTGCAGTAATTGAGTAAATAAAGCTCTGCGGTAAGTATTAAACAAAGAAATTGCGGTTCTCTGGATAAGAGTATTACTGGAGAATTCTGAAATGGCAGTTGGTAAACCGTTTAACCAATGCAAAAAAAGACTGAAACCCCAGCTAATATTTTGAAAACTTCAGCTGATGAGTCATGTGTACTGGCAACAGAAGCAAAGCTGAAGGCAGATGAAAAAGAGATGGAAAGAGAAGCTCCCAGGTGAGCAGTATGACTTTGCATACAGAACAGAAGGATGCCCTGTGAACAAATAAACTATCCTAAAGATGACCAGAGATATCCTTGAGGACAACAGAGGATGGACATGTGGAAGAGTAACATATTAAAACTCTGAAGGCCTACTTTAGATCCAGTGGAATTTAGTAGAAAGATATAATGTTGGTGTAATTAAGTTTGAACTAAACCTATTAGTCATTATAGTCAGTAACTGGTAGCATGAGCATTTTGTGATACACATTGACTTATATTTATATTATTGACTTATATTTATGAGCTGTTATCCCAGCCCTGCTGAATTCCTCTAAGTTTATGCTGTTGGTCAATGTATCCATAAACTTCAGCCATGCTGACTATGTCTGAACTGGAAAATTAAATAGTGTCAAGGCATCGTTTAAATGATGAAATTGCTGAAGGGGTTACTGCTATGTTTTTGACGTGGATCAACTAGTACCAACCAAATACTACCTAAGCAGAGTTTAGGAATAACCCTAGTCCTAGAAGTATTGACTGACAATTGTTTACTGTTTTGGGTAGCAGAGTACAATTGTGTAGTATGATCATAACCAGACTATGCCTATGGCCCAATCTGAGAAAATGGACCCTAGTAGTATTTAATTACTAATATGTGTTAGCTGTTGAACAGAAGAATGTACTTTATGCTTTATCTGGCTCATTTAAATGAAATGGTCTGAGAGGAACAGGGTATGAGAATCTACCTTTGCACTCTCTTGGGAGAGCAAAACAGTAATAATAGAGAATATTCTAGTAATATAGATTTGTGCAATGTATAAAGGTCAAAATGATTTTACTGAAAGTTATTACAAAAAATCTACGCACATTTTTTTCTGCAAAGCAGCTCCTATGTTCAGAGACTTTAAAAACTGAAAGAGGAGGTCTATTTAGAACGCTGCTACTTGTTATTCGAGTACTGAAATCAAAATAATTCAATAACAAAAGCGATGTGCTGTCAAAGTGTCATTCACAAAGCAGTCTTCTGGCTATGAAGAGGGAGAATAGTAATATGCTGCTGTAAATTCTTCCATATTCAAAAGAACTTCAGAGGTATTTGCAATCAGGAGCACAACGATAAATTCTGCTTCTCTGTAATAATTTTTCATCATCTGAGATAACATGTTTTCAGACTTATACTGATGAATGCTATGAAAAAAAATCACTTGACATTCTCTAAAAGTAGTGAATTATTGATGCTTGTAAAATAGCAAAGGAAAAATCCTAAACAAACCATAATCTCTTCAGCATAACTACCTGAATTAGTATATAACAATGAAGGTAAAGTGGCTGGATTGCCATGACTCAAATTCCATTCCTTTCAAATTTTATTCAAAATTAAATACTATTTTTATGGATGCAGACAGTTAAGGAACTTTATATCTCCACAAATCTGTTTGCGTTAAAAACATTCAAAAGCTTTGTGAAGACATAAAAGTGCTTTACTGATAGGTAATTTCCTGCTCCAAAACATTTACAGTCCAACTGAGACTAAACAAAGAAACTAGACAAAAGAATGACCCATATCGTATGCTAATGACAGAGGACAGCAGGTATGACAGGAAGAGGTAGATTTTACAGAGGCTGCTGGAGTCAGGGAGATCAGAAGATCATAGAGAAGCACTGAATGTGCTTGAAGATGAGACTAAGTAGTGCAAAAGCAAGGTCATGAGTACTAGGAATCCAGAAGGGAGTTCATGGAGACCCCAAAGTTCTAGGGTCCCTCCTATTATTTTGCTTCTTGAAAAAAAAAGACTCAGGTTAATGTTGAAAGACTCACGCATCCACAACCTTTCAACTAACTAAGACTTTGGTGTCCGGTGATGGCTTGGCCAAGAAGTTCTTAGCAACTGCACAGCTCAGTAATAGAGTGCGGTTTGCTTGTCCATCCTTGCTTGTCCATCTTCCATACCTGAGTGAGCAGGATGTCTGACATGTCAGATCACCGAGCTATGTTTGAATCAATAAAGATTTAAAGGTAAAATAATAGATTTACTGAAACTGTAGACTGATGTTAGAATAATATTATATACAAAGATCTATTTTTAAGATTATACTTAACATTAAAAATCCTCATTAACAGATATACTTTCTCCACTAGTCTCTGAGGCTGGCTAATGAGACTGTGCAATATTCTCCAGTGCACGTTTCGAAGAGTTTAAAAACCGTAGCTTTCTTGCTTGTATTTTGACAGACATCTACTAGAGCTATCCACAGTTGTCTGCCCTGAGTCACCTGCTCCTTCTCCAGTCCCACCTTGGGAGGACCAGGCTTGTCCACTTGCCTCCCAGCAAGTGCCCGTGTTTGGGTAGGAGAACATCACAAGGTAGAATGCCATTTTATTCTCCCCAGCTATGTGCTTCAGAGTCTTCATTTCTACATTACGGTGTGGTTACTATGTTCTCAGCTGTTGCCTTGCTTACAAGTTTCTTCAATAGAGTAGCATGCTCTCGTAAATCCAACACCATGAGACGTATCAACTGTCCAAGCTTCTTCCAATTTATATTTGGCTTGCGATGTGCTTTGCAGAGAATCTATATGTGGCGCAGCAAGACTGATCTGAGAAGAGGATGTAAGCCTTCCCTTCCCCCAGCCACTCCGCATGCTTTCTTAGATTTACAGAAACCCTTCAGAGCCTCATCACTGGGACGAACAAAAGGGAAGCCCCATTAGAACTCTAACGATGGGCAGTGTCCAGAGAGGGAAAAAACCACTGAATGTGCCATTTGATTACAGAACTACAGTGAGTCACCCTTCTAAAGCAGCAAATGCAATCCTAGGATTCAGCAGAAAATATATGCCTGGTAACAATAAAGTGGTATTGACAACGACTCATTGATGTATATTCATAGCAGTGTTAATGGGTAAAGTAGTATTTGTGCCCCTGTACAAGATAAAATGCAGTAATTCTAGTCATCCATTCAAGAAAATCAATTTAACTTGAACAGAACTGAAAAGAATTACTAAGAAGGAGTGGGGATCACAGAATACAGAACTTACCTCATGAGCAAAGGCAGGAAGAGCTTGGCTTACTTATCTCTGCACAATGTTTCTCAAATTGTGATCATGCACAGTTTCAAAATGGATCTCAGAACATTAAGTGAGCAGCAGCTCAGTTTCCCAGGTCACCACCAGTTTCATTACTACAGCTGTAGTTACTGACCGAAATCACCTGTGCTATGCAAATATACATTGCACACAGATAAATTAGGTAATAAAATGGTCTTACAATAGGAAGAAGAGAAGCACAAGAAAATAAATCCCAGGTGTCAATTATATAGCCATTTTACATTTATTAATACGTTCCCTGCATTGTATGAGTCGTGTGACAAGGAGACTGCTTCAGTGATCCATGAGCTGCCATGCGCTTATATATCAATAACAATGGATTTCTTTCCCCTTGAATTCATACCTTTGTTCTGCCATGCCTACTTTTTTTGTGTATGTGTACTTATCAGATAAAAGATCCCTTCAACAAGTTTGGCCTTTGATCCTTGCCACGTCTTCTGTCTTCCGAGTAGGATGAATGAATTGCCAATATTAAATTTCTCTTTAAAGTTTACCACTGCCACAAGTCCTACAAACCATTCTAACAACGAGTATAATGTGACTCTTCCTTTTTTTTTAATAATGGTCTTACTACAAGTGTTATCTTAGTCTGTTGTTTCTCCTTAGGTACGTTGATTGTCAGCTCTTTAGGGCTCTGGCCCCCTCTGGCTATATTTAGGTACATTTAAGGCATAGCACAATGTAATTCCTGCCTGATATCTCAGACTGCTGCCACAATACACAGAAATAACAGGTTCAAAATAAAGACTGCTGAATCGCAAAGCCAAACACTTAACAGTTAAGAAATGACAGAATTGGTGTTGGCTATGCATCCTTAATTAGACTTATGGTATAGGTTTTAGCTTTATGAGCACATATATTTTTTGTATTTAATTTTGCATACTCACCTTCTGCTTTATTCAGTGAGCAGTGTGTAGTTCTTTTGTGACTACCACAGAGTTGTGCTTCAAAGAATTGTCTTTCATTGGGATCTCTCTGCCCTACTGCAGTAGAGTTTGCAAAGCAAGTTTGGAACTTGACAGAAGATTGCTAAGTAGCGGCAGGCTGCGTACAGAGCGGTGCCTTTGTTAGCAACAAGCAGGAAGTGAGAAATGGGGACTCCACTTGATTTTTCAAGTTCAAGCAAAAATATTTTGCACTAGATTAAAATGGAATGTCAGCATGCTTGATAGATAATGTTGTATCTTACGTCAATTATGGCAACATTACGTACTTAGGTAAGAATTACTACCACAGCAGTTCGGGAGTGCCACGATATTTCACAGATGGCATCAGAGGGCCATAATATTCTGACATCTAGTGATATATAGAAATGATAACTGCCAGATTTTAGAAACAGGCAATTGAAGCAGAGCGAAACAGTGCATTACCATACAAAATATTAGAGCTCCTTCCTCTGAGTACTATAGCTTAGCTAGCAGAAGCAGTAGAAAGAAGCTCTCCTTTCAAGCTCTTTAGTTGCGCTGAGAAAAAGTGTAGCAGCCTGGGCTAAGTGCTAGAGTTCAGTAGTTAGTATGAGTGCTAGCATGTGCTGTTCCTGTGCTGTGACACATGATTACAGTTCCAGGCTGTGCCAGACATAAGAATTTGGGAATGTTTCTGGACTTTCCAGTCTGGGGACATCCTCCAGCTTAATATTGGGGAAGATCCGTGTGTGCATCTCCCGCACACCTTGAGGTGCCCAGAAAGGAGTCAGAGGAATGGCCCACAGGATCTGTGGTGTGCTCTGGCGGGGTCCCCCATGTTCACAAGTGTGAAATGTGATATCAGCAGGTAATTACAGATGCAGGATCAGTGAGCCACCCAAGATTGCACTGACATTCAGTGGCAGAACAAAAAACCACATGAAGATATTTTTAGTCTCAGTGTAGCATTCTAAGCACTAAACCATCCTAGAAAACATAATATGTGTCTGTCACCTTTTCACCATTAAACAATGCTTTTAATGAATATATTTTATCTTGGAAGTTACACTATGACGACTATGTAATTAAAATGATGGGTTGGCTTATGCAATCCTGGGAGTGCCTATCCTTGTCAAGGAAACACTGGTACAATCTGTTTCATCTCGTGTTTGCTTTTTGGGTCTATGTTTATCAGCACTAGAGTTATGAATAATCTTACATGCAAATTATTTTTCAGTATTCCAAAGAAGGAAATATTCCCTTTCAGTCATGAAAATCATTCCAACCACACCGTCACAGTGCTGGCAAAACTGCAAAGCAGACATTTAATACTTCATTCCAGAATTTCAATGGTATGAAATAAATGAAAACGATGAGAAAAAGAAAGAAATACTGAAGGTAATATCCACTTTCCAGGGACATTAAACAAAGTAACATGGGACAAATCAAGTATGATCAAAACAGTCAACAGAGTTATAATGGTTTTAAGTGCTGGGAGTAGAGGATGGTCAGGCACATAGATAGTATCACCACTGAAGCAGAGCAACAAAGAGGTACACTGCAGGTATTTTCACAATATTCTTCCTTCCGTTGAAATTGAAATAGAAACCATCATAAATAAAATTATGGCATTAATATAAATATGTCCTTATTCTAGTGCATTCCTATGTTTGATGACTGTTACACAATTTTTATGAAGAATGATTTCTTACTCCTGTGTTGTGGGAATATGCAATGCCTTCATCTTTTGCTTGGAGTCCTCTTTTTAATGGCCAAGGATCAGCTAATGAGCTTTTCAATATTATCTCTTCACTGTAAGTGGAAGAGTAAAAGCCTCATGGAAAAGTGTCTATTTGATCTAGTATATATATTTTTATATGTTATTATGAATTCCATATTATATCTTTTGATGTAACTTCCCATATGTGGTCCTTATGGAGTCCTTTATAATTACTTCATTATGGTGCTAAATCATTCCCAATCAACAAACAGGAATTCTGATTTTAAAAGTATGATTTAGGCATTTCAGAGTGCGTGGAAGAAAAACATGAAAACCAAACAGTTATATTTATTTTGATGCACAAGGAATTCAAAAGTTTCTCAAAAATGATATTATTAACATTTAAGGAATGAGAAGGGAAAATTCAGATTATGAAACATTTGGAAAGTTCAGCATCCATTTTCACTGCTGCAAACTCACTATGACCAAATGACTTGCTGGTTCAGAAGTGAAAATACAATAAGCCTGAAGTAATCCAGACTGGCAGAAGAGATCTGTTCAAACACGATTTGAAAATCACAGTTATCATACCTCTGGCTATTATACTTTTTTCCTTGTAGGGAAAATCATATAATTAAAATCATTATTTACAAAAGCCCTATCTTTATAAAAATGTACCTACTCTTCTCTTAATATGGCCAGAAGTCTCCCACAATCAGTAATGAGAATAATATATGTGCATTCAAAGATTATAACTTCTAGTAATCTGTCCTGGTCCTAGGTACTAGCCACTTTATAACAGTGGTTTGAAATATACTACTAAGCGCTTGCCTATAAAACTTCACTTACTTTACCTAAGAAGTGAATTGATTCCCTGACCAACCAATTACATTTTAATCCTTTAGCTTATCCCAGTCTTCATATGGTAAAGATAATTACTGTATCTCTCTGACTGATGACAGTTAACATAAGATATATCTTTCTTTCTTTTTTCTTCCCTCGAATTTTTAGAGACAAAACTTTGTGTCCCCACTGTTAATATCAATTTTGTTTTGGGTGCCATGTGTTTAGTGAAAATGCTGGATTGAAGAAGAGGTATTTGTTTGCATTTTGTTCTCTGGCACACTTGTGAGGAGATCAGTGTAATCCTTCCTTCAAGCGATTTGCCAGGAAGTCCTCGGCAAAACTGCATGTCCTTAATACGTTTGTGTTCCAATGGAATTCCATTGCCAGGGGACAGCAGGGTGGCTTTGAGTCACATGATCCCTCCAGCCAATTCTCTGGAAGTCTTTGAAGATTAAAATTGAGAGAATGAGACTTCAGTCTTGCATTTCTCATGGAAACATTGAGAACATTTAACAAGTGACTAGGCTGTTGTGCTTTCTACCAGTTCTTGGAAGGGATGTTCCGCTGGGGTACTTTTTAGAAATTTCAGATCTACGAAAGATAATTACTACAGCTTCATCCTGGAGTGAGAGGGGGTCATCACGGCTAAGTCTGAATCTGGAAGAAGGGAATTCTTACATACAGTGTGTGAAAAGGAACACTTTTTGGCAGCTATGGCAATTTGAACGTTCGAGAAGCAGAAAGGGATCCAAATGGATCTTTCTAAGGAAAATGTGCTCTTACAGGCAGAGGATGCTACAGAGGGTAACTTTGCAAGTGTATTTCACTCTTGCTACCAACATCACCAGAATCGTTGCAGAAATTAATCTTCACTATATGTTCTGTGTGCAATTGTTGATTACAATCAAGCCTTAGGGCAGCTGGGAGCCAATTCTGTTTGCATTTAACCTGAAGGTGCTGAATGGGCAAACGATTTTGGCATATTGTTGGCATTTTAGGCCATAATTGACTTTGCTAGTGGAATTTCAAACAAATGTGGGACGGAAAGGAGAGGATTTTATTCTAGCAGCACTTGGTAGTTGAGCCTTTGGAGGTATAAATGGAACCCTGCAAAAAATGAATGAACTCCGTTTGATCTAAATGACCAAGGCCATCTCCTGTGAGTCTGCTAATCTTTCCCATACATTCAAAGACTGCCTGACTGATGGCTGCAAAATGCTGCGCTGAGGCCTAGCACTGCGACTAGGAATATAACTAGGAGAAATGTTACAGATTTGACAGTTTCAGTCTCCCGTACTTGGATAAAAAACTTTGGAAGAATACTTCATGCTTCCGTGCCAGCCAGGTCTGGAAAGCATCCAGTCTGTTCCAAACTCCAGGCTTTGCACAGCTCCTTTCTGGTCCTTTGTTTTAGGTTTTGAGACTCTGTATTTGAAATGCCTCAGCACCTGAAACTAGCACTGTGACCAGCCAACCCTTCATTGTTGCTTATGTGGCCTCTCCCTTCCAATATTTCATCTTTGGAGCAGTCCAAATTCCTGTCTAGACCTTTGAGGCAACAAGATATGTTTCACAGGGGACACATTTTCAACAAGAATTTCTAAAATCGTTGCCATTCTTAGTCCCCAGATATGCAAGAGTCGCAGATCTTTCAGTAGATGTGCTCTCAAGGTACGATCATCCTTTCTCTTGTGAGTATTTAGACCCAGTCTACCTGCCAAGACAAACAGGTGGCTCTGACTCATTATTTTCTATTGTCTTTCTATTGCCTGGCCTCTTTCTGCAGTGAGAAAGTGCGGTAAACTCAGAACCAGATCATAAACTGTCTGTCTATTTTTTACTGTGATGCAATGACCAGTTTCACATCTTAGTCTCCCAGTCACTCTGAAGAACAACTTCCATTAGTTTTACTACTCTCTTTGGGAACCAGGCTTCTGAGCAGTCATCTTAACTCTTCCTACATTGCACTACCAAGTTCTTGCTGCAGTGCAGTGCATACCCTGAAATGTTGCTTTCACAAATCAGGGACCTCTCAGGCATCAGAGTAAGGTAGTTTTCTTAGCATGTCCTACACATTCCTATAAAAATCACACTGGGAAATCAAAGATGGTTTTTGATCACATATGGTTCATTCCAGATTCTGCCACTACCAACTGCATTTGAGTTTCCTAATAGCGGTTCTTAAAATATCCAGGGAAACCCCTGTCTGATCCAAAGCTGTACAGACATGTTCCTGCCTGGGCTGACAGGATTGCCACTGAGTGCTGAGCCTTCTTTCTATAACAGTCTTAATTAGGATGCAGCATCTCTGGAGGAGCTGGAGATGACTTCACAAGTTCAGTTAGTCTGGTTACTCATACACGTCTCAAAATTTCGAAGTTAAAGCCATAAATTGCTAAATTTGAGAAGCATACATGTGTATTTTCACTTCCCTAGACACTATTTTATCTAGTTGTGTCCAGTATTATTACTGATTCATAGCGATAGAGAACTTTCATATGTAATCAAAAGAAAAGCTTTTTAGAGGAAAGGAAACTCATCTTCAGTTTCAAGCATAAAGAGTGTTGCCACCCATACAGCTACCTGAATCAATAATGATAGCAAACAAAACATTGTCATCAGGATACCAAGGCTGAATGTTGTACTCCTATGTATATAAGGTCGTGGTTTTCACCAAAAAATAAATTTTTTTCTTGTTCAAAATCAAATATAAAAAATTTTGCATGTGCAAGGCATTGGCCAGTGTAAACCGTACCTTGAGTCCTATCAGCAAGTATGCAAGTATCTCTTTGGAGATTATTGCTACCAGTCCTATCTTCTGCTTGTTTAGAACTATTGATAAGAAAAGTTTATCAGCCCTACCTGTTTCTACTGAAAAATCTAAATTTGGGGATTGTTATTCTAGTGTGTGTAGAGTCCTGGGACTTCAACTCAAATGCTGACTCTGTAGTGTGCCTTCACTTCTCCTTACCCCCTTTGAAATGATCTGTCATTCACTATTATCGTTACCAAAGTCTTTCTGGTCAAGATTTTCGACTTGAGGTTGACATGCCATACAGAAAATGTATCGAAAATCTGGGATGCTGCCTTCTTAGACGCGGTCTCCTCTTAAATGAAAGGGTTTTTTTTCAAACGTCATTTGGAGCTGGCGCCTCACTTTAGGTGTTATGACCTGTTCTCTGAAAGTGTCCTCTTTCCTGTGACAGCAGAGCGGATCTAACCTCACTGCATTTTGGAACATATACCTAAATGTTATTTAGTTAGATGACCTCAAGAAACTGAGTCCAATTGACTTCCAATGTGATTTAAGTTCCTCACTGTCCATGTTAATGCCTTTTTATGTCAGAAATTTAAGCTTTTAAACTCCATCAAAGTGAGTTTAAGACCACTGACCAAAGTGATACTGAAATACTTCTAAAAGGTTCCTCTCCTGTCCTTGGAGCAATTAACTGCTGTTACAAATAAAATAACAGTTACCTTCTCACTACATGACAGATAACCCCATTATGAATGATATTATCCAGAAACTAACTGCAAAGCTGTTGAAGTTCCATTTAGCAGTAGGTACCACCCTGAAAAAAACAATGCAGATGATTGTTTCTTTTGGCTCTAATAAGCAGAGTTATTTGAGTTCTAAACGGGAAGTTGATGATTCTTCTATTAATCATAAAAGACGTCCTAGAAGATATCCTATTAGTTTAATACAGGTAGTTAGTTTTAGTTTGTTATAAAGATACAAAATAGTTTATCTACAGTTGTTGCTGTACTGCAACAGTTCTGTAATGCAGATAGTTTGCCCCAGAGGCTTTTTGAAATTCTAATCATCCTTGATTCACAGTTAATAACAACAATAAATTAATGCACATTAATTTATTTCTTGATCAATACCAATAACTAAAATTTTCATTTATTACTATTTTCAGTTAAAAATCACCATACAGTTTTATGGAAAGTTACAGTAAATACTTAGCAATTTTGAAGCATGAGAACAGACAATAAGGAATGTAAGGGGCATTGATACTTACTCAAGTGATATATCTGTCTTCAGTAGGTTGATACAATGACTTTGTATTTCTTTTTATGTGTCTGAAAAAATGTATTTTAAAAAGAATTTCTATGATATTCCAATGATATTTCAAATTACCCTAGAGCCCTTGAACTGATTAGATCCCTATATTTTGAGCTAAATTTCTTTGAAAACTTTACGAAAGTATTAAGAAGGCAAAAATGTGGGAACTGTTATCCCATTTTATAAAGAACATGGCATTCTTTTTTCTCTTAATTAGTAGCTTTCTTCAATCAAATTAATAAACAAATATCATAATAAAGTATACCACGTAATTTGTTTTTAGCTTTTAGAAGCTAAGCTTAAGCTTAAAAATCAAATTAGATTTTTTTTTAGTTCCTATACCTATGCACTCTTTACAGAGTTATGAATTTATTTTCAATGTCTTCTTGAAAAGCTGATTGCCAACCAGAATAAGGACAAGATAAATCCATCTCTATGTAGATCACAGTGTACGATAACTAGTATTTGTTCATCCTTCATATTAGCAAGGAAGCCAGCTATAGGACCATATTTGTTTGTTGGTACTATTTGTTCTGTTTGTTGGTACTATTTTTTTCAGAGTATTTTGCTGAATTTACCCAGTGGGGCAGGAACACCTTTTAGCAGATTTGGGTGCTCCTGAAAGAATGTCCTAGGTGTCTCCCATGTTCTGCTGGGATCTAATTTGACCAAAAATACAACATCCTCCTGTTCCTTTGCAGCCCTTTCCATTCTACTCTCAGAAATATTAATATCAGAAAAGTATTCACTGGCTGAACATTAATCTCTACAGAGGACTGAATAAATAAGACTTCTTTAGTCAACAGGAAACTCTGGCAATGTGTGATTTTGCACAGTTTTCACCTAAATGCAAATATAAAGTCCATGAACTTGGTGTGAATTTGAGACATTCCCTGGAGAATTTTGGATGCATAAACCAATGAATTGACTACTGACATTTATATGTGTGCAATTTAGGTGACAGTTTAAATATGAATAAGTTTAAGCAAAACAAGTTAAAACCCATGTTGAAAACATTCCTCATTTTAGCTGTTTCTCAGCATTGGGTAGATGAACACAACTGAATGGGAGTTGTGCCTGCCAAATATAAGGGAGGTTTCCAGCATTTTGCAGCACACCTCTGAGTATTTATGTGTCTCTGTGTAGCCACAACATGCCTTTCTTATCACTTACCCACAGGCTGTGCGAAACCCTACCTCCTTTCTTTTGGCACTTAACCCGTTGGTGACGGTTTGAAAGAGTGAAACACAGAAACTATGAAACTTTTGGCGTTTTTGCTACACAGTGGCTGGGATTCTGCAAACATATGGCAGTACTCCAGAAGAAAGGGTCTCTGAGAGGTATGAAAGATACATTAAGGCAGGGAGGAGGTGTCACAAAAATTCTAGACCAGAGCAAAGGAAGAACAGCATATGGAAAAAGTTAGAAAGGCTAACGTGTGACTAAACACGACTCCCTTCAAGTCTGGACTAGCACTAGAACAGAGTACTGTGTACTAAAATCAACAGGCCCTGAAGTCTACCTGCAGCGGACAACCGTTTGGGCATATCTGGTCATTTTATAAAAGGCAATCAAGCAGAAAGTATGATGACATGAAAAGAACAACAGCAAAAAAGAAGGCTAGCTCAGCAACCGGCTAATGCTACCCACTGCAGTTTGCCATCCCAGGAGAACAAGACAGAGCAAAAGAGATAATAAGGATGATGGGACAGGATTTTCAGGGAAGAACCTTTTCAGCTCTTTGGAAAAAAAGGGGTTTATATCATTGTTAAAGGCGAAGAGCCACAATACCTATTAGATAGAGAGGGTTTACACAATAAACAGGCTTTTATTGTCAAAGTCCAGCTTTAAGAGCACTTCCAAGAGTTTTCAAATACCACAAAGTCAAGTTGTACATTTTGTTTCTGAGACATAATTTGTTCATTGGTTATTGTGCCCACATCAATCTTTCACAAACTTCATCAATCTCACATTTCATCAATCTTTCAAACATATCACAAAGCTATGAAAAACTGCTGTTATAGAGATTACCCCATTTAGTGCAGTCACATACTATGGAACGAGTTCATTGACCTACTACTATACCACTATAAATCAGCCCCTATAAGCAGCTTCTACTACTTTGACTGTTTGCTCAAAGCAAGAAGCAACATCATTTCATCTTTTATCCTTTCATATACAATCTAAAAGAACGGTTGCTCTGCTTTGTCAACCATGAGCAAAAGACTCCAGTGTTTCCCACCACTTGCTGGACTACAGAACACACACTTTGGAAAATCCTACTTGTCACTGAAACAACAGTTCAGTAACACACACAGTAGGGAAAGTAGGAGAAAAGTTAGAACAGGTTCTTTGAACTTTAACTAAAATAACCCAATGCACCATTAGACTTGTACTATTTTGAGTAGACCTAGTCTGCTATGTGTTCCACCTCCAAGGAGATCATTATAGGACTGGAGATTACATCTATTGCCTTGGAAAAGAACAAGAATTGACTTAGTCAGGATGAAATACATTTTAGCCATCTAAAAATTATTTGTATAATCAGTGCCAAAAAATAGTATGTGGCTTTCTGTCAATCGGCAGAGATACGCACTTTCAGAAGACAATTCATTCCGTCTTAAGAAATATCTCTGAAATAAACAGGATATCCTTGCTGACGGAAGAAATCTAAATACTAAATTCCCCTTAGTTTTAAAAAATCTTGTAGAGCAATCCCTGGTATTTAATAGCTTAATCCTTCTTTATACAAGGAGAAAAAAGAATAAGTAAATAAGAAATTATAAACATTAATTACAGGACTAAAACTTAGACAGTTGTTAGGAAACAATTAGAGCTTTGATGCTAGAGTAGCTATAAACAAATAACACGCTAATGTTCTGTTCTAAAAACACGTATTTCAATTAGCCTGAAATGAAGATTTAAAGCACAGAATATCTGTTTTAATCAAGGTATTTCATTTACTTCTTCAGTGTTTTTAATCTTGGTAAATTTTACTCCATTCCAATTAACAGCCTGACCACATGTCTTCCTTGTTATTTTGTCATGAAGCTCAGCTACGGGATACCTACTTATTTATTTGACTATAATATTCAGATAGCTAGCTGAAAGTACAAACTACCAGGCAGGAAGATCTTATCCAAATCTACCTCCAGTCCTTTAACAAAAAAAAACATTTCTCTCAGCCTGTACCTCCATTAACATGCTTTTCTGGTTACTTTTGCTTCAGGTTTTTACATTATCTCTGACGGAAGGTTTTTGTGGTGTGTTAGGTAACTGACCAAAAACACTTCTTTAAAATATTCACTACCGTAATGTGAATGAATCCCTGTGGTTTTAAATTCAGAATTCCCTGAAGGCACTTTTTCCCTTTATCAGTCCTAGATGGCATATATTCAGAAGCCTTTAAGGCAGTCTTCAGGAAAAAAAAAATCTCAATCTGAATCAGCTGCTTGCTCTCATTCGCTTTTAGAATGAAACCATAGGAAAAGCAAATTTGCCACAAACCACTCAAACACAGGATCCACAGGCATTCAAAATGTTGATGAACACCTTGAAAGCTGTGCTATGAATTTCAGAAGTTTGAGAGGAACAAGAACAATCTATTTAACAGAGCATTATGCCACCATGAAGTCATTCTGAATAGTAATAGATTAAATAATCCCTGAAGTTTACATTGCTGGGAAGTACTACAGAACAGATCATTCTATTGGTGACATGTTTCTTCAAATCCTTCTTCCAGTATAGCTCAACTAGATGTATCCCTGGTCTAAGAGTTGAGTAGCGGGAGGGAAGGAGATAGCATTCCTGTGTATTTGTCTTGACCCAAAACCAAAAGCCCTAAACTCCTAGCCCCCAAGTTCCAATCCACTAATCTCTCTTTACATAAATGTCTTCATTTTGCATTTGTCTTGCTCCGTATTACTTTTCTTTCGCTGCCCCAAATTTTATGCTCAATTGGGCTCTTCTCTGCCTCAAACACTCCCACATTTCCCCCTAACCTAGCCTCCTTTCTTCCTTCTCCTGAGTCTGTATCTTAAGGCCGCTCTACTTTCCTATCTAAAACTAGGCTCATATGTCTAAGAAAATTATTTCAAAATGAACCTTCTTTGTGCTGAAAGGAAGAGTTACATATGCTAATAGATAGCAGCATTCATTTCCCTCAGTGAAGAGTGCAGAACTTCATCAACGCCAACCCACTCCAGCCCTTAGCTCAGTGTGACCCAGAGCATTCCCGTACCTATGACGTAAGGATAGGAGGGTGGGATCAGTACATCCCAGCTTCAACTATCCATCATCTATTATTGATTTGCAGAAGTGGTAAAGGCATTATAGTGATCATAAAAGTGTAATTTCATTTGATGTATACCTGGCAGGAAGAATCTTATCGACTAGGCACTCAAAGAAATCTCCGACAGCTGGAGTTCAGAGTTTGGCATACAGTTTTCAGAAGAAAACATATTTGGGAAAAAAAAAAGAAAAACACTGATAAATCCATAAAAAGCACCATATCACCTTTGTTCCACCTAGCTTGTCACCTCAGAGATTTTCAGACAAAAGGAAACCAAATAAAGGAACTGCTCTCCGTCTCATTCCCCTAACACGTGTCCCATTTTGCCACAAAAAATATGTTGTGAAACCTAGCTCATTTCAAATATTAGGGCTGCACTGAAGTTCTGAGCTCATTTATTTTTGTATAGAGTGCAAGAGACATAATTGCTAATTTCTGTGATTTCTTTTTAAAACTTTGAATTTCTGTGAATGCGTGTGGAACCAGCAGCTGTGTGTGAAACAAACATCCGTTTATTTCATCCTGTTCTCTTTCAAAAGTTCAAACCCCACAAGAAGTTGCAGCTTATTAGAGGCACTTAGCACAGGCTTTTATAAACCATATTCTTGAGTCCTCTAACTGTAAAGAGAGCAGTGTCCTTATGGCCTGTGGGGCTGCCTCATGTACTCTTCCATTCTGCAATACACAATTCAATATATTTATTTAGGTTACTACTTAAGTACTGAATGTAAAAAGTTATTAAAAATGATCTTTCAAGTCTTTCAGAAGGGCTTTCTTTTCATGTAGCCTTTCAAAAAATTGAAAGTACAGTCCACATCATCATCCTTATCTTCATCTTCAATTAGTTTTTGCCACAAATACAGCACAAATGTTACTCAAAGGTTTCATATCAACATATATGGCACTGAGGGAAAGAGTGATTTGCAGTTCACATAAAACCAGAGCATATGTTCTTAGTATTCACATTAAGACACATTCGTGGAAAAAGATAACATACTTTTTTTTACCTGATATTATGTTCTGTGGAGGACCAGAAATATTTTCTTTTCTGATGGAGCCACATTACCCGGTATCTCCCCATGGTATCTCAAAACTGACAAGGAGCAATGGAAGTGTGAAGATACTGTCTGTTATGGTCACTGCTTCCCAGTCTCAAAGATATAAGCTGCTATGTTCTGGTTAGCCTGTTTGCTTCTGTGTACAAGTTTTACACCAGTAACCAGCATATGTAGCACCTATCCTTACTGTGAGTAAATTCTGCCCTGAACAAAGAATAATGGATGAAAGTTAAGGGTTCAGGGCCAAGCATTTCTAAAAGCTGAATGGGGTCAATGAACTGGGTGAATGGATAGTGGAAAGCCTGAACTGGCTTGTGCTGGCAACTTAGCTGCACTGGGCAGCCATCGTTCTTTGCGAGAACACCCACTTGCCAATTTCCATCTATGGGTGAATACAGATAGCTCTCGAGTAAAAGGTGTATGGTTTGGAGAGACAATAATACCTGTGGGAATGATGAGGTGAGAAAGTACTATCTGTAACATGGAATATGCTGAGAGGTCTCAGAGGACTGAGATGACCCTAGAGAACTGCAAGATATGCTTTCTGATGTGCATTTTTCTGTAGAGGTCAAAACTAAAAAAAGAAATCAAGCCTAAACTAATCAGTTCTGGGAGCAGACAAAGCATGAGACACAGCTCTACAAACTCACATATCACAGAAATTTCAGCTGTCCTTGTGAATGATGACATCAGCATTTACTTCTGGGCACGTTACGACTGCCCAAAGGCAGTTACAATGCCCCTGCAGCTTACAGAAAGGCAGTCCGGTAGAAAGTGGCAGGGCCTGTCCATATGACAAATAAATCCACTGCTGAGTGTGCACAGGACATGCTTGAATTCTTCCTCCACCTCCCCAGTGGCACAACCAAGCCTGCTAAACAGCTGGTGCCAAAGATGTCCCAGATGGTGTAACACGTCAAACTGGTGAATTTGCTCGACTTTCTTGATCCCACAAGTTAGATAGCCAATAAAGGGAGTACTGTTGTTATTGCAGCCATCACTTAATTTGTAGTTGAGGTATGAAGAACTTCACAAGGCTGGTGTAGAAAAGATACAAAGAAAAAAAGAACCAAAGCCTACAAAAACTGATTATCTAGCAGCCGCATCAGGAACAGGACATCTGGCTATGATAAAAGGGAAATTCTTAGAGATATATTTACGTTTCTTTTTGTACAGCATTTTATTCTATAGCTGTTTTCCTTTCTCTACTTTACTCCTTTTCACATTTGTTGTTGTCATATTGTTAATGCATTTCTTTCTATCTACTCACTCTTCTAATTGGTTCAAAAGAAGAGTGCAAGGCTATACCAACTTGTACAGGTCCCATTCAGCTTTATTGACCTTCGTAAATACCAGTCTAATACAATTAAAATAATTTTCAGAAAATTCATTGTGAAGGAGCACTCGTTAAAACAAAAACTCTCCTTATAAGCAGAAAGTTGCTTTCAGAAAAGCAGTTCATGGATGATTAGAATGACTGTGGTGTTAAGCGTGTGTATCCAGACATCATAATTCAGTGAGTGAGCTGCTGGAAATGGTTCAGATTCATCCAAGCTCAGATGAACTGTTCTGAGGTGAATAGCCTGAGATAGCTTAGCCCTGCTTAAGCTTTGAACTCAGCTGAGTGAAAGGAAGTAAAGTTTTATAATCCATTCTGCCTGCTTAAAGGAACAAATACCTGTTTGAAAACAAGATCCAGTTTGGAGAAAGGAAGACTTTCCCTTGGTTGAGGAGGATCAGGTTGGAGATCTTTTGGGCAAACTTGACAGCCACAAATCCATGGGCCCCGATGGGATGCACTCACGAGCGCTGAGGGAGCTGGCGGATGTCATTGCTAGGCCACTCTCCATCATCTTGGAAAGGTCAGGGAGATCAGGAGAGGTGCCTGAGGACTGGAAGAAAGCCAGCGCCACTCCAGTCTTCCAAAAGGGCAAGAAGGAGGAGGCAGGGAACTACAGGCCTGTCAGCCTCACCTCCATCCCTGGGGAGGTGATGGAACAGCTCCTCCTGGAGGTCATCACTAAGCATCTGGAGGACAAGAAGGTGATGAGGAGTGGTCAGCACGGCTTCACCAAAGGCAAATCATGCTTGACCAATCTGATAGCCTTCTATGACGGAATGACTGGCTGGGTAGATGAGGGCAGAGCAGTGGATGTTGTCTGCCTGGACTTCAGCAGGGCTTTGGACACTGTCTCCCATCACAGCCTCCTAGGCAAGCTCAGGGGGTGAGGGTTAGATGAGTGGACAGTGAGGTGGTTTGAGAAGTGGCTGGATGGCCAAGCTCAGAGGGTTGTGGCCAGTGGCGCAGAGTCTAGTTGGAGGCCTGTGGCTAGTGGTGTCCCCCAGGGGTCAGTCCTGGGTCCACTCTTGTTCAAAGTATTCATCAGTGACGTGGATGAAGGGACAGAGTGCACCCTCAGCAAGTTTGCTGATGATCCAAAATTGGGGGGAGTGGCTGACACACCAGAAGGCTGTGCTGCCATTCAGAGGGACCCGGACAGGCTGGAGAGCTGGGCAGAGAGGAACCTCCTGAGGTTCAACAAAGGCAAGGGCAGGGTCCTGCACCTAGGCAGGAATAATCCCATGCATCAGTACAGGCTGGGGGTTGACCTGCTGGAAAGCAGCTCTGCAGAGAAGGACCTGGGAGTGCTGGTGGACAACAAGTTGACCAAGAGCCAGCAATGTGCCCTTGTGGCCTGGAAGGCCAATGGTCTCCTGGGGTGCATTAGGCAGAGTGTTGCCAGCAGGTGGAGGGAGGTGATCCTGCCCCTCTCCTCAGCCCTGGTGACGCCTCACCTGGAGTACTGTGTCCAGTTCTGGGCTCCCCAGTACAAGAGAGACATGGCACTCCTGGAGAGAGTGCAGCGGAGGGCTACGAAGATGATGAGGGAACTGGAGTATCTCTCCTACGAGGAAAGGCTGAGGGAGCTGGGCCTGTTCTGCCTGGAGAAGAAGAGGGGGGGATCTGATCTGAGGGAGGAACTGATCAATGTGTCCAAGTATGTGAAGAGAGGGTTTCAAGAGGATGGGGCCACACTCTTGTCCGTGGTGCCCAGTGATAGGACGAGAGGCAATAGGCACAAACTGAAACACAGGCAGTTCCGTCTGAACATGAGGAAAAATGTCTTTATTGTGAGGGCCACTGAGCCCTGGAACAGGCTGCCCAGAGATATCTCCTTCGCTGGAGATAGTCAAAAGCCATCTGGACAGGGTCCTGTGCAATGTGCTCTACAGAGCAGGGGGGCTGGGCTAGATGATCTCCAGAGGTCCCTTCCAACCTCAACCATTCTGTGATTCTGTGAAGAGTATTTTTATCAAAACTTCTAAAAATTGAAGCTGGAATTTCTGGACATTATATGTAAAGGCTTTAGTAAATATAGTCATAAAAGAAAATCACAATTTACGTTACAGTGTGATGCTCTTCCATATTTTTCTCTATAGTGCCATAATATGTAATCCTGTATTCATATACAATAGTCTGTGATCTTAATTATAGGTTTGGAAACTTTTTCAGAAGAAAAATAGGTGATTAGGCAAACTTTTACAATTTTCTGTATGTCGTCTGATTATTTCCCATAAGTACATTTTGTCTCTTGCTGAAGACCACATGTGAAAAATGTCACACTCAATACTTTTATTTCTCGAAACTGAGATACAGAAGGTTTGAGGGTTTTAAAATCAAGTATGAAAGCGGATTATAACTATAACCATGGAATTGCTACCACAGCACCATAAAACAATATAAAAGACTGTCAAACTTTCAGCACTTGAAAAGAAAGCCTTATTCAAAAATATTTCCATATGTTAATCAGATGTTCACACTACTTTACACATTTGATGTTAAATCCACCCAGAGACAGATATTATTATGCTCAACCACCGTGAAGTGGCATCAACTTTCTGGAAAAAACTGAAAGGATACAAATGTGCCTTCATTGTGTATATGCTAAATGAAGCTTTGCTTTGTTAAATTAGCTTGGAATAGTTACAGTGCTAAGTAAGATCCTCACAAAGAAGCATGCATACGAGCACAAATAACTGGAATAGAACTAAGCCTATTAGTTTAGAGATCTTCTGAGTTTTTCCAAACTTTGCAAGACATTATCTACTAGAAAGTTTTGCAGGTAAAGAGCTAAAAAAAATTAATTCATTGATTAAAAACTTATCAAAAGGGAGAAGGTTAAGGGAAAGTATTAGCCTTCAGAATAAAGTAAAGAATAGTAAAATAAGTCCTTTTGTGGACACTTAAAACTTTACATTCATTCATATATATCTGTCTGAAAGTCCAGCTCTCCATACATATTAGAATTTTCACAGTATGGTAAGAGTCAGTCATACAGTCAGCTAACATCACCACCACTTGCGCAGCCTGCCAACCACATCTATAAAATCATCCGAATTCCTGTGTAGTCAAGATCCTTTGGCTGGTCATTCAATAGGCTCTTTTTCTTAGTTTCATAAACAGGACTATTACATCCTTTTCTGATAATCCTAGTCATGCTTCTGGGCCTGGATTTTCTTGAGTGCAGATTTTCAAGACAGAAGTCTGTGTTCAGACTACCCACCTGTTTATGCTTACTGCTTTCGTAGCTCCTACCTCGTTGCTGCTCTAATTTAAAACTCATCTTTCCAGAGGAGTATAGTCAAAGCATACTGATATAGATTTTGCTTTCAATCCACTGTTTCAGGAAGAACAAAATAATCACAGATGTGGGCAAAAGAAGAGACCCTTGGATCCTTACCTTACCACCCTCTCCTGACTGCTTTTGAGCGCTACATCAATTAGGATCCTCTCAGTGTCCTGTTGCTGTGCTCAGTTTCTCCGTAACATAGAGCTTCTCTCAACACAGCTATTTCTCCAGCTTCATTTTGCTCTGAAATTAGTAATTTCCCTTTTGTTTATAATAATTAGCCCCTTTCTTCTTCCTTCTGACTCTAAAGTCCTTTTATATGTGTGATTAACTCAGTCAACACATTTCTAAAGTGCTTCACTTCCTCCCGGGAAGAACATCATTTGAACAAACCTTACTCTCCTGAAGGTAACACAGAGAAAAATGGGTCTGTCTAGTTACTTCTTAGTTTGATATGGGCTCAGTGTATGCATAACTACTAATATCCGTTATTGGTAAGTATGCAGGTATGGATGGCATTCTTTGCCTATTGTCTTAACACAAACAGCTTGACGAGAAAGCACAATAGCTAATGAAGTAATCACTAAGATGCCAAAGTCTCATATACAATTCATAAGCTGTATATGGATGGATTTGCCAGTATGAAACATCATGTACTGCAAATATGATCCTACTATCGCAGGCTTTTCCTATATTTTTGTTCATTACTTGACTGAGAAAAAGGATAACATTGTTCCATGCTTTTCCAGATTCGATATTACATGTTTTAAAAAGGACTCCAAGAATTAGTTTCTCCACCTTTTGCTTGCAGTTGTGCATCATTCCATAGAGGAAAATCTGATGAAGGAGAGGGAGATAGTACTGTGTTAGGGTCTTGCTTCCTTCAGAACAGAGTATCGTGGAGGAAGAGAAAACTGAACTTGTTTAAGAGAATGGAGTTAGTCCAGCTACAAATAAACTCCATTAGTACAAAAATGATGATGCAAGGTCTTTCGCAATTAATACAAGATTTATAAAGATTTGGAGGTGTTGTAGCCAAGTTCACAGGGCAGATTCAGCTCAACCAGCTGGCTGGGAATTTCCCTTCTCTAAAGTTTGGCTGGACTACCATGGTGCTCCGGTTCTGCCCAGCTGCCAGAGTAGCCTTTTGTAGCTATGGGACGATATCTATGTGAAATTAGCTGTGAAATAAAAAAGACCAATAGCTGAGCCTTTTGAGGCAGCTTGCCTAGTCCAAAGCAAGAGGCAGTGATTAAAAAGGTTGCTATGAACAGCAAGGACACCACACCCCAAAACTGTTCACTTGCACTTTGAACCAGAGCATTACAGAGGAAACGCATAAATTATGTTGTAGCTTCATATTTTCTCTAGGAAACCTTTCACGAAGTTAACGGATACAGCTGTCACCCTTCGAGACTAAAGATTTTCTGAGTTTAGCAGGAAGACTATGGCTATTACATTCAGGTTGGGATTGGATTTTTAGAATGATTCAAGTGTCTTATTCCCAAATCAGTTTTACTGAACAGTAACTTAGATAAATAGAAGGTAAGAAACAGCTTCTGGAGCTGCATCCAGATATGCTTTAATTATCACTAACAACACAAAGAAACTTAGTCAAACACCAAACCTGCAAATGCACTGGCATTATGGATGAACCAGGAAAGCAGCTCTGTGCTGCTTTTCCTTTACAAAGTCAGAACTATAAATTCATTTTGTCAGTGCAGACAAATTTATCATAAGGCATGAGATGATTTGTGTGGAGTGAGAATATCTTCTCTAACTCAGCTGGTCTAACATGCAATATTCTTTCTCCTTACAAAACCTTGCTTCAGAACTAAAAGTGGGAGTTGAAAAGACCTGTTTCCTCAGATCTTCGTAGCTGCAGTAACATTACTAATATAACATGATTTCTAAGTGTAATAGTGCTTTTAATAGAGAAGAAAACTTTGAGTCCACACTGAACTTAGTATGTTTGGAAATGCTACTGGTAATGGAGAAAAAGAGAAATATTTACTCCACCACCATACCCAACTCTAACACACACAATCACTCCCTAAGTCTAAATCTCTTTCTTTGTCTCAAGTCTTAGGCTTTGTTGTTGCAGGATTTTTTTTTTTTCATAGCAGAATTTCTGGTCCTTATCGGCATTCAGCATTTCTGAGGAAAAGGTATTTCTCCTGAAGCTTCAGGAGAGGTCCATGCAGCTTCACAGCTGCTTGTCAACCTGACAATAAGCAGAAGTATGGATAGTTCTCTCTTTTCTCCTCGTTACACTCAAAATGCTGAATTGAGCAACATAATTCGTAATTTGTAAAGATGCAACAGAACATACACATCACCTTGTGCCACAAACCAATGTCGTGTTTTTTAACTTGTTTAAACCCTAAAGGCTTTCATTTAAAACTAACTAATTCATTCTTCACCTGAAAGTTAGCACTTAATGTTTTTAAGGATTTCAGTTCAGAATTTAATAGTATTTGCTTAAAATGGACCAGAGAGATGAGATGAACAAGCAGAGGGAAAACTTTCAGCAGGCACAATAACCAGGGGAAAAATCATTCACTAGACTAAGCCAAGGTGGTGAAAAAGATTAGGGTGAGAACTGTAGTAGTGGTAATGGCAGCTAAATGTTAACACTTAGTACTGATTAACTTGAAAACCATCTAGCAACCTCTTAATATTGTGCTCAGTTTTACAAATAAAACAGGATTATGCAGGTAGACCCTTCCTATCAGATCAGATACATCTACCAGAAAATATCAGCGAACTGAGCAAATTGACAGATGTCTTTCTAGTTACTGGAGCATGTGCGCTATTGCCTCTTATGAGGAAAGGTATTTTCATAGAAATCAAGTTTTTGTTTTTTTCAAGAAATCAAGTTTAAGTTGACCATTAAAATAAATGTTCATAGTTCTGAGGAAAGGTGACATTAGAATTTTACTTTAAATGTATATTTGTGTTTTGTTCACCAACAATACCACTACAGTTCTACCTGTAAGAATTCAGAATATCTCCTGAAGTAACTAAGCATTTAACTACATCTGTAACAATTATGCATTGTACGATAGTGGCTGGATACAAGGAGATCCTCCTGCTACTGTAAATAGAATTCCTTGTAATTAATCCCACCATGTACGTAAAAGGCATGACTGACTTAACCTCTTCTATAACTTCTTTGCATCTGTATTCTTTGCCTCTCAGTATTCTCTTGTTATAGCATTTGTATTTCCTCTTCCTTTTTTATTTTTGGTTTTCTTCATTTTTGTATTTTTGGCTTTAGTTTCTTATCACTTGGGATTCTATCCCTCCTTCAGCATATAAAATATAAGGACACTAAGTATTCTTCTTTAGAGCCAGCAACAGATGAAGCCAGCTGCAGATAAAATGACTTGCTGAAACTTCAGCTGTAGCCAGCAGTTCCAGCTTGTTGGAACTTTACCATCTATATACTTGAGAGACTTTCTGGAACTATATAGTGCTATAGATGACTATTAAGGGAATCATAACATAAGATATGCAGATGTTCCTGCTGATTCCACCCAGTCTGAGTTTATTTAATGCACTGAATTATCTTATCTTCTTAAGGAAGCAAGAAATGATAATTCGCATTAAAATGCCATGCACCTCTGGTTCGTGACATGGACATCTGCCTTGAACCAAAAATCCTGAGGCCAGAAGAGCCAAACAGCCCCTCAGGTCCAACTTCAAAGCAGTGCTTCAAAGAAAGAATAAACCTGGAGCTTATTCTCCCTGAGAAAAGCTTTTATATTACAGAAGAGTTAAAAAGCAAGAACAACAGTGAAGCACAAGTAAGAAAATCTTCAGTGAAGTTGCAGGAGTCCTGAAAGGTCTATGGAAAGTTTTATTGATTACAGAAGCACTCTCTTTTTTTCTACTAGCTCATCTGAAGTGGAACATACTGATGGGGTAAAATCTGTAAGGTGAATACATACGGATTCTAGATCTTAAATATTAAAATAGGAATGCCGGAACCCTATCTCCCCCTTTCCTGCTGTGGCACTGTGATTGCTTATGTTTTCACAGTAGTAGCCTGGGAAGAAGAGATGGGAGCCAAACAATAAAAATATGAAAAAAATTATCTTGAGGCCTTGATGAGGCCTTCTACCGACAGCTGGAAGTAGCCTCACAATCACAGGCCCTGGTTCTCATGGGAGACTTCAACCACCCTGACATCTGTTGGGAAGAGAGCACAGCTAGGCACAAACAGTCAAAGAGGTTTGTGCAAAGCATTGATGATAATTTCTTGACTCAGGTGGTGGAGACGCCAACAAGGAGAGGTGCAATGCTAGACCTTGTACTAACAAACAAAGAAGGTCTAGTTGGAGAGGTGAAGGTTGGGAGCAGCCTTGGCTGCAGTGACCATGAGACGGTGGAGTTCAGGATCCTACGAGGAGGGAGCAGGGCAATAAGTAGGATTGCAACGCTGGACTTGAGGAGAGCTAACTCTAAGAGAGACATGGCACTCCTAGAGATTCCAGCGGAGGGCTACCAAGATGATTAGAGGGCTGGAGCACCTCTCCTATGAAGAAAGACTGCAAGAGCTGGGCCTGTTCAGCCTGGAGAAGAGAAGATTGAGAGGCGATCTCATCAACGTGTACAAGTATCTGAAGGGGGAGTGTCAAGAGGATGAGGCCAGCCTCTTCTCCGTGGTGCCCAGCAACAGGACAAGAGGCAACGGGCACAAACTGAACCACAGGAAGTTCCATCTGAACCTGAGAAAAAACTTCTTCACTGTGAGGGTGACTGAGCATTGGAACAGGTTGCCCAGAGAGGCAGTGGAGTCTCCTTCGCTGGAGATATTCAAAACCCGTCTGGATGTGATCCTGGGCAATATGCTCTAGGTGACCCTGCTTGAGCAGGGAGGTTGGACTAGACGATCTCCAGAGGTCCCTTCCAACCTAAACGATTCTGTGATTCTGTGATTCTGTGATCTCCTGTGTATTTTTTATATAGAACGTAAAGTTTGAATGCACAATACAGGAAATCCCATGTTATAAGAGAGGTCTAGAAAGCCCGTGGCAGCGTGAAGTTTGTGTTTTTGCAGTTCTCCAAGTCAGATGATGAACAAATCTCTAGCCCAGCAGCTCCCAGCTTCAGCAGAAGCAAGTGGCATGTAAAGCTGCTTGGTTCTGCCAGGCTGCTCAGCCTGAGTCACGCATTGGTCACCAGGAGGCAGCAGCTAGGATTAGGGAAGAATATAATTTACTGCACCATCACGGCAGCAAGAGGCCCAGAACCCTTACCTACTGGTATTGCTGTGCCTCTTAGGTAAAGATCACACTAATAGAAACCCAATAGTACAAAAACAAAATTGAGGGAGGTGAACCATCCAATAGATTTCTATTTTCAGTACAAGACTGACCTGCTCACCTCCCGATATTAAAATACATCCATTTCCCTGCTTCAGGTGGCTGTTAGTACTTGGGGCTAGATGTGAAAAGATCATAAGCATCTAAAATACTAAGAATTGAGCAGCCAAGGTCAGAATTACATCTTGAAATTATCTACTCAAGTGCTACCTCATCCACCCTAACTTCATAGGCACCACAATGTGACCTTAAAGTACTGGAGAAACTGAGAGCAACAGGCACCTCTGCGGCTTCCTAACACAACTCAGTGCTGGAGTAGGTTCTCCCCGATTCCTCTGCCACAGTGCCCCAAAAGCTGCCTAGCAGGTACTCACAAGGCCCTCTACAGTTGTGGCTGCTTCTATAAAATGATCTGTGGAGAGTTTTTGTCCTCCTGCCTTTAGATGAGAATAGATGAGTGGCAACTAGGAAGCCAAAGCGCAATATCCTCCTGTTGCACAGGCAGGCAAATCTATATCTCCCAGGAAATGCTTTAACCAAGAGGCTATAAACAACCAGGCTCAAAGCGTTGGGGCAGCATGGGAGGGGAAATGGCCCCACACTGAAGATAAACCATCGTGCAGGCATCGCTTCTGCATTCAACAGGCTCTGGAGAGAAGGTAATAGGGAACATCACTGCGTGCTCAGCATCAACAACAGTTGCTAGCAGTTAAGGGACTTACCTGGGGGCTGCCCAGGATTTCCTGCCTCATGGACAGGCACTAGATTGGAACCAAATTAGAGTGACAAAAAGACATTTCAGGTTAGTGGAGTTCTGCTCGATCCTTTCAGAAAGAGGCTATAAATACCTAATTGTGGCACAAGATTAGCAACAGATATTAAGTGCCTTCAAGTACCTCTTTACAGCATTGAGGCACTTAATAGAAGGGCAAAGTCCCAGACCAACATGGTGAGCCTTGGACAGCTGCGTTATAACACTAATGGCGTGCCTCTGCTTTGTGCCAGGCCTAACTCCAACATTAAATCTACAGCCTGATGTTTATTTGCTGTGTGCATGAGGTCAAGTGTCTATGAGTAGGGCTATTATTAACTGCTGAATACATTATAGCTGACAAATCAGCTATCTAACCCATCGTCCTCCATATCGCAACTGTACTGAAATTCACTTGGATGTCTTTTAGCTTGCCTGTAATTAGAACATTTTCTGTTGTGAAGAACGTCGGAATGTCAGCAGGCAACCCTTCTGCTGCTGCGAAACCAAAAATATTGAAGTGTCTATGTTCTGCACAAAGAAGTCAGCTTGCTTGAGTCTGCTCCCACCAAACAGTGGGAGTCATGCCACTGACTTCAAAGTGAGGAGAGCTGGGCTCAGATATTTAATGTAAGAACTGAATCAATCAATTACTTAACTTCCCCAAAACCACGGAAGACAGGAGTATTTGACAAAAGTACTTAGTTAAAATAGACCAGCCTTAATCCAAATATTTGTAGTGACAGGGCTACAGTCTGCCCACAGAAACACCTGCGCAACCTAACAGAGTTTGAAGGAGGAAAAGACGTGAAAACGCAAATACTGACAAAATTTACCCCGCTATGATTTTCTTTCTAGATACGCTAAAAAAGTCTAAACAGTCAAAGAAAACTAAAAAACATTGAACTGGCAGTTCAGTTACACACAATAACCAAATGAAATAAAATGCATCAATAGCAAGCTTCCAGGATGGTTTATAATAATTAGAACAAATGCTAAGTCTATTCTAGATTGCTGACACACACATTGTCCTTACATAAAACAGGCAGTAAGTGGGAAGTTCAGAAGTGTATGGTATGGAGAATACTGAGCTTACCACAACAGCATGGTTGTAAATGTATACAGTATTGCTGATAGTCCTTATAGCATCAGTGCCAGCACCCTCGGCTGACTAGTGTTCTCTCATGTCCTATGCTGACCAGACGTGCAATTGTTGGCTCATGGCAGCCTTGTATCTCTGCCTTACAAACCTTTACTACTAAGTTTATTTTGAAGTGGTAGCTGATGGTACAGGAAACAGAGACTGGTTTCTCTTTCAGGGGCAGCTAACCACATACAGGGTGTTTTGCCAAGTATCTTCTCCCTCTCATAAAAGAGACACCTTATTGATTCCTGGTATAGAAATCTTTTCATGTATTCTGGTCTGTAAATCTAAATTCATTTTCCCTTTCTCTATTGTTTACTTAGTTCCTTGCTATTTTTTCTTCACTCACTCCTAAAAAGGTATTCTTCCCCACTCTGATGCTTCCACTCAGTATCTAATTCCATCCTAACCACCTACGTTCCATGCCAGGGCCAAATGGTGGAGCAAAAATAACTCTGAGGTAAAGTCATTTTTGTAAAACACAGAACAAGTCAATTAACTCTCTTTCCAAGCAATGTCAAAATTCTTCACAGGTACTGACAGCTTTCTGTTCAGCAGACAGTTGGACAGGCCTGAATATAAGTGCAAGTTTCCCGGACTGCTCTCCTCAGTCTTGAGTTTCTTTTCTTGGTTTGATTCCTATAGCGCTCAACACAAAGGTAACCCCAGTGACTAATAGGGACCAGATGACCTTTCCCCTTTCACTCTTCTCTTATTGGGTTACTCTTTCACTACGCTCTCCATAAAAATTGCCTTAAAGACTATTCAGGAAAAATATCTAATATGTAATACCTGCTCCAGGCTATTGCAGCAGTGCTTTGCAGTTCGTAGGCTCAGATCTGACAAAATTCACATCCTTTTGCAAGACTCATTCAAATCTTGAAGAATGTTTCCTTAGTAGGTGAATTTTTTTTTTCTTGTGGTTTGGAATGAAAGAAATTTAGCTCCGTCTGGCTACGGTCACCCTTTTCATCTTCTCATCTGGACAGTTTTTACAGTCTGAGACAATGTGGTAGTTAATTTTTACATTTTAGTACTATGACTGTACAAGTGCCCCAGGTTCTCTCTCTCACAGTTTTTATCTCCTTCCATGAACATGTGTGCCTGCAGACTCAATGACACTGCAATTCCACTGGCAGAATACAAACACATTCCAAAAAATATAACTGAAAACACTGGAAAAAACTTTTCTGAGAAAAGCTGTAATTTATGTAAATGAAACCTAAGAACGAATTTTCCCTTTCCCTGTTTTCCTCTTTAAGCCTTCTAGCTTTGGGGCTTACGTTCTGGTGTCAACGTTCTGGGCTTTAAAGACAGTTGAGTGGATTCAGAGCTCAGGAAAAGAGCAAACCCAAATGTTAAACCCATGCTTATTAAAACAATAAAAGCAATGATAATGCAGAAATAAAGTGTTTACAGATTGTTTGCTGTATTGCATTACTGGTCATAAATGTAAGTCTTTAATCTAGAAATGCCACATTAATGGAGCATCGGGAACAGCTGAGAGATCAAAATGATGCAAGCACTCCAAAAATGGTTGAAATCTTTCATTCTCCCCAGCAGCTTGCATTTCACAACCTCTCCCTTCACAACCCATCAAAGGTGCAATAGTGAGTGTATACTACTACTAGCCAGCTAATAGTCAATGATGCAGTGAAGAGGCTGTGAAAGCTGAAGGAAGAGTTCAGTTCTTTTGGGTGGATTAAGTAAATGTCATGAGAGCCTCGCACAGAAATTGTATTTTTAGAAGCCATAACTGAGTTGCTCTGCAAACCACAGAACAGAGAACATCCAAAAGGAGAAGCAGTTCAACCTGAAATCTGTGTGACTTGGCCTAAAATGCAACCATTGAACCACTCAAGAAACTTTATTAATGGAAAATTATTAGGACTAGTCTAGGTATAGAGAGTATTTAAACACACTACAGTAGAGGCTTTAAGTAAAGATACTGCATCAAATCAAATAAATTTGAGAGGAATAGTAGAATAACATCATGCTTACATATCAGAATAAAGGAGACTAATGCAGGAGTCATGCAGCAGAAAGGAACACCATGATGAAATAGAATGAAAAAGAAACTCGAGGTCTTAGCTTTCGTAAGTTAAATTATAAAACCTTAACAAAGCAAAAAATATTTAAAGAAAGAAGAATATAGATATTAATAGCAAAACTTTACATCTTCACTTTCTTTTGGTCTACATGCTCTCTGGTGAGCTTTCATTTTCCGATAAATATTAAGGAGCCTTCAAAATAGATAAGAGCAAAACAGCAAAATATATAATTTACATTGTTGTTCACCATGTAATGAAGTTTATTGGTGATATAAAAAGATTTGGATTAGTTCAATATTGCATTAACTGAAAGCACTGCAGGAGACACTAACAGTATAACATGTCGATGTTAAATGATGAAAATCGATGTCAATAAACGCAAAGAAATGCACATGGGCAAAATCAGACTTAATAATACAAAATGATAAGTTCTATATTGGCTGTGACCATTTGGCAGGTCCTTATCCAGCCAGAGCTTTTGAATTATTGCATATGATCCTCTGGAAATATCAGCTCTATAGTCATTTGCTGTCAAAAAGGCAAACAGACTAATATGAAATTATTACCGAAGTACTAGGGAACAGGATGGCAAACATCACTGTGCACTCCATACATCTTAAGTGCACAGTCTCTTGAATAGTATCTGCAGCTCTGGCCCCTCCATTTCCGAAAGGCCATGGCAGCACAGGAAAAGATGCTCAGAAGTGCAACGTAAATGATCAGCAGTTAAGCAATGGTGTCTGTATAAGGAAGGACTTTTCTGGAAGGAAAAGAGAAACCTAACAGTGGCTAAGATAATAGGATCATAGGACAATTCAAGTTGTAAGAGATCTCAGGAGGTCTATAGTAAAACCTCCTGCTCAAAGCAGGGTCAGCTACGATTTCAGATAAGGCTGCTCAGGATTTTATCCTGTTGGATCTTGAAAAACCTAAGGATGGATACTGCATAAATTCTCTAGGTAGCATCTTCCATTGCTTTACCGTCCTCATGATGCGAAAGCTTTCCCTTACATCCCACCTGAACCCCTCTTGTTTCACATATGTCTGTTGTTTCTCGTCCTCCTGCTATGCTCTGTGAAGAGCCTGGATATGTCTTCTTGATGGCTTCCTTGTAGGTATTGGAAGGTATATGTCTCCCTTAAACCTTCTCTTCAATCTTAGGTCAGGAAAATGGTAAAATTCATGAAAACAGATAATAATTGCTCAGTGTTCCTCATAATGCAAAAGGCAGCAAACAAAATTCTCAGGCAAAAAGCCTGACAAAGAAAATGAACTACTCTTTCAGAAAATATGTAATTGTGGACACTGTATAATTGTAAAGAATTTTCAGACTTTGCAGTATTCATTGTCATATGATGTTTGTATTCTAGGAACGGGCTTTTGAACTCATAACACAAGAAGAAAGTCTGCACGGGCTTTAAACATGGTAATGTGTGCGCAACAGTTAGTTTAGCAAGTACCTGTATCACAGAATATAGAAATGTGGGAAGATGTGCAAAAGAACCATGCCTCTAAACCTTCTCAATCCCTGTATATTTTCCTGAAGGGTCTGTTATTTGTCATGGTTAGAAAGAGGATGATAGTCTAACTCAGGACAGCAGCTCTCATAATATTGTGCCATTATGCTTAGCAGACAGAGCTGCCAGTTTTATTTCCTAAAAACTGGCATAGGCTCGTGTGTTGATTGTGTGCTTGGCTCCACACTGAATCCCTTCTGATGCCTATCGGTTACTTACTCTTCCTTCTGCTACAGCAACTTCTGGTTACTACCAGATTTTCACTCATATATACACCTTTGAATAGTTCAGCAGGAAAAAGGTAAACAATAATGGCTTGACTGTGGAAACAGAAACATAAATATTTAAAGAACCCACCGCTGCATCACATCAGCTCATTTTATGAGCATTTACTGCTGTCATGCATGCAGGGAAATATTCAAATATGCAAAGAGACACACTTTCAATACTGAAGAATGTCATATTTCCATATGTAGTTGTATTTATTCGTTTGTGCTTAAGCCACCCACGGTAGCTTTTCAAAACAAAGATCTGTTTCCATTTATGTTTCAATGCAGTCTGCAGACAGCAATGAAGCTACACTTCGTGATAGACAAACTTCAAAAGGCTTGAAGGTTCAAAGCTTGTATGGTCTTATCTGAATTTCTCAGGTCTGGAAATCTCATGGTATCAGCCTACAGCTTGGTACTTCAAGCACTTCCTGGTTAAATCCCAGATGGAAACAGAGACAGACACTGTTTGACTTCACAGAGCCCAGGCTAAGATACGGATTCAAGCTCCTGATAGGCGTAAAAGCGGTTTGCAGAAACAGTTGCAGGTTGGCAAAACTTGAAACCAAACAAGTACACAGTTTTTTGATTCTTCATGAGGATCCCACAGTAGAAAAACATAGAAACTCTGTTGATTTCCATACATCAAAAAGAGAGGCATTTTACGCTTTTGCATGATTTTAATCTACTCCAAACTACTGCAGTTTTCCCAGAAGTATATGCAGCATTTTGGTTATAAGTAGCAATGAAATCAACAGGACTATCGCAAAACTGAATGCCTTATATATCCCTCTTCCTCAAGTAACTATTTCTTCTGGCGTTGCCTTGTGTTGTGAGCTGGATTTTGCCTAAGATCTCTCTGCTTTCTATTTGTCTGTTTATAGTGTTCCCATCCATTCTGTGGTTGTTCTCCCATCCACGATACACTCATACCTGTAACCTCCTAAATTATGTGGCATTACAATAATGACCTTCCTTTGAAATGCTGGTACTTTAGCTTCCGGGTGTCTCTCAAGAGGAATATGAAGCTTTCAGAAAAATAAAACCAGTGACTGGGATTATTTTGTCAAATGTATTCATTTTCACAGTGTTAGCTCAGCAATGAAATGTGCCTATCTTAAAAATTTTACTTAAAGCCTTTCCTTTGCTGAATAACAGCATAGAAAGCTTCACTTACAAGTTCATGGCAATTTTTGGCTTATCTGTTTTATAATTTTATCCTGGATAAATAACTTGCTGTAGCAACTAAAAGCTCATTTATGTATGAGCTAGTGTTAATTGAAAATTAATTGCAATATATTGTCTTACATATCAGCTCCTTTACGGGAATCTGATATTGTAAATGTTGCACAAATTAGGATGAAGCTAGTCCCAACTTCACAATCCTCACTTTTGCTTCAGATTTTGATACTGATAGAGCTGCTCTCAGAGCAAGTCTTGATCTGTTCAGCAGCAGCTTTCTTGAATGTGTATTTCATTCTCAATTACTCCTGCAAAATAGTTGTTTCTTATCTCACTCGTGTTACTTTGCTTATGTTAGAGACTATGTTAGTGATTTTGTTAATGATTAAAATAATCTTCCTGTGCTGCAAATAAAATAGGCTTTTTTCTACTTAATAACCATTTTTCTTAATATTTTTCTGTAGTTATAATTCCACTGTAACTAATCACTGTTCTAATTAAAACTGGATTATCAGTCATGTAACAAGCACAATAGGCATTTCTCCCTAGTATCACATTTCTACCCACTTGCTGGGTGTACGGTAGCAAAAGATGAATTAAGTATACCATTAAAAAAATTTTGTGGAGGCAAGGAGAAGAGGTACGTGGAGAAAGGCAGACTTTTGGAATACTTACATACAAGCAATTTACTAAAACAACTTTAGTAAGACATTCTTGAAAAAAATATACACGTACACTGCCAATAAAAATGATGTTAACTTTTATGTTAACAATACAAATTAAATTACCAATAAGTAGAAAAATCAGAGTTATGAGTGGGTACAGGTAGAGATCATAAGCCAGCTTGTTTTCACAGTCCAAGCATGCTCAGGTGACTCAGTGTGCTCTCCAAACTTCCAGAAGTATAGCTTTTAATTTTACTAATTCATTTGAAATTATTTCACACTGTGACTGCTTACCATCAAATACAACAAAAGAAAGCATGGCAAACCTGGTACGATTTTCATCTTAAACTTGGAGGCCCCCGCAAAGAATGCATTAACCTAACTTGTTTTCCGAAGACTATACATAATATGCAGTTCATATGAACCTCAGTAAAACATAATTTTGAGAGTTTTCCAGCTTGATAGTGTTCCCAGGAATAGTTTATCACTGGTATTCTCCATTTCCTTTCTTGATCCTCTCCTTGAGAGTCAGCCAAGCAAATGCTGGATAAATATATCTGATAGTCTTTAAAATGTCTCAGTAACTAATCAGAAATAACTAGATCAGCTCTTGCAGAAATAAAACCCAACCTCTGGTTGTGGTTTTTGAACGTAGGAGAATTTTATATTTAATAAATAGGCCAAGGGAATGTTTTTTATAGTTCATTTAAAGTACTTCTGTTTTTTTTTTTTAAATAAATATGCATGCAATTAAGATGTACAATATTGGTTGTTTTTTTCTCTCTTGTGCTATATATTCCTCCCCTTATATCATAAAGGAGATACAGGCTATAATTTTTATTTTTTCAAACTTTAAACATCTTTAGAATGCCTTTATTCTGAAGAATAATGGAAAAAGTAGAGGAACATGCTGAACAAAAAACCCACTTCACATTTAAAGCTTAATAAATCCCAGATTTTGACTATGAAGAAGATGAAGCAGAAAGAATTCTTTCTTTTTATTAAAAAATACGTTAAAAATCAAAATCCAGGTTGTATTCTTTGAATGACTGTCATCATTCTTCACAGTGTGAGTAACATTCCCTAACTGGCAGTGGCTTCAATCACAAACATATTCTTGTGAGCTGCACTGGCAACCCTGAAAACTAAAGTGTGCTATTTATCCACAAAACATTTGCAACAGCATTGCAGGCATCTACATGCTGCTCCAATCACTGTGCTTCTACCCTCAAGACCACCAAGAACAGAGAAAAAAAACCACATATTTTTCCATCTGTTGAGAATACCCATTGCCAAAGTGATTTTTCTAAAGTTGATATCTATCTATCAAGCTTTTACAGAGGACTGAGCTTTCTGACTCATTCCAAAGTGAACGACCTGGACTAAAGAAGACCTCTTTCATTAAAATCAGTAACTCCATAATATTAAAACATTACTGCCTCAGATGACAAATGTATATTGTGGATTATGCAGTTCACAAGTACCACAATCTATTTTCTTAATTCCAAATTCAGTGACTAATGTCTTTCCTCCTCTGAGACAGCGGCATTTTCTCTAGATGTTTTCCTTCAGGGATCCTCACCTTTTGGCACTCGTCATCTAGAGTAAAGAGCTCCCCTTGAGTTTCTTTTAAAAAAACCACATCCAAATGAACTCAAATAGGCATCAATAGACACATGCCTGTAACAAATTCATTATCCTTTTGTTCTTCATATCTCTAGCACCCAACTCACAGAAGTAATAATCTACAACTGTATTACCAATTAATTAATTTAGCCTCTTATTCTTAGTAGTAAAAGCCTGTGATTCAGTACTAGCAACCTCAAATACTGCTTGCAGCAACACCTTAGAGCAAAAGAACCGTTTAAAAACTGTGCAGGTTTGAATTACTGTGGCTTTTAGCTGGATGAGGTAAATTCTGCCTAGGTGAGAGATGGCCCAGGTGTCCAGTCACTAATCCTTTAGGATCCTGTGGCTAGTTCTGGTGGTTAATACAGATGGTGGTAAAAGCCCATAATATTCTTGAGGTTTTGCTTGTTCTGCTCCATTTTAAAAAGCTCTTCACTCTCCTCTCTCCCTCCACCCCCAGTTTTGTTATTTTACAATGAATTGGCCAGGTATTTTCATTTGTTCCTCCTCGGATTGAAATTTGTTTACTAAGGCATATAATGAACTCAACATGTCTTTCAAATATTCATGTGAAAAAAAGTTCAACACAAAACAAAACCAAAAACCCCACTGCATGCCATTGCGGATTTCCTTGCGGTTACATTACACTCAGAGCCCTAGAGGAACTGTGGGCTCTGTGATAAAATGGAAATTTACAGAAAATGACAACTAAATGTTGGGTACATCCCACCCTCTTGGCAACTTCTGTAATGTTATTTCTAAATATTTCATTACCCAGAATCATTTACAGTGTTTTCCATGAGACCTAGTATGGGCCAGAGCAGAAGGGCTTGTAAAATCAGTAATATGAATGCTGACCACACACTCATTCAGTATGTGCTTCTCGTATAAACACCAATTGGATTTTCTTCTATTTTCTTCTATTTCCACTTGAATACAACAACTGACATAAAAAAGCAAAGTTGCAGAGGTTTAATTTGAACAGACAATAAAATAAAAATACAGCTAATCCTTAGCACAATAACATACCTTCTTACATATAGTCTTGACCATCCAATCAAGCCACGAAGCATGAACAAAATTCCAGTGACTTCCATTGCCCAGACTAATTTTATCCTCAGCTATATTCAGAGGTAACTCATTCTTCAGACACAGCATGTCTGTGTGTGCAGTGCCTGTATACTAGCAGCCATGAAGGCGGGATTATTGTGCTTAAGGAAGTTTAATATAGTTTTGGAAAATGATGTGTGAGATTATTATACATGTGCTGTGTTGCAGACTTTCAAGATTTTATGGCAAGTGTCATAATATCTGATTGTTTACCTTAAGTACTTGCTCTGAGACTCTTGAGATTATAGAAGAATTTCTTTTTCTTTAATCAAGCTTTTAATCTCTAATGATTGCAGAGAAATCTTGAAAATATGGCCTGATCTTACTAAACATAAAACTTAAAAAAATTTTAAATATAAAGATTTAGAAAAAAAATAAAGTATGCATTTCTTTAAAAAATCGTGATTAAATTGAATTCAAAACATTCTTTCTGCACATTTGAGTTTGCCAATTCTGCAAACATCTCACTGGCAAAGTTGAAATTTTTATCTAAACTTGACCCTTTCTTACATCATTCCATTAGCCTTATGACATATAATGTGCTTGTCTCATGCACTGCAAATAAGTTAATTAGGTGATTATTATATACTCACTACCAAAATATCATATGAGATAACAATGCAGTCAGTGGAGACTGCCACACTTCCGATATCCTCACTTAAGTTTTCTGGTCCCCATGCCTTTCACTTTCTGAAATGCTACCAAAGTGTTTATAGCAATTGATCAAATTAAATTCTGATGTAAGCAAGCCTAAAATCACTTTAGGATCAACAGAGCAGCAAATAGGGCCCATCTGCCCCAAGATTTCATTTGTTCCAACGTATTTATTTTACTGTGAAAGAAATATTAATAAGGTTAACTAGGAGTACCACAACACTTGTCGTTCAAACTGCTGTAGTAGCATTAACTACAGCAATTAAAAATTAGAATGAATATAAATTGGGATACACTATCTGCAAGTGAAAATACTACTTCATCATTTCTAAACACATTCTCCTGCACAATGTCTGTTGGAGCAGAGAAGTTGTAATGTTAAAAGATTTTTTTCTGCAATGAAAGTGCTTGTAATGGAAATCTGATCTCCATTACAATCCTTGCTGCAGGAATTCATGAGACAACTCAGAAAGGATTCAAAGGCAAGAGCAATAAAAAGATAAATGTTGTGATAAAGATCATATTTATCCCAGACTAAAAGAAATTCAAGCCATCTAAATTCAAAGCCAGAATATACCGTCTTTTACTGTAAAGAAATATAAAACTTAAAGTAAATATGTTAGTTTCTCAAAATAGCCAAGCGAGTCAGAAGCTTAATATTACTGCTTACTGTAGGTAAGGTATTCAAAATATTTAAAAAGTTATCCCTTTTACACGTAAGGCAAATGTGCCAACTGCCCTCTTATCGTTTAGTTCGTTTCATCTGTTGCTTTCTATGGATGCTTAAGGCTGATTTTTAGCCTATCTCCTTTTGTGACCCTCCAGACTCCTTATATACTTTAGTGCAAAGTAATCCTTCGAGACGATACTCACAGATTTTCCTCTCTTCTCTGGCCTGCCCTTCATCTAAACTGTCTTTTTTCTTCATTACAGTTTCAGCTACCACATTTGCTGCTACTTTACGAGTACGCTCCCTGCACCATGCTTAGTCCCATGCCTCAACTCTCTTGCGAACGTACTACTGTCATCTCAGACAGCTTCTTGTTTCACTGCTTTCTGTCTACTTCCTCACATATCTGTACCAAACAACAATACTATTCCCCATCTTGTTTTCAGAACGCATCCTTGCAAAATCAGTTTTATGCTTTCTCACTACTGTCCTTCAGACTCTCAACGCTTTCCAGGGCTCCTCACTGCCAAAATTCTTACTGTTGTGCCCCACTCATCTATCTCTTACTGTAAAATTTTAAAAATAGACTGTCACAGACTATTTACCTATTGTCTTTCTCTTCTTTCCCCTAATATCCCATGGTTCTCTGCTACTTTTGAGGCATGTCTCCTCCTTCCTCTTCCCTTTCACTCTTGTCTTTAGGCATACCCAAATGCAAACAGGCTTCCTCACTTTCACTAGTGTTACTTCCCAGAATCCACTCAAATTTCCTTTATTGCTGCACCACACAGACAGCTCCACTCTTGCTGTGGTACTTAACCTATCTCTAAGCTTATTTTCCCAGGGATTTTTCTTCTCACCTTACAATTAAGTTCATCTATTTCAATTATTTAGTTAGTATATTCTAACAGAACTGATTACAAATATCTTCATTTCAGGTTGTGTGGCTCAGTGGTGATCCGTCAGAAAAACTGCAGGATTATTACTTCTCTCTTTTATGGTCACATAAGTGAAGAATCATCTCAGTTTCTAACATATGTGTCTATGCTTTGGAAAAACTCAAGTTTCCCCAAATTCGTTCGCAGTCAAATTATGTAATGGGCTAAAAAAAATCAGCCAAAAAAAGGCTGTAAGGTTGGTCAAAGTGAATGACCATTTTTAAAGTTAGTTTTATCTGTCTAGGTCTAATAACATGGAAGATAACAAAAAATTAATATATGGAAAAATTAGCTAAGTTTTTAAATGAAAAAACGCCGTACTATATCTGAAAGACAAAAGTCTGTAGTAATACAGGGAACTGAACAGATGCAAACAATTTCTCAATGCAGCTTTTGATTTCTCATATCGGAATTGACTATTGCTAATGTCTGGCAATACTATCCTGCCTCACAGTGTTCTGTCGCAATGCAACATAAACCACAATTTGGCACTATATTCCAGTGGCTTGGAATTTGACATTTATCATGGAGACTGTGTGTTGCTGTTGCCTCAGGTATGCCTGTCTCATTCCATGCTGCTGTGTGGCTATAAGGAGCATTCAGAAGTGAAGAGGTTTGTCTCAGCAGTGCAACAAGAACTCACTTTTTTAATGAAGTTCCATTATGCTCCAACTTGGTAGGTCAGAGGATATCTGAAACTTCCAGATGGGTGTACACATGGGATATCTTTTAATCTGAAAACATACAGCAAAAAACAAGAAAGCTTATCTGACAGTGCTGTTTGGGATTTTAGAGAAAAAAATAGTTTAATGATGGGGATATTTGTTATATAACCACCTAAACTTCAGTGACATGGTGCTCCTATGTGGGCACTGCCAAACTATAGATGTCCAGCAACTTCCCCACTGTAGTTAAGGCACTATTCTGTCAAATCAGCAATATTCTGTAAAAGTAATTTGGTAGCATATTAAAACAAGAGAAAGAAAAGAATCAGCCTTGAAATATGTTTTATTGCAGGATCTGTCTGTTTTCAGTTAAGAAAAATAGTAATGCAAAATAGATGCAAAGAAGCACAGCGCTTAATTTGCAAGAAACTACTCAGATGCAATGAATGTGTTAATTCACTGTCAGGCTACAGAACTGATACATTGTTAAAACTCCATCAGTTTGGATATACAAGTGTAACTATGCCAGTTGATTAAATGGATTCGATTTTCACTGCTGTACCAGTCACTTCAAATAGCTCTCATGTTTCTTTGAAAATAAAATACCAGCAATGCCTGAGACACCTATCAATGGGAGAACTGGGAAAGTCATTCACTTTATCTGAGTTAGAGGAATTTGAACTGACCACTCAAAGAGAAGCCCAGAAGCCATAAAAGCTACTTGTCCCATGACTATCGAAAACTACTGTTGCTCTGTAGAACTGATGGAGGCATGAAAAGAGTGCTTAAATGTTGATTGACGTTTAGCAGTTCTTCCTCCAAAAACACAGTGAGCTACCAACAGCTTTGCCCACCTGGGCAGAAGCGTTCCACGCTGGGATCTCTTGGTCTCCACAGCAGTCATATAGCCTTTAGCTTTCTTTTACTATTGAATGAGAAATGCTAAAAAGTAATTTTCGTTTTCAATAGCCTGGGCCTTCCACAGTCAAGCTCCAGACAAGATGCAGTCCTGCTGGAATATACAGGCAACTTTTTTCTTGGCTTTGATCAAAAAACAGTTTGTAGACTGATCCTATAAACTATCTCTGCAGGCTTGTTTGCAGTGAATTTGCCATACTGTTGTCACACATGTTAAATCGTGACAGCAAAATGGATTTGCACTCATCTGGATCAACTCACTCAGTGAGTAGACAGTCAAAGCCTGTCTCCCATAAGCTCACCCAGCATTTTTTGCTCCACAAAGTATCTAGCAGCCCAGCTGACTCCCTGGGATCACACACGAAAGTGCCTGCTTTCCATAGCGCATTTTGACTTTCAGAGTGCATTTAGACAGCCTGCTCTGCTCTGATACTGCTTACCCTGTACCATATAGTGCTGGGCTCTGTTAACATGTTTTTAATAACAGTATGATATTCCATATTCTGGAGCTGAAATACCACAACAATACAATACAAGTCAAAATCAAACGGTTCATCAAGACGCAATTTTCAGTTAAAAGGAGAGGCGCACTGGCCTTTTCCTCTCAGCCTACTTGGGTGGCATCTTCTGAAGCCAAGGAGGCAGCCTGCTTTCCATTCAGGTAAAGCAATTCTCCTGGCTGCTTAAAAATTAAAAGATTCTTTGCAGTCTGGGCACCCAAGTGCATGACAGGATTATGACATATGCAGCCACCCACATTGTCAGAGAGTGGTTTTGCTTTTTAAAGACACAAACACTAGGATGAATTCTAAGGTGGAGAATACTCTTGAAGTACAAAGTTTAAAATGGAAAGGGGTACTACACAAACAGACACATATCCCAACAAAAAAGCGATAAAATAACCCCAGTTGTATGTATTTTGGTCTGATATAATACAAATACTTCCAAAACAAATAACTAACAATTAGTCTCTTCCACTCAGCATCTGAACCCGCTCTCCAGCACAGATAAGAGTATATGGTTATGTTATCATGGTCTGTGAGACTTTACAAATTTAATGGGAGGGAGGGGGTGGCAGCTGCAAGTAAGGTTGCCCATTCTCCTCTCCTGTTCTTTCTGCAAATTGACCTCTTAGACCTCTCCATCCTCACTTGACCACTGATAACAAATTGTAATGGAACTATAACTCAGATCTAAGTTTATAGATTTTGTTCTGTTACTTAAAATATTTAAAGCTTGCTCTTATCCCAGTTTGGACCTCCAAAACACTCCGGAGGAAAGCAGAACCTCTCTTAGAAACTTTGCTAGTCTTGGTTCAGGATATACATTTCTTGCCACTCCCAAGAACCTGAGATTGCTCAGAAGGGCTTGATGATGCAATTTCCCAAATATTCATATTTTAAAATGAAAATATAATTGATTCATAGTTTGAAAAATGTCTGTTGCATGTCCTGAGGTGTCATGCAGCAGGGGCAGAAAAGAAAGACCTAGAGTGGGCAAAACTGTTCCTTCTCTTCCCTCTCTCCTCTCTGCTCCCCACTCTGATGGCCCCTTCTCAGAGAACAGTGGAGGTTGCTGAAACTAGGAATGCAGAAAAACTGCTTTTAAGCTTATAAAGAAACAGAAGAAGAGAAGTTCTGAACCTGGAACACCTCAAATACTGAGATCCTGTTATTCAAAACCAACTTCAGGAGTAGGTACTATGCAGGCACCATTTCAAGCCTGCCTTCAAAGTTCAGGAACGATTCTCTCATTGAAATAACTAAATGGCTATCAACTACGTCTGCTTTCTGTAAAGTTACAAGATTTTTTTGTACAAGTTATGTACATTGAAAGCTTTAAAATCGAGTTAAAAATAAAGAGATAAGTAATGCTTAAATCATGACTTTGTTTAATGGAAAATAAGAAAAAATATAAATTTTATTGTTTTATGTTAACCCAAAGTATTAACATAGTTTCTTGGAAAATCAAAGACAGATTTTAAGAAGTGATTAATGTCAAAGCTCATTGCTTAGAGAACAATTAATAATTTCCTTGCATCAAATAAAATATCTAAATAATTGGTTATGGGAAATCTTCTCTTGGCTAAACTGGAATGTTACCATCTGGCTTTCATTCTCCCTACACTGTTGTCAGTGAAAAAAAAATTCTTATACAATAGAATAATGCAGTGATAAGCTGCTGGTGTTTATGCTAATCTAGTCTCACTCAAGAATGTACTTATCCAGAATGCAACATCTTCTCATAAATGTTCATGCCGCTATTGTGACCTTCTTGGCGTTTACGGAGCAATTTACGGTAACAGAGCTGAAAGAACGTATTTTCTTCATATTTCGAAAGGAAAACAATTCAGATCCTGTGCTGTCACTGGCTCTATAAAATAAACAAACAGAAGTGTTTTTATCATTGAGTTGCACCACATCTCAAAATTTGTGGAGGAGGATATCTATGAAAAGTTGTCAGAGATTCCATGATTTGTATAAAAAGAAGACAACTTCCTATTCTTAGGAATCATATATGCACACAGTATACACGTCCTCGCTCTCAGTAAAGCGCATCAGTAAATATACCCAGAATTATCACATTATGTGTATTTAAAACATCTGTTTATGCAGTGCCTCAAATACAGAGGGCAAGGCACAAAGCTATATTTCACATGAACTATTTCCTTGTTTCACATAATTCTATTTTAAACCAAAAGAAGCCCAACTTGTGGATCTTTCCTGCTGCATTAGCTATGCTCACCAAGTGAGATCATCTGCTCTTTTCAGAGATGACAACAGCGCAAGCGAGGCAGGCATCACGATGACTGACTGCACCTAACGGATGGCAGCAATGTTTCAAAACACTGACTAAAATGTGCTAAGGGAGAAGTGCTCCTCAGCAAATCGGTCGAGGAAGGCGTATCAGCTGTCACATGAGACCCCTCCAGGGTATTGCTAGGTCGGCAACTTCTCTGCAGAAACAGCACCATTTTTGTTCTGGATTGCAGCTTTCTGTAAACTTTTCTCAGAGAATGAGCTTTCCTCCATGGGAGATGCTCTCCTTTTTTCTTGTCATTTTACTCTGTCCTTTCAGACTTCTTCCTGCTTCCCCCTTCATCTTTCTTTCACCTCCACGTACACAGAAAGGTGTCCCACAACACTGACTCCAGTGGCAGTCTGCCTCTCCTCCTGCTCCTGCTCCCTCTCTGTGTCTTGACTCTGTCTCATAGCTACCTGCATCAAAAAGGCTGTACATTATGGTCAAAAATATGGTCTTACAATATACGTACATGCAGCCTCCCTCTCTTCTCTGCAGCAGTGCTAACAACACATGCTGTCCCAGGACATGCTGCAGCCTCAGTCCATCTCCTAGGACATGTGCTACGCAAAGCTGACAGACTCACAAACTCAACACGCCTGATATGTTCACGTCCCGGAGCAAAATTGGGGCTGTAGCGCTGCGGAGCAACAAGGGGCATAGCATGTCCCAGCAGCTGTCGTACTGTGGCTCCTCCCTGGCGTACGACTGTGTGCTGTGAGCCCCTGAACTGATGCAAGGGACTATTTCTGTCCCCTAGACAGAGGTAGGCACTATCCCTTTATCACATAAACCAGAGGAGAAAACCTCATACATTCAGTAAAAAAAGAAATTGAGAAGCCTGTAGGCCGTCAGGTCAGCAGCTGAACCAGAAAGCAGCATGAAGGTGTAATGCTACCCCTTTTCCTGACTGCAGACACAGGGAGATACGCTGTCTTTTTTGGAAGAAAATAATCTCGATTTTTAGAAGTGGTAGCAAACCTTCCTATGACAGTTGCAGTCGTTTCTGGGCACCACAAAGGAGACTGAAACAGAAACCTCCAGAAATAAAAGTATTAGCTGGTACAACTTGAGGTAAAGGGTGAATAACCTACATTTAGGAGCTACTATACCAAAAATTCTGAGGATCAGCAAAAGAACAAACTTTATTGCACACATACGCATGCCCACACACAGACACATTACCTGCTTCTCCTGTAAGGCTCACTGCAATTTGAATCCTTGATAAGACGCCACTGTTTGGCAACTTCAGAAATTAATTGATGCTGGTAACCTCCAAAATGAACAATGAGCTTTTGTACGTGATTTAAAGAATTAGCTCCAGGTTCATGCAGCAGTGCATGTTATTTGTTGTAATACACTCAAATATATCAGATTTCAGCTTTGTATTCACTGTTCTGTCTTGTAAATTATCTTTATTCCTTGTTTTACCATACATAAGTGGTCATATATATATATATATATATATATATATATTTGTGTTTGTGTGTTTGTCAGATAAATGTGCTACATTAAATTTATAGGTATAGTGTGTTTTTCTTTTTATACAGGGTCTGGTCATTAGGAGTAATAACAGTAAACCACTGCTTCCAAAATTAGCTTATAGGATTTTATTGAAATGCCTGTAACTGTTCTGTTATTTATATTTATAAACTTTAATTTATTGTTTTTTGTCTGAGTAACAATCAACTAACTGTACACTTACATCTTGCTCTTTTGCTGAGATATTTAGACTTTCATTTTTCTTGCTGCTTGCTTTTATTCTTCAGTTCATACCACACTGATTATTTAGGTGATTTGTTTCCTGCCTGCATGCACCAATAGTCCAGATGTTGAGAAATGGATTAATAGTAACTTATGATTTGCTGTTGCAACTGAGAATCTCATAAATGAGTTTTTGATAGCACATATAATAAATGCTGCTACCCAGAGACTTAGTTTTACCTGTGATCTGAGGCCCAAGGTTAAATATTCACACGGTCTGCCTAGCTTACTACATCACTTCTTACTCTGATATCGTCAGATCACTTTTATTGTGAAAAAGTGAGCAGTGCTTTTTTACTTCACTAGTGTAGTTTAGCTTCTTCGGACTCTTTCTTTTACCTAGATTACTGAACCGGGAAATCCTTACGTAACTCTACAAGGGACCATTTGCCAAATGAAAATACAAATAGAGAGTACTAAAGAGAGCTACAAATTCTCCTTTTGTCCTCAAATAGGCACACATGCATTTGGAGAAGCTCTGAGAGTGTAGACAAGAGCAGATTGTTGCTATCATATCATTCTCTGAGTGACTCTTTAAAAAGAAAAGATGATCATGTTTTTTTCCAAAAGGATGCAACCTTCCAGTGAAGTGGTGCTCTTAGTGGTTTTACATACCAACAGTGGTTGATTAAAAGCAGACACAGATTATTCTTTCCATAGTCTACAATAGAAGAAAAACAAATTTAGTTATAAAATATGAGGAAATCCTCCTTTTTTACTTTAAATGTCAGCCAAAACTTGCTTTGTTCCCCTGTCATGATTTTAAAGGTCAGTTATGGAAAAAATGTTCTGTGGGAATTGTAAGAACTGAGGTTTCTCTAACGATAATATGATACCTGGAACTTGTAGCATTTTTGTTTACAGACTTCTGCTGAATTGCTCATTCAGTAGTTAAATTCCAGAGTCAGCAATGGAATCCTAGCTTAAGTGTAACCTAAAACCTATTTGTGGACTGCAAAACGTCAATACAAAGGTTAATTCCTTACAGAAAGCTTCTTTGAAAGTGGAAATAAAAGTATTACAGCCTATAATCTGAAATGAAGCCTTTCTCTTATGTATAATTTCTATGCACCATTTTCTCACTAATTAATCCTTCAGATCACTTAGGAACGTCAATAAATAGTTTTTTGTTCAAATTCAAATCAACAAGATTCTCAATATAATTTCTTCCTTTTTGTCGCAGAATGAATTAAAACCAGCCATTGTTCTTGCTCATTGGTGCAGGAGTAAGCTCAGCAAGCAGCTGTACCATAAAAGGCAAATTAGCGGAGTAAGCAAATGACATACTTTAGGGTCAGTTTTTCAAAAACACTTCAGAAAAACGTAAACAGTCATGAAATGGATTGACAGCACTAGAAATGGTAGCTTGGGTGGAGCAGCGTTGAACACCTAAAAAGAGTGATGCTCTTAAGTAGGATCTTCCTTTCTTCATAGTTTCCTGTCTCAGAGATTCTTTTCTTACCTATCTCTTTGGGAATCTGAAAGAATACCTAGTTAACTGGTATTCATTTACGTTTGATTAAGCTCGTCATTATCCAAAAAAGCTTAATCAAAATATAAGGTGGCTCACAGTGGTACTTCACATGAGTAAATTTTCCAGAGGCCCATTGACTGCAAAGCCATCAAAGCCATGACACTGTGAACGAAATTAAAGATGTTTTTTGTTGAGACGCGTAGACAGGAGTCCAAAGAACAGAACAATTCAGATGACTGACAGCCAAACACAAGAATTCACCTCCACTTTAGAAGTATTGTCAGAAACAGGAACACAGAGCAACAGGGGACTACATAGGAGAAAGAACAATGCCAGCACAGGACTGTTCTAGAAGATAGAACCTTTTATGTCCTCTATGTAGCTATATTTCCTGTATATCCTTTATGGGTTCTAAATATAAAATAAAAGTGCACAGTAGGTTTGTTTCTTTCAGGCAACACTGACGCTGACGCCCCAGAAGATATAACCAAATAAAGATATTTGCAACTATATCAGAAAAAGCCCAGACTGGATGCATCTTTTCACTAGCAGGAAGTATTTTAAACTTTCACTATCAAATACTTCAGCAGTATATTGTGGTAATAGCTCTTATAATGTGAAGATTTCCTCAAGAAAAAATGCTGCAAGATCTTGTTGCCGGAAGTGGTTAGACTGTACGAACAGGCCTGTGGCAGATTAAAACAGGTTTACATGCAAATTTACTTCAGTTTTGCAATAGTTATGAAATAACTTGCCTACAATAAAGTTTTCTTCCTAAATGCTGTTAATTAGTTGCTGGCTTATGCCCTGAGACATAAAAGTTTATATCCCTTTCAAAAACCTTCACATTAAAAAAGTCGTAAATATAGATAATTCCTTTAAACCATACAAACATCTATTTCTCTATATTTTTAAAATCTAATTCTCCATATTTTTAAATTATGCTAAATTTACATTCTTTTTTTGGTTTTCTGATTGTGTACAGAAGTTCTTAATCTATTTTTATTTTAACCATTGATATTTTACGTGACTTTATTGTGTACCCTCACTTCTCAATTAAATAGTCCCAATCAGAGAACAAAGCTAGGATACACATTTACTGGTGCAAAAACACTATCTTAGAATATAGAAGTATTTTATCTTCTTACTCTTGAAACAAAACAAAAGCATATTAACATTACCAACTGAATTAGGTGTTAAAAATCTACTGCGTGTCATTAAAATTAATAATGAGATTTTAACTCCACCTCTCAGGAAGTGTCATTTAACACTAAACCAGAAATCTGGAGACTGAGTCAGACACTTTTACTCAGCATCTTCAGCTGGCCTCCTGCTGCTGTACTGCTCAGTTCTATTAGAGGTAAAAATAAAATGAGTTGATTTTGGATGAATACAAACTGTGTTACTGATTGAAACATACATAGAAAATATATTTTCCATGTATTTCACATGCTATCATTCAGATACCTTCTGTTTTGAAAAGTCTTTGTTTATTTCTGATTGTGAATGAGGTAAACGTAATTTTATTTTATTAATCTCTAATGTAAAATAACATGATCTCACCCTAAAAAAAAGTAATCTAAATAGCTAGAGGTATTATTAGCTTTCTGCTATATTTCATATATGGAATTGAGAAAAATAATTTAAACTGTCCTGTGCATGAAGAATTCACATGCACATATGCCTCTATTCAGTATGCTATAATTAATTTAGGCAACTGGAAACTGCTGGAGAACAAGGACAGCATCACAGGGGAAGTTCTTATAGGAAAAAAAAACCTAGTTTCTCTACAAACACCTCAGTAAATAGGAAAATATAGTTTAATTTATTATATTGTATTACCTTCTTCAAGTCAGTTCAATCAAATTCTTTTATATAGTGAACCTGCACTCTCCTCGCACATTTTCTGAACTAAGTAATTCACATTAATTTTAATCATCTTCATTTTTCTGTCATAGACAGCAAAACAGTGAAATGACTTCATTTCATATAAAGAAAAATATTTAAAACAAAAAATTTATTGAGAGTTACACAGAAATTCAGCCATAGCTGACTTGAGTTTCATCTTGGAAGCCACCATAAGAAAAGCATTAGTGGATTTTCAGCTTGTAAAATAAACTGTTAGTATTGCCAACAGGCTTATCAGAGAGAGCTATTTTCCAATTGTAAAACCATTTGGAATACTTCATGATGTAGAGGAACTCCAACATATTCTGGCCAGCTCATGCTTCCAGGTCTTTGTTCTATACTCTGCAGTAAACCTGGTATTTCTTCCAGCAGGTTGTACTGTATAAGCCTTCACCTCTTTTATCTAGCTATCTATTCACTTCCAGCTCCAAGTAAGTTAAAAAACCCACATCTATAGAAAACTCTGTCAATCTCTAACTGGCTCCGCACACCATGTGATGCAATTAAAACTTAATTGTGCATATAACTTTAAAGTAAACATAATTTTCATGGTAGTATTAACAGGAAGCACCATCCAATTCACATATTTTCACTGGCTTAGAGTCAGCACCTCTGTTCGTGTAACCAGATGGTAACAATGTTTTGTATATTCATATCTTTACATTCTGTCATCCATCTTTCCCCAAAATAATTCCTTTCTTTCCATCAACAACAGTCTGTAGCCAATGGTAGAGCTCTGCTGAGGGTGGAAGCTCCTTCTTATAAACGATTTTGTAATTTTTTAATTTACCTTCATTTTAAGTCTACATAACACATGAAAACACTGTAATTTGCCAAAGATTTGAAAAATGAGTTTGGTGATTTTCAAAATACTAAATTTAGACAAAATCTATTTTTCCAAATAACAATCTCTTTTCCGTTTCATACTGTACAAATTAAAAATGCCTAAAAATATCCAAATGAAGTCTCAAAATTTTTTTTTTTACTTTCTCCGTGTGCAAAAAAATGAAGGTCTGATTAAATCAGTCTGATTCTGCAAAGCTCTCTCATTTCAACAGAAATAACAGTATAATGGCAAGTGGTCACTTGGCATTCCTCAGCTCTTGTCTACAAGAAACAAAGAAAAATGCATGTCACAGTCTTAATGTTATATATATTCATAAGACTATGTTAGATTAATTGCAAGAACACAGGAAGGGATAAAGAACATTGTGCAGTGAGGTATTGTTGCAGTGCCAATAAAAGACTAGATTTTTTACATTTTACAATCCTTACTTGATCTAGTGTCCTGCTTCACAAAAAAAGCAGGAGAAGTGGCATGTGCTGCTAAAAGGTCCCTAGAATAGCTACAATTTTTGAGATCACTTGAGATCCCTATAAGGCAAATTGAATCACTGTTACTGTACTGTTCTAACTGAGGGCAGAATGTGGTCTGTTCTCTGTCATTTTCACTAAAGAACTGGCAGTTTGGGTTCTTGCCTGTCACGAACAGTCAGGGATAGGAAGAAAATCTTCTGCATCCCATACAGAGAGAAACTTGTCAGCAAAATTAGGCACTATTCTAACTATGAAGTCAGCAACTTTACAGAAATTTTACAGAAAAATATATTCCTCCCTCTCTTTTTCTGTCTTTATACCAGGGTAATTCTTTAGGTTGCTGTAGGGTGACTTCTGACTTACTCTGATGTGACTGAGAGTATAGTTAGCCCAGCAAAACAAGCAGGCGGGAAGGGAAGCTAATACGCTCAAAACCATACTGAGCCCAAATACAGTGCATAAGCAAAGCAACGTTAAACAAAGCAAATGGCTTAATGCAAAGGTTCCTCTGGACATGAGAAAGAAAACATGAGAATTCCAAAAAGAGGACAAGCTCCATCCTCCTTTAGTAGAGAGTTTTCTTTTTCTAGAACTGCGAAGCAGAACTGACTGGCTGAAAGGAAGGCTGATGTCACAAGTCCTCTGATCTCAAGTTAGATTATTGGGCAACAGATTAGATTGTTGTCCAATACAGAATGCTTCTATTTATTGAATCACATCTTCAAAAGACTTTTCATTAGCTTAACCATGCTAGTATGGCTATCCTGGTAAAAGTCATATATACAGAGCTGCATAACTACTGCACTTCTTTGCGTTGAAAGTTGTATTATATTCATCTCTTCTTCAACCCTAAAGCATAGCAAAAATTCTGTTTGTACATCTCACTAAAATGGAAATGATGATATTGCTTCTTATTATCTGATGGAGAACATTTGGTTTCAAGGCTATAACTAGAGATTGCTTACAGGAGCCTATGCTGGGGTTTTTTACAAGTTAAACGACTCTTGAAAAGAGTCTAACTATGAGGACCATGGACAGATCTTACTTATTTCATTTAGTGCCATCAGCTCAGCGCTAAAAAGCTTTTTACAGCTAATGTCAGATGTAAAGGCCTTTTATGTTAAGAGGCTGAGAAGCACCTGGGAACATGAATGAGAAAACCATCAAACTTACCGGGGCGCACACGCATCATAAAAAAAAAGTATCAGAGGTCTTACCACCCTGTGGGTCCCTTGTCTCGGCCAATGTGAAAGAATATTAATGCTCCAACAGCACAAATATTTTTTCAATTAACAGTACTGTTTGCCCAGATTCTATCTGCACAAGAGAGGAATTAGCCATGATGAATTTTGCCAGTGGTTCATCTCACCGTTTGTCTCCCCGCATCTTCAATAGTGCTTTTCAACAGTACTAGCAAACACCATGCAGCACAGGAAGGAATGGCAGCAGTGTTTCCAAGCTGGCACCCATTTTAGGGAAAAGAATAGGAAATTTTTCCAGAAAATAAAATTGCAAGAGCTCCTGAGGAAATTAAAAAATTTCTCCAAAAACTCTGGAAACTGATTTCTCTCGGAATTTCCCATAGCTCTTCAAAGGATACCTAAATTACCCAGAAAAATATCTCAGAAAGTATTGTTGTAGGAAGCTGCAGTATGAACTGCAGAAGAGAAATCTAAAAGGTAGATGTCAGGATAAGGAAAAAGTACAATGCAGATTAATCAGCAGCATGGTTAGACTGAACATAAAGCATTCTTGGTGCTTTCACTTGAAGCAATTCCTATGTCTCAGCAAAAGTAGAGTTTTATTCTAGAAGAAACATGACTATAACAAACAAATGACTGCAACTCTCCATTCAGATGGCCTCATATGCTGTAAGATTTTTGTTGTTTCTTCTTTAAGCGACTACATCACATGTCAACTTGCTTAATGCCCCACATTCCCTTATGGTCCCAGATATCCCAAACTATACTACACTATTAATTATGTAGCACTCACTTTACATGCAAATCCTGTATTAGAATGGCTGTAAAGAGAGCTGGCAGAAGTATCCTACTACAGTCTCCTTTTCTACAAAATTACATCATCCAACCTGACTTGTTTGGCTCCCATGTAATTAACGTTTTCACAGCTCAAGCCAGGAGAGCAAGGTGATGGCATTTTTAGTGCTTGCAATTTGCTGGTTTATGAGTTAAGGTAGGTGGCCAGGTGCTATTTCGTAGGCTCATCTGTCAATCTAGTGCTCTATTTGCAATACTTTGAGACTAAATGAAAATGTTATGAGCACTTCTTTTTGCTGGAAATATAAATGTTTTCTTTTCTGGAAAAAGCTGCTGCCTAGTGTAACAGGAAGTGATCTAATATTTCATGTAATAGCCTTATTGTTGCTAAAAGGTCTGAAATTAACTTTGGTAGTCAGCATCTCGTGACATTCACTTCTTTACAGGTGGTATTTGATAGTGTGGTAGAAAAGAAGAGGAAGGGAATAATAACTCACTTCAATTGCATCTCATTACATCAAAAGACAAGTTGGCAATGGAGCATCTAATCTCTTTGAATGATGGGGTAAGGACTGAGGAGAGATTTGGCATAAAGTGTTTCTATTTTGAAGATCTAGGATCAAATGCTATTTTATTGCCGCACAATCCCCAATTATATGATGACGGACTCCAAATTGGAGAGCTAAACCACAAGCATCATGCAGTGGAGAAACTAGGATCTTATTGTTAACACTTGAAGAGATTTAAAAAATATGCAGAAGATAAAATAAAATTTGTAATATTTACTACTCCTAGGAATCGTACCTGCTAGACATGTGCAAGGGCAGCATGCTCAGCTCAGAAATCAGGTAACTGCTTAGATAGGATGTAGGTCGCAAGCTTTACAAAAACAAATTGCAAAATATATCCCAATAAGAAAAAAGGCCATTAAACACCTGTCTTTTGTCCTGAAATTTCTCCTATTTTAAGTGTTTCGATTTAGGCTCCCACAAAAGCAGTGATTTTTTTTAATGTTAAGCAGGAATGTGCCTCACTCCTAACCGATCTCTTCCATAGTCCAAAGAGGCAACTTCATTCATGGTGGGGGTCTCATCCACATTTCCCAACTTTCAGGTACTCAGATAAGCATCACTTTTTCCCTTGTGAGTGATCCCATCACTAGGCTATCAGATGAACAGTAAGTGAAACGGCTACTCTGTCATCCTCCTCTCCCAGCTAGGTTTTGAAGAGCGAGACTTAGCTAGCTGCCTCCCCAGCAAGAGTGGCCACACCATGAGTAAACAGATACATATGACGTTCAGGCCTTAGTGACACGGAAATTTAACTATGCCCTTACATTCATAAAGGTAATTCATGCAAGCTACCTTAAAGCAGCTCTGCAAAGAGGCATCAAATTCTCTCCAGTGCTATAAATTGCTCATTGCAGGGAATTCATTTTGCCTAGAGAAGAGGCATCCTGACTAGGCACCTAACATAAACTCTCTGAATCACTATGCTGTGGCCTGTTGCAGTTCTTCTGTTATTGCTATACTTATGCGGGAGTCACCAGCATAATTTGTCCAGATCTTGCCCAAATAAACACCAAGTAACATCCAGCAGAGGACAGTCAATAGTAAAACACACCAACTAGCAAATGAGATATCCACTGACGGATTTGAGTGTTCTCATCTCTGCTTGACCATGATTTCCTAGGCCATCTCAAAGTACGAAATATATGTTTGCAGTCTGTTATGAAATCAGGCACCATAACAATCCACAATAACATTTCTTGTGCACTATTTAGTTGGTTGTGATACAGAAGACAATATGGGGACCTGACAGAACTGTGGGATATATAATCAGCTTTTGGATAAATATTCTTGCACAAGGAGAAAGTACATTACTAATTATAGTTTTCATCTCCTTAAAGATAGAACATTACTTTACATTAAAACATTTAAAGTATAGACCGTTAATATCCTAAATTCCTGATCAGACACATGCAATTGACCAAAATATATATGAGCACCTCATAAACTTTCATAACACAGCTCCAACTGAAAATAATAGTGATATTTACATGCAAAGGTGTCTTCAGAACTTGGTTAAATAAGATATTCATACAAACAAAGAGCTTTCAAGAAAAATAGTAATAGAGGAAAAGGATTTATTAGACATACTAGTGAGGAAAGATTGAAATAAAGAAGAAGTCTCATTAATAGTGACTGTAGCATTCTATAGAAAATAAAATTAAACTACTAGCCAATATATGTCATTAAAAGTCTAATATTACTTTAAAAGTAAAGGAACAAAGAAATCTGTCTCCCAAAACTGCACTGTTTAATCATCTCTGTTTATCAATGAACAAGAGAGGTGGTGAATTTTTGAGAAAGTCAGTTGTCCAAAAAATAATTCAGGCAGAAAGTAAAAAGCAAATTGAGATAGCTGTACACACAAAACATAAAGATTCATTGTTATCACTGTTTAACAGTTTTCTCTTCTGTTTGTGAATCACAGCCCCTAACTTTTTTAAAGTTTTGGTGAATGTGAGCAAAATTAGCTATAGTTATCACCAGGTAGCAGTTGTGTTTACCTGAAGTAAAACAAAATCATTTATTTGTTTTCAATGACTCCAAAGCAAACAAAGTTGATACAACTGTGGACTCAAATTTTTCACCTCAGGATTATCTCTGATTAAACTTTTTCACACAGGCAAACCTCCATCTTTTTACTTGCTACAAGATATATATTTAAGGATAATGTCTAGATTTATAGGCAGATTCAAGCCTTTCAAACAATAGCACTTCAGAAATTGTGGGGAAATAGTAAGCTCAGAAGAAAATGTCACCTTTTGCCTTTTAGTGTCAACCAATTGCACTTTCAGCTGGGCTTTCACACAAAAAGCTTTGCACTATGAGCAGTTCGTAGAATGTATAGTGCTTTAAAGAATTTCACAAGTTTTCTTCCAATTAGATGCCAGCAAAAATAACCATTCACAGTTCAGTCAGCTTCATAAATCAGCCAGAAATGGAGGCATGGTCATCATATCTGATAATCTGATTAAATCTTAGAATGGATGAATTGCAGGATTCCATCTTTAATGCATTCTTCCCCCTTATTTAAGAGAATACTTATGAATTTATTGTTTTTCCCAATATGCCCATCATTCTTTGTCCGGAAAAAGAGATCACACCAGGAAAAGGTTTTACAGAAGTAGGCTGTACAACGTTTTAGATCTTTTCAGTGATATTGCAGTACCCACTCATAAGTGAGAGGAAACTGCAGTATTTCTTGCATGCATATATGGGCAGAGTAGAAAATTTCAACTTGTTTTAATGGCTGAGTTTTGGCAAACCAGGCTAGATAATGTTTAAAAACAAAATACATGAAATATCTAAGTGGCCAGAGTCAGCCAAAGTTTTCTGAGTTGGTCTTACAGATAACAAGCAAGTTGCTGAGAGACATAATCACTCTTGGCATAGCTGACTACATTAGAATCTGCTAAGCTGATATAGACATGATAGGACTTTGCTGTCTTGTTATTTTCAAATTTTTACTAGTGAAGACCTAATGACCTGGTGATGAACACCAAAGAGCAAGATGGAAAGCAGGTATCATTTTCTGGCAGACTGTAACCATGTAACAAGCAATAAATGGATTCCATATGGTGTTCATCAATAAAAAATATGACATTTTCTTTACTTGGCTGCATTATGATGCCTTACTTTAGGTGGAGAGATATGACGGACCTTGATAGACTGACAGGAACCTCATGAAGTTGAAGTACTGTCAGCAGATGGAGGGTAGTGATTTTCCCACTCTATTCAGCATCTGAAAAACTTCATTTGGAGTATCGTGTTCAGTTTTGACCTCCTTGGTACAAGACCTGGACATACTGGAGCAATTCCAGTGGAGGGCCACCAGATAGTTAGGCACCTAAAGATTACAACATATAGGAGAATCTGAGAAGATGTAGTCTTAAAAAGAGAAGGCTATGGGATGACCTTATGGCTGACTTCAACTACCTAACGGGAAGCTGTAGAAAACACAGACTCAGACTCTCCTTTTAGGTGCACAGTCATAGGACAAAAGCACACAGACACAAGATGCAGAAACGAAAATCTTGTTTCAATATCAGGAAAGCAGATTATCACTACAAGGGTAGCCCAAGATTAGAACAGGTTGTCCGGAGAGATTGTGGAATCTCCAACCTTGGAGATATTCAAGACTGAAGTGGATATGACTGTCAGTATCCTGAACTAAGCTGGTGCTTCTGTAATTATGCAATGGTTGAACTATATGCTTTCAAGTTTGAGAGGTGGGAAGAATTTAATCAAACAGGAACAGAAGGAAGCTGCAAAAGATCAGAAGTGATTTAGTGAGCTGTTGGTGATGTTAATGGGAGAAACTAGCACTAAATAGTTGCCAACTGCAGGAACTACCAGTGGATAATAATAAGTTAACCAAAAGCTAAAATTTTTCCAAGGGTTTCATGTCACCTCACAGAAGCTGACTGAGTTTAGATTGCAATTACCAAGTAGTTCTCTGCTGTACTTTTGTTGTATCAGAGTAGACTTACCAATGCACGTTGATTACTTTCAGAGACTTCCTTTCCTCTTCCTGTTCATAAATTGCCCACGAGCAGCTTACAACTTTAAGGATTTTTTCTTCATTATTCAAAATTATTCATTCCAAAATTTCAGCAAACAAGTAGTGGTCTGTACTTTGTGAATGAGCTGCTTGTTGCCAGTATGCAGCATGGACTTCATCCAAAGCCTATTGAAGTTGATGGAAAATCTCCCACTGATTTAAAATAGACTTTGGATTGGCTCTATTTGAGTGGTAGTATTCGTTTTGATTGGAATTATAGGTCACATGGCATTTTTCTCTAATATTCAGTGTTTCTGCCAACTTGCTGGACAATAAGAGCATTTGTTGGAATTTTGACACAAAGAAAATAGACAACAGTCACTAATAAAGCCAGAATGAATTTGCTGAAAAAAACTCAACTATTCATCAAAAAGAACATGGTAATATCTGCCCAGACATAGTTCTTCTGGATTCACATGAAGGAGAGTTTCATGTGATTAAGGGATTAATGTTCACAGAAAAGTGTGCTCACAGTATTTTTGTGCTGAATAGTTGTGTGTGCTCCCTCCAATACTGCTTAAAAAATGTTTATGAACTAACATTTTGAATTAACATGAATAGAGCTTATTTTGATAAGGGTCAAAATATTAGAGGATTTTTCCTTCAATTTTGGTTAATAAACGTAAGTTTTCATACTCTATAGGTAAGGAGATGTAGTATATCTCTTCGCATAGTAGACCTAAACTTGTTAAAAAATAAACCAGGTGGCTGGTAAACAAAAGGCACCCAAATAGAGGCTCCAGTTCCTCAAATATGAAAGTTTCATTTCTGTTTCAGCTCTTCACATTAAAAACCTGCTGCTTACATATGCTGCTAAGTAGATTACACAGAATAGATTGTGTCTTCCTCTTCACTTGCTGATGATCTAACACACAGTGTAAGTCCAGTTGAACAATATGACGGACTTTTACAGGAAAAGAAAAAAGAAAATTAGACCTCACATCAACTAATATAGCAAATGTTTGTTTATACTATAAAGCTATGGTTAGCCAACTTATAACAACCTGTAAAATGTACTACATAATTTGCAATAGCTTGTCTGGGTACCCACTTCCTTGAAGAGGGCTTCAGAAGGATTCAGGGATTCACAAAACTTGGGAACTGGGCTTTCTTATGAAGAAAAAGACGTGACTTCCCGAGCGCCTCAAGTTTTGCCTCAGTGCACGTCAGGACAGTTGTCATCCTGCAAGGCTGAGCAGCCGGGTTTCTGACTCCCACGTAATTCTGATTTGGTGTTCCTCCTGCTCCTAGCTACTGCAAAAGATGCAGTTCCATTTGAGCCTGTCCGTACAATTAAGAGCTGCCTACAAGCACTGATTCCTGTCTCTTTCTTTCACATTAGCACTGACAGTAAGCCACTTCTGTGAACTGATCTGGTTGAAAACTAGAAGAGATTTTAGGTTTTGGTTGGATCAGTTCCCACAGCCAACTCATATAGTCATTCTTACAAAGACCAGTTCAGACACAAAAGAAGGGATAGTATGCACCTCACAGTGGGACCCAGAGGAGGGAGAGACCACAGCATCACCAGATTAAATCAGTTTATGGTGCCATGGCACTGCAGATAAGACTAGACGGCAGAGTTTCTATGTATGATTATCATCCCCTGACATGCCTGATTTATATAAAAAACATAAAAGCCAGAAGAGGAGACGGCAATTCTACCTTCTTTGTAAAGAGCGGCTTCAGCAATCATTCAGCACTGCCTTCCTTGGCTCGCAGGGGTTCAAATCTACAGTTTCACCCAAGTGAGTACTTCTAGCCAAAGGCTGCCATGGTGTAAGCATAGTTTTCTTGTCCTAGTGAAACTAACATGCAAGAGAAAAGGTTTCGGTTCTGCATATGCCAGTAAACTAAAGGGACCATGCTGGGCACTGCTGATGCATCATCCACACTGTTGAACTGTCCAAACATGTTCAGGGATGGTCTTGGCACTGCCCAGTTTGCTTTCCTCCAAACAGATCCTGGGCATGGTTTAGAAGCTAATACGTGCCAGGAACAATTCCCACAAGACAGTGTGGATGTGGCTACCCTGTTTTGGAGGGTAAGGATGTTTAGTAGTACGAATATGGGCCGTTCTGTACCATTTGGCCTCTGTGCCAGGAAACACTTCCAGGCACATCCAATTTCCTAGAATAGGTACTGCCTGTGGTTCTTATTTCTGTTCCATGAAATGTTTGTGCATTTTATTCAATGGCTGTTTATTACAAAACAAACATTAGGAAATCCCTGAAGTGGGACTGGAAGTGGGTCTTTGCACTCAAGTCAAGTGACTTTGCATTAGTCAAGCGCCCAAATCATGAGTTAAAAAAAGTCACATTTTCTCTCTTTCCAGGCCCTGTGAATCTTAATTTTTTTTTTTTAATAGGGTCAGATATAGAAAATAACCTTCAGTTAGGGTTATAAGATATTTTCTAGGGAGGGGGAGATGAACTTGAGTTATTAATCCATAACTGGTTTTCCAGTGATCAGTTTTACATACTGCAATCAGGTTAAAATATGTTAGTTCAATAACACCTTTCTTCAAACAGATAGGCTTGGAAAGGATCTTGAGACCAAGTGCTGTCCCTTCTTCAGCATGCTCCTGTGTGCCTCCAGCTCCCAGCTGGACACTATAGGTACCAGGGGCCAAAGAGATGGAGCCATGTGCAAAGAAAAGGGCTCAGCACACCTTCAGAGTAACTCAGGGGTCCTGTTGGCTTCAGCCACTTATTCCCCCACTCTAAAATCACCTCTGGGAGAAGCCTCCCAGACCAGGGTTCTAGTTTTCAGTGTGGGTGCTATGTGCATAAATTTAGGGGTGTGACATACAGCTGTACTGCACCAGTATTCCTCTTCAGAGCTGACCTTTACTTTCTGGAGTGACTTCATCCCAGTTAGCTATTCTATCAGCTCCATAAATCTCTCAGCATGATCAGATAAATGCACAATATATTCTATCCTTCCTAAATTAATAAAAAAATACACATTTCTCAGGGTTTTTTTTAGAGGACATTTTCATCCATTACTGATATTTGTTAAAACCAAGGTCCTTTCAGGTATTTATTTACACAGCATCTCACCTACCAGATGTTCTCTGTTGAGTCACTGGGGACACATTCATCTTCATGTGCTTCTAAACTTCTCTTATGATTCATGCTGCATTTCAATCCAGTCCAACCTTTTTTTCTGAAACATAAACATTCCCTTAGGTGCCCCAGTTCATGTAACTTCAATATAACCATATAAACTGCAATAAACCGTATGCTGCAGAAGTATAGAATAAATAGCCCATTTAAAAAGTGAACTGCCAAAAAAGCTGAAATTCTATTTTAAAATGATTTTCTATCAAAGTAAAAATATTTATTTTTGTAGAAATCATTTTAAGGTTTGATAATTGCGTAAATTTTCATTAACATTTTTCAAGCTAGGAACAATCTGCAAATGTGCTTTTAAAAGGGGAAGGAAAGAAAGAAAAAAGAAAGGTTTTATAGTCTGCTGCATCCCCAAGTCCCCAAGAACTAAATTCTTTTAAAGACATTTTTACATTAGTACAACGCAGTTTATCCTTGAACTCGCTGTACTATATTTTCTTTCCACACCCAGAATAGATGTCTCACACCCAAAACAACAGCTAAAATCTTTGTCTGTTTCTAGCCATATTAAAACAAAAACCATTTTCAGAAATTTCATTTCACCTAAACTTGATCTGTATATACACACATATACACAGAAAATTACAAGCCTGGTTTCATATCACAAGTGATATAGAAAGATGGGAGAACATACAGTGAACACATGCACAGTGTTGGAGAGGGATTCTGACTCCCCATCTCAGATAACACGTGATTTCATACAAGGAGACATTATGTAACTTTATTGCTTGCTCTTTGCATCTGGGATTTTTGGCCAAACATGCTGGCTTTCTGGCTCATGAAAGCCTGACCCCAATACGAAAACACAGGAGAATAGTTATTTCCAGTATTTTCAGATGATCGACATGTCCAGTATTTTCACCTTTAACCACTTTCTCCCTAGTTCCCCCATCCGAAAGGCCTTTGCAATGCATGCAGGGCCTATCTGTTTTCTTTCTGTTAGAGAGGCTATCTCTTCCTCTTCAAGGTAGGAGGCAGATGCACTCTTTGGGTTCCTGACAGAAACAAGAAATACTAAGCCTGAATCTTATTTTGGAGCCTGTTCTTTTTGCTGCCTGGCAAGCCCCTGGCTGCACACTGAGCAGGAGATGGCAGCAGAGGCAGCTTGAAGGAGCTGGGGTCATAGGGGCAGAGATGACCTGAAGAGGGATACCTGGCTCCCCAAATATTTCACAGAGACTCTGTGAACAACTGTTACTTAGCCTTGTGAACTTCTAACTGCGAGGGACTACAAAAAGATCTGGCACATCCATTAGTGTTCTTTGTGAATAGACAGTACATGAAAATCCATGCCAATCAAATCCTAGAAAGAGAGGAAAGCAAGGTCTCTAAATCCAGAAAGTAGTAAATTATTTCAATTGATAGCAAAGGGAACAAAACTTCAGGGGCTGTACTGCTCATGGCTCTCACACATCTGTATACAGTCATTCTTACATCCTTAAAAGATAACCCAAAAATAACAGTTTTCTTTTGGAATTCAAAAAGTGGAATTTATCTGGCTGAAAGCAAGCAAGAGCTAGACTCATAACTGACTGGAACAAGACAAGGCTGAACAAAGCAGTGGAGGAGCAATCAGTACGTGGAATTGCAAATAATAGCACCTATTAAATATTTCCACTGAACCTTATAGGAAGGAGAGATGCACACAGCACTTTTTATTGCATTTTTGACAGATATTGCAAAATAAATTAAGCCAGAAAGCTTAGTACACCAATTCACATTCAGTTTAGATCTCCTAATTAAACTCGGCAAATTAATGCTAAGGTAGGACATCTAGCTGTTGGACTAGCCCTGGTAAGTGAACTGGCGCTAATGTGCTTCTTTCAGGTGTCTAAAGTCAGATGGTTCATTCTCTTAAAGCTTCATTAAGGTCATGTAGAACCTATGAAAAACACCATATTATAGGCCCTAAGTCCTAAGATCCACTTAATATAAAATACTTCTGAGAAGGGCATACCAATATAATTGTTATAGTCTCCGAGCAGGTGGTCACGGAGAATAAAAGAGAGCTAACCAATGCCTCAGCAACTAGTAAAGCTATTGACAGAAGAAAGGTGCTGGTGTGGGCATCTGACAAGATGACCTGACCACTCAGGCAGATTTGTTTCTCACCCACACTTGTCTTTATTAACCTCGTATTGTCCATGAGCTCTGCAGGAATAATCTGGTTGGTGTGAGCTATTAATTTAAGGGCACACCAATCTCTGACTCTTTGGAGCCATTGCTACCTGACGTCGGGAAGAAGTCTTTGAAAGGCTTTGAAAACACCTTGCAGGTCAACAGACTTTTAACAACCTACACTTACTCCAGTTGTTTGTTGCTTGCGTGTCATCACATCAATTTTGTGGTCAACCTCTCAACCTGTTCAAGCAAATCTGTGCTGGGAGGGTCTGTCATTTAGACAGTACTCTGCTGGGAAGCTTTGCATCATTGAAAAACCCAGAATATACAGGCAGTTGAGCAGAGTTAAGCCTTCTTAGTTTACAGGAATGAAATGAAGAGAGCGTCATTCAGGAACTAGACATGGAACTGTCACGTTGAAAACTTAGTGCCTCGACCCAGACCTTTTCACAAAGAATGCCTTAGCACAAAGTGTTAAAACTACATAAGGCTGTTTGATGAGTATTAAGGAATTAACACACACACAAAAAAAAAAGGACTAACAAAAGCTACCAGAGTGTGCAATAGTTATCTGAAATCATAGTTTCTTGAGTAAAATAAGAATTGCAGTAGCTAACTATGTGGCATCTGTGGGTATGTGTTGATTTTTATCAGGGTAACTAGTTTACATGTGTTTTACTTAAAGTGTGGATGTGGACTATGTAAAACTTTGGAAAACTTAGAGTACAGATATTTCTTGTTTTATTTACTTTTAATGGCGGTAATGGTCATCATAAATATGTACATTTTTTAAAGTAACATTAACTCCTAAACAGAACATTTACAAGTGAAAGGCAGAAATACTGACATGTATATACATCTATCTGGTAGTGTTTGAATGCTGCAGATAGCAGTAACATCTGGTAACTGCAGCCTCGGGGGTTAATGCAATAAACAGGCAAGAAAAATGGACTACATCATTCTTTGAAACTCTTACATCACACTTGACTCGTAGCCAAATGATTTTAATACTTGTCATTATTATTTTACTAACACATCAAATTGCTTCAATTTAGATTTGCACAACCCTGTATATTCACATTATTAATATACAGCGGAATTTTTCTGAGTGACAATCTGTAAAATGAACAAAAGTGGATAAATAGATACTACTACCGAGTAAAAGGGGAAAAGAACTGATGCCTACACTTCCTTTGGAAGACACAGAAATCAGAAAAATCTTCTGATTTATATACTCAGATAGCATTTCTTTATTACTTAGCAGAAGTGTGGCACAATATACACATTCTGTAGACAAAACAGTCTTTTATAATGGTTATTTTTCACTTTAAAGTATGATGTTTTACAGCTGAGACCTTACTTGTTAGATATGAAATAACAAAAGGGTGAATATAGCCATGAGCTGAATTGGCAGAGAGAAATGTATACTGTGTGAGCAGTACTGTTTGTTTTCATTGTACTTGTTACAGGAACGGGAAAACTTCAGGTGACGCCAACTTCTCCCACCTATCTGTTAATGAAAACTGGTACCTGCACTCCTAAAACATTAAAATACTAGGGCCTTTTTCCAGCAGTTTAATGAGTTATAATTTCAAAAATTATCAATAATGGCTTTTTCATAATCCTGGTAAAAACAAGATCTTCAAGATTTAATATTTTGGCTAGACTGAATTTAACATTTTCACAGGATCAATTTGCATCGGATTCAATTGCTGTAATTTCTTAGTGTGGGGTGCAACATCAGAAAGGAAAATAACATCTATCATTTTCACAAACTTCCTGTGCAATTAGTTAAGTGTTGCTGCTCAGCTGACAGGAGAGGTGCTGTGTTACCTATCACAAAGATTTAGCCTCGGTCAGAACCCTTGGAGTCTTGCAATAAGCACATGGCTTACCTGTTTTTGTTTTCTTGCCCAAAAGCTCACGGACCAATAGATTTACGACATGGGCCACCTGTGATCCAAAGACCAATGTAGAACTATTGGGTATCTGGAGTCACTTCATTGATGTGCAACAGAAAACAAAATATTCAAGATGTTCTATACCCCAACAGAATAGCCTAAGTACCACCTCTCTCCTCAGCACAAGAAACACTCCTCTTTTGTTTTCAAATTTGCCCAAATCTCAGATCACTGCAGCTCCAGCTCCACTTCTAGAAGTGGAGCTTCTTACCATACTACATAATGGTAAGGATTTGTTGTCTAAGTTACTAGATGAGAGCGTAGACTTTTAGATTAGTCCTGTTTTTTATCTGATGCAGGTTCTCAACATCACACTTGACAGCACTAAGTGTAACAGAATAAACTAGAGAAAATGTTTCTACACCCAGAATCCCTTTCCTTTCTGGTTTCTTTTTAAATGGACTTACAATTCAGATCTTTGAAAGTCATCATTTCACATAAGAAAGTCATAACACAGCATACAAAGTAGCACAGTCCTCCCTAAACTTAAAGAAAATTGCTCTTCAGTGCAGTGACAGTTTCCGTTCGCTCTCTTCAGTGCATTGCCTCTTGAACTCTATTCTAAGTACAAGGCTTCTGACAAACTGAATTACTGATGATGCTACAGCAACGTAACTGCAAAAGTGCTTACTGCGCTTTGCTTAGAAAGGTGATGTAGTGTTCCAGGAGTCCAGATCATAGGAGAGAAGATGTATTTGAACTACCACCTCTAACGAAACAAAAAGCCACAGTAAGAAAATGAAAGGAAGCTGGATCAAAATACAGTGCTCTAGGACAAATTACCAAGCACAATAATTCTTCTCAGGAATCAAACAGTGCACTCTCCTTGCCCCAAAACATTTAATTTAAAAATTCCTAACCAAAAAAATAAATACCTGGGGTAAACCCAAAATACTTCTATACTAATTTCCTAGTAAAAAATCTGATCTTTCTAACCAGGAAGAAAAAGTCCGTAAGCTGCTCTCTCTGTTACACATTTTCTGTGCAGTTTCTCAGTTTCACTTAGATCCTGGGAAGCTGCAGAAGCATGTGGAGATCCATAGCAGTCCAACAATAAATCAGTGTTATCCTCAAATATACTGATATGACTTTAGATGAAGTAGCTCAAGACAAAAAGCTCTATATAGCAATGAAGGAGCCCCAGGAGAAAAGACAGCAAAAGATAGGACCTCCTTGAAGGTACGGGGGAACTTAGGTTCTCCCCAAAGCCATTTCTTCTCCAGGCTGAACAAGGCCAGGTCCCTCAGCCCCTCCTCACAGGGCGTGTGCTCCATCCCTTGACCAACTTTGGGCTCTTTGCTGAACTCCCCCCAGTTTATCAGTAACTTTCCTGTATCATCAAACCCAAAACTGGACCCAGTATGTCAGATGCAGTCTAGTATGTACCGAGTAAAGTAGAATAATCAGTTCCCTTGATGAATTAGCTATGCTCCTGATTAATACAGCACAGCGTGCCTTCACTCTGCTGATCCATGTCCACCACAACTGCCAGATCCTTTTTCAGCAGACCTGCTGCTCAGCTAGTCAGTCCCCACTGAGGCAAGGGGTTAGGCGAGTGCAGGACCCTGCATTTGTCCCTGTTGAAACATCGCAGCCTATGTTTTCCACAGTAATCACTGACAGAGATTGCCTACACTTCTCAGGTTGATTTAAAGTGCTCCTAAGGAACCCTAATTTCAGAAAATGGAGACTGGACACTCACCGTCCATCTGAACTCTGCACGTAAAGGAAGGATTTCAATGACCTGAATTGGATAAAAAGTAAAAAAAAAAAATTCAAAAGCCTAGCCAGGTATCTCCAGGAGAGGACTTACTCAATTATTGCTACCCTTTACCTTAGATTTTTTCTTTTTCTTTTTTCATTAGGATCCTGGACCAAGGCAATCGTCATCCTAGCCACTGTTTGTATGCTTTCTTTGGGAGGCTGCATCATTCACTTTTATTCTTGAGAGGGTATATTACAGATATCTGCTCTTTCCTCTGCTCCTGTATTGCAAAGATTTTCATGAGGGCCTCTGGTACAGCCCGCCTCCCTTTGGTGAGGGATAAGAAGACAAAGGGATGCCACTTAAGCACACTCTGGTAAGATGCACGCCCTGGCTGGTGTGGTGTGAAAGGAGTGCCATCATTTCTAGAGTCCACATCAACATCCCAAGAGATGCTCTTGACAGCAGCTGATAGAAACCAATTCACGCTGAATCCTTTCTTCAGCTGGAAAACTATGCAAGTTGCGTATTCTTCTGACATCCTTTTCCCATATCCTTTTCTAGTCCCATTCTGATAAAGTGCTTTCTATACACCCTTCCACTCATACTCCAAACCCTTTTTTCCTTACAATCATGTCTGGTCACTGTTCACCACCACTAATTCCATGAGAAGTCTGATTTCCACTCAGACCTCCTGGTACAATCCAACTATATAGCAATTGTTAAGGGGCTTGTCTCCAATGTCGTTATCCTGGTGTTAAAAACAAGTTTTACAAGGACATATACATTACCCAATGGGCTCAGCTCTGATCTTTCTTAGAGGAAAAAGATTTCTGGAAAGGGACTTGCTATAATGAAGCACAAGTCAACTTACGTACTACTCTGGCTACTTTGTTTGCTTTGACATATCTCTTTATAGGCATTTAACAATAAATAAAGACTTTCACTTCTATGCTTCTGACAAGCATAGTTAGAATTTCATCCAGTCCTAAAAATGATATGTAGACTGAAAATTCCTATTATGAGACAAAATCAAGTTCCTTTGAGGGAACCTTTGGTCACAGGTACGTTAAATATACATGAATGTATTGACATGCTATTTAGAGGAGAGCAGTACTGTGATGCAACTTTTTTGAGTTTTCAGTGGTTTGAATTCTAGTTGTTCTGCTTGTTGCAATGATCAGTTATCAGTCAAACCATAAATACCATCCTGGACCAAAGCTTTCTACATTTCTGGAAAAGTAACATATAAAACTGCCAGGACACAGAGCAGATGTGTGTAAAAGGTAATAAGTATGTAACAAAATATAAAACTACTTGAAATTCAAGAATTCTGCTAATTCCAAGGGATGGCAGGGATGGTATCAACACAAGCAAATACAAAGACCACTGCTCCTTTGTTTAAATGTGCTCTCAAACTATCGTGTTGTTTTTCCCAGTGTTTATGATGACATTTTCTCTCTCCTGCCTCTTTTTCCATGGGTCAAATTAGCTTGGGTACTGCATCACAAATTAAGCATAGCTATATGTGTAGAGGTAGAAACGTTCTGCTGAAAAGGAGGAGGGCAGCAAATAATTTGCCTGTAATTGGAACATCTCAGCAGGGAAACTAGCCAGCCCTAATCATTTGAGCTTAGACTTTCTCAGCATTCAAACTCTGAGAATTAGTTGAAATCCTTCTTGGCAATAAATAGCAATTTCATGTTTATTCTCCTTCTTTACTTTTACCGCATTGCAAGCACAGGCTCCAGCCAGGGTCTGGCATCATTGTGTTAGGTGCTGCTACCGCTGCTGCAGCAGAGACAGCCCCTGCTATAGATACTTCCCAACAGAATTTGAATGAAGATGTTACAAGGAAATTTAATAAAGGTGGGGAAAGTGGGGAGAATAAAGTACTGGCAATAAGACTGTGTTAACACACAAATCAGTGTGCCAGACTTGATTATTCCAAAGCACCTGAAAATAAAGTCTACAGCGCACAAATGCCATGTTACCTAGCCATGAACAATTGTTTTCTTTCTGGAAGAAAACAGATCATGGGTGAGAGGACTGTTCTATACAGAGAAAGATATTTGGCAAAGGCATGGCAATACATATGCAAAAAAAAAAAAAAGGTAAAATTAAGATCCGGGCTACGAGCTTGTAAATGAAGACAATCTGGCCATCTAAAAGCAATTCAGAAGAAGGGACTTGAGCCAGCTCAAGTTTGAGGCATTAGGTTTGTCTTTCCTTGCATTTATTGCCCTCTGTCAGCTTTGCCGAGAAAGATCGACCATGTTTAATATTTCCCAGCAGAAGAGATTTATAAGCCTCCAACTGTAAAAGTATAGGGTGAATTCAGTACCTGAATGTTATAGCTTAACAGATAATTTTTTTTTGTTGAAATATAACCAGCATTTTCAGTTAGCTGGCAGTCTGCTCATCACTTAATTCTTAGCTTCCTTTCCTCTCAGAGAATGAAACTGTGCAGAAAATATACAGTCTGCTTTACGCTGGTAATAGGATATCTCATATTCTTAGCACCTGGTCCTTGTGAGTTCAATATGGAAAAGCAGACTCTGTTCGTGTTCAGGTGAGAGGAGAAATCAATAGCAGTCAGCAGAAGAACCAGCAGCAAGATTACCCGGATTCGTTAGCAGGGCCAGGGCCAGACACAAGCGCGATACAGCTCAGGGAGGCTCGGGGCTACAGCTCGTGCCGCTGCCTCTGCGTTAAGAGTTCCACCCAATACGGTGATATCAGGTTAGGATTTGTGCCCCGTGCATGATATTGTGCATAAATAACACCAAAAGTGAGGATGTTGACTTATTACCAAATGGAAACTCAGCAATGGAAACATTCTCACAGGGTCTGCTAGACTCTCCAGTAAATCTGTAACCGATTTAGGGCGCTCTGTCAGGTTTAAAAATCCAGGGACATCTAAGGCAAATATTAAATTAGTGAGGAACTGCCACTCATATTATAACAAAGCATTCTTGCGTAGCCTTTTTTTTCCCCTCTAAAGATAGCAGAGTGCTTAATGAGGCTTTGGAGAAGTACAGTGAATATTATTCCATTTTGCAGGCAGGATACTGAGGTAAAGTTTAAATAACTCAAGACAGGCCACACAGCAAGATGGAGAAACAGACCATACAAAACCCCAGAGGCTCAGATCTCAACTTTTCTGCTCTAACCCTTAAGTGAACTGGTATAAACAGTTGTTTGTTAGCAGCAAAGTAAATCCTCCGGACTTTTAACCATTCTCATTTCCCCCAACCAGTCTGCCTATTCAGTCAGAGTAAATTTCCTGAGCTAGCATTCAGAGGTGTTCAACGTCCCACCCCTGGTGAGAACCCTTCTGCTGACTGAAGCTAGAATCAGAAAAAAATTACATATATCTCTGCATACGACCGGTCTAAACAAAGTTGTTCATAGCAGAAAAGAAGTTGTTTATGCTGCTAGCACGCTATCATTTTAGCAAATACATCATTCACTGTCGTTTCAGGTAGATTTCCTGCTCCATTTCCAAAGTGAAAACAGAAAATAGCCAGTTGCTTCCTCAGCCTTTGCCCATGATCAGCGTAGAACAACTTTGAACAGGGGTTGGCCATGCCCAAACGGATAACTTGCGTAATGAAGTAATTCCCTGAGGGGCTTTTTAATTTGAGGTCAATTTTAAGTGCTATCAAAAAGACTCCTAGAAACTTTGGGTTAAATTTAATCAAAGGAAAACATCCTCTCTCTCTCCCTTTCCCCAGTAATCAGCATTTTTTCAGAGGTGCCAGCTGCTGTATTCCAGTCAAAATCACCATACTGCCCACTATGTAAATTGCCTGTGAAATATTATTTGATTTGTGGTACTGTTTTGCACAAGATTAGTCTCTTGGTTGTTTCACTTGTCTCCTGTCCTTCTTCATCTTACTTCTTTCTGGGCTGCTGAATATTAATTTGTTACCCCTGGAATGCCATTTGTAACCAAACGGTGCTTGTCAGTGCCGCTCAGTCCTTGGTTTCCCCGCTGGCATGAAACGTGATGTGAACAGCTGCAAAAGGACTTTTCGCTTACCCATGCATTCTCCCAACAAGTTTGTAGAAGTTGTGTTACATATGAAAAAATGATTTAAACAGCCTCAGTGATGTATTTCAGAGCCTGAATACAGACTACTTTCTTTTGGCATGCACCAAAGTAAAAATGATATATTTGTGCTGTTATAAAAACCTTCATCGGTACTATATAGCAGTAAAATAGATGGTTGTATACCATCCATGACACAATATTATTTAAGAAAATAAACGTCCTCCTCTCTTACGATTTTTTAAAATATACGTCTTGCTTTTGCACTGTATCTTGAGTTCAAATGGGATTAGTTTCATTTCTACCTTAACATTACTTCAGTTTGGCCTTCAGATTGGTAACGTGATTAGAAAAAAAGCAGATGTATGGGGTGGCAGTTGCTCTGAACATTTGGTTATGCTCAAGAGTAATTTCATCTGATCGTGTTTGATCCATCCCTCGCTAGACGATCTAAATCCTGCAGCGGCACAGTGTTGGCTGTGGTGATCTAATAGGTCCCTGTGTTTCTAATCCTGCGATCAGAACCCAGCATGAAGGGAGCAACTTTAACAGAGGTTAAAAAGGTCATGGGCTTGCATACTCATTTCAGCAACATTAAACTTGATGGAGTGCTGCGCTGTGACTGAGTAAACAACCAAGATACATATTTTCCTCAACATACAATGAACCTGCATGTGAATAATGGCAGCACTTATCCTGTCCAGAGGGTGAATAATGAGGCTACTTATCCCATCCAGGGTGCACTGCAACTCTGCTCCGTTCCCACCTGGGACCGCCGCGCCGTCAGGCCGTGCGCGCACAGCACGGACCTGCGCTGGGCACGGGGCCAGCGGTTAACCCAGCCGGCGCGTCGCGCGTTGTTCTGCAGCGACGCCGCGCGCCGGCAGCCCGCCCAGGGGTGCGACGTCCCAGCGCTTCAACAGCAGCGGGCTGGCTCAGCCCTAAGCAAAGCAAGACGGTCCCGGGAGGGATGGGGGTAAGGTGTTTGAAGCACGCAAACGCATTTCCTCTTTCTCAGCTCCCACGTTTCAGTTCTCTCATAAGTTTTGGGGTGCCAAAAAACATGAAATACAGAAGAGAGTTGTTTGAAACCACTTTCTCTTTTGCCCAGACTGAATAAAATGGCCGGGTTTGGCCTGATTCCTTTGGTGACTAGTTATTGCACACGAGCAGTCCCACAGAGGTGTCGTGCCTCTAGCACAGCAGAGGGCTGTGCTATGCGATAACTGGCCACGTATCTCACTCTGCCCTACACAGATCGCCGCTGCTACTACCTTTTTAAAACTCTTCAAAGCCGTCCAGCTACAGTAAGTCAGTGTCAGCCCATGTTTCTGGGCTTTCTTTATAATAAAGTTAACAGCATTATTGCTGTTTTTGTTGTTAAGAATTCCGAATAAAATTCATTTTTAAGAGTTGAAGGTAAACCTTAAATATCTGATGACTGTAGGGAGAAAGCTCTGGGCCTGGTCCCACTCCTAGACCTACTCTGGACTTGCACAAGAAAATGAGAATAGCACAAGGAATTTCCATTCCCACAGCAAAGCACTTCATATAATGAGACGCAACTACGTGAATAATTTTGAATATAGAAGGAGGTCAGAAAATATTTGGCTTTTTACCAGTTCAATTTGTGGATGCAAAACTGATGATATTTCAACATTCTGCAATAAACTTTTTACCATCGTTAACAGTTCTCTGTGGCCACAAGTAACCCTTGTCACTAGGCAATAAAGCAACCTCATTAGATTCCGTAAGATCAGAATCAAGCAAAATTAAAACAAAAACCTCCCTTCTCCACTTTAATAACTCCTTTCCTAGCCCTTGCAACAGACCCAAACAGAGCAATAAGACTAGAAGTGAAAGAGAGTAGATGCAAAACTTCTCTTCCTACCCTCTTGAACCACTATGATTTCAACTGTAGAGTGAAAAATTACATTCTACGTTGGTTAAAAGGAGTTACCCTATATAACACAAGTACAAGTGAGTTAATCTTGCATATGAGTTTAAAAAAATTCTATTAACAACTAATCAAGCACTTCTGGAATTCTGTGTAGCTGTAGAATTTATCTCTGAAATGGAAAATATAAATAAGTGCAGTGGGATTCCAAGATAGGTATCTAAGCTGCTGGAATAAGCTGCACATTAGCTATATCTGTTCTCATCACTAAGAACAGAAGATTGAGGACGACCATCTTGGAGAAGACAACTCAGGCTTAAACTGCTTGTTATGCTCTAGCTCTTGCTTCCGTCTTTGACATGAAAATCCACACTGAAAATGCCTACTGATGTCAATGTTTATTGACTTCGTCTTGTTTATTGTCTTAAATGTCTGAAAAGATAAAAACTAACCAAGAATAAGAAGAGTTAATTATTAGTAATAGGATTTAAATGTTTTAGAAATAATACACATGCTGCAAACTTTCAGCCCACGTGGTGCACTGACTGGGAAAACCATGACAACTGTTTTTATTTTCCCTTCATTTTGCTGCAAGAGTCACCAACCAGGTTTGTGGGACACATTTTCAAAGGCTAGCATGTTGGATGCATCTGCAAACCCTCGCTTAGAATTATTCAGATTGCGTTTTTGTACAAATGGAGTTGCACAGTTCCCTATCTGTACACGCTAAAGAGAGAATGCTTTTCCTTCTCTTTTCCAGCAAAATTTATCTGTTCGTTCTGTTTCTTTGAATGCTGAGTCCGCAAAGGGATCTAAGCCCAGGAGTTGCTGACCAGCTCTTGGAAGCCTTCACCGAGATTCAATGCCTAAATATGTGGCAAGAATTGTAGCGGTGCTTACTCAGGCAAATAAGGGATTTTGTATCTCATTCAAGCATAGCTAAGTGAATAGCTGTTCAAATACATGCACAGTAATATTTGTGATAAATGTGGATGTGCATTTATTTAACAGTTATAGCTTTAGGGCACTAAAATGGAACCCTACTGAAAAAAATCTTATCCTTATAGATACATTCTTTTGCTTATCTACACAACATTCCCTTCGGAAAGCTAAGTGATTTTCTCCAGAGCCTGTTTTTGTTGTTCTTCCCTGCCGTACACTGTGACTGAACCAGGTACGGCTATAGCATAGAGACTATAGCAGTATTTGGACTGTATTACACAAATAATATGTCAATGACTACATACAGGGTGACAAAGCATGATAGAGAAGAATGCCCTTATACAATTACCATTTTCCGAGTCAAGGATACACACAAAATCCCGCACCTGGGCTAGAATAACAGCAAGCGACACTAGAGGTATGGCACTGATGGGAAAGAAAGCGCTGCAGAAAATGAGCAGGAGTAAACATTAGGTAGCAGTGTATCCTGTAGATATGAAGGACAGTCACACACTGGGCTACAGTATAAAGTATAGCCAGTAGGTCAAGAGAAGTGATTATTCTCCTCTATTCAGCAATTAGGGGCCACATTTGGAGTACTGTGTCCAGTTTGGGGCTCCCCAGTACCAGAAAGACATGGACAAACTGAAGTAAGTCCAGTGAAAGGCCATTAAAATGCTGGAGCGTATAGTATATGAAAAGGAACTGGTAAGTTTTTCAGCCCGAAGAGAAGAGGGCAAGGAGGCTATGAATTATATAGCACATTAATATGGATTGGTATCTCCCATCAATTTCAGGTGTGAATTTTTATTTCTGCTATTTTGTGGGAAACCTTTTAAGTGGCAAAATAAACATCATGATTGGTTTACACTGCTTGGCAATTGCCAGGAAGGGCAAGGGAAAGAAAAAGTTAAGCTTACCTTTAACATTTCCAGGATTCAAGGCTGAAAATACACTGGGCTTAAAGACAAGTGTCTTTACTTGGGAGCTAGGGTGAAATGACATTCCTTCAGCTCGTTTAACCTTACTTGTCAATAATGCTACTGTCACACTTAATTTCTGTTATTGAAAGATTACCTCTCAGACTGAGGACATCCACAAGTAAATGAAAAATGTCTCCATTTGCTTTGTGAAATCATTCCCTTGTCTTTATGGAGTACAGCCAAAGGACTGTTTATGATGGAGATGATTTACGCAGAAACCAAGTCTGATGTGAAAAGCCCTGGGAACGGTTATTTTATCTTTCAACTTTTACTTTCTCTTGCAGCAGGAAAGACATACACATTTGTCCTTCCATGGAAACTAAATCCCATAAATTATTATAGTAAATTCTTTACTGCTGAGAATCTGAGATTATTTTTATATATGGACAACATCACATAGTGTCATCTGGTTCATTACTGCAAGGTTTTAGCTGACTGTGGAAAAAAAAAAAACAAACACACACACACACACACACACACACACACACATGCACACACAAACACCCTCCCAACACAGCTATGGGCTTTTTCTTTCATTGAGAATAGATCGCCACCATTTTGGGGATTATTTCTGTTTCACTGCACTAGAATAGTGCTTTTACCCCCCGTGTATGCATTTGAAGAATGCTCTGTTACCTTGATCTTGCAGCTTCTTACACTGAAAGCAATAACTGCTGTTGTCATTTATTATTAATGATAATGTCATTTATTAATTGACAATAAAAGCTGCATTCTCCTAAGGATAGGTAAAATAAAAGTTGCATATGTTCATGATGCCTTCTATGTTTCTTCTATGCAATTTAGTTTCACGGTTCCAAAACAAAAGGATCTTTGGAATCTCTATCTTTAAGTTAAAGCACAGTTCATAAGTCTGCTAACATAAATAATAACCAAAAAAACATTCCTCTGCTACCTACCACTACTGGTTACAGAAAACTCCTAGAAGCTGATTGGGAGAGCCTCGCATAAGGAATTAAAGAATCTGATTTTATTTTTCTGATCCCAAGTTAAAACCTAAATCTTTAACTTTTGAGCCAAGCAAAATATAGTTTTGGCAAAGGACATTCATTAATGTTGCTTTTTTAAAGAAAGTATACCATTTCCAGAGCTAGCAAATCAGCATTTTTTTTCTAGCTGCCAAATCCATTGCATTTTATGCTATTTACCGACATGGCATTGTCTTCAATATGAATAGACATAGTCTTACAAGACTGGACTGGTGACTCTGAACTTTTAGAGTATAATTGCTGCCAGGTTAATTTAAGGTAACCCTTAAAACTCTTCCTTTTTACCTCAAAGATTACCCTTCAGGCTTTATCTATCTTTGACTGCCTCCCTTTCTTATATTATGTAGCAATGAAAATATTGAAAGAAATGGTTCAACACGCTTTATTAGGAGACTCAGAGTAAGAGTTAATGTATTTTTTAAAGGTCTTGCAAATTGGATATGACTGCACAGATTACTTAACGATTGCATTAAATGCCAAACCATCACACACACACACACACACCAGGAAAGCAAACTGCAGCTTTCCAAAGGACACCACTGACTCGGAATAATTGTAGCTCTTATTCTTAATTTGTCATAAAGAAGCCCATCTACCTGACTCCTCCAGCCACTGGCAAAACACTGAAATGCTATCATCCACATCATTGCCCTTACAAAAGGGAAAGGGCATGCTAAACTGAATTTTCTCAAAGCTTTATCGATGTAGCAATAGAACCTGCAGATTCCCTCTCATTGCTACCTTTTTATAAACACTTTATTACGCTAAAACTCCCGCACATATTAGGTTTGCATGATGATGACTAGCTAAGTTCTCACGTTCTGTTTCTCAAACATTAATGAACGCACTAATGGAAGTTAGTGGAAATAGTCAGCTATTGCCTACCCAAAAACAGTTTGCTTAAAACAAATCGCTTTGAATTCGTCGATGTTATCTTTTCAGAAACTGCCATGTTGACGGAACATCCTGAGCAGAAAAGGAAGGATAACTTACAATTAATACCTTTTTCAAACACACTTCAAAATTTCAACTTCTTCTTCACTCATGTTTGTAACATGTCTCTTCTGATGTTTGGTTTGCACAAATATTTTAGCAAACCAGTTTACTGGGACGAATGCTCTGTTGAGAAAGCTTTCAAGAGTGTTAAAACTTTCTGAGGGAAGAAAATGAAATGGGAAACAATTTGTCTCATTAGAGTCTCAAAAGCATTGAGCATTTACTTTTTTCAACCTGAAGGAAACATGCTATGCTGTAAGGTGTAAATCCTTCAGCTTTTGAGCTGATCCTTTCAAGCTCTTTTATAAGCAAGCTACAGAGCAGACAAATATCTATGGAGCCACACACGAAAAAGAACACACTATTCTGTTCAAGAACAAAATGAAAACAGGAAGGGATGAAATTAATGGAACAAATTCTGAGTTTCAAGTGACCCTTTTCCAGTGATAAAGGTACCACAGTTTTAAAAGTTACCATCAGAGAATGTGAAACGTTCTGAAGACAATTATTTTCTCTGCATAATCACAGCTTTAGTATCTGGTGTAAGGTCAGGACTGTTCCACTAGAAACCTGTGCCAAACTAATGTGCTGATTTTGCATATTAAGCAGCATTAGAAACAGCTGATGTTTCAGTGCAGAAGTTAGCTCTCTGTGTGTAAAATCCACACTAAATTAATACTGAATTATTTTCAATGAGCAGATGCCTGATACTGACTGTCTTGATTAACTTCTATTATACCTGGGCAGCATATAATGCCAATGAAGTTATTGAATTAAGTTTGCCTCTTCATGGCACATTATCCCTTTGATGACTCTAGATCGTGGTTTGATTTAATGCTCCTGGTGATCAGAGAGACTAAAAGTTAAAGCACGCCATATGTGATCAGAGTTGAAAAAGATTTGAGCAGGGACTTTTGTTAACAAAATAAAAGCTTTGTAATTTCAATCCACCTCAAAGTAATTGCTGGAGAAAGACATCTTTTCGATTGTATCTTAACAAGGTACCTTGTACCTAAGTACTAACATTTGCTTAGTGGATTATTAATGTTTCAGCAAAAATTTCTTTATTTCCATTTGTTTCCATAGCTGCTTTCAAAGAGAAAATGCTTTTAGGGGGGCTAAATAGAAGTGAAACATTAGCCACAAAGTTTTGCATTTCATATATGAAAATCTCCTATCACTGCAGAGGAAGGGTATATAGAGAAGGCACCAGGTTCTTAGTCCCTTATTTGCAAGCAAATTGCAGCTTTGTGGTTTTGTTTGTTTTTGGTTTTTGAAACTTGTTTCATTAAGTGGATATTTTTTCTCCGCTTCTTCCCCTCCAGGTTTGTTAATGTCACTGTGATCTCAGAGAGGGAACCAAAAGCCAGAAATTCTTCCTCTCCGTGGTCTAAAATTCTTCCCTCTGGCAACAATTTTGTTTTTTAAAAAAGTCAGCAAAAATTAATTGTACTAACTTCTGATGTGATTTAGCATGTGGTAGAGCCCTTTATACCTTTAGAAACTTACATGATTTCTTATTGTGAAAAAACATCAATACCCTAAAATACATGATACAGCCTTATTTTCAGCTCTCTGGAGCCATATCTGAGGAAGAAGATATTTTACAACAGACGGTCAATAGGAGATAATTCATGTTGAAGACTTTTGAAAATCAGAACATTAATTTAAATGCCTAATAAATTTAGGAGAAACATTTTTAGGTATCCCTTCCTAAAAGAGCATGTATTTACACATGCAAATGAAAAGTTTGTTTACAAATAGAAATGGTGGATAGGAGGATGCATTAAGTTTGCACTACAGAACAACTAAATTTATAAAAATTATGTATTGGTGTTAGACACAGTATATGAGCTAAGTTTCAGTGATCCAGTGGGAAGGCGATGTCTATTGACTCGCTTTATGTTTTTGACTCTACAAAACTTTAAAAGGATTATAGATTTTTAACTTTTCCTTTCTCACATGACAGCAAACTATATCATGTAGGCTCCTCCCATAGTCAAGAAGTTTTAGATTAAATATTTTACTGAGTACTAGTTAGGGGGCAGTAAGAAATGTATGAAAAACTGTAGATTAAAATATATGCCAAATGTGGCATATAGTATGCAATTAAATAAAATCGTTGCTTAACATTTACAGTTTTAAGGACACTTAAAATTTTATTACTCCACAGATTTTTTTTTCTCGGAGAGGAGGGGTAATTCACCTAAACCCAGCTTTCACCTAATAAGCTATTTTAATAGAAAGCTTTTTTCTTCTTTTACATTTTTGAAGTGGACAAGAATCAAACAATGCTTATCTTTTTGAACTGATCTTTCAAGTATCAAAATTATAGGAGGAGAAGAGAAACAGGGGATGTGTAAACATCAATTTAATGAGACTGGATGGAGAAGCTGAAATTCTAGCCTTGTTGGCCAGGTCTATACTAGTGGGTGCTATTAGATTGCTAGAAGGGTCCCTGGCATGATTTTGGCCTGGGACAATTAGCCCTCTCCCAGTCAACTCCTGTGTATGACTCAGGAGTTTGCACGGACCCAGAGCTACTCCCAGGAGGCAGCTTGAGCGCAGCAGAGCAGAGGGGTCCCAAGCATTTTGAATTTACTGGCATAGTCAAAGCCACCTAAGTCAGCGACTAAACTCCCAGTAAGTTCAGCGTAGCCAGAATTTTACCTAGAGCTTTCTGTTTCTAAGGAGCAAACCCGCATGTTAGAGCTCATTAGTCTTTATAAGTTGACGCTTCATTGTTGATCTGTGTAAAATACAGTATTCGCCATATCTACTTCCTTATCGGCAGATATCAAGCTATAGAGGGCCATTAAAAATGACTGTTTTATTTACGGTCTTAGGAATGCCTCCTGAAACTTTAGTGGGGTGGGGAAGAAATCACTGTTCTGAGCTTTTCAAGACCATGGTGGGTTGCTGTTGTTGTTTGTTTTTTAAAGAATCTTAGGATGAACTGTACCTTAGAATAGAACTTTTTTTTAGTGAGGTGCTGGGAATCATATTTTGACATGTTTGTCAGCTTTTAAAAATGTGCTATTGAATCTTATCAAGCTGTGAAAAGTATGAATAATATGGTAACAAGTAACGTGATCTTGCTGTAAATCAGTATTTCAGAGTAACAGATCTCAGAGCCAGGAGAAGATGGAAGAAAGACATTTATCTGTAAACTTCTTAGCTCGACGTTTTGTCCTCTCTGTCTCCACAGTGCGCTGCATCTCACTGCTCTAAGAGGCGTTTAGATGCTTTATGGGCAATGTAATCCGACCTAGGAAGCTGGACACAGAAGCAAGTGGGGACAGGAAAAATGGAGAAAGTACGTCCAAGGTAGCACTTTTGGTTTTCCTGCAATTTCAGCTAAGAGTCAACATTTTCTATGGGAAATAGTGTGATTCACGAAAGAGTCATTCAGTAAAAAAAATAATCTGTCTGTAATAGTTTTGACTGAAGACTTTCTGTAAACTCTGATATTAAATTAAAGAATATCAGGGAGGATGAAACTCTATCAAGATTAAAGCTTTAGCAGTCAAACATTCAGAAGCACTCCACTTGTTTGCTGGAAGGGACATAGGGTTGTATTCATTGACTACAGACAGAATCACAAGTGAATTTTTGTCTACATTAGGAAAAGCGCTCTCAGATTTAGTTTCATTAGGAGTGAAATTGCTTGTCAGATATATTAAGATAGAATATAGGGTCATACTTTGTTATTTTTATTGATCAAATGTTCTATCTTCCATTTGCTCATGCATTCCCTATGTGAAAGAACAACTTACATCTGGAACAGTTTTCAAACTATTTGATGTAACCATTTTCAAAAGAAAACTAGGCTGAATAAAATAATTATTCAATCAATTGAAATTGGAGTTTATTAGTAACAGCTGACTCTTGTATTTCTGGCTTAGCTAGAAGGAGCCCTGTGATCCTTGCTACCTAAAGATTTTCAATGTAAGCACAAAAGGTATATTATTTGTAAACAGCAAGTCCTTTGCTGTTTTGAATATGTAAATAGTCTTAATACTAACCAGTCTTCTAAAGGTTATCCTCATTTCTAACTCATTTTATTTCTCTGTATACCTCCAAGAAGTTTTAAAGAGAGTAAGAGAAGCTGGAGATGATGGCAGCACCTAGTGGGTGCATGCCATGGCTTGGCTGGGACATCGATGATGGTCACTGCACAGTCCTTCTAGCCAGAGCCATGAGGTTTCCTTCACCAAGAAACCCTGGTAGGCTGTGTCATGCGGGGGTCTCACCCAAGACTCATGAATGAGCCTGCAAGGCTCCCCATGCCCAGCCATTTAGATGTAGCCACCACTGTTTCCTTCACTTACAGGGCTGCTGCCGCTGCTGTTAAAAAGAAACACAAAAGACTAAGTTGTTCAGATGCAACATGGAGAAGAGCCAGGCAAGAATCAAAAAGAAAGAAGTATGTTTTAGGCAGGAAATAGTGCGTTGTTTCAAAGGAATTTTCGTAATTTACTAATCCTACCGTCCAAAGCATTTTATGCAATTTCTTTTAAAAATAGAAAAACAATAATCCCAAACTACTTCATGTGAAGATTCTTCATGTTATTACTTGAGGTTTCCTCACGTGGACCTCCCAGAGCTTCATGGAAATTATAGATGGTACCAGTTCCTCCCTTCAGCCAACCTATTCATCACATATTCAGCCAAGCACATCAGGGTAATTTGGGGTCTTGGCTACATAAAGGAAAATGAAGCTGGATGCTTCATATAAATGAGTCAGTTTTTTCCCCCAGTTGACTATGTGACTGTCTTAGAAAGCTCTGATCTTGGTCACTTAACTCTGCAAAGTATCTTGTGTGCTTGAATGCCTATTTACCTTTCAAATACTGGGCCAATATCATGAAACCAGATGGAAATTCTTTGAAAACTGAGTAAAGGATAGAGTTACTCCGAAGTCAGTGCCCAATGAGCTGGGAGTTTAAGAAAAAGAGAACCAATTGAATAACTTTTTTCCAAATTTGGTATGTTAACAAAATTAATCCAGTATTTCCTCCGATCATCATAACCATATTCTTTTTATTTTCTATCTGTTATTAACTAAAAGAAAACAATGATGTAATTTGTCAGCCCATTAGTAAAAAGCACATTTTCCTTTGTCTGCTATTTTTTATCACCTATTTCTTTACACTTACTCCATGATCAAAACATAACAAAATGCAGTGTTCCACTTGGAGGAAATATTCGTGCTTAAACTAACAAGCAGTACATTCTATTCTGATGTAATTTTCTGTATACATTGCATAAACATACCCATATTATACATTCCAATGCAAAAGACATGAAAATATTGTAGTATCTGCTTTCCTTATTTTATACTATCTTAGCTTTCGTAGTTTCCAATCAACTGGTATTTCTCAAAACTTTTTTAATGAGGGAATGTTTAACTATCGTAATTTCCTAGATAAATACTTCACTAATATATACATATGCATGCATATTTATTCTTTCTTTTGATCCTCCTCAGCATTTTTATAGTACATTAGGAGCTGTACAAAATTATTATTTATGGCAGTAGGTAAACCTCTCATGGTTTTGTTTTAGGCTGCTATGTTCATTTCTATGTTCCTAATATAAACCAAAGATAGCTGAAATATGAGATAGGTGTTTTTTGATGTCTGCGTATAAAATCCAGTGCTACATGAAATCACTAAATGTATGACTATTGTAGTAGATGTAGTATCAGGAAAAAGAAACTTGCCTATTGCTAATGGTGAGGCTGTCCCAGTTGTCTATCAGAGCACATAAGCAAGTGCTTATTTTTATGCACAGAAGACAGCAGAACAAGCAATAGGCCTGAAATAAAGCCCATATTTCCATGGTGGATGGCAGTATTACGCTTCTTCCAAATGAAGAAGCTCTCAATGGGCGCTAAAAGGTACATGCAATAGGCATTACAGATCGTATACGGAAACAATCGTAATTTGCACATATATTGGTATGATTCTCACATCACTGCTGTATATAGGGAAGGTGAGAGCCACAACGATCAGTTGTACTGAGAAAACTGAAGGAACAGAAAAGCCACATCACTATATAGACTATATCATATCAGTGCTGCTGTTCTATAGGGCAATTCGGAGCAGAAGTCTTAACTGTAGGTAGTTTGAACTGACTTTTAGAGGAGCCTATACGGTGCTTTAGCCTACCTAGTCTACCGCTGGTCTTTGTGAATACATTCCCGCCTATCCATTAAAATAATACATTACCCAGATTACCTTGTGACTTTATCACTGTAGTTAGTCCTGTGCGCTGTAGTGCATTTGTGGCCATCTCCGATGGACTTCTCTTTACTTCTGAAATAGATATATTACATGTCCTGGTGATGTGTGTCTGAAGCCTGCAACTTTCTTGTGACTTTTGGCAACAGTATTGGTGTACAAACGTTATAAATCTGTGTGCTAGGTTTTACAGAACAGGACATTCAGAAATGATCACAGTATTGTGGGCTGATTTCAGCTATGGTTTTGATTAAAAGCTTGATAGAAACCTCAGAAAAATGACAACATGGTTCCATAGATAAGCTCTGCAACGTTTATATTCCACTTCACTGCACTGAGTTGATTCAGGGTGTATTTGCTTTTCCTGGCCACAGTTTAAGTGCTCAATAAAGTTATATTCTATTATTAAGTGCTGACTCTTTTTCCCCAGATGAATGGGTTTTGGTTGTCCGGAGAGATGAACTCTTTTGAAGAGGATGAAATATACTGAACTGAGTAACATCGCAGATATTGGGCTTTTGCCCTTTTATGGTATAAAGAAAAGAAAAGCTTTTTCCAGACCTGTGGCCTAAGATTATTTTATTCTTTGTGCAATTTCTTATGAGCCTTCAGGAAAAATCAGAGCATTTTTCCTAATGAAAAGGGTTAAATGTACCTTTCTTTCACAAATGCCCGTGAAGCAGACTTGACACTGTTAACACGAACCAGCAATGTAAATGAAAGGCTAGCTTGGTGTGATGATAAAGAGCTGAACAAATTGAAATTTCCTTACCCTATCATTTAGCAAATTTTGTGATTTCTAAATGATTAAATAATTTTATATATTCATTCTGTGCTGCTTAACTGATCACATGCTATTAACAAACGATGAATCAAACATGCATGATGTGGCTATGTATCTATAGAGCCACTCTAGCAGGATTCTGAACAGTACATTGCCTATCAAATAGCTTGGGATCAGGCTACTAAGTGTTCAATTTCTATTCGCTATCACTACATGACTATCTTAGTGCCACCTGATCATATTAGAAATGGTAGGGTAGCAACATTATCATCCTAGGCTTCATCACTGCATACTCATTGCATACTTATCATTTACCCATCTGAAACAGTGATACAGTCATTAGCCACATTGCACATTTAGGCCAGATATTGGCTATTATATTTTTTCTTTCTTTAACCAGAGGGATTACATATAAATATAAAACAGACACTGTTGCAAGAGTACTGGCAGAACAGAAAATATGACTCTATATTTGGAAAGACTCTCAGTAAGGAAAAATACATGTTGGCAATATTGTTTGATCTACATTTTAGGTGTGGGCTTGAGGATACACTTTGAGTGTAAACATAACATTCATGCAGGAATGTTCTCAGAAATAATTCTGTATGTCACATCTTTTTCTCTCCTCCTGTACTCATGCCAAATGCTGGACATTTCGGGAAGAGAGAGAGAGAGAGCGTACACGCACAACTAATACTTCCCAAAAGGCTCAAAGACTAAGAATAACAAAATTCCATACTCATACCTACAAAATGAAATTATCAGTGAGCAAATATCTGCCATCATTGAACAGGATACATCCTGAGAAAGCCTTCACCTTCCACCTGCTAGTGAGAGGACTGAACAGTCACAGGCCAATACTAAAGAGGAGTATGAGGACATCCTACTGACACAGAAACTAGCAGATGCTACTTCCTGTGTCCTTGCCATAGCAGCTTGTTTTCACCAGGAAGAACATTTACAGTCAGCTAGCTGTATGTCTTGCCCTTCAACTAGCAGGTGCAGGGTAAATAGAGTGCACATCTCACAGTCCAAACTATTGAAAGAATGACCTGTTCTCCTTCCACCTGGCCCTCTCCTTCGTTCCTATGTCTATCCTGCAGGACATCCTACTACCTGCAGGAAGGAAAATACCTCCTCCGGTTTCATGCTGCAGTCTTCCCCTCTCCCAAGGGATTTGTGACTGACAGCCTATCTCACTGAATTAAGCAGTAAAATTCCCAATTGCTTCCGTAAAGCTAGAACTTTTATCCTTGGAGTAGATCATCAGCTGGACATAAGTTTCAATTCAGTTCAAGGCAACTATTGTACCAGATGAGGATCTTCCCTGATATGTCTTTCCAGGCAAGAAAACTGTTCCAGTCCCATTTTACCTGTGCCTGCTGGGTCTTGAATTGCAGCAATCTGGCAATGGGAAAGCTAACAGCAATGGCCCAGTTTTATTATCAAATCTAGAATTCTGCACTGAGTTCATTCATCTGCAGAACATGACATTCCCCACTCTCTTTTGGCTTTTCAGCTGGAGGTGCACTTCTGCAAAAACTGATAGCTTGAGCATGCTGCTGGGAGTTTACAACTCAGTGCTGGCAAAGGCCAGAGCAGCTAATTTGTATGCAGTTAAAAAGGGGGAGGCAGCATTAGTGAGGTAAGATAAAATAGGTGCTGAGTCCAGTAAGCAGCAGTTGTAAGATCAAGTCATCACGTAAAACAGTCCACAGACGAGTAGGGGCAGGATCAGTGATCACTTTAGATTGAATCTGCAAATCATGAGGCCCCTGCAGGCAGTATAACAGCAATAACTATAGGAGGCCCCAAAGGCTGAAGAGCATACAAGCTGCAGATTGCACATCTGCATGCCTGACCCGCACACTTGCATGCATGCACCAGTGCTGCTTCAGCACTGGGATGTGCTATACGGTAGTGCTTTTGCTTCAGGGTGGGAGGAGGATCCCACTGACAGAAGATCTGTAGCATAAGCAAGCAACGTTTGTTTGTCTCCCAGCTTCATCATTGTGGCCTGAGAGATGACAGGCTGAAAGCACTAGGAAGTGCAAGCTGCTTTATGTAGGGGGAAAGACATTGCACAAGAAGAGGCAGGGTTTCTTTGCACACTTTTGTCAATACAGTTGCTTGTTGTTGCTTTCCTTTTGTCTTCATGCCTGGTTTTACCATTGCAGAGCGAAGGACAGAAGCATTAACAGCTCAGCCCTCGGACCCACGCCAAACTGCTTTCATGAATAATTCTTTCTTGTCCTGACCCTCCCACTACATGTACTCATGCTCCTTGCGGGCCAGTGAATTTTATCCTCACCAGTTACTGCTTTTACCAGTTTACGTTTCCACAGGGGAGATGGCCCCACCAAACATAGGCCTGCTGAACTGTTCTCTCCAGCTCTGCCAAAGGGACCAGTGTTTCTTCTTCAAATTAAAGCTAGTATCTTTTGCATCAGCATCAGCTCCTGTCAGCACTGCCTCTCTCCCAGAAACTGCCGGCAGTATGTGCACAGGCCGTGTTTGCACAGAAACATCTACGTGGAGTAGATTCCACGCAGATATTTGTACAGCCCCTGCTTTTATCAGTCTCTAGGGAAGATATATCAGTCCAGAAAAGAAACATCTATATGGATCCCGGTCCGAAAAAATATATGCATCTTTTCTGGGCCTTCAGAAAAAGATGCTGGAAATTCCGGGTGGCTGAAAGCTCTTTCCTGAGCACACCAGGGTGCTCTTAGTGGGTGCCTTTGCCAAACACAGTCATTGATACAAGTCTCGGAGATGGTAAATGTTTTGGCTCAGATTCCCCATGGCCTGTGTTATATTTCCATCTCAAAGACATGAGACTTGTATTCATGCTCCTAATCCCCTAATCAAATCTCATTCTGTTTGTCTGGATCATATCATAACATTCTGGTCTACAACAAACACACTTCTCAGTAACAGCGAACTTACTTCAGCTGCATTCGTGGGGCCCCAGCCCGGCTGAAGAATTGCTCTACAGTTATAGCAAATGGAGTGGTACCTGTGCCTGCTGCTATGAAAAGGTTTAACAAGGTGGATTGAAAATATTATTGGAGAATGTGGGCTGTAATGATTTTTACCTGGTGGGGAGTTTTTTGACTGAATGTTGTTTTATCATTTCAAATGTTACTTGTGGGAAGGGAATGTCACAGCTCGCCAAGAGCTACATTATGTCAGCTGCCATGCTCTATAAACAGATTACACACACCTTATATAAACAAACTGTGGTTAGCTAATTATCCCGAACAAAAATACACACATAGAGAAGAAAATTCATTTCAAAATGATTAATTATATAAATTTTAGTTTCACTTCAGCAACATATTTCCAATATCCCCATGTGTAGCTGCAGCTTAATAAAACTGCCTATAAGATTACCACCATCTAGTTGGTTTCACAAGTTCAGATTGTTGTACAGAATCATGCCATGTTGTGAATTCAGTACTAACCACATTATAAACTATGACCTAACTTGGCAGAGAGGATGTATATATTGTAAATAGATATTATGACAGGTGTATCAGCAAGTGCCAACAATCAACTATTTAAAAATATACAGTATCAAATGGCTATGGCCATAAATAAGCTAGAAAATTATAAGTGGCTTATTAAAATATTCAGCAAAATTTCTTTATTGAGAAGTTCATTTCTCATTACCCATATCATCAAGTAAAATTTTAGAAGTAAAATGCTAAGTCAGGCTAATGCATTTTACTCTCTTTTTCCACAAGTTATATGTGGTACATGGCCATAGATCCTTGGAAAAAATGGCTTGAGAGTACTACAATTACCTTTTGCAAAATAAGACAGAGATCAGTAGAAAACGGCACATCACTGCCTTGTATATGTCTTCCTTTAAGCTTTTAAAATCCGCGTTAAAGGTATGAAGACTAACACAAATATCACTTTAAGAAAAAAAAAAAAAAAGATATAACATCCAAGTAAGATCATAGAACTTTCTCTAAAAATAGGTTCAAAGCATGATTCACTGGACTTCCAGGACCAAGAGGCTCAAAGGAAGAGATTAACTAGTAAAGTTATTGATTTTAAATACATACTTCCCAGTGCTAATGTACAACATTAAATACAGCTAACAACTTAACTGATGTTGATATAGCCTACGAATGGTCCCCATATGTGGTTCCCAATTATGTGTATACTGGGTAGTATATTTATTTCAGCGGTAAATAAAATCTTAATTCAGCAACCCAGTGGTTTACCGATAGGACATGCGTGGATATCCAGCTTTTAAGAAAAACATTCATAGTGGTATTCTTAGCCACATTACAAAATCCTGCAGACAGAGAGTCCCTCACAAATTTCCATTGGAATTCCAGCCTAATATGGAACTCATGGGATATAATAAGGATTTGATTTTGTGACATCTAAGGCAAAGCATTGGTTACAATCTGCTAGAAGTTTGGCAAATCAGTACAGAATTCACATCATCAGCATATTCTGCAATATAATAAAAGTACATACCGGTCAGGTCACAAATCTCATGGAGTGTCACACGTTAAAGCTAATTGTAGCAAGAATTACGTCAATATAGCATACTAAGATCTTAGTTTATTCCAGTTATAGTTGAAGGCTAGTGTTCTCATGAAAGCATTACTTAAGAGAACTGAAGCACTAAATCTAATTATGAGGTACTGGAGTTATTCTCAGTTCTAAAAGTTTGTTTCACGTTGTTATACCAGGAAGTATTTACAAATACATAAGAAATTATTACAGAGGAATGAAAACAGAACTTTCCATTAACTTCTAAGATCACAGTTAGATGAGTATACTGCCTAATTTAGGAAACCTCTCAAAAAAAGAAAAAAGAGAAAATTATAAAAGGGGAAACATTACTTAAATATTAAAGTTGCAAAAATTAAGAAAAGTTAGGATAAGATTGCCCATGTGGCTAGAAGCTACTCTCTTTCTGCAAGTATATGAAGAGATTGTGAAATTAAAGACAATAATGTACTATTTTTTCTTCAGGGCCTCTGTCTGATTGACTGTGGAGAGGAGATCATTACCTAGTGCTAATCTGAATGTGGGTACCTATTGCTTGCAAAACCTCTGCTTGCATATTTGCTGCAGAAGTCAAAAGAAACACAGGGTATGGTGTAGTGAAGTGTTGGGAAAGAGATGTGGTTCTCACAGTAAGTTACTTTTATGCTCCCTGAATGACTAGATTCACCTGCCCCAAAGTTCCTAGCTGTTGCTCACCAAGACATGATATCCAAATACATCACGGTGGTCACTTGGTTGAAGTTGCTTATCACTATGTGTTCAAGTCATGACCCTGGAACTGGGGACCCAAAATGAATGCACTAGTTAAAAAAAATTTTTTTTAAATCCATCTTAGTATTTTAGTATTTAGATTAATACTGTTTGAAAAATCTTGACAATCTTTTTTACCTCATGGCATGTTAAAAAAAGCAGTGAGGTTTTTTTAAAGTATTTTTTTAATCTAAGTGATGAGTTTCACAGAAACCACTATGAAGGGAGTAGCAGGGTTTTTTAGCAAGGTAGTACACAGCAAGGCCGGTAGAAACACAAAGCAGAGAAATGATCAAATGGTTGTTTATTAAGGAAGTATTCCCTACACTGAATAAGCTAGAGATCTTGTAGGGAAGAGGTACATGATTACAGAAGTTACAGATAATCTAAAAACAAACCACTGGAAGATTAAATTTATTTTGAAAAAATAAACCTTAGTTCTGGTATTTTCTAGTTTACAACTGCGTGAGCTTGCATCCAAAGGCAATCTACTATGTCTGTAATTTATTTGCTTTGGAGGGATGGGTTAAATCTATAACTGAAAAACAAAATTCTCTCCTGTGTATTCTTAAAAGGTGCAATCCTAGGCAAGATTTTCAAGATTCACAGCTCGAACTTTATCTGAGCTGCAAGTGAAAATATTAGTGGGTTGTCACTTGTTACATACACCAGGTGGAGGGGACAACACCTGAAGTTTGGTCGATAAGTGGCTTAGATATATATCTGCTGAGAGCAGAGAACCAGGGAGACTAAGGAATCCCAGGCTCAATACTCAACAAGTTCCCTAGTAGTGATGGTTTTTTTCCTACTATTCTCAAACCCGCCCCAAATTTCACTATTTGTTCCATGTTCTTTTCATACTTAAGCTAACCAGATATTCCTTCTCCCACTTCATCCACGGCTTTCAGTGGCTGCTCCAGGGCTTTCCTAACAGGGGAGACTTCCGGGGGTGTAAACACAATACATTGGAGGCTTCAGATTTTATGGTTTTCTCCCTAGTAGTTTATAAATGAAAGGGAGTTTTGGATCCAAATCAAGGTCTGCTGGAGACTGCAGCTTCTCTTTTCCCTTCCCCACTTACTACACCACCTCAATAACTTCAGGCAGGAGTCACAAGGCTCCTGCACTCTCCACCCCATATCACTTGCACCCCAGAAGCTGTAGCCTGAGGATGAGGAGAATATGATGCACACTTCCAAACAGTACCTGAAGCAATCAGCTGCCTCTGTGGAGTGGCTCAACAGAGCAGAACATGAAAAGCGAGAAAAAACACACGAACTTGGGAGGCAGATGAACGAGGGTGAGCATGCAGCTAAAATACGTAGGGAATAGGGCTGGGGCTTGCAGCAGAAGAATAGAAGAGGTAAGGAGCAATGGTAGGATTTGTGATTGGAGATGTGTGAAAAGAGGGAGGAGGACATAAGGCTGATGATGGAGCAATGGACTTAACGTACAGCAAGCTATCTATAAACTTTACTTGGAGTCTTGCCCATATTTAAATGACTACTTTCTTGTTACCACATACTGCAACACAAAAATAAAAGCTAACCAATAACTACAAGTTACCAGTAAATATTCAAAGCAATGCACTTATTTTTCATGAGTTACTCCAGCAAGGTAGGCAAAAAGAGAAATGCAGAGAGGCAAAGCTCCACTAGTCCAGGATTTCAATGCAGGCTTGCCTGACTCCCAAACACACTCGCTCTTTCTAGCCCCACTGTGCTCTGGTTTTCATTCAGCATATTTTCTATGTCAGGTGGTTTCCAACAAAGCCATTTCATGAAGCTCTGATCACGCGTTATCATCTGCCAGCTGCACCATGCAGCATGTCACTGTTCTCGGCACAAGGAAGAAGGGAAAGAAGGCTTGCCTGTATGCAGTATTTTGGTCTTGTGCTGCAATCCTTTCTCACCTGTCTCCTATACATATATATGTGCACAGAATAGCAATATTTAAGGCTACTTAAGTTTATTGATTCATAAGGACAGAGAAAACCAATTTAGTCACGGAATACAACCTCCTGCATATGAGAGGCCATATTAAATCCTGCATCTAAGCAAGTGTTGGCCTTTCTAACAGTATTGCCTTACTAAAATACCCCAAATACCCTCCCTTCTCCAGCTGTTAAACTTCTACTGTGGACATACAGTGTATCATTTAACATTATCCAGGAGTAGCTTAAGGGTTAAACTACAACCTTTCCTTCTCCATAAAAGCAGGGAAATCTCTAAGCAACTGACAAAAATCTTCTTAGGAATTGTTATGTTCAGCAGTAACAGCTGAAAGCATTTAGTTTATGAGCCAGTATTCATCTTCAAAGACTTCATTCTGCCCAGAAAAGAAAGAACAAGAGATCAATTAAGATCTCATCCAGTGTGCTAGTAACAGTGGGAAACATACCTCACACAAGTAAAATAATCTTGGAATACATCCTAAGCAAATCAAAGTCTGATTTTCACTTTCTTACCTTTCATAGAGTGTACAGATGCTACTTCACATGGAGATGACCAATTTGGGGGAAATGTGAACAAAAAGAATTTGAGGTACAATTGTGAATAAGGCAATTAAATGTAAGTTTCATCATTATTTAGCACACATTGTCCAGGTGGCAGATGAGCAGTCCTTCTCCTCTTTTATAGTGAGATGTCATTCCTATGCAAAACCTACCATGTACAGAGCCCAAAAACTGCATGTGGGACACTTCCCCATTTAATCCGCAGTGCCAACTCCATGCAAGCTGTCATTTTTATGTTAAACATGGAATTAATTATAAGATTATAAGATTTCATAGCAAGGGTTATAAAACTACTGTTTATTCATCTGAAAACGCTTAATTACATTTATTTATAACAGGTTTTCATATTTTGTTTAGCACATTCCATTATATTCCATGAAGAAATACTGTTCCCTTTGACATGGGACCCAAGCATAGGTCTGGGAGCCATGCCTGAATTTTCCTGAAGATGAAAGTTGCTCAGCTTACAGTCCAGCTTGGCTTGCTGTAAAAGTTCAGACAAAGACTCTTACAGTGGCGAGAATTTCCTCTAACCTCTGAAAAGAGAGTTGGTATAAGCTCCTTTCTAATTTTAAAGGTAGTCAAGAGCTGGTTTTCTGCATGGAGAATAATGGGAACAGACACTGGTTTTCCACTGGTTTTCTATGTCAAATTCAGACCATTTGCAAAGGCGGGCTGTGTTTTTGGGGGGGGTCCATTTTACGGCCACTGTAAATTCTGTGTTCCAAAGTCCTGAGACTAAAAGGATTGATGTAAGAAAACGTATAACATGTAACTGCGGCCCTTATAAATCTTAGCTGCACACAAAAGAGCAAAGAAAATAGAGACAGTGAACAGACTTTAAGACCAGAGGAATAAAAGAAAGTTTACTTAGAGGAGGCTCACTACCAGACTGGTTTGACTTGAATGACATTTGTAATCTGTAAAGAGGCTATGTTATGTGAGGTGAATACAGAGAAATATTCCTCGGGGGGAGAGAATGCTTTTTAGAGCTTTCTTGTGACTCTAAAAGTACTTTCTACTGTGGACTAAGATGCACAGCACAGAATTACAATTCTAAAAGCACTTACAAAGATTGAAAGTAAATAATCCAATAGAGTATGCACCAACAAGCATATCAGGTAAATTATATCGGTCGCAGTTTATTTGGCTATTTTTAATGAAAAAACTTGGTTAAACTATTTAAATAAATGAACCTTTCCCCTCTCTGGTTCACTGTGCAAGCAAATGCTTCTGCTAGCACAAGGCAAGGGAAAAACAGGGCAAAAGAAAGTGGCTGGACAAGACATTTTCAGTCCTATCGTGTCCACTGGGTTCTATCAGCTCAAAATAGAGATGCGACTACCGCAATAATCCAGTTTTGAGTCCAGGCTTTGATTTTTCTTTTAGGGCAATAATTCAAACACCATATGGTTAATAAACAGCATAAACATCTCCATACTATTTTCAGACATATTCTTCCACAGATTTTTAGGAGAGATATACCTAAAGATCTGTACTTGTAAGGCCTTTTAGAATGCTCTTTCCAGTCCTCATACTTACTGCAGGCAGGCAAGATCCTTTTCAGCAATTCAGTTTAGACAAGCTGTGGAGAGCCTCTCACAATATTCTTCTGCAAGGAATAAAGTCATGAGCACATTTTGGAGGAAAAATGATATTATTGTGGAGAGAATTGATTTGAACTACAGTAGTTAACAGAAAGTTAATTCCAGAGCTCTGACTTTGCAGACACAGTTAGAGCTCAATTTGGTCTTAGAAATGAGGAAAGTGGTTAACCGTTTCCAGCTGGGCCAACACAACAAGGCCACTTTCAAAAGAAACTTTTACTTTGAAATTTTTAAAAGAAGTGACACCCATAGGTCTTACTTTACCAATTCTTCTGTAAGAGACCACCATTACATCTTATTTTTACATGTAAGTACATATAAAATCATATTTCTACTTGGGTCTGAACATGTTTACACAGTCATGACGGTTTTGGAGAAATACAGATGTTAACGTCCTGCTCAGTGCAGGTGCATTACAGTCATGCTTTTTCTTTATAATAGCATGATTCATCTCATTTAAGACACAAAAATGAAGACAAAAACCACAAGCAGTGATGTGCTACATTTCAGTATCCTGTATATAATCCCTGCAGGAAGAATGCCTGCATAGTTTATAAAACCTTCATCTTTTTTATCCATTCTAAACTTCCTGAGAGTAATTTTATTAAATACGAACAACTCCCAAAGAATTCTTCTCCTGACCCAAGACAACTTCTTTTTCTTCCCCAAAAAGCAGATTGATAAGAAATCCTACTTGCACGTTCAGCTTCAAAAGCCACTAGACATTTCAGCATGTGGGATGGGTTGATGCTTTTGGCAGGATATATTTCATTTTATTGTAAACTGTGGAAAAAGGCAACAGCACCTTGAAATGGAGCAGCTGTTAATATTTGTGGCAGCTATTGGTATGGTTTTTCACTAGTACATGGTGGGTACAGACTCAGATTACAGGGTTGAACAATTTGGTATGTAGATAATAGGAAACCGTGGTTGGATAATGTAATATGGTAGTGCCAAGAATTAGCATTATAAGATGTCAGCAACTTTTTATTGAATTATAACATGATTTTCTAGGTACCAAATACAGTGCAGTCTCAGTGCTACTACTTTACACTTTCCCTGTGTGCTTTTCATCTCAGAACTTCTAATGACACTTTACAAAATAGAAGTGAGATACAGAATACTCTTCCTCTGGGGTGAAACTGAGCAGCTGTTTAACATCACGTTCAACAGCACAGTTTAGGACATCAGTTGCTAATGTGGGAAAACACACCCAGATGTTGACTCCTTGTCATTTTAGGATCACATCTTGCTTAGATACTCATGCTCAGAAGACTGAATTTTTTTATGCCTTTAAAAAATCTCTTTTCCCCTCAAATTCAAATACAAGGGGAAGCCATTATTTTTTCTACACAAAAGAAAAAGATGCATATATGGCTTTACCGACATTTCTTAAAATCCCTGGTTTCAAGACTTTGCTTTCTCAGTCTTCAGTACTGTGGTGACCCATATATGAACACTGGCACCTCAAAAGGCATTAGGAAGGTGGAGGAGAAAGGATTTGTGGCCTTTACTTCCAAATATAGAAAAATCAGAAGGGATCTTCACAGGGGTCATGCAGATGTCCCCTGCATGACCTTAAATACTGGTCCTTAAATACTGGCAACTAATTTTGCTAGCCCCTCTAAAAATTGCCTCAAAACCAGAAACTGATTTTCCAGGCTAAAGCAATTTCAAATCCACAAAGTAAGGTAGTAAGTCCTTACTTAAGTCCTTTAAATTTTTATTTTGAGATTCTTTTACTCACAAAGTAATTTTAAATCATGTGCCCACATGCAAAGATGGAAGGAAGTCCAATATGCCTGTTCATGAACAATTCTTCCCCATAGATGCTGTGATTCAGAGACGCCAAATGATCCCAGGTGCTCTGCCTGACTAGAAAGGCCATAAACTGCTGCTTCATATATAAAATATATGTAAAAGGTATTTTATATCCTGAGCCAAGGGTAACCCCGCTACCAGGCACACAGCTAGAACAAGGCCACAGGAGCATGCAGAGAGCTGCGCTTTAGGAGCACCACTCCAGACTAGGCGGCAGCTGGCTCGGTCCTTATCGATGCCCCGTTCATTCAGACTGCCTGAAGACCTTCATTGGCTGTTGCCAAGGCACTTTGCTAGGACTTGAGCTTTGCCACAGGGGACTGTTTCAGAGCTCAGTACAAGCCTATCTAGCTAAGCAGGGCCTGGTTTATTGCATGTAAGCAAGTCTGGCCAGGAGCACAGTCTAGTGCTTGCCTGACCAAGTAAATATACCTTAGTTTTAGCCTGGAACCACACAGAATAAGTATGACTACAGAATAAGCTTAAAAGAAATAAGAAATTCACAAAACAGTGAAACTACTCCATGTTGTTTAACTTGGTGGGGCTGGGGGGAGAGAAGACAATTAACTTGAGTGTCTAATTTATGCATCCATTTTTGCCACATATTTTTGATACTTCATCACACTTCTCCAAAGCCCAAACACTAAGTATTCAGTTTCGTTTACCAGTTTCAGCTAATCTCTTATCTATGGGTTGCATTAGCAAGGGAACAACACTTCAATTGATAATGACATACCAGCACTGTCCCAAAGCAGATGTTACAAGGATATCACCCTTAAGGCATGGGTTTGGACAGGAGACTGATCCCCATGAGACTGTCATATAGTGCTATTAATAATCTTCCATTTCTCAGAGTTCTTGGCTCAGTCCTGGAAAGCTCAAGGATTGAAACAGACCTGGAAGAATTTCTCCCTAAGGACTGCCAGGAGGACAGCTGCTTCAGGGAAATAAAAAGGGGGAAAAAAAGCAGTCACCCACACTGCATAGTGGAAATGGGTGTAGTTCAGTCAAGAGAGAAATCACAAAATTAATAGAGAGTTCTGCTGCTAGCTGCGAAGTTTTGATACAAGGTGATTCTGAAGCTCTGAACAAAGTAAAAGGTCTTAGAAAAACCTGGCTACAGGGACTAAAAGGCTATGATTTCCTTAATGACATCCCCCCAAAATATTTTTGCATATGACAGTGGTTTAAATCAGAGCCTTGGAAATGATATTTTAACTAGAGTTAACTAATACAGCTAGATACAAATGCATACCATGTGAAAACTCAGGGCAACTGAAGCTTTCAGTGCAAAGGGACAGGCAGACAACCTGCAGACAAAACCCCAGGCAGACAAAAACGTGTTCAGCAAGGTAAGAAGGGAAAAAACATTTCTGAAAAATATTTTTTCTTAAATCACATCAATGATATTAATTTTAAAACATTTAAAAACAGCAAGCAGCAGAGAGCTAGCTAAACAAAAGCACCACTGTACCGGAGCAAATCCTTCAGACAGCCTGGGAGAACATATGATGATCCAAACAGTCTTATCTGTATTCTCCTAGTAAGAAGGTTTAAAGGAGGATAACAAGGTTAGAAGGAGGGTTTCAACTCTTTTTTCTCCATCACCTCTCCAGAAAAGAGCAAAAAAAGGGGGGGGAGGGGTTAGAAAACACAAAGACAGAAAAACAGTTTGCTGGGGAGAGGGGAAAGATTCATCCTTCAATTACATGAAAAGCTCTTGTCAAGAGGAAGAGAATCATCTGTTCTACTTGTTCATGGTGGAAAGAACAAGTAGTGACAGCATCAAAGGTTAAATATTAAGAGTGAGCATCGGAATAGATTTTCTGGGAAGGTCGTGGAAATGGAAATCATTGGAAAAGGTTAGACAAACATCTTTCAGGAAAGAATGTACATCTTAACTTAGGGACTTCATGACCTCATAAGGTCTTTTCCAGGCCTATTTTCTACAATTCAACAATTTATTCAGTGAGGACGAACTTTACAACTTTTCCTTTGAACTCCTCTAATGTCGTTAAGATTATCCAGACGCTTTATTCTAACAGTTCCTCACTACGCAGATAACCAAGACAGAGTTTGTAGGGAGAGATAACATATCTTATTTTTCCAATGACATCAGTTGGTCTACAAAGATTTGGGGGGGCTTGGGGGACATGTGGTTTTCTGAGGACAGGAGATGCTAAAGCGGTACACTCCCATTGTTTAAAAAGACTGTGAGATGCCACCTGGAGAAAAGTGGATGTACTTTGTGCTAGCTTTTAATATGAGATCATGATATTACATCCATTATGTGGAAATGGCAAAAGTTAGTAGGTTAAAGCATCATATTTAATACCAGAAACAGATTATAGTTTAGTTAGTTAGCATCTTCACTGCTCCAGCAAACAATGTACATTTACCTGCATTGTTGCTTCTAATCCATATTTCACGCTGAGATGGGGGAGATGTAAGGCTGCAAGGTAAAAAGTTTGCTCATGTGATTTGAACTATGATTTTTTTCCCCTGTCATTACCAGGGGAATAAGATAAGGGGCAAATAGGGAGAGTAGAGAATTCAGGCATCACCATCAGCGTATAATCAAGGTCTCTGGTGACATGGAGAGACAAGCCTCAGAATGCTCTGCCAACATGGCTGCTGCTCACATTTCTGTAATATAACTTCTAATATGTGCCCTTATATTCTGGTTGTGACAAATATTCACCTGGCTGTGCAAGCTCCATTACAAGAACAGCTCTTTCTTCCTATCATAGTCCGCACCTGAGGACATCAATGGAAGGGAGAAAGCAAACACTGGCAAGGATATTTCATGAAACTACAGTTTAGCCTTCTCTGTTCAGAGGAGATTACTACAAGAACATGCTATGCAGAAAAAGTACTCATAGGAAATTTTTGCATGTGATTATTCACATTTTCACTGCCTACAAGAAGTATAATCATTTCGGTCACATGGAAGATAACAGTGCTATTGTACAATACTGTACCTCCCACTTCACCTAAAATAAAACTAGATTCCGTCAATGTAAGCTGATGCCTGTACCCTTCTTTACAAATCTTTTATTTCCTTGGCATTGTTCCCTAGTACATAATCAGGCCCACACTTCACCCTAGGTATGTATTTTCTATTCATCTCTGTAGTGGTCAAATGAAAGAATTCAGGAGATCCTGCTGGAAACTGTATTCTACAAACTTTACACATCTGTTGAGACTGAATTTTCCTCAATCTTCCCTGAATAAGTTTTCAACAGATTTATTTTTCTCCTTTCCAGGAATACATACATTCTAGTCTGTTTCTACGTCCTTGGTTTCAGTTAGAAAAAGTCTCTATCCGCTAGATTTGTGCTCTTGTACTTTATAGGCCTTGATATGTGCATATCAAATATTTGAAACATGATATTCAGCAGTACCTATACCACTAGATACTAATTACACTACACCATTGCAGACCAGTCTATTGGATCAACTTTTAACTAGCCTTTTTCCTCTGTTACAAACACCATGAAAGAGTGGATACTGCCACTGAAATTCCTTTTATATGCAAATCAACAAGTCTAGAACACAAACAAATATAACTTGAATTGTAAGCTATAGCCTACAGACTCCGTAGCATAGGCTACAGTGAAGCATAGACTTCTCCCTGGTGATCTTCTCTTTTACACAGATCAAAGAGTCTAGCCTTTTATGGGAGCCAGGTTAAGAATTAAAAGATAACTCAGACTTATTCAAGCATAAGGCTTCCATAATACTGAGAATGGAATGAGAAAGCCTTAACAAAGGCCGTAGAATGGCATTTCCACTCCTCCTTTAAGCTTAGGATAAAATCATATTCTCAGTGAAAAGTATATTGAAAGAAAAACACTTCTCTACTAACTAATAAAAAATTTAAGACATTTTAGCTGTACTAAGTCTCTAAAATGTATATCTGTTTGAAGGAACTAAGCCTTCACTTCCAGATGGATCAAGTTCGGCACTTATTAAAATTACACCAAACCAGTTTATAGAACAGAAATGACGTCCTTATTTATTATCCAAGTATTTTTATCTATTGCTAGTGAATACATGGGGTCAGCTGTACCTTTGTAAGAAAATAAACATAGGAAAAAGATTCAAAGTGACTTCACATGCAAAAAGCTCCCATCTAAGCAGACTAAGTCATTTCTGGAAGACTTCAAGAGGTCTTCCCCTATAAAATGGCTCTGTATTAACTGGCTACAGCAGCATTTGCCTCTCAAAAGTGTGTCTTAAAGACAGCAGTGGACTTCAATGTCCATATCAGCCTCCTGCAGTATAGCAAGACATTGACTCAGCATCCTGAGCAATTATGCTGCAACAGAGAGACACTGGAACTGCTAAACAAGCACTGCAGCATCAGCGTGGAAGAAAGATATGCCAATAAGAGAAGAATGCTGCGGAACACTATTTGTCTCCAGCTCCAGACTCAGATTGGCTACACCGGATAATTTGATTACACCAAATGATGCAACACTGACTTCTGCATTCTCCCAGATTAGAAATGGGCTTTACATTTTATGAAAGTAGAACAGTCCTCTGGACCTCTATCCCCTAATTTATTTTAGGTATTACTAGTTAAAGTAACATCTAGTTACCAGGCATAATTAGCTGAAGGAAACAAATTTGTTAAGCAAAATAAGAAGTAATTATTTAGATAAGGTGCTGCTACATGGCAGTCTACAATTACTGGAGCAACACGCTCAAGCTGTTCTCTCCCCAGAATACACAATAGTTTTGTTTTGTTTTAAATTTCATATTAAGAATAGCTTATTAATTTAAACTTCTTCAGGTAAAAGAATAAGAGTGAAAGCTGTCTTTGGCTAATTTTCTTGTTGGCCATGCAGAGCAAATAAGATTTGCTTTACCATTTGCATTACCACATTGTAAATGCCCCTCAAAATCATAGGTAGAAGTCATGCTATTTCAATAATATATTAATGTATTTACCTAGCTAAATATTACTGCATATTTCCCACCATTTCCTTCATACTCCATATGAATACATATTTACGTATCAGTAAGCCCAGTAAATTCTTCTGCCAGAAGTTTGTTCTACAATATCCTTATTTATTACATACAATATTTCTGCCTACTAAGTAGGCAGGTCTGAGAGAAGAGAGGAAGATAAAAGAAGAGCAGAAGAAAGAGCAATATCCTTTTAATCTTCTGTGGGCTCTTTGTGATGTCAGTTACTAATAGATTTCCTCTCTCAAGCAACTAGTTGCAAAGATAGATCAGCAGAGAGCCACGCACTATGGGGGGGGGGAGGATGGTGAAACGGCATCAACCTCTTAAGACGGTATTCCCAAGCAAGCCAAAGCTTGCAGGGACAGCCATCCTTTGGGGTATCTGCAGACCAAACCACAGGACGTCATTTCTTCCTGAAAAGAGGCGTTGATTTAAAGTCAGATGCACAGAAAGAAAAAAAATTATTTTGTTCCCAAATACCTGTGCCAACAAGTTGCATAGCCCATGATTTTTTTGTTCTGCTGCCTGTTTATCAGCTGGGAAAAAAAGGCTATATTACCAAATGATAGTTCACAGAGTTTCTTCAGAGTGCAATCCAATAAGGTACTATTCCATTGCTGTTTGCCATGTTTCAAATGAGGCATTTCAGAAAGGAAAATGGACAGTGTAAGTGATACATCATTGGATTTGCCTTCACCTACAGAAAAATCTAAAGTTCATAGAAACACACAGTGTAAAGCCCTGAAAATCAAGATTGTCAGAGAGAAAACAGGTAGATGAAACACCGCAGAAACAGCCTGGCTGCTGTTTGGATGCTCCTAAAAGGTCTTCTTGAGCCCAGCCTCCCTGAATCCCAGAGTCCTCGTCAGCGACTGCCTCCAGACTTTCTCTCTCGGGAGATGCGAGAGAACAAGTTTGCCCTGAAGTTCAGCTGGGACTATGAAACAGGATATCTCTTCATCAAAAATGGAGCCAGAAAGGAACCCAGAAAGTTATCTAGGCAGTTCTTCACTCCAGTGCAGGATCCGCTATGCCACGCCAGTCCAGGTAGAATCCAGGCTGTTTCTTCTTGTGTGGGGAACAGTATTCAAGGAAGCATAGAGGACGGTTGCAATACGCACCATCGACAACATTCCTTGTCTTATTCTGGTACTTCATGGGTGGAAACTTGCTGCAATGGAACACAGGCTGAACATGATAAAAGGCAGGAATTAAGCTGAATTAAAGGGAAAGTGCCAGCAGCTAAGTTATTTCTATATTTTTACAATGTAGAATAACATCATTTAGTTTGCTGGAAGTAAAGGATGTCAAATCACTTTCCAGCATTCCCTCTCTCACAAAATTTCACTAATTTTCCCATTGATAACTACCACCCTCATCCCTCTTTGTAAATGCCCTTTTGTGATGGTCCTTGCTGTGATTTAGACACATTAGGATTGCAAACATGAACAAGTACCTCTCTTTTTTCTCATGCTATGTAAGTATAGCACATTTAAACTAATAAATGTTCATTCTTTCATTTTTTTAATAGTTTTGTTGCTGATAATGGGAGTTTCTGTACTTACCTGTTACATTTGCCAAGGCTCTTCTCTAGCAATTGATTTGGGGATTATATTTCAGTGTATCCTGGATTAATATTAACTTGTAATTCTAAGTCACTTTTGTCTTGCCTGATTGGAATCATTTAATGTCATTTTAAAGGCACAGCTTTGTGTTACATCATTACACTGCCAGATTTATAATAGCCAATGAAGTCATCATTATAGCTTCTCATAATTTTCCTCTTTCACTAGTGGTCTAATATCCCATTAGTCCTATTTTTCAACTATGAATCTAGCTTTTGGACAGGTAACCTTTACTTAGAATACAATATTTAACTCACAATAACAGTAAGAATTACTTTGTAGTGACATTTTGACTAATAAACCACAAATCAATATTAACAAATTCAAATATATTTCAGATGCAATGGAAATGAGAAATAGCATTAAAATATAAGGGTTAATGTTGAAAGTTTTGCCAATGTTTCTGCAAGAACTATAATTCTCTTCAATTTTTTTAATTATAGTTCAAAATCTTGTCATTTATTCTGTTTGTACCTATTTATAGCGTAGAAGTTTCTTGATATAAGAACTTGCATATGAAGTTAGAGTCAGCATCACATGGAAGAAAATATATATTGCATATTGTGTTTTCTGCTCTTCTACCCTTGTTAAGGAGTGATTCAATAGATTTGTGTTTATGCTGTTATGTCTAACATCACTGGTATATAGACCAGGTGTGAAATGAATAACTTTCTGTAAAATGATTAACTTGGGCTGCTCAAACAATTTGAGCTGTAAAGTATACCTTGGACAAACTGTGCCCTTATATCTTCATGCTTACTGTAGGCTCAGTCATGGTGTCTCATTTGCATTTTCTCAGTTTAGGGTCTCTTGGATGACAAACAGGGCCACGTTCATCTTCTTTCTGCCCCAATGTAGTGTTTGAGGCCCAAAATATTTATTTTTGTTTCTTATCATTTAGGCTTTTTAAATGTGTGTGCTGAATGATGGCACAGTTTTGATTGATGACGAAAGGTTCACATTAACATGAAGTAGGAGATGAACAGCTGACCATGGCTGTCAGATAGGACTAGGCTTTCCTCTAAAAGGAGGGTTCTTTGTCACAACAAAAACTAACAAGCAATATATCTGTCTGCAGAGATAATTTGCATAGATATGCCTCAGTGGGTTCTGAAATTAATTTCAGATCAACAGTCATGATATTGTGCCCTAGGCTAATACAGCCGTTGCGGATAGATTTTTGTTGTCATGGTTTCTGACATTTTTGTAAGTGAGGAAAAATAACTTATTGACAACCTAATCATGTGAACAATATTCTCTGTTCCAAACTTCAGATGTGCTTAAGAAATAAACAAGCATTTGTGTGTGGTCCTTCCCCCCCTTCCCTGCTTAACAGTGATTCTATCTATTTCTTGAGGGATAGAAAAAGTAAAATAATGGAAACATGGTGGCTTGGAAAAGTAGTAACAAGTCATAGAATGAAAAGAGAGAAGGAGGAAAAACATGAAGGACAAACCAAACTGAGTACTACCCTTCACCAAAGTTTCCCTGGATATTACAAAAAAACTATATGATACTATTACATACTTTTTCATTTATTACCGTTCTGCACATTCAGCCATCATCTCCACACATTAGAAATCCTCAAAGTTCATTTCAGAGCTCAAATGAGAAATAACGATGGAAAGGTTGCTCTTTGTATAGCACCCAGAGTATTGAGGGGCATAAGCGCTCTTCAGGATCTCTCTGCAAACTCTTCTGTTTGCCACTGGACAAACTGTTCCTTCCCCACCCACACCAATAACTATTGTCAATGTAAAGAAGAAACACAAGTTCCAATTTCTACATTTAAGTTTTTAGGTCCAGGATTAAATTTACAAAATTTCGCCATACATATTTTTGTATCCTTGCTTACCTTTCAAAAAAAAAAGGGGAAGAGTGGAGGATATAATACTCCCCCCCCCAAAAAAAAGTATAGCTTTCATAAAACAAAAAGTTGAGTATCAGTCACTGCTTTAGCTATATTTTACATGAAAAGATCAAATGCCCATAACCCTGACAACTTAAGATAATGAAAAAAATATAAACATGAGCTTTGTCTTTTGTTATGGGGTCAGGAGATACAATCACTCACTTAAACTATTAAGTGTAATGCATACAGGCATAGGGAGATGAAAAGTGCCAGTTTAAATTAGCTTGACCTGCAGTGTTGACTCCTGGACAGATGGCATAATATACCCTGACTTCATTGCCGAGGCATTAGAAGTACACAGCAAGAGTCCATTGTGATATTAAGAAAAAGCTCAGAAGCAAATTCAGACTGAGAACCAAAAACCTGCTGGCCCCCCATGAGGCTCTTGGCTTTCTTTTACCAGGCCTATTACAATACAGAATGAAGCCTTCTCAGTTTTAGCTAAAGCAACATAGTGCTCAAGCAATGAACAGTCACTTTCTACTTCGCCATCTAGTAGACTTTGAGATTCAGAGTCCTAAACACTAGGTTGACAAAGGGCAAACCAATCAAAGGCAATATATTCTTTCTAGGAAAAAGAAAAGCTAACTGTATCAGAATCCCACTCTTTGACAAAACTGGCAATCCGTTTAAGAACTACACAGGCATAAAAATTAGGTAGATCTGTCAATCTGCATAAAGTATTTCTAAAGTGACAGCCAGAGTCATCGAAAGAGCTGTTTCTACCCATAAAACTTTCTAATGTTAGCAGAAACTGAAGGAACTCCCCCTCCCCTCCCCATACACACAGGTCTTTTTAGTAGATTTTAAATTAGAAGAAAAACAAAGTGCTTATCCAACTTCCCTTTTGCATTCATTCTTGAAATTGTGAGGGATGTCTCTGAAGCGAGTAGGTAACTCACTGTCTAACATCCTGAGAAACAGAAGGAGGGGTACAGTGCAGTGCAGAGCACTAACAAAATAGCAGGGTATGTAAAAACGAAGAACTGAAGGCTAATGGCATCTCAGCAAGTGAAAGGCAGTTGGGAAAGAAAAGCAATTAGCCATTTTTGCAATGCGGAAAAGTTGGCATCATGAAAATGGTTGGCTCCAAATACCAGTGATTTACTTCCAGCAAAGTCTTGCTGCTACACACTTTGGGAATTCTGATATTACGGGATCTAAGTGAAAAGGACACTTCACAATGCAAACGCCCATTGCTCATCAAGCAAGGTCACCCACAGCTCTAAAGGTCATCTGCGATCTGTTTTGTTATCCGGTCCCTTTATAAAACTAGAGAAAATAATATCTCTGAAATCTCCTTATGTTGCCTATCCTGCAAAGGCAGAAAGCAGAAAGCATAACAAAGGGCAAAGAGAGTTAAGAAAAGGCATGATGACACTGTATGAGCCTTGCATGGAAAGGAGTCATGGGATGCTCTGTATGCCATGTTTGCAGTACTTTTAAGAGCCCTGCCCATGTTTCTCATTCTCTTTAGTCATTTTTTCATTTCTTTGTGCTGAGACAATCCTACAAGAAGCCAGAAAGTGATTTATTCCATAAAATGTATCCAATTCAAATTGTTCCTGCCAGTGACCACACTTTCCATTTTGTTTTGGAGCATAGCATAATCCTTCCTGCTCCCTCCTCCCCCTACCCTGCAAATCTTTATTATTTTAGAGACCATGAACTTGTGGAAGCTCCCACTTAAAGGAAGAAAAGGATTCAAAAAAAAAAAAAGAGAGAGAGAGAGAGAGGGGAGAGAGAGAGAACATTTTGTCAACTACAAATGAGCTTAAAAATGACCTTAACGTGAAACTACAATCAATCAGCCTCAAAGCCCCACAGCAATCTGTGGCTTTCATTACCGGCTTCGCTGCATTCTGTTGATTCTCCAGGCATTTGCTTTTTAAAATTGCATTCTACCTTTGTTGAATGGCTTGCAGAAAGTCTACATACCAAGAAACCAAGTATAAAATGTGGTTTATTTTCAGCACAGAACATCTCTTAGAGTGTGAACGGTTCGTCCAAAACTTTCAAAGTATATAACAAGTGAAGGACTTCTGTTTCCAAGTCTGTTTTTTCTAACTATATCTGTTAATCTAATAGAAGATATTTAATCTCACAGATATTGCCTTGGCTAAAATTACACACCTGAGTAAGAAGTTTGGGTTGAACCCTCATCTAACTAAGGCCTTCTGGCACCTGCTTCATTAACTTAAAGCACTAACTCCAAAAGGGTTGGGCAGTTTCCATGAGGCTCTGAAGAAGAAGGAAACAAAAAAATTATCTCCCTGCCTGAATTTAATCACGCATATTTAAAATGTTGGCTGTTATGACTAATGGAAAGTCAAAACACTTTCTTGGTATACTATTTTAAAGGATTTGCAACATAGTGGAGCTTTCTGAGCAATCACAGCACCGTGCAAACGTACGCTGCCTCTTGTTTATGTCCCGATAGCGCTGAGGCAGCCGATAATGGCCCCATTGTTGCAGTTACTGTACAGGCAAAACTTCTGCAGTAACCTTTGCCAAATGTACAGTTTGAACCACGACTGAGCTGGAGCTGAAGGTCTAATCAGAGAGCACTCGGAGCAAGTGAGGGAATATTAAAAGCTCCCTCGCAGTTCAGAGCAAAGGGAGGCCTCTAAGTAGGGCAGATCTCCATTCCCGGCTGTCAGAAGGCCGAGTTGTAACATGAGCTGGGCTCCATTTGCTTTTCCATTCATATAAAAACCTTTTTGTTTCTTTTGTTATAAACTTAGACCTCCAGAATAAAGCCTGGAGGAAGGGGGGCGGGGAAGGAACACTTGCTGCTTGAAAAATGTAGTTTGTTGTTTGAGCACCTTACAGAGCCTACAGTTCCCAGATAGACGGGGAATTTGTAGCAGCCCCTCTATACCAGCTACAATTTGCTAAGAAACAAAGTACTTTCCCTGTCTGGAGAATCCAGTCCAGTCCCTGCCTCCAGGACTCTACACTGCAGAGGAAAGACAGTAAAGCACACCAGGAGGAAAAAGCAAGCACGACTGTCTTCTTTTAAAATACCTTCACTTATGGAGTAAGTCCATCCTTAGGAGAGGTTTTATGATGGGAGGACCTTGGCAAATCAAGAACGCAAAAGCATCTCGGTGCAGAGAGGAAGAAATTGATAGGATGGGAACAGGGTAAGCCTATTCTGAAAGCTCTGAATTTAGGATTACTGGAGGCAGAGGAAACAAACCTTGGACAGGACAAGATAAAGTTGAGGGAGGACACAGGAAGACATCGTAGAGAAAAGGCTGTCTCCAGGGACAGCTATATCTGTCAAGCAAGCTAAGAGGAAGCAACAGGGTAATAAACAAAACTAATGTATTGACCATGCAAGAACAGTATATCTTGCATTTGAAGTTTAGTCACCTCGCTACGCTTCAAACAGATTAGAACAAGAAGAATAATAAGCAATAGAAGAAAATGAGATTACAAGAATTAACATGAGGGATGATGAGTGAAAGTGCAAATATAAGCATTTTAGTTTTCTGCAAAAAAAGATATATTTTCCTTTTGCTCATGCAGGGAAAAAAGCAACATGAGTTGTTTTCAGCATAGATATGTCTGGAAGGGAACTATAAAGAGACCAAAAGGCTTTCCTGAGCTGAGAATTATGCATAGTAGTAAACAATAGCAACTATGCTCTTCGTAAAAACTAATTTTCATCGTTGCTTTTATGAAAAGCACTTATCATTACTCCCTTTTTATAGATAAAGGAAATATTATGTATAGATAAATGATGAAAATCACCCAAAGTGGCTGAGAAGGGAAGTACGGAGGCAAGAATGGAAGGACAGATTTTAGAATATCACAAAGCATCTTACTCATGAAGCTCTGTGCCTGCTGAAGCCGAATGCAACTTTAGCCTGCAGCTAAAGGGAGCACACAGTGAAAACTCTTTCACAATAATTAGTGTGGGATGAACAAGCAGAGACAAGAGGCTTCCAGGTGAGACCTTCCTGTATGCCTCTGCATTGGACAGGCAGATCCCGGTATACAGAAACAACAAAATCTATTTTCTCCATAGATTCCATATATAGTACTCTATATTGAAATATTCTTTAGTTATTCAGTTACTCCTGCTGGAGTATCACTGGCCTGTAAAGACAACAAAAACACATTCAGAATCATTTTTGCTGGAATAAGATATTTTTATTATGCTTGACAAGCAACCAGATATACAAGCAAACTAAATAACCAAGCACCACAAAAACAAAAAAAAAAACAACCACTTTTGACACACTAAAGAAGAACCTGAATAACAGAAAAGAGAGAAATTATTCACCATTGCTTTCAGCATCCTAGGAAAGCATCATCTTAGATGAAGCACAAGAAAGTTATGTGTTGCAGTAACAAAGCTCAATGCTAGCCACCTGGAAGAGAGGGAGCCACAATAAATAACAACAAGTTATTATACTCTTTAGGACTGCACCTGTTCTACTACTCTAAACTAAAAGTGAAAAAAGTAAAGATGGATCTCGTAAAAGACTAGCTGCAATTTGGAAATGACTACCTCTCTGTGTTTTGTATGAGCTCTGTAACTTCAGCCACTAGAGGAACAAGGTTTTAGATTTATCAAATGCATACCAATCATGCTTTACGAAAGATAAATAGCCAGCAATTTTCAGAGATCAGCAGAGCAATAGGAACTTTTATTTTTCCTTTATTTCTACCATCACATGGGTTTTCTCATTTAGATATTATACTGGAAAGTTCCTCATCACAAGGTCTTCAGTCATTATGCATATCGTAGATTTGTAGGGCTATGTGTTTGAAGGGGAGGAGGAAGAAGCAAATGATCTGGGAAATAGCTGCCATATCTGAAGGTAATATTTAGGGTCTCTTGAATTAAATATACACACACGGCATGACATCTCCTACCACACTCTGCAAAATCCACAGTGCTTGCAGTAAATATATGGGCTGTAAGGTTTGAAAGGACTTAATATGGCAACGGTGAAGATAATACTTGGATGATAGCTCTTCCATACTCTGCTCCATTTGAACCTCTCTGCTTCCCCCATCAATGGAGCAGAAAGATCTAAACAGCTCCAGCAGGGTTAGGGGACTAAAAAGGTCTGAGGTAAGAGGAAAACATTGGGAGAAACCAAGCTCTTTTTTTCTTTCCCTTCTATAAATTCCACAGGGTCCTAGAAATCACATTTTATATCAGTTTTTGAGGGCTGAGTTTTCAGCCAGTGTTCTGTAAAACATGCTTTTTTATGTTATAAAAACAGAAAAAGCCAACAGCTTTAACATTTAAAATTCTATTCTGCTAAAACAGGGTTATTTCTATATTGCCCTCAGTTCTCTCTCTCTCTCTCTCTCTCTCTCTCTCTCTCTCTCTCTCTCTCTCTCTCTTTCTTTTTTTTTTTTTTTAATTGTTCCAAAGCCTAAAGTAGCAACTTTGCTAGCTGGCCAAGTTTCAGCCTGAAATTTTATGGCTGAGATAATATAAACTTCTGTAAATTGAAGTACCCAAATGCTGCCAATTAGCTTTAACAATAACTGAAAAGGAGAACATTGCTTCTGAAATAAGAGCCCCTTTCCCCTATTTGTTATTAACAAGTACTGAAAGAGATTACTCTTTTATAGGTACTATTCCTCTTCTGCTTCTCCTTACCATTGATTTATGAATATATAAACAGATATATTAAAAACATATAGAAGTAAAATATTGAATAGCATAGCTATATGCAGGCTAAGTCTCAGAGACTTCTATCATCCTGTTTTCCAGTAGCACAGCTCCCTTCTTTTAATTGACCTATTCCTGATTTGTAAGCAACAGAAGGAGAGCAGAATCAGATCTACAGAGCAATAGCATCTTTTTCTCTAAAATTTGGTTTTAAATGTTAAATAGTCAGGCCACAGTGATCAAAAGATGCCACAACAGTAGCAGCATCTCTGTTATTCTGAAATTTTCTTGCTTGTAAACTTCAGACAAAACCTCTTTTTGTTTGTTGATGTGAGCATTTTAACAGGAAACAGGAGTTCAGCCACTAAAAAGCACTTTTTTCCCGACACAAATTTCACCATTGTGCTGTGATTGACAGCCATCCCAATGTCTATAAACAACCTACAAGCCTCCCAAATTGACCATTCAGTTCCTGCGTCCAACATTTAAACACTGAGCGGTTTTTGCGCTCAATAAAATTCCTTTTCATTTCACCCTGGGTTGCCATGTCTCTTCAAACAGAGACAGAAAAGCAGTGCTCTGTGTCAGACAGATTTTAATTTTCAGTCCTCATCCATTCGTACAATGTAGACACAAGCAAACAAACCCTACCCAAAGCCTAGCAACCCACAGTTTAAACAGTCAATGCGTATGAGCTACGGGATGAAGGCCTGGACCTGTTCACACATGAATAAAGAAGATTAAGATTTTCTTTCAAAGACATGAAGCCTTTTTGACAGCCTGTGTCAACAGCGCTGTCTGCCTCTCAATGTGAAACAGTCTTCTATCACAGGTTCCCACAGGGAGGTCTTGCTTATTAGCATGCTTTACACTTCCATTCCTTGTCAGTATTTAATTTAAGAATAAGGGTGCAAAGTTTTGCAAACTCTTACTTACTCACAATGAAAGGATAACTTACTGGAGACGCTGAAAGGAAATACCAGCTAACATGAACACCTACAGGGTACGTTTTTAAAAGACGATAACCTAGAAGGAAAAAAAGCAACGGATACGGTGGTGTTTTCTGTTAGCCACTGCTGAAATGTGCCAGTGGATTTGTTGACAAAGAATATCTCTTTTAGTAGGTTACTCTCCTAGAATTCCTGGCGGCCTACGTTTTAAATGTAATACACATGTTCTGTGCAGGGCAATATTTCAACTAAAATTTGGGATATAAAAACAAAAATCCCTCTCCAAAGAGCAACAATAGTACTGACTGAATTCATATAGAAGCGCAGGACTGGGAGGGATCTCCAGGGACATCACACTGGGTCCCCTGCTATCACAAGCAACATGTCGTATAATCCTTTTCATAAAGTGATCAAGCGCTCTTCTAAAACAACTGCCTTTCTCACAACGCTGTGCACCTCAAAAAGTCAAGAACGAGATTTTCACTGAGGAGAAAGCTTAGTCCTAGCTGAAACAATTTAGATCCCGTTTTTCTAATGGAATGACAGCATCAAGTCACCATTACGTACTGATGTTATCATATTGTTTAAAATCAAAATATTCTAAGACTGTAGTCTTCCAAACACACTTAGGGAGCTGTTTAGATAATGGAGTGAGTAGTTACAGTGAAGGTAATTGCAATATACAGATGTAGAGCACATGCAGCTTTCTGGATTAGGATTTACATTTCTTCAGAGCAAAAAATAATAGGAAAAAAACCATACCTCCTTCAATACTGGCATAACTTTTGTTTTCAACAATACATAAGCATGTGTATTAACTCTCTGCCTAGCTAACACCACAAATTTGTTATCAATTTAATCATTTAGCATAATATTAAGAATTTATTTTGAAATTCCAATAGGAGAAAGTTACAATGTTCAGTGTAAAAAACTGTTTCAACAAGGAACTGATTATGCCTCAGTGAAGTAAGTGGGAAAAGCTCCAATTTATCTCAGTGTTGGACTTAAAACAGCAAGATTAAATGAGTATAGTCCTGAAAGCCAAGCCATAATCCATATCAAGGGAAGCAACATCTCAAACAAGAAAATGACAAAGATTTCTTTCCAGAATTACTAAGAGTTTTGTTAAGGCCCAAAAAATTTTGCATCTGGATTTTAGGGGGATTTTTATTTAATCTTACAACTGAAATAAAAGGAAATGACTTGTTCCTGGCACTAATATAAAATTCAACAAGTGAGGTACAGGAAAAGAGCAGAATGACCTTGTAACCAGAAATAAATTGTTGAGACAAGGAAGGATAACTAGGATTACATGGATCAACATTAAATGCATCAAAAATCTTCCTTTAAAACTATGTACTATATACAGTACTGATTCACAGTCTTTCACAAGTATCTGCGCAGCAGATGCTTTTTAATAGGACTCTTGATTTCTTCTTCACTCTCTGAAATTCGTAATTCAATGTGTGAAAGCTAATAGAATTACACCAAAGATTCACTTCCCTTTTATCCTAGTATAAGACACAGCAAAGAAACAGTCTAGGTTTTTTTAATTAGTTGTTTTTAAAGCAGTACACTTTGAGTTCTACAATTTGAGTCTAGCAAATTAAAACTTCAGCCAACATTTATTTCTGTCAAGCAAATATGTGACTTAGTGCACTGCTGTTATAATGCATAACATATTTAGCTATGTTCTCAAAGCTACATATTTTTTTAACAGAAATAAACATCATCTCCAGTTTTAATTTTCTAAAGTTAAATTTGGGTAGACATCTAGAGAAAAATTCCGTAGGTCAAAACACAAAGATAATAAGTAAAGAACATATACAAATACAGTATGTGTGTAAGAGTCTGGATTTTATTCTCTCCAGTGTCAGTTATTTATGGGTATTAATTTTTAGATGGAACATTAGGTTCTAGCAGCAGTTAGTGGCAGGCCTATAAATAAAGCACCATTTCCGCCATGAAAGTAAAAAAACAAATGAAATTGTTGATTTTTATTTTTTGAACAGATTTTTAAGGTCCTAACATAACAAATGAAAGCACACATCCATTCCTTTGTTGAAAACTCACGTAACTTTTTTTGCATCTTTTTTCACAACTTAATTCAATCGCTGTCTTCCAGGATCTCAGGGTGCAGTCTTTTGTCTTGCTTGCTTCATTTGAGACAGATACATTATTTGCAATAAAACACACTTTTTAGGGTTAGACGTACTATTTGCAAGAATAGCTCTGAAAACACTTTGGAGAGTGCTGTGTAATTTCACTCATAGGGAGGGACTCTTCAGAGCCTCCATATTTATCAAAAATAAAAGTGCTGAAAACCCCTTGAGTTATTGCAGGTTATTAGAAAGAAAAATTTAGAGATTTCCTCTCATTTTTCTATTAATTTCAATCATTAAAGAGGCTGAATAGTAAGGTGATTCAAGAGAGTAATTTCACAACGCTCTGTGAAGTTCCCTTTCAAAATGGCTGGTATCTTCCCTTGCTCTTTTGCAGTCAGCCTTAGTGGGCTCTGATTTTGCAAATGGTATTTTTAACCTTTCGTTCTTATGGGATTCTGCTGTCTCGCATCTCCTAACCAGACAGGAGATCATCCTTTGCCCTGTGGGCGTTTGGCTTTACTGTCATTGAGTACAATGGGAAAGAGCCACCCTTCAGGCAATTCTGAATGAGTTTCTCTGCACGATTTGAGGGAATAGTGTTTTTGCTATTTCATAACTTCCAGTACAGCAGTAGTAAATGTGACATCAAATACTTCTCAGTCACGCTAGATCCACTCAATAGAGTAGGCAAGAAAGATGAAAAAGTTAATTTTAAGTGTATGCCTGAGTGATAGAAGGGAAAATTTAGGAATATGTGTCAGGGAGCGGGGAGCTGAGAGAGACAAGGCAAAAGCTGGCAGATGGAAAAGAAGAGGAGATAAGGGTGTTGCTTATCTGTGAGCAGATACTCCCAGCCATTTTATCTGAAGTATTTTTACAAGGTCAATGCTATGGCATATAGGAAGAACTACTGGTTGCCAAAGGCAAGAGTGAGCAAAATTTGTGCGTGACTGAAAAGTCCTGGCAATTTCAGACACTTCAGTCATCAGAAAGAAATCTAAGCCCTCGTCATTTAGCAGGCATGGGCACCTATGCTTCAGCTGCTCACACTCACAGGCGGCGTTGTGGCACAGAGGTGCCAGGCTGTCTTGGACAGCCACAGATACTGAAATTCAGTAATCATAATCCTACAGTTACTGTATGAAACATGCAGGGCAAAAATTAGATTGAAGTGGCTGCTGTAATTCTATATTTCTGTACTTTAGCAGTTGTAAAGCCCAGTTCCAACACTTCGGAGTATATTGTCCCATGTGACCATAGGGCCTCTCCATATTTTAAGCCACATGTGTTTCCCTCCTGCAGACTTGGAAAATCACAAAAAGATACATGTCCTGCCAAAGATTTGGAGTTTTTTTAGTGAACTGTCTAAATGGTGATATATTTAAACTGAAAACTAAAATTGCTTATTTTGGAATGCTGTTGCTGTACCTCAAGCCTTTTCTCATATGCCTGGTCTCCTGGTCAAGCCATCACTCCCTCTGGAGTTCCATAAATGCCTCTGTTGGCACATAAGCTATGAGATTTTAACACCCACTGGCAGCTTCTTAGGAAAGTTTGTTTTGAGGACTGAAATGTTTCTGTACCTCAAAATGACATTTTACAGATAATCACTAAATGTCAAAACTGTAGCAATGTCGAGGTGTTTAGGATTGACACCTCTCAGAGCTAGTGCTCCAAGACATTTTCAAAGTTAATTTTACAAGCAAATGTATTTCAAACATATTTTAAATGACCCAAAGATTCTAGAATGTGTCACTGTATGTATCATTGATGAATTGCATACTTTTTGGGGTACTTCAGACTGTGTTCATAGTCAATGAAAAGCTGTTTCTATAGAAAGCAATTTTGCTTTGGAAAATAAACTCTTCTGGAGTGGCCAGCTACAGGAACATGATATGAAATGTGAGACTGCCATGTCCATTGTATCATACGACAATTTCAAACCTTTACTGATCCTTCTTATTGTCCTAATCAGGCTTGTTCAGGATGTGAATGTGGCCCAAATATTTAGAGTACCTACCTAGTTTTCTCTTTTGTAAGCAAATGGACAAAAACCAATTAGGCTGAAATCAGTAAAGAGAAGTTCTCCACCCCTTTTACTGTGAGGCTGACTGACCAGACCCACAGGGCACAGTAAATTACTTCAGAAGATTTTGGTGCCCCGGAGCAAATCTGGGAGAAGGAAAGGACACTGAGACAGCAGTGAAGGGTGAGAACAATCCCTTAAAGAAAGGGAGAGCAGCAGCTGCTTATGTTGGCATTGGCCATGGAGCCATGGCCTCAGATATCATCTGAGCACGCCAGGTACCAGCTTGCTGTTTAAGCCACCAGTTTAAGCCTTCTAGTTTCTGAATCCCAATCAAGAAAGGGAGGAGCTGTTGCTTGGACCCAGATGCTTGGACTGGGGCAGTTCTGGGCATGTGAATAGTGAAAGAACCTCAAGCACACAAGAAACATCACTGAGGTCCAACAGGATGATACCTAGTGAACAGATGAACAAGGATTTTGGAAAACAAATTTTAGTGTTGGACTCAATTCAGAGCTGGACCTTAATCCACAGTATTTCAAAATTCTACAAGATATGTTCACTGAGCAAACAGATTCCCAGTTGTCCCAACACTTTTATTAGCCTCACAGCAAAAACAAAGGGAAAAAACAGTTGCTTAATGTTTTCACATTTTATAGTACATTCAACATCCATCCAGCTTACCCATGGTGTTCATAATCCTAAAATACTGAGCTTTAAAATAGGGTATTTTACAGATTTTTACAACTTTAAAGCATCTGCACCAAATATTGTGGGATCAAAGTTCCAAAATTACATACTGTTTAATAAAAGTTGTTTATGTTGGTTAAATAAGAGTCAGCTATTGAAAACAGATTCATGGAGGATAAACAGCTCTAGTATGTGAATTGTTTAGGTTTATTGCATTGTCCTTAAGTATATTTAGATATAGTAAGTTATTAAATTAGTTTACTAAGCTAGCTTAGCATTATAAATCTATACTTGGGGACTTTGCATAGCATTTGATTATGACAGAGCTTTAAGCTACTTATTAGCATGTTTACCTGTTTAAAGAGTAACTAACAAACAGGAACAGCAATAACAGGAAATGTTAAACAGTTATTCATATGTTTTCCTGAGAAATTTTCCTGTCCATTTACAATTATACAACTGTTTTTGCTTTGCCGTTGATGATGACTCAGTATGATGAGTTTATAACTTTCATAATTATGGCTTCTTTTAATGTGTGTTTATTCTAAATCCTGCAGTAGAGCATAGATGTGCTCACTTTAGTATCAGAAAAGTTGAAAACTTATTTAAGGTCCCAAAAGAAGTGCAGTGAGATCTATCTTAGTGAAATAATTTATCTTTGTGGATGTTGCTCAATGTAAACTATGTTTTCTCTGCTATTTCAATGTAGTTTTGAGACACCATAGTAAAATGCAGTTCTTGCTTCAGCATGCCTATAATCTAAACTACAAGAAATATATTGGATAAAACAAGCAAATAGACTAGTTGATATTGAAGTATCAACAATTAGTGACTTTCTTCAACAGTTTTTTTTGCATATACTCTTCTGCCAGTAGCTAGTATGATTGCGCTCCCCTAATGACTGTGCACAGTCCATAGACTAGTGAACACACAGCTCGCCTTTGCAAAGCATTGCTAGCAGATGGAAAGTAAGGAGTAGAAATAAGGGAAGGAAAAGAAGAGGAATGAAAGGGAAGAACTGCCATTAGAAAGGCATCTTGGAGTGTATTTAAGAGGGCAGATGTCATGTGTTTGCCCGAGTACATGTTCTCTACTCCCCATCCTCACATCCCAAGAGGCAGCTGGGCAATCCTTTACCTGGAAAAGGAGAGCTTAGCTAAGTTAACATTAGGGTTGGGAATTTCCCTCCAGTGTTCGTTTTCTGTGGAGCAACATATTCCTTTCTCCTTCAGCAACACTTGGCTCACTAATAGGAGAAAGTGACAAAACCTGATTAAGAGGGCATCCAAGGTTTCTACAGGGAGCCAACTCTTTCCACCGCTCTCTGCCAGTCATCTAGCAGATGTTACTCTGCAGGTAATGCCAGGGTCCAATAGGCTGCTCCTGCTGGAAAAAGCCATCCTGCTCACCTGCTGGAGATGGGAGCTTTACTGCGACTGTTTCTGCAGGCAGCTCACTTAAAGCAAACTAGAACAATCCAGTCTCCCCTAGGTTAAAGGACTCTGGGCTGTAGGAGACACAGATGCCTTACTGGATAGTTGAGACCTGGGCATGGCTAGACAGGGATTGCAGCCATCTGGTTTGCACACAGCCCAGCTTTCCTCCTGCCAGGGAGACAGGCTCGATGCTCGCTTGTGAGAAAACATCATTTCATAAACTCCCAAACACCCTGCAGTGGCACACTTTCTTCTTTGTTCTCTGTGGTACAGAAAAAATGGTTTGATTTCTGCCTTTCCATAGGCAAGACAAACTATCTCTCGGTGTATCTAAAGAGCATCACCAATCTGTTGAGATTACATATCAGACAAGGTAAAAGCAAATGGAGGAACACTGATGCCTCCATCCCAGCAGCCATCAACACGGACAGAGATTTGAACAGTTCCCTCCTAGAACAACACTGAACCTTGTATGGCATGACTACAACATGCCAAATAAGTGGTGAACAAAGACAGACCCATGCCCATTCAGATTATAAAAATATAATAATTACAAGTAATTATTCTCACACTAATGCCATTAAAATCTTTGGCATTACCACTTATCACAGCTTCTTCGACACCATGCATAAGTTCTTATTTAATATACACAAAAGTCTACCTCATATTGAAGAAATAAAACCAACCTTTCACAGTTCTGAAGTTCGTTCTTTCCAGGTTCTGACAAGACTTGACCATAAATTATTAGACAGGATGGGACACAGTGTGACTGTAGGCAGTAATGGGAAGTCTTAAGTTGTTTAGTAGGTCTAATAGAATAGCAACAAAACACAGCTGAAGAATACAGTACCACAAATCATAAAGCCTTATTGTCAGTACTGGAAAAATCAACTGTTATGTGACTAGCCCCACCTTTAACAAAACATTCACTTTTTCCACAAGTGAAATATTGGGTGATTTAGTTGTTGGGAGTCGGCTGAGGTTTGATATGCCTGGTTAGTCTTTGGTGGGTAATTCATTTGGATCTTGAACACCTAAACCAGATGTTTGTATTTAATAGGTCAGTGAGTCTCATAAGCAAGTCATTATTTAATAGTAGAATTGGGTATTTCAACATCTCTCTCTCCTTTTCCACTACCAAGCAGACATGGTGTCACACATACATACTTTTATCGCTTGTGTGCAGCATTCTGTAGGTATTTAATAGCTTTAAGAGTTGTACGTGGAAGACTGATGTAATTTTTTAGCAGTTTATGGGAGTTCTAACTGTAGGTTTATAGGATACAAAGGTTTTCTGGGGCAGATTCAGAGGTGAAACAAAAAAAAGACAGACATGTTTGGAATATAATACAGATATGATCCAAATACCACAACAGTACTCTGACTAATTTGAATCACTGCTCATGCAATTCATTTGAATGAAGGACTAATTTGAGTCTGTCATATTCATTAAATTGCATTCACAGCTAGATACTTTACAGAGCTGTCAGCCTTTCTTTAATGTGAATCTGGAGTGAGTTTATTGGGGTAAGTTTGAGTTCCAGGTTGAATGCTCATTTTCTTTACTGAATTATTTTGGATTTGCTCCAGAGTAACAGGGTAGGGTTTGGCCCGTCGTACTGTGTTTCAAAGATTCCAGTAATTTCAAACATTGGCTTATAGGCAAATCTATGATATCCATAATCTATGGATATATTTTATTACCAGCTTCATTCCGATTTAGAAAGAAATAAGTAGAAAATATGTAGAAAATAAGTAGAAAATGGTCAAGATAGGTAGGCAAATTTGAAGATTTACCTTGCCTCTTTTTCTCCACTCTAGATGGTGTCAGCTCACATTAAATATAAGCTCTTTCCAAAGTGACAGGGTAGAGTTTGGCCCCAAAACTGCCAAAAGACAAAATAACCCCAATTCTTAATCCCAAATGTCTTTATTTTTAAATGTTAAATGATAAAAATCACATTTTGAAGTTTGTTTATCCAGAAACATATTCTTGTATAATCAAGAGTTTTAGAGTAGGATAGACTCCTGCCAAAATGTCATTTAAAGACACTTTTTAAAATCGAGAAATGGTCCATTAATATAAATAATAAAGATCCTTATAGGTAAATGATTTAAGTAAATATTTAAATCTAGTAATGTAATTGTAATAGATAAAGTTTGTCATGGTACAAATGAAAAATTAAATGTTGAAATAAACAGTGAATTAAATATGGAATAAATTCAATAGAATGCCAAAGTTTGCTGCGTGCTAAACAGTAGTCGTAACACTGCCTAATTGCCTGAACTTTTTTCAGTAAGTATCTATTTTGAGTTGTTTAGAACTTTGCCATATTTAAATTATTCATGCTGAAGTATGTCATGCTGTTTGCTTGCTTCTTCTAGAGCATTTCAGTAAAATGGTTTACTCATTTCCAGAAACAACAGTAAGAACTGTAGTGCTATCTACCCACAAATGCTTCCAGCTGTTTCATTAAGGAAATCTAGTATCTTTACAGCTTGGAACAGGGGCAGGAAACTGACCACTGGGTTTCTCCCTAAAAAAAACTTGTGATTAAAGTTGAGGTAGACACTATCAGAAAGCACATGCTCAGGAGCTGCAGCCTGGCAGCTAATTCTCCAAGGATGCTGTGTGCCTTGTGCATGCCTCATTCTCACGCAGCTCCTGCATGCTGGCCAAGGGACAGAGCTGTCAGTGCTCCTGGCTCTAGCCAATCTCTTGCACCATATTATAGTTTTTTTTTTTTAATGCCAACTTCTGAAGTCCTGCTGAGCTTAAGACAATTTTAACTGCCAGCATTTTTTTAGAGTAGGTTTCCAGCACTCACAATTACAATGAAAAGCTTGAGAATATGGTGCAAGTACATGCTAAAGTCTCAGAAAAAGATTTTTAAAACCCTCAAACCCCAAAAACTCTAACAAAAAGAACAACAGAAGTGTTTTTCTTTTTAAAGTCTTACGACTGTAAAGGGAGTGTCATGATTTGTTGTGGTCTGCCTCATGATTTTTTAAATGCTTGTGGCTGAGAATGCCTAGAAATAGGCATGCGCTTCCCTGGGAGAAGAGCTGCAAGGGCTGCTCTAGTCTTGTGCAGTGACTTCAGAAACCAGTTTCTAATGGGCATGCTGTTCACATTAGTGCATTGGCAGAAAAGGAAGAAACAACCTGATTCAAAGGGAAAGACAGATGGATGAAGAAAAGAAAGAGGTGTGTTGAGGGGAGATTGAAAGTAGAAACCAGGGGCCTGGACTGAAAGCAAACAGAGCGGGAGAGGGCTGGAGAGCAGAAATGGACATGTCTATAGCTAGCAATGAAAATACTCTCTTCAGAAATCTGGGAAGAAATGCAGCAGTCCTGAGTCTCATATTCTGCTATTTCTTAGGATAGTGAGACCCACTGCTGTGAAACCCACTGCTAAAATGTGTGGGTGGTCTACATACTAGATCATAACCTACAACTGCAACCATGGACAACTCAAATGGCTGACGTCTTTGCTGAGTTTTGACGTTTCCAACCTTGCTGTTGGCCTTGTAGTTGCTGATTCCTTCCCCTCTGCCCCCACTTCTCTCAGTTTACTTGGTTAAAAACACATGGAATTAAACCCAGAAAGCAAAATAGCCAACCTTAAAACTAAAAAAAGTCAACAATTAAAGTTGTTACAAATCAGTTCTTTGCACGGCTTCTTTATGACAGTCTTTAATGACAGAATTGCCTATTTTATTTCTTCCATAGTATCCTTTATGTGATTACAGACTGTTGTCACTACACGGTTGGCTGGTCTATATTTCTTCTCATATCTGAATATTCAGTATGCTAATTTAACATCTAGAAAAATCGTGCTAAATAGAAGATAACTATTTCCTTCTGGTCTTTGACTTCAGTCCTAGAGTTGGTTATATTGTCATGCTTCATAAATAAGTATTTTTTCCTGAAGGATCACTCTCTCCATTGTTTACAGCTAATGCTAGATTTGGAATATTTAGCTGTGAAATGGTTAATTAAAAAGATTTGATCACCATTATGTGAAGAACTCCGTGGCAAAACCAGAGATAAGTTCTAGTTCATCACTGCAGTATTTTCAAGCTTCTCGTAATACTAATACTACCCTTTCTCTTCCTGAAAGCCTCTGTTTTATTCACTGACACCTTTCAGCTTCTGCAAAAGTATATCAAGTGTCCCTACAAGCAGATTCATGCAATAAATCAAGTGACTAAACCTCTGTAGACACAGGACTAGCTCTTGCTCTTGGGATTTCTTTTAGCAGGTTTTGTTGGCACCATGATTTCTGACTTTAAGCCTGGCCATGCAGAGAGACGTTTGTCTCCCACTTCCTCCTTTCACAAGGACATCATCAAGGCAACCTCTCAAGTCTATGCATCTGGGCAGGTAGACGAAAAGCAATAGGCTGGATGGAAATATCACAAGCCAAAGCTGGACTAATAGTTTGATCTTACTCTCATAAACACAGTATGTTCTACACACTTAATAATTAGTGCATTATCGTGTAACTAAAGAACACCATAACATTTGCATGTAAGCAGGCTGAATTAATTTGCTTAGGCAGCCTTAACCCCAGCAATTTTTAACTTCTGAGTGCTTGACTGATAATCTTAACATTCTTTCAACATAATTTTCTGGATGTAACAGTCTCTACATATCTGAAAATATGTTTCATGCTTCATTTGCCAGAAATGTTATGATCTTTGAGTCAACACATTAGGAGTATGTCGCTGTTTTCAGTGGCAAAAGGCCAACTTTTAATTTCATTTATTTGCCATTAGCTAAGCTTTGTCATTTCCTAAACATTTCTTAATTTTTAGAATAAATTTCTAACCAACATTGCAATATACTAAAATATAAAGTTCAAATGACTGTAAGCAAGAATAGAAGATATTAAAGATATTAAAGCATTATATATAGAGGAACTCAACGTTTCCACTACATTTTTATTTTGATAGCATAAAATGAAGGTATTTGTGTATATTCCTCTCTGTTTCAATTTAAATCTTATTTAGGTTTTGGCCCTATTCTACTTTAAGCAGCATTCTGTCTAATTGGCTTTCAGTTTTGCGTTCATGGTATATAATGCTAGAAAATAAAAAGCAGTCCAAACTGCAGGTAGTTTGGGTGTCCTCAGAGGCATGGATTAACAAGATTTGGCTGTACCTAATAAAACATTTGGCTAAGGATACATAATAATATTAAGTCAGATGATTTTACTGTAAACAGGTCTGTTGGAGATTGTACTGTTGTAAGAAAATGCACATGGCTGTAAATAAGCTCTTAATATTGCATAGAATTCACAATAAAATAATAACATATGCCTTTTCTCCTAAAAAATGAAGAGAAGTTTCACAAGCTAACATCTACAGCATACACAGGGAATGTGGAATACAGCCACTACTGAAGAGAAATGTTGGGATTTTTTTAATCCATTGTTTTGGAGAAAATATGAAGTTAAACCTGTCAAGAGGACCTGATGACAAATGGGATGAGAACAATGTCAAAAATTAAATGTGATCTGTAAACAGAATTTTCACCTGGAATAGCAGGAAAAATATTACTACCAAAAGTGCACCAGATTTTCACTGAGTCATGTGAGAGTTTTAATTTTCATCTGTTGCACTTTCAGAAAAATGGACTTTTCCTTCTTTACACTAGATTACAGTTTTGATTTATTACTGACTTCAGCTATTGAGGTTTCACCATCATCATTCCCAGAAGTCACTCCCAATAAAACACAGGTCTGTTTGACTTTCTCCAAGCTGACTTTTTAATTAATTTTAAGACTTTGATGTATTTAATTAATTTTAAAATCTTAAGTCATCACAAATAGTAAATAACTTTAAGGAAGATCCATTTCTGCTACAAAAGAAATGGCATTACTGTTCTACAGTTAAAGAATGCATAGTAGCTGAAAATAACCTGTAGCAATTGTCTTTTGTTATCAGCATGGTAGGTAGAGGAAAGGTATTGAGCATTAAGACATCAATGAAAGTGTCCCAGACAGCAAATAATCATAATAAGTGATATCAGCAATTCCTCATGACCTTCTGATTTTATAGCCCTTTATTTGAAATACTGTAATAAAAAACCTATAAGTCAAATCCTGGAATGTGATTAACGTGGTCCTCCTTTGAAAAGATCACTCCATATTTCCATTGAAATTTCCATTTCATCTTTTCGAATACCCATTGCATTAATTCAGACCTAGACCTAATGTTTCCATACTGTGGGAGAGAGACAATTTACTTTAAGTATCCATTACCTGTATTTTTAGGTTCTATTTAAAGCCCTCAGGAAATGTATATGATATCCACTTGAACACCAAATTAAGTCCTTAAGGTAAGCACAATTTCGTTACTGTTAAATCAATATGTAGTAAAAGGATGCTTTTTTGTACTGATGATTTATGGAAAGATTTGACTGTTATAGCTCCCAGAAAATCCTTACTAGTGTGTCTGTAATCTTACTATGCTGAAAGTGTTACAGATGGTAAAAAAGATGTTTAGGTATCATTCTTAGAGAATATAGTTTACCTTAAGGCACCATGGAACATTCATCCTCAACATCATTGTTTTTCACTTTAGGGAACTTCCAAAATGTTTTGCAAACTAGGCTCTTTCTTGCCTTCTGCTAGTGCTGTCTTGTTATTGTATTATGTGAACCTTCCACTGAGAGGAAAAAGGGGTACCGGAGGGATAAACCCAATAAAAGATATCATGCAAAGGTTTTTTTTTTTTTATGAACTGTGCCACAATTGTTTCTATTAACTTGAAAAATATCAGTGTTATCACAGTTCACATTTTGAATATGAGTGAGTGTTTTCCAAAACAGGTACCAGATACATTTTTTACTTAAATTTTACAGCCTGTGCTCTTAACGGCTATAAATCAATGCCACTCTATTTGCATTAGCTTGCAGTTCCACTGCAGTGTAAACCAATTTAAGTCTGGATTATCATGGTGCAGGATGATATGCCACCATACTCCTTGCACCAGTGGCAGAGCTGAGAGATGGCAAAACAAGCTGCCATAGGGAGCTGACTTGCTGAAAGCAGCTCCACCAAAAATATTAGAATTGGGTTTTGATCTACATCAGCTCACTGATCCACCTCACTGGGTAGACATTTGGGCAGAACGATGTTACTAAAGACAGAGGCTATGAAGGACTCAAGAGAGGGCATCCTGGATTTCAGTCAGCTAAAGCCACCATGGAAATGCACCTCTGATATCTGTTACTGAAACATATCAAATCACAATCCCAAATCACATTGCTTTTGTGCAAAACGAACCTTGCCACTACCAGAATGGGGTAGTTTTCCTGGTAAAAAGTGTTCAGATAACGTATAACTGGTCTCTAAAACCCCGAGATCATGATAGCTTGAGACACTGACTGAGCAGGGCAGACTGATGCAACAAATCTTTTCAGTGAAATTTTTTAACAGAAAACACTAACTCAGCTTCATGATTCACTGCTAGAAAAAAAAAAAACATATCACAGAGTTCTTCAGTGCACAGATGTGCAACAGACGTGGGTTTACTGCTGAGGTTGCAGTTACAGTTTGCTTTGTAGTAGGATCGTGAGGAACATGATATGTGGCTGTATCTACACTGGCAAGTACTGCAGCCCAACATGAGTGGATCTGGAAACTGAAACAGTTGGTGCCAAGGACCAGACTTCCAAACTATCTGCGTTCCAGGGGGGTGGGAGGGTTAGTTCAGATAAGCTCTAGTTTGGCCTTGTGGAATAAATGCCAGTTAGAAGTTGGGGTACTGAAAGCTCTTGGAGCACATTTTCGGGCTTGGCTTAATCCAAAAGGCAGCCAGTTTGTGCACTCTGAGAGCACTCTGTGATATGAACTCATGGTAAGCAGAGATGATCCTCTTCAGAAGTGCTCTCCTGCTCCAGGCTAACATGCTAATAAAGATGTACCCATATATGTGTACAAATGCCTGCAGTGATGGAGCATTTCTAGAAGGAGAGAGTCCATTAAGGAAATTGGTGAAAATAATATGTGTGGAAGAAGGCTCCATGTGTTCTCCTTCACTTTTAGATATATGTATATATGAGACAAAGTTCAACTTTGATATCTGTAATTGCTTTTGTTAATAGTGTTTTTTTCTTCATGGCCAAATGTTATATAAAGCCCTATATATCCTCCAGCTTATTTCAGGATTTTTGCCTGAGTGAAGACTTTAGGATCAGGCTATAGACTTTAAATTCCTATGATCCTTTGGGAGACGTAAATCATGACTGCACATAAGTTGGTTGATTTAAGTGAAAGAAAATACATGTAAGAATGTGTACTTGTTAGAAAGATATGTTTAAAAACCAAAAAAAATCAAGTCCTGTTGCACTGATGTCATCCACAAAGGTGGGGCACTGCCTGTGAGGTACTTCAATGTTTTGTGGGTTCCTATAAAACTTGGCCAAGGAGCAAAGGCATTTCAGTTTAACAAGCTAATAAATAGTTTTGAATAACCCACCTTGTGTCTCATAACATCTGGAATTAAAACATAAAGCAAAGTTAGGGAGGATAGAAAATAAAGAAACGCAAGGCTGCCCTCTGCCTCTTACACTGGTAGGATTATAGGTGATAGTGATGGAAATGGTCGCTTTTGGACATAAATCCTCCAGAGCCTTTTCTGTTCTTTATCCTCTGCCTTAGTAAATGGCGAAGTCTCTTGTATTAGCATAAAATTAAAAAGCTATTCTTATATAGATGGAAAATTTGCTAAAGACAAAAGTGCTGAGCGGAACGGTTTTCAGGGAATTATTCTCCACAGGCATGCTATTACATTCAAATCTTGCACAAGGCAATCACGCTCTGTCTTGAGATCCAGCCTAGAATTGACAGGCTTGATTTACACCCCATATTTTCAGTTGAGCTGGCCCTTTTTTAGGACTTTTTATGTTCTTTTGGGTTTGTGAGAGAGTCACCTTGGTGATGGGATTACAGAGACCCCCAACTGCTAGATAACCTGTTAATGCCAATATGACCCAAGCAGATATCTCTACGGTGTGAGCGGGAGTGAAACAGGAGGAGCAAGGCCACATTCATGTGGGACAAGGGCATGTGAGTGGATAGACCTAGCATATTACCTCTGGCAGTCACTATAAAAACCAACAAAGTGATTTAGCTGTAAAACAAGGATAAGTGAAAGGAGCATTATCTCCAAAATTGTCATTGTTCTTTTCATTTATGGTTGCAAATCAAGTGTTTAAGCTGAAAAGTGTTGGCTTTTAGCCTGTATTTGAGAAACAATGTTTATTTGTGGCTAGTATCTAGAGTAGAAGGAATAAGAGAAGTAGATGGCTAGGATAATACAACTCAGTGGAAGCCCTAATTATACTGCAATTGCTTTGATCTTTAACAACTTGTTTTAGCTATGTTTTATGAGAATCCTTAGATTTTTGCATGTAGAATACCAGAAAAAAAAATAAAAATAGTAAATTTTAAATATCATTTTTTGTATATGAAGAATCATGCCATGCATCTACTTTTTAGCTTCAAAAGGGGCAAGATTGAATCCGCACATAGAATTTCAATTAGTTCTCCTTATAGCTCATATAAGATCACATTAGCATTATGTGACCACTGTGGGACCATTATGCAGGTTGGACCTACAAATCTTTAGGTGTCTGCCACCTTTCGTAATATCTAAGTGCCCTGATTTAAAGCAGGGAATTAAACATGTAGCAAATGAGAATCACATGGGCAACATTTAGAAAATAATTACAATAAGTATGTTGATGGAAATCATCCAAGAAAAGCTTTGGGTAAACGAGCCCTGAAGTACATTTCATCTGTGTTTACATTTTTAACATTAAAATACAAAGTTTATATTGTTCTCCTTTAGTCCACCTGGGAAACGAGGGATATTTCTCTTCTGTAGTTCCAAAAAAACAAAAATAAGATTGGAAATAAATGTTAAACTGCTAGCTTAAGGGCATATTTTCATCTTATTTGGAGCAATAATTTGTAATAGCATTAGTAAGAGGCACACATATTGGGAGAATAAATCCATCTGGGATAGTGTGTCAAAGGTAGGTGAGCTCAGTTGTGCATATGTCTCTGGCTGTGTGGAGCTGATCCAAGCACACTTGTTTCTGATATGCACAAGCACATCAGTGACAGTCTTTGCCAGTTAGTCACTGCAGAAGTACTCAATAATTTGTATTACTTAAATTTATAGTACTTCAAAAATATACAATATTCATTGCAAGTTAATTTTCACAGTGGAAAACACTTACGGAAAAAAATACTTGCCAAAGCCTGCCTCTATGAGTATATTACAAACACAAAGCTCAGAAGAGTACGAGATCTCAGATGAAGGTCTGTACGGTTTGTATTTATTTCTCTCCTAGAGAAGCATGTACAACTTTCAAACAAGGGCCTTAGTAAACACTGTACACTGTACATAGCCCAGACTTTGCCCTGCAGAGACCTGAAGGCCACCTCACATGTGTCCCAGCTGCTCATTAGCACCTTCCAGTGACCCGGGAAGAAGGCTATGCAAGCACAATGCACTCAGTTTCACTTCTGCTGTCCAAAAAAATTTCAGAAAAGTTAGTTAGGGGCACAATGGACAACTTCAGCTAATGAAAGAAGGTAAGACTTCTCAGCCAGCATAATCTGAGACAGACCATAATCATGACTCGAAGAGCTGTTTAGCTGATGAGTTTACAAGAACAGCCGATGTTTTTACTCACCTCTTGCTAGTGCTTAGTCTAGTAAGCTAGTGCACTGCCGTTCACTACAGTGCTCTGCAACTTACTGCTAGTGCACTGCAATAGAGTGGCAGGATTTCAACAGAATAGATGGGGGCCTGCCTGCCTGGAGTTTTCTTGTGGAAGCATGAAAGCAACAGGAGATGACTGTTGAGGCTGGCAAGACTGGCTTTGCCAAGACAGAGGTCAGATGCTGGATAACCCAGCAGAAGCTAAGCAGTGTGGGAAGGCTACCACAGCCATGGATAGAGTCAACAGACAGATATTAACACAAAGTGGAAGGGAAGGAGAGTATGTGCTCAGATTAACCAGCTAGAAAGAGGATCCTAGGGATAACATTTTGAATTCACTCATGTTCATAGTTAGCATGAAAGCATGAGGGAATAGTTTACAGGAGCTGAAGTTATGACTTTCTGTAGCAATTAACCACCTGAAACAGATTAAACAAACTTTCTTCTGTGACTTAAGCAGGTATAATTTACACCTCCAGCAGGTAAGACAGCTAAGATACAAGCAGACATAGCTTTTAATTACATGTACTACTAAAGTCACTGTGATTTAAAATAGCAAAAGGAGCTATCAGCTGCACTGAGCTTAGTAAGCACAGACCAAGAGGCAACAGCATAGATGACATCATTCAAATAAATTAGCGGGAAAATAAACAGAAGTAGCCTCACTTTGTGAACTAGGAGTGGCATTGCTCTTGCAGGAATATCTCTGTTAATACACAGTTAACTTTTGGGTAAAATAATTAAAGCTAACCTATATAATTCCACCCTCCAGTATTTCACTACAACCACTCAGTCAAAATCAGCAAGACAACTACAACAGAGTCTTCACAAGAGGGACACAGTTTTCCTGCACAAAAAACAATCACCTTCTAAACAACACTTAACTTCTGAATACAATTAGAAATTAAACTTCTTACAAGTCTCCTCCCCTTTAATTCTGTAGACTTGCCCTGGCAGATCACCCACACACACTGCAGAGCCAAAAATTCAGAAACGGGTCTGTAAAGTTCACTCATAAATCCTAGAATCAAATGCAATCACAATGACTTAACACTGTCAGCACATGCAAGCTTCCTCCAGTGTCAGCAATGGGAAAACTGTATGAAATGTAGATTAGACATAGGATTTGCAAACTGATAACAGTTGATTAGACTCTTAGCCCTCAGGCTTAGCTTAATTTCAGCTCAGCACATACCTAAAGTACCAAATTGTCAATCAAAGACAATTGACTAACAACAGTTAGTTGGTCCTAACTTTCATGGTTCACTATTCTGGACAGAAACAGCAGCCTGTGTACTCCCCGAATTTCAAAGTGTCCCAGTGCAGACATCAGGCTTCATCCTTTCTTTTTCAGGCTTTCTGGGTCATCAAGTAAAGGCACTGCTCACCTTGGCACAGGAAAGAGGTTCTCTTTCCTATTTCAACAGAAGTGCAACCAACAAAAGTTCATTTTTGTTAGTAGTAGTGGCAGACGGTTTTCTTCTGCTCTACCATATATATTGAGGCCTAGTGAATTAGCAGCTACGTACTTAGGATGAGAAAGTAAAGCACAAAGACAACGACAGGAAGGCATTTAGGATTGCCTAGATTTTTCGATGCAAGTGGAAATCTTTGACATCTACTGAATTATTTTAATTGTCTTCTTGCTTGATTCTCCTGGAAATCGTTCCAGAAGAATGGCAGGATTTAAGCTCCTGAAAACCTCCAAAAAGCTGGCCCCAAATGACTTGACCTGGAAAGGTCAGGGCAGGTCAGGTAACTCAAACCCTGTCTCTGGGTCACAGTCCCATCTCTCAATTCATTTGCATTTAAAATTATATAACATGTCCCACGGCACTGTGCGTCACAAATGTAAAGCCGATTGAAAAGGCTTTGAATTTTTCTTGTAATTTTGATGCTCTGAATAATCATACGTAGGAACTTTTGTTTCTGCATTAGCTATAGAAGGACCTGAAGGAAACTAGCCATGAAATTCCTCACAGTCTCAGGGAGACACTAAGTTATCACGATTTTTGAGGACAATAAATGAAGAACAACACCGGTGAATTAGCACAAATTATCTGGGTGACAGCACAGTAACTACCTCTGCAGCAACAGGTGATACATTTAAATGTGCAATGCATAGCAAATAAGAAATAACAGATAAGATGCGTCACAGTCCTCAGACAGACACAAACCATAATTTTCCTTATATATGCAACCACATGATGTAGAATATCTGCTTCAGAGAGAGCTGAGCAAATGCCTCATAAAAATATTCATGAATCTTCCTTAGAATGTTTAAACCAACCAGCTTTGAATGTGACTTTTCTTGGATTCCCATCTGGAATAATTGGAACATTCATGGAAATAGGCAGCCAATTTTAAATCAATACTGGACATTGTCAAATAGAGGAAGAAAAGAGAAAATTTCAGCTCGGTATGTGTTGTTGAAACCAGAGTTAGAACTCAGCCGGTTTGTACCTCTACTGTTCAGCTTCAATAAGTTAGTCACTAAAAAACACAGTTATTCGCTATTATACATCCATTGACTGTTTTACCCTTTGCTCTTTGAAGTATGCACAGGTTTATTGCCCTTTACAGAGAAAAGGTAGGAGTTCAAATTCCTGAGGGAAGCAAGGAAGGTAAGTGGCAGAAAAAGGACCTGGATTTCCCAAGAGCTGACTTTGGCTTGTGGATAGGCAGGTTCCCCTGGAAGGCTGCCCTGAAAGGCCCAGGGGAGCCTGTTAATCTGCATGGAAAATCTCCTCTAAACACAGTAACAGTCCTTTGCAATGGGCTGGAGGTGGCAGGAGGCTGGTGTGGCTCCTAACAGAGCTTTAATGCAAAAAGAAAGTGCCCAGGAGGTGGAAGCAAGGATGGGCTATGCAGGAGCTCTGTGGGTATTGCCCTGGTGAGCAGGAGAGGAGCTGGGAAAGCCACTTTTGAGATGACTGAAGGTCAATAAGAAAGGTCTCCAGAGGTACAGCAGCAGCAAGAGTAAAACTAAGGAAAGTGTGGGCTCCCTGCTGAACACTGTTGGGGGTCTGGTGACAAAGGACACAGGAAAGGCTGAGGTATCAGCATGTGTTTTGCCTTTTGCTCTTTCCTGGCAGGGCCTGCTTGGTGACAGAGTCTGGGGAAGTGAAGTACTGCCCACAGAAGTTGGGGAGTGCCTCAGCAACCTAGACCTCCTAAGTTCATAGGACCTGATGGGTGCCTCCAAGGGTGCTTAGGGAGCATGCCAGTGTCACTGGGAGGCTGGTCTCTCTCACCTTGGAAAGGTCCTGGTGATCCCTGATGAGCGGGAAAAAGCTAACATCACACCCATCTTTAGGAAGGGCAATAAAGATCATCTAGGGAAACACTTCAGCTTAACTTCCTGAGAAGATTTTGAAGCCATTGCCACACAGATGAAGGATAAGAGGGTATTGGGAACAGCCAGCACGGGTGGGATGAAATAACTCCATGCAGCTGCTCAGCTGTTGGGGGTCAAAAGCACAACATTTGAAAACCTGAAGCCTGATTAGCTTCTGTAAGTCCTTTCCAACAAAAAATATTCTCTGATTCTGTGACTCTCACCAAGGCCACAGTGGAGATTACAGTGGACATGCTTAAATCACAAGGCCTTTCCTGAACCACTTATCAAAAGCATTAGTCACCCAAAACAAAAATCCACCCCCTCAACAAAAACCCTGAACAAATGTATACCTCCAGTTTCTGTAAAATTGCAAAGATGACTTTAAAAGGCAAACAAACCCTATCTGGTTTCATAGCTGCAAACTAATTTTTAATGAGGATTTTTTGGGTAAAACTTGACTCTTGCTCCTTGTCCAGAAAATTCAATTTCTATTATGATAAAGGATGTTTTGACTTTCCTGTTTTAAGCAGCAAACTCAAAGCCAAAGGCTTGTTTATAGCACACATGCCTCTAAAGGTAGGTCTATGCCACAGGTAGAAGCCTGCATGCAAATACCTAAAGATATGTACGTTATCTTTAATCTAGCTTTCTGGATACTTTGTGAAAAGTTTTGACAAAGTTTAATAATAATAATAATAATATCCTGAATAAGCACGTTCCTGGCCTACCCACAAGCCCTGTAACTACACCTCTAATTGCCTCTTGAATATATCCTGAAAACATTCAGAACTTCTAGTACACCAACAGCCGGGCTAAACAGGAAATTTGGCCACACCAAGAGCTATGCTGAGCTATTCTCATTGATTTTCATTCTCAAATACCACTTCCAAAGAGATATCCACATGGAAGGTTCAAAAAATTGTGTTCTACCTTATGTGTGCTCCAGCACGCCTTATATTTTGCTCTGTTATGTTGTACACTTACCTTGCAAAGTAACTAGTATGCTGATTACTTCACATGCAGCCTCATAGCTGGCTGGAGTATTCTTTCTCAAATTTTTTAGAGCTTTTCCCTTTATTGCAACTGATCTGGAATGAGTTCGGCTAACACTAGAAACTATTCTTGGAAGATGTGGCATGCTGTAAGTTTTTTTTTAAATTGTTAAGATGGTATCAGTGCTGATGATAAATATCAGTATGAGGGACATACATGAAATTAACTGTCTCTACTTTCAACATCTTCCGGGACAATAAAAGGACAGCAAGGTCATATTCGTCAAATAATTCACGGCTCTTTAGCACTCTTTGAAGTGATCTATTGCTCAGTAAATTGATTTTCTTCCACTATTGATTTTGAGCAACAGATATTTTGCGGAATCTTTCACATATTTCAGGAAAGGGGCTTCATTTCATCACCATGAGAAGGCAACCAGAGCCTCTGTGACAGAAGAACCAGAAAGACTCACACTATAGGAGACAGATTGTATGTTTGAAAGCCCTTTGAGATAGGTTTCTGTCATAAACAAACTGTTCCCACTGGGCTAAATTTTACATGCACATAGAGAATGTTACAACGCAGAAAAAAAATTAAAATCCACCAAGCTCTCTTACTGACTGAGGAGTATACATTTTGTTTACTCCGTGTACAGTTTATAGGAAAGTGAATAGGAATGAAAATGTGTTTTTAAGTTGCCAGTTGCCAAGATGATTTCGTGCTTACAAACAAATCACAGTCTTCTTCATAAATTAAAACCATCATAGATAATTTATCTAACAAACTTGCCAAGCTTTTTCTTTCTGTCAGTTTAGATACAGTAATAAAAATCAACTTGAAATAATAGAATGGTTTATGAAATGCAGCTACTGTCTGTTCTACATTTTTATTTTTAAGTAAACTTGTGCCAAAACGAAAGCTCACATAGAGCCAGAAAGTCTGTATGAAATCATTTATTACCCCCAAAAATGCACTGAAAAGAAATTAAATTCTGAACTTTCACTAATCTCTATTAGGCCTCCCTAAAAGAAGTTTATTGTTCATGGGCCAACACTAAAAATGTAATTAATTCCAATTTGGAAAATATGCTTTGATCATAATTATTACATCTTTGAATGAATCTTTAAAAACCCTCTTGTGAGATGGGACTGCAAGTAGATTGTTCTAAAGCAAGGTGTAAATGGGGTGGGGTGGTTAGGAAGAAAAAAGAGAGGCAGCAGGTAACTTGCAAAACAGGATGGCGTGACTTTGCATGTACTAACGCTGATTGCAATAAATCTTTTCTACTTCAAATCAGACATTCCAGGGCTCTATCACTGATCAAATTCAGATCTCAAAAGGTTGCAGCCAGAAAGCCTGGTTTCAATCCACCATTGGAATGGGGGCACGGGTGGAGGGAAGGAAAAATGAACAAAACTGAAGATGATGAGATCAGCTTTTAAAATGCTTTCATGTACTGTACAACATAGTGTATTTTAACTGTGGTTTAAAATATATAAATATATAAATTCAGGATGTCAACTGTCACGTTCAGAGAGACAGTATGAGGTTAGTCCAGTCCTGGCTGGTGAAAGTGAAACCCTAGCTGAGCAACATACTGGAAAAATAGAATTTGGGAATCAAATCATATTTAAAAAAAAAGAGGTGATTGATTCAAATTATGTTCTGAGAAAACTCAGAGAATACCAAACAAATCCAGACTTTGGACTGTTCCTCTCAGAGTCCAAAAAAAGCACAGGCTACAAAACTACAGCAAACCTTCAGCAAATATTGATTGCTTCAACATGACATTTTGGCAGACTAAGGATAAGGTGGGCTTGTCTTTGCCCTTAGTGCATTCAGCAGGAATGCTGGATTATAGTAATGTCTTGGGATTGGTGGTACTGCAGTGATTGTCCAAGATACATAATCTGTTTGGAATAAGACCTAGACTCTGTAAACATCACGGCATTAATCATTGCATGTCTGATTTTAATGATCAGGTGCTCCAGGGAGATCAAAGGAGCCTGATTACAAACTTAACGTGAATTAAGGTGGCGCAATATATTACAACTTTGAGCATTTCAGTGGTAATAGAGCTGGGACCAGCATTCTGATCCTAAATTAGCTGGGAACTGAAAGAGATGATGTACGATTAGCCAATATCTCCCACCGGTGTGCTAGCCTCCATCAACCAAATTAATTAAAGTACAAGAGCTTGGGAAAAAAAAGTCTCCAAAAGTCTCTTCTATTCCAAGAAAACATTGCTCTGAGACCAACATTATCATGACCAACAGACTCAAACAGGAATGCAATAACCACTACCCACTTAAAACTAAAATTATGAAACCTTTAAAAAGTCATGAGATGTTTAATTCATTTGGGGAGCAGAGGAGAGGTGTTTGAGTTCTTCTGAATATCATTAATGACAGTTTTATATAGTGACAGATTAAGGTCAAGTCCCATTTGGTAGCTGCAAATGCTGCATAGCAACAGCAACCTAAATAACCATTGATGGAGGAGCAGGTGTATTGTTATTTACTCTCCTCCTCTGAGTGTGTGCTTCCCAGTTCATGCACCATTGCAACTTTCTCAGGAAATAAGCAGACTTTGCAACGGCTGTCTGGCTTCCTCCATCCTGGCTGCTGAAGAGTCTGGTCTGTCCCATTCATGCCATGGGAGAGGGATGCTCTCCAAGGAGAGCAGGATGGAGGAGGGTTTGGTTTCTTCAGGTTTTTAGGAGAAGAAGGGTTGCCTGTAAAATAAAAGGTACTCAGACATGAGGAGGAAGGAGGGGAACAAAGGCAAATGAGGAGGAGAAAGGGAATTCCTGAGGCCTGGACTTTGCAACTGAATAGATGTCTGCCTTGATGGCCAGGGCAGGTATTTTGAGTATTTTGGCCTAACGTTTTACTGAACCCAGGTTCCATTTTGGTTTAGTTTCTTCACAAACAACCCACAGCCTCTGTCGCTCACAAACTCTTCCTGTTGCTTACTTCAGACTAAGTTAGGAGAGTTTTTCAAAAGCCTACAAAGATACTCTAATAAAACATTCAGAAAGCATGGCAGGGTAGAGGACAGAGAGGGTAAAATGAATTTCAGAGTAAAACAAAACAGAAGTATAATGTCCACTACTTACAAAACAATATAAAAGGAACAATTTACCTTCTGCTCTTGGAGGACGATGACAAAGTAACAAATTTAAGTCCTGGCTATAAACCCAGTGTTGGAAGAGGTTCTCACCACAGTGATGGGTACAGCTTAGCGACCCAAACAGAACAGAGCATGGTCCTAGCATTCCTTAGGAAAAATATGGTGTTCAGAGCACACAATATCGCGCAATACTGCAGTCCATCATAGCTGGCATGTATTTCTGGTGTGTCAGGTGGAAAGTTTAAAATACAGCAGCTGAATACCATTTCTAGCTCATCATAACTGGTTTTTTTTAGTAAACTGCTTTTAAATGCATCTGTCTGAAGTACCAAATTAAACTTACCTCTTTTAGACGTTTATACTCTTAGTGTCAGTGCCAGTGATAGTAATTTTTTCACAAAGCTACAGTAATTACATCTCTTTCCAGCACATTACTAAATCAAAGGACATTGCTTTAAAAGCAGCAAATGAGATTTGAGATGTCTAATTGTTATAAAGGGGTAATTTTATTAGTGCAGTTATACCCCTTTTAAGTGCAATATATAATATAGCTACATGAAGGGAATTAGCTCCATTAACCTGTCCTGTCTGAATGATGTAGTTTGCGATAGGCTTCCCATACATACAGTGCTATATACAATAAGTAATATATAAAAGTCATTTAAATTGTTGCATAGTGTGGAGCTCATCTGAGACTTAAGAGAGGTCTTAGATGTATGTAACAAATAACGCAATCAGCTCCAATCCAGGTGGAGATTACTTTTATCCCAGAAATTACAAACATTTCTGAGGAAGAAATATTTACAGCTTTGGAACAGACTAGCCTGCACCCCATAATGAAACAAATGACACAAGCCCACTTTCCCCCAAACCACAGAGGCTAAACATTGATACTCTCACTAACCAGAAGAGTATAAATATTTCCAGAAAATGCACTTAGCTCAACTGTGCTTCCTAAGCGATGCTTACTTCTTCCTGGTCTGCTTCTCAAGCAGAGGTCAGCACGTTCATTAGGCAGGTAGCCTGCACTAAAAGTACAATATAAAAACAAACATTTTACCTGTGCTGTATGTGAAGCCTTGCCATAAGTTTTATGGTTAACTTAGAGACAGTCATGCAACCTGCTATAACCTGTGCTGTAACACAGTATATGTAATGGAGCATGGACATGAGCAGCACAGAGCATGATCTCTAGATGAGAGGACTTTTGAGATATTGCTGTAATCAGTGCTACAGAATTTATCTGTAAAGGATATTTTAGGTATTTTGTGTAAGGAAAAGTTACAGTGGTTGTGACAACTGGCAAGAACACAAGAGCAAAGGTCTGCAGGAAAAATACCATGTTCAGAGTTAGGCTTTAACAGTGTGATACATTGGACACAAGGAGAGGAATGGTTGACCTCCCCTCAAATAAATTATGAAGAAGTACGTGTTGCTGGATCCAAGCTCTGGATATCCTTCCAGAAGCTGGCACGTCACCACCTAATTACGAGGATCTTGATATCAGTAGTAGATTTGTTCTGAGTAAGATTCCACCTGCAAAAATACACGGCGATGCTACGTGATGCAGGTCACAGACTGTGTGATAGTGCGTTGGACTGAATAATAGCTCTTGAAGCGCTTACAAGATGAGCTGAATTGCCTTTCCTTAGTATAGTCACAAATATTTATATCCTTATGAGAATGATTGGCCTTTACAGTTGATTAAGTGAGTAAGCTTGTCTGAATAAATGTAAGATCTGCAAATCTAAATGGTTTAACATGTCATCCACTGACTATCAGTAGGGAAATCTGTATTGATTAGGACAATGGTGTGATCTAGAAATGTCATGTAGTAACAGATATACTAATAATTTCTAAATTTTACATTGCCTTGACATTAGCAGAGCTGTTTTTGGCTCAGTGACAACACATGGCAGAAGGCAGTAGTGCAGAATACAGCAGAAACGTAGCTAGGTGCTGGTTTTTCAGCTCTTCAAAACAATTTAAAGACTTAAGCAATTCCTTCACTGATGCACTCAGAAGTAGAGAGGAGTCAAGAATTTCCACTGAAAATTTTCATAACTGGAAAATATTAATTACAGACTTTCATGTTGGAAGATACATAGCCCTTCCAAGAAGGTTGGGTGGTCTCTTGAAAACATAAGAGTGAGTGGCCATGAACCCATTCAAGTGTGTGTCCTCACAGCTAGAGCACTGACTATTCTGAGTTGGGTCTTTTGCCTTCCAGGGCAGTTACATATTTCATAAAAAAATCAGTATTCACAAGCACAGAGAAAGTGAATGGCAAAGCCTAGTTCTGTATCCTGCTGCCTGAAGATGGAAAATTGCATTCAAAAATCTTACTCTGAATCAAGAAGAGCAGAAACATGCAGGTCTCTGTCTGTAGGAAGTATCTTGAACACCAGAGAGAGCTAGGGAGTGAACCATATTGCTCTTTCCATCTTTCAGTTTTTGAAAGACCATGATACAGCTCCTATCTAAAGTGCTAAATACTGTTTTTCTATTTGAAATGATTCAGGACATTTAGTATTAATTTTTAAATTGGAGCAGCTAAAATTCAACCTTTATGTGTGTGCTCACTAAAGTGGAGTCTGTATGAATAACTTGGTGTACTCGGGATATGACTGAAGCTACATCAGAATAAGATTATGATAATTCTGAGACGCTCTACATACACACTTAGTGACATCTATCAAAGGAAAAATGCATTCTTTTCATTTGGATTACATTGCCTGTGTGTCCCTGTGTAGCCAGAAATAAGTCTAACTGTTTGAATTCCCTGTTGCCTGAAAAGACTGGAATAAAACAAAGACAAACAAACAAACGAAAAAGGTAAGAACTAGTGGTTTTCCTTAAACTGTAGGGCTGCGGGAAAAAGCACATGAAAATCTTAATGCGTTAGGTTTGATCCTCCATCCATATCTCTCCTTGCTCTCAGTGGAAGTAGGAATACCTGCCTTAGAAAATTAAAAGACAAAAACAAAATCCAATTTTAGTATAGCTGAAAAATGAGCAATAGCTTTGCTGTGATCACTACAATTTCACTTGGCAAACGCTAGCATTCATGTCACAATTGAGAAATAACAGCATAGTTTAAATGCTGGTTTGTATTTCTAATGCTCTAGTTTGTCTGTGTTCTGTACAGGAAAAGTGGCTGAACTATTAAACTTTATTGTTTTATAATACACTGTTAGTATAAACGGAGCTGTTAGAAGAGATTATTTAACCAATATCCACATGAGACTTGAGATAAACCTTTTTTAATTAGCTGTCAAGTTAGGGTAGACATAGTTTTGATGTTTTTATAAGAAAAGGTCATTAAAAGTCTACCATGATCTCTGTTGGATTTTATTGATAATGGGTAGGAAAAGAACTAGTGCTATAATCCAGCTAGGTTCCATGGGGAGCTGAATAACATGCTACTCAGAAATATTTCACATAGTGATTCATCATATAGCTATTTTCCATAGATTCTATATGAACAATATCAGAGAGACCACAAACTCTAATTATTAAGTTGGCTCAGCTTTAGAATAATCATCTTATCTGCTCTATTACTATATTATTCACACTTTGTTGTTAATTAACAATAAGTTAGATCATTAAATAGTTTAACATGAAAATGTGAGATCCAGCACAGTCTACAGAATTCTTCATTAAAATCACACATGAATGCACCAGTGCCTTGCTGTAAAATATTGGTTGCCACTGTCAGTTATGTTTAGACTATTAATGGAAAAGTAACTTTGAAAAAAGATCTGATTTTGGTTACAAATGCTTTCAAAGTCTGGCATTTGAATGGACTTCTTTGTCACTGCTACAATACTGATTTAATGTAACCAGAGGTATACAGCAAACTGACTGCAAAGCTCCTCTTTTGGTTAGGTTAGAAAAACATGGTTTAATTTAGTTTGAGATGATGCCGTATTTTATGCCCTGAAGTCATTGATCAAAAAAAAAAAGAAGGAGCCCTCAAAATGAGGCCAGGCAAAAATGCTCTAAACAGGAAGCATTCTACATGTTTTAAATCCCACTGGCATTCCTCTTATGGTTGTCTTCTTTGAATAAGATAGCATAGACTGAGCCAAGAGTACATGCAGTATCAGCTGATATGACCTGTCAAAATCTCAATATATATACAAAAAACATTTACAACCTAAGTATTAACCATAATGGAATTTAATTTAGCATTTGGTGATTTATCTGTGCCAGGACAGTAAGAGAAATCTCTTTCACAGAATCACAGAATCACAGAATGGCCAAGGTTGGAAGGGACTTCTGGAGACCATCTAGTCCCACCCCCCTGATCAAGCAGGGTCCTCTAGAGCACATTGCACACAATCACATCCAGGTGGATTCTGAATATCTCCAGGGAAGGAGACTCCACTACCTCTCTGGGCAACCTGTGCCAGTGCTCTGTCACCCTCACAGTCAAGAAGTTTCTCCTCAGGTTCAGACGGAACTTCCTCTGCTTCAGTTTGTGCCCACTGCCTCTGGTCCTGTTGCTGGGCACCACGGACAAGAGTCTGGCCCCATCCTCTTGACACCCTCCCTTCACAGACTTGGACACATTGATCAGACCCCTTCTCAGTCTTCTCTTCTCCAGACTGAACAGGCCCACCTCCCTCAGCCTTTCCTCACAGGACAGATGCTCCAGTCCCCTCATCATCTTCGTAGCCCTCCGCTGCACTCTCTCCAGGAGTGCCACGTCTCTCTTGTACTGGGGAGCCCAGCACTGGACACAGTACCCCAGGCGAGGCGTCACCAGGGCTGAGGAGAGGGGCAGGATCACCTCCCTCCACCTGCTGGCAACACTCTGCCTAATGCACCCCAGGACACCGCTGGCCTTCCAGGCCACAAGGGCACATTGCTGGCTCTTGGTCAACTTGGTGTCCACCAGCACTCCCAGGGCCTTCTCTGCAGAGCTGCTTTCCAGCAGGTCAACCTCCAGCCTGTACTGCTGCAGGGGGTTATTCCTCCCCAGGTGCAGGACCCTGCCCTTGCCTTTGTTGAACCTCAGGAGGTTCCTCTCTGCCCAGCTCTCCAGCCTCTCCAGGTCCCTCTGAATGGCAGCACAGCCTTCTGGTGTGTCAGCCACTCCCCCCAGTTTTGGATCATCAGCAGACTTGCTGAGGGTGCACTCTGTCCCTTCCTCCACGTCACTGATGAATACTTTGAACAAGACTGGACCCAGGACTGACCCCTGGGGGACACCACTACCTACAGGCCTCCAACTAGACTCTGTGCCACTGATCACAGCCCTCTGAGCTTGGCCATCCAGCCACTTCTCAATCCACCTCACCGTCCACTCATCTAACCCACACTTCCTGAGCTTGCCTAGGAGGCTGTGATGGGAGACAGTGTCCAAAGCCTTGCTGAAGTCCAGGCAGACAACATCCACTGCTCTGCCCTCCTCTACCCAGCCAGTGTCATCCCATTGCAGAAGGCTGTCAGGTTGGTGAAGCATGATTTGCCTTTGGTGAATCCATGTTGACCACTCCTCATCACCACCTTGTCCTCCACACGCTTAGTGAGGACCTCCAGGAGGAGCTGTTCCATCACCTCCCCAGGGATGGAGGTGAGGCTGACGGGCCTGTAGTTCCCTGCCTCCTCCTTCTTGCCCTTTTGGAAGACTGGAGTGACGCTGGCTTTCTTCCAGTCCTCAGGCACCTCTCCTGATCTCCCTGACCTTTCCAAGATGATGGAGAGCGGCCTAGCAATGACATCTGCCAGCTCCCTCAGCACTCGTGGGTGCATCCCATCGGGGCCCATGGATTTGTGGCTGTCAAGTTTGCCCAAATGATCTCTAACCTGATCCTCCTCAACCAAGGGAAGGTCTTCCTTTCTCCAGATTTTCTGTCTTGTCCCCAGGGTCTGGGATTCCTGAGGGCTGGCCTTAGCAGTAAAGGCTGAAGCAAAGGAGGCATTCAGCAACTCTGCCTTCTCTGTATCCTTCGTTATCAGGGCACCCACCCCATTCAGCAGCGGGTCCACATTTCCCCTAGTCTTCCTTTTGCTGTTGATGTATGTGAAGAAGCCAAATTTGAGGAAGCCATACTTTTTGAGGTATGATTACTCTTGGCATGAGACTTTTCAAATTTCTGTCGCATTTTGAAAACTTGTGTTTCACCTCTTATTTGTATATGTTTTTTACTAATGCACAAATCCAAAATAAACTTTTTGCATTGATAGAGAAAGATGCTGATGGATGAGGCTGCAATGCATTGCAACAGCACATCCAGTTGGGCTTCACCTTTAATTTTTATTGAAGCCACAATGCATTCTGTATTTCTTTCAATTCTGCTTTTAGCAGTCATCCAAAGTCAAAGATTTTATAAAATGAATATAAAAAGATAGGAGGTAATATGAAAGACATCTATCAGACGTACGAAAAACAAATAGACTTGATATGATGTGATTTTCTAGTGGTAACCATTGCTGTACCCTAGCCAAAAACATAACAGCAGAGAAGTCAGATGCTGTACAGTGAGCAACAAAAACAGCCATCTTATTAAATTCAGTTACATTCTCAAAATATTCTTACATTCAAGAATAAAAGGTAAGTGAAATTTGTTTAGGACTCATTCTCCAAACATGTTTATGAATAGAAAATGCTATTGCTACTGTAATCATATAACCTTTATTTGGTGTTGAGATGTAGTCATTTATAGTGTTTTAAATTAATTAGAATATAAACTTGAAAACAAAGGAACATATCCATCATAGATAAATCCTGAATCTCTAATTAAAAATAATCTTAGCAGATCATGACCTATTTTCTGGACATTCTTGATTAATTGCCAGTTTTGTAAAGAATAACTCACTACAGTATTATGTTGTGCCATGTTAACAGCATGATCTTGTACAAGTACTTTTGGTAATGTACCTGGAGAGTTTCCCAAGAGGACACAATTTGTTACCCCCTCAGTTTGCTCTTTTGTTATGGGGGAAGGGAAGCATTACCACTAACCTCATCATCTGAGTGATCTGCTGTGGAGCTTGGATACATACCCTTCAATGCCCTCACTGTACTAGCAGGGCTGTATCCGGAATTGCACCATGAATCAGATCTGTGTGAAAAAACACACTATTTTTTGTTTGCTACTTTTTCCTCCAGCTGGGAAAATTTTTCTTCAGTTCCAAACCAGCTCACATTGCAACCACCACAAACTGTTATGCCAGCAAAATGAAGAAGGGTAGCACACATCAGCTACGGGAAACATATAGTTAGGGGAGGAAGGGCAGCAATACTTATACCAGTACTGCTGTAAGTGCTCATTGATCTCAAACCAAAGCAACAGTCAAGAAATGCCACACTTGATCCTTTTAACAGTAGGAGAATCCCCACAGAAAGCTTGTGGGTGAAACTGTGTAGGGCCCACATTTTATCTATTTGACACGTGTCTTTGTTCCATGTGTCTGTCCTTCCTCCTGCAAGTGAAATAATTTAATACAAAGCCAAGAACTGATTACACAGGTAGTCAAATTATGTTTCTTTCAAGCACCTACTATCAACCAGATAAATAACTGCAGATAGTAAGAGAGATTAATAATAAGCAATGAATGATTAAAAAGATAATACACTGAATGCATCAAGCTCTTTTTATGATTCATTGATGATTCTCAACCGCAGCATGGGACGGTTACCCACGTCCCCAGACTCATGCACACGAAGTTCTTGCTGAGGCACAGCCTGCTGACAAAAGTAATGGTCCACATTTTGTATTGCCCATTTAGTTCAGACAGAGGCACTTAAGTGCAGGGAAGCCACACTAACAGCAGTCAGTTCCAGGAACAGACAAACCAGGCTATAATGATTGCACTAATTTCCAGCTCTGCTCTTCCCAAGTGCACAGCCTGCGTGCCAGAAACGCCTTTTAGACATACAGTCCCTGGGCTCTGGGCCGAGCTCCCACTGGCAACTGTGGAAGTCTCGTGACTCAGAATTGTTTGGCACGTTTCTCTGGTAAAGTTGTAAAGCAATACATATGAAAGTGTCAAGATGAATGTGGAACAAGCAAAAGGGTTAATCTGAGGATCCTATGTGAAGTGAGAAACATCACGGAGGTGCAATGTACTTGACTTTAGTTTTAAGAATTATTTTGGGAAATGAGTTTACAGCTCCTGATAGACTATTTCAAAACCTTTCCCACAAGGTACACAGTGTACTTAGTGCTTTTATATCCAAGAAAAGTATGTTTTGAGTGTATTGGATGACACTAGGCCAGAACCTGCTTACGACGCCAACATGTGAATTCTCCACAGTTTCAAACTGACTATAGTCATGAGCAAGGGAAGTGTGATCAAGCACATTAATTGGCAACTGGAACCCTAATGAAGAATAGTAGGGGAAAAACATCAAAAACTTGCACGAAGAAATATAGCACAAGTTTGTCTTGTTTGGGCAACCCGGAGTTGCCCAAATATGAAACTATCATGTGATGTGGCTACTAGTAGCCATAGCGGTATGCTACAGGAATGGAAGAAGATGCACAGATGCATACCCAGAGGCATGGTGATAAATGTGACCAAAATGTTCCCTTTACAAAGAGAATGTAAGGATATGTTATGCACTTAAATATTGGTTTTTAATGTGCACCATTTTAAAAATACAGAACCGGAGCACATCAGCACAGCACATCTGTACGCAAAGGACCATTAACAGAAACAAACAATAAAATAAACCAGAGCTTTTCCCCAAGACATCAGCATGCTCAGGACTTCCCACCAACTATTATGTGCTGTGGAAGGCAACAGGCTAATGAAATAGGGCTATCATAAGCTACTGAGAGGGTTATCACCAGAGCAGAGAAGAGGATGTCATGGTAATGTAATGGCAGTTTAAAAATTTAAAAAATATTTTCACCTTCACACACCAGAAATACTCCTTCCTTCATCATTCCTCACTTGCCTTTACATCTAGAAAACAGAACTGGTAAGAGACACCCGGTCCAAGTTACAGAGAAATCATTGCTACCTGTGCTCTTCTTAGTTGTAATCAGCCTTCTGAGAGAACTGCTTTACCATTATTTACACTTGTGTTCTGCCACAGAGTCAGCTCGAAAATGATGCTGCAAAACATAGGGAGAGTTTCTCGCACTTTGATTCAAAAATAGCTCCAAAAGTGACACGTTTTTGCCTTCAGTGATTTCTTACATCCTTCCCCACCATAAACAGTCAGTGTATTAGGAATTTTGGCTATTTGCTATTGCTATTTTGGTTATTTGCTATTTTACCATCACAAAAACTGCTAAAGTAGAAACAAGTCCATTTCATTTTAAAAAAGTCAGGCATCTATCAAGTCTCTTGGAAAAGTTCCTATTTGCAGCCTCCCACTGGTACTGGCGAACTGGTGGCTGAAGGAAATCAAGGACTTCTCACATCAGAGTAGCACAAGCAGAGAAAACTGCTTTTCTTGCTGATTAATTGTAAGAAGATAGTGTCATGTTAATATTTATTAAAAATAGGTGGCATTAGTTCAAAAAAAAGCCTGGAGATTTTCCAAAGAACCTTTTAGCTAATCTTTCAACTCAGTGGTTTTACAGCTAAAGGGAACTAAGAAGTTATTCAGCTAACTGGCAACTGGGTAAAGTAACTTCTCTTCCTTTCTGTCTCAGTAGGAGTCAAACAACTTTGGGAAGTTTGCATATGTTCAATGAAATCCAAAGTATAATTTGTCTGACTTCAGATGCTTCACTTAAAGATTTTTGAAGAAGATCTGGACTTCTTAATCTGCTAAAAAGAGACACAAGCATGCTGTTGGTATCATTTTAATTGCCACAAAATCGTTACTAAAGTTTTAGAGGTTTCAATTTACTGCCTATAGTTTGAAGTGTCTCATCACTTCAGTCTAATAACCGAATTTTTCTAATCAGTAAAGTTCCTTTTTTTAACTGTGTTTTCATCGAAGACAATAAAAAGTGGGCATACCTGATTGCACATGATAGTTGACTGCAAAGAACAAGAAAGAAAAAATAGATTCCTTTATGCATTCAGTTTCATCATGGTCATTTTTTTATTTCTGTATCCAGTAAAAATTGGTGTTTAGCTTAGGACAATCTAATATATGTTTGTGTTTGACATTTATATAGGCATATTTGGTATCATTTACATATTTACTTGGGCAGAATTTAAGATTCTCTTTCCAAGAATAAAATATTATTTGTCTGAAAAATTAACTAGTGGAATAGGCAAGAACAATGAAGAACATTGATGACTTTCCATCAGAACTGTGCTAAGGAAAGATTATATTCTTCATTAGTATATCATCGTAATCATCATCATCACCATCTCATTTTATTTTCATGTCAATTCAGGGAAATGTATCCAAATTAAGGGCTTAACAATGAAAAAAACTACTGTAGAGGCTCTATTGGATCTGCACTAACTGATACGAAATGCAGATCTCCATATTTCTTTTTATACAGAGACATAAGAAATGCACCTCAAAATCCAAGCTCCCAACATGTAGGCAGAATGCCTTAAAAATGTATATCATCTACATTAATATGACACAAAACATGAGTAAAATTTCAAACTGTACACACTGATGAGTCATATCTTTAGGAATCTGAAGAAACTGACTAGTTCTGCAGAGTACCTAGGTACTTTTAATGAAGGTGCTCCTTCATTAAAAGGTGCTCCTTCATTTGGTAATAAAATTACTAAATTTATACAATAACAGACAGTAGTAAACAAACCATTGTGGTTTGATGTAGCTGAAATGAATACACAAGCAACTGGGGTGAGGGAAGAGGTAAAGAAAATACTTCAGTGAATAAAAAAAAAAATGTCAGGAAGCCATTTAACATCACTGAACAGATTAATTTATGGAAGTTTCTACATAAATGTTCTGGAGAGATAAGGAGCAGGAGTCCAGGGAGGTGCTCCTCAAATGACCTACTTTTAAGTAATCATGAATGTATCCCCTCTGTGACATCTGATAGGAATGTTCAGAAAGTTTTGATGAGACCTATCATAAAAGGATACTTATTCAAAATGAAATTCCAACATTTTGTATTTAAGGTTAATAAGTATTTTTGTGTGAAGGGCCTGCAAAAAAACTGAATGTTGGAAAAGTGTACTGTGAGTCTCACTGAGACCTCAGCAGTGTCCAGCCAATCCTTCCTTATTAGCATTCTTGAGGCAGGAGTTGAACATATACATTATTTTTCTACCAGGTTAATCCATTTTCCCTCTCCTTGACTACAAAAATTATCACTCATGTCCTTCCCAGAACTTATTTTTTTCCACAGTTCTAACATCACAGCACTCCATTTTGATCGCAGATACAGAAAATGTGTTTTCAGCTCACTCTCTCTTATCACTTCATTCCATTTTCCATTATAGAAGCAACAATGAGATCAGAAAGCACCTGACACAACTCCCAGCAAAGTCAATGGAAGTTCATAATTCATTGCAAAGGCAGCGTGGCCTAGAGGAGAGGTTGAAGTCTCAGAGAATGCATTTTCACCACTTTTGTCAACATGTGGTTTTACTGTTTGTTTACTTATTGGATCAGCATTCCTCCTTCCCACTCCTCCCCTCCCCATATGCCTACAGTGTAATCTTGCAATTTTGCATCTCGGATCCAAGATGGGACTGAGGTTTATAGAGACCTGGAGCTAGTTCAAATGCAAATACCAGTACACCACGTTAGTATGCAAATCATGATGCCCTAATGAACCAGATCCCAGAAACAATCTGTCTGAAGGTGACTGACAAAAGCCAATGCTTCGTTTTCAGATCCTGATCTTTGTCATCACACAGCTACGGAAACATTAGTCTGGGCAGAAGGGAGGGGGTAGTTTCACAGCAGTAGTTGGCATGGATCTAGCATTGAGAGACCAGGCCCTGATGACCAGAGGATGCTGCTGGCAACACAGGGGCAGAGCTCTGCATGCACTATAATAGGAAAGCCGCACAAAAATGTTGCCAAATGGGGACAAATATGTTGAGCAGTATGGCTCTGCATAAAGATGGTCTAGGATGTCTAGCGGCAATATCACCAGACAAAACAAAGAACTTCCATTTTTAACTAGCCACAAGGAACCAGTGTACAAATAAAGTGGGTAAAGTTAGACACCGGATTGACCTCCCTTCATCCGTACCACAGTGCCCTTGAATAGTCCTGCATGTTAGCAGTCACTGATCTCAGTGAATTCCAATAATGGATATTTTTACAAATCAAAACAAAGCCTTTTCTCTTCAAATTCTAGGTCAAGTTTTCATACCTCCAGTTTTGCTCCAATATGCAGCACATCATTTAGAACTTTAAAAATAAAGAGAAATTACAAGGAGGAAAATTTTTATTGTCAAAGATTTGGGGTGTTCTCTCCAAAGAGCTGAGGTATAGTGTTAAGGATTCCTGATATGAACATTTTCCCCAAACCCACCCCCATTTCTAGCATAAACTAAAATTATCTATTAATATAAATTAAAATAAGAGTGCGGATTATATTATGAAAATTTGTTCTGTGACACGTTTTGTCACCATGTATTTCAAAAACACAGTCTGAAAACAAGCTGGCACATTTGATAATTCAATAGTGTCAGAATAATGCAATGAAGTTCAAAAGCCCAGAGCCCAGTAATAAAGCATTCGGAGTGATCTAATTATCAGTCCTTTCTGCTATCAATCAATATGCCACAATGCATCATCCTCTGTCTTAGTGGAATCAGCTGGGAATGAGGTTCATGTCTTTGTGTGCTACTGACATAGGTTTTCAACAGTGTAGGTGGTGAAAATTGCCATATGGTGAATATTAAATGAAAGTTGCTCTGCTGTAAATCAAAGAATGGTGCTGGCTGTCATCACTGGAAATACACAACCACTTTCCAGCAGGGTCAAAGGCTGCTACTTTTTTTTGTTTTTGCACTGGGCTACATCTCAAGAACTAATTTCCCTTACACAAAAATATATTAAATTTTACAGTGGTAGATTAAACATTGTATCTGCCTGCTTATTCTACCTGTTTCCATAGTGTCCTCTGTTATCCCTAACTAAAATCTCATTGCTCTGAAATATGCCAGTATTCCAGACACTGCAAGTTATTCTGTACAACAGAGAACTCCATAACCGCACACAGCAAAGGGGAGTATTTTATTAAATCAACAATTTAAACTTCAATACAAGCAGGAAGAAAGGTCTTAAATTCCGAATAGTTTACTACAGGGCCGTTAAATCTTACCAAAAAGGAATTTTTAAAATGCAAAAATTGAAAGTACGTAATAAATTCAGAAGCATGCATAACACATTGGCAAATATTCCTCCCCTTTGTAGCATACATAAATTTTCCTTTCCACTCTTACTGAGTGGTTTCTTCCTTCTGTAAGGGTATAGGATCACTAAGCATCCTGAATAATTTCTCCCTCACAAAAAAGAAAACCGGTACCTCTTTGTAAAAATGCACAAAGTAAATGGTAGGTCTGAAAACTCTACAGGTCAAAAATGCATCACAATAAATACTGTCTCTAAGTCAAGTTGTGGGATTGGGTGAAAGAGTTTCTGCAGTGCTTCACCACACAAATATCTGACCACTCACAAATAGATGGTTTTCAGAAAGCATTTTTAAATGTCTTCTCACACTCCTGTCCTAAGCTATATAGATGCTTCTTAGCAGCATGGGCAACATTGAATTTTATCACCTTAAGGATACGAACAACTTCCTTCACTTGTGAATTTAGCCTGTTCTCAGGCACTCCTGAGGCAGGAACATCCAGAAAGTTTTGAGGAGACCCATCATAAAAAGCACTTTTAGGAACATTCATCTTGGGACAGTAGCAGGCACCGTCAGGATACACCAGTGTGGGATAACCATAGAAGATACAAAGTGCTGTCAGTGAGGCAAGCAAACTATGAGAGGGCCATCAAAGGATTTCACTGAGGATTTTTTTGTTTCCCAAACTGATTTAGTAATGTGCTTACTCGGGGGCCTTCAGTTCACGGTGATGAAGCAGCCGAGCTAGCAGCAGTGGCATGGGCCCTGTGGAAACGTATGGCCATGCGCTTGGGCAAGTCTGGACGTTCACTGTGAGCAACATAGAGACCTTCTACTCTGCTGCAGGGAGATTCCCACCCAGCGCCACTTATGTCAAAAGACAGAAACCACAGACATACAGAAGCATCCATAAACACATACAGCCCACAGTACATATTTATCCATAGCATGCGCCAGTTCTGCAGAGCTACAGAAACACACATGTAAACTCGCTTCGCTTCCCAGCACACATACAGACCTTTCCACTCCCATGAACACACAAGTTGAGGCCATTCCCATACTCCAAAAAGCAGAGCTACAATGGCAACAGAGCAGCCCAGCGTACATACAAGGAAAGGCTTCAAGTGACTACTTACTGAAGACAGAACAAGAAGAGCAAAAAAAAGGGGGGGGGGGGACGAGGCTGCATAAAATGCCATTACAACAGCTTTAGAGGCTTGCAGAACAGGGAGCCGTGGTAGAAGAAAAACACATTTATGGCCTTGAGGAGCTCAGGACAGATTTTCACTGTGCTCTATTCTCTGCCCTTGAGTCCTGTACACCTGGCAACACCCTTACTAGGCACTCTAGATCTGTGAAAAACTATTAGTCCCTTACAGGTTGCCATAATCTAAGTGAGGCTCAGCTACATATTCCATGTAACTAAATGCCAGAATTTTCACCCTAGTAACTGAACAAAACAAAAGAAAACAAAACAAACAGCAATGTCCCCTTCCCTCCCAGAAAGTTCTTCTCACGCGGAAGCATGTGATAACCTACAAAGAAGGTTAATCTAAACAAAAATATAAGTCAAGACTACTTCTGTTTCATTGCAGAAGAATGGAGAAGATCAGTCTCACTGAAAATTCACACTAGCCTATGAGAGTTAAATGTTAGTTAGCTGTGGAGAAGCCTAAATTTGACACTTAACTGAACTGTCATCAAATTTTTCCAGTAGTGAAAAAGGATGAAGACTGCAAATCAGAACACTATAAAATTCATGTGAAAACATAAAATATGAAATTGTGTGCCAAGTGTTTGCACATAGAATGGAGAAATGAGGGTTTTTGTCTATTGATAGATCTTTAGGATGAAACAAATGGAAAATAATGGCATACTATTCTTATCTGTGGTGTATTAGCAGCATTATAGTTCAAGTCTTAAAACAAATGAAGTATCTTAAGCATTCTTATAAAAAGTTTGTGATAGTTCTATTTAGACAAAGAAGTGAAATTGGAAAGAATAATCTCAGCTTCCCTTTGGAAAAAGATATCCTAGGGTTTGGGGGGTTTTCCTTCCTTGCCAAGGTTCTAATGAAACACAAATCCATGCAATCTACTCCCTTGTGCTGAAAGAAACAAACATCTGTGTTCCAATTCAGTAAGTACTATTTTAAAAGAGTTAGAGGGAGGGAGCGGGGAGACCTAAAGATGCCCCTTGCCCCTAAGCACCTTTAGTAAATTGAGCCAATTTGAGTTTCAAGTCTATCCCAGTCATCGCCCTAACTCTCCCTCATATCCTATGGTCCTGAGAAATTACAATCAGACAGGTAAAACTAATATTGCTTCCCAGAAACAATCAAAAATGCTAAATTTTAGATTGAAGTAGCCACCTCATTAAGTCCTTCAATCAGTATTTAGTATGAGGACAGTGGGAGGAAGGAGAATAGATACTCTAATATCTAAATGGAAAAACTGTAGCTGTATAATTAATCTGTGTCAAAGTTCTCCTATCCCCAAAAGAAATAGTTCGGAAAGTATGATTAAAGCTTTCAGGTGACTTTTAATAAATGTCCAAGAATAAAACTGGATCACTTCCAAGCTCATAAAACACAGGGACTGAAAGATTTCACTGTATAATGTAGAGTCTACTGCAAATGACAGCAAGAATATGGATAATCCTTCAATATCACAGAATCACAGAATGGCCAAGGTTGGAAGGGACCTCTGGAGACCATCTAGTCCCACACCCCTGATCAAGCAGGGTCCTCTAGAGCACATTGCACACAATCACATCCAGGTGGATTCTGAATATCTCCAGGGAAGGAGACTCCACTACCTCTCTGGGCAACCTGTGCCAGTGCTCTGTCACCCTCACAGTCAAGAAGTTTCTCCTCAGGTTCAGACGGAACTTCCTGTGCTTCAGTTTCTGCCCACTGCCTCTGGTCCTCTTGCTGGGCACCACGGACAAGAGTCTGGCCCCATCCTCTTGACACCCTCCCTTCACAGACTTGGACACATTGATCAGACCCCTTCTCAGTCTTCTCTTCTCTAGGCCAAACAGGCCCAGCTCCCTCAGCCTTTCCTCACAGGACAGATGCTCCAGTCCCCTCATCATCTTCGTAGCCCTCCGCTGCACTCTCTCCAGGAGTGCCACGTCTCTCTTGTACTGGGGAGCCCAGCACTGGACACAGTACTCCAGGCGAGGCGTCACCAGGGCTGAGTAGAGGGGCAGGATCACCTCCCTCCACCTGCTGGCAACACTCTGCCTAATGCACCCCAGGAGACCATTGGCCTTCCAGGCCACAAGGGCACATTGCTGGCTCTTGGTCAACTTGGTGTCCACCAGCACTCCCAGGTCCTTCTCCACAGAGCGGCTTTTCAGTATGTCAGCTGCCGCTAGTATGCCAAGAGGATGGAAGTACTGGGATTCCACTGTTTGCTAGGACAAATTTGCCCACCAAAGAAGTTTGCCTACCTCCTGTTTAGAAGATCAACAGAGAAATCTGGATGTGATGCTTTTCACAATTTAGAAGGGAGTTGGTTTTTTGAACACAGAATTTATTAATGTTATGAATAATGGAAGGCCATTATAATGGATGTAGCACAAACCCTGTCATGGAAGAAGTGAACACTTTGCACACAAGGGTTAACAGTAACATTTCCTTTGCATCAATAAGTAAAGGAGAAAACTTTATTTCAGAGTCTCTATGATAATAGACCTATGCATTTTAAAAGATAATATGATAATAGACCCAGGCATTAATTTAATAGACACATTTATTGTATTTTTCATTTATTTTTTATTTTATTTAATAGATGATATAGTTAATTTAACAGATTATATGATAATAGACCTAGACATTTTATAAATAGACTTACTTTAGGGCACAAAAGTATCACAGGGCAGCTAAACAGCTTAGCTGATTAGCTAAAAGCAAGACATGATCAGGAGAGGCTGAAGTCAAGCAAAAATCCTTGTCAATATCCTGAATACACCATTCAGTTTATTCTTGGTATTGGTAATCTATCATTGTATCTCTCTGAAGAGCCAACTTTGAATGACATTTGTCATGAATTTCAGATTTTGGAATCACCAGTGAAGATAGAATTAATGTTAAAAGTATATTAAAGGTCTTGGTAAAGTGTATCTTATTTGCGTGAATGTGGTTCTAATGGAATGAATCAGAGAAGGATATTGCTTTTTTTTTTTACATCAAGTTAGATTATGCCCCAGATAAAACATTCTGACCACAGCTATCTGTTTTGTATTTAAGAACAAAAAAGTCTACATTCCTGAAATTTATTCCTTTATATTTTTTAAACCTGCAGAGTACAAAATTTACTTTTATTAAATGAGTTAACCTTGTTCTGACATTTCTAAAAGCTGAAAATCAGTATGTTCCAACATCTGAATTCAGTATTGTCCCCTGCAAACACTTAGCATCCAGAACAGGGGATAGTAGATAATATTTAAGTTGGCATCATGTGAACTGATTTTAAAGGGAAATAGCGAGCATACATCTCTATCTGGAGTTTTGGCTATGTTCTGACCTGAAGAGCTTTAGCTCTGTCTTTTAAATAGCTCACTGTCTTTGGGTAGAGCAGGCATAGAATTATGGATGAGGTTAATGCTGCAGTCTCTCCCAAAAGGCCCATGTATCACAATACCACAGACAAGCCCATCAGATGTTTTCAACGCACAGTCTTAGTATTTTAAATTCTGTAAGATCTGTGTCCAGATGAAAAGTCAGTAACAGATAATACGTTCTGGACACGGAAACATAGCATCACCTGAGGGGATAGGAAGTATAAGTTGCCTTGGAATCTCAGCTACAGGGCCCCACGTTTTATTAAACCTGGAGTTGTGAGTGTGTAGGTGTTGGATTACACACATCAATCGGAAGAGAATGATTTCTGGAGGCACTTATGGAGAGATTTTGAATTATGGCACTTGTCAGGCCCCAGGGAGCATTTTGGCGAGTTTTTGAAATGCACTTATGAATTCCTGATGTACTTCTTGGAGACAGTTACGATGACTGAAGTATGGAGCCTTGAACAACCCTTTGCTGTTTCATCACATGTGATTCCCTGTGCAAAAGCCAGGCTTCTCAGAGCAGCAAAATGTGAACCCTGCAGACCACAAGTCCTTGTTGTCAGTGGCTGACACATCTCATGGCCTGTAATAAAGCTTCTTCAGTAACTGTGTCCATGCCACTTGGGTGTAAATCTGGCCAGATTTAAATCAATGCAAAAATTCAAAAGATTTCATGGGACCAGTATTTCAACCTAATGCTTTTGGGTAGCTTCTGAACTCAATGTTATCTGAGCTGAAACAAGATGAAAACAATTAGGATGTGAAGAATCTCTTCAAGGGGAGATCTTGTCCCGAGAAAACACTGTCAAGCAAAAAAATAAGCACATGGGTACATGACTTTTTAAAGGTAAGGAGAGGGAGGCATGAAATAGATTGCCTGACTGTGGATTCTCCATCTCCAGACATTACTCAGAATAGATTAGACAAACATCTGTCAGAAATGGTTTAGTTGGAGTAAAGCTGCCTTAGGGTTAGAGACTAGATGATATCTTGAGGCCCTTTCCAGCCCCATATCCTATTACACTTTCTCTGTAGGCAAACACATGTGTACACTTACGGGAGAGGAAGTCCTTGGTTAGAATCTGCAGCTCGGCATTCAAGTCACAAGAGGAGCTATTTATGCTAGCTTCCCCGAGGTGTCTCTCTACTGCTGTGCTGTGGTTGTTTTGCTGCGCAAAAAGAAGATTCCTTGTGTCTATCTTGCAATTTAGAACAATATTCAATCACTACCATGTTCTCTAAAGAAGGTCCAATCACCTAATTGTTTCAGGACTAGACTCATTCTCCAGAATTGGCTGATGATTAATTACATTATAAGAAAAATAACACAAAGTTAAAGAAATGTAAGAAAGATTCTGCTCGTACAATATGTATACATTAGTTGGAGAGTGTTTCAAATTTGACAGTGAAATTTCTTCTGGAATAGAAGACGGCATAAATCTTAACATTAATCTTTAAATCACTGCCATTTTCCAATAACAAAGATAGATATAAAGCTTTGTAGATGAAATTTTAGTTCGCAACGAGGCCAGATTTACAAGTTTGTATTGTGTCTGGGTAAGTGAAAACACTGCTATTTCTTTGCCTATTAAACTGAACTTAAGCTCTAGAACAGTGTTTTCACTTCACAACGCATCTTGACAGGTTTAGAGTTGTCATAGAGGAATCTTGTATGGATAGTATGCATCGTAAAACTTGTTGCAACCAAGTACACAGGCCAGATAAAAGAACACCTACCTGCCTATACTATCCAAAGGGTGGCAGGGGGAGGGGTCAGTAAACTGGGTCCTATTTGCTTATAATTTAATTTTATTCAGAATATCATAAAATAAAACAGCAAGCAAAGTCATAGTGAACAGAAATGTATCAGAATTCTAACTTATAAGGAAGATATAATTGGTCTTCCTTTAATTAGCTATTGGCTAATAAAAATACTTAAAACTAATTTGACTAATACTTCAGATAATATGACAGTGATACCTCATTAAATTACCCAAGGCTGCCAATCAATGTTTTGTTTAAAACTTACTTGGTTAATCTCAAGCTTTGCAACTTTCACCTAAAACTATAAAGGACAAAGACAGCTACAGAATTAGATATTAGATTAGGCATTGACTAGTTACTGTCTAATCCTAATGGAGTAGAATCCAGGGCCAAGAGTGAAGGGGCACCGAATTTTCACAAGCATAGGAAGAACTACTTGTCTCAGAACATGCATTTTTAGATAGTCCTGTTTGGTGGGACACTGCCTGGAACTAGTTGTAGAAAGCTATTGAAAGTGTGGTTCTGCAGCCTCGTGCAGCCTCTAGCATACCTGCTGCAGCAAACTCCAGGTTGCTGTAAGCAGTCCCAGGAGAGCTTTTCTGTATTTATATTAAAAGTTCATTGGATTAAATATATAGCATGTCCACATATAGTCACAGCAATGAAACAATACAACACACACATGCATGTGAGTTAGCTTTAAATTAGTGCGTACACCTCTATTAGTTTCGCCACTGTAATACAGAATTTCCCCTGCTCTTAGCTCTTACCTTTGTAACTGAAATACAGACATACCCGAAGGAATGCTGCAGGGAGCAGGAAACAAATTTCCCTTTCTCTTTTGTAATTACTGACTCAGGAGAAAGAGATTTAAACTGCGAATAAAGCCAGATTGTTATGAAGCATATTCCCACAGGGCCCAAAGCCTTTGTTAACAGTATATGTGCACAGTGCAGCTGGCTGTTATGTAAGTGCTTTTAAATATTGCTTAAGTTTTGCAAGATAGGGATATGCTCAGAGAAATCTTCCAATGGATAATATTTCAAAATGGTTTCATTTTAATAACTTCTGCAAACAAAAATTTTTCTCTAATCCTCCCTCAGCTGCACATACAAATCCTAGAGCTAGACACTGTGGTAACAAGAAGTCATTCCAACAAATCTGCCCAATGATGAAATTATTTGATATGGGGCAGTACTGAAGGAAAACTATTAATATTATTATGTTATTGAAATGCATAGAGATACATTAAGGTTGCTTTTATGATTTTTCGGCTAATGTGTCAACTGTGTGAAACTTTTAAAAGGGAAGCAGCAGAAACATAAGGTAATAAAAATCATTTAATAATAAATTGGTATTTGAAAGACAGCTGTTTATTAGACAAGCTATAGGCATTTTCAAATATTGGGACTATAATGCTTGTATTTTTTCATTAACAGGTACTACTGAGAATAGTATGTCCTTACATTACCGTATTAGAAAACGCTTAAAAAATTAAGATGTAAATGTAAGGCTAGAAAATTTTATCTGTTTATCATGGCTCTTTTTCCATCAAAAGCAATAAATAAATAGCATTAGCAACAACCCATGAAGGATCTTTCTGAAAAGCACTAATCTACTCTATTCCATACAACTAGAAGGAAGCACATTTCTATATAGCTGACAATGAACTTTTTGCAATGGCTTTGAAGTGCTGCCTGGTGCAGAGTCAAAAACAAAACCAACCAGAAACCCCCCCACCTTGATACTCTTGCCAAACTAACTAGAGCAGCATTGACTTGCACAGCTGACTCTCAATTCAATTAGGCACCACGGAGGCAGAGTTTATTCCATAAGCAACTGACAACTGGAAACTGCTTCCTGAAGCCAAAAAGGTCAAACAGAAAATGAGTAAGGCTTCCCACAGCCCAAAGGTGAAAACAAGTTTATCACACCTGCCTTCCACATGGCCTTCCCAGCTGCTGTTTATCCTCCCCAGCCCCCAGCTGCTTGTTGCCTATTAAGCGCATCTCAGCTCCTCCTTGGAGCTCTGCTGACTTCTTATGCTTCACTGCCAGCATGCTTGCAGTTAGAGGACCAGCTGGCTGCTTCCCTCTCCAACACCAACACTGGTTGCAGGGCTGAGTGCTAGTAGCAGCCAAGACTGCTTGCCATATGCTTTAGAGGGAGTAGTGGCCACCACAAGTATGAAAAAATAATGAGATTGTGTCAAAAATCATGAGAATTAAAAAGAAAAATGACTTTGGATTTTTTATGCTTTATCGTGAAAGTGAAGTCATAGTTTTCATGCTTGCATCCTCTACCCTTCAGATAATAAAGTATGCTAGAAAAATACCCTAATCCCATAAAATGAGAACGACCAGATCTCAGGAGCCCAGGGCTTCACAAATTGTTAGAAGGAAGATGTGTAGAACTGGGAGCCCTGAAGAGTCAAGCCATCCCATCACACTTCATGACCCTTGCACACAATTTGCACTTGTTGAATTATTAGTCATTCTAATGAAAGCTGATGGTACACCCTGCATCTGTACCTGAACAGAAAAGTTTGTGTGTTCAGGGAAGCAGAGCAAAATTTATATTCTACCTACCTGCATAAAGCTCATATTGTGTTACTGGACATATAATAAAAAATACAAAATCAGACACATCCCTCACCAAATCACTCTGCATTACCCTAGCTCAAAGTGTCCTTCAAGTTCTCAGATGTGTAAGAGTTTCTAGAATCAAGAAATCGCTGAATTCTAATTTCTTTCTCAACATGTTGTGGGCAGTGGTAGTTCCATTGAAGATGACGAGATTTTTCCCATGATTAAATGTGGTCATAATTTCACCTGGAATATTTATGGCAGGTGATAATAGCATGAAACACAAAGAATGGAGCTTCACAAGATGTTCAGTGAAACAACTGGAAGAAATAAAAAAGGCAAACCTACCTTACGTTTTTCAGTTGTGTCAAGGTAAAATATGAAATGCAGGCCACTTAGGAAGAATAAAAGCCATGAATAGGGGATATTATTTTCACAGGAATATTCTACTGAGCATAACTGACTGAATATAATATATCTATGAAAATTTATTCCCCCATATTCAAATGAGTCTTCAAGCATATTTGAAATAGACATGACATAATACATTTTCTTCCCTGATGCCGTATCAGTGAAGCCCCTTCCTGCAAAGAACTTCAAGGGACTATCCCCAAGGGGCTCCAGTCTGCTGAGCATTTGACATAAAGGAAGTCTATGCTGCAATGATACATATAGCAAGCATGTGTTCATCAGGATGCTATCTTCCAATTTACTTGTTTATGACCAGGACAGACCATACACTTTTAAAAATACATTTTAACTGCTTTCTGTGCTAGTGCTGTATGTTTCTGAGACAGGAAAAAAAGTTCACACTGTGGAACATTCATGACAGAGAATTCATTTTTATTTCTTAAACAAACAGATGGTTAGTTATATTCTCTTTTTAATACTTGCAAGCAATTTCATTATATCATTATGTCTAAGATACAGAAACCTAGCATACATAACTGAAGACAAAAGAAACTGAAAACACACTTGGCAGAATTAACAGATAAATGAAATCAGTAAATGCAACTGCCACATCCTTTCATTTGGTATCGGTGCAAAAGCATCTTCTAAAATTCCAAGCACATAGCATATACCAGTTAGCTTATTGCAAACAGCAAATTTGTTTCAGTAATCCATATGGGTAATACAAATAATGTTTTATCATATATATGAAATTCCTTTAGGTGCTTTATTTTTGCATGCATGCTCCATTCCATACTGATATGCACCTTTTTGAATAGAGTCTATTTGTTTTACGGATTAAAGTAGATCAACTCAATATAAAGCTACGTGACACAGGCAACACCTGTTTCGACTACCCACACACATACTCTTTCACTCACTCCCCCTTCTGACCTCTCGCTGCAGGTGACTATGTGTGAACAGCTAGTTCTCTGTGAGACTTGAATGGGACATACATATTGGCAGATGTGGGGAAATATTCTAATGTTTATTAATCTAAAAAAGAGTAAAGATTACAAAAATATAAGGAGTAGAAAACCTTAGACAAGTTAAAATACATAAAATCTCTCGGTAAAGTTTATTTTGATCAGGCAGAGTTTAGTTTATCAAATGTCAATCCAAAAAAACAGGGGTATAAACTGAACAAAAACATTATAGTAACTTTATACTAAAAGGCAACAGTTACCCTTCTTTCCTAAGGCCACTGTACCACAGTAAATACTCTGCTTCAGTACATTACAGCATCCACATATTAGAGTGATTCCGCTTACTTACTGCTGATACTAGAAAAATAACTTGATTTGAAATTATTATGTATAAACTAAAGCAAATTCTCAGGTGCAGTTTTGATCACCATTATTATTATTTTGTTTTAACTAAATTGCTCTTCAACAATCCCACTGATTTCACAAACCTGTGAAATCAAAAAGAAAAACACAGAAATTAGAGCTGAATTTTAATGCATACAAAGACTGGATAAAAGGGAATGCTGTGTTTGCATTTTGTAAAAGTTTTCCATAATGCTAAACTCACAATGAAATAAGCAATCTGGGTCAATATTTTGATGAATCTGGATTCTTTTTCATTAGAAAATGTTCAGAAACAAATCACAGCTTCTTTATTTTATTTCTTTTCAATTATTTAGCGGTTTGGAGGGTTTTTCTGCCACCTCTTTTTTAATGTTAGTAATAGTTTGCAAAAAATGAGTGGTGTTCTTAAAAGAATTAAACACACTAGGCAACTGAGATTAATCACATAAACTGAATGTTTTCATTTCTGATTATGTGTTCACATATTGAAGGAATTCAGGTTGAAAACCTTCTCCAAAGCAAAATGGAAATTTAGCTTTTACAAACATTTACATATACATACTGAAGTAGATGTTTTGCAAATGTTGCTGACTGTAACACAAACAAAAAAAAAACCCACAAAAACTTTGTAGAAAATAAAGTAATGCTGCAATCGGACCCAGTACATGGATCCAATTAGAGAACCTGGGTTATAAAAGGGAAATAAACACCCCAAGCAAATTAAATTACACAGATGAGGCCCATTAGTTATCTTAGCAGTCTTCACCTTGCCCTTTTTAAATACTGAAGGAAGCAGGCACAGTGACTTCACGCTCATTCACTCCTTTTGCATACACAAATACGTAACCTCACTTTGGGAGATCAAAGATACTTGTTAGCAACAAACTATTCTAATTATCTCCTGGTAATCAGTTAAACCCAATTGGAACAAGATCTTTAGTTTCATTTTGCCATGTGATAAGCCTCAGTTTTGTATCTGATACTGTACTATATTGACATACAACAGAATAAGGTACCTACCTTGAAAACCTCTGCATCAAAAAAGAAATAAAGCCTGGGAAATTCTAGCAACATTTCTTATCCTTTACCAACCTTTTTCATCACTTATGTTTTATGTTTAACAACTGTTTTCCCTCGGGGCACTTCATTTAGCAGAGATTCAAGCATTGTCACAGTTTGATTTTTGAGTAACAAATTTCTCTTAAGAGGGAAAAAAAGAAAGCAAATATATGTAAGCCTAGTTCATTTGCAAATTCTTCTCATGACTATTACCCACAAAAACTCCAGGGACTGTGGTCTTAGCTGCAGAGGGAAATGGCATCCCAGCCAGAAAATACGTTCCATGCCACCTCATAGCCATTAGAGAATTCATGACTTCTCACCAGCAGAAACGACATTAACAATATATGAGATAGAAAAGGGTCTGGCTTGAAATGCAAGAGATGAAAGAGACACCCTGAAGGGGCGAAGGGATTCACTGCAACTATCTCAGTCCCCCAGTAAGAAAAATATCTAGCTATCCTGTGAAGTCCCTTTGTTTCTCTCCTGACTTCATAGAACGACCAACTTGGACTAGATTCCCTCACTTTTCAATAGCTGAAGTTAGGTGAGACGAGTCATACCTGACAGCCTGATTTTTCCAATGTAAAAGAGAATGACAATAATTTAAAGGTGGTTAATACAAGAAGGAAGCCACCACTGTTTAGAAAAAATAATTGAAAAACTACAGCAATTTTAAAGTTATTGAGATCAAACCAAAGAGATGGACAAACACAAGAACTGGGGCCTACAGTCATGACACATTATACAAACTTTAACTGGCGATTTCTCACAGTTTTGCTGTAAGTTATCATATTTTATTATCTTACTTCACAGATAAGAAAAATGAAACACAGAGAAATTTAGTGTTCCCAAAATTCTACTGTAATATACACACTGGTACTATGTAATGCCAAATAAGATTTAACCAAAATGAGCATAAATCTCAGATCAAGGATCAAGCGTCCTCTCTTCTCCTTTCCTCCAGTCCCTATACTCATGGGCTTGCTTACTGACAGGGTCAATAACAGTCACAGTTATTATGAATTCATTAAAAAATTTTAACCTTTTCCATTACAGACTTTTTCCTACTTGAATGTAAAATCCTTCCTCTTCATGATAAAGAGCAATTTCTATGGTTTTGGCTTAGACTAATCTCAGTTTTGTAAAATACATTTACAGCAATACGATAATAAGGAATGTTATACTTTTTAGAGCATGAAGAATTATGGGCCACCGAAAGAAAACAGATTTCTCTCATAGATCCTTCACCTCCTGGTCATTTTTGTACCCTGGGATTACAGTCAAGCATTCTACATTTTTTTTCTAGTTTCTGCAGCAACCTGATCCCTCTGGTGAATCAATCACTCAGCTGTGGAGCCAAGAGCCTTTCAAGGACTTATTTAATGCAAACCAATGTGCTCCCTGCTTGCTGGTCCCAGGGTCTAGCACTTCAGGGGGTCATGTGTATGTAAAGTGAGTGAAAAGTAGGTGTAGGATATGAACAATGTGCTTTGGTTGGATTTCACGGCTACTTCATGCTCTCTCTTCACTGTTGTAAATGACTAAGCAAGGCGCTGGTAAAAAGAGTACTGGGTTTAATGTCTTTTGAAAGAGGCTGTTACAATTAAGACTGTGACAATTAAATGGAATAAATAATATACAATGGTTTGCAGCAACATCCTCTTTGTCTATAGTGAAAGCATTCAACCAGTGTAGCAAAGAAAGGAATCAAGAAAGGCAGAAAAGGAGCTCAACAGTGTAACTTTGTTCTTAGTTTTTTCCAGTGTTCTGCAGTATGAAGGACACATGAAACACAGTTCTTTCCAACTGGAAAGTCTGTACAGTAGCTCGTGGGCAGAATAGCTTATCGATTTGCACCTGTAGGCCAGATACAGTCCCACAGGATTACTGCACACCTCACAAGTTTCATAGGGTTATAGTCAGTTGGGTCTTTAGTAAAACCCTAAAGCTATAGTTTCATGATTCATTTTTCGGTTGAAAGGCCAGTGGAGGCAGTCTCAGCCCACCACTGCCAGACTCTCAGATCTTCTCCATACTTCCTCCTGACTCACACTGCATAGGCATCCATAAGGCTGAACCACAACAGAGGACTGAATAGCTGCATAAAAACGTTCTAATTTTGCTAAGTCATTTTTTTAGCCAGATCAGTTCTCTGCTTTGCTGCACTGCGTGCCTTCATAAAGAGCTACATTTAAGCTAAGTTACTTTTACTCATCAAATAAAGTGTTTTAGAAAACCAAAGTCTAAAAGTGGATCAATCTGATTTAACCAAAATCAGATCAAGTAATTTAATTTCCTTCAGCAACATGCAGCAAATTAGGCTGCATTACCATTAAAAAGTTGCATTTCCTTGCTATAACAGCTAGCCTTATTAACTGGCTGTCACGGATTAGTTAATGAAAGCTTTAGTTTATTTTATTCTCTTCATTTCTTTAATTATTATCAGAGAAGAGGTTCCCTTTCATAGAAGATTATAGTTTTTTGATTATGACCTGTCAGACTAATCTTTTAACAGCACAATATTAAACAACAATATTAAACATAGACCATACTTTGTGACTCAAATTAGGGTTGCTATATCAACATATAGCTTGCTATATCAACATATACCTAGATGAATATTTTTTTGTGATATATGCAGATTGTAATACAGGTCTGTATTGTTATTCTAGGATAAAATTTTAATATGGTTCAGTAGGGTTTCTAGATGATCGGTACAGATAATTATCTGTTGCATTTACCTGTATAGCTATCCAGACTGGTTTATACAAGACACAAATTCTGTGGAATGCAAAAAGTAAGGACCCTTTAGCCTTTCCTAAAAGCTTAGATTCCACTTGCAAAAGCTTTTTTAAATAAGTAGAAAACCTTTTAAAAAGCAAAATATTGTTATCACTTAATAGAGGACATTCACTTAGTTATAATTAGGATGAATATATTTTGTGCTTTGCAATCTACAAATTTGCATGACTATCTAGAACACATTAAAGCCTTAATATTTTATAAATATCTTTATTACGATCAATATCAATCCAGCATTCTCATACCTTGTATTTTCCACGGTTACTTTATTTTAGACTACTGAAGACATATTACTTTATTCAGAGGCACCCTGCCATCTCCAGTAAACGGTTTTTATAAATATTTTATATTCTAAGAAACAAATTATGATTGTAAAAACAAATAGAGGGAGCTTTGCAGTCTAAAATCACTATCATAAATGTCAGCATAAAACACCAAAGTGTTTATACGCTATGTAAATATGTATGCACATGTATATACATATGTATATATATAATGTATATAGGTACATATAATGTACATATAGATATGTAATATAATGTGGAGTTCATATACATGTGTAATATAATGTACATATACATATGTATATGTATGCATGTTATATGCATTTTCAAGGGTTTGTCAGAAAAAAGACATTTTTCAGTTCTAAAGAATCAGCTCATTCCATTTGTGACTCAGTGTAACATTCACCTGCCTACTGTTGGCAGATTAAGAAATTACCTTGAATGTGTCAATTGAAGTTCACATATAAGGAAGCTTTTGAAGAAATTAAGTCAACATAAACGTAGACTCATATGAACATTATATCATGTTCTCTTTTATCAACGCCTAGCAAGCACTGCCCCGGAAAGCATCTGAAATGGCACATCTAGATGGGCCTTTATGAGCATAAATAAGTATATTCATAGACACTAAGACAAAAAATTCTACTATGATCATTTAGTCTGAGCTCCTGTGTAAACAGCACACAGAATTTTCCCCTGGATTAACGCCTATCATTTAGAAAAACACATCGCCTCACCTTAGTAACTGCAAATTCATTGCCATCCTTAACTTGCAGTTAAAATTCTTAAGGCTCCTGATTGCTAGGAAATAGCATTTAATTTTCTTTCCCATAGCTTGAAGAATTGCATCTTTTCCATTTGAATATCTGCACGCACATCACAAGTCATCTCCAAGCTTCCTAATTCAACACCTTTAGCTGAGGTGAACATCTAACAGGGTTTCCCAAGCCCTAAATCACTTTTAGTCGTCTGAAATCTCTCAGATAACTCCAATCCTTCTTAAGGGTTGGATATCAAAACTGCAGTTTTTTACTGACACTATGTGGAAGCGCTACTTTGCTCCTTATCCTTTTAGGCATTCAAAGAATGTTCTACCCTTCTCTGTGACAGGATTATGCTGAGAGCTCATGCTGAGATAAAGTTCCATGATGATCCTAAATCCATTAGGTTACTGTCTTCCAGGACAAGCCCTCATTATTTTGCAGCAGAGACAGATACATTTCTCTGATGCCAGTTATATTTCATTTGGTTCAAATATATTTCATCTGGTTATAATAAAATGCATTTTACTGGAATGTGGCCATTTTAGCAGCAGATTCATATGACTTAATAACTTCAGCTTCTCCTTCCCACCAATTATCCAAAGTTATGAGACCCTAATGAACCTCATTCATCTACATCTTCCTATTAGAAACTCTATTTTTGATTCTTCAGAGTCAGTTTTTAATCTACCTAATGTGTGCCCTGATAATTCCATTTGTCATTTTTAAAATTATATTGTCATTTATTATTACATTAGATGTCTTTGGGAATCCAAGTTGACCATAATGCAAGTTGCAGGAAAACATATTCTTTGGTCTGGGAAAAAAAAAAAAAGCTTGTAAAAAAACTTCCTGCACTGATTTCTTTCTCACTAAAATAGTTCCTTTCCAGCCGTCCTCCTTCCCCCCCCCCCACCAAAAAATTCATTTAGTTCAATGAGAACTTTTCCAAGATGAAAAAAAGTAGTAGTCAGAAGAAACAAAGTGGCATAAGTTAAAGTCATAAAAGTATAAGGAGAAAATGACAGCTTTGGATTTAAGAACATCCATTCAAATACAGGAACCCTGAATCTGGTTCCAACATTTTCTAGCCGTATTTGAACCCCCTCTCACATACATATACACTTTCCAAGATGACTTAACTACTAATAGAAATAAAGTCAGTCTCTACTTTTGTTTCATTGCCTATAAATTATTATATCCAAGTGTCCTATTCTTGGGCAAGTTTCCAAGCTACAAAATTGTTCTCTCTCTCATTTTCAGATTCAAAATATGAAATGGTGCAGCTTCACCAATGAGTATACAAGATATCCAGCCAAGAATATCCAATAGGCCTGGAGAAACACCGTTTAGAGGTAAATAATCCGGACCGGTATCCCATTTCCTAAGTGGAAATGGAGTTGGCTTAGGCTGATATGCCTAGCCAGACACTGATATGGAGAACGAAAGAGAAAAAACAGCTTTTTACCCTTGTGGTGATGCTGTAGTCTCTGTCAAACATGTATTTTTTAATATACATACCCATGGGAGAAACTGGGAAAATGACTTGTACCCCAAAGCAGACCAAAGCCTGAGGACACTTCCCATAAACGTTATGTAGGTTGGGAGATACAACTTGCTGACTTTTCTCTTCCAGTTTATGTTACAACTCTTGAGATATTTGATGCAAGGAAGGTACTAGTAAGTTTCTCCATAAGTTTTGGAAATGGAAATTATGCAGAAGTTCAACCTGGATTCACTTTTGGGACAAGAAAAGCACATTTTTGGTGAATTTACTATTCAATCTGAAAAATTGCCAAATATAAATATTATGTTCTTATTAATAAGACCTATAATTGAGCAATATCTTTGGGCAAAGCCTTACAACTAGTTTGCTCCCTAAAGAAACCAAATCTGGTCTTGTGCTAAATTCATACTCACTGAAAGAGATGTTTCCAGTGCTCATATATTACATCAGAACAGAAAGAACAATACAAGTAGTTGAATTGGACTAAAAGAAATGGAATGTGTTTGTGCTACTGTCATAAATACTGCAATCAACTCTTGCTGCTCTGACCGTGATTCTGTTGCTCTTCCTCATACTGAATAGTACACGGCTTCAGTGAAAGTAAATTTTCTCAGTAAAAATGTTTTCCAGCAGTATCCTCTTCTTTATTAGCAACTCTGATCAAGCAGTTTTCTAAATCTTAGAAATACTAATTTGTATAATTAATCAAGAAAGATAACTGTCTAGCCACAGGAATTTGCTCACGCTAAGGAATTTTACCAATGGGCAAATATCGAAAATTTCACAGAATCACAGAATGGCCAAGGTTGGAAGGGACCTCTGGAGATCATCTAGTCCCACACCCCTGATCAAGCAAGGTCCTCTAGAGCACATTGCACACAATCACATCCAGGTGGATTCTGAATATCTCCAGGGAAGGAGACTCCACTACCTCTCTGGGCAACCTGTGCCAGTGCTCTGTCACCCTCACAGTCAAGAAGTTTCTCCTCAGGTTCAGATGGAACTTCCTCTGCTTCAGTTTGTGCCCACTGCCTCTGGTCCTCTTGCTGGGCACCACGGACAAGAGTCTGGCCCCATCCTCTTGACACCCTCCCTTCACAGACTTGGACACATTGATCAGACCCCTTCTCAGTCTTCTCTTCTCCAGACTGAACAGGCCCACCTCCCTCAGCCTTTCCTCACAGGACAGATGCTCCAGTCCCCTCATCATCTTCGTAGCCCTCCGCTGCACTCTCTCCAGGAGTGCCACGTCTCTCTTGTACTGGGGAGCCCAGCACTGGACACAGTACTCCAGGCGAGGCGTCACCAGGGCTGAGTAGAGGGGGAGGATCACCTCCCTTCACCTGCTGGCAACACTCTGCCTAATGCACCCCAGGACACCGCTGGCCTTCCAGGCCACAAGGGCACATTGCTGGCTCTTGGTCAACTTGGTGTCCACCAGCACTCCCAGGGCCTTCTCTGCAGAGCTGCTTTCCAGCAGGTCAACCTCCAGCCTGTACTGCTGCAGGGGGTTATTCCTCCCCAGGTGCAGGACCCTGCCCTTGCCTTTGTTGAGCTTCAGGAGGTTCCTCTCTGCCCAGCTCTCCAGCCTCTCCAGGTCCCTCTGAATGGCAGCACAGCCTTCTGGTGTGTCAGCCACTCCCCCCAGTTTTGGATCATCAGCAGACTTGCTGAGGGCGCACTCTGTCCCTTCCTCCACGTCACTGATGAATACTTTGAACAAGACTGGACCCAGGACTGACCCCTGGGGGACACCACTACCTACAGGCCTCCAACTAGACTCTGTGCCACTGATCACAGCCCTCTGGGCTCTGCCATCCAGCCACTTCTCAATCCACCTCACCGTCCACTCATCTAACCCTCACCTCCTGAGCTTGCCTAGGAGGCTGTGATGGGAGACAGTGTCCAAAGCCTTGCTGAAGTCCAGGCAGACAACATCCACTGCTCTGCCCTCCTCTACCCAGCCAGTGTCATCCCATCACGGAAGGCTGTCAGGTTGGTGAAGCATGATTTGCCTTTGGTGAATCCATGTTGACCACTCCTCATCACCACCTTGTCCTCCACACGCTTAGTGAGGACCTCCAGGAGGAGCTGTTCCATCACCTCCCCAGGGATGGAGGTGAGGCTGACGGGCCTGTAGTTCCCTGCCTCCTCCTTCTTGCCCTTTTGGAAGACTGGAGTGACGCTGGCTTTCTTCCAGTCCTCAGGCACCTCTCCTGATCTCCAGGACCTTTCCAAGATGATGGAGAGCGGCCTAGCAATGACATCTGCCAGCTCCCTCAGCACTCGTGGGTGCATCCCATCGGGGCCCATGGATTTGTGGCTGTCAAGTTTGCCCAAATGATCTCTAACCTGATCCTCCTCAACCAAGGGAAGGTCTTCCTTTCTCCAGATTTTCTGTCTTGTCCCCAGGGTCTGGGATTCCTGAGGGCTGGCCTTAGCAGTAAAGGCTGAAGCAAAGGAGGCATTCAGCAACTCTGCCTTCTCTGTATCCTTCGTTATCAGGGCACCCACCCCATTCAGCAGCGGGCCCTCATTTCCCCTAGTCTTCCTTTTGCTGTTGATGCATTTCAAGAAGCCCTTCTTGTTGTCCTTGACATCCCGTGCCAGATTTAATTCCCAATGGGCCTTAGCCTTCCTTGTTGCATCCCTGCATACTCTGACAGTGTCCCTATATTCCTCCCAAGTGGTCTGCCCCCTTTTCCACACTCGGTAGACCTCCTTCTTCTGCTGGAGTTTTGCCAGGAGTTCCTTGCTCATCCATGCAGGTCTTCTGCTCACTTTGCTGGACTTCTTACTCAGAGGGATGCACCCGTGTTGAGCCTGGAGGAAGCGATACTTGAATATTAACCAGCTGAACTATGAATTTGGAACTATCCTGGAGCACAATCTGAATTTCTCAAGTCTGCAAAAAAACTGTCTTTGATTTCTTCAATCTTTTTCTTAGGTATACATTTGTGCAGAATGGGAAATACGAAGGTTTCTTTCAGTGCCTGTTGAATTCATCAGCTTAGTGCCTTTGACTGCAGTGTTTCAAGATCAGTACAGGAATGAATGTGGTGGAAATCCTATTTTTCTCCGAATACCTAGTTTTGATTTTTCAGCAGTAGGCCTTTCACTGCAAAAACTTAGAAAAGAGTTTGTATCTGTAGAATGGCAAAATATTTAATTTTCTTGCCACAGATGCGTAGGTGGGAGTTCAAGCCTTGTTCCAGATGCGTACAGAAATATTGTCCATCAGCCCAGCTAGAAATGAGTATGTAGAGCTCCTGCTGGCAAGCTGAAGTTAGGATGAAATGACAGAAGCCACATCATTTGTGTGCCAATAACTACAGAAATTGTAGTGCCTTAAACAGACTAGGGCAAAGGAATATATCTACATCAATATCTATATATTTGTGTGCACATTAATATGGATTAAAGAAGCAGCAAGTTCTCTAAGAGTTCAGGTTATTCACCTTTCATGCACATCTGACAACTGGATTGATTTCAGGTAGGAAAACTCTACATCTAGAAAGCTGCTTTGTGGGTCATTTGTAGAATTAGGCAGCTGAGATTCCAGCAGAATCTAGCCTTTGGGCAGTTTGTCAAATTAGTCTATTCCAGAGCTACAAACAGTAGATCAAATTACCCTAGAAGACTGTCTTCTTTTCAAGGTCCTAGCAAATCAGTGCTGCATTGGAGAATTTCAACCAACAATATTTGCAGGACTCTTCTCAGGGCAGAAATGAAGGTTGACTCCTGCAAGTCCCCTGAAAAACTGAAGCTCATCTCATAAAAGCTGGCTAACTAATGCTCTGGTGACTGGAGATGCAACTCTTGTTTCTTCACATCAGTATTTCATAAAGAAGAGAGCTATTTTGCCAGCTCTAAGAACACTCACCAAGTGGAAGTGGTAAATATTTTTTCCAGATCTCTCTGTGAAAATAGTGATCTTCATGCATCCGCTGAAAACTCTCTGGGGATAATCAGCAGACAAGTAAAATACTAAAGGTAATAATGGGGAATTGTCCTCAGAATGACAGCTGAAGAGAAAAACACATGAGGCCCCGTCTACCGAATATACTGTTTTTTCAGTGACACTGAAATCACCAAAGAACCACAGACTATAGGTTTTGGATGAGAACAAACATACTGCCTAGATCATTTTCACTCCTCTGTGCTCAACATGTACAGAATATCATAGCAAGCAGAAGAGACTTAGTTATTGTATGGCATTTCCTTAAAAAAAAAAAAAAAGTGTTGGTTCTCATTTTTTAATCACAAAATTTAAACTAAAGAGTACATAATTCTCTCTCCCTCCCTCTCAGCCACAGACTTAATTAAGCACACAAAGAAGGAGAGGGTTTGCTGAAAAATCAACGTTTCCTACAAAGTTTTTCTTTCCTTCTTTAATAATGACAAATCCCTTTTTCTCTGTATTAATTTATATCTTTTATATGAACACCTATTTGATTTCAAATTTTGTCATGGAGCTTTAAAAATGATTACATTCCAATTATCTTTGGATGTTTCTGGTGAGGATAAATTATTAAAATGTTCTCAGAGGTCCTAAAGGATTTAGAAAGTAAAATCTATTTAAAGTCTATTTTTTTCAAGAAATGAAAACCCCATCAACATTTCCATAAGACAATACGTGCGCTCCCATCTCTCTTTTGCAAATGATGCATGTTGGGAGATTCTGAGTTGTTTAAGTGACCTAATTCTGTAAAGCTATCATTCGCTTTGAAAATAGCCTCCTACATCTGACTACATTTGAAACTATTACCCCCAAAATAAGCTTCTCATTAATTTTCTTGTAGAATGTTAACTGAACACAAGGTATTAATTTAAAAGAACTCATGGTGACTCATATAGTTTCTCTTTTCACCTTGTTAGTTTTCCCACTACCTAAAACTAGCTTTACACCTGGCTGCTATTATCTCAAAGAATGTAGTATATATTATCCACATATAATTTATTAAAAGCTGAGTCAAAGAACAGGTGTTGCTATTGTAAAGATTAATTTTGCAGATCTTCTGCTCAGACTCATAAATTATGAGCTCCTGGGACCCTCAACACTAAAACACATACACAACATCCACATAAATTTATTAAAATTAGGTAAAAAACAAAGTATAATCTTGCACAACACTGAGCCTGCAAACTCTGGCATCAGCAAGTATGCCAAGCCCCTCAGTGACTCTCCACTTTACAACCATTTCAGCACCTGGGAATTTGCAGCTTCTCTTTGCCAGCAGCAGTAGTTCTGAGCTTTGTGCTTGTGTCCAACACCAGCATTTCCCCTCAGATGGCCATGACAAAAACATTATTATTGTTATTTTTTTCCAACACCGTTATCATTATTAGATTTCAGATACAGGAAGCATTGCTTTGACCAAACATTTTTGTTACCTTACTTGTTATATTAGTAGAAATATTGAGCTGCTATAAATGGTGCTGCAGGTGACTATGCAGACTTACAGGTAGTCTCAAAATCAAGACGTAAGCATGCTTAAAGCTGTAAATCCTGTTACTAAGGAAACTATAGTTTACAATTACCTTCTCTGTTCTCTGTGCATCAGATTCAGGTAGAACAATTATTATTAATTAAGCATCAATAATAAAGTTGTGCAATAGGTAGGCACTTGATTAAATGCACATCTATAATCTCTACTGATTTGGAGGGAGGACTGTTCCTTCTGTCTCTAATCTTCCACCATGTCACACTGGGCACTGGCAATGATCTACCACAATTAACTACAAATCATTAGACAAATGTAGAGGCAAATTCATGTCCACAGAAGGGGTAGGTACCAGGCTCTCCCTTTGGCCACCTATGGTGAGCTTCAGCCCTAAGAAAAGTGAAAGGTTCAAGTTTAAGCCAAAGTGGATTTACTAGCTTTGGACTAAACATAGCTGGAACTTGACTTTAACACTGAAAAATTAATAGCCATGCTTTTGAGAATCTCAGTATGTAAACTGAAATGTCACAGTCATCATGGGCTATTTATTTTAATATATTACTTTATATTATCATCTTCTTATTCTTTTATGTTATTTATATTATTTTATATTGTTTACACATATATTTTATGTATATTTTATCATGGGCTATTTGTGAAATTGGTATGCAAATAGAAAATTCTTAAGATTTTTAAGTGGCATAATTAAAAACTATATTCTGTTTATCAAGTGTGACTATTATTGATCATTAATCCTTTACACAACTCTTCCATTCCATTAGGAAATTGGCTTTTTCTTCTTTTAACTCTGCATGTTTAAAGTGTTTTTAGTCTCATCTATCAAGTTACAGCTAATTAAATGGCTTGTTCTTTTTAAGTATATCATCTAAAATACGTTACAAAATAGTTCACACATTCACCCTTGCAGATCACAAACTAAACTACTGTGAATTAAAAAGAAATTGCAAAGTATTTAATATTTTCGACAAAATTATTTACAGGCACTGTGTAGCCAGATACAACTTGTTACAGTTTGAATATATTGCAATTTATAGCGTGTTCTCTCATTTAGGTATAACCTCTTCAAAGAGTTTAGGTTATTAAAAACTACTTGTTTGTTTAAGAACTTTTTTCATACAGAGGAATTCAAAAGATTGTAGGCAAAACAGATAATGGAGTCACAATCCTGCAAAAGAAGGCTGGAGCTTCCAGAGCTACTGGGGTTTTTTTGGTGTTTTTGTCTGTCAAAGTAGATTTCCTACACAGAATATCTATTTCTATTTCATGCTATTTTTCTGGAACAGCTACTTTAACACATTCCGTACAAATTGTTTCACTTAGTTAAATAAGCTGTGGTTTATGATCATCTTGTCAATGTTCAGTGACTGTAGGAACGCTTATGTAAATCAATCCTGTTAAGTTCAATATTTCAGCCCTTGAACGAAAGAGTAATTCGTACTTATGAGAACAGCTCATCTGAACAGGCATGACTTCTTTGCAGGGTTTGGTGATAAGAAAGAGAGAAGCTAAAGTCTGAGCTGTTTTGACATATTATCAGCTCCTAATACGCATACTTACATTTGTCTTGGTCAGCTTCCACTCCTTCACTTTCTGTGTCACTTGGCAATATCCAAGGTTGATGAGCAAGCTGAAGCTGTTGTAAGAATTCATCCTGCCATAAACAGATCTATTTTAGATAAAATGATACAGAATCGTCCTGTATAACTACAGCAAACACTATAGCCTCAGTTAATTGGAGAGGCAAAAGCCTTTAATAAAAAAAATTTTCATTGACTTTCATTGACTTCAGTCCAGGAAGAGCAAGGACCTACAGCCTGATTTAGAACCTGTGGTCTTGTTGGAGAAGGTAAAAGCCTATGAAGGAGAAAACCTATGGTGACTTTTGTCTCCAAGATACCACAAAACTCTCAGCATCAAAATATAAATGTTATACACACTTAGAGTCCATATACAGATGAGTACATGGCTTTTTTTTTTTTTTACAGTCAGCCCCTTTTTATATAATGTATGCATATATAGAAAAATAAATTTCCATACACACACATGCATGCAAGCAGGCACAAACACACACACACACACACACACACACACACATAAATACATATATAAAATACTGTCAGGTTGCTTTGCAATATTCAAGGTGAGGTGAGACTGGAATGTATACAGATAGCTTCATTTTCATTAGCTGTCCAAGAATACAGGTCTAGTCTTTAAAATTTAACTTAAACATTGGCCAGATGTTTATGATATCAAAATACAGATTCTTATAGGCTCCAAAAAGAAAGGGGAGAGAGCCCTGTTTCATTTCACACCAGCTACAAATCTGAATCTATTTATTCAAAGTTAAATCGTAAGACATAGCACTGAGGCATAATTGTTGCTGGGTTTTAAATTGATGATCTGGTTTAAAAATATAAACTGGGTTTGTGTTATTAAGTTCTTGGAAATTGAGGACTGTTCGATAAAGGGCTAGATTGCTGGTAGTAAATTGTTAATTTATTCAGATGTTAAAAAAAATACAAGACGACTGCTGCACTGGCCCAAAACTAAGCTCAGGGAGGAGGTGCAGGCCTTAGGCTTGTATTGTCACTTGAAATGGTCCCAGTGTTAGAAAAGGTTGCTGACTACAGCACTGAACTGGGCAGTTTTTTGGTACATGGAACATGATTCTTGCAGTCAGAGCAAGTAGCTCTCACACCGATCAACACACTTTTTAATCGTCCACAACACAAAGCAAAGAACTGAGCAAGACAGCAGAACAGAACGGAAGTATCTGACCAGAGGCAGAGTTCTCATGACATTGAGTTGTTTTCTATACTCAGTAATCAGGGGGAAAATTTGTGTAAATCGATGTTGCAGTAAGTTAAAGCTTCCTGCTGTTAATGATTACAGATCGATAAGTATTACTGAATGCCACTTTAAAACTCTATGGATGAATAAAGGGTTTGTAAAATTCCAAGTGTTCAGAAAATGTAACGGCAAATGAGGGAATGGGTAGTATTTTCATCTCAACAGCCATTGAAAAGAACTGTCACAGAATGGTGTCACTTTAATTGAATCTATCCAGAAGAGAGAAGCAGGATTCAACTTTCCATTGTCAAGCTATACAAAACACCAAAGGAGACAGTAAATGCAAGAAAGTATCTCTGCAAAAGGATTTAGATCCCTGATTTATTAGTTTTATAGAGATAATAAAACTATTTCTCTCGGTAACGTTTCTTTGCTATAATTCAATTCAGCCTTGAACAGGGCTGATAACAAAACACACCTGTTGGAACACTGTGATATTGTGTGTGCCATGAGGCAGAAATTCATGCAGAAAAACTCCGATCATTAGAAGTCTCTAGCATTATTCTTAATTCTCAATAAAAATTCTTAACAGTTGATATGTTAAGTACTTGCTAAATTATTTAAGAATTTTGCTATGACAAGATTAAACCATCTTGAGCTAGAGCATAGACTTTACTAAAAGTTAAGAACTCTCCTTGAATTGTATTTATTAGTAGTATTTTTCTATTTTAGATTTCTTATGCTACTTTGAAATACATTGCAAACAAGGAAGCATACATCAAGCGTTAAGAGATATATTAAAAATCCTGAGAACTGAACTAGTGACAGCACAGAGTAAGTCCATGAAGATTCTGAATTCTTTAATTCAAGCTCCTTATGATAAAACATGCTCCTTGTAATCAGCCACCGCATTCTTGTCCACTGACTCATTCTCCTCAAATATATACCAGTTCGTACTGGTTTATTCCACTAACGTCAGTAGATATTCCTGAGTTACACCAGAGTAAGAAAGCAGCAACTACTTTTCAAAATTTTTATCATAGTGTCTTGTATAGTATTGGCAAAATAACCACAGTGCATTCACATAAAATGAAAATTCTTCTTTTACACCATAAGTAGCCTAGGCAGAATAAAGGCAATTTCCCTTCTTTTATTTTACTGTATTTATACAGGAAGGGGATACAAAACCTATAATGAAAGTTGCAAAATAATAAACAGTATCAGCTTCTAGTTTTATATGTTTGTAATCTGTAAAAGTACAAAGAAAGACAGAGCTTTGTTTTTCTTCACCTACCCAAGTCTCCCCCTACTTCAGCTTTTTAAAATTTGTCTCCATGGTCAAAGAGAAGCTGTGATACAAGGGAACAGAATCACATGGCCACAAAAAGAAGGACACTTCTAACAGCCAAAAGCGTCACTGAACTGAGACACTTACTCAGGATGTTCTGTTCATACCCTCTTCTCTTTTTCTAGGTAACCAGGAACTGGGGTGGGGAAAGACAGCTTAAAAGAGCTTCTAAAGCTCACAGGATAACACTCCAGACATGAGGCCAATTGGCCAGATCTCCATTAGCTACCTTCCAAGAACTGAGGGCCTTTACAGCTTGGCAGAGGAAGATCTTGAGCATGAAGATGTCATATCAGCAGTTTTCCCCTTCAGATAAGACCTAGTCCCAAGATGAATTTCTGTTAAATCAAAGGTCATTTGTGTACTTGTCAGGAAAGGATAAATAGCCCCAGCTTTGGGTTATTTATCTACCAGTCAGTGTATTGTTGTGTCCCACAAGAAAGAGAAAGAGAATTTATCACTTCTAGAAGGCAATAAAACAGAGTATAAAATCATGGACAGAATCGCTGAGATTTTACATCAGCTTTACAGCAGGCTTCCTAGATGAAACTGGACATGTTAATTATCTAAAAAAAGGGTAATAATACTGCTCTTTTTAAAAATATATGAGACATACATACATTAAAAAGAACTTATGACGCTTACTGTAAGAGATCAGCAAAGTTTGGTATTTAGCAAACAGAAGTAACAATTGTTATAGCAAATAAAAATCAATCTCACTGGTTATTATTACTATAACTACAAAAGGCTGTGGAAGTAAGCATTTTTAACTGCCTGCACTATTACAGAAAAGATTAGAAGTGAATGAGAGATTGGATAGCACTTGGTGGAAATGCAATGCTTATTACATGGCACTTTCAGGATTCTGTACAGAATTAAAGCTGGCATCACATGACCATACATCAGTTAAGAGCAGGGCTGGTTAAAAAAAAACGTAAAGTATTTAGCAGGAAACAAAGAAATTATTCATTTGTTCTGAATATTTTTAGTTAAAAATTAATTTTAACTCTTTCAGGTTCTAGTATGTGAGAAAATTCTAACATAAAAACAGATACACACTCCCTTCAAAGAGAAGATTGAAGGGTTTTTATTTGTTCTTTCCTTTTACATATTTTTTTTCTCTGAAAATTTCAGGTTTGAAAATACATCAACTGTCAGTTGAGATACTTTCAACAGAATTGTAGCCAGCTTCACTTCTCATATCTTTAACCCGGATGTCCAGTTCAGGCTGAAGAAGTAGCTTCAGTGATAGAATTAGAGCAGTGCCATTCAAAAACAAAAATGAGCGTATTTTTTCACTACCAACTTTGAGGAAGATTTCCTCCACAAATTCTATGGTTTTAGAGTTATGGGTGCCTCCTTTCCTCTCTCTCGTAACACATAAAGGAGGTCACATATGCAATTCCAAGGTTATTCTAGGTAATGACTCTAATTCTCCTACAATTTTCTCTGAGTAATATTATTATATAAAGAACTTTATTTTTACTTTAAAAAAATTGTTAGCCTGATATAACATACATTATGTCAAATGTCACACCTAACACATTTTTTGAAGTATTAATACATCTCAAAAAAAAAACTAAAGTATTTTTTTCAGTTTTGAAAAAAATCAGCATAGACTTTCACAAAGAGAGATAAAGTTGGTAATACATCGTGGGAACCGACTTGTTTCACCTTAGCTGTCTAAAAATTAGGAATCCAGACATACAGGTCCTTCTCAAGTCACTGGAGAAAGACCGTCATTTCCTGAGATTAACTCACACCTTTGTAAGGCAAGTATGAGACACAGACAGCAGGGTACAAGCTAAAGTTATCTTTAAAGCAGCTAAGGTTAGTGAAGAAGAATTCTACTCAAAATTCACAAGGCACTTTAATTTCTTTTTTTAAACAAAAACTAATCCTGTAAAAGCCATTAATATGAGACAGGAAGTTCCTATAATCTGAACCAGGTTAGTTAGCATGCACAATAGTCCTAGACAGTGACTCAATAACATCGGACATTTTCTTACTGCAGGTCAGTTTTCTGTTTTGAAAAAATCTGTCAGTTTAATGGTGTCTGGGTAATCACTGCAATGTGTCAAATAAATGAAAAAATAAAGCAGATCAAAGAAATCTTATGCCTTGTCATTATAGCAGGAAAAAGTACCCCAGAATCATAGAGACAGATAAAGTTGTGCTAAATATTCCACACATAGGCACCTCTTAGAAAGAGTAAGGCTAATGACTGCTATCTATTATGCAGTCAAAACCCTACCAAGCTCATGAAAAATCTGGGGGGGAACGAGTGTTTCAGGATGATTTCTGTAATAATCCTGACATTCTCCAACAGCTTGACAGCTTGAGTACCTCTCATAGCTGAGCAGTATTTCCTTGCTAATTTTCACATCATTAGGTTTAAAGTTCATCTGAGAGTAGTAAGTTATATTAGGTAAATTGATATTACTTTAATGTAAAACACAATCCAAAACAACTCTAGTCTTCCTGTTACAGTAGTTCTTAAATACAGCAAAAACATTAAATTGAAATTCTTACTTCTGATAAACTGCTTCTCTGAGTAGTGACAGTTCCAACAATGTCTCCACTCATTTGCACAGACAGCCCTGAAGCAGCGCTGAGGGTCCTCCCCAATTGGATCTTAGATGTCAGAGATCTGCTTCTCTGCATACTAATGATGCCTTCTTTATTTCCCTGGTTGATAGGGGTAAGAGGTCGTGACAGCAAGCTATTCGGGGTCACAGGTCTGCTTCCTGGAGTTGACGGAGTCGGAGGCCTATTGGTTTGTGTGTTGGGCATCAGAGGCCTACTGTTTGCGATACTGGGCACCTGTGTTCTGCTGTTAGCGGGTAGTGGTGGCGATTTGTTTCCTTGGAGTTGAATGTTTTTCCCTATTTGAGTTGGTATCTGAGGCCTTGGATTTTGGCCTTGTGTAGCTTGAAAATTGCCTTGATGGTCAGATGTAACTAAACTAGGATGCTGGATACTAGGGCTTCTTGAAAGCCTTGCTTCTTCCCACAGCGCTAGGTCCTTTTCAATATCTGCGCACACACACACACAAATATGAAAGCAATATTCATTATTTAAAAAATGAAAGTCACTTCTATTTCTCTCTCATTTTACACTCTTATTGACTTTCACCAATATGAGTGACAAGTGCCCAAATCTCAAGTTAGGCAAAGAAAATCTATTCACTTTCAAAAATTCAAAGGCATCAGAACTGATAGTTCAAATACGTTTCACAGTCAACTACTCAAAAATTATTTACCTTTAGTGCAAACACAGCTATCCCACAAAAACAAAATAATATCACTGCATTGATACCTATGAATGTCACCTTCTTCCACCTATGAATGTCACCACAACCAACAAAAACCTTTCTCATTTCTTTCATGTTATCTCTCTGTAACTTTTAAATAGTTTCTCATTTGTATCAAGGAAAGATGGAGCAATGACCAAAATCTGAAATCCTCAGTTGCAGGGAAGGGCAATCTAAAACTGGTTCAAGATGAGACTCTTCACTTCCAGCCTCACCACATTCTGCCCAACCAAAATCTGGGATCAAAAAAACCTTGAACTCTGGCACATCTGGATCAGTGATCCTGTTTGGATCTGAGTTTTGTACTGTGGCCTGCCTTCAGTGTCGCAGTAGACGAAGTGGTGCCAGTGCCTAGAATCCAAGGGAAAAAGTGGTCTTCGTGTGCTGCTCCAATTCCTACCCCTAACACAAGTCAAAACTCTCAAGAAAGGTCATTGGAAGTTCACCTTTGTAAGCTGTAAGGAATAAGATTGTATTTAAAAACAAAACAGTTTAGAGACAGTGATGAAAGCATCTTCTGAATTCATATAAAACATATTTTTGCTCCTAATGTATTAAATCAGATATACCTCAAAAAAGTTAAGTGAGGGTGGTTCAGTATTTAGTTTAATATACCTAGAGTACTGAAAAGTCCTTACGAGTAAAAATGTCAAGAAGCTTAAGGAATAGTTTACTCAAGCTTACTTTATTTTACACAATTATTATCAATTTTTCACTCCCACTGACATGGACCCTACTAGAAGTTGGGTTTGATATGGACAGTTGGCTCCCTTTAGGAAAGCAGTACTACCTTGCATTAGACTCTATGAGCCTGCATGTAACAATAATTCAGGTACGAAAAGTTCTAAAATGAACACAGTCTGCTTTTCCGAAATATAGTTCAGAATCTATTTCACTTGTGTTTACCAGTAGGCATAAAAATAATGCTCTATGTATAATAATTAAATTCATAATAATAATTAAATAATAATGTGCTGCCTTTAACATTAACTTATTTTATAATAACGCTTTGGAAACATGAAAGTAAGCTGTGACAGTTTCATGTTTGTAGTCTAATAGAAGATATTTCACACATTTAAAATGCTATTATTAAAAAAGATGCTAAAACTGGAACAGTTGTGGAAGCCTTGAATAAAACTCTCTCTCAACTCTTTAAAGAACAAATGTTTGCTGCTAGCAAATTTTGAAATACAGTTATTGTTTTTAGCACACAGTTAAGAAGGTTTCTAATTGCCACTTTAATCTAACTAAAAACTGACCTCACAAAACCAGCTAGTTATTTCCATTTTAAAATAACTATGTCTCAAAGTACTCTCACACTATGCACAATCAATACACATCACTTTGGAACTTATATGATGCCTGGTTAAAATCCAGGGGCCAATAAATGATAATGAGAGTTACCCAATTTAAACCAAACAAGGAATATGTTCTTCTAAAGATTAAATTACGCCTGTGTCTTTGCAAAATTACAGATCTCTAACTTCTCTATGGTGCTTCAGCATGCTAAAAAATTATCTGAATATCTAATGATTTAATGAGCTCAATAAACATTTTATTTTGGCTCATATTTCTTAATTTCATATACTAATTGAGTCTGCAGACAAACTAGTTTAACAGTTTTTCCACATATAATTAACATGTTCTCATAAGAAAATTGTTCAATTCTATTTAGCATACATTCTCTGTCTGATTTTGCTTCAATATCAGATTTTCAGCTAAGAAAAAAAGCAAATCTCCAGTCTTACCATGTTATCAGATGTACAGCAAATACCAGAACTGAATTATAACTTAGGATTTTTAAAATACCTTGTCAATGCCATTTAAAGAAAAACAAACCACAGACAACAGAGCAACACAAAGGCATTTTCTTGCCTATAAGAAATACCAGAATAAGAATATGATTCATAACACATTTAGAAAATATTTATGCATTCAGAAGTTCTTCTTGTGATAACATATATTCCAGAAGTATGCAATGACCACAGAATGAGTACTACAAACCATATTGGCAAGTTGCTGGAATTAATTACCAACAAAAAATAATTGTCTGCTTTTTTGTGATATAAAGCAGCCACAATAACATAAGAGATTGGATCTCAAACAAAAGCATTATTGAGCAACATGCAGAGAAGGAAAAGAAAACTGGCTGCTTCAAAATCTGAGTCAGTAAAAATACTCTTTTCAAATATTGGGGTGTTTAGTCACTTGCTGACAGTTGGTGCTAATGCCCCAATCAGCTTTAGGCACCTACCTGTACCTATGTTTCATCCAGCATGTAGTCCATAAAGGAAAGGCAGACTCTTTAAGGAGGCATTTGGGAGCATCTGAGATAGATGACTACTTCTCATCATTATACAGCTAGCCCAAATCCTAATTTAGGCATATAAGTGATTGCCTAATATTGGATAGAATGAATAGGTTTCACTGCATTCAGTAAAAGAACTGAAACAAGAAAATTTGCTGATATCAGAGACACTGGAACTTTACAAATGTACAATGAGACAGATAAGGCTAAACAAGAATATGCCATTATTATCCGAGGTCCTCTGAGTTGATGCTTCATTGGAAATTATGTAATGGTTTTCTGTCAGGGGAATAATTGTCTCAGGCAGCACTGGCGTCATAATAAGAACTCAATTAATTAATTAATAGGAATAAGAGAGTCTAATATCTAATGACTGGGCCATTTTCTTGTGAAGGTCTCAGGTAGAAAAAAATTAGAGGGTGGTAAAACAGCTGAACCCCAAATGCAATGTAAGTTAAATAACAGGCTTAAAGCCAACCGACAACAACAGTATTGATGTGACAGAGAAGACCTTGCAGGTTGTACAACATCACACTGAATCTCAGAGATTATGAGAATCTAACGAGTTAGCTTATGGTTAATTGTTAAATATTTAAAATTCCATGTTGTGCTGAATATGGTAGTTATTATTGTCAGCTTTGTTTATGGACATCTAAGGAACCGCATGCTTAAGAGCATCTGGTATAACCGTGAAAGAGGAAGCAGTTAGGACATAACCCAAGATAAGGAGTTCTTCACCAGACCCCTGCAGAGTGACAAGCACAGGAAAACATGGGAAGGAGAGTGCCTCAATGGCAGGGGCCCATGGCATTCTCAGGTCCCTGCTGTGCACCCAGATACCTGACAACCATAGCTCAAGCATGGTGGTCTCCCATCTCCACATGCCTCACAAGGTAACTAGATGTTCCTGGGATTTTCAGCTTTCAGAGAGCATACATGGATTTTCAGCTTAGCTCTGCAGTGGTACATCTCTAATACCTATAGTGACCTGAACCTGACAAAAAAATTGGATAGTAGCATCTCATGTTTTCAGAAATGAAAAATGGTCAAAATTTCTTCACTTGTGGATGTCATAATTTTTAGTTCTTGTTCCATGCCAAGTGAAAACCTTTTCTAAATGCTGGTGCTTCCTTCATTGCACTTACAGCTTTGTCTTCTGCCCTGACTTCAGCTGCAATAGAGCCTAGACAGAATTACAACAGCTATACAGCTCCCAAGGCTTTCTGATCAACAGCACTAGTGCAATAAATGACTAAAGTCTTTTAGAAAACGACACTGAAAAGTGTTATTTGTCTCACTCCATGAGTGATTTGCAAGAAGAGTCAGGAAAATTTCATTTCTTCCTCCACCTTACATATACACTGCGTTCCAGTTCTGTATTACTTTTCCTAGATTTGGCCCACGAAGAGTGACTTTCTATATGGTCACCATGATACGACAAATAACATACAATATGGGACTACCATGCTATAGGTCCGTGTCACGCCATATACTTAAAGCTGAACACAAGAAAACAGTGATTACAAAGAACAACAAAATGCAAACTAGGATCCAAATTACCTTCTTTAAAAGTCCTGAAAGATATTTTCATTAAAAATGCATTGGGTGGTTTTTTGTTCAATCCTTTAGAAACAGTTGCCCTGTCAGAGATGTTGCAGAAATTTCACTGTACACGAGTCAACAGACATTGCTCAGCCAGAACTCTCACGACTCAGGCGGGCTCTTCCTGCAAAGCAATGCTTTCTCAATCTAAAGGCCCACTGCACTGTCTTTTGGGGAGACTAGTTAACTGTAGGTGAAGCATCAGTAATTTCTTATTGTATATGTCTTGGCAAAATGTGTAAAACAAATGTGCAATTAAGTTGTCAGGCTGTAGGACATTTAAAATACTTTAACTACTGTTTATTCACCATATTTACTGTAATTACACTACAGTGTAAAATATTTTATCCACAAAGACAATAATTTTATGATGTTTCTCTTTAATGAAGAGTGGGAGAAGTTTAAAGTTTTTATCTATTTTCATCAGCTTCTGAGATGGATCATCTTCTCCTTTGTCTAAACTACTGACATAGCTAGTTGGATGAGCTAGGTGTTTGCTATCATACATACCAGCTAGGTGTTTCTCCATGGTCTGAAGTTCTTTTGCTGCTAAAGAGTCCTTTAAGAGTTTCTGTCTTGGGGAACTTCCAGTTCTGGCACTCACGGCATCCAGGGTCCAAACGGGCTGAGACTTGCACAGATAAAAAAAAAAAAGGGGGGGGGGGGGAATGTATCTAAATCTACTTTTAGATTTGTATGCAAAACAATAAAAAACAGTGGAGTAAGATGCTGTCCTCATTTTGAAAAGTTAATCTGCTGCTTTATAACTAGAATTAACACATAAGGTTCATATGTAAAATATTACAAAATACCATTTTTACCTTAATTAACATAAATAGTAGTTGTTAATTAAAATCAATATTTCTAGTCTAAAGTAATTTAAATATGTACCTGTACAAAAGCTCTTGTTTCAAGCTGAGGTAACATAACAGGACAAATTATTCAATGATTCACATTCTATGCAGTTCCTTTTACTTAGTGGGGTTGCACTCAATTTAAATTACCACAACATTCGGTACAGTATCTCTGCAAAGCAGCACTCCTGGGAGTATCAGAATTTCCTAAACAAAATTGCCAGTGCTGTTTTATCACTGCAAGAAGTATTCCTTTTAGGAACAAAAACTAAATCATGATGGCAATACAGCAGCATAGAAGGCATGCTGGCAAACAGACTACCTACCCAATCACTTGATTATTGAATGCTGTGGTATTCAAAGTTACCTATATTTTCTGGAATCCATTCAATATGCTTTCAAAAAATGCCTTGAAATACAACACTATAAGGTAAACTTGACAAGTTTTTGTGTGTTCACTTGAGATAAACAAAAACATAAGACAAGCTGGGTGGCTGCAGACAGCTGCAGCATTGAAGTTTTTTTTTCTAGTTGGACTCTCAGGACATAGCGGAAGGTGTACCGTAGTTCAAAGGATGAAGAAGGAAATACAGGTTCGATAGTCCTTTGCTTATAAATACTTGCTTTAATAATAAAAACTCATTAAAACATTGTAGTTCCCTTTGTTTTTGGAAAACTAAGTGTAATTTTCAGAAGTAAACTTACATAGAATATACTTTATATCATTTCTAGATTTGTTCCAAATAAACAATGTCTTGTATGCAGCTGATCATTATGAAGCACAAATCTGTCAAGTATGTAAACAAATACTGTAGATTCATTTTTATAAAACAACATCTATACTGAAAAGTTGGACATTCACACATAAAAGCCTAGTCATATTTAGCAGCATATCAAACACTTCACAGATGCTGGTATTAACTCACACCATTGTTATTAACTCACACAATTTTTAGAACAGTAATGATATTTCTTGATGTGCCAGTTGGCTTTTACAGTAGTTCTGCTTTGGTTAAAGTTACCCATATTTAATCCCATGTAATTATAAAGGAACAGCTGAATAAAATAGTAAGTTATCCAGAAGTGGAAGTGACCCTACAAATACATTTATCTCAGATGTATCACTAGACCTGATATACTTGTTTCCCCAAGGGATTTTGAGCATTTGCCCCTTCAGGCTGAGTTGTAAATTTTATGCCCATGTCAGAATCAGGCTGGCTGAAGTCACTAAAGAGTATTTGCTCACATCACTAAATGTTGGTTTCTAATATATATTAGTTACTCAATATCTATCCCCAGATGGAAGATTATTTTATTCTGTGAGCAGTTCCTCTGAAACACATAAAACTAAGTAAGACATGGAATAGAGGGAATAGAGTCTGTAATAAAACGGTAATAAAACTCTGATATTTTAATTTTTCAATCAGTTTTTAAAAATACTCTGGTGCAGAGACTTCTATAGGGGCAACGGGCCTTTTAAATTAGGTTTTGTAGTGTATCTTCATAAAGAGCAAAACAGTAGGACTTCAATAATCACTATAGGGAAAAAAATCTTCAAAGAATGCAGTCTTTTGAATATAAAATTTCATGTGTTAATATAACTCTAATGTAGTAGGGAATAAAAATTAGTCAGTTGTTTATGGTAATACTTGAAGATCAAGATTCTTACCATACTAGTCAGGTTTATCACAAAAGAATTATTATGGGTTTTCAATAACCCCTAGTAACCCAATCTGCTTAAAATGCAAACTTCCAGTCTTAGTCTGGTGAACGGGTTTCACTCTCCCTCTCCCAATTTCTGGAGGTAAAATGGAGTTACCATCTTTTTCATCTCCTCTACTAGGAAACTTCTGCTGTTTCTTACCTTGTGTTCTTTCCTATACCTTATTTCCTTTTCTTTAGGCACAATAATGCAATACATATATAACTAAGGTGACTCTGTGAGTAAAGGCAATATAGCCTACTGCCTATAATGGAAACTACAGTAACGGGACAAAAATTATTCTTTATCTAAAGGTAAAAATCATAATACTGCTGAAGAAGTTTATAAAAACATAAATATCATGAAAACACGATATCTACATTAAATCACTTAAATTAGGAGACTTCAAATCATGACGATCATCAAATATAAGTAGTATCTTTAACACAGATTTTAAAATCTCATATAAGTTCATGAAAGACATAGATATGCCTGCGTATGAGCACAAACAGGCAAATGGAGACATGCACACACATACATTATATAAATATTTGTGTCTGCCTTCATCCTCCTAACATACGGCTACAGGAGACATTCAGAATTTGTGATAGCTTCTTGATGTAACACAGACATATACATTCTTTCTAAAAATAAATATTAATCTTGCATAAGATTTAAAGGAAATAAATTCACATATATTCACTTTCTACCATTGCATATTGTTACATGTTCAAATTCTCTTTCAGATATACAGTTTTAACCCTATAAAATTAATGAGGTTACTCACGACAAATCAAACAGTGCACTTTTGTGCATTATGCAATACCATAAGTTCATGCCACTAAAAAAAGCCAGAATAATATTCCACTACTAGTAACTACACAACAGATATTTAATATTTGTTTTTTAATTTAGTAATATGTAATATGTATACAGTAGTGTCTTACAAATAAACTTTTAGTTGTTAGAAATAATAATTATCAGAAAAATTAGAAAAAAAGAATTAAATTAATTAATAAGAATTAAATAAGAATTAAATTGCAATAAAATTAAATAAGAATTAAAAGGGCAAGAAGGAGGAGGGAGGAAACTACAGGCCCGTCAGCCTCACCTCCATCCCTGGGGAGGTGATGGAACAGCTCCTCCTGGAGGTCCTCACTAAGCGTGTGGAGGACAAGGTGGTGATGAGGAGTGGTCAACATGGATTCACCAAAGGCAAATCATGCTTCACCAACCTGACAGCCTTCCGTGATGGGATGACACTGGCTGGGTAGAGGAGGGCAGAGCAGTGGATGTTGTCTGCCTGGACTTCAGCAAGGCTTTGGACACTGTCTCCCATCACAGCCTCCTAGGTAAGCTCAGGAGGTGAGGGTTAGATGAGTGGACAGTGAGGTGGATTGAGAAGTGGCTGGATGGCAGAGCCCAGAGGGCTGTGATCAGTGGCACAGAGTCTAGTTGGAGGCCTGTAGGTAGTGGTGTCCCCCAGGGGTCAATACTGGGATTTTACTTATTCATCAGTGACGTGGATGAAGGGACAGAGTGTGCCCTCAGCAAGTCTGCTGATGATCCAAAACTGGGGGGAGTGGCTGACACACCAGAAGGCTGTGCTGCCATTCAGAGGGACCTGGAGAGGCTGGAGAGTTGGGCAGAGAGGAACCTTGACCATGAGCCAGCAATGTGCCCTTGTGGCCTGGAAGGCCAGCGGTATCCTGGGGTGCATTAGGCAGAGTGTTGCCAGCAGGTGGAGGGAGGTGATCCTGCCCCTCTACTCAGCCCTGGTGACGCCTCGCCTGGAGTACTGTGTCCAGTGCTGGGCTCCCCAGTACAAGAGAGACGTGGCACTCCTGGAGAGAGTGCAGCGGAGGGCTACGAAGATGATGAGGGGACTGGAGCATCTGTCCTGTGAGGAAAGGCTGAGGGAGGTGGGCCTGTTCAGTCTGGAGAAGAGAAGACTGAGAAGGGGTCTGATCAATGTGTCCAAGTCTGTGAAGGGAGGGTGTCAAGAGGATGGGGCCAGACTCTTGTCCGTGGTGCCCAGCAAGAGGACCAGAGGCAGTGGGCACAAACTGAAGCAGAGGAAGTTCCGTCTGAACCTGAGGAGAAACTTCTTGACTGTGAGGGTGACAGAGCACTGGCACAGGTTGCCCAGAGAGGTAGTGGAGTCTCCTTCCCTGGAGATATTCAGAATCCACCTGGATGTGATTGTGTGCAATGTGCTCTAGAGGACCCTGCTTGATCAGGGGGGTGGGACTAGATGGTCTCCAGAGGTCCCTTCCAATCTCAAACATTTTTGTGATTCTGAAACCTGCAGCGTAGACAGTTTTTTGTTCCTTCCTTGAAGCTAAACATTTCAGGGCTTTAACCAAAACCATTTTAGTTTTTTATAGGCAAGCTGAGGAAATGTATTTTTTCTATATACCTAAACAATATAGAATACAAAAAGTATTTTTTAACATTTTGAGGCTGTGAGTTCATTCATCTAAGTGAATACTACACAAACATTGACGGAGGTCCTTGGCATCTCCAGCCTACAACCTATGCAACAGCCTTATTCCTAAAGAAAAAACACAAACGGAAGTAGACAGCAATAGCTGAAAAAGAGGATGTTAACAAGAGGGTTTTGGTAGCATGCCAATTCAAGTGCTCTAGCAAGAAGATATTAATTTATACAGCTCTAGCAGAATTCACTGGTGCCCCTTCCCTCCGTTGGATGCCTGAGAATGAATGGCAGCAGTTATATCACTTAAGATATATACTCAGGCTTGCAAGCAATTTATTTAAACCTTCTTATTCCACTTAACCAAAAACTATCCTTTGTCTATTGGCCAGGTGTAGCAGAGATAAAATACAAACTTCAGTTAACTCTGACTTCAAAATGTATAATGATGACAATAGACAACGTAGGTGGAATAATCTAGTATGTATGTATAAAGAATGTACAGAAATAGTCGTTTTCAGTTCTTTTAATATCTCCCAACCTCCAGCTGCCCTTATTGTTCATTAAGCTTTATAAACAACCTATTTAAACTAACATAAATTTTATAAATGGCCTATTTACATTAACAAGTTTTTAGATCTAAATATGAAGATTTTTCTGAAAAACATCCTTGTTTTTTTAACTTCTGGGCCCGGTTCACCAACTGTGAACTCTGAAGGTAAGGCAACGTCTCTTTACATCAGACCATCCGGATACAGCTGTCAACTTTTAAAATCAACTATGTGCACAATTTTAAACTGTTTTCCTTTGCATATCTTCAATATTTCTTCACATACAATATACTTATTATTGCATTCTTCGCTTAGATTACATAGCCAAATTGTTCCCGAAAGAAAAATTACAAAAGATAAAACTAAAGGTAATCTCTTCCATTACTGCTTCCCTGAAATTTTGGAAAACACCATAACTTAATGGGAACGCCACAGTCAAACACAACATACAATTAAGGAGATTACAAATAAGGAAGTTTTTCCAAGATCATAGTTATGTGCTTCAGTCTGCAGCACAGCATTAGTTTGATGGCATACCTCAGTATAGCTTTTACTCCTAGAAAAAAAAATACAGAAGTGAACACCTTGATCTTACCATCAGGCTGAACTGATATGAGCTGTCATATCTGTGTAAATACCCCCACCAACTCCTGAGCAATATCTTAGAATATCTAAGCTCAAGAGGAAGGCCTTAAACTTCCTAACCTATAACAACATCTGGAAATCAAAGGCTTGTTAGAAAAGAAATTATTCTTTGCTGGTGGCCATAAAAAGAATTATTAAAGACTGTGGCCTGTACTTCTATGCCATTTTGGCCTAATTAAGATTCAAACACCCATGTATTCAAAGGTGCATGAATGGACACACATACATCCTCTTTTCAAGCGCAGTTTCAGGGACTCTTTAAACAGAATCCCCAGCTCGCAAGAGAAAGCGCATCTTCATTTTTAAAAACTTCTAACGATGAACTGCATGATCATTGTGAAGCATGCAAGAAATTGCCATGGAAAAGAGAGCTATGCTAGTTTCACCTAACATTGTAACTCATTTACAATTCAATCATTAGTTTCTGATGAGTTGCAAATATAGAGTGAATTTTGATTGAATGTTGTTTTCTACATAGTTTTGCTAATCAAGTGCAAATGTTATTAATTTGAGGAGATATTACTGTGAGAAAGACAACCATTCTTGGTTTTCTACATACACTCTACCATTTCTTGGCTAACCAAGCTTAAATATAAAAATTTGCCAGTTTCCTTCAACTAAAAAAGAAAAATTTCTGTTTGTTCAATAATTCATTTGTAAATCTCCCTTCCATTTAATTCTGACCAAGAAGCTGAGGACAATTGTTATTCAAGCATGTGAACTTTTTGTATAATATTTTGTTTGAAGATTCTTCATACGACAGTCATTTCTCCATAGGAGTTCACCAAATGTTTAATCTTTCAGTTTCCACAATGTGTTTAGGCACATGCGGTGAAGTAGTGAACTTGTTTTTTAAAGTACTCTATAAATAAATAATCCTCCTCAGAGTTCTGTTCAAATCTGCCATCTCTAATCCCTGTCTTCCACATTAAGCCCTGTTCTTGAAATATCATGTAATTGAAATTACAAGCTTTCTGCTTCCCATGGCAGTCAGCCAGGACATTTTACACTAAACCTACATTGAAAAAAAAAGTATTGAGCTAGTCTTCTCCACACAACAATTCGGGTTAACTTATACATAGATTTCCTATTTACAGGCAAGAGAGAAAGAGGAATCTGTGGGCAACTGGGAATCACCTTTGTTTTCAGCATCTGAAATGAAACCTGAATAGTTGTTTTTTTTTTTTTTTTTAATAATTCAGCCCTGTTTTATTTACTGTCATTTGGAGTAATATTTTTGAATCTGTCAGGCCAAAGATACCAAAGTCTTAAAATACTGAATATGATAGGTAAGAACAAGACACTACCAGATTTTTTTTCTAATTTTTTTAAAGCTCAGAAAATTCTCTCAATTTCAGATTACATTTTAGAAGATTAAATGTTTTAAAATAAGAGTATTTTCACTCCAGAACACATTTGTCATTCTTTCTGAACCAAGAAATTTTGAAGGTTTCCTTGGAAGCACTACCCACAATCCGCATGAAATGTCTGCCAAGGGTGCTGATGGAACTTGGCTTTTGTGGGGCCAGTGCCTTTCTATAAGCAGTCTTGACAAGGACGGAGCCTGGGTCTCAACAGGGAGACTGGGCAGCCATGCCATGTGTCACAGAAATAAGGTAGGCATTTGGATGGACTAATTTTTCCAATTTGCAAAACAACATCCACAAAAAGAATATCAGCAGATAAGAAGTGAAAAAGTATTTTAAGCACTACAGCTGCTCTCCAAACCAAAAGATAACTTTAAAGGTAAGAAATTACTGTTTTGCAACTCTCTCTCTCTCTATATATATATGTATATGTACATATGTATATATATGTATATATGTATATGTATGTGTGTATGTATATGCGTGTGCGTGCATGTATATATAAAATGTTGTATTTATTTTATTAAATTTATTTCACTTAGATTAGGTCAAGATCAAAGAAATTCAATGTATGTAATTCAAACTATTTGCTTAACTACTTGCAGGAATTTTTTCCTATTTCTCAAGGACCTTGACTTTATATTCTATTATAACACTGCAGTGTTAATGTAGCTACAGTAATTACAATTACTCACTTACAGTTTTTTGATTAGTTGTAATAATCTAATATTATTATTTAAAATTTAAATTTAAGATTAAAAGGAGAAAAATTTTAACTTTGTGTGCTTGAATTTTCAGAGCTAAATCTATATACTTGCAAAAATGCACTTGCATTTGAAAACACTTGTAGCAAAATTTATTAATTTTGCATGGATATTATATAAATATTACCTTCATAATTCATACTACCTAATAGGCACACCATTGCTGTTCCTGATGTGACACTGGAAGTCTGAAATATTTATTTTAATGACTAATCTGCTAATTGCTAAATAGTGGCCCCAATCCAACAAATAATTTATATACTGAGTTAAATATCCAGGTTTAGGTGTGTTACAGTGGTTGATTATGCTCAAACCTGTACAACCACTAAGTTACTTCCCACCACTGTTCCCAGAAAGAATAGTGAGAAAATAATGAGAAAAGCTAAGTCTCTAAGTCTCTAAAGCTAAATTATAGTTAAAATTAAATATCACTGAAATACAGCTGTATTCAACATAGATGAATAGCGAGAGCTAAAAATTTAATTTTTCCGTGTGCATGAAGCCTCAAATCATTTCACAGATTTAATTATCCTAAGGGAATTTCTGTATTTATCACAGTAAATCTATGTATGTTTGTATTCTTACTAGGAAAGCAACTGAAAAGTTCCAAAAACAGTAGGGGAAGCAAGATAAAAAATACTTAAAGGAAAACACCTCTATAAAACAATTTTTTTTTCACAAAGAGCAACAACTCAAGGCCAATTCATGCAAAACTGCAGCTGGACAACTTTTTTCCATAATTTCTGTTAAACACTTGGATTAGATTGGGTTACATGAATAACTTCCAAAGAAAAATATATGGTTTTTTATGCACATATAAGGCAAGATGAGAGAGTGCAAAGAAGAAAAAAGCAATAACCTTGAGTCCAGTTAGGTGCAGATAAAGAAAAAAAGAAAAACAGCACAAGTGAAGTCACAGCCACTCAATAAAAGTTCCCAGTGCATGTCTACTGCTTCTTTCTGTTAACAGCTGTAAATTCAGTAGCTTCCCCTGACAGTATACTTTGCCACTTCTCCCAGAATTTCACCTTGCCATCTCACTTTTCCTAGTATCACTTCAGCATTTTCCATAAAGGTTGCTGGCAAAATATTTATTAAACTTTTATCTTTAGAAATATAAAGCAAATGAGGGCACTGAGTGCAAGCCACAGCAAAAATCTCAAAGGAAAAAAAGCTTTGCATTTTGCCTAGCTCCTTTGTTATATTAAATATTTGTCATGAAATGAGCCCTGTAATAAAGTAGGAATAAAGTTTTGAATGTTTGTCCACTTTGAATGCTGGCAAAACACTGGAATCTGGGAAAAGTGCTGACTCCTGTAAATACTTTAAATTGCTTTCCACTAGCACTACTTATTTATTCAGTAATCACTTTGTTTGGGATTATGTGGTATTGAAAATATAAGATCTAAATCCCCAAGTGTTTTTTTTTCCCTATGACTAATCCTACCAAAGTAATGAAAACTCTTAAATTGAAAATAATATGAAATGTTAGTTAATAAAGACAACTCATAGTAGAAGATATTAAAGCCTGTAGAAAACATTTGCAGGATGGGGACCCAAAAAGCAGATAAAGATGGGGCAGTTGGAGGAATTCAGAGTTTCATAAAACATAGTCAATGCCTTGTTCGTTTGTTTACTGAGGATGGATTAATACATGAATACCTGGAGCTAAACCAGTAAAAAAAAGGTAATAATCTTTACTTATGCTCCACATTTTACAATATATCCTTTCAAGTTTGACATTTGGGCATATTGCGGGAAATACTTCAAGTGCAAGTCTTACAAAAAGTCTTTAAGGAAAAATGAGTCTAAAATATTAGCACACTTTCAAACTTAATAACTTCAGATATAATATGCCTATTTGAGTTACTGCTATGATCTAATTTGTCCAATTATAAGAAGTCTACAATGAACATCATATTTATTCTTTTTATTTCTCATTTTATATATATATATATATATGTAAAAAAAAAAGATATAGGCAAAGCATATATAACTGATACAAATGTATTCTGCATATCAATTCTGAAGTCATTCTGCAGATATACATTTCTATTTTAAAGAATTTGTAAGAATACATTGCAAGAATGCATTTATCTGCACAACTTCCATATAAGGAACCAAAATTCTATCTCTATATTTTATATGTGAGGATTGAGAAAGAATAAGTCTCAGTGGAAAACATTAGGGCAACCATGGAACGGATCCCTGCTTCTTCAGAAGCTCAGATTTCTAACACAACACAACTAGCTCCAAAGTTCCTATTATATCCATTTCTGAAAATTATTTAACTGCTAGTTATGCGTTCTGCAAACTGTAAAGATTTCCTTCAACTTCAAAACAAGAAATACTGATGAAAATATTAACAGACATTTCCCTATTTTTTAAAAAAGTTAGTCAGACCTTTTAATTAAATACCTCTTGCATACTAGTTCCAAACAAATGTAACCAAAAGGCTACATTATAGTTGAGATGTTGTAGTGTCAAATTTCATAACCAAATTTAGATTTTGAATTATTTGGTTAGTGTTAATTATTTTGTTGATGATGATTATTAATAATTATTAATTTTGCCAATTTGAAAATTATCAAACTAGTAAAATAGATTTTCCACCACTAAAAGAACATACAAAAATAGTCTAAAATAACTGCACTTTCAATGGGAGACATGCACATAAGTCATTGATAATGCATGGTTTCATGTGAGATAATAACAACAGATTTCAAAATACCACTGTTCGTACACTGAAAAAATTAAAATTGCCTTAGAATTGGATATTAAGAAGTGACAGGCAAATTAAGGAGTTTTCTTTTCTTTTTTTTTTTTTTTTGGATGACAGTGCTGGTGAGCACAACTTTTATGTTTATGCAAAATCCAATTTTTATCACATTATTTTCATTATTTTCAAAAATTGGAACATTATCCATAAGAGAAGATACTTACAGATCCTGCTACTTGAGAGGCACTCTCAAATTCATCAATATCTTCCATTAGTGTTTCAACCTCAGATACTCCAGCTGTTCCAAAGTGGTAGAAGAGCAGTAAGTCACTCTAATTAATTAAGCATAATTAGTCACCTTGAAAATAAAATACCTGTAAGTTAACTGCTAGGATAGTAAATGTCTCTACCATGCAAGCACTGCTTTTCAGTTACACTTGGACAGATTTTAACATATATCTGGGCTCAAACTCATGAGCCTAATAGAACATGGAATAGTGTCTCTAACACTACTACAGTGATGACCAAAGCACCTTCAGCTGCTGAGATGTCTTGTAAGTTATTATTTTTTACTGTTAAAACTGAATACTGTTTGTCTTTGACACCATAGAGCTCTTCAGCTCTGATAAAAGCAATTTAGTTTAATTTAATTCAGTTAAACCCACTAGAATGTAGTTAAACACTCTTGAAATAAGCAGTTCTCATCATTTTAGGAAATATTTAAAAGCCATGCAGGCCATGATTTTTTCCCATGCTAACACAAGTGTAAAACAATATGACTTCATTAGAAATCCAGAATGTCTCTTTAACACACACAGAAAAAACTTAACACAGAATTTATGTGTCTACATTAGAGAAAAAAATCTCTAAGTAACATGCTAGATAGTGTCACTGCTTGCCTGGCAGTCTGCTGGCACTTAGATGCTGTTCATAAGCAGCCTAAAAAGCAAGGTACCCTGATCTTCCCTGAGCTCTGCTGTTATACAGACACTAGCAGGGAGGTCCTTACCTTTCCAGAATGACCTGATTCGTTACATATCTCAGACTATGCTTGACATAAAGATAGAACTATGTAAAACTACAGCAGCCATGGTCACCACTTTTATTGCAAACACAACTGAAAGAGGAGGAGGAAAAGGTGACGAAGTTGCAAACTCATAAAGTGGTCAAAGAGAACTGTTTACAAATTGGGAGATCTCTTCCTTCTCTCTTCCCCCTGCTCCTTTTTTTTTTTTGGAGAGACGTTCTACGACGTTTTTAGTGTTTTCTCCTCGCTACACCTACCTACTTGCTGAAGATGCAGGTTTTCTGAAATACCTTTTGGAAGGGCTATGTGGCTCTACAGGTGAGCCAGTAACAGCCTGCTGTTGAACGAATCCAGATTTTTGCCACTGTCACGTCTGGTTCTCATCCCTAATTTCCACATATTGCCCCCACTTACCAATTTTTTACTCCGGTCATAAAGTTGCATCTGGAATAGCACTATACATGTTTGATGCAATCCTTTTTCCAATGAACATCCCCAATTTCAAACTTTTCCTCTACATCCAAATGCCTGTTTTGAAGTTTCTACTATATTGGTACTTTAACAGAAAAAAAACAATTTAGAAGCTATATATCATAGCCTTTTCAAACATACTAGGTAGAAATACAAGTTAGTTAATTGCCAATAATAAAAACCAACAACTGTTTGATTCATGCAGATAAGGATGGAACTACTGATGTGAAATTTGCTTGGTAAAATTTACCCAGCACGCTAAATGTAATGTATCACAAAACAATCGGTAGACCTCACAACACAATAGAACAGGAAATACCACATGTACACTGTGCATAGCACCATACAATCTATCATTTTCAATCCAATTATGTTATTCCACGTAGCGTCACAAAAGAAACAAATCTTTTCCCACACCTCCGAAATATATGCAGCTGCATACTGTACTGCAAAGTAGCTCATTTTACAAACAGCTTTTTTTCAGATAAATTGGGCAGTGCTTTAGAAGCGCTATGCTTTTCCTTTACCCAGCATTAAGAGTTTGTTCCCTAATTAGATACTGTTTTTCACACTTCCTTCTACAAGAATGCACTGACTGCAAAGAAATTAGTTACAATAATTTTTTTTCATAGTGACATTTGCCTTCTGCCTTAATATCATGGCTTTCATTTGAAGGGTAAGACATTTAACAGCAAAAGGGATGGAAACATGCGCTAATGCCTAAGTCCCTATGGCACTTCTAAGCAATGGGGATCAAATGAACACTTGTTTGTAGTGACAATATTTCATAGTATCCAAACTGAAAAAAATACACATTGGTAGACCAACTCTACTCTTCCACCCTAAAAAACAGAGTGCGGGCTAACAGCAGCAGATTCCTACTGGAACAGTCCTGTTGCAGCATCTATCTTCTGGAAATCATTTCCTCACCCCTTCCCTTCATCTATCTGTACAGAAGAGGAGAAAGGCATCATGGAAAACGTTCAAAGACAGAGTAAGAGGCTTAATGGAGTACTGATCCATGAGAGAAATCTGAGAGGCCTGGCATCTACAGTGCAGTCACACAAGTTCTAGTAATCAGAATCAGAAGCCTAGCTATTAAATTCTTCACTTAATTATTTTCTGTCAAGATATATGGCCCTATGAGAAAGAAAAACAGTTTTGAAAGACTTCATTTAGGATAGTAAAGAAACTGCAGTGTTAAAAAGTCTTATGTTTTCAGATCTCAAAGACTGATTCTCTTCTCTCATTTTTATTACTTAGATCAAACACAATTCTCTTTAATTCAGCTGGATTACACTAGAGGGAAATCAGCATGGTGGTTAATTAGAAGCAGGGCCAGATTGTCAGTGGAGTCAGTATAGTGCCTGACACTGCAGACGATCTTTTTACGCAAGCTATTGCATTGACTTTATTAGGTGGAATTACTTTAGTAAGGCTTCTTTATAAGGGCTGTTAGGTCAGATATGCAGCCAATTACTTCTGAATCTAGTTCATCCAAAATCCACAAGAGAGACATTCCAGGTCTAACAGTTTAACAGTTTGCCCACTAACCTAGGAACAAATCATTATCCACGGAGAGATACCTCAACTTTCCTGAGCATCAGCACCCTGCATGAATAGTCCTGAATCACTGGTTTGCACCAGCACTTCTCAATGTATAGTTTTCTCTCTGTAGAGTCATTGGTACTGGTAAGCAAGAGCAAAAAATAAATTCAAACAGCCCTGGAAAACCCGGGTAAGTGAAACCTATTGGTCACAATCTTAGAGGACATAACTCAAAATTTAAAGTGCTACATGATTCTAGGTTGTTTAGGCTTTTCTAACAACAGTCTCATTTTACAGTCTCATTTATCATCTTCTTCACATACATAATACTTTTGGAAATAAATATCAGATATGCAGAAAACAGATTAAATGCTGCATTTATAGGAAAGATTGATAGAACGGGCAGCTGCCCAAGGTTTATGCCTGTTTCTAGGCTGTGCCTACTTGTAAAAGCCAGCTGTATCTTTTAATCAAAATGTATTGCAAGCCAATATTTTAGGAAAAAATATATATATATATTTTAAAAGGCAGAACATTTCTGAGTATGCTTCTTGTCAGAAATTTGGCAGTACCTCACCGCTGACCTCAGTCTTTCTGCCCTAAGGGCTATGCTATTTTCTAGCTATATGGCTAATGGGTTCACATAGATTCACACATGTGAGATAGATGTAGGTATAACAGTATGAATTTTGTTGCTCCACCTATCTACCTTTCCCTCCCTATATTTTTTTTCTCTAGGAAAGAGGTACTTCAACTTCTGTATACCCATACTGACCAGAGTCAGAAGCATATGAAGTGGTCAAAGTCAAGATGGCTATACCACTCTGCTCCATACTCTGTGATCATGATAGAGGCAGCTTTATTATTACAGAGCATCCAGCACCTCCTGACAGTTTCCTCTTCTTCCATCCTGGTGTCTCTGCCCCTTAGCATCAGTGCCAACTTTCTGCTCCCATTAAACAAAAAGAAGCCTACAGTTTCAGAGGGTGGCACGGTAAGGTGGATATGTTTCCCCTTTAGGAACTTAGGGTATGCGGAAAGGAAGTTAAAGCACACAAATCCATTTAAAATGTTTCAGGAACAGTAGAACTTTTTTCTGTCTTACACCTCTATTTTTTTCCACTGCAATAATCTTAATTCTCACATATACAATAATATATTCCACACAAATCACCAGCATTTCCCTTCCTTGGGATCACTCTTACAACAGAAGAATTTTGCCCTCCTTTCACTGGGCTTCAGTGCAGTCACCAGTCTGGGTCTCTCTTGCTGCTGACTTTCATAAGACTTGTAAGAGCAACATATTCTGTGATTTTGAGTCCTCTATCAATTTATTTTTGAAGTGACCAACAACTGATGAACAGAAAAAAATGCATTAAGTCATGTATTCTCAAGAAATCAATTCAAAAAATTTATCTTTAAACATACACCAGTTACTAATTTTGACATATGTTCCTTTACAAATGAAAAGAAAGCAGCAAAAGATCAGACTGCTATCGTACCTAATAGCTCTAAATAGCAGACATTTAGTAGGATAATTACAAATAATAAAAGTTGGCTCTGATTTGTTTTGCTTTAAGTAGATGAAATGGCCATCAAAATCTCTGGTTGCTGAAGACTAAATTGTAAATCAAATCTTCCTATTGATAGACTTTGCTGGTTCTGCCCAGCAGTAAGGGAATGGACTGAAAGATGTATCTTCTTAGGAATCTCTGGCGAAACCTCTGTACTTCTGTCTCCCTTTCAGTGACAGTTAAGATCAATTTAAACTTTCATAGGAAAGTAGGACATTCTCTCCCAAGATAAGCCTTAGGAAGGACCTTTTCCATTAGATTTTTCCTCATCCCCATTCAAATTATTCCAGGTGCTACTTTGTTCAAAAACTAGAGCAGAAATTGGAATAAGGCTCAGTGTCCTGACTGCTGATTAGCATAATATGCGACTAGGCTTGTAGAAGGAGAAGGAATGTTTTTTAGAGCTATTGAATAAACTTCTCTTTAGCGTCCTTTTAATTCTTGTCAGTGGTGCTCTGAGGGAGCAGAGAAGCATTTTTTGACACACAGTTTAAAAACAGAAGAGAAATTCTGTAACTATTTTTATTTTTACTGTATATTATTTGGATCCTTTAGATATATCTATACTATCAAATCAAATGTTCCAAAGAAGATTCTTCAGCAACTTGCAAGGAACAGCCCATGTCTACCCTATTAAAACCTTCTTACATCCAAAATAGCATGGCCATCTACAAACTGCCTACTAAGAATGATTCCTGGTGCGAGGCAGCTCCCAAAATTTGCCTTGAAATTGTTTGAGAGCGCTAATTGGCCAGGGCCAAAACAGCAGTGGGAACTCTTCTAACAGATTTAAAGTGTAAATGATTGAGTTCAAATGGGAACTCAGGAACATTCTCTGGAAGCGAATCTTCCTATAGCCTCTACTCTTCAGCTTAAGATGCTGGTAGTTTTGATGGCAAGCAATATGTAGCATATAACTTACCATCAGAGTCTGACATTGCTGGCTCACAAGTTTGAGATACCAATGAGACATCTTCTGGTCTTTCTGCCAAGTTATCTCCTTGCAATCTAAATTATGAAAAATTGAATGAAAACATATATAATCATATTCCATAGATAAGACACAGAAGGAGGTTAGCTCTGTGATACCCTACTCACAACATTGTGCTAATTAAAAGGGTAGCTTTGTTGAACATTAAACATACATGCATAATCATATGCAACCTCATATGTAATTCTATTATATCATTCCGGATATCTAGTAATCAAAATTATCCTCTAAGAGTCAACTGAATCCTAGCTTATGTATTTTTGTAGGATTTATTTTAATAAAAGTGGGCTTTCAATGGTTCCATGTACATATGAAGCTTGACAAGCATCCTTCACTAGATTCAAAATATGTTAATAGAACAGGAAATACATGCAAGATTCTTTCCTATTGCTTTGTTACTTTTTAAAGAATAATCCAGTATTTTTTGCAGGCTTGCTCTTCAGGCTTTCCCCCTGCAACTGCTGACTGCAGTCAACGCCTTGACAGCACTTTACAAAAAAAGTCCTTGTATTTGTTCTTTCTGAATGAGTATCCCAAGAGTGCCATCATCCTTTTTCAGGTTTCTATGCATCCAGAGTGCAGATCTCGTTCTGAAGAAACAGTTTGTAGCTCTTAACACAATATAACTGTCATTTTCATGAAGGTTATCTTAAGTTGAATTTATTCAGACATGAAAAGAATATGAAACTTGGAAGTGAGTTTTGCAGAACCCAAGAATCATAAAAATACACTGAAGTAGAACCTTGGGGAAAGAAATAACTCACATCTTTAAAAAAAAGTTCCTTTTACTCTCTGCTCTCACTCTTTGCAGCTGTTTTACACTAAACTTTGAATTAACCTTCGAAACCAAGCAGAACCCCTATATCTGCCCCAACTATCTGATTTTCTCATTTTATGATTCTCACAGTCATATGTGGATCTTAAATCATTTCCTTGTTTGTCTGTTTCTCAAAAAGAATGTATTTTCCCAATAATTACTTTATTTCCCTTTATCACCTCTGGGATAGTTAATTTATGACAGAAAGCTCAAAGTAAATTCATGACTCTTACCTGATGAGGCAATTCCACAGAAAACAAAATTCCTTAAGGCAACAAAAGTGTAAAACTCAGAAGCTGTAAACCTAACTTTGAAAATAATTTCTGTGGATCTTTCATAGATCTATAGCTCATTTATAACGCTCTAGTTACTGACTCTTCCTTTCCTAACTCGTAAAACAGGTTCTTCTAAGGATGAACATCAAAGAGAACCAAATAACATTGTATCATTATCATAAAGATATTGAAGTAGGGAGAAACCAACCTTCAAATGCATGCAAAAGAGGAATATCTCAATAATTATGTTATTTCCATTTGCATTAAAATTGACCTGCCCTCCTTCATTACATACCTACACACATGCTTACTGTAAACAGTAAGCACTGTACTGTAACAGTATATGTACTGTAAACAGTACATATGGAAACCCCGGAATTAGAAGTGAGGTACCCTTCTCTGCAATCATGAGCTTACCCATGTTTAATTAAAAAGGAAAATCACCTAACCTTCTCTTCTCAAGCTGCTCTCATGGAAAATTATCTGTAGAAGTAGGTAGGAGCTTCTTCTTTTGGATCATCAGAATTTTCAAGATTTTGTACGACATTTCCATTCTGAGCTTTCATAAATCCAAACCCCCCAACATCAGACATGAAAAACTGAAGCTATTCTTTTATTCAAGAAACTACATATATTTAAGTGGCCCAAGTGCCTAACAAAAAATATGCAAAAATTCTGTTAAATGGGTACAGTCAGAAAACCCATTTTGTATTTCCCTTTGTAGGAGGAAATGAGTGGGTGAATTGGGTGGATGGGTGAATTCGGTGGATGGGTGAATGAGATGTCTGACAAATCTAGACTTCACTTTCACATGCAATTTTCAACTTATTTAAGTATTTCTTACATGTGGATTGGTGTTCAAATAGATTCTCATGTGACTTAAGCGAGAGAGTCACAAACTTACTCACGCTCGCCATGAGAATGCTCTTATTAGGACTATTCTGATCTCTTCTTCAAAAGTAATACTTATATAACACCTCCATAGTAAAACAAACAAATTCTCAAAAAATAGACTAGATAGAAGCATGCATCTAGAAGAGCTTCGGAAGCCTTCAGAAGCTGACTATATATTCAGAGATATATTTTCAAATCTATCCTTTTTTATGCTAATTTCTTTCCAAGTTCCTTCTTGTTGAATGTCTTCTAAGGAAAGTGTGTTACACCGTGCTGCAAATGTCATTAATGTTGGAACGCTTAAACTATGAGATCTGCTTCTCCAGTCTCTGGTCCTATGAACACATTTTCATCTCTAACTCTTTCTTGAGGAGTAGTTGCATAGAGGAGTAAGTGTAAACTCCAAGATAGACTTGATTCTTTATTGTACAGACGGAAATCCTTTTGGCAAATAAAGATAAAGTGATATCAAATTGTTGAGTAAAACTTTCCATCCATTACTTTGGAAAAGGTGATTATAAGAAGAGCAATTTATAAAAGATTTACATTCCTGTTTGCAAAGCAATCTAAAAAAAGTCAAACTTTTCCAGATTGGTGGTTGGCTTTGAAAATCTTGGCTGCTTTTTCAATATATATTCTTTTAATAAAAAGTTAACAAGAGTTTCCCTAAAACTTATTATCTTACTAATATTTTAGGGACTATTTCTTTTAATGGAAATCTAAACTTGGTACCTAATAGCCAACATTTTTCTAGATACATTCTGTTTATAGAGGCATCTCTTGCTTAGAGGCCTCTGTTTCACTTATATTCAACCAGCTGCATGTTGCACCTCCAAGACCTACAAAGGCAAAAAACCTCCAGGCATTTATTTCAATTTCCTTTGGCCCAAATGTGTATACTGTAGGACTTGTTCCGAGAAAACGTCCATGGACTCCATAACTAAGGTTATCCTGAATAAGACCTACAGGATAGGTGTAGTAGCATTATACCAGGTATAATGCTGCAAACAGGCTTGTGTGTGTGTGTGCGTGTGCACATGCACGCAACAGGGCCATACTGCTAGTATGATGAAGAAAATATTATAAGAGTAGGCAAAAAGGAGACAAAAATATTTGGGGCTACATTTCTTCACTGAGTCATGTATATTAAAATCTTGTATCACCTCATCAAAGGAAGTAAACAGCAAACAGGAAAAAATAAAGTCAGGATATTGCAATTACAAAATTTTTTCATCCACTACTTTGAAAAGGTCTTTTCACACTCCTAAGCAATCTATAAGCACACACACTACTGTCTAAGAAATGGCAGTGACCAATGTCAGCAAAAATATAATGTGGAATAGGTTAAGAAATAAGGAAAATATTTCCTCTTAATATCTTTTGAAAGAGCAATGTTTGTACAAATATTTAAGACTTATCACCTTCTAAAATATTTGATATCATTTACACATAAGTGGCCTTTACTATGTTAATTATTCTGTTGGCAGAGATGCAGTATTTGAAAGTAGAGGTAACTTACCTAAAAAAATCTGCTCTTTTTCCCTGTCTGATAGTTCAGCTTTCTTAAGTTGTCACCAAAAAATGAAAAATTACTTCTGCATGCACAAAGCTGATATAAAACAAATGTTGTAGCTTTGATTCAGCAACATGCTTACCTAAATAGTAGGTATCCTCAGTTTAAAGTTATGTGCATTGCAGACCTGGAGCAATTAGAATGATTTTCTTTCTTAAAATATAGATTATTAGAAAACTGTGCGTATCATCATGATAAGGATTACAATAAAGTCCACCCATTTCATCCAGATAAAAAAAGCCTAAGATGAAATCATTATTTGTACCCTAATTGCTAAACTAAAATGAAAATGGGGTAAATGCCAGGCTTTATGCTGCATAACCTCTCACCAAGTAGACAGTGTGAAACAACCTACATAGGACTTCATTTCAAGCAATATTACAACCTCTTTTTTAACATCTGCAAAATTTCCCTGGCAATTCTGATGGCCTTGTTACACCTCAGAACACATTGTTACATGGTACTACAATCACCAATAGTCTTACTGAAATACTTGTAAATCCCTATGACTACAGAGGTGGAAAAGAACTGGGGTATTCATTTCATCCTGCTTGTAGTGCAAGAAGCAGTACCCTAGAGAAGTATCAGATACTAGTCCCTACTCTAGTTTCATTTGTTTCTAAACTGTGAAATAAAACAGACTAAGAGTAATAAATGTTTCAACTTGGATCCATTTTCAAGATGACAGGATGTTCCAGGGGAATTTTACAGGGATTAAATTGGAAGCATTTAAATATTTGTTACATGAGTTTAGTTTTAGAGGCATTCTACACACACATAAGTAGGCTAAGGATTCAGTGCAGACTGCATTTCCTGCCTGGTCAGTGAGCTCTGTTGAATGGCTGCCTGGTGGAGGTCAGCTGCAAGAGACTGACTGAGTTGCAAACTTCTGTTGTGACTGGCCATTCAGAAATACCCATTCTTGTATTCAAAGAAAGGTTCTTGTGCTTCTCTGGTGGCATAGCTTAATACAGAAAATGCCTCCGGAATACGTTTATTCCCCTTCCTAGCCACTCCTTCATCCCATCATCCTGTTTTTAAATGCACAGTAACATCCCCGTGACAACCACATCAGCACTATCAACACAAAATTCTGAGAGCATCTTATCTTTCCTCTAATATTAGTTAGCAGCTGGAAAGAAAGATGGCACTGTATGAGCAGTCATTCTGCAAGACCAGCTTTGCTTTGAGCTTGAACAATCACCCAACATACTCATTTCCAGACAATACAGTCTGCTTGAATTAGATCATAGAGTCAGATTCCTCCATATATTTGTATAAAACAAAGAGCATTCCATCAGCACTAAAGGAGGAATAAGGAAATACGAATGAATACATGCCATAAGGCTTTTTTAATCATGAGTGAGATTTCCACAGCAGCAGCATGTGCCCCGTCAGACATCTTTGAAAACCTCAGATAGCCTCCTTTTTATTTTCTGAAATTTACCAGTAAGTTTTTTTGTTACTATAACACTTCATACTTTGTTATGCCAAAATATTACACGTAGAGCTATCTATATAATTTTATGTAATTACAGCTATAAAGAAGTAGAGACAAGAGAGGACCCCTATGTAAGGAAGGTCCATTCTTCGCAATTTGAAATGACATCTACTGTTTCTAACACAGTTCACTAGGACTTAATTCCAAATGAACCTTTCTTCTAATCAATCTGATATTACTTACATTTTACCAAATGCTTCGAGCTTCTGTGACACCATAACAAGATAACAAAGCAGGTTGAAGAATCTGCCAAACTTAAGAATTAAAATTAGTTCCTAATATATCTGTTCAGTTCAGGAATTGGGTCCATAGTAATTAGTAACAACTGTCCAGATGTTGATATACCATGTGTTCTCACACAGCTTTACAGTATGCGCATCAAACTGTAAGAAAGCCTGAAAGGGTATGGAAATACAAGAAGAAAAAGGAGGAAGGAAGAAACTTAGACTAATCTTGTATTATCATGACAAAGAATATCGCAAAAGAATCAAACCTTGTCATGGCTCTGGCACAGAACAGCCTGAAGCATTAACAGAGAAAGATTTTTCAAAAAAAAGACATACATTTTCTGGAAATATGTGAATATTTTGGTCATATTGGTCACTGGTGAATACCATTCTCACGTTAACGGATAAGAAGAAAAGAAAATTACTTCATAGAAATAATTAAAGACATTTAGCCACAAGCAAGGTACCTTTTAACATCAAGGCCTCACTAGAAGGAATACAATATTTTGAACACAAAGAAATGGAAATGTTTTTGATGCCTGAATATTGAGATATGCACTCTCTACTATTTGCTGCTTTGTGTAAATCACTCATTAAAAGTATGTGCATCACAAATTGCCTCATGCTGCTAGTGCAGGGTAAAAATTGTCCTTTGAGAATTTTTTTTTATGTCAAATTGAAAGGTAAATAAGAGAGGAGATTGACCCTCAGAGGAGGGTCGCGGTTCATGCATAGCCAGAAGAACTGGAATTATATTGAGATTAGTACAATTCTGACAGGTAATCTGAACTACCCATATTTCACAAATTAGTCTTTTCAAAAAAAGTAACTAACGAAATTCCCATTCTATTCCTCCCAGAAAAGAAAAAAAAAACCCAAACTGAAGAAGGGTAGGCATTTTTGAACAAGCCTTCTTCAATACCCAAAATAAACAACTTTAGACAAGTATTACGAAATTACTGTGTACGTGGCAGGCCTTTAGATTCGGGGAAGCAATTAAGGGACTTTTTTTTCCTTTTAAGCACAGCAAGCTAGAACTGGACAAATCTGCTCAAAATTCTGATACTCCCTGGAGGTGAACAACAATCAAAATTTTGAAAATTGACATCGGCAGAAATCCTGAAAACCTGTCATTTCCAGACAATTAAAATGTTTCTGTTGGCTTTTTCAGGAAGCAAGCAAAGCTACTACAGGGGCTCCAAGACGGGTAGGGCACTCCCCCAGGAGGCAGCTTCACGCCTGAAAACGCCACCACCAGCCATTCCCCCTGCTCTGCCCTGCGTCAGCTAAATTTTGTTGAATCTGGATAATTCCTGTAAAATAGTTTGGTTTCTACGGAAATTTTTGGTTTTCTATTCTTTCCTAAAGAACACACATTTCACTGGAAAATTCTGGATCTGCTTAGCTGAAGATTCAGCTGACTTCTTTTAGGTAAACATGGCGAGAGTAGGTGAAAGTTCAGTGTTAGATCCTACAGCAAAAAGAGCAGTAAAGCTGTTTTTACTTTCATCCAAGGTCAGTGTATGTTTTTAAGGCTATAATGACAAAGTTGTCAAGGTCTGAAAAAAACAGGTAACGTCACGTTTGTATTAGAATCCCAATTAAGGGGATTTGGGTCTGTTGAATCACTGATTTTGCATAAATTATTTCAAAGTAGGTTAACCATGCTCTTGAACACATCCCAATGAATATTTCAATGATTTTAACATTTTTTCTTAAGAAGGAATTACTTTTAAAAATATCTCACTTCATGAAGTAGATATTAATTTGGTTCAAAAAATCCCATAATACAGACTTAATAAGGTTAAAGAATGTCATGAATTTATGAACAAAACAGACACATAAAAATATAACATGATGATTTTTCTTTGGCAACTGAAAGGAATTTCAGTCACAGATTAGGAGAGGGGTAAGTTGGGCTCTTTTTTTTTATCATCTGCTTCCTTTCTATAGTTTAACACACTATATCCCCATCTAACATGTTTCTCTGATATCATTGTAATACTGAACTATAACTTCCCTAAAACAAACATATACATCGTTCCAGGGAAGTTATAGCAACAGAGATCAGAGAACCAACGTCCTGAAAGCCCGTGCTTGCTGCTTTTAAGTTACAACGAACGCTTTCTTTTACTTTTCCCTAGCAACCTCAACACCATACAAGTAACACTGTTTCAAGCTTACTAATCATTTCTTGTCCTGACTTGCCTATAGAATAGTGAGTTTTTTTCGCTCTCTGTTCCCCAATATGCTGATCCAAATTCTGATCTCATGTATCTTGATTTATTGTCTCCATAAGTTCCACACACAGTTATACTAGTGTGAAATGCAAAGCTTCTCCAGCACCTAAATATAATGCCAGGAATTTCTGACCTATTTCATTTGTTCTACTAATGTCTTTTACAAAAATAAAAAAGTTAAGTATGTGCCAGCTAAATCCTTAGTGCATTCACAGGTACAGAGGAAAAAAGATGGCAGTTTTCTGATACAAACTATGTCAGTTAATGGTAAAATTATATTAAATAATAATTATTAAATAATATACACACAAAAGCACTCTTTTGCTGGTAAAACTCTCCATCTCCCTTAGCTATACTCTAGTTTCCTAAGGAAGATTAGGTTTTAAAAGAAGTTTATACAATTTCTGATCAATAAACTACAGAAAAAAAGTGCCTTAGACCTACAGGGGCAAATGAAATAACAGAGGACTGTGAATTCAGTGAGTAATAGGAGTGGCTGGCACTTCTCAGGCATAAAGCAATAAATGGAAAGCTCTGAAGTATATTGCCTTGTTTTATCAAAAAAAAAAAAAAACCCAGTATCATAGCTTTTATTTTCATAGACTAAATACAGGAAGCATCTCCATTAAGCAGAAATGAAGGAAGAGGACTGCTGCGTTATTCTGCAGAACACTATCCGGGAAGGCAGACATTTCTAAAATTAAGTCATAAGATTAGATGAAGAAATATAGATCTTTAACAACATTCTGAATAAAATGCAGAAAAATAAGTAACACATTTAGCATGCTCTCTTACTGAGATATATAATTCCTTTAAATACGTTTTAAACGGGGTAAAGTGTGCAAGCAGGAGTGTACTATTACCACCATCCGTTCTATTTATGTGAGATGTATAGCATCAATATTCTTTGAGCTACACCCTGATATGAGGTACAGCATAATCTAGAATGAACTCATTTTCACTGATACTAATGGCAGATAAATCTGTCTTTTACTTTTGCACTCGCTTTCAAAAGGACATTATTTCTCAGTGGTTGCACACTGAAACACAGCAATTGATTTGCAGATTCATAGTAACCATAGTTAAAAATGGGTTCTGGTTGTAGTCCATTCTTTCTGCAAATTAAAAGCATTATTTTCCAGTCACTCTTCAAATTGGATTTCTGTGGAAAGTGTATGCCACCAATATATACTTCAGAGCCATCATGTTTTCAGCCGGCAAAACTAGAATATTCACTTGCTGAGAAGAAGTTATACATTGACACAGCCTGAAAAATAATCTTTTCTGTGTGCTGTGTGCCTTTTCAAAATGTCTGAATGCAAGTCTTTGTGCATTTAAATAAGTACATTCTGCAGCTATTTCTGCGAAGAACCAAAAGTTGAAATGTATTTCCCAGAGTAAGGAATCCATAAAGACACTGAATTATCTAATCCTTTTACAAGATGAGGAATTAAGCCATTCTTATGGCAATCTTTTATCTTCTGCTAGTTTGAAACCATTATCTCACAGGAGAAAAATTACAATCTTTGTCAGCCTTTTCAGACTTAACACTCTTTCTTCCCCTGTGAACCATTTTTTCTAAAATTTGTAAAAGCTTTGTGTGTGTGTGTGTGTGTGTGTTTGTGTGTGTGTGTGTGTGTGTGTGTGTGTGTGTGTGTGTGTGTGTTTAAAGGCACATTAAGCTGTTATCCAGAGTCTCAAATTCTGACCAACAATCTTCCCCAAGCTCATGAGCTCCTTGCTATCTTTGCAGTATAGTTCACATCCAGAAGCAACTGTTATTGCTGCTGTACACCACAGCGTAGCACTAAATAGAAAGAATCTATGAACATTGCCATGAAGAATTAACTTGCAAGGCACACATCAAAGAGGGCAAGGGAAAGGAGGAGGAAAGGCTTGGGAAAACATTTTGCTTCTAAAGTTATTAGAGGGGTTAGATGTGTTTTGTTTTGCACTATGTAAGTACTGAAGAAAAAAAGAGGTATCTTGATGACAACTACAATTGAAAGATAGAATGAAATGCTTTTTACCCTCTGTTAAGTGGAAGACACCATAATAATTTTCAGGACAAGGTAAACACAAAGCAATATTAATCTCCTTTTCAAATATGCTCCTATCCATCTCAGTATTGCACACCAAGACTGGTACATTCAAAACAAGCGAAAAGTCCTTTAAGTCTACTCTCCAGGATTCCTGAACAGCATTTGTTGAATGTTTAGAACTTTCTCCCCCCTAATTCTTTTTTTTTTTAAACAAGCAGCCTGTGATATGAAGAAGTCAATTTAGCTATAGTTGAACAATAATTCTTAGAGAAGATGTTGTAGTGAGATGTTATTAATGCACTGCACTATACTCTATTTTTCCTTAATAACCAAAACCAGAAACTAATTCCTAGACACTAAAGTTACAGTGTCTTGAGACTAATTTGGTGCAGTAAGTGCCACATTTCCAAAAACAGTCCTATTAAAAGAACAATACATAAGTGTGTATGTATAACATACAATTGCATGCACAATCAAATTTTATTTACACAGGGTACACATGTTTACAAGTACCACTGTCCATTTGCACAAACATATTGCCGAATATAAAGTGCCTCTATCACTCTGAAATTGATGATATCTAAATTATATACTGAACTTTTAACACAGATTGCACTCAAGAGCATTCTAATACCTCCTACCCGCACAATACACATATATATTTAATTTTGTGAGTGCATATGCATAGTCATACATAGATGTGTGCGTACATACATAGAAATATTCATCTTCCTTCAGAAAGAGTTCTTCCATTTTTCTACTATCAACTGACAATTGTTTATGTCAAAAACAATTCTACCCTATGTACGCAGCCTTTACAAAAATAATATATTTGTAAAACAAAACTCAGTGGGAAAAGCTTAATCTCTAAAAATATTATGTAACACAAGGACACAGACACTTTTCCTTTTTCACAGAGATAGATGCTTCATCTGGAAATACCGTTTTCTTGACAGTTTACTTAACTTTTGTAGCAGAGAACGTTTTGATTATCACAACATTTCATGGAACCTCTGAGAGGTCTGAAATTATTACTTGTTGGATTTACCTAGAAGGAAAATCTGGTAAAAGAACAGGGTAAAAAAGTCTGTGCCTCCTGGGATTTCTGGCTGAACACTTGATATAAATCTCCTGTCTTTTATTGTTCCTTTCCCACAACAGGGTTAAGTTTCTGAAAATAAAGAGACTGGTCATTCTTTTAAAACAAATATTCATGAGGACTTTGCCGTTAAATTCATTAAGGTTTAGGATTAAAAATAATAGTATCTTGTGCATTTTAGAGATCAGTCTTGGATCTATGAACTCACAAAAATAACTTGAAATTACAATAGCTATTCTCCATTTTGCATATAGTAAGATGTTCAAAGAAAACATTAGTCAGTGAAAAGCTAGGTAATGTTTACAAAAGAGGAAAACTAGCATGTTACTCTGTCAATTCAGCATATCAATCAACTAACTCTTCAAAATTCATTAATGTTCTTTCTCTGTGATGACCATTAGGACTAGTAAAAACTTCCGACTTATTCTTTTTCTTCAGTGTGTTCCTATTCTTTGAAAGTACTCAAATAAACATAATGCAAGCAGAACAAATAAGAAACCAAAGTGGCAAAACACCCCAGAAGGAAAGGAAAGGAAGGGACAGAGTGGCTTATTTTAGCTATATTTAATAGTTAGGAAATCAAGAGAAGACAAGAAGGGCACTATTACGGTTATTCATGGATCAAAGCTGAGAAAATTGATCACTGCTCAGACTCAACTCATCCAAAAAACTAAGTAAAGATTTTTTGACTGAATTTTTTTTTCTGCCAAAATTAAGGCAAGTCAAAGTGCTTTTGCATGAAAATTATATTTACAGTGATGAAGAAAAAACACTAAATATTTGCTTCCTAATGATACATTTAGAAATTGTCTCTTTGGTCACTGAATACAAAATAAATAGCAGTCAAGGGGTTCAGATCCACATCATGAACATGTATACACAACACACTTCCTTTTCCTTTCTTTCTTTTTTGCAATTTTTCTAGTGTTTCTACTTTATAAAAAAATCTAAGCAGCAAAAGGAAAAATACACTTTTTTCTCCACAATTTTACAAGGTTGAAGGAACTTTTTTTAAAAGTTATACAGCACTAATTACAAAGTTTCATTTGCTTGTTTGCCACTCTTTAAAGGAAATGATGCAAACAAAACACTGAAAAAAATTGATTTGTTATTATTAACAGCTGAGTAACAGGTATTTCCAATTCTTTCATTCTTTAAAGAACTAACAACTATTCCTTTTTCCGTAGAGTGCATACGAGTCCATCACTTTTCTGAAATCCACTGCATTATTCCAACATGCTTCACATTCTCTGCCTGATAGCTGCTATCGCTAAACTTAAGGCTGTTGTCTGTTAAGGAGATATAGGATAAGATTTGTGAAGCTGGTACAAACAAATATGAGGAAAATCCAGCCCTTCAAAACAAGAAGTCCGATAAAATTAAGACCACAAAAAAGAAACATGAAGGAAAAAACAATTAAAAATAACGACACAAATCACCCGCAATGTTTAGCACTTTCCACTCTCTAGCTATAGCCGCTTAGAAATAGTACACAGACAGAAAGCTAATAAGAAATGCAAGACAGAATAAAAAATATGTATATATAATCGAAAGTTTTGGTCAAATTTGAAGAAATAACATTCATGGCTTTATAACATTCTGTATATGAAATCCAATCAGAGAATTTTCCCCAACTAAGAGATTTCTGTAGCAACCACTTTAATTTAGAAACATTTTTCCCCTGGTACATTGAAGCCATTTGGCCTCAAATTTTAGGAATATTAACAAAGCAAAAAATTTCTATCAGAAAGACGGAGTCACAAAGCCAGCTTTCCACTATTGCACAGACCTACAAAAACTATTCTTTATGCATACACATACAAAAAACCACGCATGCATCCATATTGATTCCCCATTATTATACTACAGAGCCAAACAAGGGATTATATGGAGAATTTGCAGGATTATTCTTTCTGACACATCTGTTTATTATCAATTAATTATAAATGTAAATTGTATGACAGGATATCTTCATGTTTCCTACCTTTCTGCTGCACAACTACAGGTAAATTTGACTGTTTACTTTATACACTTCCATGTGTCAAAGGTATTTGCACAATGAAAAAGACAGAAAACTTTTATAAAGACAATAAACAAGCAAAATTCAAATCCTGGGGAAGGACAGTGGGTTTCTGATACATTTGTGTTTAAAAGGCACAGATATGTATCAGATAAAGATACATTTTTTGTGGACTAAGTAAAATCCATTTAAATGTGCAAAAGAATAAATTAATGTCTTAACATTCACCACAGAGAATAAAGCTAGTAGGGAAAAAGGGACTATAGTGATTCAAAATCAAGAGGTCAGTAAAAAAAAAAAAAAATTGAAGGTTACAAAATGGAACTTAGTAGGAAATAGAATAAATGATTAAGATACAAGTCATCTGTAATCTCCGCACCCTCTGTGCTGAAAGAATACTCACTATGATTTACACAAACATTTCTTTCGGGAGCAGCAAAGAAAGCCAGTAACAAAAGGAATCAAAAGTATGGTCGAGGTCTAAAGAGGAGATGTTTAGATTTTCCAAATGGATATGTCTTATTATATCATGATTTTGATATCAGAAATTTACTTTCCTTAAATTCTCAATTTCTAGTCACTTGCATTCCTGGATCCACCGTTTCTAGGTTACTCCCCACAAAACACTAAAATTACGAAGTTTAAATAAAGTCTACAAAGAAAAATGAAGCTTTATAAACATTCTTTGCAGTCACACATGCAATGTTTTACTACCAGTTCTATTTAGAAAAGATCATTTTATATGCCTAGTGAACAGGTCTTCTTCTACCTAATTCCATAATCTCTTGGTTTAGGTTATCACTGTTAATTAAAGAGATGAGTCTAATTTCTTTATACATACCTGAACCACCTTTGAATTAGCTTCTGCAAATATTATCACTTTATAGTTCTGAAAATTTATGTAACAACTAAGGAGCTTTTAAACAAGCAGGAATCTCTATCCCAGGTTTCTAGGTAGGTTTTCTTTCTATCATCTCACCCATACTGTTACATATGCATGGTCCATGATAAGCGGAAAATTGTTTGTGGACTTTCAATGTCTATTAGTCCTGTACATGTTTTCAAGGGACTACTGCCTTTGGAGCTTGCTGAAAGGGGAAGAGAAGGGCTAATGGGAATGGCTTGGTCTAATTTAGCAAAGCATAAACCTAGACCAACTGTTAAAACACACGCCAGTAGTAAGACTCTGCATTCTCCCTTCTTCCAGGATCTATGACATCAACATGGGATCGCAGAGGCTGTTCTTCTTCACCCACCTGATCAGACTTTGTCCCAGTGCTGTATGATGCAGCACCAATGGCACCCTGGCAGCCTCCCATCCCCAGCTGCAGAACCAGTTTGGATGACATACATGGACAAGGCAGGAGAACCCATTTCAAAAGCCAAGTCAGCCATCCTGATAGCGTCTGCCCAGGGAACACAATGACCATGAGGACAAACAAACAATAAGGATGGGTCTGGTGCACAGCTCTGATTGAGGAAGCATGGTTTTCTCTTACTTCCTTCCTTTGAGGAAACCTTCCAGGAGCCCAGCATCTTTAACTGCTTTTTAAATGTAGTCTTTTGTTAGTATTTATGTTCGTTCCTCTTCACAGAGACAAGTGCTTTCAGTAATTTCTCTCTTTGTTGTCTGGAGTTTCTGTACTGCTGTCTGTGGACAGCATATACAGTAGCATGGCTTGTTGAACAGCAGTCTCTTCTCTAATTACAGTCATCAGCTTTTCTGCTTTTGATAGTTACATAAGATCCACTTGTCAAGCTTCAGACACTATTGTCTGCATAGCTCATTATCAAATTTTCCACCAAATGGCTGCTTAATGACCTCAAGTCTCATTAGTACCCTTATGGCTTTGGGATATTCAGATAAAGCATTGCTATACAAATTTTTCCTCTGTAAGAATCTGAAATGCCAAAGTTATATTAAAACTTGGCCAGAGAATTCCCTGACCAAACAACTAATTTCTGTTCTTTTCTAAGGAGTTGTATCATGTTCATTTCAGACAAGAGTTCTATTCTCTCAACAGTTATTTTGCAATTATGACAAATTTGTAGAAATTAGTGTCTTTGGCTGATGTAATTGCACTGAACTTTTAGGTAAGTTTCCCATCAACTTTCCTCTAGCTGATCCCTTTAATTCTCTTCTCTCCTTCCTCCACTTTCATGGTCCTCATGACACTCTGCCATGAAGATTTACTTAAAGGCTGGCTGTGTATTTCAAAGCATCCACACATGGTTCTTAATTTCCACACAGTACTACTAAGTTTATTTGACTATGTTCCAAGTATGCCTGGAAGCAGTGGAGAATCCATCATAGAAAACACAAATTATTAAAACGTTGCAAAAATCTAGACAATTAAAGAAAAGTTAACCAGCCGTGGTAAATAAGCAAGCTAACTTGAAGACTGGTGGGAGGAGAAACCACCCAAAAGGACTCAAAGATGCACTTACAGATCAATTATAAATAAGCTCATTCTTAGATAAAATAAATAAGATGCTACAGGAAAGGTAACTGATATGAGAATTCTTGAGGATTTTTTCCTGACTAAGTTTTCATAAGAGCATGTGGAAGTGGTAGCATGTACAGAACATTTAATTTATGCCACATTAGCAACTCAAGTACACAAGTTACTAACCTTTAACTGTATTTCACATCCCAAAAGTGTCTCTTAGAAAAGCCATGTTTATCCTCTTAATGTATCTGTATTTTGTTTGTTTATTTATAAGTATATATTTGATTTCTCTAATATGTTAAAAATCCTTAGGAAGTTGTGCTTTTGCTCTAGCTAATCTTAGAGCAAAATATTAATCAAATATAGTGCATCTCAAACCTACATTTGTATGCAACTAGCACTCCTTCTCAACATTCTTGTTCAGAAGCCTTCAAGCTTGTGGCACGGTATGTTTTCTATAATCCCATTTCCTTTTTAATCACATGCATCCCCTTTTTTGTATTCTATTGATGTTAAGAAGAATGAATGCAGCCCTTGCACTATTAAAAACAAAAAGCTTCTTACTTCCAGGAATGCATTGGCAAGAGTCCACAAGAACAAGATTTAACTTTTGAGCATGGCAGTGGGCATACAAGGCTAACGGGTGGTCCTTCAAAAAAAAAAAAAAAAGCCTTAAATTCATTCAAATGGCAATACTACATTAATTTTATCTTATAACTAACAAAACTCTTGCAAAACTCTCAATGCACAAGTCACAAAACGTGAAAAAAAAAAAGACAGTGCTGTCTAGTTTTACATACTGTCATTTGGACCTTTATTGTTACCATATGAGCTTTGCTTGTGTGTAAGGGTGTCTTATTGGCTATATATGACTCATCAGCCAAATCTGAAATTCTTTCGCTTTGCCTGTATGTGAGAAAGGATTCACAAAACCATGCTACAGAATCAGTCACTCTCTTCTCCAAATCAGTCAGAATAGTTATGCCCTTAGATGAAAATGGAATTTTTGTTGCAAATACTTTACTCAAAAGAGATCTAAATCCAGCTTTGTTGCACTAAAATTGCTTTTGCTAATTTTCCTGACTAAATTGTAAAAAGTAAATCTTCCAAATACAGTTATTTGTATAACCCTTTTTTTTTTCTGTAAACTATGAACCTTGTTTTGTTCCACCTTGTGGATGATGTCACCCTTTTATTTAGGTGACTTAATATGCTGCTTAACTCGCACTGTAGTCCAAGACTATCTATGGGAATAACATTGTTCTATAGCTGCTTTCCCATTTGAAAAACCTCTTAAAGCTGTTATCCATCTGCATTTCACTCACCGTGTGTGAAACATCTATACAGAAAACAGTAAGCTCTCTGTTTCTTACAGCTATATTCCAGTCAACAACCTCTTTATAGTGCAGGAGAATTAATCCCTCCTTTTATTTCTCTTTCTCTGTCACCATTTTTTTTTTTTGATTATAAGCTGTACAGAACAACTTGGGGTGATCGCTTGAAAGAATCCTACATCTTCATCTCCTAAATGTCTGGGTGGAGAACTTTACCTTTTTTTTAAATTACTGACCTGGGCTCTGATGATTCTATTTCTTATTTGAAGAGGACTGATGAAATTATCAGCATTCAAAGTTAGATACCAGTTTCTAAAAAACTTAAAGGTTTTTTCATGCTAGTTCTAATTATGTCCATTCTGAGTCTCATTTTTTATAATTACTGAAAAAGCTCTTTTGTATGAGAGATTTAGGGCAAGGGAGAATGTTCTGCCAAATACAGTGCCACAATCCCCTCACAATATAAACTGGATTTTATTTGAAGTACAATAACTTTTTAACAAATTAATTTTAAAACTATATCTATATTCATTCCCCTTTGGCATTCCTTTCGAAGATCTTCCTCTGACACTGTGTCAAACACTGCATCAGAAATAGCACAAGTGAGTTTCAAAGGGAAGATGTATTACAGAGCAAAATAACTGCCTAGTGAAAAATCACAGAAAACCAACTACATAGAACATGTAGTACTAACTTAAACTAAATGAAAGTTATTACAAAAGAAATAAAGCTGCACTGACAGAGAAAGAGGAAAACAGCACCTGCTCATATTGTCCTCTTATCATTAAATTCTGGAATTTGGGTTCTGATTTCCTCATGTATTTGAGCAGTATAAAAGGAGATAAAAATGAGCTAAATGAAATCAGATGATAAGTATTTCAGCATGGGGGAAACAGTTCATCCATACCACTATTCTCACAAGTCAGTGTATCCCCATATTTGGCCCATTTGTAGGAAGTTACAGAAGAGATAAGACATACTGCTGCACCATACTCTACTCCAGGTGCTCTCAGTGGATATACAGAATTAAATCAGCACTCGTCCCAGGCTAAAGAAACTCACACACTGCCACAGAATAGTTCTCTCTACTTCTCAGATAGTGAGGGAGCTATAATGATCTTTAAAAAACAAAGTATACACATGATAAAATTTACCTATGATTTTAATGAAGAATTAGGGTGCAAGTTTTGTAAGATTATTTATCCTTTCCAAGTGCCACCAAAGAAGTTAATAAGAAAGACTAGTTAAAAGTAGCAGCAAGGAATCCTTCAATTATCTAAACAAAACCCTCTTGGAAGAGCCCCATAACGTCCAAAGAAATGACCTCTGGAGGAGGTATCATTGGCTGGAAGTAATTTGGCTAGAAAGTACAATCAGAGTGGAGCACTTAAACAAATATGCATACAGCAAGGTGAAAGAACTATATTATGCAATTCCAAGAGTAAAATTACACCTTTGTCTGAGCCAAGAAGCCCATTTCCTAACATTTGGAACTCTGCCAATCAAATTGCAGGTAAAAAGTCATATTCACCCTACAGAGAGCCAAAATACCTGCAGCATAAGTAACCTGATTTGACAAGCCCTATTATCCACACAACACCCACTGTCATTAATAGGTCCACTCATTTCAGGTTGCTATATACACCAAAAAAAAAGAGCTAAGTTAAGAGGAAAGACAACTGTTTAATTGTACCTAAAAGTATGCCCAATAGCAATTCATACTGACTTCTATTTCTGCTTAAATTGTATTAAAATACGCCTACTGTCAAATCCCATGGTATTTATACACAAACAGTACAGCACGTAAGTCTACAAACACTACTTAGAGATAACAATATGAGAAAACAAAAATATCATTTTTAAACCTCAGCCAAAGTCCAATAATATAAACAAATCAATAAATATATTAATAGATTCTTTATTAGGATTTAAGATAAATGCTAGGTTTTGTGATAATAATGAGGAGATAAATGCAAACACCAAGGAACCTTCATAGCTATAACCCAAATGCTCAGCCAGTGGTTTCAAAATATGAAATTTTCACTAGCTGTTATACTGAGTAATAACATATTGAATTGCATTTGGAAGCACACAGGAAAAAAATCTGCATGCCCTTGGAGCCATTTGCTTCATGCAACTCTCTCTAGCCACTACTTCAGCTGCTGAGGGTAGAAGACATTGGAAAAATCCACCGTGGACATACAAAAAGACATAGCTAAGTGCACTAACAACTGTATCTTGAAGTAAGAGGGGAAAGACCTCCTCAAATAGAGCAAGAAGAATGAATGAAAGCTCCAGAAAAATCAATAGATTTTATCGTCTCGAAGAATGTTAGTTCCTCACCACTGAGTATAACAGCAATTCCCATTTTTCTCTTTAGACTTCCCTTGTTATTGTTCAGATAGGACATTTTTAATTTCCTCAGAAGTTTAAAGAAACTGCTCAACTAAAACAAGAGCTAAAGGAACCACAGTCAAGTAGAGATCATCCAGTTCCTCACTAACTCCATTAAATAAAGTAGGGAATGAAATAAGGTGAAACAAGGCACCACTTTGCATTCTCTGAGCATGAGTGAAGTAAGAAAAGGGGATTTTATGAGATCTTTCTCTCACAATTCATATTTTAAAAGTGATAGCCAAGGCTGATAGCTTTGGCTCAAGATCTGAGCCCTGTATTCCCTGGTGTGCAGGACTGAATGGATATATACTATTTTGGTACCTGCTGTTAGTGGCTACCTCAGGGAACTTAGAATTTAATTAACTTTCATAGTAATCCAAGCGACATTTTAAACAAGTTCAAAAAAAAACTTGCAGAAAACTAAAAAATTCCTTTTCTTTACCTTACTACTTGTTAATCCATGGATAATGAATGCCAGATGAAAAAAAGGTGTAACACTTTCATGCAGCTAATTGTTTGGAAACATTTTACAACATAAGCAATTTGTTTCTTGTGAATGGAGTGGGATTCCATGACTAGCATGTTTGCTCTTTTCTTAAGATATAAGGCCACACTGCCAACAGTAAAAGTCCCTAGAATTACAAGATAGTCTAGATACTGCTGCTGTTTTAGTACTGTGAATTGAAGTCTCCCGAGCCATCACAACCCAGTAGCATGGCTGAATCAGCATGCCTGTAGCTATGTTCCCAGAGCATTAGAAAGTGTTTTCAAGCCCCTCTTCCTACATAAGTGCTTTTTAAAAGTAGTAGTTTTAAAGCAAAATGGAAAAAAAAAAAGTGTAGAGTGGCATACAGCCAAAATTTGACTTAATTTCACCACAGGTTGCTTTTTATTTACAAGCAGCTAATCCCCTCTCAAACTATACAATAGAGCAGCCATTGGCAAATGCAGACAGATAAAATTGGCATGCCTCTGTATTGTTCTTTCTAATCTGTACCATTAAGGGAAGGGTGAGAAGGCTAGTTTTGTCATTTAAACAGGCTTAAATCCTTTCTCCAAATGAGCTTTTGTCTACACAGAAGAATGCATCTAAGAAATTTAAGGGGTTTCTGTTAGTGTTGCATGCTCAAGTCGACTTGGCTACAGGAATACCACCCTGTTTATTTGGCCCTCCTACTGTAAATGCAAGAACGATTTCCAGCTGCCAAAACCAAAAGGGGTTCAATCTCATTAAATTCTTTCTCAGAAGTGAAGCAGGATGAGATTATGAAGTGCTAAGAAGCAACTATATGAAATTCTGAACTGCACCTGTGCAACTAAATCTCCATTTATACAGGTGCTTTTTAAATTGGATTTGAACCTTTAAATTCCCTGATTCATCCCCTGAAAAGCCACAGAAGCTCAAATAACTAATGAAATTCAGAGACAGAAAGGCTTAAAAGACTTTCAAGCTGTGAAGTAAGGCCTAAGACTAGCTATATTCTTTGATTCACTGTTGATGCGACATATCAAGCATAAACATAAGTTGCACAACCCAGTTGCCAAAGGTCAAAGGGTAGCTAGTAGCTAAGTAATTTTCTGTTAGCATAGGAGAGGTCATCACCTGGCCCATAACTAAGAAGAATGCATATCTGGAAACTTGGGGAAAATAATGTATTGGCTAGCATGATATGGTTCCACTTTGCTTTTTACCTGGCACATCTTGCGCAGATATTCAATGTGACCTTTGCTTGAGGCTCAACAGGATGAGCACTTCGACTTTGATTGAATTTGCTCCCAGAAGACATCACACTTGTTACTCCTTCCATTCTTAGATCATCAAGATCCTCTGCAACAAGATAGAATTACTGGATGAACACAGTATTAAATTTTTTAGCAATAAAAGTACTTCCTTTGTAGAATTACTAAGCAATGGAACAACTCAAAAATCTGGAAGAAAATATCTACAGTTACTTGTGTAATAATAGGAAAAGACATTTGAGAGGATTTTATTAGCATTGCATCATTCTGATACAAGGGGTTTCTTTAAAAATATTCAGTACTATTTCCATTTAAAACTGTATTGCCTATTTTTTCAAACTTTATTTCCAATTCATTTATAAAGAAACTTGCAAAATGCTTTGTCAAGGAATACTGTCCAATAGTTCCATTTGACTCACATCAAAGAGGACATTCAGTTTTGTGAGTGTATGTCCTTCCTCCGATTTTTTTTATTATCTATTCACCTAGCAATGAAAAGTATTGCTAAAATAAAAGTGCTCTACTAAATCTGGAAAGTGTGAAATGGATACATATTTTATCACACCAAAGGTGACCATAATATGCATACTCACCACATTGTTGTAATATCTGAGCAACTAATAATCACCACTGGATTTTGCACTACTGGAAACTCATTCCCATTTTGCAAACAGCTGAGGCTCACAGAGAATTGGTTACCCAAGATCACACTGGCACAGTGTGACTGAGTGAGGCTGTGGATCAATTCTCCAGGTTTACAATCAGAATATTCCTTACAGATAAACTGTTTATTTGTTACTAACAAAAATGAAATACGCAAGTTATATATACCTAGTGTATCCATAAAGCACCATTTCCAACTGTTTATAATTTGGTGAGGTTCCAGCTGTTTGAGCTAATATATTCCAGGCTTGGAGGTGCCTTTTGGGAAGCATTTTTTTTTATTTCTTGCTATAGTTTAAAATAATTCATAAACTGAAAAATAAACAAACAAAATACTAACTAGCTACTACTGAATGAGCAAAACCCACGTACTGACTGATGTATGTGGTTTATGGTATACAGTATGTGATTAAAATGTGTTTCAGATAATGGGCACACTTTTTTTCACATATTTATATTTACAAAATAAACTAGACATTAAAGGATCTGAGTGGAGTAGGAAATATATAAAGGCAGACAGGTCCTGACATCAGAAAGGGAAAAGTCATGGAGAACTTTAAGATCAGAAGACGCAATACTGAATTAGAATTTAAAATACACAAGAATATAACCATATGGATGTGTGGTGGAGTACCAGGCTCCTCCTCATACACAAAACAATAAAGTATACCCCACTGAATCACTGCGTGAAATGCTTCTGGCTTTCCTCAGCAGTTCATACATATTACTCATATCACTGTGCTTCAAAGTATGGGCAGTATGGTCAGAGCGACAGGATGATGACATGTCAACAATACTCTTCTGGGGAGACATGCAACTTAATGAGCAATATCTATCCAATGCAGTGATAAAGAAAAGAACAGCAACAACCTTAAATGAATCTTTAATGAATAAAGCCTGTCAACTAGCTTTTCTTTACTGTAATTTCATTTTTCTGCCTAAGAATATCCCTCCCCCTCCCAAAATTACTTGTCTTAGTGATATAAATTGACATAGTTTCACCAAAGTCTCTGGCATCATTTTACACCATTTCCTGACCTTTTCCTTTAAATTTTATCTATTGTTGATATTGCTGATGCAAACTAATTCAAATGAGTTGAAAGTCTACATGATAAAGAATTATAAAATCAATCCTCTATGAATCATTTCATAAAAGGTATTACATACATGGAACAGATTACGTATTAAAATAAATAGTGTTTAATTGTGGTTTAAGAGGTGTGAAAAGTTACGTATTTTTGAATAGCTGTAAATCACTGGACTAGGGTTTAAATGAAATGGAAGCATATGCCTCAGCCATCCCCCCCCTCCCCCAACAGCTGTTATTTCTTTAAATGAGGTTTCCAACAATTCTCTGCTTGATTAATTTCTGGCTCTCTGATGACTAACATTGTTTCAACAGAGCAATAACATAAGCTACCTTCCATCATACCTTTTAGATTTAGCTTTTTTTTTGCGCGTTTGTAACTCTAAGTGCCATTTTCCTATAATTATATACAAACTTTTTCTCAGACAACTGATTCACAAAAATAATTTCACACAGCTGCAATCCTCATGCATTGGCATAATAATAATGCATGAAAATGCTTAAAAATGAGAAAAATATCACAAGTGTAATACAGCATAGCAGAAAAACAGATGTTTTCTATATTAATAACAGTGTCGCACTAAATTAAATTCTTTGTGAATTTTTGCTGGGCAAGTTTCATCAACAAGGGGAAGGGGGAAAAGATATCTATTTCAGCTAGTAAGCAGGTAATTGCTTTTAAACAGGACACTGTTTCTAATTATTTACTTACTTTCCTTTTGGGGCAGGGGAGAAAGAAAGAGGTAGTAATGCAAAGTTTTCTAGGAACTGTTCAAGACCGCTTAACATCTTGGGATGAGGGGATGTAAAATCATCTTACTGACTTCACCTACAAGACTCTCATACGTTCAGGGCCAGAGCCCTTCTTATGCAAAACTCCTGTAAAATACAGTGAAAGTTCAGTTGCACAGAAAGCTTGTACAGTCAGGCTCTGTGCTAGTATTTGACATGATCCAATCACTTTTGTCAATTCCCACCACTGTAAAACATGTAGTAATTTCCTAAGAGCAATTTTAAAACATAAATCAAGAAGTTCAAGGTGTAAAGCTGGTAAAAGTCCTGTTCATCTTTAGAAAGGTTGCAACTCCTGAGAGTTTTTCTGTTCAACCTAATGCTAAGACGAAAACTAAATGTTTTCATTTGAGAGTGAAAAATTCAGATAATGAATCCTGATTTATGTTCTTGCAGGCCACTAGTCATTTATGATCCATCAGTAAAATAATGGCTCTTCTTTGGAAGCAGTGAATTTCTAAAGGCAGCCCTTCTTGATAGACATTGATGGATTCTGTATACATAGCATTGATTTGTCATGGACTGTTGACTGAGGCCCAGACTCTAGTGTGCTCTATTACTCTCAAAAAAAAAATTCTTACTGCCTATAGCAGCTCTGCATGTGTTCCAGGAATTTCTGCTGCCCTGGATGTCATACCTGTGTTTCTTATTATGTCCTCTCTGTTTTAAATGAATTTTCTTACTCATATCAACATATATAGCCTATAAAAATTACACCTGAACTCCAAAACAACTTCTGGGACAAGCAAGAATTAAGCTTCAAAGCAATGAAGAAGCATTAATCTAGAAGGCCTGATCCTTTATCCATGAAATAGGTGTTTAATCATTTACTTCAGCTGAAGCACAACTGGAGTTATCTTCTGCTATACATTAGCTGCAGGATATCCCCCTTTGTTTCCTCTTACTCTTCTATCATTTCAATGCTATGAAGTAGACAATGCCGTTAGTCCGGTATGTATGTTCTAAAATGTCTTCCTATTAGCATCATTGAAACATTGGGATTTGACCCAGTCCAGACTTCACCGTAGACTGCTGATGCAAATATGGTCCTGAGTCAGACCCACCAAGAGATTTTTGCTTCTAAGAGCCATTTTAGACTCCTGAAGCCACTATTCTGGAGACATCTTACTTTATAAGCACCTAAAATTGACAATAAATTCCCTAAATGTTTGTGCTTCCACTGACAGACACATGTAAAATCAATTGAACCCTGATGCTGCTGAGTCCCTGAGTTAATATGTCCTCTTCTGCTGAAATCATTTGTCTGAGCCAGTCTAGCAGAATCCTACCCCACATTAAGAAAAACCCAGAAACAAAAAAAAGAACCTGGGACAACAGAAAGCAGCATTGTTTGGGTATGATGGTACATGCAATGGATCCCTGATAAAAGTTCTCACCTTCAATCAGCAAAGTCTTTAGTTTCTCCATCTGCCTGTTTTAAATCGGGACTGGAATTAACATAGGAGATAGTATTTTCCATTCAAGTAATTCTATTTTTCTTAGAGCACACACTTCAGCATCTTAGACAACTACACTAAGCTGCAGGCCACAAATGTAATCTCCTGCTTACTCTCCCTTTTGCTAGGAGAAGGAATATTTGTTTACTACAGAAAACAAAATACTTGCAACAAGCAAGACTGATGGAGTACTGCCTTAAGGGATAAGAGGGTATGTATAAAATGCAGCATCTGGCTTCAGGCCTTTGGTCCGAATTAGGCTGATGAAGATTAGAAAACAGGCTTCTTGTTTCCCAAGGGCTCAAGCCACTGACTGGATGCAAAGCTGGTCTCATTTTATGTAAATGAGAAAGGTCATAACTACGTTTGAAATGGGTTGGTATCAGGCCCACTTATCATTCCTGGTTATTCTAGGACAAATGATCTAATATTACCAAATAACCATTGCTCACCATTCAGCTAAGCAACAGTACCTGACTGTTTAACCACTGTTACTCCACTCCAATAGCAACTGGAAACACACTGGCCCAAACTGCCAGCCAGGTAGGTTCATTCAGTACAAAAGAATTACTTCAGACTCTGTGCTTTTACTATAATCAATAGTAGATTCCCTTTAAAGTATGTTAATGTTTTCTACATTTTCAATAAGATAAAAACTAGAAGTGTTTCAGTTGCATTATGTCACATTCCACAATGCATTACTGCAACTCCTGCAATAGTGCAAAAACACTTTTGCTTTAACACAGAATAACAAAAAGGTTACAATGAGAAAATTCACAAAATAAATAGATATTCTGGAATTCAGAAGATTTCTAAAGGAATTTCTTCTAATGTTTTTCATTGTAGAGCTTTTTTTTTTTTTTTACATTTTAGCTTTGACTAAATTAAAAACAAGTTTAGATCAATATTTCTAATCAGTTTCACCTTTGATATCATGTAGTTACTCAACCGCTATATTTAATTCAATATGCAATTCAGTCCTCAGTCAAAATCTGCATTCTTAAAGAAAACCAACAAAACAAGATTTGCCATGATAACAGAGTAAGCCATATTTAAATTAGCTTTTTTTAAAGCAATTGGAATATCAAAGTATAGGAAAGGAGTATATATTTAAAAGGTTTCTTTGTTTTCTCTTTTAATTTCAGTTTGTTTTTCATCTCCTACAGCCATAGCAGGCATTTCAGGCAAGTCTGATTAATGTTGGTACATATGTTGTCTAAAATATAGTCAAAATATTGAATTTCACATGACGTCACTGCTTACATATTTCTTCATTACATCAGCTTTGAATGAGACAGATAATTTGCAAGTTGCTTATATAAAGTTTTAAGAAACGAGCTAAGATAAATAATAATTCATTAATTCAGTAGTACTGCCCATTAAAGATAAAGCAACCACAGTGAATTTTTTGCAATTTTATAGTTGAATTTTACAGGCAGAGAAGATATCAAAGAACTGTTTAGTTTTGTATGAATCAGTTTTTGCACTGAGGGTCACATTCTTATTTCTTTGCATCCACATAGTTTACTCTACCAGCCCCTTGGCAGAATCAAGCTTGGCTGGCTTGTCAGGAGGCCCGTGGCAATTTATACACCTTTTATTGAAATGAAAGTCGAGGCAAAGTACGAAAATCACAAATAATCCAATACCAAACATTTGCAGTAACACTGGACCTTCCAGCAGCTTTCTCCTAAAAAATTATTAGTACAAGCATTTCTGGAATGCCAGTCACATCCCCATCTCTGTGCTCTCTTTCATAAATTTATCTAGCTCAGGGGTTTCTACAGTGGAAATTTCTTTCCTCAATATCTTTTTTTCATAATTTTTCATTAAAATGATCGGTATACAAATGTAGTCAAACGCCTTACTTGTTCTTCAGAGAATCTTCTTCACGAAGACAGAAGTACTGAAATACACTAGGCAAAAAGCAACCTGCTTGTATAGCTTATATTTTTCTGCTCAGAAACTACTGCATCTGCCATTTAAGAAAGTGCTTCTCAGGCATGTACTACAACAAAATGCAGACCAAGCTCCTGTGTTAGCAATGCCCAAGTTAAATTAGGGTCTCAAAGATGAGTGATCTCAGACAGGTCAATCTGGGCAGGCAGAGGGAGGCAGAGAAATCTCAAAATTCTCTCTGTCCTGACGCATTTAGCAAAAGATATATAGTATGTTGCACATGAAAGTTGGTTTTCCTCATCAGATCTAGATGTGTTATAGACCTCTCCGAGACATTTATGTATCAATAATTCTACGATGATCATCAAAAAAACTTAGATGATTAACTAGAAGATACAAATTGTGGCTCTTTGTTACTGCTCTTCAAACTTCTAGCTGTCCCTTTGCCTAGCTGCAAAGGGACAACTGCCTTCCTTGTTATCACTGCTAACTGGGACTCAGAGATAAGACAATATGACTGAAGCTCTGCCATTTCTTCCAGCTCCATTGAGGAATGGAGCTCCATTGAGGCTATCAGCCTGCATCAGCTCTGCTTTGCCCTAAATGAGATAAGACCATCTGGTTTGTATCACTATCCCTATTTTGGCCAGACAGGGACATCTGGAAGACCACACTGTCTACACTCGGAGAGGCAGACATCAGCATACCAATGGCATCACAGCTGGACAGTACATGATCCTCCTCATTCATTGATTAAATTCATACCACCAAGGTCTTTCAAGAAAGGGTTGAATAAAAATTTTTAAACATAATTTTATCTCCCCAGCTAGGTCAAACAGACAAACTAGCAGGTATACCAAAACCATCACACACCATTCAGAAGATTAGCCAGAATACTGAGTCAAATAATATGGTTCCAAATAAACCATGTGGTTTTCTAATAAATTTTTACTGAAGAGGGGGATATGCTTTTTTAAGAAACCTTTTGGTTACTGAAAAACCTGCGTAGCTGAGGGTCCTTTATAATTGCTGCTGCTTCTGTTACATTGTTTGTGTAACCTGCTAGTTCAGTGCACTACTGGGTTATGTTTGCTCATGCTTTTGGTTTGGATAAGAGAAAACCGGAAGGGTTTTGGCTTCCCTAAAATGCTTGTGCAAGCATACTGCAATATAAGGGAGAAAGCTGGCTGCAGTGGAACATAATCTATAAATGTGGTACATATAATAAGTGTGGTTAGTACATTTTCACTGAACACTGCAGGAGAGGGTTATTGCATTAAAAAGAAAATCAGTCGTTGCAGCATGTTAGTTCTGGTAATGTTAGTTCACGCTTACAATATTATATAAATTATAGATACATATGCTTTCTTCCACTATCACTCTATCTTCTGAATTTGAAATAAAATGCACATTTTTTTCAGATTATTTAATTTCAGAACTATTCAGAAACAAATCTGACAATATAAGCCGAGAATTCTGCTTCTCAAGACATCTAACTTAAATCATGATCCCACTGAACTCAAGCAGAGTTTGCCATGGACTCCAGAGTCTCCAAAATTTCATCTAAAATATTGTGATATTCTGTCTCTTGGGTTTTAGCTCCTTACTGTAAGACTTGTGAAACTCTCATTGATCTTGAGATGCGTTTAACCTTGGGGTCAACAGCAGTGGAACAGAACACGAGCCGCATCCCCCGGTGGCCATTGTGTGCCATCCCCTGCAGAGTACAAAAACTGCAGGCTAACCATTCAAAGCAATTCTTTCAATTGAGTGGGAGGAAGAGATCCCAGAATGAAAAGCCAGTTGAACATCAGATAGCAAATGTTCCTCAGAGAACTGTAAAAAACAAGGATGAAGGAAACACAAAAACCTTAGGAAGCACAAGCTTCATATGCTGGAGGGAGGCAAGAGAAAAGATTAATTCCTATCACAGAAGACAAACGACATGTTCAGTATATTTTCCTTCTCTAAAAGAAGCATCAGTGCTAAATTCCTGGAGTGCAAGCAGTTTGACTGATAGATAACCTAACAATGAAATGAGGTCAAACTTGCAGTACAAACCACATCGAGAGGAGGAATAGACAAAATCAGAAAATTAAGTATAAATGAAAAGTATGTTCAACAATATATAGCAGAAGAGATCTATTTCAAGCAAAAACAAAATAGGTCACACTGCACCAAGAAGAAAGTTAGAGCAATACAAAAGGACAAGTGAATCACAGTTTTTTAGTTTTCAGGATAAGTAGCAAAGCTCTTTGGCTCAGAAGTACTATTAGCCCAGATGGTGGATGAATGAGGTCCAACTCCAAGGTGCTAACTAGCACTCACTGAGGGTGCAGTTCTGTAAGCTTTTTGCCACTGACAGGGAAAGTCTCACTTATTTTCGTCCTCCTTTCCCTTCCTACCATTCTCAATTGAGATGGTCCCTTCCCATCCTTGATTCCTGCCTGACCCTGCTGTGAGCTCATTCAGGGGGAAAATATATTCTATTATTTGCTGGAATCATTTGCATCTGGTTTAGTGAGCTGCATTGGCTTACTGAAGGACCTCTCAGTGTATGACCATACAAGCATACAAATCATTTTAAAGGAAACAGCAGGTGCGTACAGCCCTTGGTGGAGGAGAAGGGGAGGAAGTGGGACCATCTTCTTCAATGAAGAAATCTATCACATTCAATTAGGCTCAGCTCATCTCCTAGAACCATATCCTAAGGAGTAAAACATTAGGTATGTAAACAACGCTAACAATGCAGATACCAACACGTTACTTCAGGACTCTAAAGCATCAGAGAAAAAAATACTTTAGATGTTTACCAAAGTATCAGAGGTAAAAGTAATCAAGATATCATTTTTACACTGATGGAAGGATATCCCATCTCCAGCTCAGTTCTGTTATTTTTAAGGACCTTAAAACTTTGGAGAATTTTGCTTCTTTCAAGACTCAAGAGTGAAAGTTTTTCAAAAATGGTATTTTATGAGAATATTCAAATATGCATTCACGAAAGCATTCTTAACATATTATTAAAATATGATTCTTAATATTATGTGTTACAGCATTAAAGATATGATTTAGAGTTTTTTTCTAAACAAATGTATTACATTTGCCAAGTAATCGTTGCCCTTCTGTTTTCTCTAGGGTGGCACTTAACAAAGTAATACCAAGCTGATGTCATCTATTGTGATTGAACTTGTAAATGAGCTTAAACTTGACAAGCAGGTTAAAATCTCCAGCTATCAAAATGATGTCTTATCATCTCATCACTTTTTATTCATCTACTTTTTCTTGAGTTCCTGAAATATGTTAATATACAACAAGACATGATTTCTGATATTATGATGTATCTGTGCAAAGATCTTCTAAAATAAATGCAGATTTAACTCTGATGAGCCTTGCTGTATCAATATGTGAATGAAAAAATAAATTGCAACTACTGTGAAAGTTATCACAAATTAGACTGGTCATTAGCATACTCTGAGAAGAAACTTTCAAAGCTAACCCAATATATCAGTTTCATTATTACAGATATAAATACCATTCTCAAACTAATCTACAGCTACTTTTGCATATCCATAAAATGATGTCACACCAATTCAACTGCATTCTTCCATATGCACCAACCAAAATGCAAGAAATATTTTGTAGCACCTGATAATGCCTCAGCGAGTCCACAGAAATCCCATTTTTTGGCTTCTGAATGTTATTTTTAATTACCTATATGCACTCAAAAGTTCCCTTTCAGATGAGTGAGCCTCATACAACTTTACCCCACAACAGTCCTAAGCCAGAACCTAAGCTGTCAAAACCTCCCACTATCCCCTACTACCTGAGCAGCCACTCTGCTCAGCTTGCAGACGTTCTTATAACCCTTTCAATAAGCAACCTGGGTAAATACAGGTAATATAACTTCCCATCACACCAATGAAAGCCTCCCATCTGTTTAACGTTCTCTTTCAGGTATAACTTAATTTATAAATGTGAAGATTGAAGATAAAGTGAAAAAGTACCAAATTATTGCTCATTTGGAAGTTAGAAATTATGGATGCATTATCCAACCTAAACAAACAAATTTCCAAGGCAATGGTGGCATAACTACTACATTTATAGAATTTAGAAGTTTTAACAGAAGAATTTTGATTCCTTAATCAAATACATTAATTGAGCCCCTCCACCAGTACTTTTGAACAAATTAACAGTCAATCAATATTCAAAGAAATAAAAATAACAACTGCTTAGCAGTCAGATGTTAAGAGTATGTCTTCTCTGGCAATACATATATTTAGAGCAAAGCTCACAAAACAAGAATTATTCTTCCAGATCATTATGTGAATATTCCTAAAAAATACAACTATAAATTCAGACGTTATTTGTGACTGGAATAATCCAGTTGCAATCTGTTTCCTGATAAGTAACAGGAAAATGAGTTCCTTTCAGAGATACTCACAAACGTCAAAAGATTCTTTTTGCCCTCTAAGGACATGCAAGTATGCATGAAAAATATTTGGTAACATCCCTTGGATGACGCATCTCCCTACACAGCCAAATAGAGAAACAGGTGTGCAAACTATTGTCAGACACCTTGCCAAACCTTCCCTATTCCAAACACTACTTATATTGCTTCTCCATTTAGGCGATAGTGATTGAATAATTAAACCTGTGATATTCTTACCTCTGCACAGCCATTACTTCACAATTGCCTATCGTCTCATATTACAGCAATTAACTGAGAGTCAGAAATATAAATGTAACGATATATAAAATGCCTTTGAGTGTTAAAATGACAACCATTCAGTCAACCTCTGGGTATCCTAAATAAGATACACAGTAATCTATATATCAAGAAGCAGCTGTTGGTTTTGATGTTCTGGAGTAATCTTCCAGAGGTGTAGCAGATGAATGAGAGGAAACAATTCCACAAGTAACATTCAATTTGAAAAGTTATGATTGTATTCTCTGTGCCATGGAGAGAAATGAGGACTCTGGTTCACAGTTCTGTAGCCTTTTGCAAGGCAAACGGGAGACCGCAGATGAGCCTAGCTGACTTGCTTTCAGGTGCTCAGAACCCCACACACACTAAGAGAATTTTACTATGTGAAAACTGTAAAACCTGCACAAGACAATTATACTTCTTCAGACTCAAAGCTTCATGTCTTCAGCTGAGTTTAGTTAGGTAAAAGAATAAAAATGGTAATCCTAAACCTGCATTTTATATAAATCATAAATACCAATTTATAATAATATGATGCATAACAATAATTTATAAATAATGACCATAAATACAAATGCTATATAGTATAAATTGTTACTTTTTCCAGCTTATTAGAGAAATAATTCTCTGAACAATCTTGAAGCTGAAATTTCACATCAGCAAAGATCTGAAGAAAGACTCAAGAAAGGATTATACACATTAGTTCTGTACATCAATAGCACCACTTCTAGTTTCAAAAAATACGAAAACATAGAAATCAATAACATTTAAAAATTGTGCAATAAGGCAGGGATGTTTTGAACAACAAAGAAAGTATGTTCTTTATGTTTCCTGAAAGGACAAACATGTGACTATCACTTTTTTGTTATGTACTATGCCTTTAGGAACAACTTATATTCTTACTGTTTCATTTACAACATAATTTCATGTTTTTATTCTCATTATGTTGAAAAGAAAATATTCACTTTATAATTTATGGTTTTCATAAAATAAGAAGAGAAACCTTTTTGAAGTTACAATTAGATTTGCCTCTCTTTGCATCTGGTTAAAAAACAAAACTGAAAAATTCTATTATTTGCACATTTATTTATATTTAATTATTCCCAGGACTGCAAACATTCCCTGATGAGAATTTAAAAAAAAAAAAAAAAAGAATAAATATAATCCTTTTCACTTCTATTTTATTCCTCCATGACTGGCTCACTCTTTGTACAGAGGATAAACTTGGACTACATCAATGTTTTCCAGAAAACAGTAAATCAACAAATGCCATCTTCTTTTTGTGCTCAGACCTCCTCCTTCTCTCACAAATGAATATCTCAGTTTTTCAGTCCAGGAATCTATAAAATTTAAGCATTTAACATCACATACATACATAAATATCCTATTACACTTTAATTTCTCTTCCAGCTATTTGATATCTCAATATTTTGCTAACCATTTCCATCTTCATTTTTATACATTCATCCAAAGATGACTCACCATCTCTCTTCCCATGATCATACTCTCTTCCAGTGAAATCTTAGCTTTATAGCATCAATGGCCAAACCCTTATTTCATTACAATGAAGCCAGGATTTACCTCTTTAAAATGTGTTTCCCGGTTAGCTTACTGTTCCAAAATAACGATGATTTAAGATGCGGTTTCAAAATCAGTTTAAGCTGCTACTGAAAGAATCAGGCCTACCTCTCTCCCACTACAGCTGGCCAACATTCTGTGGCCAACAATTAGCTGTGTCAAGGAGCTGATACAACTGAAAGTTTTTTTGTTTTCCTCCAGGTTGATTATTGGCCCAGCCTAGCTGATTGCCTGGACATTTCACAGAATGATTGAGGTTGGAAGGGACCTCTGGAGATCATCTAGTCCCACCCCCCTGATCAAGCAGGGTCCTCTAGAGCATATTTCCCAGGATCACATCCAGGTGGATTCTGAATATCTCCAGGGAAGGAGACTCCACTACCTCTCTGGGCAACCTGTGCCAGTGCTCTGTCACCCTCACAGTCAAGAAGTTTCTCCTCAGGTTCAGACGGAACTTCCTCTGCTTCAGTTTGTGCCCACTGCCTCTGGTCCTCTTGCTGGGCACCACGGACAAGAGTCTGGCCCCATCCTCTTGACACCCTCCCTTCACATACTTGGACACATTGATCAGACCCCTTCTCAGTCTTCTCTTCTCCAGACTGAACAGGCCCACCTCCCTCAGCCTTTCCTCACAGGACAGATGCTCCAGTCCCCTCATCATCTTTGTAGCCCTCCGCTGCACTCTCTCCAGTAGCACCATGTCTCTCTTGTACTGGGGAGCCCAGCACTGGACACAGTACCCCAGGCAAGGCCTCATCAGGGCTGAGGAGAGGGGCAGGATCACCTCCCTCCACCTGCTGGCAACACTCTGCCTAATGCACCCCAGGATACCGCTGGCCTTCCTGGCCACAAGGGCACATTGCTGGCTCATGGTCAACTTGTTGTCCACCAGGACTCCCAGGTCCTTCTCTGCAGAGCTACTTTCCAGCAGGTCAGATAACTCTGAAAGTTTTGTCATGTAATTTGTTAAGAAGTCAGAGCACTTAAAGGAGAGAAGCAGGTCCCCTCTGGAGATAATTCAAATAGTAGGTGAGCTGAACCGTTGTTTAGAGGTGCCTTTATTTATTTCTTCTTTCAATCTCTCTGTCTCTTTCTTCCCATTTTATCAAAGTTTTCCCAAATTACAACATCTGAGTGAATGTTCTGCATCAGAAGAGTTACCGTTCCGAAACAGCATTTGTCCCCTTTCCACTTTGCTATAAATTAAATTTTACTTTATTAAATCTTCTGCATATTTAGTCTTTCTCCCTCCCTTTTCTTCTCCTTTCACTAATTAATACCATTAAAAAACATTTCTTCCATTTCAGTTTAATTTTACAAAACAGAACACTCAGAATTTCTTCAAGTTCAAAGCACCATTAGAAAAAATGGTGGTTAAGTAACAGTCTTTTAATATACGTTGAATCAACTGTCTTCCAGTAAGTAAAAGTAATAATCTGGATTTTGTCATATCACTTACTATTAAACAATTTAAAATTACATTTATTTTGCAATTTTTAAATTGAATATGGCATTTGATATCATGTTCAAAGTTAAGAATACAGACCTTGCAACAAAAAACAAAATTAGAATTCTGCCTGGTCATGGAAAGAAACAGAAACAAAAAAGAATGCAACAAGACATTCTGTAAGCAGCAAACCTGATGAATTCCTACAGATGTGTTACATCCCAACAATTCCTTCATGTTAATTTCAGCTCTTTCTCTCCACATCTTTTACAGTCTCCTCTCCCTAGTAATGCCACTGGTCACTGCCCCTCTTCCTTATCTTCCTCTCCTGCATTAACTCCAACAGCATGTCCCAAATTACTTGGGCAAGAGATAGTAGATGCTTTTGTTGATTCAGAGCCATAATATCAATCAATCAGCAGTAGTACCTCCTTAGTTTGTACTGAGGAAATTGGAAGAAATTTCAAATATATGAGAATTCAATTTGAAACCTATCACATTTTGTTGAAATTGGTCAATAGATTTAAAAGTTACTAGGATTAGAACTCAAAGACAGACGGACACACTGAACAAATTATATAAGCTGCCAGAAAATCAGCCTTACAAGAACCTATAGGCTAAAACCTTAGAGGGAGCACAGCAGTATAGAGGGGATATCACTACTGGTCTACATCTTCCTAAGGCTTTGTCTCTGACTGAACAGTTCAACCAGTTAATTTTATACTGGATAAAACAAGTACTTCCCTTTATCAGATTCTGTAGTTTCAACACACCTTTATTAGCTTTTGTCCCTGAAATATCAAATGTGTGAAGTAAGGTCTCTGGCAGACTCACACTGGCTGATGTTGCTACCAGCCAAAACCATCTTCCCCTCCTCAGACAGACATTGCTGCCCCTATAGGCAGAAAAAAAATTTCCTTAATGCACTGGGCTGAAAACTATAGTGGTTTACAAGCTGATTTACAAGTACATCAGATGTCTCTTCCCTGAGGGCTTCCATATCCACTAAAGGTGCGGGGTAGGGCAGACGGCTGAGGGTGGCAAAGCTTCAGCCAACAATCTACTGCTGCAAGTCTGTCAGAGCCTTAAGAGGAACCAATTTATTCTCACTACTGATTCTGGATTTCCTTTTTAATTCATTCTCTCTCTAAACTGGTGTGTACAAAAACTCTCTAATTCCATTGTGCATCATTTTCACACCTCCTTCCTTTCTGCTGTACCTTTGTCCGTGGTGATTAGAACGGGAGGCCATTATTGCAAATTAGGCTATCTTATAGGGTACACATAAGGACAACCAAAAGAGGCTTGCAAGAAATCAAACGGAAGATGCAGTGCAGACAACGTTATACTTCGAGCCAACAGCATGGATCGAAGATACTTGGTTCCCTTTTTGTTCATAAATGTTTGGGGCCCACAAACAGCTCATCAGAAGAGTTGACGTTAATTTAGAATGATTTGAACTCCTTTACAGTTTTCAGGATACTTTCTCATACATTCCGTTGCATTTCTCAACAAGAAAATTAATCTACTGTTATGTTGCTAACTTTTAGAAAATTCTTCATTAGTTTTCGTCTTGACTAACTTGATTAATTTTGTGTAATTTGTAAATGTCAGCATTTCACCTATCACCCTCCAATACAGAATACTGATGTATTGAACAATATGGTCCTAACAGAGGTACTCCACTTTTCAATTACCGGATTGTTAAAAACAAAAAATAAAGAAGCATTCTGTATTTATTCATTTTTATTTTTTGCCACATAGGCAGCTTCTAATCCATGACAGCCCTTTAATTCTCACCTTACGACTACTTCGTTACCTTACTATCCTCCTGTGAGAGATTTTGACAAAGGTGTTTTTATGAAAGTCCAAATAAGTCGTACCTACCAGTACTCCTTAGCCAATATTTTGTCAACACTTTTAGAGAATTATAATTATACACACAAAAAGGAAAGAACAGCTGCGCTCAAGCCTGGTGAATAGAACAGTTCCCTTTTTATAGCTTTTCAGGGAGAAAAATAAACTTGACATCATTATGCACCTCCACCTTCAAAAAAGTCTCAAATTGAAAGGAAAAGTAGGGAATGTTATTCCTCTTGCTAAAATCATTGGTTTACGAACTATCTGGAGAAAAGAGAAAGCAATGATTAAGTATTTAGGGTTTGAGCCCAACATTAACATTAGAACCAATGTTACTGCTCTCATCATAACCACTTATTTCTTATCAAAAGCTATAAAACTGAGAAATGTTTATACAGAAAGTCTACTGATGTCTTTTTTTAAAATCAAAATTGGTTCTGATAGCTAACTAAAAATTAATCAAATTGCATAAGTAAATGCACAGAAAATTTTTAATAAAAATTTTTCAAGTGAGTCACAGTTAAAAATATAAAATGTAATTAATTAGAAAATCTGTTTCAATATAAAATAAGCATTTACTTTCAAAAATAAATATTTTCTATTTTGATTACACAAGGTGTTGGTTAATAAATGAATGTTGGGCTCTGGAATATTTCAAGCAAAAGTACCTGTAGAAAGACATTCAATGGGAGTTAACAGCACTGCAACATTATATACCAGCTGACAAACAAACCCATAAATTTTCTGCATCTCAAAACTGATGCTAGTAACATACAAGGCACTACTTACATTTTCATAACCCTTGACAATTCTTGGAATGGTATGGCAGGGTACATTTATAGGCAACAAAAGTGTTTTTATTCATGTTGATAAAATGCGTGGGTGAGGGGAGGTTAACAAGCAAACAAAACAGAATTTAACTGACTATTCATTTATTCCCAACGAGACATAGAACACATTAAAAAACTCTCATATATTGCAATTGGAGAGTCAGAATTAACCATCATACAGAGAGGACTTGAAATATTGTATAAACATGATGTTACACCACTAACAGTAAAAGCCTAACTTACAAAGTTTCTGAAATTTTATTCTGTGGCAAAGATATAAATAAAGAAATCTATATTTTCATAGCGTTCATAGTTCTATTAGCAGGACCCTTCCTTGTACTTCATGATTTGATAAATTCTGGCAGTTTCCCCTTTAATGTAGCCACATTAAACCAAGAAAATATTATGTATTTAACAGCCAAGATCATTTATTTTGTACTGGGCAGACTGCCTTCAAAGAAACAGTGTAATGCGTAGGAGGTACATGTAGTGCTTATTCTCTATCCAAATTTCCGCTCCTTTTGTTAATTGACACGCAAACAGACTAAAACTGGGAGCCCTGCCTCTTAAAAATATGTAGGATCATGGAGAGAGGTATGGGTGAATTGTTAGTTAAGGAATGCCTCTCTACACGAGAAGAGGATCAGCTTTTACGAACTGAGCAACTATTCTGGACCATTGCAAACAACAGGGTAGTTCCATGTTCACCAGCAGTATTCCAGTATCTTATCCTTTTTTTTTACAAAAAGTGCTTTTAAGCTGATAATGAAAAGATAAGTTTGGTGTTACCTTTTACATATTTCTTACATGTTTCATACCAGTATTTTGTTTAGGTATATGACACTGAAAGTATCTCAATGATAAATGTATTCACACTACTAGAGGATGAATGAAGTTCAGAGGTCCACATTAATCCTTTTGACTATATTCAAAAGTACTGCATCATTAAACCTAAAAACATTTCTTTCAAAAATATCATGTTTCCTACACTCCTAATCCAGAGCAGATTTCAGATGAGCTGTGATGACCTAATATGCCTGGCAGGTTTACTCCAGCCTTCCTACCCCACAGTAATCCTTTTGGTAGGTCTGTCTCAGAAACAGTGTCATTGGAAGCTCTGGTTTCTGATCCAAAGGAATCTGCCAGATAGTATCACATACAGTTGAGACCATCAGAGGTACTCAAGCCCAGGAAAGCTTACCTGGCACAACTCAGGATCTGCTGCTCAGAGTACAAGGCCTTGGAGTTTTCAAGGAGCTGGGAGCCTGCAGTTTCAAGAAGCTCTAACTTTAACAGAAGATCAGAATCACACACTGTACACCGAAGCCAAAATGCCATTATAATCCTGGCTCCTCACTGTACAGTTGGGACATATACCTTTCTTGTAAATCCTCAGATAGGCAGACCAGGTCTGTAACTTTGCACAACTGACACAGGAACTGTCCCTGAGCCACAGATCTTGGCAGTCCCAATGTGGCCCCTCCATTAAATTGACATTCTTGTTAATTTCACAGCTAATATAAGCAAGAAAACTGACAAGAATGTTAATTTCAACAGACAGCTGCAGGGATTTAGGCATTTTAAGATAAAGAGTAAATTTCAAAATTCCCATTTCAAACTTATTTGGAATAAAGTAATTCTTTTGAAAAATAATTTGCTATTCAGTCCACTCTAATACTAATCTTTTTTCTTTCATGAACATCTAAATAGTCAAATGAATTGTAAAAGTTATAATTTCAAAACTGAGCTGAACTGAAAAAATATCAATGATCATCAAGGTTCAGAAAAAGAGGAAAATAAGGGAAAAAAAGAAAGAGATGTAACTAACTATCACAGCAGATGACCTCTGCCTTTATTAAAAACAAATTATATGAGTGCTATAACATTCTTTCTTAAACCGTAATTCTTCACCTCACATTTATATTCTTAGAACAATCCTCCCCTTCCTGCCAATGTCTCAGAATTAACACCCTATCATCAGGGAAGAACAGCAAATTCTGTGCAATCATAGCAAGATGAGGTATATACATCCATGCATGCATTACAGACTGCTCAGATTACTATTCCACTCATCTTCCTGAAAAAGTTAGTTAAGATGGAGATGTTAGCAACAACTACAGCTGCAACTGTTGACCTGTTGAACTCTTGCACTTTCCCAGTATAAGACTATTTTTCAATATCCTATGATACTACTAAATATTAGCAATTTCAGCTCATTGTTTCCATACCTCTTGTACAACACTAATGGAATTTTTTAAATTGTTCTGTTAAAATGTTTCATCCATTTCTGAGGGCAAGGAAGAGAAAAGTATGTTCACCCATATTAAGAAAATCAAGTATTTTACTAAGGCTTTCTTAGAACCTATGGTTTAAAGTAGGAATTCAAAATTTCATGGTAAATCCCAGTAAACGAGAATTACTTTGCAATCAGGAATGTTACTGCCACTTTTATGGAAAACCCAGCCAATTTCGCATCCTTATAATTTTCTTAAAAATTCAAACTCATCTACACTTAGTAAAAGCTTTTAAGGTTAGCAGTTTACTCTGTCCTCAGTATGTGAAGATGAACAGTGCATCTCATCTGGTGAATGCTTCATCTCTACAAAACAAACTCTTCCTGAGCCCTCTTCATGAGCGCTCCAGTATTCAATATGTATTTTCATGAAATTTTTCCTCCTGGATGCTTATCAGCATTATTCTACCAAGCACCAGAACTGAAACTATCCCTTCCAGGCAGCACAGAAAAAAGAAAAGATGAAAGCAAACTCGAATCGAGAGAAAAGTAAAGGATTGGCTTGGCTGGGAACAGGCATGGAGAACAACAAAAATGTAATCATGCATCTAAAAATTATCTTTTAATATAGATGCACAAAGAGTTCAAATGACATACAGCTAGTTGAATGTTTCTTAATTTCTGAAAATATGTCCTGCTTTTTCACACAAGCACATACACATTTTTCTGTTGTCGTTATGTCTGATAACCCAGTTACTAACGGCAGAGCTCACAAAGTTCTCATGCAGCTCTAGGTACATTTCCTATAAATGTACTTCACTTTCTGCACATGAAGTTACAATTATGCCTTTCTTTTCTCTTGAATGCTTCTCCTGCTCATTCCAACTCATTCCAGTTAATATATGGCAGGTCCTGGAAAGATAATTCACGCTCTTCTCTATTCTGCACTCTTCTCCCAAGGAATTACAGTTGTTCTGCATCAACAGATGCAGACAAGTACTTTATTCTCTATAGCAAATTTTAGAGTCAAGCTACTGACAGTTTTCAGCATCATTTCCTAACCTTACACCTGTTTGAAACTAACAGTCCTTAGCTTATTATTTATGATCATATCAAAGAAAAGATGAACAATGCCTGTGCTATAGAAATAGAAACTATTTAACAGCATCTTTTGAATAGTATTAGCGCGTTCTTTCCTCTAATCTTCTGTGAAGAAACTATCATAAAAGGTCTATCAAGAGTGGCTTCCACATTTAAGATTGCTGAGCCTTTCAGATTCATAGGTCAAAAGTTTCTATTAAGATTCTCTTAATAATTTGTGGAAGCATCTCTTTAAAATATAAATAATTACATCTCCTGCAGGTACCTTCTCATTAGCAATGCTGTATTTCTTTTTATAGAATAGTCTGTGCAAACTATTTTTTCCACTTACAATAACACAAAGGGCAGTTTTAAACTCTGATCTCTCCAAAAACCGCCACCTTTCAACAGCCTTAACAATTTCAAGTAAACTACTGAAAACAGGCTTTTATAGAGACAACTCAAATAAGGAAAAACCAGAAGCTAAAATATTCACCCAACCATTTACACAGCTCTCCAGAAAAATAGTGGCAGGATGAGAACCACTGAAAATTTGATTTCTTTACATGATAAAGCCTGAAAAAAAAAAGCAATGGGTACATAGTAAAAAATCTGCTTTGCCAAAGAAAAGGAAACCCTTCAATATCTCAGGAGAAAACAAATTACATGATCAGCTGCTCAGTAGGAGAGATTAATTATTTGACAGCAGCTGTATTAGTAACTTCAATATAACAACAGTGATAAACATACTCTTAATGAGTTTATCACACAAAAATTGCTTGTACTTCACTACTTTTACTCAAGTTTAAAAATTAAACTGCCCCTTATTACCTGCCCATATAATATGTCTTTCCAACACTTGCAGTCGAGCAGAAATCCTGTTACCAACAAAAACATGTTAATTTTATGAAAAAAAGTATCAAATTGGTCAGAATTCTAAACAGCTGAAGCTGGAGATACTGAAACTGGAGATACTGAACCACATTTTTCATTTTGATACATTCAATTTTTCATTCAAAGAGTTTATTTTTCTGGGCTTTACAGAGAAACTATTTTTAAACCTTATTCTATGACATTGTATAGAAATTATACCAATTTCATCCACAGGAAAAAGATACCATAATCAGTGTAGCTACACAAGGGATGAATTCAACAAATTTTGAAGCTGAAGGATGAATCAACGGTGACCATTTCGATGACCAGTTTTCATTTTCCACCTCCTTCCACCACCCAACTTATTTCAATTATTCTGACACAATTAACTGTACTTATATACTACATAATGCTACATGCTAAATTAAGCATATGTTACTTCATATGCAATGTCAGGACCTCGGTTTGTAAACCATTTTCCAGCACTAGCTAAATGTCTCAACTGAGAAATCTAACATCAACCACATGCCACATTAATTCTAAAAATGTTATAAAATGAAATTAAGAAGTGCAAGTATTTCACACCAACAAAATCCCATTCTTGCAAAACATCACAACTGGTAGCTGTGTATCAGCTGTTTCTTCTCTTCCCTTCCATTTTTCCCCCCTGTTTTAGCGTCAGCAACTATTTTTCCACTAGGTTTACAAAATTTGGAATAAAATTCATACATAAGCGGGCAGCAGCAGTCTTTATGAGCAACAACTGCTGATATGATACGATTCTGCTATGTTTTGACAAGTGTTTCTCTTTGAATCCTCTTGCCTCTACATTAACCAGGACGACACAAGCCAGATATTCACAATTTGAATGATTAGATGAGTCATGCAACAGGCTTATAGGCTCACTGACCTAGACTTGGAAAATTTGGCAAAAAGAAATATTTTTTTTTTAAAAAGACAAATCTGGGCAGTTTCAAATACAGCTACTATATCACAGGCTATATGGAGGTTTCTAAAGCCAATTTTGTTGCTGCACATTACAGCACTTTTTGACTGCATAGAAAAACAAGCTGTTTGCTTCCTTATACGGAAATATCACATCTTAACTTCAAGGAGAAAAAAATAGATCTGCTTCTCATTTTTTCTGCATTTTTTTAAATGCTACAATCACAGGTTAAAAAATTATACACACTGTAGCAAATAAAAAAAGACATTGTAAAATTATTACAACAGTGAGCTATAGAACGCTAAGGTAGTTTAAAAATTCTCAGTAACTGCAATCACATGCAGTCTGCAGTATGAATTTACTGTAATAAACACCTATTAAACTTCCTATCCTTTGAAAAGAAAAAAACTCCACAGATTTTTCTTCTGTTTTCTTGTAAACATGGTAATTTTGCTTCTGCAATGCTAAGCACTTTGTATGCCTTTTAAATCAAATAAATCTAATCTACGTTTAGATTAATCAAATCATTAAAAAAACATTAGCGCCCTCTAGTGGGTACAACTTCCTTTGGACAATATAGTCTTCATTATCCAGAGATTATTTCATAAACTGTTGCAAACCCAAAATGAAACAGAGCACAAAAGAAAGACAGGCTAAGAGTTCAATCCTTTTGTACACGGACACAATAGTAAGACATCCTGTAGGGGCATTAACGTAATAAGAAATAGTCCCTTTGCTTTAGTAAGGTTGTTCGCAGGATCAAAGCCTAAGTGTATGAGCAGTAAATGATTGTATATGGCTTTTAACATTGCAGAGCCATATAAACTGTAAGGCTATCATACAAAAATCTCACATGAACATAACTCCTACTAATATTGTTGGGAACATTAGGGCAAACACCAGTCACAACATCCAAATTACGATGCTTGCAGAGCATAAAAACCCTGGTGCAGGATATCATTGTAGTATCAATGAGATACAGAATGCGTTGCAAAAGTGCAACAGCTCCTGAAACCAGTATGCCAAAAGCAGTTATTCCTACTTAGGTACACATTACATCACCCTGTAATTGTATTCTTCTGTGGATAGAAAGATGTCACATCCCAAGGTTCTTAGTGATACAGTAAACCAAGCTGTTCTATACATTATTTCCAGCATATTATAGGAAACTCTCTTCTGGAACCACAAGAAAACTGTGCCAGCACGTCAGAGGATTACATGACATTAGCCTAAGACAATACTGAAGAGTACTACACAAGATTTAGCCTATATCAACCATCTTCAGAGAAAACCATGACTTTCTGAGTAATGGATTTATTGCCTATGCCCAAACACTTGTGCTAGAGGTGATGCTCAAGTTACGAGGTAACTTTTCATTCAAAGTTTCTCTTGTCTTTGGGTTATTTCATTTCTTAATATTAATCTGACCAAATTTCAGATATTTAAATCCATATTAAGGACTCCGAGGGGGGTAACAACTATAATAGCCTGTAATTATTTGTCTAGATAGTTTTATATTAACTTTTATCTGTATAGCTTTACTTTTACTACAGTGTATCAACTTCTAAAATGTGGCATTATAAAAGTATGTTTTTTCTGCTTACTTGTTCGTGATACTATTCTTTCTTTTTTTTTTCTTTCTTCCTTCATCTATTTTTCTTGCTCTTTTTAGCATAAATCAACATTTTGGTTCTGAATCAGCTTGCAGCTGCTTTTTGGCCTCACATTACAGAGATAATCATGAGGTGTGACAACATTTTGGCAGCACCAAAGGGAAGCTAAAAGACCTAATACAATTCTTATCAATAAATGTACCTCCATTCTGGATGACTGAACTTGTAATCAGCTATCGTTTAGTTAAAACCAAAACTTGCACCTGTTGCACTGTCATCAGATTTAAGATTGGCATTTGAGATTAAATAATATAGATTATGGAAGGACTGAGGGAATAGAATAATCATTTTATGTTATTAGAATATGTTTCCATGACAGATATTAGTCTTTTACAGTTTATCCAAACCATCTAATATTTTAAACCTTTGTGCATGTGTTGCAATCACACAGAGAGTTTCCTATTTTGTTACCTACTTCACTTTTTCATCCTCCTGAACTCCAGTTCTAATACTTTTGTCTTAGCCCGTATGTTCTGTTTGGCAAAACGTTTATTTGCACCACTGTCTCCATGATAGTTTCCTCTAATCAGATATAGATCAACATTTATTTTCTAATGGCTTCATGGCTTTCAGTGTGTTTTACAAGTGGAGTACAGTAAAATTACTTCTCAAGGGACCCTGCTCCTCCTGAAGCTAGCAATTCATAGAATCATTCAGCCTAGAAGGGATCTGAGAAGGTTCCTAGCTCAATTTCCTGCTCAAAATAGGGTCAGCACTGAATTCAAATCCGGTTGCTTAGGGCTTTGTTCAGCTGGGTTTTGAAAACCTCCAGGTTTTTCACACAGTAACTCCACAACCTCCCTAGGCAACCTGTTCCAGCAGTTAATTACTCTCACAGTGATTTTTTTCTTTATATGTAGCCAGAACCTTGCCTCTTTCAATTTATGCCGTCTCTCACTCTCCCGCTGTGCAGCTCAGTGAAGAGCTTGGCTTGATCTTCTCAGAAACCTCTTAGGTTATAGGTACTGGAAGGCTGTTATTATGTCTCCTCTAAACCTTCTCTTCTCCGTGCTAGTTCCCTCAGCCTCACCGCATGGGTAGGACCCCTACTGTATGAATGCTGGCCCATCTTGAAGGGGACCTTTGGCTGCTAAACCTCCTCTGGCATAACTTCCACAGTATCTTCGCTACCACTAGTTACACCCCATACAATACATCATGGAATTAACTTTTTTTAGAAGGGCTACAGAAAACACTAGCTGTAAGAACAGGGTGAATTTTCCCATGAAAAAGGCAACATCTCTGATCCTTTACTATCATGTCATCTCAAAACTGCCACATCACATCAGAAGAGACAAATCTGCGGCAGTCAGTGGAACTTCAAGAAAGCTGAACTTCTCATCTGACCCACCTTTCTGTTCATAGGTTTTCCCATGTTTCATTCTTCTGTAGCCTAGAGCAAGAAGCAAGGTGAGACCTTATTTTTCTATTCATTCTTTTAACTGCACTATCATTTCTTTTCTAGATCATGGATACTTCCTCCGATTTCTTTATTTTAGCCTTAGTAGACCATATTATGCTTACATGAGATATCAAATGTTTTAAATACGAGCTCATTGTGGATTTTATTAGGAGTAGTTTTTATTTTGAAATATCCATGCTTTTGCAGACAAATTTTTTGAGTAAAGCTACAATGCTATTCCCCTGTGCTGTTATAGTGCCTGTCGGCTTCAACTTCATTGTGCTAGGAATCATACTACGTGAATGTCAGAGAAATTAGTTTTTCAGTCCTAGCAGAGATCTTATGATCCAATTGCTTCCTCTCAATAAAATTACCCATATAATTCTCTTTCTCATACTTGTAAATCCATATTGCAGATTTGTGCATCTAAAAACCAATAATTAATTCCATTTTAACACCTGAAGTGATCAGTCTTCTGGGATTAATTACATCAGCAACGCCCAGTTCGATGTGAAAATTTCAACCCAATTTCCAAAATCATACAAAAATATCTGAATCCTATAAGATTTTCTTTCCTCTTCTAACAGCACAGTAGCTTGTTATTGTTCAACTTCTGGTCATCCAATAACCTTAAAGTAATCTTATTCAGTAATTTAGAATGGGGACATTTACTTGGCACTGTCAAAGAAATAGGAGAATAAGTCTTTTTTCACTGCCTACGTTTGCTCTGTGACTCAGAAATTCCCTGTGTATCCTGTGATTTTGAAGCAATCATACATTCATGTAGATATGTGCATATGTGCTTGCTCATCTAAATTGCCAGGTGGAGTTCTCCCTTCTTCTTGGAACTACCAAGTGGGTGCAACTCTATCAACTTCAACGGAATTCTGTCTAATATGCTAGCAGTTCCATTCCTTGCAACTGTTAAAAAGGACAGTATCAAAAGCAAGAGGAACGAGGGAAATATACAGCACTTGATTGAAAAGATATGGAACATCATGAATCCTGTGGCTTAGACTACAAGAAATACATATTACTGTATATTTTATCAGTGTCTTTTATTAATGTCAAAACACTGATTGTGTAACACAATTAGCACTCCACATCTGAAGACCTCAAAGCATTTTGTATAGATAGCATTATCACTGCTTTTCAGAACTGAATCACAGAGGCCAAATATGGCCTAACTGAAGTCATGGAGCAAGAACCAGTTTCACAGCTTCTCACTTATTTTTTCAGTATCTACCGACCGTTTGGTAGAATTAACTGAAAAGATAATAATATATATATTAATATATATTATATATTAATGTATATATAATTATTATATATTAATTAATATAAATAATGTATACAATTAATTATATATATAATTAATTAAACATTATATAATATATGTAACATATATATATGTGTTATATATAACATAACATGCTTTCTTAAGCAGAACATTCTCTGGGCAATTGCTGACCCTCCACATATCTGGATTTACTCTGTAGTTTGTAAGATGGTCACTAAATCTTCTAGTTTTGTAACTTTTTGATTTAATTAAACATTCACTCTTTTTCCCACATATTTTAGGATTGATCAAAATTGTATGAGAAAATTCCTCCCTTCCATCTGCAGTCTATCCTGCTCTTATAGCTGCTTTGCTGGAGTTAAGGATTGCTTAGTCTCCTGAATGACATGGAATTAGCCTCCAATGAATAAAATCTTGAGCAGTCTTTAAAATCCACAATACTCAGATCAACAGAGTAGTAATTAGCTGAAATAATCTCTCTGTTGTGTTTAACATTAGTATCATTATAAGACAGAAGTAGTTTAAAAGTATCACATTCATTGCTTTATAATTGTGCAGTCTCCGCACTTATCTTCTAAACTATGTAATTAGAAAAGTGATAGTCATGATATCTTGGCCAAACTAATACAATGCACCAATTACACCTAGACATTCAAATGTAGCTTGACTGCATGTACATTTTACCTAAAAATACTAGTTACTGATCATTTCATTTCACTGAACAGATACTGCAACTCAAGGCTTTTATAACATGTCAAATGCTTCCTGAATAAAAATACTGAGTAGAATCGTTCATATTTTGTTCTTATCATCTTAGGAAAAAATAATAAAAAGGATGTTCACTACTACCTTCCTTTAATTAATTACATAAACTTGTGGCAGCAAATTAAATTCTCTAAAAATCACATAAGCAATGGTCAGAGAAAGATGCAGAAACACTGACATGAAAAAGCAATCAGAAAGCTTGAACTACCCTGTACGCTAATTTTTTTCAGTTTCCTCAGCTCTGCTTTTGTATCCAACCAAGCTGAGACAACTATATGTAATGTTAGAGCACATAAATGGCAGCAGAGCTAATGTATTGAAATTATCTACAGAATGCCCAATATACAGGAACCTACCATGGAAGCATGCTAATTTTAAATGAGAGAAATCAATGCTAAGATTATTTCAGGTAATTTGAGGGATGTCTTCATGCAGAGCCTTTCATATCTTTGCCCATATACCCTAGTTGTGTATTACTGGCTGAGTTTGCCACATGAGACATATGTGGCCATATGGGCACTGGTTCTTTTGATCTGAAAGGAAGGTCACCTTAGACCCTAAAAAATTCTAGGGTATCTTTAAGATCCTTCCCTCACAGAGCTGTACTCAGATAGGAGATACTACAGTGCAGAATACTAGCCTTATCTTTTGTGGCTATCAGTAGGTTGCCATTGCAACTTTTCAGCAACAGGCTTCATCTCCATGGTCACTTTGGTTGCAGAGAAGGTATGGGCACTGCAGTCTATCAGAGAGAGGTATCTTAATTTTCCTGTATTGGTCCTTCTCATACCACAGGAACTGGGTTCATTAATGCCAGCATAGATGAAAAAAATACTACGCATTCATGCGTTAGTTTGCCAACATGAAGACTGAAAACGTTTAAAATGAAAATCCACAAATAGCCTTTAATAAACAACATCCCTATCGAAAATTGTAAAATGATAAGGCATAATTTTCACAGAGATCCACACTCTGCATTTGTTCTTTGAGGTTTGTATGCTCCAGCACAGATTTGTCTGTGCAGATGAATGGAAGTCAGAATACCAGACAATCTGGTGAAAGTCTTTGTGCGTGCTAATCTTACAAACCCAAATTAAGGATTGGCTTTTAGTAACCAGTTGTATGGATATTTGGGGTTTTTCTCCTGGCAACCTATTAACATTTATTGCACACTGCTTTCTGGGTTTTTTCGGTTTTGGCAGTTGTTACATTACCAAGTTATACAATTTGCTACCTATAAAACTTGGGAGAGGCAACATTGTATCCTGTGCTATCAAGCTAGATTATGAACAACTATCCTGTAAATAGAGGCCAACTTAATTTGAATGGCACAAAGCACTCTCTTTAAACGATGAAAAAAACATGGAAGGGACTAATGGAGCAACATCCACATGGCTTTTAGATCAACTTGCCTTTAACTAAAAGCATTTGAGGTGGATGAAGTGGGAAATCCTGGAATCAAACTGTACAGAGAGCTGCAATAAGCAAGAAGCAATCCCTTTTCTGCTCAGAGAGAGGACAAAAATATTCACAGCCCCTTTGCTTGGAAGAAAGATAGGGAAGCAGCCCTATTAGCCTGCATCATCTTCCCATCCTGTCAGCAAAATAGGAATAATTGATGAAAGGATGAACTCATGAGTGTTTTTCAGGCAGATAAATACTACCTTAACAGGTAAACAAGCATAGAAAAGACACTGCTTAACCTCAAACACTATAAGAGATGCTTTGCATTTCAAGAAGAAACACACTTGACTGCTGCTCATGAAATACCCACAGTTCCACCAAGTACTTAGAGAGTAAATGCTACATTTCACATCAAATGACAGTAGCTTGTGTGAAGGAGAGTGAGAGGACAGTGATGTATTAGATACCCAGGTTCTCATGACTGTGATGCATAAAATCCTAGCTGAAGGCCCCATTCTAGCACTATCACACTTAGGCTCAACTCTATTAAATACTATCCCTGAAATAGAAACAAATTTAGCTGATCTACTGACAGATAGAGAGAAAAGGCACAGCTGAAGCAAAGAATGGGAAAGTGAACACTGCTGCTGCTGTCATAGAGTCTTCTGCTTGTGCCTTACACTATTTTAATTCCAGATATGAACTTCAGTCGCATGCATGCTTAGATTTGACAGGACTTTTTAAGCAAGAGGCTCAACAAGAACCAGTCTTTTCATGGCTAGTCACCTAAAAGCTAACTCAGGCTTTGAGACTAGGTCATGGTTCTATGAAATTTGTAAGCTAGCAACTTGAGGATATGATGTATAAAAATACCATTCCTTCCCTTCTAGAAGCTATTCATCTGCGGTACACTTAAATGAAGTTCTCACATAAGTGATACTTGGCAATATTAACATATAATGACTTCGAATTTACCTCCTCTACGCTATCTCTCCTTTCCTTAATGCCAAAAATTTTCTCTTTATAAACCTCTCTTGGACGCTACTGGCACTCATAAGAGCTGCAAGGCTCCTAGCAAAAGAAATATTTGATTTCTTGTCTGAAAGAAGGCAGAGGAACAAGTAGCTTGAGCACTCAGTCTAATGTAGGAGAGTTACTAGTTTCTCTCAAAACACTGCTGAGGGCCACAATCCACCATATGAGAAGGAAGTACCCTGAAGTTTTGAGAAATGCCCATACAATTTCACTATGTTATGTAAAGATAGGTTTACAAGATTATGAGTGCAACAAAAACACACATTTTGGTGTTCATTTTCCATGATATACATCAGTATTGGAGAGCAAATCAGGCTTAGTAGAAGTTCCAGATTTAACTATAAGTCAAGTGACTTCTGTTCACTGTACAACACAAACATACTACCTCTTCCTCTGCTGCCACCTCCTTAAATTGTACTGACATCTCTGCATCAATCCTATTCTCCCACCACACACATAGTGATTTCACACCTGTGTACAATGAGTAATGAGAAAGCCTCAGCAGAGCTTGCTCTGTTCCATTTCTGCGTTCTGAATCTCCAAGCAAAGAAATCCTCTCATTTCTTACTGAGGTACTAGCCTGACGGTTCTAACTAACTCCTTCCTCTGTGCTTCCTTCTCCTGCACACTCCAAAGAGAATGAGATTGTTCAGGAACTGAACATGTTGGTGCATCACTCTTCAAAAACTGTTTAAATTTGCTAATCAGCTATGCTGAGCCTGAAAAATTCAAGCTAGCTTGATTCTGATCAAGCTAGCTGGAGCATCCCTGCACAACCTAAATTACCTTGCCCTTCTCACACGTGACCTCTTATTGTATCTATTCCTATTGCAGTTGTCCCAGTCTGTAAAAATAACGAATGTTTATCAAAACTCTTCATCCACTTTTTGGAAAAGCAGAGCAAGTTTCTAAACTGGGAGTGTCTTCCACATCTTAAATCAGTCCCCCCAATCCATTGGCAGTCAATTACTGGTTTCCCTTGAGTGGGTCTTTCTCATTTCTCTCCTCAAAACTTTAAGCAGTTTATTTCCAGATGAAAGATTTAAAATAGCCCTCCAGCTAAGAAGGAGCACTGAGGGCTAGACAGATACTTGCACCTCAGGTGAGTACTGCTCAGCAATTTTGCACAGACAACCAGAACAAGGTTCCCCCTTTCAAAGGCAGAAAATTACTGTTGCCTAACCTGAAACAAGGCCATCCTTGGTTGTCTTGTATTAGGAGCTGAGCAGAGTTGCCCTCTTTTTTTTTTGTTTGTCTGTTCTGGAGTGAAAATAAATGATTGATCGAGCATTTTCCACAATCGAGAAGTCTACTGTGTGGAAAGAGTCACAAATCACCTATACCATGAAATTAAAGGAAAATAGTTTTCATGAAGGATAGTGGCATCAAAAACACAGTAGGTGTCAAATGAGAGAATGTTGAAAAGATCTATTTTAGTTGGTCCAACACTCTAGCTAACTGCTGCAGAAAATAAGCCAAAAGATTTGGTCATATAATAGTCCACAGAAGCACTAGAGGAACAAACTACTTTTTACTGCATTTAGTTGTAAGACTCATTAGTGCCAAACTCAGCTTCCATGATTCAATGAAATTTATCTTACATTCCCAGCTGTGTGTAACTGGGACTTCTTAAATAGAGTTTAATTAGTGTCACAAAGTTGCTTGACATAAAGAAGAAATAACATCTGTTTCTCATTAATTTGCACACTATTCTATTTTCAACAGTTTCTTTTGTCAAGGTCTTGAACAATTTTGGAGAACTCTGTTCCAGACAGCACAAACATCTACCACACTTGAAAATAAAGATTCCTGCTGAAGGAAAATTGGCCAAGCAAGATGCATATAATCTAACAGAATATCACCACAAACCTGAAAAGCAGATGACAACAAACTAATACCTAAAGTTCAAAATTATCACAACTTTTTGTGGATTTTTAAAAAGGTCAGTGCATTTCATGTAATTTCTAGATGCCAATAATGTAATGTGGAAAGGAAAACAATACCTTTTTGCCAAGACTACAGTTACATTTGCTGTCTAGATTTATAAATTTCTATAGAGGGCTTTCACCTCCAGACACTAAAAGAACAGCAGGTGGGCAAACGTTGCAAAGGATGTTTAAACAGATCTGACAGGATCTAGTGGGAAAGTACGAGGTAGTGGTTTTGATGAAGATTTTGATGTCATGACAAGACAAGAATTTAGGGACCATAATTTCAAGAAAAGATCAGCATTATACATGATGCAGTCCTCAAATATACAGGTTCAGATTATGACTCTTCAAGTGATGGAGACACCAAGGTACACAAGTATTCATATTGGATCAGAGCTGAGGAACACGTAGCATAGTATCCTGACTGAATGGTCAGCAGCATATGGAAACAGGAGCATAAGTAAAGATCCTCTCGGTTACCTGAAATTTCCGAATTTGGGATTGAGATAGAGAATGCACCAGAATCAACTTGTTTAGTAAAATTTTGTTGATCTAGCTTCCATGAATTTACCTCATCTTATATACTTATACTTGTAGCCTCCACAACTGTTGCAATGCATTCCACAAACCAACTATGTGGTACTCGCAAAATGGTACTTCCTTATACCCCATAGCTTAAAATGTCACTTAAAATATGCCACCTAACTCAGCCATGGCTCTGTACTCTTCCCCTGTCATCTGATGTGTTTGACACATCTGGAGGTTGGCAGAGGGAAGACAACTGGAAAACAGAGAGAGTTGGTTGCAAGAATCACCTTCCTCTCCTTTTCATAAAAGGTGTTGCAGGGCAGGGAGGAAGCTTCTTGCTACAGCTTCTCTCAAGGAACCTCTGCATCTCCATAGCCATCAAACATAAAAATTGTGAACATTTCCAAGCGCATACCGATAACAAGCTGGTCCCATGAGACCTGATATAAACCACAGTGCCGTGTCTCCCTGCTTTCTGCGAGAAGCAATCCCAGCCATACAGGTCATAAAAAGTCTATGTTAGTATAGTCATTTAGGCCTCTAACCTAAACAACCAGGGGACTAGCATTGTGAGGAACGGTACACAGTGTCCCTGCTCCGTTTCCTAGGTGTACCCTAAAATAAGGTTAATAACTTGGACTTGGTTCCTTGTGTAAAACTGTAAATAAATGGCACGCATTTCAGCCTGCTGCACATCATGATATTGAGTACACATCTATTTCTTGAAAATGATTCACTCCATTGAAGATTTTTATCATCTCATATGTAACTGTTTTCAGCTGAAAATCTATCATCGATTTTCTCTCTCCGTTTTCCCTTTTTTCCCTTTAGTAATATTAAGCACAATCAACTTCACTATTAACCCATTTTATGCTTATCAAATCAGAAATAACTAAGCAAGTAAACGGCAGCGTTGCAGTAAATGACTAATTCACTTTATAATTTCTTCTAAACACTACAAATACCCTCTTAACCAAGTTGTAAAATTTATAAGCTTACTAAAAGTGACTATGAGCCTAAAATTTTATTTAAATATCAAACACCTGAAGTAATTTGCATGCCAGAGAAAAATTCAAGGGTAGGATTCTGCTATTTTAAGACATTAAGTATCAAATCCTGCTCTTTGAATAACTCGTTAGTTTTGTTTAAATTCAGATCAACAAAAGATTCCCACTGATATTACTGTATTTTAGCGCACAGCCACAAGACGAACCAATGTTAATGAACTCAATGAATGACATGAAACAGATTCGCAGGCCTTTATTACTTCAACAACTTCATATAATAGCAGAAAGAGAAAAATATTGAATAATATGGTATTTGTTAAATTTTTACATAGATATTCAGTGACAGGTATAATAGCTGAAAATATTGTTTTAAAATTACTAGCTTTCAAGTTTACAGCTTCTCTCTAGACAATAGTCCTGCAGAGGAAGGAATCTGGTAATAAATACTGATGACTGTACCAGCAATTAGGTCATAGTTAAGATCTCAGTGAAACACCACACATGGTCAAAAACCACCCTTTGAGGTTACTTCTCACCTTAGTTGCTTTGTAAAAATGAATTATTGCAACTGATTTACCTATGCTAGCATATTTTTGTAGACTACAATTTACTACAGATCACCATTTTATTAATTATATATTATATATAAAAATAATATAGATATATTTAGCAAGCTAATCACTGTAGTCTGAACAAGATAAAGATATAAATTATCTGTAATTATCCATTTTTAAAACAGAAATTCCTTTTCATAATCTGGATTATTTCTTTGCCACTGTCTTTCCCATACCCCTTCCACTAGACTTCAATATTTACAATACATTTTCAAGATCAGATTCTGTGTATGGATCACTACAAGTAAACTCCACATAACCAACGACACAGACCCTCACTGACATCAGTGGAGATCAGGTTAGTTTAGGGTCTATTTGCATGGGTCACATTACACAGTCCACTGCTGTAAAAAAAATGATAAAAACACTGAAGAAATAACTGAATACACATTTTAAAGAAGGAAGACTGAGGGACAGAAAAAGTTACTACAAATACAACTGCCTGAAGGAAAAGATGTTTCTTTAAATAAGTCCAGATAAGTCCAATAGACCTCTGAATTGTAACCATAATGCTCTTTATTGAGCTCTACAGCTCTGACAATCTTTACCACTCTGCAATTAAGAATCCCAACTGTATACTTTCACTTCAAAAGTGAAATTGTACCCTCTCTGACAACTACAGTAACTTCCCAGGGCTATGCTAAGGCCTACCTGCACAACAAAGACTAGTTAGGCAGCAAGGAACACGAGACATGGACAAAGGGTGAAAGATGTTCTGGAGTCCACAACTACGAACCAAAAGACCCCTGGAGAGAACAGAATCAGTTCTAGGCAAAAGGCAACATAAGAAAGTGGTGAATGATGGCAACAGACCTAACCGTACACTGATCAACCTATTTAAGGAGGAAAAGAGGTGCCTATATTTAACAATGTCCCTGGAGCTGCCAGACAGGGTGGTTTTGCTTTCAACTGTTAGTTTTCTATCCAAACCCTAGACCTTTCAGGAGTCTGAAAGTGCCTGATAATTTAGATTAGCAAAAGTTGCAAATACACATTGAAGAAAAGACCTTTTAAAAACTGTGACAATAGTAAACTCCATTTATTGATGTTTTCCCTAGCATCAAACAATTCTATTCAACGTGGGAAGAATAATTATATCTTCCACACTAGATTAGAGAAGAAAAAGTTCATTAGTTGCCACTACACATCAGATACTCATCACTTAGACAGTCAAATACATTTCACAAAGGTAAAGCTTAAGATGTCTCAGTCATGCTAGCCATATTACCTCATCATTCACACAGTAGTAACAGTATGACGGCTCCTGCGCTAACCCTGGTTCACATCACATAGTCCTCCTATTCCTCCACTAATACCCATTAAGAAGCACAAAAGCATTAAAACCCAAATTATGTAACATTTTCCACACTTTGGGACATAATGGAAAGGAAAAAAAAGCAATTACAGAGTTCATCTCCAAGAAAGGATATTTAAATCAGTACCTAACAAAGTCTAAGTGCCTTTCTCACTGGGCTCTATATCGATCACTTGCACCTGTGCCACTGAGGGTTTTGCAATGGATAGTACAGCGAAACTCTGCATGCACAGGAAGCTTGCTGCGCCCCCATAAAATCAGCGTCTGTGCATGCACTACACAGCAGATGCTCAGAGGTAATGCTGCCTATTTCTCAATGGCTTCCTAAAAAGAAGAATCAGTAAAAGCGGGCCATGACGAGCAATGCACGTAGCTCCCTCCTAGACAATCATTCTCCTTAAATCCCAACAGAACAGGCTGTGGGCCAGAAAATTGTTCTGTTGGTCATAGTACAACTTATATGCCATATTTCCCAAGGCCTTTTGGCCTTTATTCTGTTATATGTTGTATTCCAGTGACATAATGGAGGAGAAGTTTTCATCCATTTGGAGAGACAATAAAGCAAGGCTACTATTAGAAAGGTTCAGGTCTTGACTCTGTTTCCTGTCTGTTGCCAAAGACCTCTAGGATACAGGGAGATCAAGAATGTATGTTGAACCAGAAAAACTGTAATGAAAGGGCTGCAGATTGGGTGCCCTTTCGTTAAGGTGCTTAAAAGACTTACTGGAAAAGTAGTAGAAACTATAGAAGGGATAGACTACCACACACAGAGTTACTGTCTTATCCTACAGGTGTGGACAACCAACATTAAACTCTGTTTATCTTCTCTTGCTATAAAACGTAAATACAATCACTTGCCAACCTTTCAGGGTTGCTACAATGAATGAGTCACTAACGTTTGGGAAGCTCTCGAGGAAAAAAAGCTTTCAAAGATTAGCAGTCCAGGGTTATGTTAACACTGTTACGTTAACATACCAATATGTTAACATACTGGTTCTGTTCTCCTCAGTTAACATACTGTTATGTTAATAGCACTCTTATATATCCTGCCTTGTTATATGGACAGCGATAACTGAAATCACAATGCAGCCCCATAATATTCTTTCTCATCTTTGCAAATATATTTATTTTGAAATGGATCCTTCCCATTAAAAATGTAATAGCTTAATTGACTCCTTTATTAGGAATGTTTCAGTCAAGTTAAATCTTCATTGACAATTCTGATACGACTACTAGGAGGTTACTAAAAGAAAATACATCAACAGTTAATTTCATATTTTAATAGCTAAATAAATCAGCTAAACTCTGACAAAAATTCTCTTGAACATACACAAAGACGTAGAGCTCTTATTCCAAGAAAATCTGGATTATTAAGAAGGTAGGGATTATAAACATCTGTTATCAATAGTGGAATTTGTTTTCCCAAAATTCAAACTTAGGGGCATGAGGTTTTGTAGTTTTTCAAGGAAGGGCTGAATAAGCAACAAATAATGAACTCTAAAGCTATTGTAGCTATATGCAACAATGCCCTTCAATTCAGTGATGGCAGAAAGCCGTGACTAGAAGGTAGTTATACTGCATGTGTAAAAAGCATCAAGGCAGTTAATGGATTAATGCAGTATATAACATAAAAATTCAATCCCAATATCATAGAGACACTGATCTGGAAAATATAGCAATTAAGGATATCTGTGTTTCCTGATAAAAATTTAAGTTCTCTATGTTACCTTCAAAAGAAAATAAAACGCTTTTCACGTCACATCATGTCGTAGACTCAAGTTTCGAGAAGTCCTGTGCAAATTCTTACAATTACATAGAATCTAAAATATGTACTGTCAGCAAAACACAAAATGAGATTAAAATAAAAGCCAGTGTTTCAGAACCACAGCAATTCCAAAATTAAGATATATACAGTGAACTTTCTATCAGTGGTAGTTACTATAACATGGCTATATTATAATCATTCTAACCATGGTTACTCAAGGAATATGATTTGCTTCCAAATCTCAGAACTGCTTACATAAAACTCTGTCCTAGGCCAGAGGTCCTGTTTGTGACCCTTTACAGTTTTAAGTTAATTTTGTATAAACTCTGCCAGTTTTGTTTAAATGTAGGATAAACAAATATTCTAGCTTTTGCATGACACAAAACCTGGATATACCTCAGGATGGATTTTTATAGCTGCATTCTTACAAAAAAACACTTGTTTGCATATGGATAATATTCTGGCCAAAGCTCAAGACACTAGAAAATAACATTTTCTTTATACTGCCTTTCTAGTTCCTTATATCTTGAGGGATTCAAATGCCAGAGGGAAAGACCTAGACACAGGAGAAGCAAACCTGCCTGGGTACCTTTTCCTCACTATCCCCACATAAGTTAAGAAGAGAGTCTATTCCATTCATCACACATAAAGATGCCAATAGCATCAGACTTACCTACTGTACCTTTTGGATGCCACAGAATCCTACGTTAGAGAAATCCTGTGAATTATGTCAGATCAAGATACTCATTCAGCTTTCTTTATATATCACACTGATAAAGTTGAAAAGATTTATAAACTGCAGGAGGAGATAAGGAGATAACATAGCTACAGACAAAAACAGTTATGGCCTTCACTGGAATCCATAGATTAATTCCGGAAATATCAACTCATTCTACAGAGCAGCAAGCCTGCAGTCACAAATAGTGCGACTTCCTGCAAATACAAAAAACTAAATTAAACTCGTGTGGCGTTGGAGAGATCCAGACCCTTACACCTTCTTTCTTTTAAATACAATCGCACGCATCAAACTTGAAATTACTGAAAAAAAGTATACGTTAATGCATGATTATTTAATCATAAGAAAAAAACTTGTTTACGGTGAGGGTGCTCAAGCACTGAAACAGGCTGCCCAGAGAGGCTGTGGAATATCTTAGGAGATATTCAAAAGGCAACTGAGTAGCCTGCTCTAGTTGATCCTGTCTGAGCAGGGGGAGTGGATGATTTCCAGCACTCCCTCCTAACCTCATCAGCTATACTACGACTCTGTGATTCTGTTATTATATGAGAACTGCCATAAGGAAGCAACAGAAATACAACTACACTGAAATTATGGAACCACACTAGAGCATCAGATGTTTTTCTATTTTTAGATTAAGGTCCAATCCGGAATTCAAATTCTCTATCAACAAATAATTTGTGACAGAACTCCTAAACACAAGAATCTTGAGCTATCCTTTGAGATTACATATTTCATGTGCTTTGATCCTACATTTTGCTTTATAACAAAAACCATAAAAAATGAAGTCAATGACTACTTTTCAAGCGTTTTACTTTGGAGCTTTTAAAAATGGCAAAAAGAGAGCATTAATTAACTTTCTTCAACAACTCTCCTCCTTTCACTCAAGTGATAATAAGTAGTTAATTCCAGGAAAAGGAGAAAGCAGTGAGCATCGAGCCTGTCATGTACCTGGCAGTTTCTTCACAATATATAGTGATCTTCATTATATTCACTGCTGAAACTTATCAATTAACCCCTATTAACTTTTAAATAGCTGCCTCAAAGAGAGGAAGCAGATTCAAACTAATTTGTTTTTCACTGGTTATTATATTTTTAGATTAATCTATAATAAAAAGTATTAGAAAATACATATAATTTTTGCAGTTACCCAGCAGTTCCATTGCATCATCTTCATTGTCAATATCTTCTTCGGTTACAGATGGAGCTGTGCTTTGGGCCGAATCAAAGGAGTCCTGAGAAAGCATGGCAGCCAGCAGTTTCTTATGTTGCTGCTGTTGCTGTTTTAGTCCTTTGGTCTTTGGCTCCATTTTTAAGCTGTGAGGGAGGAAAGCACAACTTTCTCTTACTAGGACTCTCTACAAAATATGTCAGACTTTTGTCAAATTACTGTTGCCCGTGATGCCTTCCAGATTTGAAGATTAATACCATCAGACCACAAACAATCAGCTAGTTATCATTTATTCCAGATCATTACACGTTCTATGTCACTTCATCCTTTCAATTCCTACCTAAAATTTTGATCAGACAGTGATGGGAAATCTTCTATTGACTTTATAAGCACTTCGTCAGGTCTAAATACATTACATATACAGAAAAACAAGATGTCAATTACTAAGCGCTACTGTTCCTTAACAATAGTAACTGGGAACTAAGAACTGCTGTGCGTGGTTTTATTATCCTAACCACTCAGGATTAAGCACTGCATAGAGTTATAAAAATCCTCATTATTACTTGTTGACTTGTGCTCCCAACCTATGTAACAGATAACTGGAAATGCACAGAAATTAGCAGAAGGGTCTAAAGCAGAGATTGCTGCAGCTGGCAATTTTTATGATTCTTTACACTCCCAAGATAAAGACAACGGGAGAGAAGTTCAGTGCCCCTCAAGAGGGTGTCTGAAATGCCTCAGACTTTTAAATCATACTGCAGGAACGTGGATCTGTTGCAAACATCTGAAAACTGTTGCTAAAATTTAACTCCACTTCTTTTTAAGTAAGTTCGCCTGATGTTCAGATACTCAACATGTCAGCTTCCATTTCTCACGACCACAAAAATGTATTTTCTTAAGGAGACAACAGTGGTTCTTTCCCACTGTCCACTACTAAGTGGAGTAAAAACTGAGGCTCATGCTTGCAATGACAGAAAAAGCAGATAGCTCACAGATTTACAAATTTCATGTACTATGAATACTTGCTATACTCTGCCTTATGCTGAAAAGAACTGTACTGAAAAAGGGAATGCGTAATCAACAGAGCAGCGGTCCACAGAAATATGCCATTCTATTTAGTCCCCTGTAGAATGCGATGAATTTTTTAAAGAACCAGGACTTCATTTTCCCCTAAACAGAAAAAAACTTGCAGCCTATGCTTTGTGAGAACAATACACAGACAGAGTCCACGGCTTAAGGCACCGATGGCAATTACCTTACCAGAGATGTGACACACTTACTCTGCTATTCTACTCTTACTCTGTAGTTTAATTAGGATTAGTTTTGAGAGCTTGGTGGCATATCACATAAATCATGATAGCAAGCAACCAAAACTATCACTTTTTATTAAAAGTGTTTTACAATGTTGATAAATTAGATTTTACAACACATAAATCACAAACATTTGCTGTGAATTTTGAATTGCTCCATCTTTTAGTTGCCAGATAAAAATCTAACTGAATTATCTGGCTCTGTTAGCTATGAAATAGATTAACGAAATATAAATGAGGTAGCCAAAAACACTTTGTAAGTGGTAACAACTCTGCTCTTTTGAGAGTTTCATTTAGTGTTACAAAAACAATACTCCTCCCATTACTTTTAAATGTTCTGTGTGTATGCTACATTAAAACTAAATTATTATTACCTACTACTTGTCTCATATTTGGAGTATTGCCAATTCCAAACTCTACTGATAGTACTTTAATTCCCAGTAACACTGAATCAGACCTTGAAGAAATTGCCTGTTATTAGTGAACTATTATGAACATTCAGATGAACCTTGGTCAACATGGGTCTTTTGAACTTCCATACATAGGTGGCATCAGTTTCCGTATCATCACTATTTTGAAGTTCTGTGATTTTGTATGTATTTTGTAAGACTGCCAACATGATTTTTATACATGCTTTATAAAACCTGATGTAATGCTAATGAAGCAAAGAATTATCCCAGACAAACTGGGTCACCCGAATATAAATCCATATGCTGCATGTAATTTAATAGTTATTCATTTTCACTGAAAATCAGTATTCCCACTTAATGACACATATTTTTCAAAAGCTCCTCAGCACTCACTGCTGCTAAAACAAGAGATATCAGATTCCCATGATTCCTTTCAGACATCAAGCACCACATGTTCTCCTTACTCCATATGAGCAGGCAATAGTGATCTTTTCATGGTACTCAACAAAGCTGTTCAAATACTTTCAAAGCCATTAACCACAGTCTTTCATTACATTACTAGCTGTGAAGTTTCTCACAGCTTGTAGTGCTATCTACAGAGAGAAAAATACTCGGTTTTGAATCTTTGTTACTCTCTGTGCACCTTTTCAGAGATCAGATATGCTTACTTCTGTTCCTTCCTATTGAGAGGAGGGATACAATATTCACTATGCTCTCTGCAACATGGATCAGCTCTTTGTTCAGTTTCCTTATTGGACTGCTGAATAAGGAAAAACAGAAAATCAGGCCCCCACAATCAAGCTGCAGTACCAGCTGCTGACTACATTACTTTCCCAGCAATAGCACTAAACAGACCCAGTGTTCCAGTTCTTTTGGTTCCAGTCCAAAGTTTGGCTGAGGGATTATTACTACGCACTGCTACTTCTTTGAAATAGTAGTAGGTGCAATTTATCCCACAATAATCTGATTAAAAGAAGAAGTGCGCAGGGATAATGAATGTTCCCAATGTGTGAGGAAAGTTAATGAGTGCAGCCTGTAAGAGCACAGCAAATGACAGGCTAGTTTCCTGTTAAGAGGTGAATTCCAATGTAAAAGACACCTCAAGGACATAGTGAAGGAATTTCTTGGACCTTTTCAAAGGGAAATTGGAGGGTTTGTGCACTCTTAAAAGAGGAAGAAAAAGTTGTCTGTTGCATTCAGGGTACTAGTTACAGTTAAAGAGAAAGGCTACAATATTGAGGGAGAACAATAGGTGTTCAGGCAATTAACAGAGGCCCTGCACAAACTTTACACTTAAAAAAAAAAAAAAAAAAGCAGCATGAATCACTTTTAAAGACAGGCTGCATATATTTCGCTGTCTGTAAGAAACAGGCATCTTTAAATCGTGGAAAATGTGCTTGTTGGAAAAATGATTACCTCTTCTGTGTAGCTGAAGCACATAAACAAACAAACATACTCAGCCAAGTTATAATTGACTACAGTGAATCATCAGAAGGTATTTACTGCAGAGAAAACAAATTTCTTTTGAGAAAGAATTACTATTAACACCAAGATGCCAAGTTTAAGAACTGAAGATGAATTTAGGAAATCCTGTAAAAAATAACAGACACTGTTTTCCTTGTCTATCTTTCCTTTAAATGAGAAAATCAGATTTATCACTAACGTATCAAGATTAATGAACAGCTTCTACCAGCCACTGAAAGACAGAAAGGCTTGATGTAGCTGACTAAGGCTATACATCATAAAATTATTAAGTAATAGGTCCCAATCTTGTCAACACACACTTAGCTTTACACACAGGAATAAAACTATGGGATTGCAAATGAGCATAAAGTTAATCATAGGCAAAAGCATTAGAAGTCATATTAATGACTACCATACATTTTGCATGCTGCCACACTCCATGTGGGAATTTAGAAGCCCTGTGTTCCACTCTTAGAAACAGGGCACTAAAGAGCAACCTCTTTTTCACAAATTATAAGATTTCCAGGCAAAATCAAAATCCCACCTTCCTCCTGGACTGCTGCTATCCTCACTGTCCCACTGTTCATTTTTACTTCTTGGTATCGGTGGTTGCAACATCTCAGCAGCCAGTGGATCAGCATCATTCTCCTCACGGCCAATCCACTCTCCAATCACACGAGGTCTGAGAAGGGGGGTGTTAAAACCTGTTGTGTCCTGAAAAAGAAATAAAGAAAAATTGTGCACTGCTTGTTCCCAACCACGCATTTAAGCAGGAAAAGAAAAGAAAAAACCTTGAAAATAAAATTACTCATTAAAATAGTACAACACACTACAATTTCAGATTTCTAATGCCCAGAAACAGTCATGGACTAATGAAAAAATTTCCACTAGCAAAATTCCAAGAGATTTGCCTATCCTGATGCTTTGCATCTCTCATCTTTCTTGCTTTTCAAAAGTAACTGTATAAATTTGGGCTTTTTTTAATTCCTCTTGAAAGATTCTGTTTTGTTGTTGTTGTTGTTGTTTTTAAATAAATCCACAACTCCTAGAACCAGCCCTGTTTCAGTTATGTTAAGCAACAGATGAGGTCACTTGCATAACGAACAGTACAATCATTATGAATTAATGCTAAATTAATACATAAATCTGCACTGGACATTTTAAAAGTAACCCTTCTGGGATTTTACATAACGTATCTTTCAATTTTGGAAATGCACTAACCTCCTAATAAAATGCATTTCTGAAAATAGTAATCATATTTTTTACCACTTACTGGAAGAACATAAGCGGAGAAGATTACAAAAAGCAAGTAAAATGTATCTGGAATATTCAAAACAATAGATTTGCATCATTATATTAGGAATTTAGATTAAAGAAACAAACTGTCTCTAAGTTGCACAGTAAACCTGTTCTGAAACAGTAGATATTCTCTTTTTTCATACTGTTATGGTTGCATGCAGAGGAAGGCCACGTACAACAGCACAGTCAAACTCTAGGAAAAGGCATTCCCACCAAAAAAATGCCATAATGAAATGATGGGATAGCAATATTTATTCTTTTATTTAAATACATTTCTAGGATAGGAAAGACATTTCAAACACCGTGTTCCTAATTAGAAGTGATATATATTCTATTCCTATCTTTTAATGAGAGAAAATTTTAGGAAGACAAATCCTTTTGGCTCTTATCTAGCTCAGTGTCTCATTAAAAATTCCTGCCATAACATAATGCCTTCCAAACAAAGAGCATCTGGAAAAACTACAGCACGGTGGTTACCTAGCCTAGCAATAATACTTTCTTATCTTCCTAAAAACAAATCATGTTTGAAGTCTCTTACTAATGGTTAAATTCATTCAGATCATGCTGAAAGCACAGTTTGAAATAGAGGCTTCTACTCCTGAAATGGAAAAAAGGAATTGCGAAGTATTTTTTTTATGAATACATTTATCCCACTCTAGCTAGATTCTATAACTTCCTTTCACTCAGTCGAACCTCAAGAAATTTTATCTGACAGAACTAAATATGGAATAGGCCCTGGATTAGGCTCATTCACCCTTGTTGTTTTGTTCTGTCTTTTTCTGTGATGTGCTTTTGTGGGCATGACCACTCCACTCTGTGTATGCTTGTCCAGAGTTCCCCATCACTTCACTAAATTCACTTTTTACACAATGTCGATTTTTTGCAAGGTTGACATGAGACAGCATGACCACTGAAAATTGACTGAAGCTAATAGAAAAGAGAGAAATCTGAGGAAAACAGCATGGCTTCAGAGGTTTTAGAATTTCTAATCATTGGTGTATTTCTTTTATGTAGTTAAAAATATACATTTTACTTGTCTGCTTGTGCTGTGTCATAGTCAGGTTAACGTAAATTAGATGAGAGTGGTCCCTATCACTTGATAGGCTGATTACCATCACATGCCTGCAACTTGGGAAGACTATTCCACTGCACAAAATACAATCACTGCGGAAGATGCCTGAACTAGTTTAAGTAAGAACCCTTTGGCTCCCTTTGAAGTTTCTTCCTGCTACTCTAGTTCTTTGCTCTCCTCCTTTTCTTCCTGGGATAATTTCTACTAATGAATAAAAAGTAGCTGTTGGTGCTAATTAAACCTGCACCTACTTGCTGTTTCAATCGTGCTAAAAGCTGTTAGCCTCTTAGGTGGAAAGTGAAGAGCACCTAAAGATTTGCCTTTTTTCAGAACAACAACTTTTCCCTGACACTACACTATGCTATCAGCATATGAATAAGTAAACTATTAATGCTGTGTGTACCCTTGTTATGCCGATTTCTTTTCTAGACATTGTAGGGACTAGACCATCCCGCACAGTAGTGTTTTCAAGCTCTATTTAACAGAAGTGTAAAAAAGCCTTGACTCACTGTATTCCCTTGTCAAGATTTTAGAATCTTGTTAGATTAATACTCCACAATTTCAATGACCTAATATATTTTCCTCCTTTCAACTATATAAGCAGCCACAGTGAGAACAGTAAACAGAAAACCAGAGAAGGCTCTATAGAGAACACCATGCCATTAGTTGGCAGCTTCCTTCATAAGCTTGAATAATTTCACATGACATATTCTGTCATAGTCAAGTTTATACATGCACTTCTATATAAACCTTAGAATCTTAACCAATTTACAGTTCATATCCCCATAAATACCAGAAGAGATTGAAAGTCACATTGCTATACGCAAAAATTTCTTTGGGACAAGGTAGGTCTGCACTGAAATTAATCTAGAGGATTATTTTATGGTGCACACATCAGTGGCTACCAATTTGATATGCTCAAGCTTCCTTTACGTGGAAATCAGAAGACAGCTGAATCTCATCGCAATGTTGGGTAGAGGGTATGCACCCTACTCCTGGGAGCACAGTGACCTTTGGGCATCCCTTGATTTAAGCATAGCTTAAAAAACTCCATGTTCCTAATCTCATGCGTGCATTTTGAGGGAGCCTCCACAGTAAGAAAAACTTTTGTGTGGGCATAATTTTGTTTTTTGATGACTTAGATATTCTCTCTATTTTATTAATTAGCACCAGTGTTCACTGTAGTCCTACCTACTTACTGCATACAAGAAGAAAGTACTTCCTAGACACAGGATAGAAAAAACGTGTTAATATTAAGCTTGAGGGTCGAAATGTGCTATGATTTATTAGATCACATTAATGTGTCTCATTCTGGATCTCCGATACTTTGGTATCTTCCCATTATTAATGTTTAAAGTGACTGAAAGAAAGAAATGGTTTGGAATTCCAAACCAATCTCACAGTAGTACGACAGGTCTCACATTACATGGTATTTTCAGTGAAGTTCTAATACATGAAATATTATGATTATGTGAAAATCTCCTTTTTTTTTTTTTTCTTTTTTTTTTTTTAAAAAGAACATATGCCTGCCCTTTATATTTGCAGGAAAAAAAGGGCTTGGAAAACATTCAGAAAGTGTTCTTTAGACACTCAAAAGCTAGAAGATGAATAACCCTTCCCCTACTCATACCGTTTTACATTTGTTTAAAATATCATTAATTTGGTCAGTCTCTGTCAAGAGGTAGGGGGTTTAACTCCATATTTTGATGGTCTGTTTCAGTAATATTGCTAATACAGGTACAACTGTATAAATCTCATTTGAAACATATTTCTGCACTGCAATAACCCAGCTACATTTCACTTTTATGTATCTTATAATGCAGATATACTACAATTTAATGAGTGCTACAATTTGCTTTGTAACATATAAACAAACAGGGTCTTCCAGTGGCAGTGAAATCTAGAGGCGGCATATCTTTGCATATGAGTCCCCTAATTCAGTAGTCTCATGGTCAGAGCATTCACCTAGAACGTAGGAACTTCAGTAGTATGGCACTTCTACACTTCTGCGTGAATTGGAACTTCTGCTTCCCAGGGAAGCGTTCTAACAGGCCTGGGAAACTTCTGAAACTTATCACAAATTTCAATTTTTTAACCATAGTAGAATTTCATTCATTTTCACATCAAGGGTAACATCCTAGCTCAAATTCTTTATGTTTAACAGAAATTCTTGACATTACTGAGGAGTTTAAGGAATTGTACGCTTTCACAAATAGTTCCTCCTCAGTGGTAAAGAGGGTGATTCAATTCAGGAGTTTGTATTAACACTAACTCTGCACTTTAGTCTTAAAATCTGTGAGTCACAAGTCATCTCTCCCCATTTTCTCTCTGTACCCACAGTACTTGTAGTGCCAGCTGCTGATTTTATATGGCTTCCAGGGTGTAGAGAAGGGGGCTGAATCACCAGAAACATGGAACACCAGACAATAGAAGTCTAAAGTAAACAAAATGAAGAAGGAGGGAAATGATATAATAAATCGGTTTTAACTGCAGTAATCATAGGGATTTTTGTTTGCAATGATACCAGTGACATTCTGAAATGTTATGAAATTGTGTCAAATTGAAAATTTCCCTTCTGACTGAAACACCGACCTCGTCTTCCTATATTTTCTTTGTCCTATATTTTTTTCTGCCTTTAAATGAAATCCTAAGAAGCACTGGCACAAAGCTAATAATAGCAGCTATTTCACAAGACTCCATTTAAATGAAACACCCTTCCACAGAAGGGATTCTAATTGAGAGCAAACTGGTTTTCCAAATCCAAATACTCATGTAACTAAGTAACTAGTTAACTGGATTATCTGGAGGAAGAGGTACATCAGTCAACACTATTGATTAAAACCCCCCTGACAAGGGCAGCTAGAGTCTACTGCAGCCAGAAAGAAGCTATTTCACAAAAATACATAACAGGAAACAAAAATGAAGGAATGTATATACATATTCTCTGTCTTCTCTGGGTTTAGAATCTAAACTACAAGACAGCAACACTATAGGCCCTGTCCTGACTCCCAAGAACGTTCCCAACTGTCAGAAAAACAAAGCAAGAGTGTGCAGAAGAATTTATTATTGTATTTAATTTCATATCTCTTATGACACCTAAGCAATACCAATTTTATAACAGAATCCAATGTGAAGTTTGGGCATGCTGTTCTAAACCAATCACATGCACCTGAAGGGCCAAACAATGAATCCAAAACACAGATTAGAATGTGGTTTAAGAAAAGATTCAGTGCTGCTGCAGCCTAGATAAGGAAGATGTAGTATCAGTAGCTATTTCTAGGAAGAGAATAACAATGAACTTGGCTACATTTATACCTGAAAAGAAAAATATTGCCTAAGACATGTTCAGGTGAAATTGTATACACTTAAATCACTGTCAGGTAGTCCCCAGCTCCTTTTGGCCCACACCAAATAGCACTGTTACAAACAAGGAACATGCAAGGGATCATTCCTAGCAGGCAGACTGCATGTAGCTGCCATGTTGCAAAGGGCGCTTAACAATATGAATTTAGGCTGTTCCATTCCACAGAATGGTCCTGGCTATGCTTATTTCTCAGTACAGAAGTAGCCTTTACGTCTATTAAAAATCCCTAAGGGAAAGGACAAGAAACAGCAATGAAGCTCCCCTAAGACAATGGAGACTAAAAATTAAGTAACTGAAAAAACAAGAATGTTAAGAGCTCTATATTTAATTTGTTTATTTTCCAAATAATGTTTGATTTCAAGCATGTTCACTTTACCCGTTCTCATCAGAAATTGATGCTAAAGTAGATGCACTACTGTAAAGTTGTCAGACAGTATATGCTATTAAAACACGTAGCTTAAGTTTTATAATAAATATTCCCATTTTGGATTATAAACAATAAAATAATGTGGTAACAAAAAGAAAATTCGCTCTTTGCTCAAAGTGGTTCCTTAGGAAATTCACCAGCAACGCTACCCACTTCAATTTTCTAACAGAATAATTAAACTTAAAAACATGGGGTTTTTTTGAGCAAGACTATCACCTTTTAAAAAGGGTTTTAACACTGAAAAAAAAATCTCTTAAAAAATGGAAGCACGTTATCGCAGGCTCTAGCCCAAAATGTCTTTTTCCTCCCACAAAACAGCGATATTTCATGGTTTTTCACTAAACAAAACCAAATTAAGATGAATTGTTCGTAATTATTCTGGAAGGTAAGGGTTCTAATGGAAGGGCTTTTGTAATTTTATTTTTCATACTCTTCTGAGCAGTTAAAGAAATGGTAGGAAGGAAGGCTTAGATTCTGTTATCCACTTAATGTGAAAAGTGAAATATAGCAAGATCAAGGCCAAAATGATGAGTCATCGTTTTGAAGCAGCAGCTCTATATGCATAGGATCACATGGTAGCAGTGATCAATCTTCTCTAACTGGCCCTTCCTGAAAACCCACTGGAGGTACTGCATATGCATTGGTGTCAGAAAGGACTGCACTCTCGTTTTACTGGGAGAAAGGAAAGACAGGGAAACAAATTGTCTCCTATATTAAGGATTAGTCCTGTGCCTTTCACACTTTTTAATCTTCCTTCTCTGATAGTAACGATTTCTGATACTAAGAAAATTACCCAAGTTTCTTGGTACTAAAAGAGAACTGCTGTTCAGCGGTGAGAGCAGGGAAGAGAAGGGTGTTCTGTATCCTTGGAACTTTGAAAAATTAGCTTAATTAGTCTTTCAGCATAGAGTTCATTACAGCTGAAATTTAAATTCACGTTAACTATATAACTTTTCCAAAAGGGCCAAAACAGAAGACACCATTATATATTGCATTCAGCAGGGAAATGAACATTGATTTTTATGGATTGTGCATTCCTAATCAAATCTGGAGACCAAAGAATATTTCTAAAGATTTTCATGAACCGTAACAGTTGAGGTAAGGTAATTATGCAGAAGCTGCCCAATAACCTGACTTCATGAATTAAAATTATTTAAAGCTAAATGTTCCCAACAGTATACCATTAAACTCACTCAACAGATTATATCACGCATAGATGGTATCAAGCTCAGAAGCATTCGCATGGCCTCGTTAAGGGTCTTTTAAACTGAATGAGATTTTTTTCCACAATTGACAGCCCATTCTAGATTAAGCTCTTAACGTATCCAAATGTACAATACTTACCCAACAGCCCTTCATACCCAAATTCCCTCTGAACCCAATAGAACTGATGTATGGCAGGACAGGGAGACTTAGTTCTCATTGCATAAATTTACCATTACCATCTGTCTGTTTTTATGGTTCATTAGGCATACAGTGAATCTTACCTTCTCAAGTTCATCAGAAATAGCAATGCCTGAAAACAAAGCAGATTTAAAAAAAAATTTAGAAACATTCCTTTTGGAAATATTTTGTTACAGTAAATAAAACTAATGTTTACTCTGAAAAGTTTACACATTGTTCTCTGCACACAGCTGTACTATGCAATCTATCATATTTTGTCCCATCAGTAAAATTGCTCACAAACAATATACTCCTAACTTTCCTCAGCTGCAATATAATCAAAATGAACTTTCAAAAAAACTATGGAAATGGAAACAGCAGATGTGCTAGTAAAGTGATGATAAGTTTGGGTATATCTGTACCTGCTTTCAAAAATTAAAGAAGCCATTCAGTATTTACAAATGGGCATAAAATTACGCAAATCTCACTCTGACCAGCATACGTAATGGTATCCTGCAATTACAGGGCAACATGGGCATGACTCTTCCGTCTTTTCCCATGGTTCAAAGCAGAAATAATTGTATGAAAACCAATAGAATTAAAATGAAAGAGAAGAAAATCTCAAAGTAAAATTTCATAACAAAATGCAAAACAGTTGTTCTAAATCTGCTAAACAAGACCTTGTTTATTTGCTTTTCTTTTGTCCTTTCTGCTGATGCCTGCCTGAGGCTCTCCTGTTTGCTTTCATCAAGTCACATAACGTGCTACAGAACAGTCGCTTGTAAAAATGTTAGATACGCACAGCTGGTCTCAGACCTCATGACACATCTACGTGTCTCTCCCATGTCACATGGCCTCATACAGTAATCATATATTTCATGCTTTCACATTGAAAATTCTGACTTACTGAAAGCAAACCATTTCCCAGGTTCCTATCAGGTTTGAAAAGAAAAATTTCTAGGATAGAACTCCTATTCAAAAGCAAAGCAAAGAATCTCCTGATGGTCAAAGTAAAGAGGGGAAGCACACAGGCACAGGAAGAACATGTTCTTAAAAATTGTTTTCTAATTCATATGGTGTTACCAAGACATCTTGTTCCAAGGAACACAAGAGATGACATTACAGAATATGTAATATCAGCTGAACTGAGAGTTAATCTTTCTAAAATCATACTCAAGATTGCAGCAGAACAAGCTTACTTCTAGAACATTTTTATTCCTCATTTTTTGGAATACCATGAATTCTTTTTTTAATCATTGTGCTTTTCACCATTTGCTGCATGTTGTTAATTCTCAATTTAGATGACTTCTTTATATTGTTTTTTGTTTTAGAAACAGCAAAGTGCTAACAAATTGCAATCAGCATTTTAAGACCTGATCAATACAGAAGAAATATACCAGTAGTTAAAAGAATATTTTTCACTCATCCAGCATTTAAAGTAGGCTATATTGAACAAAATACATTTTGTCGAATCCTCCCAGCCCCCTCAGCAATTAATCTGTTTTTAATAACTTTAGAGTTTTATTTAGTCCAGACACTGCACTAACATCCATACAGTATGCCCATCAGCACGTTGCACCAACCTGAGTCATTCAAGAGGACATTAATATGTTATGAAAGCTAATTTCTTCCATCCCCAAAGTTGTATGGGCATTTACAGATGAGAGCAGACAAATGCTCTCTTGGAGGCAATGAAAACTTAATTTGAGGTTCTCTCTATCTCATGCTGAATACCTAATTTACATCAACCGGATCCTCATACCATTGGGTGTATTTTGGATAATCAAAGTCGATCCATTTTACAACCACAGATGTTGCCTCCAAACAGGCAAACTATCTTTTCTGAGGAAGCTCCCATAACTTTTAGAAGGTTTTTTTTTGTTTTGATATGAGTTTTTCCTCACATTTGAAGTCCCTTTTCTTCTGCTTTCATTTCCTCCTCTGGGATCTTTGAAACCTAAGAGGTCATAATCAGACTGGTCAGGAAAGACGCAGACTCATTATAGTACATAGAATGACTATTAAAATTTAAAGTATAAATAGCAAGAGTATTTTTTTTCCTACTCTGATTAACTTGCTAAAAACATTTATTTTCGATTCTGGCAAAAGAAATCATGCTGAACTACAAAAGGTAATCCTACCATTTGCAGGCGCTCCTCTCCAAAAAATGCCAAATACTTTCACTATTCAACAGCTATATTGGTAATCAAAGAACAGTACTGAAAGACCAGAATGTCAAATGGGGAAAATTATATCTACCACTATATGCTTTGACCGAAAGCACTAATAACTTCTCTGATTAAAAAATCAAATTAAAAAATGTCCATAATCCACAGGAATGCTTTTAATAAAATGCTTTTTTGTGCAAGTTCCGTCAGTACCCTAGAAACTGGTCTGAATTTTACAGAAAACTAAGCTGAGTAATTGAAGAGTCCAATCAAAACTAACCATATTTCATAGACAAGCATGTAGACAGATAGCAAGATATCTGAGAATATCTTTTCCAAATAGAGTAAAAGAAAAAACTAAGTTTAGAAAATTTTTATACTTGCAATCATAGGACCAAACCTGTAACCTCTTTTTACATATCTCTTTCTGATGTGGTATCAAGATAAACGAAGCAGGATTCTAAGGAAGAAATTTCATAAGAAGCTTGTTACAATGATCTTGGCATACTGATTCTTCCAGAGGCAGGATTTGCCATGCTGTCAGTCATACAGACTTTTATGTTACGACTTGAGCCCCATTAACATTAACACAACTCCATCAGCAGAGACCAGGATAAATTAGCCCATTAAAAGTTACGAGTAGAAAAACACATCTTTTTTTTTTCCCCTAAGAGTAGTGCGCTAAGCTTCGTGTGTGCCTACTCCTATCAATGGTCAACTGACAAAATACCGCTGGTGAAGCTGAGAGGAGTGAGGACTTGCACCTTTGTGCAGCAAACAGAATATCACAAGAGTAAGGTCTCTTTGCGGGCAGATCACAGGTGAATAATACCGGCTTCAGTTTTTACATGGTGGTTTCTCAAGTAACAACCTGAAATGACTGCAAAGAGAATATAATATGAGAATGAACTGCAGAATTTAACCTGATGCTACCCATTGCATATATTACCATAACAATAAAAGAAGAAAAAAAGAAAAAAAGCCCTTAATCCAGAATTCTAGTAATACAGATGCAAGCAGAGAAATTGACACCCATAATTATCATACAGGGTATGTAAGATAACCGTTATTCCCTTAACTCTTGGCACACTCTTGCCTTTTTCATAGTACAATAGGTTATTGTCAGTTATTTCATTTTATGGTAATAATTGACAATTTAAAAATCATTAATTTCTACAAAGTAATGATAACTGGTTATCATCATTGCTATCGCTGATTCATAGAATCTCTAATATATAAACATATATTATAAAGTTAATAAATATGTGTGCATATATATTTATTTTCATATATTCTAAATAAGGAAACATCACTGTAAAATCACAGGCTGTTACAGAGACAAAGGGACAACTCATTCCACGAAAATTATTTGAAATGCAAAACGTCCATACACTAAAAATGTGCAATCAACCTTTTTGTCAACAGCTTAGCCCACTTACTCAGACCGTAGCCCTTTTTTCATTACAATTTAATCCTAATCGCCAGCAAGCTCTCATACCACAAAACCTGACATATCTGGTTTGCTCAAGCTTGAATCCAATGAATTTGTTATATTGTAAGTTATTAAGAACAACTGTTTCTGATTTCCATCATTTAATGCATTTAAAGTTAAAATGCAAACAGCTAATGCTGAATGTAAAGGATGGAAGTTTTAGGGTTGCTTCATCTTTGCCCTGCCTCAAGCCACTGAGCAGCAGATATGGAGGAGATGGTTCCAAAAGTTCTCCTCCCTCTGCTGGCAGTAAGTTTTCTGATGACAGATGTGAATCTTTCAGATATAAATGAGTGTACTTTGCTCTTTCTCTTGCAGCAGCTATACAACTACAGACATTTGCTGTAGTTTTATATCATACTATATGATTAAAAACTACAGAATAGTTCTACCATTCTTACTTTTTGCAATGACAAATTGCAGTGTTCTGATTAAGTGGAGGTGTTTTGCCTGCCACCATCAACTAAGGCTCACAAGCAAGATTTACAGCAGGAATTAGTTAGGCACCTAACTGCCAATGTTATGTCTTTGAAAATCCTCTCTTTTACACTTAATTAACAGCGTTGAATTGTGATCAGGCACCACAAGTATCTAGCCCATTTAGCTGCCTGCTGAATTACACAGAGAGATCCAGGACACTGTTTCTGCTTTTAAGCGTAATGACTCTCTGCTCTATAAGCGTGCTGAAACAATAAAGTAATTGGTCTGAACAAGCTCTCACAGTCCTTTAGAAATACTCCACAGCCACAGCTACTGCCATCTGTGATCAGTAACAAATATGGAGTGGGCTGTTCACGCTAGCACAGCCAGTCTTGTTTGGAACGCTTTTACCTTGCCAATAGCTTGGTTTTTGAGGAGATGTGGAAGAAAAGGATACTTTCTGACTGCCAGAAAAATTTGACACACAGCAAAAACGATCTTGTCCTTGGGAAATACTGCTTAACTCCTAATGACTGAGAAGCTTTCTCAAAAGAAAAATGAGTATTTTTAATAACAATTCTATCAGCCTTAAAGATACCTAGCTCTTTTATATACAGGCATCAGCAGAAGAGTTTTATTTGTTGCTGCTCTCCTGCAACAAACAGAACTAATGTAGTACGTAATGCCTTTCCACTCATGGGCAGTATTCATCGGTGCAGAGTGATTTTCAGACTTAGTTAGCTCAATGGGAGTTGTGCATAGCTGATGCATTTTCCTAAACTTCCAGAAGATGGCCATAGAGCTCCCAGCAGCCAGTTCTCCTATGTGCCAAACAAAGCATTCTAGTTTTGACATAAAGAGTTTTGGAACTAAGAAACCCCAAGAGAACTCCAACTAACATAACAAATTACATTCTCAGGATCAGTGTAGGTGAGGGCCCTTGTGGATGGCTGGATTCCTCAGCCTCCTAGTGCATCACAGGTTCTGTAACACACTGCAGAGAGAAACGAAGAGCGTTATTGTCCAACCGTTATTAACGCTGTAACTTTGAGCACGGACACAGGAATACTTTGCCATATAAACTGCCCCACAGCTACTTGCCCCTATGCGTTCTCCTCTACATTGTAAATGTGGGGAAGCTTATGTTTCTTTACTGGTGGGACAGGCCATCTTAGATGTACTTGAATTTCCAACAGCCAAACATTGTCCGCAAGATAGTTGCCATGCTGCAGTTAACAGCATGTGAATTACTAGCCCCATGCCTGTGTGCACAAGCCTATTTTTGCCATGCAGTAAACACAACTTATACTGAGATTGCTTATTCCACACCATCCTTGGATTATAAAGGATAGAAAATTGTTGGCCCTGTTTGCACCAAACAAAGCATTTCTCCAGATTTGGGAAAATAGGTACACAAGAACCAGTTCACTCTCTTCTGTGTATGAAAGCTGTAAGAGATTTGTCACTGACTGCATAATAGCCATTCTTAAATTATTTAATCTATATACATTGAGTCATTTACAATTTTCAAAGTAAGTGTTTTCTCCAATAAAAATTCAGAGTTTTTTTTGTGAAGGTATGTTGAATAGAAACCTCAATGTAGTGCTAGAAAAGAAAGGAGTATAATTTATTAAACAATTAAACATGTTATTAAACAATTTTTTACAAATTTTTGTATTGAGCTTCTGCAGGGGTTTCCATCTTGAATTAGGACAAAATTTTTCCCAACTTTTAGCCACACAATAACAAGGGAAACACTTGTCATCTGCAAGGCATCATGCATTAAAATATCATCACATAGCATAGCCACTGTCCAGGAATGACATAGGAAACATGGATTTAATCTCTCCTCTCCATGATGACCCAAGAAAATTAAATTAATTAAATTCCCAGCCAATGTGTAATTTAGACTGCAGCATCTCTACATTCACACTTCTGAGTGGCTCCAATGGAAAATACAGGTTTCAGGATTAGGTTTACGGAGTAATGAACTGAGAAACAAAGAGAAACAACATGCAAAGGAGTCATCGAATATTATTGCCCAGATCCTCTCCTATGCCAAAGTCCTGCTTGTCTCAGCAGAAAAGAAGCAACACACTAGGATCTTCCAGACTTCTGGATTTTAGGGAAAAGTGCGCACTGCAGTAGGTTAGATTAAGGTGGGTAGCCCACTACAGCTGGCTGCCATGGATGGACTCTACCTCTTGAATGCCAATCCACTTTTTCTAAGGAATAGAAAGTCCCATCTGTGATGCCAGCTACACAAGTCCTACCTCTGCAATAGCATTAAGGAAATTTTTAACAAGCCAAATACTGTTCCAGTAAAGACCACCATAACTCAAAAGAGATTCTGGTTCTGCAACTTATGAGTAGGTTAGAGCAAAATGGCAAATACCTCAGCAAAGGTAATTAAAAATTTAAAGTATATAGGAAAGAAACACTTACAATAAAAGTCACAGTGATCCCCCTGCCATATAAGCCTTACTTTGTAAATGAATAGCAATAATTATGTCCACATTCTTTCTGTTTCAATCTCAGAAAATATTATTTTGTATTTTTACTCATACATCACACTAAAAGTAAATGCATATTATGAGCAAAGGCCGTATCATATAACAGCCGCAGTACTGAGATAAAATTATCTCTTTAAAGGTTTGATTGAGCTTATCTAAAAATGTCAATCTCAAAATAAATCACAAAGATTGATCGCACACAAGCATAACTTTATTTTAAAGTTCAGCCTAAACAGAAGAAAGGAAAATAATCTTTACAAAATGCTGTGACTAGTTATGTGGTTCAATTAGCAGAGCACACTGAGGGCAAGATGTTCAGTTGATCATGGGTAAGTCATTTTTACAGACTAAAGTGCATTTCAGATGAAAAACCATGGGTGTCCGGAAAAAGTATGTCTTCAAACAATGCCTCCAGCATGAGGTGACTGATACAATTCTAGTTACATGTCATGCAAATGTGCATTTACAGTTAAATCACCATCAGAAATGTCTGATTTCAATGAGAAAATTCAGACGTCTCTGATAAATGTTTTTGGCTCTCCACTCAGTTACATGTTCCATAACCTGTATGTATTTCATTAATAAGCTCCCATAGCATAGAAGTTCATTAGTGGAGGAGTTCAGAAATTAGTATAGGGAAAACCCATCCTAATGCGTTTCAGAGAGAGCTAAATGTATTGAAGCAGTACATGATGCACATATTAATCTTCTCACACCCCACGTACTTGTGGATTCATCCATAAACAGAGAATGTGATTTTAGGAGTCTGTTTATATATTCTCATCAATTCTTGAACTAATTCTAACCTTATTGCTATAAGAATTTTTACTCTTGTTGTCAAAACTTATCTTCTTCCCTACGCGAGAGAAATCTAATATATGGTCCTGGGTTTCAGGATATATTATTCTTTTTTTAAAAGGGGGTAAGATCACATTTGTCTGTATAAACCAGACAACTTCAGCTGATTCTAACATTATGAGAAGTACCTGTTAGAGATACTCAGGAGAGATTTCCAGATCTTTCATTCTTTATGCTCCCTTTCAATATTTCCTACTAGAACATAGCTGGCTTTCCTGTTTACTGACTATTGATTTATTGATTACTATCCTTTCAAATTAAAGAACAAATAGAGTACTTTTCTCCTATTGGTTATATCTAGAGACCTTTATTTCTGGGGTTCCCTCAAAAGGACTTGGACTGGTTTCCAGCTATTCTTGGTTTATGTTAGCTTACTAATATTCTTCTGACGTTAGAATGTCCACTGAATTGACAACATCATAAACTTAGGTCTTTCTCTTTAATTTGTCAAATACACCTGGCCTCAGTTAGGATTCAAATGTTACTAACAAAATGCTGGGGTTTTGTGTTTGTTGAAAGGCTATGTGCAATCATGTGGAAAAACATAGCTGTCTCACAGTACAACGCATTACATGTCATCAAATGCTGTTAACTGTGTTTAAACAGGAAGTCCAATGTGCATATTCAATATGCACTCCAGTCCTTAACTGTTCAAATAAAAGATGTAAAGATGTTCACAAAGCACTCAGACATCACATTTGTTTTGCAGGAAGCTTTCACTGATTTAGTCCTCAATTTTCCCAACACTCATAATTTACTATGTTTCATCTCCTTTTATCCATCTCTTCATCCTAGGAAGACAGGGGTCTAAAGGAAGACAGGGGTCTATTCATGAGCAAGATCCTTTAGCTATTTAGGAGATTTTAACTCTCTTTTAATTCCTCTTTAAAAGGAATTTAGCCCAGAACAGGAAATAAGAGCATGCATTTGAAACAGGGTGGAACTTTTCTTATTTGTGACCAGCAGAGTAAGAAGGATGATGGCAATAAAGGAGACAAATTTTGCCTTTGGAGAAGACAATACATGCACCAGGGAGACACAGCCACATGCCTGTATGTTGTTTCATAAATCAAAATCCCTCCTAAATAGTTGTAATGTATTTTGAGCCATCAAATCAACCATCAAAGGTCACTAGAGAAGTAAATGAAATACAAGTTTCCCACATCTCTGGAGCTCTGGGAAATGGAATACTTAAGTCACCAAGCTCCAAGGCACATAGCCTATAATTACAGCAATACTTTTTGCCAGTATTTTGATACACTTAAGATAATTTTAACACTGAGTGAAGTCACTCTTGGCTTCTGAGATGTACTGGACTTATCGGAGCACAGAATTACTCAAAATTAGTTACATATTGTCTTGAGAATTGTGCGTGGAAGGAGGGCTCTAAATATAAGTAAGTCCAGTTTCAGTCACTAGAAGGACTGAAAATATAACAGACCAAACATCCAAGTGTTTGAGTCTCACCAGCTAAAGCTTTCAGACAGTTCTGGTTTTCTATGAAGCACATAGGTTTCTCTAAAAGCAAGATCTACACACATAGAAAATGAAGCAAAAGAAACTGGAGTTTTAAATCACAGGCTGTGTCAGCTGCATAGGAGGCAATGAAGTCGCTGGAGTTCTGGAAACTTTACAGCAAGATCCAAAACGTACCTTAAAAATTGAAATGAAGTGCAGGAGTTGATGGAAAATTCACTTAACTTCAAAAGTCTGCCTTTATGCTGCACTCTTTCCTGTTCAGATACTGAAGAGTGAGATCACAAGATGCTGTAAAAAGCCATTGACGCTATGTTGTCATCATTCACGCTCTCAAGCATTTGTTGAGCCAGCTGCCTGTCCCATACTGCCTGGAATCCAGGTTAGTACCAAACATAGCATTACACTCGTATGCTTTACAGACATACTTACAAAATCAAAAGGGCTGACCAACGTGCCTAAAGCTATCAGCAACACTGGAGAAGGAAGCTGTGAGACTGTGTCAGTCTTTGCAAAATTCAGCATATGGGTACTTGCCACTCAGCTGTGTTTGAGTCCAGCACAAAATTAGATTCATATGCCTTAAACTTCTTAAAGTTCTAAAAATGTCTCTCCTTGAGCCTCTCTAAGACATTTGTTAGGTGGAAACTCTATTGTACCTTTGCGGGCATAGTAAGACCAGATTTATTTTCAAAATTACACCTTCTGTTTCTTCAAACTTTTCATATTTTTAATTTTGAATTTTTATTTTATATCATCCTAGTATGGAATAATTGACAGCACAGACCAGATTTCTTTCTTGAAATTATCTGAAAAATCAGGAGTACAAAAACTCAGTAACAAGGACATATGATTTAGAATGACTCTGATGCAAATGTTTAAGTGATACAATCAAAACAGCTGAATTGCAAAGTGAGTAACAACTATCAAAGAACAAAAGGAAGCCACAAGAAAAGATATTATAAATACACTAGGAAAGAAGAACAAAGTAAAATGCAGAACTATTACATCAAAGAGAAGGAAAACAAATAATAGAGGACAAAAAAAATCCCAGTGTTGGATACTTTCACTGCTTCAGTCTTTGCAGAAAGGGTTAATTGTGACCTGATGCTTAACACTTCTGATTTTAAGAGACAGAATTGCAAGCCAGATGAAGAAAAGAATAAGTTGAAGGATATTCTGAAAAGTTAGATATATTCAAGTTGGCAGAACCTGGTGAAATTCACTCTAAAGTACCTAACAAACTAGATGAAGAAAACTCTGAATCACTAGCAATTGTATTTCAGGAATGAAGGAGAATGGAAAAGGGCAAATACTGTATCTTTCTTTAGAAAAGGGAAAAAGGAGGACCTGGGGAATTACTAACCAGACAGCCTACATCTGACAGCAGCAAGAATATTCAACAAGACTGTCAAATAAACAATTTATAAACATCTAGTGGATAGAAAAGGTGATAAGAACAGCAGACAAATTCATCAAAAACCAAACACATCCAACCAGTCTAATTGCTCTCTCAACTGGGAAACTTGCCTAGTAGATTAAAGGAAGAAGCAGATTTACAATATTTAAACTATATTAAGACTCTGTTTACTGTCCTAGATGACAGTCTGATAAACGTATTAGAGAATTATATTCTAGGTGAAATGATTACAAGGTAGAAAAACGTCTAGAGGGAAAAAAATGCACTTACTGGATTCTTTTCAAGGGCTGACTGTCAGATGTGAAACGGAATCATGCAGAGGTCTGACAATATTTCCGTTAATGATCTGGATGAAGAAATAGAGAGCACACTCATGAAAGTGAGGGTAACATCAGGCTGCAAGTGGTTTAAAGCACTGTGGGGGATAGGATTAAAGTTCCACATTATCTTGACAAATTGGAGAAACAGCCTGAATGCAACAGCTGAAATTAGTAAAAGCAAGTACTACGTCTCACAAGCAAAAAAAAAAAAAAATCATAAAAATATAAAACTGGCATAACTGGTCAGTAGTAGCAGTGAAGAAACGTATCCAGAAGTTAGAGTAAACACAAACTGAACATGGGCTACAACACAATGCTACTTAAAAATAAATAAATAAATAAAAGCACCATTCCTAAATTCCTAAAAGAGGAAGTGTCACATTTAAGACGTGTAATTATTTCTGCTCCTTTTGGATACAGGCAAAGCCTCAACCGCAGTGATCATCTGTTCAGTTTTGGGCACTAAACTGAAGAAATATGGAGGCAAACTGGCCAAAGAACAAGACAGTAAGAGACAGGGAAAGTACCACTTCCACAGTTGTTATATGCAGCTTAGCCTACTTTGTTGATATAGCCTTAATTCACCTTATAAAAGTTAAATCAAAGCAAATCGTTAGGGACAAACCGACAGGAAAGGACAGTGAAAGAGATAATGTATCATCAGAAAACATCAAGTACTAAGCAAGAGACAGTGAGGAACACTTCACTTGTGAAATAACTGCATAAGAATCTGGCTCAAACAAGACTGACCAGGTATATTCACCTCCAGTTCAAGTGAAAGACTCAAAAGAACTGCAGTGTTTTGCACTCCAGTTGGAAAACTCTTTGACAAACAGTGGTACAGAATGCTGAACAGTACTTTAACTGTAAGGATGCCTGAGCTCAATGGACGCTACACAATAGCCACAAGGGAAGACAAAGACAAAGGATTAAAGATTGGATAAAGGCCTTTATTGTTGAACACTTGCCTCTGACTGCTTTGTATCTCCAGTTCTGAAACTGAAAAAAGTTGGTTCTAAATCTGTATGGACCTGGTTACAAGTCTCTAAAGGAGAAAGGCTTGGGGAAATGACAGACTCATTTGTACCTGTCATGGTATTATGGTCGGGCAATGGTGGGGCTGCAAACTAGAGATCCAAACCAGGAGTGGTTTCAGCTCCTTACATAACACACGGCAGATAGACCAGTTAACTAGAAATGCAACTGAGAAGAGCCCTGTAACTATACTACTGTAATTAATACAAATCAGAAAATTGCTCAGAATATAAATGATCAATCTTAAACATTTGGGGGTCAGGAGAATTTTGACAAAGGTTTTTTTTTTTTTTTGTTCCCTCAGTTTGGTTAAAATGCCAAAGCTCAAAATTCCCCACAAAACAGATATTGCATCCTTCATTCAGCTCTGTTTCTGATGACATCATCTGGAATTTCTTCCATGAATCAAGAGGTGCCAGGGATAAAATTTAATAAGAGAAGAAAGAAAATATTTCTCATTCAAATGTCTGCTCAACCCAGCCTCACAGACCACACCATACTTTCATGTACCATGGAAAAGTACTTTTCACACTTTGCTAGTTGGTACTAGTGTTTACTCCTACCAATGTATTTCAGACTTCTCTTTTACAGAGAAAAAAGCTATTCCTCTTCATATTCTATCCAGTAATTCTCAGAGCTACTCCTTACATGAGTATGCTATTTTGAAATACTGCACCTGCTTGACTGTCTTTTAAGGGATAATGTTTATTTTTTTATGAAATAATTAGTAACCATATTTTGAGTATTTATTTGAAATGCTTTAAGTTATTTAAATTGCTTTTCAAAACTGTAAGGAATTAATTGGGGTCAAAGCCATAAAATACCTAATTGTTCTTCAACGAAAGCTCTGATCCCCATCAATGAGGTTAAGGTGTCACAAGCAGTTAAACCAATCTAACTGCTACCACCCAAAGGAACAGTCTCAATGCTGCATGTTCCCATCATTTTCCTTATACCAGCTCTGGTGTTTGATCTCTTTGTGAGCTAACTCAGCTCCCTAAGCTGACAGAATATTAACGTGCCAAAAAAAGGAGGTGGAGGGGAAATAGATTCAGTGAGCATTAGAATTGCTAAATCAATCTCAGACATTCTATGAACTCATCAACAGGAATGTAACTGCTGATGTCAGTAAACTTAAATGAATGGAACATCACCTTCTCGATATATACTTCCATATTACAATTCAGGCTGCACTGTTACATTAAAATACTAAAATCAATCAACTTACTGCGAGATAGATTCTCAAGGGCTTTTCCAAGTTTTTTGCTCTCTTGAAGAATATGATTTAGTTCATCAAAATCATGGCTCTCCGGTTTTGTCCTCCAATCCCAGTTAGGATGCTCTATCGACCTTGGCACTAAATATACAGATATATATATGAAGTTTAGATTTGGTAGTTCAGACACCTACAGCAGAAAAAAGCTGCACAATGAGTTTACAAGCTCAAGAATCTCATAAGTGGAAAGGACTTATTTCTCTTCCTCTTTTACAAGCAGAAATATTTTCTTTGGTCAACAGGAAGTAAAAATAAAAATATTTATGAACAAATGCATACACAGCATGACTCTTGTGACCGAATTAACTGACAAACAGAAATAATTAATATTGACTAGTATACAGTAAAAAAACATTCTAATAAAAGTATTGTATTTGAAGGTACTTCATTTACATTAAATAGAAGTGTGTGTCCTAGGGGCTAAATTAGGATAAAACGACACCACGAAAACAGATAGCAGGTATGTTCAGCTTTGCTAGTCATTTTATCCTAAAGATAATGCTTTCAAACCAACAAGTAGAAACAAAACTTATTAAAAAAATGCCATAAAGTGTAAATAACAGTCAAAAACAGTGAAACAAAACATGTCCATGGTGTTCAGACTGTATAAACCTATGATGTCTATTCTGATACTTTTAAGAAAAGAAACACTGGTCTTTGGGAAGCACAGCCCTGAGCTCATAGCCTTTTGCACATTTCATATTACAAAAACTTCCGTTTAATTTTAAAAGAACATTTCTCAGCTGCTGAGCTAACCTCACCTACAATGTCAGAGAATGAAGAAAATAAGCTTCTGAGCTCTTTCAGATCCACAATATACAGAACTATATTGACCAACATGAACATCTTGAACAATTCATAGAAATGAATATAAAAATGATGCTGACTCTGGAACTCATTTAACCTGCTGTTTTTTCCAATGTTCCTAAGTGATCTGTTGCTATATCCACAAAATGTAGTTGTTAGGCTGTCTCTAGGTGTAATATTACAGTGCTGAGAACTGCACATTCTTCTGTGAAGATGATGTCTAATAACTTCAAGAACAAGGTCTATAAGGATAGGACCAACGTCTCTTAGTCACTTTTAATGTTTTTAATTTTAACAACTGTCAACTAACTTTAAGCTTGCAAACCTCATATTTATCAAAAACAGAGATGAAAACTTGCTGACTTCTTTAGACCGCGTAACAACAAGTAGTATTTTACGATCATTTGGAATTTCAGGGTACCTGTATGATTACATCGGGAAATTCTGCTCCAATTTTGAGTTCTGATAGCCATTACAAAACGCAACAGCTGCTATTGAAATTCACCTAACTGCTGACCGCACTCTGGAAATATATGCTCTACTCTACTTTGGATCTGCTCCACAAAACAAAGTTGAGGTTAAGCCATCAGCCACCTTTTCCAGGCAAAGGCCCATGGAATAATGGTTTATTTGAGTGCTTTTGTCACAGGGAATGTGATTCCAACGTCTATAGACATAAACCAAGCTATCTTTAAGGCTATACAGACTCTGACTAACTAGAATTTATCCTGACCTGTAAAATCCACTCAGGAACATGAGTAAATACCAGAGAAGTTACTAGCTTAGACTGCAATTACAGATGTGCTCAAAGAGAGAAGACAAAGAAGCCATTAAAAAGGACACACAGAGCAAAGAGCAAGAGGAAAGAGACACAGGAAGCCCTGGGAAGAAGGAAAGAGAGGGGAAAGCTTCTAGTTGGAGTGAGAATGTCAGAATTTGGTTCTGCTTGTGTTCAAAGAAGACAAGTCATGCATTTCCTTTTGAGGATAATGGAAATAATGAGCTACGGTGTTTTCTAGTGAATAGATATATTTCATAAGCAGAAGCCGTAAGACACTAGGCAAGGCAGTGACTGGACTCTACTCAGATGGACAGTTCGTAATTTTTCTTGACGCTTTTAAATGTTGATCATCTACTTCACAATTCTTAGCTTTTGGAATCATAGTGTTCATTAAAAGCTATCTAAATTTTTGTGTGATCGAAAATTGCCTCCATTCATAGACCCTGGCAAAATTAAATTCAATTAGATAGCACAACTTCAGTATTTCTCAACTTTTTTCTTATTTTCAGGGAGAAACTAAATTTTCCCTTATAATATTTTTTCTAAACTTTACTAAATATATTAACAATTAGTAAAAGTAATAAAGAAATTCTATCATGAGTTCTTTCCGTTTTTGCTCATCTTTGGTTTACAGTATGATCACATATGCCTTTACATCCTACTTTATCAGTTATCTCTCCTTCTCCCTTCTTTACATCACTCTAGCCTGCTATCAGTTTGACTCTTTTCTTTCTGGGTTTGTTCTGAACTCACTGGAGCACAGACTGAAGCTCCTCAGCACCACCAAAATACAAACAAACTGCGAATAATTTAATACAGTAAAACCATGCACAAAAACGGCCAAATCTTAGAGCTTCTGGTTTGCAGGAAATTACAAGCTGGAATTGATATGACATCAATTTGAAATAAAATATGTATTTCAAAATACTAAAGGGACAGAATTTTTGAGATATCATAACATTTCAAAATAAAATTCGTCTTGGGACCCATGATAGATGCTGAATGAAACAGACATCATTTCCACTCAATTGCAGTCAAATATACCTTATGGAAATCTGCTCTGCATATTGGTTAGCACGGTCTGTGTTTCAGTGAAGTCTTTGTATTTCAGTGAAAATGTATCAAAACAGATATGCTGCCATGGAACATTGCTGTTTCAACAAATCTATTTTAACAAATTCTATTGAGTCAAAACTGAGGGAGGAGTTATGCAGAATTAGAACTGACTAGAATTTTGTTACTTCTAGAAAATATATTTTTTCATACTTACCTATTGTTGGTCCAAATAATGAACAGACACTAAAACTAAAATCTACTTTGTTCCATCATATGACATTTGTCTCTTCTTTCAAGGTTCATTTTCAGTTCACGTACAAAAACTTTCTAAACGCAAACTTGTATCTTCCCAACTATGAGATCAATAAATACTAGTCATTTTCAAACAGATGGCTTTGCATGAAGCATGCAGAACTGTACACAGATTATATAAACCTTCCCTGAGATCTTTTGAAATACAGCATCTAATGAAAGCATTCTTCTGTATAGAGTCCGTCATACACCATTTCCACCCATATTTCACTACAGATTGAAGTAAAATCCCTTCGTAATATTCCAGCCTTCCTTTCCCTTTATTATACTCATTCCTCAAAATCAGGTCAGTATTTTAAATCCCTTATCATATTACCTGCTTCGACTTCTTCTCTGTTATTTGAGAGATTCATACAATACTTTGTCTTGAAATTCTGTGACTACAATTCAGTAGATTTATGACATCTACTCATACCGTTTGTATAGAAATATTTAGCTTTTATCTTTATGGAGCTAAGATTTCATACCAGAAATAGCCCAGTTTTATAACCTCTTCTTAGAAGACTGCAAGAATGCATTTTCCAATATTTCTGACTTTCTGGTTTCCCACCCAACGAATGCACACCAACAGCAGATTCATTCACAGATTTGTTATGAATTTTCTGTCACAAATCAACAGACCATTATTTTCTATTGAATAATAGTATAAGATTAGTACTGTTCCAATCTACATACACCTGACTTTGCAAGACATGATTTGGAGAAAGAATCAGACCAGCTGCTCAATAAATCCTCCAGCAGTAGGTTCAGGAGAAGGTTATTCCCCATCATAAGGCACCTGGCTGCTTACTCATGCACATACATGCTCATGGCAGTAGAAAAGTCCTCCTCAGTTCTGGAGCTACATTTCATGAGTATATTCTATGGCCAGCTTGCATCCCAAAGAACAAAAATAAAGGTGTAATTATTGATCATAAAAATACTCATGTATTTAAATCTCACAGTAGCATTCAGATTTGAATTCTTATTGTGACCATATAGCAAAACTGTCTTACAAAGTGTTTGGATACTACCACAGTGAGAATATATAATACTAGACTGACCATGGGCATCAAAAAAGTACCAAACACCGTAAACAGCATATTGGAAAATCTGGAAAGAGAATGGTGAACAGAAGCAGAGTGAAAAAGTGATCTGTGGTCTGATTTAATATGGAGGTGGTGAAGGGATCCACCTACTAAGCCTAAGAGTAGCTAGCTGGGAAGCAAGAATTCTGTTTCACTAACTATTCAGAAACTGCAAAATTCATTCTTCTTCAAACATAGAACGTGACGATCTAAAAATGTCATTGAAAAATAATACATAATAAGCGGTAGAAGCCCTAACTTCAAGCCTCTTCCTTTGTCAGACCACAGCAGAAGCATAAACATGTTTTTGCACACACCACGCGAGTACTCAGATCTCTTAGATACTAGGGTTTTGTTTGCTTGTTTGTTTGAGGAGGGACTGAGGTGGTAACAGGGAGAAGCAGGGACTGGAGGAATCTTCCCAGTAAAAACATTGAAGGAATTCTAAGAGACAGCCTAACCAGGGTCTTCTGGTCATGTGCAGAAGGAAGAGTAATCTGTGCAAGAATAACATACACACTGCAGTGAACATCAGTTCTGCTGAAGGAAAAAATATTTTCTGTTTAAATAAATTAATTCTGATGTTCCCAATGCTTCCCCTAAAATAGGGGTTCTTCTCAGCACTGAATAGAGTTTCAAGTTCAGGAGCATTTGAACAAGATGGTCCTAAGACAGGCTCTGCAACAGAACATGGAAGAAAAAATATGGGAAAGGGCATAAACAGAAAGGCATGAAATCAGGGAATAATTTAGGCTGGAGGGGACCTCCAGAGGTCTTCTAGTCCCAATTACTACTCAAAGCTTGTCCATTTATATAAGGTTGCTTAGGGTCTTGTCTAGTTGAGTTCTGAGTATTCCATAGCCTCTCTAGGTACCGGTTCCGGTGTTTGACACCCTCACAGTAAAAATGTTTTTTGCTGCCTCTTGTCCTTTCACTATACACCTTTGAGAAGAATTTGGTGTTTTCTTCTCTGCACTCTCCTATCTGATAGCTGGAAATGGCAATAAAATCTCCCCTCAGTTTTTCTTTTCTTAAAAGGCTAAACAAACCTTCAACCTCCTTCAGCCTCCCTTCATGCACCATGCACTCCAGCCCCCCCATCAGCTTGATGGACCTCCGCTGGGTTCACTCAAGTAATCCCTGCTTTTAGTGTGACATACACCAGTTGTCATCTCACAAGTGCCAAGGAGACAAGAAGAACCACTTCTGCCAGCCTGGTGGTTACACACTTGCTACTGCAGCCAAATATGCAGTTAGCCTTCATCACTGCAAGGGCACACAGCCACCTCTGGCTCATATTCATATTCTTGTCCGTTGGCACCCCAGGTCACTTTCAGTAAAGCTACTTTCTAGCCAGTCAGACCCCAGTTCACAGTACTGCATGCAGGTATTCCACCCAAGATGCAGGATTTTGCTCTTTGTTGATCTTCATTAATTTTCTGTCAGCCAATTTCTCCAGGCTGTTGATGTCTCTTTGAATAGCAGCCCCGCCATCCAGCATATCAACCATTCCCAAAAATACAGACTCATCTACAAACTTGGTGAGATCACATGCTACCCAGCTCTCCAAGCCATTAAGACTTTTAATCACTATTACCTACCATACTGGTCCCTTAAGGATACCAGTAGTGACAGGCTTACAGCTGCACTTTGTATTGCTTATCACAACCCTTAGAACCCAACTCTCCACCTGCTTTTTGTCCATTTATCCAGTTCATATCACAACAATTTAGTAAGAAGGATCCTATGAGAGACCAGGTAAAAGGCTTTGCTAAAGTCAAGGTATTAAACATCCACTACTCTTCCCTTGACCACAGAGCCAGTCATTCAATCATAAGGGGCAATCAGGTTAGTCAGGTATGATCCCAATCACCTTTTCATCCTTCTTGCATCTGAAAAGCTTCCAGAATTTGCTTGATAGCTTTCCCAGGAAGTGAGGTTAGGCTGATCAGTTTGCAGTCCCCAGATCCTTCTAGCCCTTCATAAAAATTGGTATGATGTTTGCCTTTTTCTAGTTATCAGGAATCTCCTCCAATCACCATGACTTTTCAAAAGATGATAGAATGGCCTTGCAATGACATTGGCCAGCTCTCTTAGTGCCCTCAGAACAAATTCCATTGGTCCTATGTATTTATATATACCTAACTGCCTTAAGCACTTCCTAATTCTATCATCCTCTACTGTGGGTAAAGCTACACTTCCACAAACTCTGCCTGAAGGCAAACCTTAATAGTGAAAACTCAGGGGGAAAAAACACATCAAGTACCTTAGCCTTTTCTATGTTCTCAATCACCAAGCAGCAGATCACCAAGCAGCAGATCCACATTTTCCTTAGCCTTACTTTTAATGCTGATATATTCACAGAAACCCTTCTTGTTGCCTAATAAGGAAAGAGATGACTTTCACTGTTCTGGAGAAATTCAAGACCTCTATCTCCTGGGCGTAAGGATTCAAATTCAGAATCCACAGATGCCCTTCAACCCACAAACACAGATCCTCGAGTCCAGTCTTATTATGGATATATAAATTATTTCCTTGCCTGATACGTGACCTGGCAGCTTAAAGGGCCCATACCCTTCTATGTCTCTCCTACATCCTCCTATGGGTCAATGCAAGGACAATCAAGCACGAAGCTTGTAGTGGTCACTCAAATAAAGGAAGTGGCATAGCCCTACCTAGGATGAAGGCTGAGCACTTGAGACCTTTTGGAAATGGCATGGGAGTTACTTGACGTATACCACAGGTTCTGAAGTACAAGCACTGTGGAGAGGAACAGAACACTTCATATGATGACCGGAGAAGCTCACACCATTGTAGAGCATTGTTTCTAACACTATACCTCCATAAGTTGCTGTCATCCAGCACATACTGTTAGATTATGAATAGGTGTGTCCACTTCTCTGAAAATCCCTATTTAATCTTGAAAGTTCATTAAAATCCACACACTTACAGATTGGCTTAAAAAAAATCATGTGCCTAGAGAGAGGTAGAGCAGAACTGATGATCAACTTTGAGCCTTTTCGAAGCAACGAATGTGCCTCATGGAGAAGAAGCTGACACACAAGCTCCATTTCCAGGGCAAATCAATAAATCCCAGGAGCATGCTGAAACAATACAGTCCTGAGAAAATCTGTGTTATGGGACACAGCCATCTCAGTTTTCTATACTTGTATGATTATTTATGTATTCTCAATTAAAAATGGTAGGCTTCCTAACTTTACAAGATTGTTAACTACCCAAAAACGCAGTGTCTGTTTCACTCATAAATCTCTCATGCTTTTTTTTCCCCCATTGCTCTGCTATATTTTAACCATCTGAAGACACTGGGAGATCATCTTCTGTTGACTCCACTGAGGTCAAAACTTTCCTATCTTGCTTTTAGAGGAAAAACAGCATACTTTCTGCTGCAAATATACAGTATATCTGTTTCTCTTCTGCCTTTTCTTTCAGTGTACATTTAGATTCCTTCAGCAGTTCTCAGAACAGTACTGCTATTCTGCTGACACCAACCCCATATCTGGAACAAAATATGTTGACAATTGATGGTCTTGTATCACCTGACCCACTGAAAAATCTGTTATTAGAATCAATATCTGAAGAATACGTTACACAGGTTTAAATGACAATGCAAAGAAAAACATCAAATCAAAACTAGCATCTGAATGTAAAATTGCACATGACAGCCCAAATATTCTTAATTATATCTGACATCATAAGGAATGATTACAAATTCATAATGCAAGTGAAAATAAAGTAAGTGTCAAACTCTTCTAATGTGGAAATCTAGCCATTTCAACTACTCATAGTTTGCTTTTCATTTTAATTCTAATTCAATAGAAAAATACACTACAGATTTGGAAGGATGCACCAATTAATAATGGACTGAAACTTCCTTACATGACTTGGACTCCGGTGATGGTGGAGAAATGTTGGACACAGCAAGGTCACTCTTTGATTTTTTAGGCTTCTTTGCATTTACCTGCCAAGGTTTATCGTAACTTCTGAAATCTCTCCTTGTTCCTTTACTTTCTGTTAAAAGAACAAAATCAGTCAATTATAACATTCATGGGGTCATTTTCAAGGATCAGATAAACAACTAATCCAGAAAATAATATGTCCTATTGACCCACAAAGTCAGCTATTTTTGTTCTCCTGTTTCTGATTTATGCTACATTTCGTATCGTTACTTCTTCGATTTCTTAAACACCAAACTTGAGAAATTCATTAGCATGTTTTTGGTTAAAAACATAATAGCTTCTTTTTTGTTATGAAAAAGTCCTTAACTTCTGTTTGTTCTGTACTGTGGTTGAGTGCCTATGCTTAAGACTTAAATTTTCCTATAAATAAAAGGTTGATGTGTCAGGTAGTTAACATTTTGATTACCAGCAACTGAGGGGTTATTATGTTTTCAAAAAGACTATCAGTCATTTTCTTAAATACAAAACCAACTTTCTAATAAGAGCTTATACCAGAAGATCAGCTAAAATTTCTATTTAAAAAATCAGAGCAGATATTACTTAAGAATATTTTTTATGCTTCTGAAGATCTCAAAGGTAAATTATTCACATTAGGATTCATAAAGTAGTAATAAATATTGGAATGATGGGGTGTCAAAATGTGCACTATTAAAAAAAAAAAATCTATATAGCCTAACCTTAAGCACAAATAACCTTAAGCACAAATATACCTTAGGACTGAAAAGGAGAACAAAGAAAAGGGAAGAGGAAAGCAGAAAGAGCAGCAGGGGAATCAAGGGAAATTTAGATGCACCTTCTTTCTCATTGAGACTGGTGCTGTTTCCATCCCTGTAAGTCTTATCCACACTCACATCATATATCCACAGGCTGAAATAATCATCAACAATATACATTAAATCCAGTATATGCTGGACAAACTGGATTTATTGTGCATGCTCAATATTGCAGAGTAGTAAGTGTACAGGAGGTGTGCAGGCATCCGGGAAATCAAGAACAAAAGTATGGGAAGATTATATTGAACATTAGCACTTTCCAGCATACAGAACATAAAAGCATTTAATATATACCTGATGTTTCACTCTCTGCCCAAAGGGCAGCAGATCCAGACAATGTTCTCTGAAGCTGACTGCGGTTCCCCTGTTTGGACTGAAGATGATCAATTAGAAATGGGATTGGCTGGTCAGGTGTCTCTGTTATCAGCTTGGTCATCAGCTCCTTCAGAAAATTAGAACAAAAAAAAAATTAGTGAAATACTGCACCTAACCTTATACTAGCCAAAAAGTGAAGGAGTATTATTAAAGGGAAAGCCTCTTTTCAACTTTTGAGAAAACAGCTGAAAACAGCAATTTCTTAAAAAACTACAGCTAGATGTGCCCTCTGAAGTATCCATATATGTAGTAGTCTTAGCCTGTACACTCATTTACCTGCTAGAATTTACCTAAATAACCTGAATCCCACTCATCGAACCATTCAGAACAAGCACCCTTCATAGCAGCGAGCTCCTCTCTGACCACCATAGCCAAGTTTCTTTTGTATGGAAATTGGTAGATCAGGAGGGCTGGTGCATTTCTTGATCTCACCCAGGCATGGAACAAGTATCTGTTCAGAATATGCATTCAGATCCAGGAACTCCTAAGTCTGATCAAATGCGCACAGTCATTTTTTAAAGTTAGTCCTCTAGAATATGATTGTATGTAACTGAGCAAATTTGGCATTCTTTCTCATGGACACCCTTTCTGAAGAGCATTTTATTACACCACTGCAGAAATGGATGCAACACCAAAGTCAACACAGAATCAGACCCAGTCCATGTATTCACACTAACTTATTGCTGTTGTACCCTCTGGTGCTGCAAGGTTGCAGAAAGAGGCTTTCTTGCTCCTTGTTGCTGCTGGGGACCTTCCTGGCTCCCTACACGATTCATGGATTAGGAACGTAGAAGAAATCTGCAGTTCTGTGCTGGGCATGTACTCTAACTGGAAATCAATGACTAACGTGGGAGGGCACCCTGATATTCATATAGTTCCACAGGAAATCTGTGGTTGCCACTACAAAACAAAACAAGCTCCACTGAAGTCAAAATATTACAGCAATATAAAACAAAACCAGGACCAAAAAAAAAAAAAAAGAAAGGGTAAGTTACCAAGAGCATTTATTCTGTCTTTTTACCCACACATAAGTCTTACCATAACTTCCATAATTCTGTCTCCTCTTCACGTTTTTCATATTTTATTCGTCACTTTATTTAATGAATTTTTTTTAATATCAATAGTTACTTGGTGTAACAGTTAGTTGCGATGTGTTGGAAAAAGATAGTTAAAAGGCAGTATAATGAAGGTTAGTAAACATGAGTAACAGGATGCAGTACTTTAAGGTGTAGCAAGTTATCTTAGTCTACTTTAAGACTTTTTGTTCTTTTTTTTCAAATAGCTGTGTAAAGAATTAGACATAAGTGAAAAGAATAAGTGAAGTGAATAGAAATAAGCTTTCCATTTGAGAGAGACAAATTTAATTTTAGAAAATAAAGAGGAGAAAATATGTCCAATCTCATGTCTTAAAAACATTCAATAAAGATCATCTGTTATGTGGTTTTTTATAACTAGCTACAGGGAATCAAAAAACAGTGTCTTTGGTTTTGAAATTGAAATCCACAGGAAGAAATGGAGCTACTAATCTTAGAAATGGTAAAGCTATAGAGTGTAACTTCAGCTAGGCTGTCTCTCACCAACGTAAGAGAAATCCTCTGATATATATCACAGGGAGTAAAGTCCAGAAGTTGGAGTAATTCATTTTTGGTTGCTTGGTAACACTCTTAACAGCAAACCTTTTTTTTTTTTTTCCTGCCAAAATGCAAAATTAGTGACAAGTGGAGAGACAGAATACTGTGCTTGTAATGGACCACAATAGCAGCAGGAATTCCATTACACACAGAGGATTCTATTACGAGTGGAAAAGTGTCAGTCTGTAACAGGCGACTTGTAATTTAAACTGTTTCTCTGAATGATGGTGTGAAATTCTGAATATTCCATCTTAGATTAATAAATATAGGATGATGAGAATTGAGAGATACACATTGATACTGTTAATTTTTGGAGATGTATGGGTGACAGTCTGTTAATAATACATTATGAAATTAATGTAGCATTAAGAAGATAACAGAGCTGAAAAATTTTAGAATGCCTACATGTCAATGTAAGAACAATGCTACCTGATTACTGCTATCACTGACATATTTGTCATGGGCAGAAACAGTCTTTAATTAACAAAAATAAACCTAATAAAATAAAGCTGATTACAGGATTCTTTACCTTATACTGAAATATAGCACTGAAACTCAGGAACACTATAGTATGAGATAAAAAAGTGGTCCTTTTGAACAGAACCTAATATCACTTTAGGAAATCTTGGAGTAGCACTTTTTTATCTACTATTACATGTTTATAATGGGGCCTAAGTGATATAGAGACTTGTGCTGGTTTGGATCATTCTGTGAGAGCAGTTAGAAAAAAATTAAAAGAACTACAGATAGAGACTATTTTCTTCTATCCGAACAAACAAATAAGCTGTGCCAATATTGCACTTGTAAACAGACAAAAGAAAACATTGCTTGAATCCTCATAAATTGAAAATAGTACACGGTTCCCAAAAAATACAATTGATTTGCGTAATAAGTCTCAATCTGATTTGCCTCAAGCACTTCCAGAGATGGCATTAAAAGTAAATATAATTTAAAGTCAATATAAAAAGGTGGCTCAGATATTAAGCCTAGCATTATAAGCAAGACATTACTCTTTACTATGGCTCATTGTAAAAGAGGAGCAAAGAAACTGCTAGGGATTTGCTTCTCAAGCTGCTCAATTTAGGATGTCAGAGAGATCTCCTATTTACTATAGCAGTGTTTCCAAACTTCATAGAAATTGCATAGAGTATCCCCACCACAACCAGGAATAACAGCAGCAGCGATAATAACTTCAGCTATTACTTGCAAATCCACATTTGCATGCAGCTCCTTGCACGTCCTCCTGTCACACACACTATCGGAGATCCCAGAAGTAGGATCACAACTCCACGAGTCCCACTGCCTTAGCCCTCCCACCACATTCTGCCATTCAGGCCAACAAAAGACCTAACTCCATCCATTCAGCCCCCCTAGCCAAAACTCATCAAGGCCATGTTTCCACTGAGATTCTTGTCATCTCCAGCAGATAGGCAATTAGCATGAGAAATATTATCTGCCTGCATTTGGTTGCTTGGCTAAGTCACAGGAAACAAAATGAAAAGAGAGGGCAGGGGAGAGGGCAGGGGAGAGGGCAGGGGAGGGTTTATTTATCAAATAAACCCCAGTTTATTTGATGTTCTTATCTGCTACTCAAACGACATCTTACTAGGCAGCTGGAATAACGTACTCTATGGTGCTCTAATTATACTCTTACAACAGTTCAAAAGAGATGATAAAAGTGAAGGTATTACATAAGAAAAACTAGAGTGTACAACAGGTTACAAAAATAGAATTCCTTTATGGTTAGCAGCAGCCTGATCTGACTCACAAGGTGCTAAGTAGGTAAGTCTTCACAAAAAAAAAAAAAAAAAGAAAAAAGACCAACTAGTCTCAAATGAAGCTGCCTCTGCATTAACAGCACGATAAGAATGGCACAAGCTCATTGAAGCTGCCTGAGATTCATTTCTTGATGCACAGTCCAACAGGTAAGTTTCAACAATTTATTAGGCATATAAACAAAAATTCAAGATGTTTATATGTCCCTAATAAATATTAACTCAACTCTTTACCTTCCAGCCCAAATTTTTACATTTTCTAATTTTTTCCAATTTAATCTAGTTCACATAAGAAGAAAAATAATTTTCATCTACCTATATAACATATTCTTCCAGATACAGTAAGTAGCATCACAACAATGAAAACAGAATCATATGGCAGATTAGGTCTCCATGCTGCCAGATGAACTGGTCATCATCACGCATAACCTCTTTCCTCCTATCTTCTGTCCATTATTACCTCCACCTTCTGCTCTAAAACCTTTTGCCTTTTCTATGAGTGCAGCTCCCCTCAGTTTCTCCCTTCTAGTTGTATAATAGGTGAAGCAGCTTGGTAGCTCAAAGGTCTGCAGATACTAATTCCCACCAGAGAGGCCGCAGCACAGAAAAGGAGCGAAAGGGAATCCGCATGATAACTACAGGCTACAGCACTAGGGTAAATACATTCATTTCTGCTGTTTCCCTACTGTATCATCCCAAATTAGGTGCTGTCCTCAGTAGAATGAGGAAGAATAGGCAAAAATGTGATATGAGTTCCAGAAAAACTGGCAACTAACTTCAAGGATTGCACCTTGCACTGTGCAAAACAGAAATAAAACCAGTTATTTTTAGTTTCTTCTGTAAGGGTATTTTCGTATCCTTTTATACTCACTAATTTTATTAAACTACATAAGTTAGACTGTTTTAAAAGAAACTTGCAGAAGTTGATCTGTGGATATTTCTAAGAGAGGGATTCATGCACATATTAGTAAGGCTGCAAAAAATCTTGAATCAGCTCTGAATCAGTGACTTAATAAATTAATTCCTTATAAAGAGGTAATCTTTCTTGACTGTGCTATCCTGAGGTGCTCTATTAGTTATTCAATGCAGGCTCAAATTTTAATTTTCCAGTGACTGTCCTTGCATTTAATACAAATGAAACAGTCTTCACAGTCTATTAATCATAGGCCCAATTACAAGAAAGCTCTAATTAGCTATGTCTAAGTGTACCTATCAGGTTATTAAGTTAATTAAGAGACATTCTATCTTGCTCTGTAATTGATAACAGTAACTACAGAACAATCACAGGTTTTATTTTTCACGATATAGACTTCTACAGACTATGGTACAGTGGGCAGAGATTTTGGCTCTATTATGCTATCATTTCATGGTTTAAATTAGATGTTTGAAGCAAGCAGAGTGAACTGCCCTCAACAGATGCCTGTCTCTCTCCTGACCAAATAAAGAGACTAGATGACTTAGCTTAGACTACAAGGTCTGGGTGGTATTTAGTTCAAAACTGAAACAATTAAATATAGGAGTCTTCACACAGATGTCAACAGTGATCCAATCAATGAAGTCAATGGAGCCTAGAGAGCTGCTCAGTTGACTAGTGAATGTTTGTCCACGTAGGGTATGCAGAATTGCTCTCCAGGCTCCACCGACTGTGTTGACTAGACATCCATTGACCATAGGATCATCCATAGCATCCATAGGAGCTTAAACACTAGAATACAGGCAGACATCTAAATTTAGGTTTGCTGTTCACTTCATACAGGCTGTGTGAACAAAGATGATGTACAATATGTAAAATAGAGTGAATAACTGTGTAAGGAAAAGAAGTTTAATAGAGAAATTGCCACCTCTTGAATTCATTTCCGATTTATGCAGTAATAGCCCAAGGAAACTGAAGAAAAATATTTATCAATTTTTAATTCACAATGGCGAAAAGAAAAGTTTCCAATTCTGAAATGAGAACAGATAGACAAAAAGAACAAACCGGCTCTACCCCAAAAAATATATTCTGTGACAATGAAAAGAAAAATATCACTATCTTTATTTCAGAAAGTAGCTAGACTTTAAATCTCCTTGAGAAATCAGAATTAAAAGAAGAAATTCACATTGCAAAATATGTTCAGAATGGACTTCCAGCAATTCTAAGTGTTCATGAAATTATCATCACTGTTCCTCTCTATGAAATAAATTATTCAAAACAAAACAAATCTCTATATAAACACTGCTCATGTTCCTGTGCTACACTACTTGTTGCAAACTAATCAAGAGGCAGAAAACAAGTCGGGAGCAAACCTCCAAAGGATTTCTAGTTCTGTTCAGATTCAGTGTCTGTGAAAACATTCAGACATTTACCTGGAATTGACTAAAAACTATTCAAACAAACTCTTCCTTCATTCAAATCTCCAACATTACCCTTTCCTGCCATTTTAGCCCTAGCTGTGCAGCTAAATTTAATGTCACAAAACTGCAGTACATATTATGGCACATATCCTGCAAAGAAATTACTTTAGAAGTAAAACTAAAGAGAAAGTACAAAGCTGATGCTATGGCCCTCAGAATTCTCGTGCAAACAAAATTCCCCCAAAGGCGATGCTGATAAGTAAATCCACAATATGGAACTAGCAGTAATGGCTTCAGACATAGGATACTACCATTCTCAGTCTTAAACTGACTTTTTTGTATCTCAAATCAGGGTGCATCACCAGCAAAACTCAGACAGAAGAAGGAAGTCTACCGAATGTAGAAAATGGTAGGGACATTGTCAGAGTGTGCAGGGATGCAACAAGGAAGGCTAAGGCCCATTGGGAATTAAATCTGGCACGGGACGTCAAGGACAACAAGAAGGGCTTCTTCAAATGCATCAACAGCAAAAGGAAGACTAGGGGAAATGAGGGCCCGCTGCTGAATGGGGTGGGTGCCCTGATAACGAAGGATACAGAGAAGGCAGAGTTGCTGAATGCCTCCTTTGCTTCAGCCTTTACTGCTAAGGCCAGCCCTCAGGAATCCCAGGCCCTGGGGACAAGACAGAAAATCTGGAGAAAGGAAGACCTTCCCTTGGTTGAGGAGGATCAGGTTAGAGATCATTTGGGCAAACCTGACAGCCACAAATCCATGGGCCCCGATGGGATGCACTCACAAGTGCTGAGGGAGCTGGCAGATGTCATTGCTAGGCCGCTCTCCATCATCTTGGAAAGGTCAGGGAGATCAGGAGAGGTGCCTGAGGACTGGAAGAAAACCAGCGTCACTCCAGTCTTCCAAAAGGGCAAGGAGGAGGAGGCAGGGAACTACAGGCCCGTCAGCCTCACCTCCATCCCTGGGGAGGTGATGGAACAGCTCCTCCTGGAGGTCCTCACCAAGCGTGTGGAGGACAAGGTGGTGATGAGGAGTGGTCAGCACGGATTCACCAAAGGCAAATCATGCTTCACCAACCTGACAGCCTTCTGCAATGGGATGACACTGGCTGGGTAGAGGAGGGCAGAGCAGTGGATGTTGTCTGCCTGGACTTCAGCAAGGCTTTGGACACTGTCTCCCATCACAGCCTCCTAGGCAAGCTCAGGAGGTGCGGGTTAGATGAGTGGACGGTGAGGTGGTTTGAGAAGTGGCTGGATGGCCAAGCCCAGAGGGCTGTGATCAGTGGCACAGAGTCTAGTTGGAGGCCTGTAGGTAGTGGTGTCCCCCAGGGGTCAGTCCTGGGTCCACTCTTGTTCAATGTATTCATCAGTGACATGGATGAAGGGACAGAGTGCACCCTCAGCAAGTCTGCTGATGATCCAAAACTGGGGGGAGTGGCTGACACACCAGAAGGCTGTGCTGCCATTCAGAGGGACCTGGAGAGGCTGGAGAGCTGGGTGGAGAGGAACCTCCTGAAGTTCAACAGACAAGGGCAGGGTCCTGCACCTGGGAAGGAACAACCCCATGCAGCAGTACCGGCTGGGGGTTGACCTGCTGGAAAGCAGCTCTGCAGAGAAGGACCTGGGAGTCCTGGTGGACAACAAGTTGACCATGAGCCAGCAATGTGCCCTTGTGGCCTGGAAGGCCAGCGGTATCCTGGGGTGCATTAGGCAGAGTGTTGCCAGCAGGTGGAGGGAGGTGATCCTGCCCCTCTCCTCAGCCCTGATGAGGCCTCGCCTGGAGTACTGTGTTCAGTGCTGGGCTCCCCAGTACAAGAGAGACGTGGCACTCCTGGAGAGAGTGCAGCGGAGGGCTACGAAGATGATGAGGGGACTGGAGCATCTGTCCTGTGAGGAAAGGCTGAGGGAGGTGGGCCTGTTCAGTCTGGAGAAGAGAAGACTGAGAAGGGGTCTGATCAATGTGTCCAAGTATGTGAAGGGAGGGTGTCAAGAGGATGGGGCCAGACTCTTGTCCGTGGTGCCCAGCAACAGGACCAGAGGCAGTGGGCACAAACTGAAGCAGAGGAAGTTCCGTCTGAACCTGAGGAGAAGCTTCTTGACTGTGAGGGTGACAGAGCACTGGCACAGGTTGCCCAGAGAGGTAGTGGAGTCTCCTTTCCTGGAGATATTCAAAACCCGCCTGGACGCAATCCTGTGCAATGTGCTCTAGAAGACCTTGCTTGATCAGGGGTGTGGGACTAGATGATCTCCAGAGGTGCCTTCCAACCTTGGCCATTTTGTGATAACAACTCGTAATACAGAAAACCGGTAAACTTTTGGTTCATACAATGAAAATAATAAGAGAATTCTGAAAAGAAACATTTTTTGAATAACTACCAGTCTTCCCTAACAGCTCATGTATTCCGTTAAATATCTGAAAGTTTCTTTGCCACTAGCTCAATTACAGCAGAACTATTTCTGGGGCTATGTTACTAACCTCACCTTTGGGGTGACTCTGGAGAGCAGAATGAAAAGTGTATTCTTTCCACTACAAACCCCTTGCAAATCATATGATACTTCTCCCAATTGGATGAGCTAGCCCTATCTGATACATACACAACTGTTATATGTAATGGTTGATGAGATATAAATCATTCAATCACACCTGGCAACTCAGGAACAAAAACTTTTTGCATAGATGAGGTATGGTGGAAAATTCTGAAGTTTCAGTGAGTAATCTCATGACAGTTTATCAGTCTCCGCTCTGCAGATCATACCATGAGCAATCTCTGCCTAAACCTCTTACTGTATTTTTGTGAATTTCTTTCCTCATATTTTATGTTTGGTATTTCAAATATCTTTGTCCCAGATGTATTATTACCCCTTTTGAATTCACAAAACAGCTTCAAACACCTTTGCTCTCTCGCTTTATTATCAAAAATTTTCTTTCTTCCACTCAATCATCTTAGACAAGAATGCTGTCAAAATAGAGGTCACTCATAACAACTTACTCTAAAATACTAACTACTTCATATTAGAAGAACAAAAGATTAAAGGTATATATCTCTCAGGTATGCTGTCAACAATTTCACTTTTTCTCCCACCATTTTTGAATCGCAAAGATTTTCTATGACAATTTACATTTCTTTCAGTAGTCCTATCTCTCTGCATAATACCACATATCTTTCTCAATACCACAGTTGAGGTGCCTACCATATCGTTACCTGAACTTTAATGATTTATCAAACAAGGGTAGCGCACTTTAAAGGAGAAACTCTGTGAGGTTTCCCTAAACCATTATTCAGAACTCTTCATCAACCTTCCACCCACTCTATCAACCAGTGGAAATTCTACCCTGAAGACAAAGCACTTCACAATTCATCCAAGAGAAAATGAAAACTATTGCTCTGGTTTCTGGAAGGTTTGTAGGATCTACATTGAAAGGAATATACTCACAGATAAAGGCTAGGAGAGGTTGTTACAACCTAGTTTGATTTCCTTAAATTACAGGCCATAAGACTTTACTCGCTGCTTGTCACTGCCTTTCCTAAAGCTTCTGATCAATTGAAGTGATCTTACTCCAATTTCAATGTCTAAGGTAATAGAAAAGCCACTTGTTCCACTTAATTCTATGACTCATTATTGGAAGTGTTAAAAAATTGCAGTTTATTTCCAGGGTAAGCTTTGCTGATACAGCTTCAACCTACCCAAAACAGATGGGTTTTTTGAGGGAGGGTTATACTAGGAACAAAGTAGTAGGTATCTTTTGTGGGTACCACTATAGTAACAGTTATTGAGGCTTTATAATTGGAAGTGAGAAGGATAAGTTTGTATTTGAAAAAACAAATAGTATATGAAGGATTGACTCAGTAAAAGACTTAAGCTTAGACTGTTTTTACACACGAGAAGTAAACGAGTATAAAGCTAGGTGCATGCTTAAAATGTCATGATGAATTAGATCACTGCCCTGTAACTAAATAATTTTATGTATTTCCTTCCAGGAGTTTATCCAAAAACATATTAGTCCTTTATTAAAATCTAACTGTATAAATGTTTGGAAGATGAAAAAAAAAAAAAGCCCTTCAATTGCATCCATTTCAAAACTGAGAAAATACACATTTTCAAAATGTATGCAATAACCAACCATTCCTGTCAGCTTTTTTTTTTTTTTTTTTTAACTGGATCACTAATTCAAGTAAAGTCCAAACACGTAAATAAAGTTTCAGGATTGAATTACATATTGGATATACTGCTGATAAATTACCAGAAGAAAAACTTACCAGAAGTACCTGTTACACATTTATCACCTCTAATGCTTTTTGCTGATTCCCATTTTCACAATTTAGGAAAATTAAACTGACTGATTTGCCAATCCTGAAAGAATATCATTAAGCAAGACATAATTTTATACTTTTTTCAACATGAGTTTCATTATTATATCTAAAAACACAGTACCAGAAGTATGACATTGATAAATTTGGTCTAGGTATTAAAAGTTCAAATTTCATATTAATTAAAATCCTAGTTTTCAACAAGTTACTCTTAATTTTCTCTGGCATAAGAAAGAACAGGACATAAGTCTGGAGTTTGGCTGCACCTCATGATCTGGTGCAACATTGGTGAAAGTCCACCTGAACTTCTCTCACGAGAAAGCTGCACACCAGTTGCCTGAAGCACTGTTGGTTCAATCAGCAAAGGAACAGGCATATCTATAGGACAGAAGGAACATTCCCTAATCCCCCTGCTTTCTTTACTTGCTGTTGCTCCAATAGCAGCATGGCCTTAAAGTAGGCATTCCCAGGCCAATTTTTAAAGCAAACTCTCTTAAGAGCCAGAGGTCCGATAACCTGTTGCTGTGCTCCCCTCTCCTCCATTTCACATGGCTCTCTACTACTCTTCCATCTCCTGGACACATATAGCATACACAGTTGAATAAGATTACATTTTTGCCTTGTGGATCATCACAAAGTACCTAGTAACAACATGAATCTAATACACCACTCTAATACACCACGAGAGTCACCATTCACGTGAACTTCTAGTTCTTAGTTGGCTAGATAACAACTCCTCACTACAGAATAGGATTTTCCGCTCTTAAGCGGAAAACATACATAGCTGGAAACACTAAATATATTCAATATGTTTCTTTAAATTATGGGTACATATGCAAAAAGGTGAAATACAGTCTTTGGTTTATGCATATATTAAAGGGAATGCATTCATTACCACTGCAATGGCTGGACAATTTAGGTAAATAACCACTCATTATTCATAATATGCAATCCAAACTCTTCCTATAAGCATAAAAACATTAATTCCTTCTGTTTGTGTAAAATATTTATATGCTGTAAAATTATGTTATCATAAATTTGATTGTATAGGCTGTGCTGTATCTTAGAAGTTACAAATGTGTATAGGTCATGAATTTCTCACGTAAGCTATTTATCAAGTTAATACAGTTTATACAGAACACACAGTGACTCTTAACATACATGAAACGCTGATGTTCAAAATGAACAATCTAAAATTTCTCCCCTTTGTATTTCATTATTCTAAATAACCACCAGTCAACATTCTTGTTGTATAACAAAAACTGATGATGAATAATCACATTAAAAAGGTCTAAGATTTTACTCAAACAGTCTTTTTTTGGTATAGTTGTATTGGAGGGAACAGAAAATGACAATATGGTATTTACATATCAACAATTAATATTAAAAAAGTAGGTTAAAATCAGCTTTCCTACAAGCTTTTTACATTTCTGTTTTAAAAACTACCAACTTTATGCAAAATCATGGTGTTGTGTGATGGAACCTGAGGTGGAAAACCAGCAGAGCTCTGCAGCTCTCTTTTCTGAACAAAGATTTCCTGAAGAACTTACTATGAGTACATTAATATTACATACCACAAGAAAGAAGAATACCCGACTGGTAACTACTTGGCAGCTACCAATATAGCAGAAAAGAAGGAAAGAAAATCACACTCAAGATTCACCAGTCAGCTCTGGGCACGTTTCAGAATCCTTCAATAAGCTCAGTCATGTAGCTTTGCCTACACAAAGCCATCAGACAGTCATTTGTCCAAAGAATAATTTACCAGAAGGCACGGGGAAAATTCCTAAATCTATTCTCATACATAAATGACAAAAGACAACAAAACAACAACAAAACAAATTAGTACAATATAACCACCATAAGTATATTAATATAAATACAATTATTTGAAAGTGCAAGTGTAAAACAAAACTCCAGGGTCATAGGCCTAAGGTTTGAAACAGTGAATCTTACTGGCCATCTCTCATATGTATGAATATATGCAGAGATTTTCAGTATTTAAGTAATTTGCGACTCTAGAAACACTGGAATGTCCACGGGGCAAATTTCAGCACACCTCTCCTGATGTCTTGGGTCATTTTGAGGCTGGCACCCAATTCAGACTTTGAACTAGAGTCTAAATCATTCTCACTTTGTACATAGAGGTATTTAGGTATTGGCTTTATCATACAAACAGTTTTGAAATTACCCATCAAATTAAAATACTAGAATCATAAACTGGCCTTACGTTTAGAATTAGAAATAATGTTTCTTTCCACTTCTATATACACACTCGTTCTTTAATGAAGCCCATTACAATAAACTTATATCTGAAGTACGAGCACAATCTAATGGATTATTATACTCTTTTTTTTTTTTTGGACTGGGTACCGTTTATTACAAAAGAGACCAAGTAAATCAGTTTAATTTTCAATTAAATCACTTAAAATTGAAGTTATAAGTTTTATTACCAGATTTCAAATAACAACATCCAAGGATTGCGGGGTTATACAAGTTTGCACTAGGGCCACTACAGGCCAATAAAAGATTTAATTATCTAAACTGAGAGTTAGGGGAAATTTAGTTACCCAAAAAACAGAATTCCATCCTCACAATCCCTGTAATAAAGATACCACTAGTTTGACCTAAAATTACTCCAAATACATAAATTGCAATTTGTAATAGAGTGAACTTTCGTAATCTGATATACCTAAGGAATTTTAGCCAAATGCTTCAATATCAAACAGAGCCAATCATGAAGTCGTCATCAGAAGTCAGGACTGCTTTTCCAAGGTACATGCCTGAAAAACTATGCTACAGGCTGGTGTCACTCTCCTGGGAGGTAGGAGATGCAAGTCTGATCCCTCCAAGGTGAGCAGAACACTGAAGTCAGGATCTCATAACTCCTTACCAAGGGAATAAAGGAGGGGTTCTGTGACCATCTCTTCTGACTGCATTTTTTTGTTGTTTTTTTAAGAAAAGGAGACTATTATCAGTGTTTTTTTAAAAAGATAGCAGCGTTCAGTCTTCAAGAGAGGATTCAGGGCTCTTAAATCTGAGCAAATTGGTCCTTTGCCTACCTAGATAGGGTTTTGGATGGTGCTTTGTGATATAATACTTATTTGTTCATGACATTTATTAACTTGTTCTAAATAGTTCCTAATTGTTCTGTGAACTGCAGAGGGATATTAGCATCTCATGCAGGGTTCTGAATTACACTCTAATGCAGACACCAAAAAATCTGGAATTACTACACAAAACTAAGTCCTTTACATAATTTATATCAGTTTGCTATATGATCAAAGATCATACGATATTGATATGATAAGATCAACATATCACCACTACAGGAGACTTTTTAACGGAATTCATTACCAGCATCACTGGTACAACATCCACTACTCTGCCAGACAGGTACAGCCACGTGTGCAGCAGCTATACTCGACAGTATCACGGAGAGGAAGGAACAGCTTCTATGCACATATTCACCACATCTGCAATACTTGCGGTCTGGTCACAAATTTTATCAAGACTGTCCTAGCTCATGCCTGAAAAAAGTGGAGATACACATCTCCTCCTTCAGTGCTAGAGCTCTAATAAGACCTAGCACTGGATACACTGGATCGTTTATCTGCTATCCTATCCAGCACCATAGGGGCTTTATTTTCTAATACGATTTAGCAGTCTGGACTCAAGATGCCCTGAACATATGATTACTCTTTATCCAAACATTTACCTCTGAAGACTGGTTCCAATATTCCATTTTTAAAAGAGCAATGGTTTCCTAACGTTTTTACTAATCAGATCCAGGCAAACCTGCCAATAGGAACTGCTTCTTAAAATGTCTGAAAATAAATAATGCTTTTCCCATTGGATACAAAAAACAATTAGGCTCTGGAGGATTCAGAATGCTTGGTAATGAGATACTACGAAAACAAACACTAGTAAATGTAATGAGATACGTGGGGAGAAATGCTATGAAGCGTAACGTAAATAACAACACTGAATAGGCAGCGTTGCACTGAATGAAATTGCAGGTGGAAAATACCCATGAGCATTTGGTTAGCATAAACAAAAGTCTGTATCTTTGCTGCACACAAAGGTATGGCGATCTCACTTACAGGAAAAGAGCAGCAAGAATGATACAGGACTTCAGTTTTCTGAATAGGATTGGACTCATACAGATTAGCTTGAGCTTCTCAAAGTTGAAGATCTGTTAAATACAGATTTTAAATTTTGAAGATTTACAGAACATTTAAATCTCAATTAAAGTTGTAATAACACAAAAAAAAACACAGAATGTTGGTTTTACATGGCCAATAGAGGATCTTCTGTCCATGTAATAAAATCTTTGGATGTAAACAGTTGTGGAGATTAGACGCTCAGGTGCTGGAGAAGATAATGGCATCTAAAAGAGATCAACAATTGTTGGCAACACTCAGTCTAACTGAAAGTTTTATTCATACACTTCGAATAGATGAATAACTATTCAGATATGCATCTTAATTTCCTATTATTTACCTGTGAGAAATTGACTTGGTCTCATGAGACTTTAACCAATGTTGTAGTCAGCTTTTAAATAGAACTGCATGTTTACTATGCCCTGATGCAAGAGAAGTTTCTGAACTGGAAAGGTCAGAATTTGTTGCCATAGGAAAATCTGGAAATTCATTTTTACCACAACAAAATACAAGGGGTGCTTTCATATCTGCAAAATTTACGTATTGCGTACGTGGCTGGAAATCTTTAAATAAGACTGAGTATTGATCAAGTTAGTTTTAATATAGCATGTTAAGAATAGGAAAGGTTATTTTCTGTATCAGCAGTTACTTGACTAACTTAAAGCTACTTGCATCCTTTTTTTCTCCACAGTAAAGGTCATGCCGATTTGCCTTTTAAAGGTAATGAAAGATATACAGTCTCTTGTCAGAATACTCACCAAAGCCATTGAAGAATATTTGCAGGCAAGATATGTGATAGTTCTCAAATGCCTATGAGAACAGACAGTCATGTTGAGTTTGGTTCTACATAACTCATACTATGTGCAAAAGGCTAATAAAAAAAAATCTCTTCACTTACTATTTTAAGTAACACTTTTACAGCAGCAGTTATTTTAACTTATCCGTTGGCATTCATTACCAAATTGTTTACTTTTTTTTTTTTTTTTTTTTTTACAGCCATGGGGACCTTCCAGCATTTTATGTACTACCATGTATTATATGCTACCATGTGGTACCAGCTAGCGTCGTATTTCTGTTGGGTATCAATGTACCTGCATTTATCTTCAGCCCCAGTTGGGAATACATGTTAATAATTCCAGCTCAATCTGAAATAAAATCCACCTGTGATTGCTTCCACATGCACTTTTGATACCCATCAGTTAAGCTGGAATACGTGTACAGTTTTCTCTATTAGCAAGTGAGAAGACAGAGAAACTGCTTTAATGGTATCTTTGTTTTCTTAATATTATTTTTAAAGTTCTGACAGATTACTAACATTTTCTGCCTTCATGGATAATCTCTTCATTTCAAGCCAAACTAAAATAAGATACTTTTTCTGCTCAAAGCAGAGAGACTTCTGAAAATGAATATCCCATCATATTCAAACTAAAAAACAAACTGAAGATTGGGTACAGCTATAGACAGAGAAAAAGCCACACAGATGTCCATTTTGACCTAAACAGTGCAGGCTTGAAGTATTCAGGTTTAGAGTACAACATGAACAATTAAGAATCAGGTATGAGAGATGCAGAACCAGAAATGCGAAGGAAAGGAAATGTTAACCCTGAGCCTGGAGTCGTCAGTGTACCATTCTCCCTCAGCCACCCTTCCAAAGTTCCCAAATCGAACCTTCCAGGGTTCCCAAACTGGTTCCCACTGGCACTACCAGGTTCATTGCTCTGCCTGAGGCCTGCGGAGCTGCAAACAGTTGCTCTCTCATGCCTCTGTCTCTGTTCGCAAATGGCCCAGTATTGTAGAACAATCCCCAAACCATGCTCTTGCATTCTCCTGAAAAAGCAGGCACTTCGCTGTCAAGGTTTGAGTACACACAGATCTGGCAAGTTTAAGGCTAGAACCCTACAGAATAGATGGTCTACTGAAGATGAACAGCAAGCTGCCTAATTGACTAGTCCTACAAAAAAAAAACTAGAGCTGCAAAGCAGGCACCCAGCTTATCTTCTGAAAAATGCAAGCACATGCTACTGTTCCTCCAAGATCCCATCACCATATTTATTTGCTTACCTCATCTACCTGCTCTGTGCTGCCTTGAAACAAAACTCTAAAATCCTTGGGCAAGAGTTCTCTTCTGTAACGTGTCTGAACAATTCCTAGCCCAAGATGGTACCTTTTCCTTGTTGAAGCTCCAGCAGCTGAAAATACAACATCAAGATAGTGGAGTTCTTCACCGCTGTATATTTAGTTTTATATAGGAAGGAAAACCTACTACATTCCTATTGCACAACTGAAAACACACCCAGAGAAAGCCACCATTATATTCCCTAAAAGGCATGATAACACAAGAATGGCAGGCATAACTCAGCAGCCACATTAAGGACAGCACTGATGTCTAAGTAATCTTTCATTTTGTTCATATAAGAAATATTATGTTTTATTTTAATCCTGGAAGGTTCAGTTTGAACACTTGTATCAGCACAGTCTTCCATTAAAGTAATCATCTTACTTCCATATCCAAACATCAATTCTCTTTGCCAAAGCACAATTAAAACATCTTGCATGCAACCGTTCTTTGAACTAATTTTTGACCCAGGTTTGGCTACCGGAATCAGAGTCAAAAAATACCTCTAACCAGCACTATATTCCATTTATATAAGTGATGCTACAAATCACAGAGAGATCTAATGATTGTCATCAAAGGAGACAGAAGATAGGCCTATTACCTCACCCCTGCTGTTCAGACTCAGCATACTGCAAAGCATGTTTCTCTTTCTCTGGAGCATCACGTGGAAGAGCAGATCCTCATATAACTTCTCAGGAGAAAGAAAGAGTGAAAGAATTGCCTCAGACAAGACACTTCCTCCTCAGGACTAGATGTCCCATGATTACACCCAGAAAAGAGTGCCCCAGAAAATGACTCCTCTCTTCAGCAAAAAAGAGAACCCATGCGAAAGAACAGTTTATCTGTTGTATTCTACACAGGAAAACATCAAACTTTGCTGACAACACACGATGGACACTGCCAGGCATAGCTTTAACAGAAGAGATTGCCCAATGGCAAATGCTTGTTATAAGCACTCAGCACTGTAAACCACCTGAACACTTGCTGCAGACTCCTCTTCAGGCTGGGATTCTATTTGTCCCTGGTTTACAACTGCACGTAACTAAGTTCTGTCCTCTTCGTTTTCCACTTGGATAAATTTCTTGTTTGTTTGCTTCAAATCTTACTTCCTATGGTAAAAAAAATTAAGCTTCAAAGTAAAAAAAAAAAAAAAAATCAGTTAGGTTTATAAACTGCTCACACAAACTTACTTTGCTTCACTTTTTTATATTTAACACAGTAATCTCTTATTACTTCTAAAACACATTCTATAACATTCATACAATTTGAAGGAACTGTGTTTTTCAACAAGAACAAAAAAAAAAAATTTCTGCCCAGATTTAATTTGCACATTGCTGCTCAACTCACTACCTACCAAAAATGATTACTATAAATTTCATTTTCTTAGACCTACTCTCATCTGCTCAGCAGCATGTCATTACAAAGGAATTTGAAGTGGTATACATTGCATCCTAAGCACACAAAAAGTGCATACAAAGACATTAACATACAAGTGACCCAACTATTGCTGATCAGCTGATTTTATCTTTTTCCTTTTTACCTCTTGGTATATCACCAGCACTTCACGACTCACATACTGAAATGACATTCACTGAGATCTAGATTTGTATATAAAGCTACTGGAAAAAAGATGAAGCATGTAAATAGTTTTATCTTCATGATTTTTCTTGTGGATTACTCATGATTTGAGCCTGCAAGTAACTTCTGAATGGAACAAGTCTTTACAGATCTTCACCTAAATAAGTAATGTGAAAAATTTCGCTCACACTAGCTTTAAAGAACAGTTGAAAACTGAGAACTATGTCAATACTGAGCTACAAGAAGTCTCTCAAATAAGAGGATGTTGTTTGGCCTTCAGGAGAGCAAGCACATTGGCTGCACAGGCTGAAGGCTGACACCATATCATGCCCACAGATAAAGTAAATCAGAGATAACGCAGACAGCTAAATAAATATCCGCTTACATAAGCGGGATGTACTTTCCACTCTCTAAGTTATAGGTTAACTAGGCTACATATATGACAGCAATATTAAAGCAATACTTATTCTATGCAAAATGCAAGTATGAAATATGGGGGGAAAAAAAGAATATAGGGCCCTGTAATAAAAATGTAAGTTAATGAATAAATATTTTTGATAGGAGAAAAAAATTGCAATAAAAATCAAAAACTATTTTAAAAGAGGTCATCATAAATAGTAAGTCCTAATATTTGAATCACATGGATTCACCTTTTAAAATCACTTTCCTGCCCAAGCAAAGTAGCATTAGCATATAAACAAAACTAGTACATTTCCAAAGTGTCATTTGCACCTTTGAGTATCCTCCAGGTAAACTGTCAGAGATATTTAGGCAGCATGCCCTCACTAAGCTACATAGAACAGTAACTGGTACATCCGTGAGCCGTCCTCTGGATTAGGTTCTAAAACAAAAGACTAAAGGAGCATATTCTCCAAGAAAGCTACAGCCTTAAGTGATGCTTTATTCACGTCTTTAAACAAGTATTAGTGTACTAACAATTGAGGACTTTCAATTGCTAGTGAAAGTGACTTGGGGAGAGGAGGGTAGTTGAACAGTACTTTTAACTGTAGACAAGTTCATTATCTCACATCTGGTATTTCTACCATCAAGACTGCAATGACTTTGGCCGCTAGCACTCCCTTCATTTCTACAGAGATCTATTTACTGACGAAGGTAATTTTATAGACACTCTAGGCTTTTGGGATGTAGGGCTGTTTTTAATACCAGTCAAAGCATTGTTAACTTCATTTTCTAACTCTCTTTATTAAGAAAACAGTGCCTGCAAAACACTAGCGTATATTTTTGCTTGTTTGTTTCTGACACAACAAAGTAAGTTCCCAGCCCTGACAGTGATTGTCCAATTAAAGCTTCCTGATGATTTGATTGCTGTAATTTTAATGGAAGACCAAATCTGCCTGGTTAAAAGTTAAGGCCTTACTCTTGTAAATCTGGGCCTCATTGACTACACCAGAGCTTCCTGTGGGAACAGAACGTGCTCACATAGACTGCATTGCAGCCTTGAGACTTCCCAGTGTTCTAAATGGCCACACTAAGCTGGGGAGAAGGGAAGAGAAATCAATTTTTTAAAGTGTGTGGCAGCAATTAGTGGGATTAATAGCACTACCAGGCATTGAGGCAGCACAAAGAAAGAACAGGAAGCATAAGTGCCATAATGAGCTCAGGGCCTTGCTGTGAAAACTCCTAAACCATATGAAAACTGTGAGAACCAGAGCAGTTTGCAGACTCGTGCTGATAAACAAGACAGACAAAGGAAAGAGAAACACAAGCACAGAATAATACATCTAAGCAATGCAGCAGGATATCAGTAGCAGAAGCAGGAACAGAAGTCAGATAACCAATCAACCACCAGTCAGGACGCTGGCTACTGTATATTCTATTTATCGACCTCTTAAGCTTTTCTGCAGTATTTAAGTAAATGTTGAGTTGATCTTCATTTTGATCAACTTCATTCTTCTAATCTTTTTTCTTTTATCATAGGGAAACACAGAAGAAAATAAATTCTCTTCAGTTTCTTATTTACCTTTGTTCCTTTTTCTCCTCTATCTCTCTCAGGTATACTTGCTTCACAGGATAAGAAGTCTAGATTAAATCTGTTGCCCAGGCAATTTTGTCTTCTCTTTGTGTATCCTCGCTTTCCTCTGTACTGGTAAGTCTGCGTTCAGCCCCAGTCTGATAGCTTCACTGTCTTACATATTGTAGTAGACTGTACCTACAGGCATTATTCTGAACTAAGGTGCTCTTAGGAAGAGCTTAGAAGGAGCTCCAAAATAGAGTTCTTTTCTGGGGGCTCTACATCATGCACTTTACACTGAGTGAGTTGTAGCTTGCCTTCTCTTCATGGTTAGTCACATGCAGAGTTGATCCTCAGAGTAATTATGGGTAGCGTTTCATGATAGCAGACGCAGAGGAATCTGCCCCTGCTAAAAACACGTTACTGTCCTCAGCCTATGCTTCCCTGGATGTGCCCTCTTTGCTCTCATTAGAGCAGTAAGGACAAGAACCTGTAAAATATTTAGGAAGATACGTACCCAAGTTACATTGGGTGGATCAAGCATGTCACGCCCACACGCGCGGTTAAAACAATGTGGCTGAATAGGAACATACAGCACCTACTGCATTTCTACAGGACCATTGCACAGCACACATGGGATTCTCAAGTGTGTCCTGATGCTTCAGAGCGCCTACATACATGGCATGCACACTTGTGCACACACTCAAATATTTCAGTCTGAGAAATCCCAGGAGTCCCAGTTACATAAATCCAGTAATCTTGTCCTCTCCCACTCTTTTCTTCTTCTTCAAATTAAACTCTAGCCTTATCTACACCCTTGCCCCGAAATTCTATCTCTGTCTACAAAACTGTCAAAGAATCCATCTCATTATTTCTTCCTTACCTGCTTATCCATAATTGCTTGCATATGTTCTATCCTAAGGTTATCTCCAGATGAAATTATCCTTCCTTTTCAATTTTTGAATCATCTCCCAAAGCTTCAGAAGAGCCATCTTAACTTACTTAGACTTCTAGGAAGAATTCTGCTATCAACAATATAGAGCAAGTTTTTTTCTGCATTAGTGCACCAGAAAAACATGGAACTTAAATATCATTCAGGTTTTCTTTCTTTGAGATGGTTATCTGACCAGAGAAATCCTTCACAATCATCAGTTTACCCCTCTACTCGCACAAATGTCACAACAGATGCATACCTTCCAATGGAGTACAACACAACCTGTGATGGAGGAGTTTGTGTCACAGCAGCTGATGTTAATAGTAGTTATAAGCACACCTTTAACTGCCTGGAAAAATATATACTCAAGCAGTATGGCCAAGATCAATTATTAGAAGTATGAATCAGGCACTGCAGAACATGTGCATTTCTTTAGATGATAAAAAGTCGTAATTTCTTGTATTTGCTCTGTATTTCTCATCCTTCAGCTATGCTTTCAGCAACCACAAGCACTGGAATCTTACTTTAAAAAAGGAAAGAAGAGATTCCAGGTAACCATTTGGCTCTAGGGACCGAGATTATAAGCAAAAAATAGAAAAATAATGTCTTGGTAACGTAGCATTAATCTTTATCATCTCATCCCTTTCCATTTCCTATCATTTCTCACTTTCACAATCAGTGCATTTGTGTTGTCCATTTCCTCCTAATCCATTAGGTCATATACTCTAAATTATTAAATTCCCTCTGCTGCTGTGGTTCTCTCACAGAAGAGACCAAGCTGAGCTCCATGACATTCCCTTCCCTTATGGGGAACTGCACCTTTAAAAGGCATGACCATAAGAAGCTAGCTTTAAGCTGCTTTTTCTATACAGAAAAAAGCAGCTGTTCTCCTCTCCTCTCCCTCATCCTCTGGCCACATACTTTCACTTTTTCTCCTGATCCCAGTGGGGTCATCAGACCACATGCCGAGCCACTGAGCTAAACCAACACAACACTCTTCACTTTTTTTTGCAGGATTCCTCTTCTTCTCTTTCAAGTCTCCAAACCGCATAATGGTAAGATCAGACAACCACCAGTGCTGGAACAAGAACAGCAGGAACAGGCAGCCACAGTTGAAGATGAGCAGCACCTGCAGCAACTGGCTGCAGCCTCAGAATCTGTGACTCTGAGTACTAAACCACCACAGCACCTGGAGTAAAACAAGCTACCAAGGGAGGAATGATCCAATTAAAAAGGCTCCAGCACAGCTGAAAGACCCAAACTCAATGACTCCTGTTCCAGAAAAGAGCTTCTCCAGAAACTAACAAAAGAGCTTGATAAGCTTTTTGTTCCAGCTACTATAGAGAAATCTAGTGACTGAATGGAGTGATTTCACTCACTGAATATTGCAAGGAGCTGGCAGAAAGAGGAGAGAGAAAGAATCCTTTGCGTAAATAGACAGCAAGGTAACAGTTTCCAGTCTCCATATGGACAGCAGTTTTGCAAGAGATGCCTGATGGAGAAGAGTCCTGTACATATTACGGATCAGCAAATTTATACATATTTTTTATTTTGTATGGGCACTTCCTATAATTGTAACACATTTTCCTCACATTGCTAGGTAAGGTTATGTTCAAAACTCAGATGTTTCACTGGAAAACAGAATAAATGCTTAGTACAAAGATAAAACTTTGATTTTTTTTTTTTAAACAGGCAAAGAAAACTGCCCAAAATAGCAGAAAAGCAAAACCAGAGATACAGTATAACTTTTGTCTGACAACTCTGCCTGAACACCTTTGGATGGAACTAAAACCTGATGTCCAGTGAAACAGAGTAGCCACAAGAGAAATTAACACAGGGTGGCATACAGGTACCTGACATAAAAGTTAAGGCATTAAAAGGTGTCTACTGCAAGCTTTTTAATAAGGATATTGTCCTTCATACTGAGAGCAAAAATGGATGTTTGGGTGGTCTTGTCAAAGACATAGGTGTGCTTTTCAAATCATCATGCTCTCCTTGTACATCCTGAAATTAAACTTACGAATTTCATTCCTCCTGTCAAATGGGCGCCGCTTTTCATTCAGTTTCAGTAAGTCTGAAGCAGCACAGTGCCTTCATCAAGAGGCCAACGTTTTCCTATAGCAACTGTATTTGAAAATAATCTTCCCTCTAGCAAGGTTGTAAGTGTTTCTCTGTTTCTGGTAGCAGAGAAGATATCCCTCCCTCATATTTCATGGCTAGGAGAACAAGAAAGATCTCCTGTATACAAGAGGGAGAATACTGCATACAGTAGATAATACTTCATTTTTATCTGGATAATACAGACATTAAGCGTTTTGGGCAGTCTTTGGTCCAGAAGTTGCCAAATATAAAAATGCCTGAAGCCATCTCTCAAGTTCAGAGATAGTATCTCCATTAACCTTCAATCATACAAAAAGCACATATGCTCCCTGAAAAAAAATCACATGACCAATCATAATGACTTATCAGTTCCTGCCTCTTTGTGTTTGGTGTCTGGGAATGGCCTCAGCAAAGCATGGTTATGCACAAAGTAAAAGGAGACTGAGGGTATACAGAGGGAATTTCCAAGTTCAGAATGGAACACAGATAAAAGGAGAATATGTTAGAATGCAACAATAGAAGAAAATTGATGAAAATAGCAAAAAATAGTGGAGATAATGAGGACACGAGATACACATTCGGCCCCTGGAGGACTGGACATTTAGTAAAAAGATGTAAGAATATAAACAAGACAGAAAATGGAAGGGAGCAAGTGGGAAGCAAAGACATGGGAAAAAAAGGAAAGAATATGATTACAGCTTCAAAATTAGAGGCGAGATGTAAAACAACGTGATATTAAGATGCTCTTGAATATTACTGTAACTCAGTTATTTAGTGCTTCCACTTGCAAGGTACCACTCTAAAAGAAACAAGCACTAATAACAGGCATCTCTTCTGCCACACTGTGTGTGCCCATTTAGCCAATCTGTAAACCACCAATACCATGCTGAAATAAAGAAGCTGACTAAGAAACCCACTTATTTTGTAACAGTACAGAAGTGCTCTGCATGCAGTAGAAATTCTGTTTAAGGTACTGGCTGCCTAAACCTTTCAGAACTGTATTCCACCTAGGAAGTACAAAAAATCCGAAAGACCGAGACTGTGCTGACTCTGGGGTATGGATAGCGTCTAGCGCGCTAGGAAAAGCATAAACCAGTAACAACAAAGAACACACACAAAAAAATTTGAAGACTGAGTTACAGCCATTAAGGTCATTTAATATTTGACATTTATATTTGTCCTTTGTAGCAAAAGATTGGATTAAACAAAAGAAACAAAAGAGCTTAGTTCGGGTTTACTTAATACCATACATTAAATATCATTTAAACTTGGAAGAGATATCATAATGTGGTAAAAAGAAAAATGAATAGTAGTAATGGGCTTATTTTGATTCAGATTGATTCATTACTACAGTCATTGTCACACAAAAATTCAAAACCATCATTGTTCCAGTGCATGTCCTGCAGCAAAAACCTTAGTGTCACGGCATTTTATTTTAATTTTAAACAGAAACATGTGTTAGCTCTAGACCTTAGCACAGAGCAGCGAGGCTCTGCTGGTACATGATGGTGAGCAATTCCGTTAAGAACTACCCCTCGGTTTCCCAGCTACACAGCGAGAAAATAGTGTTAAATTTAAAATGATGTAATGTTGCAAAATTCTGAGAGTAAGGTGAATAGGGCCGTTTAAAATCAGCATGTAAATAATTACACATATATCCATTTATACAAGCACTCAGTTGAACAGTTCAAGACACTTACTTTATTCCTTCCCAAAAAATGCACAATACCTCATTTTTACAAGAACAAGCAACAAAAAATAACCGTAAGAATTTACACAAATGGATTCATCTGCCTAAAAAAATCCACATTTGTTACAATACTTTCAAGGACAATTTTTTTTTATTGTGACCTAGTTATGCCTTCTGCTCCTTCTCTCAAGAAACAACTTAATTGTCAATGTGAGGGTTTAAAAACGTTGTAAGTTTATATAACAGAAGGAAACTACTACCCACCCTCCACATTTTAAGTTAATTTTATCATTCTATATTTAGATACAATACTTAAAATTTAATTACTACTACTCATTTGATAAAGAAATCAAGTCAAGGTCATATTATGTGTCTATACAAGCCATCCAAAAGCAATTTAAAAAAGGGCAATTTTAAAAAAACACCTATTTTCAGTGGCTTTTTGCCACTGTGGAAACAAGACTTATGTGATTATCATGAGTGTATCTGTAACCATGCACATGCACACCTGTACCTGTAATCTCCTTCACCATCCCTTTCCACTAATTTTTTCAAGCTTTAGCTAATTTCAGCCAAATTCCCAGAGCAGATTTCTCAAAAATGCATGTTCTTTCAACTGCTATGCAATTAAGTAGTCAGGTAGCAAGAACAAAACACATAATTCTTCTCACCCAGGAAAAAACTATTTTCTTAAGCCCAAATTCCACAAGGGAGAAGCATTCTGAATGTCCTATCCACAGGAAAATTTCACTCAACTTTTGCATCTTACTGGTCACCACAAAATCCCAGCAAAAAGTATAAAGCCAATGCTGATGGAACTGTTTGCTAATGGGAAAAAGTCTGTCTATAGTTTTCATTAGAGTTTTTCACTCTTTGTTTTGCCTTAAAGACAACTTTGCTAAGACAATCATCTGAATGCATAGCCAATACTCTGAAAAATCAAAGGATATGTCTGCATCTCAGAGCATTTTTTCCATTTTGCTTTCATTCCCCTTAAGCAGGTCTTTCACTTCAGTGCACATGAAAACTACCACAAAGTCCTACTGTAGCAGGCAACAAAAAAAGTCAAATCTTATTTATGATTCTGCACCCCCCACTGTGTAACATTGTGAGCCATTTCCAGATCACTGCTGGTTTGCACGTCCCCTTCATAAAACATTGGCTCCTCTGAAAGAAGGAATGCCAGGCTGAAGTAATGTGAATTAGTAGTACAACATTCACTTTGTACCTAAAATTACACTCATGAAGTACTGAAAAACTTTGTCTTTCAAAGGCTACTTCTAGTTGCCTGAAATTAAATGTTTCTCTGTATAAATTCACATGATCCAGAATAGACTCTTTCATGCTAGGAACAGAATCAAACCAATTAAGCATAGAACTAAAATAAAAAATAATTTGAGCAAGTCCAAAAGAAAACAATTCTGTAAGAGCATCAGTATGGTCTACCTCAAGGATATTATACTTTAAAACAACGTGATACTCTAAGAAATCTTGAACTGGTAACTGAGACGCTCAACTTGGCAGTCTCTGCCTCCTTGTATCTAAGAACTGAGGGCAAAGGTTGCTTCAAAAAATGATCCAAACTCCAAGATCCACACAAACTTTGACTAACTGACTCACAAGCCGTACTACAAATCCTGTTACTCACTGAACAGAGGCATTAAAATGTGTCCATGTTTACATTTATTTTTACAGTTAGAAACACAGTTATTTTGGTTAAATTATCTACAGGAAGTCAATGGATAATATAAGTGCATAATACTGTCTCATTTAGGAAAAAAAAACGCACACTAAATATAAAACACCTAGTTTCCTTTTATATTTAATTCAGGAATTTTGTCTGCTAAAAGGAAACGAGCTAACTCTGGTAGTATGAACTTAGTCTTTATTTTGTTCAAAATGAAAAATTATAGCTCTAAGCCCACATTTCATTGAGAATACAGTTCTCAAATAACCAGGGTTTTGGTGTGTTTATTTTCAGAAGAGTTGTTCTGGCTTTTTATAGCTCAAAGGAATTAGTTTTCTGGTTTGCGTGACAACAATATACCTGCTTTTTTTTTTTTTAGTTGCAGTTCTATAAATAAGAAAATTTTTTAAAAACTAAATTTATCTTGGAGCTCTTGAAAATGTATTGCAATATGTTCTTAAGACTGCTGATCCAGCTTTCAAATTCATAGAAAAAAAATTCCCCAGGAGCACAACTGGAGACAGAGAGGTACAAAAGCCTAGAAGTATAGATACTCACAGGCATCAGGATTATTCATTGAGATTATTAGTACAAGAAAGGAATTTGTTGGATTGGATGCTTGAAATGCAAAGTGGGTCAACACTTCACTCAGACAGAAATGAGTGGGTGCTGATTCTGAATACTCTGTCCCAGCCAATTTTAAGCACACACCTCCTGTTCATATTTCAGAAAGATGGAAAAAACAACAGTGAAGATTATTCTCAGAAATAATTCAAATTTAGAATTCCTGCTACATTCCAACAGTTCACGTAAAAAAAAAAAAAAAAAAAAAATCAGGTAGCACTATGCTGAGTACTGCCACAAAATCCCAGAAGAGAGGCGTTTGTAAAGGGCTTTCCTCAAATCTAAACTAGGTATCTAACAACAGTATTCTCAGACACGAGTAAACATTTACAGGAAGAAAACTAAGCTTTCAAAATTAAAATGAAGAAAAAAAAAAAAAAAAAGCCCTGCAAACCAGGATAAGCTAAGGAAGAGCCAGTCCATGAAAACTGACAGAGTTTAGAGGGTTGGCTTAAGACAATGTTACTGTCAGCACTACCAACACCTGCATGGCTTGGGGCATTCAGAAGTTGCCTGTAGGTTCACAAGGAATTTTAGCTGCAAAAAACGTTAGGCACCAGTAAGCTGAAATAGCAGCTAAATAAGAATTTTGAAAAATCATGATTTGAGGACCAACATTAAATGGGGAGAAATGGTGCTGAAGGATTTAGGTTGTCTTAAAATCTGTCTTGAAGTCCTAAAACTGACACAGTCTCAGATGTACAACTAATTCCCACTCACCTCCCTTCCCACCTTTAAGCCATAAATAAGAATTCAACTGCTAAAAACGTTTGTAGTCAAGTGAATCTGGGCATTACCTTTTATAGCTGGCTGGACAGGGCTTTCTATGATCTGTTAAGAGATACTGGTAGTCAGTAGGAGACCGATGCCTGCTGAGTCAGTTTGATAAGTTCATTAATTCTTTTTCAGAAGGTTACTCCTACCTTTCATTATAGAGAGATAGAAACAACTTTCTAACACAGGAAAGGCCTATAGACTTTTTGCATCTCACATGTCAGTACTTCTTTTGAATACTTTTATCTTTCTAATTGTTGTAAAAGAGAAAACAAGTGTCAAATCACACAAAACTTCGAAGTAGTAGTAAAACATACTCATCTCCATAAAGAGCATATGTCGAAGGTACAAAAGGTGAAGTCCCAAAGAACAGGTAGATGCTGCTGGCTAATGAAGCACAGAAAGCCCTAACAACGGTAAAACACGGAAACAAATACAGGACAGAAAGGAGAAAAGATACATTATCAGAAAAACTGCAAGCAACTGTAAACAGAATGACCAAGTAACAGCTAACAGCATCTACAGCTCTTGACTATAACACAGGGCAATTATACTTCATCAGAAAATAGCCTAGTATTCCTGCCATTAGCTTACTATGCCAGCATAAACATCTAAGGTATATAGTGCTAATTCCTCCTGATCACTTATCACTCATTTGTGCAGGTGTACAATACGATCTATTTATGCATCACCACTGCTGCCTTCTTCTTAAAAAGCCTCCACGTCCTTTCCTCGTTTTCTTTCTTGTGATTGCGCTCAGTTATCCACTATTATTTTATGCATTCCCTAAAATGTTGGTTTGAAGTATGTATTGAACAATTATAGTCTGCTCAGCAAATAACACTGCAGAAAATTGAATCCAAGTCTACTCTGTTCTGACTTGGTATTAGAAAACTAGTACTGCCTGCAAAAGGAGATGGCTGTCATCTATGACAACGGGTGATTCATTAGCATCAAAATTAGAAGCGGGGTAAACCTACCAGAAATATTGTGAAGACAATGCTAGCTGTTTCTGAATGAAAGCTGAAGCGCAGGTCTTTTTTCATGACGTGACAGAACTTTTACAGACATGGAAAACTGTTGTATTATTGAATATATCTGACTGTGAACATACGTTATTCCCGATATACAACAATTCCATATGTAACAGCAATACTAATATACAGTATAAGCTTCACCCTATGCATAGTCTTTGATCAATTCTCATAATCTTCAGAAACATTCCTCCCCCTTACTAAGGGCAACAAGATCAAGTACAAGTTGTAGCTCTCCAAAAAACTGTGATAACAAAAACCACATTACCAAAATGAAGTAAACATAACTAGATTTTAGGTAGAAGACGTAGCTATTTAGGAAGTGGAGACGATAAGAATTAAGATCCTTTTTCTCGTAGTGTTATGGATTAAACTAACTTTTGCCAGCTGCACAAATGTAACAGGCCTGTATCTTAAATTCACTCCCTATTATTGAGGTCTACATGAATACGGAACAAAAAATTCTTCCTTGTATACGGGAGCATGCTAACAACCCGTAGGCAGGCGACAAGGTTTAAGGGATGTGAAGAGCCTTCCACAGGCTCTTTATACCAAGATGAAATCCCTACATCGTTAGTGATTAGTGATATATTCAGTGATCCAAGAAATGCTACAACAAATAAAAAAATGAAGAGGTTGTAACTCCACTGTTGATGACTAAAGCATCCTACTATTTTATGAATAGAAATGAGCATCTTACACTATCAAGAAACTAGGTTAAAGGACAGTGATCCAGAACAGTGACGTTAGGTAAAGTTTGTCTGAATTTTTATGTGTAAAACTTGACTTGGGTCAATGAGAGATAATTCAGAAATGAGAGCTGTCAAAGGCCTAGCTCCTCAAGGACATCAAGACACTTAATTTGCATTGTAATAAACAGGAGTCAGTTAGCTATATAGCCCTAGCAACTGCACTGATTAAAATGAAGTCTTTTGTTCAGAAATTGAACCACACAAATGTTTCAATTTCTATGAAAACTGGAACCACAAAACTCACTAACTGTTCTCTCGTATCCACTTACAGTTCTATCAAATGGGGTCTTATTTATTTCAAAATGAAAATATCTAACACCTGTGATACTGAACCAACGTAACTGGTCATAACAACTTTGGTTCATGCAAAATGTAAAACTTGACCACTGGCAATTAGTTCTTTAACAAAATCTGAATCTTATTAGGGTTTGTAAACGACACTCAAAACATGTACTGAAGAGAAAGTATCCACCACACTATTTTCTTCAGTACAGATGAACCAGCAATACACATTTCGTATGTAGTAAGCTTGTCTGAGAACAAGCTAAACCCTGAAAAAAGGAGACAAGTCTTGGGATAATACTGCAGAGTATAATACATGTGCATTTAGATGTAAAAACAGTATTAGAAACAGGATGTTAGAATAGTAATAATCATGATTGCTCTAGTACGTTTTCAAATCGTAAGTGCTCATAGTTTATGCACAGAAATAGTCAGTAAAATATGCACATCTGTGCATCTTTGTAATACCAAGGAAAACCTAGAGCAAAAATACTGTTCTCAAGCGTATGATTGCAGACAAAAATTTTACAAGACATCATCGCCACAGACTTTTCGTAGGACAGATTTACTCCCAAGTGCCCAGCTCAGGGTTTGCCTTCCTGGCAACGAGGTGTTCGCTTCTCCCTTCTCGCTCGCCTCAGGTCTCGCCCACAGGGCCGTGGAGTACCCATCCCCCGGGTGTCACCGCTCAGCGCTGCCCGCGGCTGTCTCCCCAGAGACAGCGGGACCCGGGAGGGAGCATTACCTCTGCCTCACACCGTAGGGGAAGAGGAGCCACCACACCCCCCGCCGGCGCCGGGTCGCCGCCCCAGCACCGCGCCCGCAGCCCCCTGCCGCGCAGACAGCTGCGGAGCCGGCGGCCGGCACGGGGAGCGCCGCGGGGGCGCCTGCAGGCGCCGGCGGTGACTACGGCCGCGGGTGGGGGCGAGGAGCCTTGGGGGAGGCGGAGGGGCAGCACGTGTGTGGTGGGGAAACGAAGCCGGGCACAGCCACGGGCGCGCCGCGGGGCAGCGCTGATGCGGCGGGACAGGGTCGGGAAGGGGGCCAAGGAGCATCTGTGCGAGGGGGAGAAAGAGGGGGGGAACAGGGAGGTCCGACGTTCAGAGGGGTGGGGAAGAGGGACAGGAGGGCTAAAAGGGCATCTTTCCTCAGGAACATGAGCGGTATGAGGGCGGGGGAGGAGGGCAGCGAGTGCCGAAGTGCCCATGTGTGTAAGGTTCGCCCTCCCCTTCCCCGCTGGACACACGCCTGAGGGACCCTCAAACTCACCTGCGCCCTGCGCTCACCTGCCCTCCTGCGGGGGGCTTCCCCCGAGGCGGGGACCTGGGGTCCCCGTGGGGGCGCACCCCGCCCCCACCGCTGCCCTCCGTGGAGGAGCCGGCCGAGATGAGCGCACCTTACCTCGAAGAGGGGCCCGATCTTATTCTTCTCCAGGTAGGCTTGGATCCTGGTCTGCTGGTGAGACGCCATGAAGAGCTCCGGAGGTGGGGGCTGAGGCTCCTCTATCCCGGCGACGGCGGCTGCGGCCCCTCCGGCTGCTCCCGGCTTCACTCCCCCGCCGCCGAAGGGCTGCCACAGCAGGAGCGGGGGCAGGCGCGGTGGAGGGACGACAGCGCAAGTCCCGGGGACGGAGCTAACTCAGGTAACTGGGCGCAGCGGTGGGGGGAGCGAGGTGGGTGTGAATCGCCCGCTCAACTAAGCACAAGCCGGCGGCGGGCGGCAGGCTCTCCCCTCAGGCAGCAGCGGGCCGGCGCTGCCTGGAGCAGAGCATGGTGCAGGCAGGAGAAGAGCTGCCAAAGGCGGCCCCCGAGCTCCCTTCGTGCAGGGTTTTGTGTGTGTTTGTGTGTGTGTGTGTGTGTGCGTGTGCCTGGCAGCGCCTTGGTTACGGGAACAGCAGCGGCTCCTGCCGAGCTGCCGCCCTGGCGACAGCGCCGCCCCCGAAAGCCAATGGCCGGGGGGCTCCCGTCAGCGCGCGGCCCAGCGCCGCGGCCGGTGGCGCCCGTTAACGCCCGGGCTCCGGCGCGCAAAAGGCGGGAGCGGGGGGAAGGGGAAGGGGGAGGGGAGCGGGCGGGGGGGTGGCGGCGGCAGCTCTGCCTGCCTCCGTCTTTCCGCCGCCTTCCCCGCCTGCCTCCCCCCGGCGGAGCGGAGTCCCCGTTCTCTAGGGACACTGCCTGCTTGCCCGTAACCCCATGTGTCGCCCCCTCACTTCCTCCCTGAGGCTGAAAGTTGTCCGGGGGGGGGGGGGGGGCGGTGCCACGGGCCTGTCGGAGGGCGCCCGCCCGCCGTGAGGGGCCTCACAGGCGCACAACCCGTGGGGGTCTGGGGGGAGGCAGACGAGCGCTTCACAGCGCACGGGGAGTGTTGGCTGGGGCAATAGCCAGTGCTTTTCCTTCCCTCTTCATCATTTTGAAATCTTAAAACGCTGCCTCTCTAATGATGCTGATGAAATTCCCAATTAGAGGCATTGAGCAGCCTAATGCAAAAATTCAACTAGCTGTGGAGGTGTTCCCTGGTTGCAGGTTGAGTCCCCTACGGTAGCCACCGGCCCTCCTCCAAAACCCATTGGAGGAAATGAGAAATTTCCCGGCGGCTTCAGGGAAAAGCGAGTTAATGTCTGCACCAAGGAAGCAGTATTTATTCTTTCTCCACCTCCAGTAATTAGTTCCTCACCTTTTCTGGAAGCAGGGTCAGACCCATTTTTTTTTCCTCTTCAGAGACGAACAAACAAAAAGACGCTTCTCAGGATTTGACACTTCCGTTCTTCTGCAAGAACTGATTCCACTGTACCACAATTCCCCTCTTAAAATATCAAGAATAAAAGAAGGCACGTCTTAATTTTTCAGAAGACTTTTTAAAAAGCACAAAACAGCTTTGAAGAATACCCAGGTACTGGAAGCGTTCAGGACATCTGCTGAATCAGGCTGCCTGCTCCCAGTCAAGCAGTGCTCTGCAAATGCCTTTTCCGATTCAAATACCATTAGAGAAAAGGATGAATTTTGTCAGCAGTCAAAAGATCATGAGTTCTGCTCCCATAGCCATTGACTATTGTCAGTGTTTGACTTCAAAGCCCTGGTTACTGACCTAAACCTTACCCCCTACCTAGAAGGAGGTCAGGTGTAAGTCTGCATTGTAAAGACAGTTTGCAGTGCACCCCGTAAGCTAAGCTACAGCTCAGAGAATTTTGGAGTGGTTTGGCTGGAACACGCTCAGTTTCACTATTCATCCCAGGCTCAGTGAGGCAGAGTTTTTATTTTCTATAGTAGCTGCTATTTGGATTTTTAATACGTTCTTAGCAAGCCTTCTAATATTCATATCAGCTCAGAGTTTTAGGGTACAGTCTCCTGCAAAGTACAGCTGCTTTGCTTGATGCCACTAAAATAATGCAGTCCTAAGCTGGTTTAATCAGCCTAATGAGGATCATGCAATCATAAGGGTAATTGCCAGTGATGAAGGTTCTCTGTAGTGGCTCTAATGATTCCCATCGGATGAGGATGTTTTTCATTTCACAAATTTTACCAGAACTCCTACTACTCCAGGAGATAAAAGTCTCCCACTTTCCAGAATGATGCCTCTCTTCCATCATCCAAAAATTAGAGTGTATGTCTCTATAACCCCACACAAAGAAGAGGCTTTTCAAAGCAGCAGTATTTCTGGACCTGCTGGGACCTGACTGCACCAGGAGCTGCAGAGTATTACTGCTCTATATAGACCAATGAGAGGACTGAAAAAGGAAACAAGCCAATCAACAATACAAATATAAAACAACAGAACTTTTTAAGGGAGATTTTAAAGACAGCATAACTATCTGTGATTGCATGTTGTGCAGTTTAACTAGATACTAAGAGCTCAGTGTTAAAATCTCAGTTTTAAAGGTCTTTGAGGTGTTTTGTTTGTTTTTGTTTTGTTCCTTTCTGGAATCTGTTGTCATTTTTGTTTCCTATTTCTCTGGACCTTTTTTCCCCACTCCTAATCCTCACCCAGATATATAATCTAGACTTTCCAGTTGGTCTGAGGGATATGCTAACAAAGCTGCTGTGGGTGGGAAAGCTTCCAAGGCCAAAAGCACTTAGCTTTCTCAACAGACACACCCCATAATCCCACAGTTCCCATAATATTTAAGAGACAGGTTATCCATTGATATGGACTAGGCAGTACAGGGAGACAAGAACACAAACAGTTTCTTAGCAAAAGTGTGAAGAAGGGAACACACGTTATTATTTTATACTTGAAAGTCTCCAGTGGCTCTCTAACAAGAAAGATATCTGAATGCTAAAGTATGGGAGTGCCTGTGTCTCCTGCAGAGAGCATAGGCTCAGTAGTGTGATAGAGTATTTCCAAATAAGCACAGAGATCTGGGTATATCCCCTGTCTCCTCAGCTGTTATGGGGAAAACCTTTAAATTCAGATACTTTGAAAGACTTAGAAATTTGATATTAACATAGCTCTTTTAAAATAAACTTTCATTTTAACATTGAAGCATCACAGATTTTTAAAACCTCATGGATCATAAATACTGATAGGGACACATATAGCTTTATATTACTCTCAATAATCTTTTTGTATGAGCTACTGCACATTAAATTACTGTAGAACCCAACTATAAAATATTCTCCATTTTGTGCTGTCCTAAGATCCTTGCTTTATTTTGTAGATATTTTTCTTTAAAGCCAAACAACATTATTCATAGGAGTTTATTTGGATATAAAAACCATATACAGCACGCACATCTGTGTAACACTCTGAACTGTGGAAACAGAAATGGTTGCAGGAATTTGCACACAGGGGAGTAGTGAGGCATCATAAAAAGCAAAATGTATGCAAATTTCAAATTATATGCACCCCACAAAATAGAAATCACCAGAGGACAAAAAAAATTAAGGGGGGGGGGGAGGGCTAATTTTAAAAAGCTTGTGGCGATACTCTATTCAGAATTTTATGTATGATGCCCACCTACTTGATACCTGAGTACCACAACTATTATCATCCCGTCAGTTGTTCTTTCAGCCTTCCCCTTCTCACCAAGGAAAGAAGAGTATGCAGTCACCTGTCCTGTTGTGGTACGCTGTTTGTGTTCTGACTGACTTAATTCAAGGACTTAGAGTAGGGGCCCATGAAGTAATTCCAACTACCATAGTATTCTACATAATTTCAGTCATGTCCTCTATTTTGTCAGGAATAAGATTGTTGCAGTTCAGACACTGAGCACTGAATTTTCAAAGTTATGGGCAGCTGCAGTACCCATTTATCACTGCTAGAGTTAAAATGCTGAGATTTTAAACGCAAATAAGGATTCTTCAGAAGAGTCAGCTGCCACTGCCTAGCAGAAGAGGAAACTGATGACTTGGCTGCCTGTAAAGGTACCCTGTGGGTCACAAATACACAGTGCCAAGTCAACAGTCTTCTCTCTGCTGGCTAAAATTTGATCCATATGCTCTGTGGGAAGTTTTTTTTCTTTATTCCAGATGGCATTTGGACTGCAAAACAGACTTATTAATGTCTAAGATAAATCTATAGTAGCAATATATGAATTTATTGCAGATCTGTACATGGCATTGTAGCTCTCATTAAGTGCTTTGTGCTTCCGCTGTGAAAAATCTTCACTAGAAATTTCTTAATAAACCTTTCAGAAAGCAATTAGGAAAAAAAAAAAGCTAGCAGGCACATTGCAAAAGAATTCCCCAAACCTGGTGATATTTTCTTGATTAAGTTTTCAGTTTGTCACTATTTTCTTTCTAATATGTAATAACTTTATTAAAAAAGGATTGTTTCCCATTACCATAGTCTGTTTCTGTTGAGTTTGATATTCCAGGCAAAGTCATTATCTGCTTCATGAAGAGTAAGAAAGAGAACCATTAGTCAACAGCTGACTAAAAGAGGTTCTTACAGTATGCTTGTTCTATTAAAAATATGCAACTTAGGTTTCCTTAAAACATTCACCCAAACTACAATCTTTTTTTTAGATACGTTTTGTCTCATTCATTCCAAGTTACCTTCAAGAAAATAAAATCACTGAGTTCCTGCATGTTATAGATGAGATAGTATTTTTTGTTCCTAAAGGATGCCCTTTACGACCCCTTTTGTAAAATGTTCTGAAACAGCACTCCCACACTGCCTGAATATTACAGTGCTTCAAGCTATTTAAAATAGTGGAGGTCTAGCAGTTCCTGACCTAGAAAGTTGCCATCTAGTTTCTTACTTTAGTATTCCCCTAAAAATGGATTTGCTCAGATACTATGTTGTCAAAACCAATTGAAGCCTCGAGTTTTTTTTTCTGAAATATCCAATTTACCTTTTATCCCATATCAAGCTAGAGACAGAATTGAGAATAACATCACTGAAACGGTCATGCTAATGATTTGGCTTAGTTGTTTTCTTTTGTTTTGTCTGGTGAGATTTTTAAACCTCCTCAGTAAAGGATAACATCCCCAGCAAGCGTCAGCCTGAGTTTAGACTACTTTGAATATCCTCCCTGTGTTTTTTTTTATATTCACAGCAAGGTAAGAGCCATACAACTTTAAAATCGGGACTAGACTCAATCTTGTAGATAGGAAGGATTACTTTGTATCATCATTCTCCTGGTGCATTCAACTTGTCTAAGCATTTGGATATTTTGTCCTTTATATATTGTGATCGTGGCCACAAACAGTCTTTGTGGTAAAACATTTCCTATTTCCTGCAGGATAGGAACTCTCAGAAAGTTTAAAGCTTGCCTTATCCTCAAGCTCTCAGTAAGGAAAAGAATGAATCACTAGCAAATCCTAGATTCTTAAACCCAGTGCATCTAATGGAGGATAGGTGACTATCTCTTGGACTCCTTTTATTCTCAGTTGTATTGTGTGATTTGTTTTCATTCATAGCGTTCACCTTCCTCCTTCCAATAGCTTGTTTAGGAATACTCTTCTCTCATCCTATTCAGAGAAAAATCTAAAAAAATTCAAAAAATTAAGTTCATGTCGTATTACCAGTCCAACCATTAGTAGAAATTCCTGCTCTTTCAAGACTTTATTTTCACTTATATCCAGTTTTAGCACTTTTATAATCTCTTTACCTTCTGTTTGGCTACACAAAAGTTTAAACATAATATGTCAGTAAAAGTACTAGTAGCGCTACTGTGAGCACACTGATCGTACAGCAGGACCTGACTGTATGTATTAAATGCGTTCCAAGGACAGATCTGCTCTAAGATTTTGCAATCTAAGTGCAGTGCAGAAGACTACAGAGAGGCGTTGTGAGGAAGCAAATTAAGACTACAAGTCAGCCTGATAAGCAGAGCTCTCAGTACTGTCATAAAGATGAGTAGGCCAGATTCATATTCAGCAACACTAACACCCAAGGACACAAATTATTAAATAAGAGATTTGCAATACCAACTGACGGAAGCATTCTTCTTCCTTTCAGAGGGATACAAATATTAACATTAACTACTTAATACTGGCTAGGAACATAAAATACAATTTCTAAAAAACTGTTCCTTTCTGCTACCCTCCATACCACTATCACACTACAGGAGCATTTCTCTGTGCAGTGTTGTCATTCTGGTAGGATGGCAGTGGGGACTGAACCAAGACCTTTCAGCATATACTTCTATCGCTTGAGTCAGGTGTAATCCTCTGGCCAGTGGCTAGTAGCTCTAATATTAAGTGGAGTAACCACTAGAGGGGAATAAAGAGTCACACTCTGCTAGCATGGGTTACATGTGTAAACTGCTTTGCAGGAAGGATCTCAGACGTTTTCGCTAGCAAGTGCTGTGCTTGGGTCAGCTGGCAACTGTGGTTCATGTTCAAGTCAGCTCACTTTTGTGCATGCATATTGCACTCAGCTTTTAAGGTTTACTTAAGGGTCTATACACCAGGAATATGTTTGTATACTCACTGCATAATTATTATAAATGCTTGTGCTTTTAACTGTATATCCTAATTACTTGCAGAGGTAAAGTCATGTAGGCTCTGAGCCAACAAGCGTTTCAGCATGTTTTTTAGCTTGAAGCATACATGTAACTTGAGTTGTCAGGTGCTTAAAGATAAACATATTCAAAGCACTTTACTAAACCAGTATCTTTTCAGTAGTAGGTGGTGGGGGCAACAGGGGAGGTCAGTGGCGGCTAACTTTAGCATAGGGAGCTGTTAAGCCTTGGCTTTCTCTAAGAGATATACTCCTCCAGGAAGCAATTGAAAGCAGGTGAGAGTGAATCAGAGCAAGAGCCAATTTAATCCATTGATGATAGAGGAAATTTAGGACAACTAGTTTTCAGAGGCTAAAGTTAGCTTTATTTATACAACTTGGACTCCTCCACTCTTAACAACATGAGTTAACACTACTCAAGGATTCTCCTTACTCATCGGGAATCCTCAAAGAGCAAAACAGATTGCTTCTCTGGTTGCTTTTTATTACTAGAACATTCCTAAGAATTAACAAGCTTATGTTCAGTGAGCATACCAATAAGCATACTAGCTTCCAAAATTTAAAGAAGGGGGAAAAAAAGATGGGTCTAAGTCAAAATGATCAAGAGAGATTTTAAAATAAATTTTAAAAATAAACCTTGAGTTTTAAACCTTTAGATTTCACCTTTTCAAGGTTTCTAGTACCCTTTTCCCCTGCCCCCTCTCGCTGACACCATGCCACGATCTCTAGTAACTTTTTTTTGTAGTGAAAGCAAAGATTCATGCTTAGCCATTTGATTGCTGGAGCTAGAGCTGGGAAAAAACACTAGATATAACAGAAGGAATGGTAAAAAGTAGATGGGTTGGCAACACTGCTGTGTCTTCTTTTCCAGCTTTAACAGAACTGAATATGAAGACAATACTCAGGGAAAAGAGCTTGAAAATTGAGAATTTATTAACCTGAAGATTGCTATCTTCATGCAAAAATGCAGGCAAAGAGATATGTGTTGCTTTTCTGCTGAGCGGGAGGCTAACAATAACCCCATCTTAATTTCCTGTAGTAGGAAGCTTAGCAACCATTCATTAATAATGTCTCATCCTTAGGTGATTACTGCGTATACTTGGAGTGATGTGAAATTAGAGGAAGTCCTTGAAATATTCATGCCAATGCCCATTACAATCCTTGAAGAGGAGGACAAGGACCTTGGCCTTAATGTACCGTTGAATGCTTGCCCTTGGCAGTGTTGCAGCCATCACACACACATCTGATTCTTTCTAAAGGGGGAAAATTCTTGGCTGAGGATCCATCCCCTTGGGCTTTCTCCACATGGAAAATGCTGCATGCAAGGTGACTGCATCATGGCTGATTTGCTTAATTGGAAAGAGAGACTGATGTTTCTGACATGAAAGTAACTGGACATTAACATTTTTGCAACTATCTAATTTTATAAAGTTTCAGCCGGTTTTCCTAATATTAAAGTAGCATGTGTGCGTGCTGCTTCTTCATATATGGCTGCCTTGATAATGAGTTTTATTTTCCACCTGGTGCACCAAATCTTAGCCATACAGCTATCTCCTACTAGCATTTATGAACTTAGCACATTTAATAGAATAGGCATTACAATAAGAACATACATCAGACAATTAAGAAAAAGGTAATTGAATTTGTCTCATGCTCTAAAATAGAGGGAAAAGCCTAGCTTGTGATTAGTAATTTGACATCCTTAATAACATTTTAAAATGTATTTTTAATCTATAATTAATTTTCAAGCACTTGATAAAGCAATTTACATTTCATAAGCTTCATTGTCCTAAACAATTTTGAAATAAAGGATTAGCTTTTGCAATAAAATTGAAAGGCTAATGTGGAGACTAGGTTACCTATTTGCCTGAGCTTTTTTAGGAAAAGATGTAGACAGTCATTTTGTTGGATACTTCTTTCATGCAAATAGAGAAATGTATTATCAGTTTTACAGAAATATTTTGGATTCAGTCGTGCTTTTATCAAGAAACTTAAATTTTAAACTCTTAGTATAAAAAATAATACACTGGTTGGCACCCTTTTCCCCTCAAAAGCATAAAGCAAGTAAAGGTAGGCTACAGTTATTATACAGCTACTAATTCAGTGGTTATAAACAACATTTTGATTAGCGATTAATCATATTGTTAAGTGTTTTAAAGGTCAAGATTTTGGTGCTTTGGTAGTTGCTGGCTGACCTCCATTAAATCTTCTACTAGTGTGTTAATACGAGTTGGACTACAGTTCCTCTATTCCAGCTGGATTTGCAGACTGAGTCTTGAATGGTTTGTTCTGTGGTAAATGTTCATGCCAAATGGCATGTGTTGAATTATAGTGTCTTTTTCATAATGCACTGTAGAAATTCAGCATAGTGACTTTCTTCTTTACAACAAGAACTGTTTTGTAATTGATAGATAAATGTTATTACGTGACTTACAAGGTTGTAGTTTATGGACTTTACTACATTATCAAAGATAAGCACAGGAAAAAATTTTACATTTGTCTGGCTTTAAAATTTGTTTGGCAAATGCTGCAGGGGAGAGAGATTTTAAAAAAGAAATGGGGATACTCATGAAGGTGAATTACCATAAGGACTTTTTGATGACATGTCTAAATGATGACACAGAAGCTGAAACACCATGGAGAAAGGCACAAGGAAATAAGTAGTTGGAAAACTCTTAGGGGAGGAAACTATGCAGGTATCTACAGAACTACTGAGAGAACGGTAGGAGTGAGCAAAGTGCCAGAGTCACACAGCATACAACATTTGTTCACTGGAGGATGTGGAAAAGATTGTGGACCAGCTTTGATAGTTCATTAGAAAATTATGACTATCATCAAGCTCACTATGCTATGCTACACTGGCAGTTTTGTCAAAATGACAAAATAAACAACATATTTGTCTACTTGTGCTTAAAAATAGAGCAAAAAAATTCCAAGATGTTTAGAAGTAAATCTGTGAGACTGAACCTATGCTTCTAAACTTAGTGGGATCAGTATCACGTCCACAGGATATATAAAGGGTAAATGCCTGAAGCTTTGAAAGGAGTTTCAAGAATTTATATTTCAGAAAACAGAAATAGTTTGATAGTCAGATTTGTTGGTGCAGCAGTCTTAAGTAGCAACATGCTGCATTTGAGAAAAAAAAATGGAGTGAACAATCTGTTCAAAACAGAGAAAGTAAATAAAGGTTATGGCATTGTCTGCCTTTCTAGCAGAATGTGAGCACCTACACAGGTTGGTATTACTGAGCTTTAGATGTAGTACACTGCTATTTGGAACGTTTCAAAAGGTCTGGAGAGTCAGTTTGTATAATTATTGGAGATCACATCTGTAAAGAGTGAACATTCTCCTGATCAGTCCACAAGCCCATTCAGGAACCCAATCCCCTTCCTCATTAAAAGGTTTTTCCCATTCCTTTCCTCCTTACTCACGTCCTATTTATCATTTTTGATTGCTGTGAAGCGGTATTCAAAATGGGATAATGATTACATTATCTAGTTCTTTGTTGTTTCTTAGTAAGGATGCTCTGCAGATTCAATAAGAGTGAAAAAGAGAAAAAGGTTTAAAAAAAGATAAAGATGACTGGATTTTGATCTCTAATCCCTACACCTCACACAGAACAATACAGATGTCCACTGACAATGAATTTCCCTGCTGTAAAAGCAGCATCTCTCTTCCTACTTTCCACCAAGTTTTCTCATTACCCACCTAGTTTATAAGGGCATCTTATGCACCCCACTTATTCTTCTACCCCTTTTCAGCATAGTCAAAGCATTCCTCCAACTAAAAAAAACTCTTTATCCCAGGATCCACCTCAGCTACTCTCATCTCAGGTGCTAACGTGGGTTCCAAGGAGAGAGATCTCAGTATTTGTAATGATAGGCTTTGTTTTGCCTCTCCCCTTCTGTCTTTGCAGTAAGGATACTTTTACTTCAGGCTGCAAATCTGATGTCTCAGCTCAATTCTAAAGAAGGTAACCAGCTTCAGTACAAGTTTGTTTCAATGATAATCTCAGAAAGAAATAGTGCCTCAGGATTTAGTCCTCTGTCTACACCAAAGGTGAAGTCTTGCTTCATCAGATCCCTGTTTTGATCTTTGTGGTCATAATTACTCAAACTTCTCAGGACGGAGGAAAAAAATGTAGTTATCCAATACCAGCGCTGTAGAACAGATGGCTTTATTGCAGATGTCCTCCATCATCAACAAACTCCATTCATCCCTGAGTTGAGTTTGAAGCCATTGCAGTGATTTTCAAAATTCTACAATGCCGCCTGTCTGCGACATTCTTGACAAGAAGTGGGTTCATCTCAGCCACTGCACTCCCATAGTGCTGGTGTCCTCTCTTACCTGGCCCCACAATCTGCAATCACGAAAAGTTGATATTCCCCCTCATTTATTATAAATAAAATATTAATATTAAAAAATCTATTACCATTTCTCCAAATCATTTATTTGCTAGCATCACCACAAAACTTTTGCTTCTGTTTAGTTTACAAATGGCTACCCACCTGTGTCGTTACACACTACAGTAACGATGCTGCGTACAAAGCATTATGACTGGCTGGTCCAAATTGATGAGCGGTTTTCTACTGCATCCCATTTCAATAGAAATTCAGTTAGGGGTATATACTGGTACAAGCTAACAAGTTATATGTCTTTTCACAGCAAAATTAACTCTCACTGAAACAAAATTTTTTTCTTAGCTTAAAGGTAGGTAAGCAATAAGGAATATTAACCTTCTAGTTTGTTAGTGTTTCTAGTCAGTTGAATAAACTGATATTTCAAATACGAACCCCCATTCCACTGTAAATAGCACCTTAAACCAGTACATTCCAGTCAAAAGCTGGCTAGTATATGGGCATCCTCATCAAATTTTCACTCAATAAATTAAAAAATACATTATATTTCAACATTATCTGTTTCTAGTTTCCGAAAGAGGTCAAAAACACTTCTGCCTCCCATAAGGAGATTATCTAGGTGTGGAGAGGAACTGCCACTTGAGAATTATTTTTGAAGCATGTCTGATGTATCTTAAAAGTGCTATGAAGTAGTTTTCAATGTTCACAGAAAGTGTTTCATGGAGAAAGGAAGCAAATGGAAATACAACAGGAAAAAATTTTCCTTAAAAGTACAGACAGAGTGTAATTTGGTTTCTGTTCACATACGACAAGTTTGAAAAACAACATATCAGAAATGCAAATGTATACAATATGTTTAAAGGCAAATATAATGCAATTGGTTTGGGCAGTAGCTAAATCAGGAAATTGACTGTAATTGTAGTTTTCTTTATGAGAATATAATGTAATTACAAGGCTGTTGAAAGAGAAGGTTATATGCATCAAAATTACTGGAGGAGGACGTTATGTTCTTTATATAAAATCCTGCCTTCAGAACATGAGGTAAAGGATAAAGTGGACAAGAGTGTGGTAATGGAATTAAGAGCCCCACAGTGCACTAGAGAAAGCCATACTGTCAACGAGGTTGAGATGAGAGTGCGAGAAAAGCCTCAGAGTATCATTTCAAAATGAAGCAATACAAGAGCAAGAACTGCTTGGGATCCACCACACACACATCCTTCTAACAAGCTTCAGATCAGCCCACCCCAGGACTCACCCAGAATGCAAGTAAAGTCAACGGTGATGCACATAGCCAGCAGTGTCCAGCCTGAGTATTGGAGGATAAAGTTATTGATGCACATGTAATGACCTCCTTCCCAACTGATCTGGTGCCAGGAACATTAAAAGAAGGCTGTTCCCTTAGTACTCAAGTGCAATGTCAGACAGAGTAAGGTTTGCCTCCATGTGTTAACAGAAAACTAATACTGAACCCTGAGAGCAAGAGAAGCAACTCTCAGAGATTCGGATGGACGTTAAAATAACCCGTAAAAGGATTAGTTCATTAATCCTACAGAATTTCAATTAGATTTGTACAGTAAGTGAGGAAAAATCTAGCATAACTAAGAAAATTTATGTGGGAATACAATGATGGTGATAAGCTGTGGAGTAAGACCAGATACATTTCCTTATATGGCCTGCTGAACACTAAGCCTGGAGGCTGTTTTGGGTATATTCCAAAGATCATATCAAGCAGAACAAAAAAAACCATATGAGCTGATGGAACGTTAGGAAATGAGTGATTATAATAAAATCAGATATAAGATTGCTATAAAGATGTGTACAAAATGCATGCTGCAAGAGTTGTTGTGCTTTTAAGAAGTGGATTGGAACCAGATTTTGGGAAGATGTAAACTGCAGTGGTTGATCTATTCTAATGACAATGATCATTTCACATTGGGCAAAGTAAGGATCAGAAGTCCTTAGATACAAAGTATTCTAGCAATAGACTAGGAATCAGATAGGTTTCTTTTTCCTAAAGCAACTAGATTGTGATTATAATTTGCAGTCTGATATTAATAGACCGCTCAAAAGTTTCTCAAAATGCCACCCAACACTTCAACAAGGTGGCAGCCCACAGGAGAATCACATTTAAAACATTTGCAAAACCTTTAGAAAGTACAATCCAAATGAAAAAAGCAATTGTTACAGAGACATTTCTGTGGTGCTGTATTTTCTTTCAGCACTTTTCTTATGCTTACTTGAACTCTGTTCTGCTCCTGGATAACATAAGGAAGCTTTTCAGTCTGAAGAAATCTCAAATAGTAGGTCAGGGCTCTAGAAAGAATAGGTTTCCTATTCTGCGTTAGACTAGGCCAGAAGACTGCCAGGTATTAAGTCTTTTAAGTTATCAGGTGAATGAAGAGCTTCTCGCTATAAACGTGTTACTTTCTATTTAGATTTGTAAAAGGCATTCCCTTTCCCAGTTCAGAATTTCTAGCAAGTGGGTATGTTAGTAATCTTCCAATAAAGCAAATAATGCACTGGCTGGTAGTAAAGAACTCTGGTGTACTCCTTATTTCTCCTCATACAAGAAATACTGAATGGTACAGCTTAACATATTACAAAGAGGTACGCTATCCTTCCATACATTGCAAAGTTTTAGCCTTTCAATACAGAATCAACCTGGATACAGCTGTGTAGACTTGGCAAAGATATGGATGGTCAGTTTTCTTTGATTAGCCTTGTCCTATCCAGCTCTGTAATGGAGACCAACCTTAGTACTGGCAATAGAAATATGTGACAAATCTTCACGTTAGAGTGTCAATTACAGAAACCCTACGAATCAAAAGAGTTTAATTCTGGCTTGGGCACACAAACCAAAGTTTTCAGGCAATACCTTTAACAATAACTATTTTGTTTGATGCATGAAGGGGTTTATATGCTTCTTCCATACAGTGTGGAAGAAACTCGCCACTAAGGTAGGAAAGTGCATGGCTTTCACAACTGTGATTACCACTGGATAAAAAACTACTCTCTGCCCTGCATCTTCTCGTCTCTCCCCTCCATCTGGCAGTCAGCATGAACTTTCAGCCTTGCAGTACAGTTAACAGTTATACCAACAATTTATCATGGTTTTCTCTTCTAAGTGAGCACTTTATTTTACAACCTTTTCCCTTTTAACTTTACTTTAACTTTTCCCTTTATTCGGATACTATCATTATGCAAATGTTAATACTTATTTAATTATTTTATGTAATTAACAAGTCTTTATAGCACCCCTCTGTATAATATAGTCATCATATTCGCTGCTTTTTTGTCTTAATGATGGCAGAAATGAACAGTAGCATTCGTTGCTTGGTGATCTTCAGCTCATACAAACTAATTAAGGTAAGGCTGAACCAGATTTGCTCTTCCAAAATACAGAGAGGGTCTTTAGTAAGGTTGAATTAGTGATTTGCTGCTTCACAATTAATTTGTTGTGAACTGAAGCCAAGTGACTTAGAAGACACTGAATTGAGTATTTGTGGGAGTATTTGTGAGATAAGAGGAGATTCCAGCTCATGACCAAATTCTACTCCCTTCCTTGGAAGGGTGTTATGCAAGTAAAAACATCATCATTAAGACATATAGTAAAACCTTCCCCTTACACAGAAATTCTTGCTGAGCACGAATCCCCGCAGTCTGCTCCATGCATGTGAAAATCAATTCCAGAGGCTAAAAAGCAAGGGAGGAGAAGGAAGAGGGAAACCCACCTTCTCCCTAAATCTTCAGTTCCTCCGTCTATTCTTGTAATGACTCAAAGTCTCCATTCCACTTCTGAAAGTTTTCTAAACTCCATTAATCTCTGGACCTTTTACATTTGCTGTTTTCCTGCCTTTGTGTCACTTTGCAATTTTCTCACCAACTATTCAAAGCTAGTCTTAAAAAGCAGAGGGATTTTGCGGTGGAGATTTTCTTTTGGGTGCAGGGGGGAGATGTCTTCTGAAGACAAGATTATTTCTTTAGGAGCCACAAATGTGAGATCTGCTACCTGACTGCAGGAGTACTGCAAAATTGTAGTTGATACACTGAATGAATATAAGATAACAGTAAGGAACAAACACATTTATAATGAAATTGCAATCCCTCTTGTAAGACTTTCAGCTCTATAGAGTGTGTAAACATTGTTGAAGGTCGGTTAAAAAATGCAATTACTACAAGGGTAGAATTTGAGGAGTATGTCAGAGATTGCAATATAAACTGCTCAGCAAAACGAGGACTAGTAGATCAAATGTTGTGGAAGGTTATTTAGAAATTCTCAAAATTTGGAGGGTGAATCATAAGAATAAAAAATTAAAAATAATGATTTTAAATCAATTGGGATCAAAAGTACTAGCACAATACCTGCTAAATAGTTTCATTGTCTCATTTGTGAGATTATTTCAGCAGATAATATGGACAAAATCGTAACTACTTTCAATAATATACTCTCTAACTTCATAGAGCATTTATGCATTTATATATATATATAGGTTAATTTAAAAAAAACCTTAAAAATCTTTTGAGATAAGTCCTCTCTATGCATGTGAAACATATTATTAAAAGAAATATAAATGCACATATATGACATATTTGACCAGAACTAATGATTTTAGTGGCTGTTAGATTTTGAGTTGATGGGTTTGTTATATAGCCAAGTCAAACAAATGCTACATTGCAATAGCAAGTAATACTAAGAAAAATAAATGTTAAAAAAATCACAGAACACAGTGGAATCCTAAATATATCTGCAGGTTACAAGGAAAACTGCCTAATAAATTAGCCTATCAGTAATTAATACTTATGATGACAGTTTCTCACTCAGAAAAAGATTCATTGCAGATTTCAGCATGGTTAGAAACTCCTACACAGCGGAGGATGAGTCAACAATTGTCTCAAAACAGTAAGGTGCACAGATAGAAATTGCTTACCACAATTTGGTGAAAATCCACAAAGACTGAAAAATGTACTGTGTAATCATTCCCGATATCTAATAAGGGAGCCAGGAACAGTAGGCACACAAAAGCAATTAGGTTAGCCTGGTTATAATAGGAGTCATAGAAACTATAAGATCAAACAGAAGCAATAGCCAAATGTTTAAATTTAGGTGTCTAGAGACAGCTGAGACCTTGTTCCTGAAAGTATTTATAAACTTTACAGATCTTAGTAGCTTCATGAGCCCAAAGTCAACAGGAGCTGAGCATTCTGCAGCTCAGGAAACATGAGTTCAGTCAACAGAGGCAGCCAATTTGGGAAGCAAATGATCTTACATAATACCCAGTTCATGCTATACAAAAGTCTTAGCGGGTAAGATAGATAGCAAGAATCTTCCCAAAAGCAGCAGTGGCCAGTAACCTTCACTTCTCTAATATATGCACAGTTGTGTAGCAAACTGCTTGTGACCAGATAACCTTTTGGAGCAGGCTGAAGTAGTTTTGTTGATCTCAGGAGTGCCATTTTGATTTATTCCAGCTGAAAATGGGCATATTCATATTTAACTTCTATTTCGCATAGCTTCACTTTTTAATAACAGGAAATAACTTAGCTCAAGTCTAAAATAGAAATTTCGTGGTAGTGGTTGTTTTTGAAGTAGTTTTGTGTTTGTCCTAAATGACCAGATACTGCTGGTTCTAAAATGCTACTTTGAATATTCAAAGTAGAGAAAGAGCTATTTTCTGTTGATGCCAACAGATATGCAAAACCACAAATGAAATAAATGAACATTCATGCAAATATGGAAAAATAGGGCTGGAAAGGATTTCAAGAAATCATTTATGCCATTCTTTGCTCCAAAGGAAAAAAACTACATCTATTGTTGGTGACATATATTTGTCAAATATATTCCTTTAGACCATCAGTGTGAGAGACTGCACACCTCTCCTATTCCAGCTTATCACTGTCCTTATACATTTCCTAATTTTCCTTTGTGTTTTCTCTGCCTTTTGAGATCTCTCCCAACAAAGATGTTGAGGGAAAAAAAAAAATCCCCTTCCTCTCTGCAGCAGCCTTCGACATATGTGAAAATCAGTTCTATCTATAAGAAGAGCTTATTTTTCTGGTCAATGAAGAAAAAGTCTGTTAAAAAGGTTTAACCAAAAAGTGTATTTCGACTAAACCAACATTTCCAGAAAAGTAAAAGTTTTCTATACAAAATCCAGACAGCTAACAGAAAAACTACTGTATCGTTCTTGGAAAACACAAGTTTACTCTTTGCTTTTTGTTTCTCTGATGAGAAACAAACCTTAAGGTATAAACTAGAGGTTTCTTTTGTTTTTCTCAATCTCATTCAATCACTGTGCTGTCAAGCAATTGCTTCATTGTAGGAATGAAATCACGTATTCTTCATCGTCACAACCTCTGTATTCTGCTATTAATTTTTCAGTAGGTAACCAAAACCATTCTACAACGTCCAAAAAGGAAGCAGAGGCTTCCAGTCTTCATAGGGAGGCTATATTTTAGCCAGATGTCCATCTCTGCATTATAACTCCTTTGAGGAACTCCATTCACTACCTTTATTGGCAGCAAATAAAACCAAGTATTCAAGTTCTTTTAATATTTATTTATATATGTACTATATATTCTTTGAATGCTATATTTTAGGATTCTATTCTGCAACCACATCTAGGCCCTAAAACTTAGAATATGAGCCACAACCCTGTTCTTGATATATTCCTGGACTGAAACTTTTGATTATAGTAAAAATATTTGTAGTTTTAGTCAAAAAAATATGTTTTATTCATGGTTTACTTTAAGTAAGTCCTGTAGATAACTACTCGATGGCACTTGACTGTAGTTAGCAGTCTGGATTTTTTTGTTCCTCCTACTTCTTTCACTTTTTCTTATCCTTTTTATAGGTCTCTGTACTACAGAAAATTAAATCTTTACTCCTAACTCCTGTGCAGGTGTCCAGGGCTATTTGAGTAGGACTGAAAATTTTGTTAGTTTAAAAATGACGTTCAATTTTCTTCTGTATTTCTTCTTTGAATATTTTTATCTGGAAGTGATGAAGCATTCCATCTTCGTATTCCTTTGCCTGTTATTTGACAGTATAAATGCAATTGTTAAAGCATCCAGTAGACATTTGAAGAAGTGAAGAATAATAATCGGGTTAGTGGTATGTAATCATGCTCTTGGCATGTAAAAAACTCTAAGCAGGTGTCTCCATTATCTTTGAGATTCACACAAGGGAGAAGAGGTCAACTAGTTATGGCAAGGTTAAGTTCAAGATTAGTGCTTTCTTGAGCAGACTGACTTTATCCATATTGCAGAGTAGCTAGAGCACAGCTTGGCATACTGTTTCGCTTGCATCTCTTGGCACCTACACAGAGGCTTCTCTTGTGTGACACTTTGAGAAGTATTATGCAGTACAGACAGCCATAGGTATCCAGAACAACAACTTCTGGTTAGCAGTACTTGCTGCTTGCTGTTGCCCCTCCTGCTTCTCTAAAATGTTGACTTCTCCTAAATAAAAGCCACCATGAGGGCTTCTAGAGCATGATGGTCAGGTATGAGACGAAACCCAAATAGGCTCCTGAAAGAGTTAGACTCACCTCCTGCCCTCATGCTCCCATGCTCCTTACAGCACTCCTCTGGAAGTCACTGCCTTTGTGGCCACCTGGGTGCTAGAGCAGCCCCGTACTTTCACAGGACTCTCAATAATTCAGGCTGTGGATTTGCTCTAGGACAATCTCCAATACCCAATGCTTAGAGACCCTGAATATCGCAATGTCCTGGGCCTGATGTTTCATGTGGCTGCAACTGAAGTCTTCGCCTTTTTTGCACTTTTTTCTGGAAAGGTAAAGGCACAAAGCATGCACATCTTTGGTCGTATCTGGGAATGCACAGTATTCTGCATTGCTGAACATACTAGCTGCCTAAGAAACCAGTAGCCCAATGCCAAGCTTTGCAGTTGCTATGAGCATGGTTGGCGTAGACTCATTTCTAGGGAAATATGACTTGGGTCATAACCTCAAGGTGCAGACTGGAGTTTACTAAGCTGCTTTTGAAAATTCCTGTCACCTAGCTTTCATTTGAAGTCAGGCAAAGTTTGAAAATGTCAAGATATTTAAAAACAAAGAAACAAAGTTTGAAACACCTTACAGAAGAGGTTTCATTATTTTTAAGTAAGTTAGACAGAGCCTTCTTTCATCCCAGTTTGATTCTGGCTTATTGCTGGTTCCAAACCTATAAGAAGGCATTCTGCTTTGCAAAGGGTTTGTTAAAGACTTGGAACTAAGTTTGACAATATATTTTAAAAAACTAGGTAACAGGGCTAATTTTTTCATAATATCATATCTGCACACACTGAACAGTTCTATAGAGAAATCAATGATATAACAGTTTACTGAGGCTTGTTCCAGACTAACCTTAATTTGGAAGAGAGGATGAGTTTCTGTAATTGCCTCACAGCAGGTTTCATTGTTTAGATTTATTTTTCTATTGCACTTTATTTTTAAAATAATAATATTTTAATTACATTACTTTTAGAAAATTTCTTCCTGTACCAATTGAATTTTAAGGTTTCAATTTGCAGATGAACCTTATTTTTCATGTTATGTGTTCTGCCATGATGGATGGACTGACCGTCACCTTCAGTGAACACATATGCCTCTTAGTGAAATCAGTGGCAGTTCTGGTGTTCAACACTCCTGAGAATCTGGTCATAATGACCATATTCAGCTGTGATGCAAGTCCTCTGAAGTCAATAGAGTTGCTCCAGAAAAGAATATGATCCACAATATAACTGTGTAGGCATTATCTATGTATCCGTACTATGCACCTTTTTTAGAAAAAAATTTGAATGACAGCAGTTTTCACTTAAGTAAAAAAAATATAAGTTTTCTCCCTCTGCTCAGTGTCACAAATTTAACAAAATACAAGAGTATCAAAGGAAATCCTACCCCATGTTTGGTAAAAAGCCTTTACAATAAGAGCTTTCAAAAAAAAATTTTACTTAGCAGAACAGAGATGCAAGGTGTAATACTGACAGTACCTCATTTTACCAGAAAAATCATGCATCAGGAAGTGTCATTTTGTTTTATATTTATAGCCATCATACCACATAAAGCTGCTCCTCAGAAGTTGTTTTGTTACAGACCTAGACCTGAACATTTATAGTAAAATGCTTAGACTCTTTAAAGCACTGCAGAGCCTCCTTGACTCAGCAGTAATGTTTTCAACACATTTCAAAAACACCTTAAGCCTTAAGGAGCATAATTCTTATTAATCTTCAGTCAACGCTTAAGTCACTTTTGATCCAGTACTCCATTTAGACATGCAAATCCATGTTTAGCAGTTATGCAGACAATAACAGGCCCTGGACCGTACTAAAATGTAGAATCAGTTCTGTAGCACTTCTTTCAGCACTTCTGTCTGAAAAAAACAAGACGGAATGAAATTTAAGTTACTTGAGGTTTTAGTGAGTCAGAGTTATCAGAGCCAAACACATTTAGTCCTACCTGAAACTCTCACTGTCCCTCCTCCCCTGTTTCACTGCAGCCAAATAGAAACATCTTTGCTAGTATTTATGCTGCAAATAGCACAAGAGACAAAGACACATTTACACCTCTGAAACCACTGGGCCAGCAAACTTCTCTTCTGTTGAGACTTCAAAGGCACCCTTTTCTTTTTCCTTTCCCAAGACAGTAAAACTAATTTAATTGAGATGCATATGATTATCTCAAGTGTGAAGGATAAAGCTCTAGTTTTCCTCCACGGATGTTCAGCTCTCAAAGACACTCCCCAATGGAGCCTGAAAAATTCATCTGGAGCAACTGATGCAGCTTCCAGCCTCCAGCTTTATATTATGGCCTTTCAGGTCTTCCCAATTGACAAGCCATTATGATTTTTCAACCTCTTTCCAGATTATAAAATGCCAGCCCTGAGTTGTTTCCAAGCTAGGTAACGAAAATTTTAAGCTAATGCCACTTACTTGGCTGTGGTTCCCTCCAAACTCCTCATGGGAGAAGGAGAAGTGACAGCTCAGCTGCGTCCATTGAAATAACTTGGTTTTTTTTTTTTTGTTTGCAATTATTGGAATAAAAAATGGTAAGAAGTAGATTTTATGCCTGTGTTTGTTTTAATTTAAGCTTGAGGTGTGGGCTCTGAAACACAGTCATCCTTCAGAGAGTAGAATCTGTAGGAGTGAGCAAGTCTGAGAATTTTGAAAATACAGCACAACAGGGAAAAAGCATGTTACTTTTTTCCCTAGTTTTTGTGGATGACACCTGCAATTTTAAATACTTCACTAAAAATACAGGAATTCACTCCAAATGATCAACCCCAGTCCTGCACACAGTCTTCATGATTTCAGCCCTGGTACTTAGTAAATCAAGTTTTTCAGGAGTTGATAGTCCTCCTCTGCTAAGAAGATTCTTAATGTCCTCTTTCTCACAGGAAAAAAAAATGCTTTTTCCTAGGAGACAAAGCTAGCTGGTGTTGCGTATATCCCAGTAAGGAAAAAGAAGAGAAAAGAAAAAGTTTCAGTAAAGCAGACCCCCTTCCTCCTGGAATTAAAGCAGCCAAAAATGGTGGCTCCCTGTTCTTCACAGTTCTATGGTGCTTAGTTTGCATGTGCTTATTGTAGTCCAACCATACAGCATTTTCTACTAAGTGGGGTTTTTTGTTCTTAAGTTTTACAAATATATTGTCCTCCTAGAACACGTGTTCTTCTACCACCCATTTATAATTGTAAATTCTGAAGAACTGTTGAAAATTAATGGCCAAATTGTGGCCGTTATCCAAATTATCCATTTTCTTTGGATACTAAACAGCCATATTCACAGAAATTACAAGAAGAATGAAATAGTACAATCCTAAGAACGTCAGATTTACAGTCTCTGCATTTTTATTTTTTACTACATTTTGAAAATTCTGGATAGAGCTATTAAGAGTTAATTGATGTATTAATGAGTTTTGTCCTAGCTTTCCCAGTAAGCATTCTACAATGGCATAGAAGTAAATGCATATTGGCAATATAATCCTTTTCTTCATTCCTATCCTGAATAATCTCTCTTCGGGATGCAACATGAAGCTTTTTTTTTTTCCTATTTCACAACTTTTAAACACACGCACGCACGCACGCACGCACACGCGCACAGAGTGGCATCAAAAACTCTCTAAACAACTAAAAAGCAGAAAGAATGTTCTGAGCCAGGTAAATGTCCTGGAGCTTTTTCTTCCAAACAAATTAAAGCAATCATCCACTTCAAGGCTCAATCAAATGTAAATGTAATCCACCATCAACTTGGCCACCTGAGCCAGGAATAAGCTTTCACACACCGAATATCTTCAAGGGCTCTTCAAAACACCCTCCACCAACAAAAAAGTAGAAATTCTGAAACACATTTTCTTCTCTTATGATTGAAAGTGTGATCTTGGTCCCAGAAACCTCTTCACAGCATTAAAAACATTACGGCAATCAATCAACTGTGTATATTTAATGTAGCTTCTGAGCAATGTCAATGGTTAAAGCCACCTCTTTATGGAATTAAAAATTACAGTTTATATAACTAACTCAGCTCAAGTTATAATAAGACTATGGAGCTGTATCATTATCTGAGCAAATCTCATGAAGAAAAAAAAATCATCCTGCGGGCAATCTAAAACCCACTCAAATCCGCAGATATGTGAAAGGTGAATCAACTGCTTTAACTCTTCCATAATGATTTCCCTCCAAGCAACACGAATGGATGAGAATCTCTATTTTTCACAAATAGGCAATCTTCAATGTACTTTTCCAGCTTCCAACCCCTACATAATGTGAGAGGGCAGCTTTTCAGAACATTGGCTGTTTCCTAGCAGTTTTATACTGCCAGTCTGATCATCCTGTTAGGTTCTCCTATAAGAGCATGAGAGAGCGTCCTCTGCATCAGATAAAGGCTGCTTCAAAGCCACCTTAGGCCGGCAAGAGGTTTTGCTGTTGATGTTACTGGGGTTTGAGCATGCCCTCTATCTGATGAGCTTATTCTAAGAGATTATCTGCCTTCCTCATTTGCTGATCACTACTCCTCACTGACTTAGGCAATTTAGAGGCACTTGGGAAAAGAAGGTTCTGTAAGCTTAGAGAGCAAGGCTGTGCTAAATAACAAATACACTGACGTAAAACTTCACTTGGCTTGCTCGCTGTGAATACAGAATGCAGAAATATTGCTGAATATATTTTCTTTAAAATGTCCCATTTATTAGAACATTTGGGGTGTATAGAGCAAAGCAGAGCTAATTATCACAAGCGGAATAATAGACTTGACAAATTGCATAGCTTCTCTTTTGACAGCTTTAGAAAAAAATATCATCCTAATAGTTAGCATGGAGGGCCTGAATTGGCATGTCTAGCCCATCTAAGCCCTTATTATAGGAATAAGCTATAGCAATGTGGGAAAATAATTGGGGTTCAATTGCTCCTGGAAGTCTCTGACAGGAGAACTGAATGATTCAGCTGTGCTTTGCCCTCTTTCACTTGGTCTTCTAAAAAGGTATCGGTTCTCAGGAAACTTCAGGGCCTGACTTCAGACCTTCCACTTCCAGCTGACTGTATGCAGTGGCTTACTGCTAGCAAAATCAATGCGCACCAGACGGGCTGGACTCCCTATTGGAGGAAGACCTGGCATTACTACCTCGCTCTCCAGGTTGCGTGTGAGCTCTGATCTGACACGTAAGAAAACTCCTGCGAGTGAGATATGCAGGTCAACATCCACTTTGTGTTTCCCAAGAGGTTAAATCACTTACTAGACAATGATCAAGGGTTACGTAGTTTGAAGATGCCCCAAAGTAGGCAGGCAGTTGACTGTGAAATTTTTCTGGTACAAATACCATGACTTTCAATATTGGGTGGCAGTTAAATGGGAATTAAGAGGATCAAAATCTTGGGTGTAGATACTCATAAGTAGCATTTGCCTCCTTTTATGCAGAAGGAGGCAACGAAAACAGAACGACCTTAAAGGCTGAGGAAATGGTCTTGTTCATATTTTATAGATGTTAAACGACGTATGAAGGATTCCCTGTGTTGCCTTAGTAAATCCTTACGTGTATGTTAGCAATTGGAAACTGATCCCAGATTTCTTAATTCCTTGCCATGGTCTTCAACCATCTTTCTTTCCTAACTTACTTACAATCTTGCAATAAAATAGTGGAAAGTAATGTTTCCACATGGATCTGGAATGAAGTAATATCTAGAGGACTGAGTAACAGCACAAATACAATAACTGTAAAACAATTCTGTAAGATTGTTACGGTGCCTTTGGTTATCCTTAGGGCATCCTTGTCAGGGATTAGTTCCATCCGTGCCGTTTCACCAGAAATGCTGATCCACTCACGGTCTAATCTTCCAGATGAAGCGGAGATTTTTTAAAACTAAGGACAGCTGAGAAACCTGGGAAGCCATGGTGGGACAAGTACAATATCAGTTAGAAGGTTAGCAGTGGATGGGAGACAGCCATACGACAATGTCTAGCTGAGACATTGATATATTCAAGGACATTCAGGAAGAAGATTAGAGAAGAGGAAACTCTGAATATAAGCCAGAATCTCTGAATAACTAATCATTTTGCCAGTAAAGATTTAAATATAACTTGCCGTGCACTGACTGGAATTGGCAGTTACAGGGAAAGATCTATACAGCAATGACTCAAGCCAAATTAGAAAAATACATAGGGAATTGAACTACATGTGAAATATAGGCTGTTTCTTTGACAGTATTAAATACCAGACCTTCATGTGAGCATGAAAAAAATTTGCATTGCTCTTGTGACCAGAAAATCCTAAATGCAAACATCAGGTTTGTTTCTAAGAATTTGTATTTCATTTCTTTTGTTCTAAAGAAAATTTATCACACCATGAATTTTGTCTATCTGTCTCTTTCATCTGATATTTTATATGCATTTAGATCAGAGTTTTAAAGCTACCTCATTATGAATGGTGCAGATAGGAGCTCAGTGGGATTTTCAAGAGGATATAGATGACTAACTGCTATGAAAGTAATTTGGATTAGGCTTTAGGAAGTATAGCAAGTGGCTTATCTTCATGGTTAGGTATCCAAATACCTCTCAACCTTACATGACACTGATTACTAAATTCTATTTTCACAGATGTCTCATGACAATCTAAAGAAGAAAAGTCTTAAATTCCCGTTGTAAGTCAGTAGGCCTTGGATCTTTCATTGTAAAATTATCAGAGCTGGCTAACAGAATAGGAGCATTAGTTCTACTCTCAGAAGTGGCTGTTAGACCTAGACACTTAATATTTGTTGACACCAGTGACTAAATGAGCAGGAGCCAGGTTATATTTCAGAATCTAACTCCAAAGCTGAATTAATTCCCTTGATCAAGATTTTAACTCCAGTTAAATATCTGCATTCTAAATACCTCTCTCCGAGTAACTTTTGAAAAATATGCCTCAGTTTCCATTTTTACTCTTAGATAAGAAAAACTTCAGTATGTATAGCAGGACTTCAGTGCTTAAGCGCAAAGTTGTTACCCAATATGACTCATGGGTCTGCCTAAACTCTCTACATGTCTCCCTTCTGACTGAAAATCCCCTAAGCAACTGCACTTCTGCTCTGGGTATGCCTAGAGGAGATTTGCCAATAGCTTGGAGCCTAGCTTTCACCTAAGTCCCTCCAAATGCTGAAAACAAAGCAGGCCTGATCCAATCCACATACATTTATAGCCCTTATACACACACAGATAAGACCGAGGAGCCGCATGCTGAAAGAAATAATCTCTTTACAGAGTTTTGGGGCTGGCAGTCCAAAACTTTTTCCAAAATCAGAAAACTGAACATCATAGTGTCCTTTACCAGACAACAGGTGAACACACATCTCCCAGGAATACACCGCCAGGGACCAGGCTGTGCTCTAGAAGAGGAGACATTCTCTGTCCCTCTTGCTGACTCTGTCCCTCTTGCTGAAGCTACGCAAGATGCACTGGACTAACAAGCGTCCTGGCTGGAGGAACCTTAGCATCATCTCTTGTCTATCCTCCCATATCTTTTGCTAACATCCTGTAACTGAAACATTGCATATCTGTAGCTTCAGGATGCTGGTCATAGAATACTTTTCAGTAGACTAACTGTTGAGATCCAGATCTTATTTCCCAGGGCAGGTTGTCTTCAAAGGATATGCCTGTTGACAGCATATTTGAATAGGCCTGTACCTGACCCAGACAGCAAATTTCACAGAATCACAGAGTCACAGAATGGTTGAAGTTGGAACCTCTGCAGACCATCTAGACCAACCTCCCCCCCCCCCCCTCAAGTAGGGTCACCTAAAAGGGAAATCGCATTTCTTCCATTCCACCCCACCCCATTCAAAGCAGCACTGTTTCCATGTAAACAACTTGAAATAATCTGGCAGAGTTTATGTTTCTGCACTGAGCCAACAGCCCAGCTCAGTGAAGTACATCATGCCCATGCTGAACGAAACAGAAAATTGCTGTGGCTCAACACATTTGAAAAACCCTTGACAGCTGTGATTTTTTCCCTGCTCTGAGCATGAGTCCATTTTCTGTGCCGTTTTATTCTTTGCCCTCCCCATTGAGTCAGCCATAAGGAATGCTCACATAGATTAATGGTATTTTCATGGGAAAAAAACAAAGGAAATAATAGAATTTGGGAAATAGGAAATAGTATTGGGAAGAACAGGGCATTTTAACAAGTTCCCCACTTTATATCAAATTTTCTACAAAGCACCTATTATCTGCCAAAGGTCTTTATTCACTTTGAATGTTATCCTCATCTGAGTTACATATCCTACAACATTTTGTATTCCATACTGCCCCCACCGGCAAAGCAATTCAATTCCCGAGCTGTTACCTCAGCTAGTAGCATACGACCATTATCTTCACCTCAAAAGATCTAACTGGCTCAGACTGAACTATATCTCCCTTTAAGGCAAGTCAATCACAGTTCTAGATCTAATCACTGGAACCACTATTCTAAACTTTATGGAAAACTTCGTTATAGTTAAGGGCACATCATCATTCGTTTGATCTTGAAGTGAAGATTCTTAAGCAAACTTAAATATTAAGGACACTTAGGCACAAATAAGGTGTCCCCACTAGTTTTTCTGCCCTTTTCATTCAAAGAAGACAGTCAAGTACCTTATCATCTTTGTAATATACAATATAAGCAGTTGTTCCAGGCTCATATTCTAATTGCACTCTACTGTATGGTATTTTTCATTGTACTAAGCCCATTAAGATCATGATTTAACCAATATACATTCCAAAGGGAACAATGTGCATTTTTACTAGACTCTTGACAGAAAGCCCTTGATCACTCCTCCATCTGCCGAATCCTCTCTCCCTGCTCGACTGCTCACCACTGATGCAAGTGCACATGCAGAAAACCAAGTGAGATATTGAAGGCACAACAGGCCTATACGTCAATGTTAGCTGGTATCTTAACTCTCAATTTCACTGTTCCTGTGAAAGGCCCATGAACAAATGAGTTTAGTAACTGAAAGAAAAAAGGAAAAGTGTTAAAATCCTGTTTAACACATTGGTTTGTTCAAACGGACAGTAGAAAAGCGCTGATTATCTCTTGTGAGAAATGAAAATGACAGGTATGATTAGGTATGGAATTTGTGTTTCTTTAAATATAAGGATTAAGAATAAAAGAGATTCTCCCTCTCTCCTCATGGCTGTTGTGCCATTAGCAGCCAGATAATGTAGTTTTGTCCTGTGCTAAGGTTTCAAATATTAATGGTTTCTCTCAAAGTCATGGGAAATAGTCCAGAAATACTGTCTACTGTCTGTTCTCTCCATTACAGGGCCACAAATGTTCTTTAAAATTGGCACATGATTATACTTATTTCCCTGTATTTCTCAAGCTACTAATTTTCCAGGCTGTGCTGTCAAAATTCCAAACACCTACCCAATTACTTAATAAAAATTATACACAAGCTTTATGTACTTTCCTATTTCAGAACAGCATTGGATATAGTGCTAAATATCCAATCCAGCTTCACTTTGTATTGAATTTAAATACAACTATCACTCAATCTATTTTGAAATACATTATAATATCAGGAAGTAGCACTGATCAAGATGAGAGGTGATTTCTAACTTAATCCTGATGATACTTTGTCACTAACTTTTGCAATGATACACTGACTTTAGTTAATGCAGTTCTCCTGTTCCTTTGCTTGCAGTCATGCCTTGTATTGGTTTGATTAGACCTACTTTAATGGTTGGTTGATGATAAAAGAAAAAAAAAACATTGATTATGTGTGGTCTGCTTCTCATTTCCAGTCAAGCATTCTGCCTCAAGACATCAATAATTCCATTAATTAGGTGAACTAAACATGCTGACAAGCATTCAAGCTAGTCAGGTTCTGACTTAATAGTCCAAGTGCTCTGGATTCATTCTCTGTACTCAATCAAAATTTGGTTATTCATTTCAATGAAAGCCGAATCAAAAACTATTGGTCTTTCTCATACTTGATTACGTTCTCAAGAATATATCCAATATAATTTCCTCCTACTTTTAGAGGCTGTTATGCTTCACAAGGAAAGACATCAATTATGTATTCTAGATGTTAAAAAGCCAATTGCATAAACAAATTCCCTCTTCCCCTAACAAGGAAATCTAAATAATAAGAATAAAAGATAACTAGCTAACATAATGTTTTTAAAAAGTTCTGCATGTAAGTTAACCTAATGACAATTTACACTGAGTCTTCTGTAAAGCATGAACTTGTTGAATAACATATCAACTGTACTAAATACTTGGTATCCAGTGATAAAACATCTGTTCCTTTCAAGCTTTCTTGAAAAAACGGAAGCGAAATATTCAGGACATTTTGTTCCTGTGCTTGACACTGCTCAGCACTTGCTTTAGCTTGCATTCCTTCCCTGCAACCAGTATCTTTCTCGTCTGTCCTATCAGATTGCTAAGATGCATTCTCCAATCTTTTCACCAGATTAGGGCTATAGAACATTTCTGAATCCTGCTCTTAGTCCTGAGCTTAAACTCAATGGAACAGGCTCCCGAGCTCTGTTGTAACTGGAAATGGGCATTTTTTTCCCTGACAGCATTGTAATCTGTAAATCTACTGCATATTGCACAAGGCAGTAGGACGTTAAATGTGGCAGAATCCGCACGAGCACTTGACGTTCCTCTCGGGGAGTGGCAAGAGTGGGGCTACTCCCTGCAGGTGGACAGGCCAGAAGCCATGGGCAAGCATGGCCCAGGCAGGGCAGGGGCCTCCCCAGGCAGGGCCAGCATAGTAACAGGCTCTGTGGACAATCCAGGGGCCATCAGACAGGTGTGGGGTCCATCCAGAAAGTCCAGTCAGAAGCAGCAGGAGACAGGAGTAGAGACAAGGCTGCCCATAACACAGGTTTCAAGGTCCATCGAGGAGACAGGGCTGGGGAGATAGGACTGCCTGCAACGTAGCTCAAACAACGGCTCCACAGGGAAAATACATTCAGAAATGAATGGAAGAAATTAAATACTAACTCTATTAGCAGAGTTAGGAGCAATTAGCAGCTACTAGAGAATTAACATTTCTACATGCAAGAATGAAATAGTTGTTATCAATTCCACTTAATCAGTATAAATACACTACATTGCGCATAACCTACCCTATTTGTGCACAATATGGAACGTAAAAAGAAAAATAGCCATCAAAGACACAGTACAAGTAAGTTTATGAGTAGCATTCAAAGGCAAGAGTAAGTTTTAAAGATTGGCACATATTTTGATGCAAGGCAAAGATACGTTATCTTTGTTTGAATTGTGCGTTTACACTATGCTTAATCTGACCTCTGACGTGTAAGTGTAGCAAGTCCCTTTGCAGACATTTTGGATGACTCAAATCATGATTACAGTAATAATTTCTCATGGAACTTAAGAAATTACTGGACACCTGTATTCATTATATGCCAAGTGCTATCATGCTGTGTTTGAGATCTTTCTCAGAAATTGTTTCAAAGCACTGTTTATTCCCATTCTGAATGCACTGGTCAAGGAAATGTTCATGATTGTTTGGATTTTATTTCTGATGCATACATGGTTGGGAGTCAAGATCACAGAAACGTGAAGTACCAAAAAAACACCCACGCTACTTAAGATGGTGGAAAAGATGGCCATATGTGGAATGATTTGGTCACTTCCGCTTCTTAATATTGCAGCAGCCAGAGTGAAAAATTTTCAGCTATGCCGCTCTAAAATCCCATGCTGCCTTCCTTCACAGAATTATGGGGAAAGGAATACTTGTGGGAGGGGAGTATTTTCTGAAGTCTAGTTATCCAAAAATACTTTCCTCCTCACCCTCTCCCTGCTAGTAGAAGATGGAAAACAAAAGGGTTTTTACAAAACCACTGTAGCTACTTTTGGTCCTCCTTCCACTGCTCCTCTTGGTCTTGATCACAGCCACGTAGAAATCAAAACTTCTAGAACAACAGTTCGGTGTATGAGATCAGACAACTGCTTAGCAAGGTCTAGTATTTCATCAGCTTTTAGTCGTATGAAAGAGAAGTTCCACATAACTTCTCATACCCCTGGCATCTCAGTGGCAGCTAGGAGTTGGCTCACAGTCCATCTAAACATGTGCATGTTTTGGTAACACAGAGAGCACAGCACTCCTGTGTTATGCTCCTCAGACTGTCCTTGTGGACAGCAACAACCAGAGGATGACCACCTCACGCTTAGTCTTCAGAGAAGTGAATCCTAGAAATTGTGATGGATGCTTTGGACCTTAATGGGGCAGTCATGAAATCCAGGAGCAGAAAGGGATTTTTTCATTCCTGTGTCCCTTCCCCCAGCCTTCACACAATGTAGCAGCCAAAGCCATGGATTCCTACTTTTGTGGGCTTCGGTTTTCCTCTTGGTTGTAAAGATATATTTTAATTGCCAGCAGTGAGCCTAGATTGGGCCTGGATTCTCAGAAAAGACTCCTATTATAAACATACAGTTTTAGAAGTTTGCTTTCTGTTCTGCTGCAGCAGAATTCGAAGAGCTGCTGAAGGGGTCAAAGACTCCTAAACCCAAAAATCTTATTTCTTACTTACAAATAAAGAGATTTGCAGTGGCCATATTAACATTGGTTTTATTGCTATCTGACATTTTGTAATACATTGTTACCATTCCAGTCTTTAATATGAAGACTAAAAAAATAAACCATAGATCTAAAGTACATAGTATTAGTTTAATCCATAATCAATATAGTAACAGACTCAAAGTATGCTACATAGGCACTTTACAAATAAGAAAAAGTAATTTAAATCCATGTTTCAAGGAAATTTAACATTAAATTCCAAAGGTTACTTCTAACAAACGCAACTGCCCACAAAGCTGCTAGTTCAACTGTTTTCAAACAAATGCTCACTGACAGACTGTGTGTATTGATGTATTTATATATATATCTTTCAAAAAAGTAATGCTCTCTTGTGCTTACTAAGAAGTTACAAACAATATATTCTTCATTTGAAAAATGTGTGCAATACTTAGATGCAAAAAGTACTCATTTTTCTTAATGAACAAGCATAAACAACTACATACACTATATACAGGGCATTAAAAAGTGAATAATGCTGCTTAAATTTTAAATCTGACACATACGCATGGTGTACATATAGGACACACACACACTAAAGATGTTGTGGATATTCCCATGATAGTCCAAACCTAAGTCCTTGCACAAATGTCCCTGCTACTGTGGAAGTGCACTCCACTGGACTTTCAAACTGAAGCAGAATTTATTTCTAAATGTAGTTCCATTCTAGCAATACAGAATTTCTAGCATGGAGATGTTATTTCTGGAGGAAAACATAAGAAATGAGTACGTGATTGGTCTCTAGACAATCTGAAATTTCTCATTGGTACTAATATCTGCATGAATATGCTTGCAGGATATTCATTTATAATCATGTAACAAGAAAACAGTCACCTGTTTTAGCAGGAAAAAGGCAATACTCCTAATAATGCATTTTTTTTAGAAACACTTCTCAGTGGATATATACAATATATAAAAAAATCAATTGTCAGCATATAAAAATATAAGTGAGTTCAGTATCTTTTATATATCAAAACCTAGTCATCAAAAATCCAGGTATCCTGAGACAGGTATGCACTGTGCCTCTAATTTACCAATGCCAGTGTACTGCAGGAGTACAATTAGAAAAGCATTACCCGCGTTTCTCAACAAGCACAAAAAAACCTAAGGCAATGCATTAGCTTAAGAAATTCTCCTGTTTCCATCATGTTAAACAATAATGGTGCAAAATATGCATAAAATGCTGAAAGACAAAACCATGTAGTAGCTGCAAAGTAAAGAGCAAGAAACAATATTGTATATATACTACAGATACTAATTTTACAAATGTAAATGAAAACAAATGAAAGATACTTTCCTGTTTTGAACATCATGCTTAATCACAATGTGTACACTCACATTCAAGCAATTGTCTTAAATATATATGCTACATTTGACAATGAATTAATGAAATAAATCACTGCTGCTTGCTATGAATTTCTCCACGTAAAAGTACAGCAATAAAACCGGTTCATTTTTTTTCCACACTCAGAATAGGGGATTCTAATAAATGAAATGAAATATGATTACTATAAATCCTAATTTGATTGTTTTGCTATAAAACAGTAGAATAGCAGTTCTGACTACTATTGTCCGCATTAAAAAAAATAAATAAAACAGACGCATTTGCTAAAACCACTGGGCTAAGCTATCTAAAAAGACATCGGAAGATTGTAACTTTCTCAGTGGACATATAATTGATGTTGGTTCAGCTGAAAGCAGAAATATTTACTTTAAAGTAGATTCCTAAACACAAATGTGCTCAACAATTAGAAATCGGCACATACACCTTTTTTGTATTCATTTACATTTACAACCTGCAAGGACGATAAGTGTTACAAAATACTTAATTTGAGGAGCTACACTGAACCAATGCTCATTTCATAGCAGAAAGACTGTTTAACATCCTATTATTTATAGAAGATGGTTACAAAGACAGTCCCAACATCATCAGCTCTACCTTAAAAACAATAAGCAAGTTCTTTCCAAACATGAACACTATCGCATGACTTAACTGTTACTTGCCTCTTAACCCTGCCCTCCTACCTGAATCTCCCATAACACACTCTACCACTGAATTATAGTAGTCAGTATTTGGTAAGGTATGTCTATAGATGCTTGAATTTTATTCCCAAGAATATTAAACTTGACTTGAATTAAGACCTAGAAATTACATACAGAATGCTTTCCCTAAACTGGTATAAAAAAACAGATTGCATAATCTATTGCAGTAGAAGTAAAGGGTTCACAAGCTATGGGTGTTACAGTTCTTGTAAACCATCACTCTTGGTCATCTCTTCTCATTGTCTGCAAGCTTAAAAATCTATGAGAGGGTAAACATACTGGGATGAGAACTAACTTTTATCCTGCATGCATGCATTGCATAAGACATAAATACACCTGTACATTTACCAAGCAAGATAAATAGCTTTAGTCACCAACACTGATAACTGATCATTTAAGAACAGGCTTCTTCAACGTCCATCTAATTTTGTTAGAACCCAGAGGTGTTAGAATGTGCAATGTGTTCTGAAAACAGAGGGCCAAGAAAAGCAGTTTGAAAAATTCCTTAGTTTCAAGTGAGCACTAGCTTTACAGAAATTTTGAAAAATCAGGCACCCACTTTCCATAGAGAATCAATAGGAGATTTATATATAATTTCCTTTGAGTATTTTGAAAACCCTACCTCTATATCCCACCTGAAATCCCAGGAAACTAGGGCTTAAGTTTATCAGACCCCTCTGAATATACCAGCCTAATTAGGTAAATTATTTTGCAGCATAGGTCCTAGCCAGTGCTTTAGATAATGAACCTCACAGTGCTCAGTAACTTTTTGACTACTTCAAGATTAAGGAGAGCTTGAGAACCCAGTCCATTCTATCTTCCCCGTAAGAAAACAACAAAAATTAGATTAAAAAAAAAGTCAAGATTTTTGATGCACGCTCAAGTGAAACAACAGCTGAAGAATTTGTTCTAGTGACTGTGGCTCATAACTATTTGTCCCTCAGTATTTAAAAGTTTCTGTTACCCTATGCTTTCAAACACAAAACAAAGTCTTAAAATTACTGAGTTATAGAAGAGAGCATTTTGGCATACTTACATTCCTGCCATTTTTCAATGTGATAAAAAAGTGATCAACAGATTAGTTGCAATAACGTGTGTGCATGCAACAAAAGATTTTGTCCTGTAGGTTATATTATACAGAAATAGCAAGACTGAACTCCCAGCAGAGGCTGACCCCACCATTCAGAACACACCGCCCTTCCACAGGCTTTGCAGCGCCGTCCTTGGCAGGAGACGATTACGCCTTCTATGTATTTCTGATTTCTGAACAAGCAATAACGGAAACATTTTTGGCACTTCCTCCTGGAGCAGGAATTATCTTAACCAGTACTGCCTCTCTGAATAAAACACATCCAGAAGTATGAAATACTCTGACTAGAACAGCAACTATATAAATTGTGATTCATTCTTTTCTTTTGTACAAGCATTAGGTCATCTTAGACAAAAGTAAGTTTCTACAGAGTAAAACTTTTTTCTTTTTTTAACCAAAAAAATTTAAGTCCCATACTTTCCCATAACTATTCAAGAGTATAAACTTCAAAGCACAGAGGAGAAATTGTGACTTGTGTTCATTATTGCATGTTTTTGTCACAGTTTAAGGAAAACATTCTATATTCAAGGTCAGATCACTAATAAATGGATATGGCTATATAACTATATACATACTGAAGATAGAATATGTGCAGACATATATATCTGTAGATATATAAAAATATTTACTTTCTTAGCAAAGTTAAAGTCTGTGTAAAAACTTACAAATACTGAAAACTGTAGGAGTCCTAATTCCTCCTTTGGAGAAACATATCAAGTCCCCTATACATCCTATGTAAAGAGCACTCTTTGCAAGAGTAAGGCTTGTTCTGAATTCCCATCTATTTCTTTGTGGATTAATCCATTTGTTGAAAATTTTATAAATAATTAGGTAATATGCAAAAAATTATGCTGTGAGGTTTGGTTGCTACAACATGACTATAGGCTGCTACTGCATAGAAAATAAATTTCATTCAGACAGTACATGTCTAACACAATGTGTAGCTACTACTACAACTAGAACTATTTCAGAATTTTGCTTTATTGTGTTCTGACACGAAATGTCATTTGGGGGCATTTTCTCTGAAAATACTTTGGCCAAAAAAGCAGTTAGATACAGATGTATTTTCCTGCACCCTCTAAATAGGAGAATCTTCAAAATAAATCTGTAACAGTTATGAAGTTACAACTTCACAAGAAAGAACTGAAAAGCTATAAAAAAACATTGACAAAATAATGTAAATGGTGCCGTAAAACATTAAAACACCAAAACTTACACAAATATTTCCAGTTAAATGTAACAACATCAACTCCTCCTCATCTTGTGTAGTTTTGCAAACATAATACTGTATAAGAATATGCACAATTTTGAATTCAAGACTCCGACATCTAATGGCTGTTTTACATTACTGTGCCTCTGTATTTCAGAGTTATTCAGTTTAATTATGGAAGAAGATCAGACTTAAGATCCTTCTCTTCTTCAATATAATGACAACTGGAAAAGGGTAATACTGCAACTCAGATGCTACATTCACATTCCTTCAAAATAGGTATGGCAATGGGCTGCTTTAGACATAGCTGTGTTTATATGAGCATACATTCATAGAAGCAGTCAGTTTGTAGTCATTAGGCACAATTCTGAGATGAGTTTTTATCCTTAAACCTCACTTACATTATATCCTTGAAACTTTAATTTCATTGTTATGAAAAGGTGAGAAATTATGATGCTGACAGGAAAAAAAAGGATTATCAGTGCAAAGGGCCCCATATGAAGTGCATGCCCGTTATCTAGGCTTTTATTCCTTTCACAAGAACATATCCTGCTAGTTCAGAGAGAATGACTTCACTTGGACACAAGAGATTTGTTTTCACGCTGCTGATTGTGTCTATTTCATGTGGCTGAACAGGACGCATCTAGTGAACCTGATTCCAGTGTAAAATTCCCAAGGAAAATTCCTGTTTTACTAACATAAGGCTGGAGTGCACAGATTCCAGAAATGCTTTTTTGGAAGTCATATTCCAATGTCAATAGAGATTATTTAGGATATTTCTTTCTTTATCCTGAGTAAAGGGCCTTTATTTTTCAAAGCCCCAGGCACACACTGCTACAATGCAGTTAGATTTTATAGTCCTGGTGTCCTAAAAGCCAGTATTTCATTTTTTTCTGCAGTAGCTCTCCTCATTCTTCTCCAACAGGTGGTGGTGGCTGGCATAGCTTGTATAATCTGAAAAAAACAAAAAACAGAGTAATCATTATTCTGAGAACTTGCTCATTATTAAAATAATTAAATTTAGGCAACACAAACTAAATCTGAGTCTTCTTCCATTGCAAAAGAAAAGTAATTACATTGAGTTCAGTTTAATAACATTGGTATAAAACCAGTAAAATCTTGCTTATAAACATGACTATTTGTTTACATTGATAGTGGTATTATTAAAATACACATCTAGAAGTAATATTAAAAAAAAACAGTAAAACTACATTCCTGTTTAGTCAAGCTTTTATACTCCTGCACTGAAGAACCCCTTCTGAAGGCAGCTAGGTCTCCACTAACTCAATAATCAACTGTTGCTCTGAATCTCAGTACTGGAAAAGTTCCTTGGTGACTGCTGCCTCGGTTTTGTTTTTGTGTTAGCAGACAGTCAGCCCTCAGTTTAACACACTTTTCAGTAAAACTGATGCTCTTTGGTCTTGATCTCCAAGAACCCAAAACAGATGTAAGACACATGACATGTCAGCCTGGAGATTTTGAACCCCGCTCCCCTCACAGTATCCAAGTGCATGAAGTCAAGATCAATAAAGTTTGGTTCCAAGGACTATAACAGTAAAGACTGAAATAGTTAGCCACACCTCCGTTTATGAAGGCTTTCAAATTTCTGCTGAATCCCTTGGCATGGACTTGGTCACTAAGAAGTGACTGGAAAGTTACCCTAATGTCAGGAATACGGAAAATAAAGGGCAATCATTCTGATCTAAGACTCATTTAAAAAGGCCTCCCTGTTCCCTGAGAATACCCAGCATCTCCCCTAGAACCACAGCAGTTTGAAACAGCAATAGACATGATCTCATTTGGAGATTATGAATTTTCCTCAGGGAATGCGCATCACTGAAGCAATAATAAAGAAGAGAGACTAAGGAGTTGGGTGTGGCAGAGAGAAAAAGCATTACAATCCAAAATGAAAAGACAGTAATACAGTAAATTCATTAATACTGAATATCAAGAGTCTACGATACTGAAATATGGAAGCAAAAAAATAACAACAGGTTTGGCAGGTCTGGCTACAGGCAGGATGGTGACTCTTTCACTGTTTTGGAGGCTACGAGTGTTTGAGACACTCCAGATATCTGAGTCTTCTAGGTATATTTTGCAAACTTGCTGCCCAAACATCACATTAATTTATATGACTGTACTTTAATTAGGCATTTCAAAATCATACTACAAGTCGACATGGAAAACAAATATCTGGCCATGTGACAGGGCTCCATGAACAATTCAAGATCAGTCAGCTGCTGCTTTCTTGGCAAGTTGCTCGGCCACTGAAGTTATTTGAGGCGCTGTCTGTATGGTAGCCCTCGTGCACTCTGAAAGCCTCTTCACACCATGTCAAGTATTCACACCTTCTGAATACTGAAAACCTCTTCACACCATGATGTTTCATGACATAAAAAGTACTCTGTGACTATGCAAGATCAGGGAAGGATATGTGCTGTTCTCTTTCAGCTCCTTTATGAGTCAAAGACCACGAGACACTGACAACACACATTTGCAGGGGAGCTACATAACTTCTCTGAGTCTCATTGTAGGCAGTATTGTTTTTGGATGGTAAGAATGAGGAGCATTCGTTTTGCCAGTGGAACAGCAACAGCAATTCTACTTTCAAATCTTCACCATAATGTGTTCTGAGGATCACTTCCACACTGTCATCTGGTCATTTGACCATTTAAGGTCAAGTAAGCACTGGTGCAGAAGCCAGCGTATTTGTTAGGAGACATGCAGAAGCCAAAAGACATAGATCTCATATTTGCCTATCAATGACAGAATGAGATGGCCTGACATTTATACAGCTGGGTATGCAGAGTGAAATAAACCAGGGCTTACTCTGAATTATTTAATTCTGTTGGTGTAATAAATCAATAATACTCATAGCAGGCAGAAGACACATAAATGAGATTCTGACAGTCTGTCTAAGTCAGTAATCACAGTGGGGTTTATTATTGGTGAAGGTTTAGCAAAATCTTTCTTCAATCGAACAATACACAGAAAAGTTCAGCCTGAAGTACCAAGGTTTGGGAAATGTTCAAGGTAACCTTTAAGGTTAACTTGAACCTTTCAAGGTAACCTTTAAGGTTATAGTCTAGAGAGCAAGTGAGGTAGGGGCACTTTAAATCAAATTTACAAGAAGGCTGCAGAAATCCCTAAGAAGCTATATACTGAAGACAGCAGAGGACAGCCACAGCCTGTTCTGGCTCAATATGTACGTAAAAGGTGTTTGAGATGATAGAAATCAGAGGAGAAAAGACAGTGAACAGTGGCAACTGCAGAGAACAGAGAATGGCTGCAAAGTGCACTTATATGGAACTGTCTTTAATGGTATCAAATGGCACCAAAGAATTGATAACCCACAGTATCCTTTACCCATATACTGAAAATATCACTCATGTAGATGAGTATTCTGACTTACATGGCTTATTATCTCTAACGGTGTGCCAAATACCCCAAACTCAGAGGTCAATGAGATATTCCTGGGACATTGTTATTGCTACTGACTTGTAAGCATGTTGGATGCATTTCTGTCTCATTCTGTCTATGTTGTAAAGTCATCTGAGAATTTTCCTTTAGCACTTCACTCCTAAGTTATGGGAGTTTCAACTACAGAGAAGTGACCTTCTGCTAATTGATGTCATATATTTCAGATTTTTCCAGCTCAACAAAGCTAATAAACATCCCCTGGCCAATTATTGTAATTTTTTCCTTTTAAGAACTTGGACTTTTCCTTTATGACAAAAGCTTTGAATTCAGATACCTACTATTGCATTTAGAGATGGGAAAAGAATTAGACTTGGTTTGCCACAAACCTTTGGTTATCTCCAGAATTATGTCACAATGGAGCCTAATTAAGGCCAGAATTGTACTGCTCACATTATGAAAGTTCATGCAGCTTTTCCTGTATAAAATACTATTTTGGGGCTTTAGTTCCCACAGTGCAAGACAGATGGGCCTGGGTTGCCTTTAAAATAATCATTAGTGTGAGAAGAGATACCCTCATCTGCTAGAAAGGAGAATGACTTTATTGGTGATGGGTTTGCTGACTGGCTCAGCTTCTGATACCAGCTTAAAATAGGGCCGCCTTCTGTTACTGGAGCTGTGAAAGAGAACTGCTCCATAGAGGTGTTCTGTGGGGATTCCCATTAAGGCATAAGATTCCTTGACGGTAAACGGAAGGATATTGACGTGTTTGAGGTTATCCAGCCAAATGTCTCTTGCTCCAATAGAACATACCTATTCAACATCAAAGAAGAGTAATGGAGATGAGCTTTCATAACAGAGATGAGCTTTCAAAAATGACATTTTATCATCATCATATCCATGTCTCCTCAAGTAGCAATGGTATCTTCCACATTGAAAACAACTGCGTAAGATACAGAATCCTCTAGATGTGTATGATACAGAAACCTTCCCAATCCTTTTCCCAGTCTCAGAATCAGTACTTTTATTGGATTGTATTTCATGTACATCGTAGATTTTTGATAGCCCAGAGTTCTGTTTTTGGGAGAAGCAGTGTTGCAAATGCTTTTTCAGGACTTGCCTTACTCCTTGAAACTATTTCTGAACTTTGTTTAATGGCACAAACCAACAGCAAGTGCTGATATTCCTGCCAGGGTTGTTGGCTCAGCAGAGAACACTAGCTGTGCTCTTTTCACTTATTCATACTAATGATCACCGCCAAAGTTTTTGGGTGCTGGTGTGGCTGATATCTTGGTCTGTCTTCTTCTGTCTGCCTGAGAGTAGGACACTACTCTTGTTGGGAGTAAACCACTGTATCACTGTTTTTTTTCCTAGGCCTACCTAATCACAGTAGCCCAAGCCCAAGCCCACCTGCACTGCTGCAATATTTTTCCTTTTCCCAATATGAATCATCAACATGGATCATCTATCTTCTTTGAGGGTTAAAAAAAATCAGCTATATCTACCTATATGGAATAAGTCTGTAAACACGTATGTAGGGCTTGAATTCTGATGGTTAGATTAGACATTATACACAGTAAGAGGTATGAAACACAAATCTTTCAATAGAGAAAGATGTGTGCTTGTTAAAAGTCCTATCAATAAAATGGAAACTGTCCCCTTAGAAGGCAGTTAAAATGCAAAGAAGTATTTATAGAAGACTACTAAGTCAGTCACTTGCCAGATTCTGTCTCACTGCTATAACTGGTGGAGGGAATTGAAGGAGTCCGTCTACCTTGTCCTTTATGGGGGCACAAGATGCACATATGTCCCAACAAATGCTGCTACACAAATTTACTCATATCTTGTACACTTAAGGTGTACTCCTTTTCTAGAATCAGATCCAGCACAATGCACAGTGATTTGTTATGAACAGACTATGACCAATAACCTGATTCCCTGTGGAAAGAAACTAGGACACTTGAAAAAAGGGGAGAAAACTGCAGAAGAAAAGATTCAAACAGAATTACTGGTCAGAATCGAGAAAGTAGTCTTTCTTGTGAGGCTATGAACTACATATATGTTCATACACATGCATCCCTCAATCAGAGATTACTAATACACTGTTTCCTTGCTGAAATTTAAACAATACAATGGGTCTGTTATGTATGACCACACATCTGTTAGTACCTTCAGTGTGCTATTATTAGTCACTAAGAAACATTATATTTCAAATTGTTAGAAAAAGTTTAAATGATAGCTGGACTAATACAGCACCTTAAGATGAAACTAAGAACACTGGAGTTATTATTTTCATTTTTAAGTATTATAACACTTTACAGGTGCCTGTAATCCATCACAGCATTCAAAAAGCTGCATAAATATAGAATATTCATATTTTTCAATCTAATAGATGCTTCAGGACAAGACAGACTATATCATCTCCAAAGGCAACTAGAGCATGATTTCCCGGCGATACTGCAGTACAGTATTTCAAAATAGGGTTTTGGATTTAGGTATGAATATTTGCCTCAAAACACTGAAGATCACAAGTGATGAAGGACTTAACAATTTTTGAATAGTGAAATCTAGTTCATGTTAATTATGAAAACACTGGATTAAGTTTTGAAGTGCTGCACAGCTGTAACTTCTGCAAAAAATCACTTTAACTAAAATTGTATGGCTAAGAACCTAATTGATCCTATGCATATTAAAAGCCAGATCTCACCATTACTGAAATACAATGCCATTAATGTTAGTTGCTAGCTTGTGAGCCTCTAGGATACAATTGGGCACTAACTAAACAAATCACGGTCTAGAGTACAAACAGTTACCTTGGGACGGACTGCGGCGTTCGATCCCTCACTCCTAAATTCTTGGCTGTATTTTGTACTCTTGCTCCCTGTAAAAGACAAATAACAACTTTGCTTCACATTTTCCAACACAAGTTTTCTTCCTGACCTTCTAGATCAATGTAATTATGGCATACAATTAATCAACACATATGCTTCATGTCCCTGAACAACTCTCCTCTTTTAAGGTGATGGACAAGTTAAAATAATACATTGATTTTCAGCCTAAAGTGATATGCAGAAGAGAGACGCAATCCTTTCACTTGTCATTATATAAATATGCACATAGGCTGAGTGAGGTATTAGATTTCTGTGAAACATACTCTACATCTGAAACAGAGCTGCAGCGCCAGCAGCACACAATGTAAAAATATGGTACAACCATTGATTCGGAGTATTAGTAGAGTAAGACTAGAAGTTGCATTTAGCTCAGATCTGGTACCCAGGTAATTGATAAGTGTTAGTTCACTTTAATGGGCTCAAATAAAAGATGAAAAAGGCTGTTTCGTGACACACAGGTAAGTACTCATAGTTAATGTAAGAGATGCACTACAAAATGTATTATTTCATTAAATTATTTTTAGGAAAAAAATAGTGACATTGATAGAGAAAACAACTAGAATACCTACAAAACTGAAGAAAGAATATAAAAGTGACTTTACTAGTTTTACATCGACCTCATTAGTCTGTTTCTGACAGCGGCCAAAGGCATGTGACTACAGAACAGGGCAATCATATGACGTTTCCCCAAGAATTCTCCCAAAATTCAATCGTTAGTGACTCAACACCTCCTTACTTCAGCAGTAAGTACCTATTTAATCATCTTTAGTGATTCTCTTCTCTGATCTATGATTCTCTTCTATGATCCTGTCTCATCTTGAACCTATGAATAATTTAATATCCACAAAATCCTTGTGGAAGGAGATCCACAGCTTAGATATAATCTTAGCTTGTCGTGTAAAGAACTACCTATTTTTGCTTGTTTTGCCAGTTACATCTGATGCATACCTGTAGTTCTGCATGGGAAAAGATAATGGTCAGTCTTTAACCACCATATCCATGCCACATACAGTTTTCTTAGACTTCTGCCATGTCCTCCTTCACTCAACAAGCTGAACAGTCCTAGATGTCCCTGAACATAAACTGTCCCTTGTCCCTGAACATAAACTGTTCCCAGCCTTTGATCATTGTTTCTCAGAATCACAAAATGGTTGAGGTTGGAAGGGCTATCTTAATGGCCCTTCACAGAACTCACTCCAATATGTCCACGTCTCTCCTGTACTGGGGAGCCCAGCACTGTAGCCAGCACTCCAGATGTGGCTAACCCAGTGCTGAGTAGAGGTTGAGTTCCTCAACCTCCTGGCAACTCTCTTCCTAATACAGCCCACGGTGCTGTTGGCCTTCCTTGCCCCAAGGACACATTGCTGGCTCATGGTCAACTTGTCCACTAGGACTCCCAGGTCCTTCTGACCCTCTCCAAACCTTTTTCATTACACTATATCCTTGTGGAAAGACAAGGATTACAATGCTACACAGTTCAAGATGAAGGCTTATCACAGCATAATTTTTTAATAGCTACTGAGAATTGAGTGGATGTTTTCTATCATATCCCAAGGTCTTGTTCAGAAGATGTAACGATCAGCTCAGTAAATCATTTTGAATCTGAATTTAGGGTTATTTTTTCCCCCATGTGCATCACTTAACATTTATCTAGACTGATTTTCATCTTCTTTTTATTGCTCAATCATGAAGTCTTGTCAGGTCCTTCTGTAAGTCTTCATAGTAAGTCCTCATCTTTAATAAAGACTTGGAAAGAGTTCAGAGGAGAATAAGGAGAATGATCAGATCATAAGAATATACAACCAACAAAGAAAGGTCAAAAGAACTGCTGTTGTTGAACATAGATCATGATTTTCCTGATGGCTTATCAGGAAAATGATAATCATCAAATATATAAAAGTTTACTGCTAAAAACGGAGCAAAAAACTAGTCTCTAGTACACAGTGTATAGAACACAGGCTTAAATTTGAAAAAAATAAAAAAATAACCCCCCCCCCAATACCAACAACAACTCAAATTAGGCACCAAGAAAAATATTCTAATGCAAAGGATAATAAAACTCTGGAAGAGACTGCTTGGGAAGCACTGTGTAGGAATCTTCGTTACTGGAGGATTAAGAACAGATAAGAAAAGTGTCTGTCAGGAATAACGTATAGCTGATCCAGTCTTGGTTAAAAGGTTGGACATGTTGAGTCCAGACCCTCATCAACTTCAGCGTCCTTTCCTCAGTGCCATTTTCTAAAATTTTGTGATAATAAAAAATACTATAATAGACTGCTCAGCTTGACATATGATCAGCATAACTGAGAGCCAGTACATAGAGAGTGGACATGGGCAAAACTATCAAAACTAATCATACATAGATATGAACTTCAATGCTGTGACCACTTCTGAGAAGAAAAAACAGCCTATTTTTACTTACATCACTCACTAGACAGATTTATTTTAACATCTTGCTCCCATAATAAATCAAAAGCACTGATGTAAAAAGGAGTCTGGCTTTATACAGCCATGTAATTTATTGTTTAGCAGGAGAACAAATTAAACCTACAAATTGCAATCACTAGATTCTTATTTCTTTTGGAGAAAAGCCCCCAAGAACTACTAACAACTTGCTAGATAATACCTCTTAGTCTCCATTTAGCACCATAACATCATTTCTACTTCAATACACTGTTAATTTATACTTCTCTAATACTATTCCTAAACCTATTATAATGAGAATATTGGCACCATTTGTCTCATGTGGGCATAACAGACGTTAGGTGACTGTCGAATTTTTTTCTCTGTACACCAGTACTGCCAGATCACTCATGAAAGATGCCATCAGATCTAGGGAGGTACCATCATCAATCTGGAATCCAATATATGAACTAGTATTTTCAGTGCCAAGAGAAATAAATGATAGGTATATTTTCAAGTTGCACACTAATTTAAGGGTGGCAAAACCAGTCAACGTAAAGAAAATCAATTCTACTTATGCCTAACTCAGACAGCACAAAATCAACACCATTCTTATGAGAACCATTCCAAATGCAATGCTCTTATTATCTTCATGAAGAGGCATGGAGAAATTATTGATCACTTAAAAGATAACACAGATTCTCTCCCAACCTTTCCTGTTTATCAGCTTTTTAGTTACCTCTCTCCCTCACAACCTTGTGGCCTCTTGTAGCTCCTCTTCTAGGCTTCTATCTACATTTTGGTGCCTCCTGGTGATAGTTCTGTCAGGATGCTCTAAGTAGCGATTTGTAGCTAAAGATGTTTACATGAATAAATATACATGCGTAAATAAGGTTAAAGATGGTTGGAATATTCTGTCAAATTTTTTACTTTAAAACCAATCATCTAGACTGGTTTAGCTGATGAAGAATAGAAACCACTTATCTAAAATTGTCCCAGAGACCCCGGTTCATACCAGCTCTCCTAAATTGCTCTTTTTTCCTTAGTTATTGCAAGATAAGTGCTTGTGGACACCCAGTTATAACTGTCAGGGCATTTACTCAGACAATTGTTCCAACAACATGGCCAGGGCTATTAGGAGTCCTGTTAAGCATTATCACCACCTCATTCAATTTAATGGAGAAAAGCACTTCTCGAGGTCATCCATGCAATCAGGTGTCTCCAATTATTCACTACTGGTGCCCCAAGCTATTCTACTAGAGACAATTCTAGTAGAGACAATTTCCTTGTGTGGAAAGTTAAGAGCTGCTAGGAGATAATGTTGCCGGCTTCCCCAGAATAGCAGATGGAATAGATATACTTTCATTTGCATCTGCCTATGGCTAATTTCTCTTTATTCTCTCTAAAAATTCAGGGTGTATATGGGCTACTGTAAAGCTTTTTCACATTAAGGCAGGAAAAACATACATGTCTTCTCTAAATGTTCTACACCAAACCTAAAAAAGCTTTTAGTTTTTTTAATCCAAGTTTTGTGTGTGTTACTGTCCTGATGGCTAAATCCTACAGATATTAAAATAGTAAATCAGGAAAAGATTTCTAGAAAGTGTCAGTGTTTGCTGAAATCATTCGAAAACATTTAGAATTTAATGGAGGATTATATATCTACTGCAGAACTCCAAGACTGACTTAAAATTACAAGATTGTTACTCTATCAAATCCATCGTGGTTTCCTACAAGAGGAAGAATGTGTGAACAAAGTCTGGCTTGATATATACTAGCAGACTTTTTTGCAATGTCTGTGGGTGGTATTGAAATATCGGTATCTTTAACAGCTATTGATCACTGCTGTTTTACTTCAGAGAATGTAGACCCACTGCAGGCTTCTTTACACATCTCTTTTTGCGCAAGCCTCAGTACAATTTCAGCTGCTTAAGGCCATTAGCAAGTAACTTTTCTTCTAATTTAGTCTTTCATTTTAATTTAATAACTTACTAGAAGATCCAGAAATGCACCAACATATTCTGAAAACTGTCCAGAATCATACATTGAAAATGTGCAGTTTCACAGAACACATCTCTGAAAGCACACATGCACAACTTTATGCCTAGTTTATTTGTGAAATACCCAGATTTGCATGTTGCTAGAACTTGAGTAGAAACATCAACATATAAATGCAAGTTTGTTATTATACAGCAGTAGCTTTGTTTTAATGTCAAGTTAAAGCTGCAATTTCTGAGCACACCTACATGATCTGACTCAAGAACCCTGAGGGTGTTTATTCATACAGAAACTTAATTCATGCACTGAAGGAACTGAAAGTCAGATATGAAAAAGAATGAGACTCATTACTCAGAAGTAACCACATTACGCAGTAACACGTAAATATAATTGATCAAAATCTGTGATGTGAGAATATCTATACTACTGCTTTAATAGACTGAAGGTTTGATCTAGTGCATATGGACTTTATCTAGGGCAAGTTAGAAGTAAAGCGCAGTTGTTCAATCATTTTCATAATTAAACTGTGATTTTTGCATAGGATATGTACTAGAACTTATGGAAATAATAAAATCAGATGCAAATTAGAATCTAGAAAAAGCTAGTCTTGTCTTATCTGTGATTAATTGTGATTAATCTACTATTTAACTACCTTTTTTGCTAGTAAACAGCACTTCCTTTAAGGTTGAATTTGTTTGTATTTGACTTCTGTATCCTGTTTCTTGTTATGTTTTTGCCATAAGATTGAAAGTTAGCATAGGCTGGGATATATGTTGCATAAGCACACGGAGCGCTTAAGGCCCCCCACCACGCAACCTCTCTTTGATCAAGCAAACAAGTTGAGCTGTTTAATCTTCACTTCATAAGGCCTGTCTAACAACCTCAGGGTCATTCATGCCCCTCCTTTGAACTCCTTCCAAGACTCTAAACTTATTTTCAAAGCGCTTATCTGATAACAAGATATTCCAGGAGAAGCTGTGCCACTACAGGGTACAGTCTAGTCTCCATTTTGTGATAGTTCCTTTTTTTTTAAATATAACCAGCATTTTTTGTCAGACCTTTGCACTAAGAATTAATGCTGAGGTGACCAACCATTCAGGACAGTCTCTAAATACTAACATTCTATTAGATCAAGAGAGTCAAAAATGTTATTCAAAAGAAGTACAATGCCCTCAGGAATCTTGCCTGGAAAGTTAAGAACGACAGTATTTATTTCCCCTTCCCTCCTCTACTTCCCCTTCATTCAGTACATGAGTCACTTTTTATTAACCGTAATTAATAATCCTAGTAAGTTATTTTTATGGCTAATTATTAGTAAGCTAAAGCTGCTCTTACTCAACAGAGTACTCTTCTGATGTACTGCAACCACGAAGAATATACCACAGCAGCTACATAAAAATCATTAGGTAAAATCATAACCCTGCAAAAGTTAGGATCCATTTACACATACACAGAAAGCAAGCATCTAGTAAAAAATAGCCGATTCCACTATTAAAAAAAAGAAAGAGAGAAAAAGAAAACCTTTCAGCCAATGCTAACTCCCCCTCACCACCCAACTAAGAAAACTCTCACACCAGCATTACACAAAATTAAGATGGGGATTCCAAAATATTTGGGCAAGTCATTCTTGTTTGATGAGATCAATTCTCGTTAGGAAACAGCAACATCCTTCCCCTAAAGAGCATCTTACCTGTTTGCGCATGACATCTGTAGCTTGCATGATATAGCGAGGAGGTAGCCCATGGCTCCGAGCCAGAATGATCGCTTGCTCCAGGGTAACGCTCAGAGTGCAGCTGCAATGGAAAACTGAGCTCAGGCATCTGCTAGCAATGGTTTCTTAAAATGAATGCTAAACACTAAAAACACCTTTAGACAAATTTTCTTTTTAAAAAAGTTACAAATAAAAAAAAATCACATAGTGAACCTGCCCTTCCTCCCTCCCCCCAAATCATGCAGGTATTAGCCCAGACACTGAATGCAGAAACGTCACTTAAAGGGAAAGCAAAGTAAATGTGCAACAGTAATACTGAAATAGAATTGGGAGGCAAGTAATACCACTAATCTAGGCATGCAAACTGTCAGTCAAGAAGTACGGTACATTTTCAGAGATGAACAAGAGCAAACAGAGACTAGTTTATAACTTCTACAAACAGTTATTAACATACTTGTCCCCAGTTATGTTTATGAAATGCTTTGACGTTAACCTGTATAACTCCACTGTTCTTTTTTTGACACAACTTGGAAGACTAGGTCTTCAATCTAAACTGGTAACTGAAAGGAGACATGTTCCAGAGGCTTCATCGAAATTTTAAATTCCTTGTTACAGTGTTGTCAAACTTTAGAAAATAAATTTTGTCATTATTGCAGGCTACCTAGAAAATATTCCTAAAAAACACTGAAGGATACCGTGCAGTATCATAATTTAAAATGAGCACTTGCTTATCAACTCAGACCAGCAGTCACAAAGGGGAAAAACTAGAATAAATGGGGAACTGAGACAAGGGAACAAGGGAACACCTTACTGGGAGCATAGGACATCTGTAATCTTTAGCTCCTGCTTAACGTTCATTTCAATAGATTTACACTACCTGGTATTTTTCTGGTCAAAGGCTCACGACAATGACAAAACAATCCCCCAACAACAATCCATGACAAGCGGAGACCTTTTATTACCTTATTGAGCAAGATCCCTCATTTATTATTTATTTTTTATGTAGCCACACAGTTGATAGGGCTGATTCTCTGCGCCTTGTTACTGTTAATCTCATTTTTGCTTTTCTACATCGGACTATACTGAGTGGGTCATCTTTAGTCACACAGCACAGCTCAGTGATGTAGCTCTTCCTTTAATTTCCTTTAAATAGCTAGTTGTGCTGGAAACTACCACCATTCTTTTCCCATTCCCGTCACTTGCATGATACCCAAGATATCTATTGCTATGTCAATAGCAATAGATTTGCACACAGGAGTTACTTGACTGCCAGCTGCTTCCTGAAGTCAGAAAACTGTAATTCTCATCACCAACCTTTTTATGGCATAGCAAATTCTTGATATCTTAAAAAAGCAATAAATATAAAAATAACTATAAAAGAACTGCTGGAAGAACAAAAGAGGAAAACTGAGTAATTACTGGCAGTCTGTTTTTCCCCCAACCATATATCACTAGGTAGAGCACTGTACTGCAATGTGAGAAATCTTTCACTCCAGATAGAAAACCAATGCTCTGACTTTTTTGGTGATAGAGATTTCATGACAATTTTCTTTTTATTGAAGTGTCAATGTGTAACAATGTAGTCCTGTAAGAGAGTATTGCTGTTCTCAATAACAGGCAGTAAGCTTTGCGCAGAATTTGCAAGGCCTCAGGACTGAGGTTTGTCAGGCTTGCTCTGTCTGCATTTTTCTTGACCTGCCTGCAGCTTTGTTTCACTTGGTTTGGCTGTGACAGATTTCTCTCATTGACCAGGTGTCTATGGCTAATTTGTTTTACTTTTGTTTATCTTTGTGTAGCACAACCCTAGTTTTAGGTAGACAGCAGCAACAAGCACTTATTCTATGTAGAATGGGATATTTCCCACTGCAGCACAATGACGTAGCGTAGAGAAGTACAGGCCTGGTGCAATAGCAGGGGCCTTGAGAAAGAGAGTTAGGTAGGACACAGAATAGAGGAGTACTGGCATGGGGTGGTGATAAGAGATGGGGCACAGGCTTGTCACTGGAGACCCCCATCGCTATAAACAACTCACGCATGGTCAGTTAAAGATATGCAGCTGGACAAAACTGGTTGTAGGAGTAACAAAGAGAACAAAGACGCAGTATCTAATATACATAAAAGGCACCAAATATAGTACATTCAGAAGTAACATGGAGCTGCTGACCAATAAAGAGGCAGCAAAAGTGTAAAAGCATGTTAGCAAACATAAAATGAGCCCAAGCGGATCCTAGAGTGAGGAAGAAGAAAGCACCAAGACAAAGATGAAGATAGTATTCCTCCTAGTGACAGACTCTAGACGGTGACAACTCGCTGTTAACACCTGTGCAACCAGAAAGAAACCCCGACATTAGGACGTAGAGGAGCAGTGGCAGAGTGAGCCTAAGAGATGGAAAAAGGGGTAGAAACTAAGTGTGGCTATAACAGTTTTTAGTGCATTATTATTCTTTCTTTTTCTAGAATAATTAGATCTAGACTAATATCAATTCTTGAATTGGACTGTTAAGATTTCCATTACACTAAAAAATTCTTGGCTTTAAATAAGGTGTGCTTCCTCTCTTCCCATAAACAAGACCATACATATAACAAATGTTGCTGCTGAATTACAACCAATTTTTTTTTTCAAACACAACACTAACTGTGGCTTACTTTGCAAGTGCAAAGAGTCACAACCTAAAAAGAGGAATATTTTATAATTGTATAAATCCCTTTCCAGGTGGGTTCTGAACAAGTTTCCTCTCACCCTGAGTTGCTAACGGAGGGAGACCCTGGCTTTGGTACCAGGATTCTGATCTCCTGCAGTGAACTTACATTGGCACGTACATGCAATGCAGTCCAAACAGAGAGGCACTGTCCCTTTCAAACAAGAAAATAAATAAATGGGACATTCCTTCAAAAAAAAAGTTTTCTCCTACTTTGCCTATCTTTTTTGGCTAAACACGCAAGAAAAACTGACCGTGGTACTACATCCTAAAGTAAAGGCTATAATGGCTTTGCTAGAGCAACTGGGGAAGTTCCAGAGCTGAAGATCCTGCCCTAGAACAACCCATCATCACACCAGACAATAAGGACTAGGGAAAGTCATTTTGGAAATGCCAACTGACTTCAGTTGTCATGGTGAGGACAAGAATGGATAGACGGTTTCTCATACAGTCAAGACCAAAGCCATAGAAGGCTTTACAGATAAAAGGTAACAAAACTGAGTAGAAACGGAGTCAGGTACTTTTAAAGAAGCACAACGTGTCTGAGGGCTGCTATCATCCAATAGGTGAATGGCTGTACTCTGCATCAGTAAGGTACTTGATGATTTTTCTGTTCACAGCTAGACAAAGTGCTGCAAGAATCAAATCTCTTCAACCAAAACATGAGGTGTATATCAAATGATCCCACCTCAGCGGAACTTGACAAAAGCTGCATATTTCAAGTTAAAATACTAAAATTAAGACACATGGTTGAAACAGACTTTTATGTCACCTTTTTGCAAAATACTGACCAAAGGATTCTGTATAGCTTATATTATAAATACCGAACAGACAATATGTTTCAATCAGACACTCATCTTGCTGAGCAGAAGATCTGTAGGAGGAAAAATGTGTCTGCACTTCACTTTTTTTCTTACTGAAAAAAACTTGGCATGTTTAAATACCTCTAAGCAAATTTATGGACTGTAAAAAGTTTCACAATAATAAGTGTAGAAGACATTGAATTCAAACTGTATCTTTATTAATGGCCTATTGTTAAAAATATATAAGTTAAGTGATCTTTCTTGGCAATTAAATCAGTTTTATTCCCCAGTTTCTTGTATATACTGACCTCAGAGTTAACTTGGAACGAAAGTCTATTGATCTTTTGTGTTATATGCTTGATTAAAGTGGACAATAGTTAAATATTAGACTAGAACTTCTAAACACTGTGTTGTTATCTTGTCTTTGAAAGATGAAGTATTGCAGAAATAAAAAAGTATGTGCTCATAACATTTATCAGCACCAAAATCTAAACATCTAACCTTGAAGAAGAGACTGCAAAGGAAGCTTTGTTCCATTCACAACTGGAAAAAACAAAAGTATCCGAGATGTAATTTGACAAATGTAATATAAGCCAGACAAAAAGGGTAAAAACTCTCCCTGCAGACATGATGGAAGTTACTGGGCTCAAAGTCCAGCTTTCAACCAGTTACTGAAACAACTTGCTCATAAATCCTGTCTTCGTGGAACTTAGAAGAATGAAAGAACAGAAAGAACAGAAAAAACATTCTGCATAGTGAATCCAATCCAAATGAACAAAAGAACCTCCTTACTGAAAGTCAGGTTGAACAAATTTGATGCAAACAATAATCTGGTCATTGGAAAAGACTGCAGAACTGCTCCCTATCGAAAAAATTGATAATACGGCTGGTTATCCTGGACATTATGAGCCATCTACTTTTTGACAGTACAAACCATGATTCAGAAATAAGGTGGCTAAGTTAAAGGCATAACCAAAGTGGGAAAAACAGCAACAAAGTAAAATAGCATAATGAAGATTACTTTAACGGGCTTTTACAGAGATAGGCCACAACTAGAGTACAAACCTGAAACATGCAAACAAACTCAAACTGAAGAGCTGACTCAAGGCAAAAAAAAGACCAAAAAATAACGCTAAGGGTTATATTCTTGACACATCCAAGGGAATTAGTAGAGAAGATACTCAAGATGATGCCGATGATGTTAACTATTACAACACCTCTTTAAATGCAAGGTCATTTATATTCAAGGTTAAGTCCCAGTACTGTTAGTTAGATACATCCACTGTTACATTTAAAAACTTTCTTTTTTGTTGAAGTATCTTAAAAATGTTAAAATAGGATCATTGACATAATTGCTTTTAAATACAATATTTCATTAGAGATACAATTTAATACTGCTAGCTCCTGCATTTCCCTTGAGGCATGTAAAAGGTCTGATGAACAGCAGCCCTAAAAACAGAATTAGAATAGAAATGATTGTCTATAGCTTTTGCCACATAATTCTGAAATAAGGTTACTACTTTCTAAATGCAATAAACAACACTGAAATGGCTTCACTTTTGTTGAATACCTAGTCAGTGAGAAGGCCTTCATCCATAAAACTGATCATACAAACTTTCTATGGTGCTATGCTGAACTGACCCACTGATAAGCCTGTATTTCATGCTGGTGCTTTCTTCAAGCTTTTTAAATGTAGTTCTTGAATTACTACACATTCTTTATCACATATCAAACTGCCCTGGAAACCAGCTTTAAAAGGAACAATCCCGCACACGAAAAAAATCAGAGGATAACATGGAAAAGTCATAACTGGAAGTACCTCAGTAGCAGGGCTGCCAAACACAGAGATTAACCAAAAGCAAATTTAAATCAAGACAACTTCTAGAATTTTATGAAAAAATACCAAAGCAGGGAATTCCTCATATGAGGACTCTATCCTGCTGGTCTGGGCAAAGTTTAATACCAAGGACTGACAGCAAGTACATGCAAGATGCAATAATTGACCCCCTCCCCCTTTTTGAAAGCTAAGCAAATGCTGGCAAAGGTTACAAAGCAATCTGGAAGTGGTTCGGACCACTGAAAATACCTGGTAATTTGGATACAATCAGCCCAGACAAACCAAACAAGGAAAATATTAGGGGAAAAAAACTCCTTGAAATGATCTCATATAATATTCCCTCATGGTAAGCAAAAGTCCTAAATCCATATATCGCGCACTAGAGGCAAATCAAAATCTGTTTTCACTCCTTCTCATTTCCTCCCACCCCTTCTTTTATGTCAGAAAAACAAAAGACTCAAATTCATCATCTGAGAATTTACACCAGTTAGAAACACAAATTCTTTGCCTTGACAGATTACAACAGCAAACAGCACAGACATTTGGCTTTCCAACAACAACTGGGCTGAGAATTCCTCCTTCTCTCCATTTGGTTTCCAAGAAACAGAAGGGGCCGCAGCTGCTCCCAGCCCCTGTCTACTGTACTCTGTCTCCCACCAGTCATGTCAGTATCCATGTGAAGATTAGATACAAACTTTCAAGTATCTTCTGGATCAGACCATCCTGAAGAAAAGACGTTGAACTGTATTTTCTAACCGCAAGCAGTCTCCAGGTGCAGAATTCATTTGTTTTTGGCTGGATGTGATTTTTACTAAAGGGCAGCAAATCTACTGGATTGACATACACATACACTGAGAAATACAGTCAACTCAGTTATAAAAGAGGAAAACAGATTGAAATTTGCTGAGAAATGGATTATTTCATGACAGCTTATTTAATGTCATTTGTCACCTGAGAGGAAAAATCATTCGAGTTCATACACAGTGCCTGCTGAGCTGCCACTCAGTGAGCTGTACATCTATGTTAACAGAGCTACAAGAATCTAATTCATTAAATTCATTCCCAGGTATTCTAGCCATCCTACATCCAAAGATGCATCAAAACATTTCTCAGAAAAATACTCGGAATAGAAAAGATGAGGTGAAACAAATTGGTTTAGTAGTTACCACACCAGTTATTGCCGTTAGAAATGTTGAAATGAACTGTGTTCTGGTTGCGGGAACAGAGAAAATTTTGAAAAGGATGCACATTTGCTTAATCTAATTAAAATCTAAAGCTTCCGCTCAACATGTAATTTAGTGTCATTATTATTCTTTTAAATCATTTTCTTTCCATACATCATAAGCTAAACATACCTCTATTGGACCACTTTTTAAACCACTGACACTTCAGTATTCACTTGTTCCTGCTACCATTTAAATTAATGCTTATGGAGCAGCTATTCTTATATCAGCATATGCAGCACAAAGGTACATGACTCTAAGATTTTTTTTTAGGTAATTCTTTATAATTATTAAAAATGGCTAGGTAATACACACCAATTCTGAAGAGTAACCTGAAGAACAAAATAGGCCATGACAGACCTAAAAAGGATGGAAAATACTCTTCGGGACTAAAAGTAATAAGCATAAAAAGTGCAGACTGGCCTAACCAAAGGCTGCTTGCCACAATTCCTAAGCTGTTCCCATTGTGAGAATATGGCTCCATGCAAATAAAATTGAAATTTGCATTCATGGAGCTAAAAAGCACATTTTCTTAGAACATAATCATACCCTTCATCTTCTATGCCCATATGCTGAAACTTTACTGAACAGAATCTTTATTTTTCTCACAGGAAGGAGGAATTTAGGTCAGCCAGTAGATATTATGGATGAATAGCACAAAGTTCTTTACAATTACTTAGAGTACTGTAATTTTCCATTTACAGTTACAGTACAATTGTGCTGGAGTTCAAGATTTATGCTCAGTCCCTTTATGAACCTTGTAATCAAGCTGAGATGTTTCCAGTGTGGAAAATTACTACCTGAAAAACAACCTTGGATTTGAACAGATCCATCAAAGTTTAGTCCATAACTTCACAGAATCACAGAGAGGCCGAGGTTGGAAGGGACCTCTCATCTAGTCCCACCCCCCTGATCAAGCAGGGTCCTCTAGAGCACATTGCACAGGATTGCATCCAGGCGGGTTTTGAATATCTCCAGGGAAGGAGACTCCACAACCTCTCTGGGCAACCTGTGCCAGTGCTCTGTCACCCTCACAGTCAAGAAGCTTCTCCTCAGGTTCAGACGGAACTTCCTGTGCTTCAGTTTGTGCCCACTGCCTCTGGTCCTGTTGCTGGGCACCACGGACAAGAGTCTGGCCCCATCCTCTTGACACCCTCCCTTCACATACTTGGTCACATTGATCAGACCCCTTCTCAGTCTTCTCTTCTCCAGACTGAACAGGCCCAGCTCCCTCAGCCTTTCCTCACAGGACAGATGCTCCAGTCCCCTCATCATCTTCGTAGCCCTCCGCTGCACTCTCTCCAGGAGTGCCATGTCTCTCTTGTACTGGGGAGCCCAGAACTGGACACAGTACTCCAGGCGAGGCCTCATCAGGGCTGAGGAGAGGGGCAGGATCACCTCCCTCCACCTGCTGGCAACACTCTGCCTAATGCACCCCAGGACACCGCTGGCCTTCCAGGCCACAAGGGCACATTGCTGGCTCTTGGTCAACTTGGTGTCCACCAGCACTCCCAGGTCCTTCTCTGCAGAGCTGCTTTCCAGCAGGTCAACCCCCAGCCTGTACTGCTGCATGAGGTTGTTCCTCCCCAGGTGCAGGACCCTGCCCTTGCCTTTGTTGAACTTCAGGAGGTTCCTCTCCACCCAGCTCTCCAGCCTGTCCACGTCCCTCTGAATGCAGCACAGCCTTCTGGTGTGTCAGCCACTCCCCCCCAGTTTAGTATCATCAGCAGACTTGCTGAGGGTGCACTCTGTCCCTTCCTCCAGGTCATTGATGAATACTTTGAACAAGAGTGGACCCAGGACTGACCCCTGGGGGACACCACTACCTACAGGCCTCCAACTAGACTCTGTGCCACTGGCCACAACCCTCTGGGCTCTGCCATCCAGCCAGTTCTTAATCCACCTCACCGTCCACTCATCTAACCCACACCTCCTGAGCTTGCCTAGGAGGCTGTGATGGGAGACAGTGTCCAAAGCCTTGCTGAAGTCCAGGCAGACTACATCCACTGCTCTGCCCAGCACAGCCTCATTTACTCAGCCAGTCATCCCATCATAGAAGGCTGTCAGGTCAGTTAAGCATGATTTCCCTTTCCCGTGATGACTACTCCTTGATCACCTTCAGTTTTTCAGTTATTTTGCCAATACATAGCAAGCCATTATTCTGCACACAAAATACATTTTATTCCATTATGATGGTTCTGTAATCATAAACAATGCTTCAAAAAGTGGCTATCTATGGAAAATATTACTAAACCACAGAGGCATGAATAGCTCAAGGCTAAGAAAACCTCTACCTCTCATCCATTAAATCACAGAATCACAGAATCACAGAATCGTTTAGGTTGGAAGGGACCTCTGGAGATCATCTAGTCCAACCTCCCTGCTCAAGCAGGGTCACCTAGAGCATATTGCCCAGGATCACATCCAGACGGGTTTTGAATATCTCCAGCGAAGGAGACTCCACCACCTCTCTGGGCAACCTGTTCCAATGCTCTGTCACCCTCACAGTGAAGAAGTTTTTTCTCAGGTTCAGATGGAACTTCCTGTGGTTCAGTTTCTGCCCATTGCCTCTTGTCCTGTTGCTGGGCACCACGGAGAAGAGGCTGGCCTCATCCTCTCGACACTCCCCCTTCAGATACTTGTACACGTTGATGAGATCCCCATGTTATGTTACCCTGCACACGGTTCGTTCATGACAGGCACCACTGTGATTACGGAGTTGTGTAAACCACAGACCAAATATATCCCAACCCCCTTCCTACACATATATTTTTGTTGAGCATACACCTACCATTGCGTCACAGAACAATGAAAATTGATTCTACCAGGTATTCTCAAACATAAGCTACCAATTTGCGGAAGAAATTGGCAGTGACTTATCAGGCTAGAAAATCAGTCTTGGAAGATAAGTATAGACAGCTATATTTCAGACTTAAATTTGGTTGATGTCTTCTTTCTTAGCTTGGAAGCTACCTCAGGTCTATTAAATTCAACATTAGTCATTTCTAATCCTGAGGAATGAAACATGCAGAAAGCAATGCTGATTTTTTTCTCTATTTAATTGGAAGGTTATCATCAGCCCATCTAAATTATTTCCAGAAATAAAATATGTGACTGTTCTGCCTTTCTTGAGACAGAGAGCTTTTTGAAGAATAATTTAAAAAATGACTGCTTTTGACCATAAATCATCTGTCAGTTTTAAAAAAAATTGCACAGAACATCTTTTCAGAAACGTTCTTCCTGTAAGAACTTGACACCTTTAATTTGCTGGAAAAGTTGCAAGGAGCATTTATAATATTAAGTATTCGTTCTTTGATGAAAGAACAACATTTCCACAAGACTCAAAGTATACCATACCTTTTGTTTGCTCATTCTTATTCATACTTGTAAACACAAACAACAATATCTTACATCAAATGAAAACTCAACTTTGACCATTATCTCTTGTTCTGTACAGAATATCTTGCACATGAAAAGGTTCTATTCAATGTCCCATGCAAGCAGGCAAGCAAACCTATCTGCTGGAAAACTGCAGTTTATTTCACAAGATTTCGTATTCAATTAACTCTCTTGCACCTCAGAATTTAAAGAAAAATTGGATTTTTTTTGAATTTTAGATTGTTTGAGAAGGGTTTTTTTTAATACTCTAGAATTTTCTGTAAGGAAGAGTCAGATTCTCTGAAAGACCTAGACTGCAGATAAGACAATATTGCAGGAGTTGAAGAGTGAGAGGATGTCTCTACACCACAAGGTGATCAAGCTGTGCATCACACCTACCACTAAATGTCTACACTGGTCGATAATTTTAAAGGGGGCCAAGTAGAAAAAACAGCACCTTGAAATCCCTATTAGTAATAAGTTAGGCCCATTTGACCTGAATTAGTGCATTTTAAGTACTTCTCTGCATTTTTAGATTTCATTCTAAACAAAACAATATCTCAAAATTTAAAACGTGTAAGAGATCTCAACGATTATAAGCTTTCATATGCATGCTAGAGATGAACAAAACAAAAATGCACCAGGCTGCTTATGAAAGGAAAACCTAAATCAAAATCAAACTATCATCACTATAGAGGCAACCTATCTGTGGTACGTGTGTTGTTTATATTGTCTTAAGAAGAAAAATCCTCACATATTTAGCAATTATATGACTGTTTTCAAATAGTAACCTACACAGAATGAAATAATCTACTATCTCATATTATGTTATGAAAATTGAAGGGTTTTTTATGCCTCAGCAGGTGAGGCATCATGATAATACACTAACTGGAGACATGTAACAAAACTTAATTTTTTTTTTTTGAAAAAAAGAATGGAATCTTGACTAAATAGGATGGTAGCAGAACCAAAAGCAACAGTTAGATCAGAAGGCCAGAGAGGATCAAGAATTAATCCTTCAGCACATGCTGACCTGTAAGTAGTCCCATTGATCCCACAAAGCCTAAATACTGACTATCCAGCAGGAGTCACAGTTGCAAAACCTCAGGTATATTTTCCTGTGGCAGTTTCACTGAGCTCAAAACTAAATTTCTACAGAAAAATTTCTAAAATAATCAAAAAGAAGAGTTCTTATGATAGAATGTCCAAAATATAAGGCCGTCGTAGTTCCTGTTTTTCATAAATACCTTGTTTAATTTGAGTCACATAAAGGGAGCTGGCCATGAGTGACAGCTTATAGCATTACCCTGCATTGCCATTTGGAAGATGGCAACAGGTTTAATCGGATTTCAGAGCTGTGCCAGCTGCAGGAGACAGCATAATCAACCCTTCGCAAAATCTGCCTCATCATTCAGCTGCGTGTCTGCTAGCCAGAACCCCACTGCTGGAAGGATGGTAACAGTAAGGAGAGACTTCCAGGAGGGGAAATTAAAATTCAGAAAAGAAAATAAGACGGTGATTTTTCCGGGGTTCATCAAGATTATAAAGGACCTCTCTTTTCTCAGTCCTCCAGGAAATGCAAAATTTTAAATAAACTTGGGATTTGTTTTATTTGGATGCTTTAAATGATTCCTTTGAGCCTGTAAGGCTTATGGTCCCTGAATAGACTTCTGCAGCTGCTGCACCTAATTTCATTTTGGCATGGAAAGAGGCTAAGGCCTGTCTGTGCAATGCAGTCTCTCTCTTCTCTCTCAAGCAGGAGCTAGCATCATGATTCAATAAAACTTAAAAGTGCCTTTCATCACTTAGATTTGTACAGACTGATTACACCTTCAAATAGAATAAAATTAGGCAAGGAAACAGGCAGCAGAAAAAAGAGTATTGTTTATAGGTGACAGCTGATTGGCAGGTAGAAATATATTTATGGATGACAAAAAAGGCAACATAGAAATGCAGACTATTGATTTCAGACTAATTTTGAGTTCTATTCCTGATGTTGATCAACAAGGCATGTTCACTTATGATAATCTAAGGGGAGTTTGTAGTATTCACGTGTCACTTAGGATTCTGAAGGTTAAAGGAACTTATTTTTCTCCATGCTTGTTCTTCTGGTGATTCAAATATATTTGAAAAGAACTGCTGTCTGAAATAGATATAGGATATCAGGCTGTAATGCAAATTGGTAAACATATTGTCCTCGTAAAAATCAAAGCAAAATAATCATGAGCAGCTCAAAATCCACAGCATTATCATGGATATAGGGATGAAAATATGAACCCTGTCAAGCTGTTTTAGCCTAGTGCAGCGTAAAAAGCAATTTAATATGGATCACAGAGAAGTCAGAAATCAAAACATTGCTGATCCTGAGATCAGCAACCACTGTCAAAGCACACAAAGCTGCCGTTTTATAATTCTCTGCCTCTTCTGCATAGGGATTGCCACCCAGAATCTCCCTCCCGAGCTATCTGGGATTTGTTTCCAGTTAGAAAGAGAGGAAGGGTGGCAGAAACTCCCATTCTCAATCCATGATACCCAAGCTGGGAAAAACACAAAAAGGGCTGCACATTTTGTTCAGTGACAGATAGTTAAGTTAATCAAGTGAGGGAAGGTTTCGAGGAAGGTTCCGAGTTAATACACTTTAAACAAAATAAAATATATATATTTAAATTCTGACAGATTAATGGTTTGCTCAGTTCCCACTCCCTAAGAACAAAAGAAAGATACCGACCAGCAAAGTACCCTGAACTCTTCCAGACTCTCAGAAATTCTCTTCCATTAGAGATCAATTGTAGAAATCAGGCTAAAATTAGTTAGAGTTAAAGCATTTACAAACCTTGCTCTAAGTCCATTATTTTTAATTTTCAAGCTGGTAAGAAGACTCATAAATGAAGAATATACTTTCAAAATTAACCTGTAAGCACAATTTACATCTCTTTCCCTCATCTGCTTTTCTGGTAGCACCAGGAGAGAATAAAAGCTTTCAACTCATTCAGTTTCCATAGCCTATTGTTAAAAACAGGCAGTCGTGAGTCCTTGGTCTGGGTCTGCAAAACCTGGATTTCTACAACTGATCTCAGTCAAGTACTTGATAGCTCTAGGAGCACTGAGTTTCTAAGAACACAGACGGCAGAGAAAATGCATTGGTGAATAGGTCCAGAGCTAAATATCCACTCTGATTGCAAATCAGTAGCTTGAACTCTGAGGAACTAACTTATCAACTTTAAGACTATTCTTCTGCATGATGCTCTGCTCTGATTAAATAATAGTCTGTCAGACAAGCGGAAGAATTAGGCCTGTAGTATTGCAGGCAACAGGGAAAATAATTTTTGTCTACAGCACTTTTTCCACAGCTAGCATCTTCCTCTCCCTTCCTTCTTTTTTCCATCTTACTCATAGGATTTCATGATGCTGCAAGATAGCTTCTCACTATGGAGTACCAAGGGGAACAGGTTCACAAAAACCACAGCAGAATTTAGTCTAGGAATTTAATCAGTAACAAAATCTGCCCAGTGAGCCTACTATTTGGAGACACAATAAGCTTTCTATCTCAGTGAAGGCAATTTCAGAATGCCGAAAAGCAGAGCCTATTTAGTACTGGAGTGTAGAGACGTGGCCTGGAGAGGCCAGAAGGAGAAAATAACACGTGAATTGAGATTATATGACATAGAAGTCCAAGAAAAGACTTCTTCATCCATCAAGTTTGTACATACTACAGTAACTTCAGGGAACTGTTTGCCGTTTCCTGAAAAGAATAAAAAAAAAAAATTCTCCAACTTTCATCACTTCAAATAATAGCACAAGAATCCCTGTCGACCTCTAAATACAGTGAGTTTTTTTTCTTAACTTTCAGAAATTCAAGGTAAAAACTCCTTGGATACATATAAAATTTCATTTAATGCATTTCTCTTTCCTGGAAGAACTATGTTAAAATGTCTCTGATAATGCTAACAGTTGATGTTTCTTGGAATGGATGGTAGCCAAAAAGGCAATATTAATGGACAAGTGAAATAGTGATATCTTATACAAAAGCTCAAATGGATTGCATTCAAAGACTGCAGGACTACAGTCATGCTTTTACAGAAGAGTGCTTTGCACATTTACTTTATGTAAATAGGCAATCTTGAATCCTTTAACATTCAGATAGAAACCCATACGTGACCCATCCATTTCCCATCACTCATAAAATAGTCTTGAAACCGAATGTGTTTGCTTTCTAACATTTTGTGGTTTTTAAATATACTTACTTAGACATTTAATAGGTTATACCTTGGAATTAGCCCTATAAATGAGCAAAAAGGCTCAGGAATAATTTATTCCATTCTAAGAACAGCTCATGTTTTTATGAAGCATGCTACCTCTTCTTTGGTCACCAAATAATTCTGAATAATTTGTGACCTCTGCATTGTGGGGTGATAGTTTATTGGAAATATTAAAGCTGATCTGACTTTTTTCCTAAAAAAAAAAGATTTCTGTTGCAAATATATTGGTAAATTTAGAATTTACTCTATGAAATCACTAGGAAATACAAAGTCCTTTTCAGCTTGCTATGGAAAGGCAGAATCAAGCCCGAAGTCTTTTCTCATCACATAAGAAATATAAACTTTGCTTACTTCAACACAGTAAAGTCTTCAGAAGGGTACTCATGAATAAGGAATTCCTTCTTAAAATCAGAAGTCTTTGAGGAAACAGTAATTAATATTCCTGACAGCAAGTCACTCTGAGTACTATTAACGATCTTTTTGATTCCTAAGAACTACTATTCCTTGTTTTGTGGGAATTACATAAGCCTGATTTTTTTCCCCTATATCTTGTTCGCTCCTTTTCAAACAACTTTTATAAGCAGTTTGGGAAACCAAGGCTGCTGCTTCTTATGTGAGCAGCAGAGTTAAAAATACTGCTTATAATTGTTTTTGTTGATCAGGAGTTTAGCAAGAGTTCCAAATCGGGAAGAAGTTTTCTCTGTATCATAGAAACTTCTTATGAACTGTTTTAAACCTAAAGAAAGAGCCAGAAAAAAAGCTGTATAGTTCATGGCTTTCTGAAAATGACAAATTCATGCTGATCCATGCTATACAGTATTTCTGTCTTCATCTAACACAGTGACTAGTGTTATATAACGCACTCTTTTGTGTATTATTGCCTAAAACAGAATACCATATACAATGTTATATACACTTGTATCAATGATGGAGAGTCATAAGTAGTCTGTTGCTATCTCTGCTAATAGAAATGGCAAACACTGTTGTTATATAATGTGATTGTGTTGGCTATACACAGAGCTTCTCTTGTTTTTCATGCCTTAAAATCTGCACTGAATCTACAGTGCATTGCTTTTCCAAAGCTCTTTTAAAGGTATTACTTAAACTTAAGAAAAGGCAAGGTTCATTTTAGCATAATGTACTGGTAACGAAGTCTGCCAAAATCCAAATTTGCCTAAGGTCAGAAACTAAGGAGCAAATTTTTAACACACTGCTACCTGTACTCTACAGTTTGGAATTCTTACAGAAACAGCAGTGTTTCAGCATCCCTCCCCCCCAATGGCAGTCTTTGCCTAATTGGTAAAAAGTACACAAAATTGTATCCTGCCCAACTGGAACATAAATATAATGCTATCTTTGATGAAAGTCATTAAATACTACAGAGCTCTTTAACTATGATAATGTCACTTAGGGGGGGGGGGGTGTGTGTGTCTGTGTGTGTGTGTCTGTGTGTGTGTGTGTGTATCTCTATTAAAACCACTTAGCGCTTACAACAATAAAGCTTAGTTGATTATAGCTCAGTTCATTTTCTGCTATTATATTAATCACATCAAGACTGTTCTACAGATAGAACTTCCAGTTATTGTATGCTACACCTGCAAAAATGCATAGCTCTTCTGTTTTGCTTTTTCCTTGAAACAAGTTCTATTAAGATGACCCCTAGCATATAGCAAATACAAATTTTAACATTTTTTTGTCTGTATTACAAGCTTAATATAGTATGTGCTATACACCTAGGAAATCTTCCTTTTTCCACTTTAGCAATTAGGGTTTCTGCCTTCTACTGACTTGAATGAGAAACAACCCATTACAACTGTACAAAACAAAATCATGCTGCTCATTTTTGTCAATCAAGGCAAATACAATTCTAGAATTTCATCACAAACCTTTTACGTGTATTAGACATTTACCCACATACACAGAAATGCATGTGACTTTCTATGAGTTTAAAACCAGTCTCCCAACTGAATTGCAATGACTGAATGGCTGATTGGAACAAAGGGAGAGAAATAAACTGTCATACCGGTGAACTCCACTGTTGCACATAATGATGTGACATGCTCCAAGCCTGTTACAGAGCTCCGAAGACACCGAGAGCAACCCAACTCCAGAAGCACTGCAAGCGGTGTACGCACAGGCAGCGGTGCGTTTGGATCGGATAAAGGACCCTATGAGTCGGTAAAGTTCATCCAAGCAATTGAGAGGTCTCATAAACTGCAAGATAGAGAAGAGAGAGAGATTTAAATATTTGCTACCAAAAGCACGTAAAACACTCTTTTAGGATAGTGAGAAGCAAATGCTTGGAGGGTTGTGATCTGCAGTCTTTACTGACGCAGATTAGAACAGCGAGGCTGGCTGAGAAAGCCCAAGCCAGATCCCATAATGTAAATACAAAGTATACAGTCTTCTCTGACATGACTTAGGAAATTTTTTTCTAGCTTTTAAATTATTACTATCATTGACTGTTTCATTCCCAGTCCTGCCTACAGAGGTGCTTTTCACTTCAATAAACTGAATAGGCCCATCAGTAAGTACTGTTTCCATGAATGGTACTTCCAAAGAAAGGAAGCCACAAAGAGACAACCCACAACTGTACGCACACGCAGGAGGGATGCCATGACTGGCTAATTGGCTTTCTGAGAAAATCAGCTTATAAGTAGGACAACAGTGACCTCTATGTATGCCAACGGCCAGTTTCTAATCCTGACTAACAACATGGAAAAAGAAAAGCAAACAGGAGTGACAAAAAATATACCACAAAACAAGAGCAGTTAACTCTGTGGCAGGACTCAAAACCACCTCAGCATAACTGCGCAGAGAATGAAATGATCCACCTACTTTCAGTAAGAAAGCACCTTCATGGGGAAGACTGCTCTCAGAAGAGCAACCTTCAAGAACAATCTAGCAATGAAAATCAGCATCTCATGGCGGTTTGTGCAAAAGAAAGGCTCACAACACACTTTTGCAGACCTCATAACTCCAAATTCCCTTTCTCTTTATTCTAGAGAGACTTAAAGATTCCAACAAAACTCTCTGTTACTCAAAGAATACATCTTTTGAAAGACAGAGTATCATTCTCTAAAGATAGTTTTAACTAATTGGAGAAATAGCAGCCTCACTTGCTCTTATGTTTTTCCTTCATCAGAAAGTGTGCAGGTCAAGTAAATCAATTATAACAATCATTTAAACCCGGGCACAAATAGACTTAAGTTGGTTTACCTCCTATTGATTTAGCTTGCATACATTTAAATTGATCTAAACTGGTGCCATTTACTGCTGCAGAGGTATGGAGAAAAGACCAAAAGTCAAAGCCACAAACTGAGATCAAGTGCTCGCTCTTAGCTCACTCCAGTTACAAAGAAAATGCATTAGATTAAACCACCATTAGTCATAGCATTCCCTGGTCAGATCTGGCTTATCAGATGCTTTTATCTTGCCCCTGATGTTTTCACTAAAATAGACAGGGAACGGGTTTGGGGAAAATGAGCACTTCACATATAGCTAAATTTCTCCTGCTGCACCTGTGAACACAGAAAATTAAGTTGCTGACTCTCTACAGATGGACCATGCAGTCCAGCACAGATCCAAGTAACAGGAACTACCAGTCTGTTAACACTCACGTTGGATTACACCAATGTAAAATTTTAGTCTGCCACAGGGCTCAGCTGTTGATCACTGTATTTGTCAAGCCACAGTACTTCAGCCACTTTGGCTCAGAAGTCAGTATAGGCAAGGCCCTAGGAACATCCTCTTTTCTTACTGGGCTGCAATGTGGACCTGAACTCTCCAACAAAGGGGATGTAATGTTAAATGAAGATTCATAGCCCTTGTGATCTCTCAGTCACAGAGGTTTAAAGACAGGGGAAGCCTAAACGAGGAGGTTCAGAAGGCAACCTTCTGAAGGGGATACTAGAGCATTTCTTTTTGAACAGTATTTCCAGTTTTCAGAACAAAAGATTTCTGCCTGCACCTGCTCCCACCTGCATGCTCCTGAGGCAACTGCATTGCTCTGACAACACAGTGGAAAGGGAAAGCTTCTCAGATAGAGTGATTCCCCCGTCTCGCATGTTGATACAGAACCACATGGCACCACATACCCATAAAACAGAGGTGGGACAAAATGCCATTAAGAGAGCTCCCCCTTTCCCTGTCCCCCACAGTTTTGAATAATTCAGCTTTTCAGTGGAATAAAGAAAGTCACAGGAAAGGATTACAATAACACAGTCTGGAAAATGAAAAGCTTAATTAGTCATTTAACATTTTTATTTACCTTATCTATATATGCTGCTTTAGATGTTGAATTTGGAGGCAGGTTCGACTTGTCCAAGTAGAATGCTCTGACATAAAAAACAAAATAAGGGAAAAAAACGTTAATTGTTTAAACTCCTGCGCAAAATGTATATAGGTGATTATTCTCAAACATCATGCTAAGATTGGAGATTTTTTTTTTAAATTTCATGATAAGACAGTATCAAAGAATAATATAAGGACAAATAGGCACTAACACTCTTTTAAAGGAACACGGAACTTTTTTTCTCATTCTGAAAACAAATTGTCCCTCTGCCATTTCACAGTCCAGAGCAATATTTTACTCCCTAGTTACCAGAAAAACAGATCTGAAAGTGATTTAGCAAAACTATGCATGAAAGGATTGTGGCAGCTGTCTTAACAGTGATTTTTGGAAACTTGGCAGGTAAATAGTGCCTGAATCTCATGCACTACATGCTTTTTATATCAGCATAACTGTAATAATATCAGAACAGCATCCCAAACATGGAGGACAGTACTGCCATAGAGGAAAAAGCTCACAGTATAAAAAGAAACAAAAAACCCAAAAACCCTGGCAGATATACATCATACAGACAAAATGGCATTGGTAGTGTGTTCACTCACGTACGCATGTGCAAACAAAAACAAACTGCCTTTCTATACAATTACCATGCACTTTTTTGAAAATCGTTTAGTGCCTCAAAGGAGAAGCTGAAGAAAAATATGATTTATCTGCACAATGCAAATGTAAGAGAGAAAATACACCTATTGTATCAGGCTTACCTATCTATAGCATACTAAAGCTCATCAGCCCATATTCACACACATTCTGTAACGTTTCGCTTAGCACTGAATACTACCATAAGGCGTTTGTATGGAACAGAAAAATGTGGCGTGCACCACATTAAAAGATAAAAGTTGGCTGGTTTCTACATGGCACAGAGGGGACTGAGCTTTGGTACAGAAGACTTCTGTTATCCTTCTCTCCTAAGACAGGAACAGTTCTCTTATATAAGACCAGAAGGAAAGTGCTTCTCTGACCACTGGTGTTAAGGTGCTAGCGAAGTGCAGAAGAGAAGCATGGAGCTCTTCTCCTGTCTCCCTCAGCTTATAAATTCTGGAGGATTATTTTTGGTTTTTACCTTATAAGCAAACTAATTGCTCGCCAAAGATGTGTTGTTATTAAACATTTGATAGGCAAAGGAAATACCTTACATATGTGTGTGATAAGATCACGAGATTCATGCTGGTGGTTGAAAAGCTCCTAAAACCAGCTGGGGCAGCTGGAAATAGGAAAAACTAGTAAGGTGCCCTGCCTGGATGAGGCATGCAGTCACGAAAGCACTGGTTCACGTAACATACATACAAGGATAAGAAGGCCCATCTTTTTCTCATGGCTTTATCCACATGAGTAGAGTTATTCACATGGTTACATACTTGTGGGGCAGGGGCACAGATGGCAAATTTGAATAGCCTTTTATTCTTTAATAACCTAGAACAACTATACTGGTAAAAAATTCAGCAGCCTTCAATTCTAGCAGATTTTGCTGCCTGTATTTTTGCGGTTTTGAAAGGCATCTCTCCTCAAATTTCAGGTTTGAATCAATTCCTTTAAAAGCACAGCAAAGCTAATCTAGTGCCATTATTCTATTAGGCCTGTTGTACTATCCAGAATGTACTCTGTGTCAAAGGAAGCTGGAAACTATCAGAAGAGAGAGAGATTCGCAGAGAAAATTACTTGTAAATCACTATGAATGGCCGTAGCACATAAAAGCTACCTCAGCAGCAACACACCGGCCTTCTTCTTTGTTAGCAAAGCTAAAGTCAAACGCACAACCCTCCCATCCACTGAACATTATCAGACTAAAAGCCTATACTGCTTTCTCTGCTGTGCCACAGGGAAATCTGCCTCATTCAGAGTCTGTTCAACACTCTTTGCACTATTATTTCAGCAAATTCAGCTGCATTAAATGAAACCAGAAACCAAATATAGAACAGTACACAACCAATGGAATACATGGAAAATAATGCACTCAGGGTACAAAATGAAGTAACGTGGACACTAGAAGGGACTACGCAATTATAGAAATTACTACATTAAGTCAATTACTCATTAACCTAAAGAACAAACAAAAAATCAACTATACACAACATTAATTTTAAATATCAAAATATTCTGTTACAAATGAAACTATTCCCCCACACACGATCAGATAACACTCCCAGATGTTTCTCAAGTGCTTTATTTTTATTGCGTTTCATAAAAACTGTCTTCAGTATTTCACTGCATATGACAAACTGTGGACAGCATATAAATTTCCAAAGCACTTCACTTAATTACTAAATGCTTGTTAAGGTCCTTAATCAAATTTTATAGGAAAAGTTAATGGCAATCTTGGCGTGGTGCCCAATTTGGACAACATTTTCTAATCCATTTGAAATGGACAAGAATGAAATCATAGTTCTTTGTCTGAAAATGTGATGCTGTTTTTGCTGCTAAAAGCTGCTCAGTTTCCCTCAGGTGTGGCAGAACAGCCTTTTTTTAAAAAAAAAAGAAAAGTGGAAAAACAATAGGCATCAAAACTAAAAGGGATTATTACGTTCCACTTTTTTAAGATGTTCCCTATGTAATAGTGTCAAATAATCAAACAAATATCTGAGGGAAAACTTACAGGGGAATGAGGTAACAAATATCTTAGGGTTCAAAAAGAAAAATCTATCACAAAATGAATGCTTTTTGAAGATGTTTTCCCACAACTTTTGTACAAAGGAAATGCAGAAGTGATGATACTTTGATCATAGCGAAGCATTTTACAGGGTACCCTACAAAATTGGTCTGCACATGCCAAAGCCTGATGAAAAACTGTAACAGTAGGAACTATCAAGGCTCCAAACCTGCAGAGAGATATTTGTAACTTCATACATGCATATAATTCAAACACAGCCAAGTTTCTAGTCTCATTCTCTGTTGTTCTAGGAAACCCACAAGTTTACCCTAGATGTTGATGGTATTTTCTTTGAAAAATGAGGTCAGTAATATAAGTGGTGGTGTGGGGAGAAGGGCAGATAACTGGATTACGGAATAAAATAAGGGTAAGTTGAGGCTTATAAAATGGTTTCTGTTCTAGAAAGGTTTTTGCTTTGCTGCTTTTATAGTGAAGAGGAATTAAGACTTCTTGTCTTCATCTCTATGGCATACTGAAGAAATTCATATTGTCTTCAAGAAAAGAATGAGAACATATTTGAATGCTACTTGATTTTCAGTCACTTGGTCATGTTATTCAAGATCATGTAGATTAGCAGGGTCAGTGCAGCAAAGGATACATCTGTACAGACGTACACAGACTCAAGAAATACTGGCTGGACTTCTCTAACTTTTCTTCAACTCTTAACTATAAAGCATATATTTATGACATAATTAGTATCTCTGTGTGCATACATATTTATATATAAAAATATACTTTTCTAAATTAATAAGAATTCTATGTTCTGCCATCCAGTCATTAACTCTGTGTGTGTGTGTGTGTGTGTGTGTGTGTGTGTGTGTGTGTAGAATATCTATATACATAAACACATATAGATATATAAATAACAGCTTCCAAATTCAGTTATTTCTGTAGTACAAAGTATTCATCACAGAAAAATATTTGATGTCAGAGCAAGCAAATGGAAAAGTCTGCATTACATGTTCTTTCCGGTAAACAGTAAGTCTAAATAAATGATAAATTGCCACGTATAATTACCTTCTAAGACCATGTTAAGTGATTTTAAATCAGTTACTTGAAACTATATGTTTAAAACCTACAACAGTTGACACTTTTAACAGTAGACAGTCTTTAAATTGATATTTACCACAACACAGTACTATTCCCACTAATTTTTCTGGTGCTTCTTCGATTATTTGCAGTATTTCTATTTCTCTACTCATGCCACAAGGCCAGAAGAAAAGAACTTAAATATTACTTCCCTATGTATATGCACCAGACAGGAATAGTCTTCACACGGACATAATACATTAAGATAATTCTGTCAGTAATATGCTGGTCTCAGGATATTATGTACTCCACAAAAATTTACACATATGAACAATCAGATGACATAGCACACAAGGACTTCCCACCTGCCATGTTATACATGACAGGGAAAATATGTACTTCAGCAAAAAGGGCGATGTAAGGAGGCTGTGGTCTCATCATAAAATAAGATTAGGAAAGTCAAGGGGATTCTAGCCCTAACATCTGTATGACAATGATACAGTCTTATGTACAACGTTATTAACGATTAGAGAAAAGTTTAATGCTAACAATAAAAAACTTTCACAACAGTATCACAATTTTAACTTCTCAAACAGCATATAGAGCAATATTCTGACCTTTCACAACTACTCTTACTTGTGCAATCTGATGTGCAGAACTGGAGATTTTAACACCATATGGCTCTAAATCTACCATGGGCAAGTTGCATTTCATGTGTAAGCAATGCAGTAAGCCCTTTCTGGCTTACTTCAGGCACACAAGGTGGCAAGTCGGCTTTTGGCAGTCTGTATTTTAAGTATAATAAACAGAATTGTGGAAGATAGTACAATCTATGAGGAGAAGGATGTGATTGTAAGGTGAGACCATATGGAAAAAGTCACAAGCAAAACACACACACAGAAAAGAGGAAAACAGTTAGGTTTAGTTGTGTCTAGAAAAACACACAAGAGGGAGGAAAAAGGTAAGAAAATTTCAAGAAATTGAATGCAAGGACTTTCTTGGCAACTGCCTCCTCTAGTGGAATGTACTGCGAGCCTAGCTGGGACGGAGACTTGCAACTCTGGAATTTGGCTCTACTAGAAGGGATGATTCGTCATGGTGCTCCTCATTCTCTTGGAAGCCTGCAGCACCTGGCTAAACTGCTGGTTTCCCAGCAGTTCAAAGCCTCTCCAGCCTCTGAAGATGGCACATGAGTAAGTCTGTGCTAGGGAGACTGCAGGTATCCAAGGCACAGACTAAGGATGATACCTGCCAAGTAACTCAGTTCTTTAACCCTCAGCCCACACATCACGGCCTTACTGCCAAACTTATGTGGTCTCACCTTTATAATACATACTTTTATACTAAATCCTATATACTATTTACACAAGCAGGGGGTCACAGAAACGTGAGGATAGAAAGTCATAGATGATAAACAAAAAAAAGGAAAAATAATACCTTTAGCTCTGTATAGCAATACCCACTTTTCATGTGCTACATTTTAATTCTTATTTTTCCAGAAATATGGAAGTGCTCCAGTAGTGGGAGCAGTATATTCCAGGAATATACTGCTCCCAGTAAGTGAAGTCTCCAGCATCTCTATTTACTTCCAAGATCACCTGAAACCATCCTATTCTATTAAGTGAAAGGGAAGAACTTGGGTCCTAGACCACATACAGCTGCCTTCCTGCTTCTCCCACCATTATCAGAACAGCAATACCCACACTGATTCCTTTAGTAATAACTAATTACTTCCACATTTGCCTTCCGGAGAGTAGATTTCCCCTTTTTGGCTCCTGTTATTCCAGACATATAATTCATTGTTAACAAGACAACATGCCAAATAGTCATTGGGTGGTCAGCATTTCTAGTTACTACAGGCTTGGACTGGATTCATATCAGTGACCACAAATGAAGGCTTTCAGCTGTAATCGCTTTGGATACATGTTCTCTGCATTTGGAAAAGAAAGAGAGAGAATAAACTAGGTGTTCACCTCAGTGAGCAAAGACTTAGAATAAGGGTCATTTTGAATTTTTTAGTATATTCTACAAGCTGCACAATTTTCAGTTTCAGAACATTATCTATAACAAACACTGATCATATTTTGTCAAAAATCTAAAGAACGATGAATTTACACTCACAGAAAGAGCATACCACTGGAAGAAAAAAATCCAAAGCTAAATTCAAGCCAGCTGGAGTTATCTTCTACACCAGCTAGACAAATTTAATTTATTTTGTCCAGCTTCTCTCTATTTTTTCTCTGGTCTTGCTTCACTTAGATGCAATGAATCTCAATTTCTTTTCTATCTAAAATGCTTCTCATTATGTTTGTCAGGAGATAAATCTAGCTATTATTTCCCTGTTATGTCCTTCAGAATGAATGCTTAATTTTGAATGTTTCCTTCATTAAGATCTTGCATTTAGAGAGAGTTCAGCTGTAAGTATCTACTTCATTTGGAACCACAACTTAAAAATCTAAAAAGCATCAGATTTCCTATTTATATAGCCATATATAAAGTATACAGTAAATTTGTGTTTGTAGCATTGCAGTCCAGTGCAACTGTTGCATTTTTTTAACACAAAGCAATGTATCAAATATCTGGTCTTAAAAAGGGAACTAGTTCTGCACCTACTTCATAAATATTCCACTGCACTGAAAAAAGAAATAGTTTCACAGAAAAAAATCCACTCTCTGAAAGTTAAAACGCTCCACAGATTACTGTTTTTTCAATTTGATGGCAATGACAAAAACCATTAAAGAGTAAACTGAAGTGGATAGGCATGAGGAAGGGAGGGAGGGAAGGGAGAGTAAGACTGAAATCACAGGACCGTAGCAGTACATGAACAAAGGGCATAAGCTTCTTAATCACATGAGTAATTTGGTTTGATAAAGCTTTCCACTGTAAACTCTGGGGGAAGAAATCTGCCAGATTTAAACTGGGTTTTAATCATTCATTACAGGGATTGATATATGGTCTGGCCCTTGTGATAATGCAGATATGGACTTGAAGACCTGTAAGTTTGTGCCGGAGAGAGATGACATCCTTCTTTCGTAGTATTAACGGGTTGTAGGTGGATGTGTCTTTTATGTCATCATTTTATACCAAAGTAACTATTAGAAAATTCAAGTTCAGTCTGAAGCCAAGAGTGCCATCGCATCTATTTTATGCCTTGACTAAATTATACAGGACAGGGAAAACATTAGCTTGCCAATAAGTCTACAGCTTGAGAAGCTCCTCTGTGTGTAACATGAGCGTGAATAAATAAAAGGAGGTTATATTCCTCAGATGGATCTTGTTACACGCTTGCATAAACTCCAGAGGCAGAAATATTTTCCTTTTCTCATGTTTAGAAAAAGTAAAAGAAATCAAAGAATAACAATATTAAAACCTCATGGAGGTATAACACGATACCCCTGACTAAAGGATTAAATTAAATTTGCCTTCGTGGCTACTTATGCCGTAAAATAGACACCGCAATCTTTAGATATAAGAACTGTTTGAAGTTACACTGTAAATGAAACACTTTTAAATGGCAAGTATTACATTCAGTGTAATTAGATGTTCAATGTAATGAGGGTAGTTAGCTAAATCATTTGTCATTAAATTCACTGATTATAATTGCTTCCTTAGAGTAACAGACTTTCATTTACCTCCTAAAAGAATATCAAAGAAAGCAACAACAGGAACAAAAAAAAAAAACCCTCTGGCCTTTTCCCTTTACTACTTGCTTTAATTTTAATTTTGTAACTGCTATAGAACAGGCCATAAAAGTACCTGCCAATAATTCTGGACATAGCTAACTTCAAAGAACAGTTGTAGAGGAAGAAGGCTAGAAGGAAGGAATTCTTTTTTTTCAAGCCTTGTTTTTTGATGCATAGACCAATTAATTGCTACACAGTGTTAATTAGCACCCATACCAGTGGTAGGAATGAGCAGCATTCTTCAGATGCCTTTCAAGCAGCATGGTCCTATCTTTTGAGTGAAAACCTGGGTCATCAGGTATAGTCAGGTATGTCAGGTATGTCACAAGAAAGTGCTCTGCTGGGGATAAAAGAAAAATTACAGGGAGCAGAGCTCTCCTAACCTTACCTTCACCTATTGCTTTGCTTACTTCCTCCTGAATCTTTCCAATCCAAAATATATCACTTGGAAATCAAGTTTTAAAGGTGTGTACATATCTAAACATGATTGTAGATGCTTAAGAGGCATTAAAAACGTCTAGTCATCTAATGGCCAGTGATTTCACTAATTTCTCATTGGCCAAAAACTAGAAAAATAAACGGTTTCAGAATGCAGATAGAACAACAATGTGCAATTTTAGGCACTTGAGTACTACCACAGTTTGCTCTTGGTGTCAGTGTGCAGTGGAGCATACTGCAGAGACCCTGAAGCTGGAAGTATACTTGGTATAACCACAGTACTGCATCCCACTAGATGACTTGTGCCCCAAACATCCTTTCTGTCCCAAGCTAACCAAGACACCTGCAGGAAAGTACATTGTAATATTTTTAGAATATAGTTAAGAGACACCCAACTTTTTCTCAGAAAGAGAATTTACAGATGGAAAAGACTAAGCTGATCTGTCTGATATAAAGTGTCAAATATTCATGGAGAAGGGAAGACTGGAAGAGCAAACATCCTTACTGTTGTAGATTGGAAGGCCTATCCTAAGCCATCAAGTCCAAATCTCTGGTATCTTGGACAAACACACATGAATTCTCATTCCTGCACTCAAAGTCCATTTCAAAAACTAGTTCCCTCTTCCTGAGAATCTAATCTAGAACCTGATTCCTCTGATGGTAAAAACTGTCTTCTCGTATCCAACATAAACTTTTATCTTAAAGTCACTACTTAGTCCTCAAATTGCCTGAGTTATGATCATTCAGCTAACCTGCCAGTCAAGGTCTGTCCCAGCTTGTAATAGACCTGCATTGTAACTAATACCTTTTGGTCTCAGTAGCAACCATAATTTTATTTCCATGCAACTTAGTTAATAACTAATAGCTCTTTTTTATATATGTTGAGCATGACACTGATGGCCACTTATGGATTAGGACAGGATGGGGGCAGGAGAGAGAGAACACTTACAGGCTGGACAGAAAAAGAAAGATCAGGAATAAAGAGACAGATCTGTGAAATGTCAGTATATGACATTCATCTGTGCCAATGCGTTTTTAGATGACATTAGCAAAAGACACAGCAAAAAAGGAGACTTCCACAGGAACTGGAGGCTATATAAGCTACTCGAAAGGATATGTTAAGAAGTGACAAAAACAGAAGAAAAAGTAAGATGACATTATCACAGAAATCATGGGGAAACAAGATTAAAAACCAAACCAAACCAAAAGCATGGTCACTTTTACCACAGATTCCTGACAGGCCAAGAAAGGAAGACAGCACTCTTCAGAGGAAGTCATTAAGCATTTTGTCTTGCACAAAATGAAGGCAGAAGATTTGTCAGAATGGATGCCACTACAGGGAACCCCATCAAATAAGTATGAAGAGTGGACTTCAGGAGTTCAGAGACGAAAGACAAAGGAGAATCAGGATGATATCTGGAAAAGTAAGAGGTCTTATTTGAACGGAAAGAAGCCTTTTTGAACTGTGAGAAGGGAGAAAGATGAAGAAAAGCGAGAGGCAGGAATGGAGTCCTTTAACATCAACCTCTGCGCTAGTCAAACCCACAGGTTCTGTGTTTTTCTTCTAAATTAGAAGACAACTGCTGAGCTATCAAACACACAGTAATAAAGATGTTTAAAATCTTTGCTGACTTAATTATTTTCTCTTGATTGTGCTGCATGTTTCTCACTAGCAAACAATTTGATCAGGCTAAATTTACATTGCTGGCAACTATCACCACCAGCCCAACTTGCAAACAGAATTTGAGTGTAAAATCTATTTTCCTTGTGAGTGCTGGAGAAATAGAAGTGGTGAAGCCTGGTTAACTATAAAAATAAGTGCAATTTGGCTGATTGTGAAAAAGAAATCCAGTACCATTAAGAATAACTGTGGGCCAGATATCGAAGCTTCTTCAGTAGTTTTACAAACTTCATAATCTAGTTTACCCTTGAAGTAACATCTTTATTCAGATAAAGGATTTCCTATATGTTGCTGGCGGGGGAACGTGGTGTGTTCCTCAGGAACAAAAAAACCTCAAATCCTTAGCTGGGCTTAGAATAAAAGTTCCCTCATACCATTGACCAGATTCAAATAGCTAGTGTTAAGTCAAATACAGAAGATGGAGAGAGGTTCTCTACATTCCATATAGCATCAAATTCTGGAACTGCTTTCAAACCGCCTTTCAGGCTTCCTCACAAAAATGATAATCTTACCATTTATATTTCATTACTGATGTACTATTTGCAAAAGCTCCAAAAGAAGAACCATAAAAAAATAAAACTTTTATGACCGCTCAAATCAGTGTCAAAGAGGACAATTTTGCACCTGGAAGTATTATTATATCACTTCTGATATTATGGAAAAGCTGGTCACAGTTCCACAGTTATTATGACTGAATTCTGCAATAAAAGCAAGGATTCCGCTTCTTGACTTTACAAGCTGATGGATAAAAGTTATCCTTCCTGGAATCCACTAAAAATTTACAAATATATCTCATAACCCACCCAAATAAATAATCTGTAAATGAATTAAGGCATATATCAGTATCAGACTTTGTCATCCAAAAGAAATCACACTCTTCAAAAATGTTCTGTATACTCAACAGTCTCTAGAAAGACTTTACCACAAGAAATTAAGAGGTAGCTAAGCAAAAATACTAGTGATTTTTAAATTTTATTGTCCTGATTGTCCACATCAAAGTCAGGCCAACACCTCTGTTTTTAAGTGGGATAGAACCAAAATGGTATCATCTGTTTCACATAGTAGAGTTTTATTATTTAAATGTGCCCATAATATAAGAGAAGCTGGACTTGCATCAAGAGTTCTCATCAATGGATGACTTAGCTGCAGTGTCACAGGCAACCAATGGTTTTATTCCCACTTGTCCCTATTCTCTTCTCCTACTGGGCCTACTTCCTCAGTGTTTGCTCCCTTCAAAGCTGTCTTCTACTACTGTAGCAATGAAGCAAATGCAAGATGGTCATCAGATGATCATATCAGCAGCATGCAATGTATTCCTTGTCTACACAGAAAGGATGGTTTATGGACTGTCTCTTGACTGACTTTTGTTACTAATTAGATGGTTCATCATAGAAGATTTCTTCTATGTGAAGAGTTAAAGATAGGATTACTGCACTTGAGTTCTTCTGAGCACGTTTCCAGGGAATAATTGATTTCACTTTTTTCTTTGGAACAATTACCCAAACGTTAATAGCTTTTGCTGCAGTAGTTACCTTGTTAGATTCTTCAGCCAAACACGTACACAGGCTAGCGACTGGCAAAACAACAATGAAGCATCTGCTTTTCTGTTTGTCCTCTTCTCGTCACATTATGTCAGATAAGTTAGTCATTCCTACATGTTCTCATCAGACATTAGGAGGCTGGAAGAATCCACAATTTTCCTACTGTTGTGACTGGACTGAGCTACAATGAGCAATATCTACACATGGTAAATTTTGGTGAATATAAACTTTTTCTTAGTGTCTTCTTGCAAAACTAGGTCTTGGAGATCATTAACTTATCAGAGCTCTAAGTCCCAATGCTGTTAAGAGTGCTGTATATCATTACAGCCACAGCATGAAGGACCTAATCAGACTGCGCACACTCTAAGCAAGGTCAGTGAACATTCGAACATAAAGTTAAGAAAAATTTGGGGATTTTAAAATCAGGCCTACTCATTGAAAAAACAGCACAACAAAGTCTTGTCTTGTCCAACTGATAGAAATCTCCCAACAGTAGCTGAGCTCATCTAGGCCAAATACTGCAGTGACAAAAGCTTTCTGTACAACTGATTCATCACACAAGTCTTCTCAAATAAATACTCACAAGGAACTTTTTTCCAAATGGAAAGTATTATTAAAAAAGTGTAAGGCAGACAGAGTAAATAAATACGACATTTATGACTAGGATAGAAGTGCACTGACACAAACGTAAACAGAAAGAAAGGAAATATACAGTATCCACCGAAGATAACTAGCTTTAAAATTGCTTTTGTTATAATATTGCTTAGATTAAAACAGAATTTAAGTCCGCTGTTTTGATAAAACACTAGAGAAATATATTTTTGCAAGACCTATGCAAAAAATTTCTGAAGACAGAAGTGGGCCAGTGGTTGGCAAATAGGTGAAGGAATCGGAAAAAGGATACTGAAACTTTCCACTTATCTGCTTGAACCCACTAAAATGTGCTTGCAAGAGATGACTGAACGTCCTTCTTTCTCCTCTTTCCCTTTCTTCACTGTCTTTCATCTCTTTTTTTTCATCTGTTCTCTGTTCTGCTGTTAAGATCTTCCTAGAACTTGTAGTGAAATTTGTCATGGGTGTTTTCATCAGATTCAAGAATAAAAAAAAGTGAACAGATGTGATTTTACTGCAGTCTTTTGCGCATTTTTCTTCAACTTACGTGCAAGCAAGCGTACTCAAAAAGGTGCTTTCCATAGACATACTGAGATGCAAGAGCGGTCTGTGATCACATCTTTATTATTTTACTTTGTATCTAGTAGACTATTTTGTATACTAGAAGTTCTGTCTTTACGCGCAACTCCTTAATGACACATTCACTAAAATACAGAGCTGCATAATCTTCACATATACTGAGAAGTATATGCTGTGTAATCCATATCTGAAGCTAATGCAAGTACCAGATATATTTTTACTACCATTACTATTGAAAAAAGATGCTCAGCTTCTATGAAAATAGCAACATTTTTAATATCCTATTCTGTAGGAATTAAATAAATATGACCTGCACAATCAGATCGGATGTTTAGCGATTCTGATATTCTGTTTGCGATCAAGTAGACATTTCCTCTTCTGTATGCATTAGTAAAACAACCCTGAGGCTGCTAAGCTACAGTTTTAATGGGAAAACAATTTAGGAAAGATTATTATTTTACTTTCTTTACAATGTAATTTAACAGTTCAGAAGTAAGAAAAGCCAGAACGATGAGCCTTGGATCTTATTCAGCTACGCACCAAAGAACAATTACCGTCCAACGCAGTTCCGTTTAAAGATACATGTCAGAGAAATTGCATCAAAAAGCAGACCTCAGTAAGGTAAACTCAGGAACGTTGGTTTATTACCCACCTTAGTTTCTGGTTATACTGCTTGACTTTTTCTAGTGAGGCTGCATTAATCTGAGCTTGAAACTCTTCTACTGAGACACTGTCTCTGTAATAATATCCTTCCATGCTCTCCAGTGCTGTGAAAAGAAAGAGAAAAAGAGAAGAATCAGTATTAAATATTTAGTATTAGCTTTTTTGTAGCTTTGTTCACAGCCTAACAAATTACTTTTTAACCTTGAGGCTCTGACCCCACTGTGGATTGCTGAGCTGCTTCTGTATGTCATCAAATTCATATAGATCTTTCTTTAAGATTGCATTTATAAGAAAAATCTTATTTCTTGCCCTGTGGAAAATATAAAGGAAGAGCTAGTGTCAGTTCTATGGCTTTAATTAAAGTACTTCTGCCCGGTGAATGCAAATGTGGCTTTTAGTTTTGATATAACCCTGGAAAAATTCAGTAAAATGAACCGGGGTAGAGGAAAGAAAGGATTAATATACCAGCTATTTTCACAGACAGAGACGTGACAACTTCTAATGAAGCCTGATTTGGGGAGATGTGGAGCACTTGAACCTCTAGTTATTTCCACCGATAATCTGAATAGCTTAATACTTCTCTGGATCAAGTAAAGCAAAATGAAAAAACTAGCATACTACTTTTAAATGCCTTATAAGTTCCTTTTCAGGGATCAGACACATTTCTAGAGTTAAATATTCAACCTTGTCTGCCTTTGTTGCATTTATTTTACCAAAGGAAGGACGAATATTACTACAGGAAGTCAGGAACTAAACAAAGACTCCCATTAAAGGTCATTGTTCTTCTCATAAAATCACCTTCACAGAAATCAAAAGAAGGAAAAAATGAATATACAACCCTTCCATTTTAGCATGCTCTTCCCAGTAATAGTTTTCAAAAAAAAAAAAAACCCTTAAACTTAAAACTTATTAATAATTATAATAATTAAACTTAAACTTAATTGAGATACTGAAAGGTGCTGAACCTTTTTTTTACCTAAGTCACATCAAGTCTTTGAAAGACCTCAGAAAAATTTGGACCTCAAATATCAAGATCTTAACATATTCAGAACTTGTTAAGAGATTAACCTTATTATAAGTTGGAAACAGGATGTTAGTGAAACAGTTTTTTTCAAGGAGGAGCAAAAAGATTTTAAAATTAGGAATATTGACACTTAATATATACACATGCTAAGAATTTATCACCCTATCAGAAAATACAAGCTATAAGCAGAGTTCTGAAACATGCTGCGGTCTTACACCTTCAGCTGCACATAGAATATTAATTCTGCTTGTACTGCTTAATATGACCAGTTAATAAATAATTCATTGGTTGTGAAAGAATATGCAAATTGCACTTCCCTTCTGTGCTTTCAAAGTTTGTAATTCTGTTTCTGTACAAAAACCATTAAATTTCAATGGTCAGATTTGCTTCCTAACTTCCTTGGTGCTAAGCCACACCAGAGGGCCCACATAGGAATCCACTGGACTCCATTTATAATACCATGTTAGCACAAACACACAGTTGATTGTGCTTGATTGTCGTAGTGCTTGTTTTGCTGGCATAAATCCAGGGTTATCCAGTGAGATCACTCCCAAACAGCACACTGGATCATCTGTGGGGAATGACTGGAGCACACAGTTCTGCCTCCACAGGCACAATGGGGTCACAGAGCCCTTGCTTGTGGGCCCTAGCATAGTATCCCAAAACGTGGTTTGGCTCTCCCCTTTTTTGAAGGGTATAATGTATTTCTGCCCTACATACTGAAGAGCACTTTCGTAAGGAAAACTTTAATACAAACTGAAACATGTCTTCCACATTATTTTTGAAACCAAGTTAGGATGTTACAGGCCAGATGTGCTGACAACTGGATGTGGAAAAAAAACGGAAGGATGAGCAGAGTACTAGCTGGTGAGACATGTTCTACCTAGAGACTTGTTACAAGCAGAATACCACAGGGATCTATATGGGGTCATGTACTGCTCAATATCTTTATCAGTGACCTGGACAAGGTAACAGAGTGCACTCTTTGCCAAGTTTGCAGCTCACACCAAATTTGGGGAAGCAGTGGATACACTCAAGAGCAGGGCCATCATTCAGAGGGACCTAGACAAGCTGGAGGAATGGCCTGATAGGAGCATTATGAAACTCAACAAGGACAAATGCCAAGTCCTGCACCCGGGAAGGAAGAACCCCTGGTATCAGTACAGGCTGAGGATGGACTGTCTGGGGAGCAGCTCTGCTGAAAAGGACCTGGGGGTCATGTTATACACTGAGTTGAACATGAGCTTGCAGTGGCAGTGCGACCTGGCAGCCAAGAAGGCCAACAGCATCCTGGGCTGTATCAGCAGCAGCATAGCCACAGCCGGTAGACTGAGGGAAGTGATTATTCCCCTTCGCTTAGCACTTGTTAGACAACATCTAGAATACCGGATCCAGTTTGGGGCCCCACAGTAGAAGAAAGATGTTGATCAGCTGGAACAAGTTTAGTAAAAAGAGACCAAGATGATCAGGGACAGGAGCATGCGCCCTATGAGGAAAGGCTGACGGATCTGGGCTTGGAGAAAAGATAGCTTTGGGAGAACCTAATAGCCACTTGCCAGTACCTATCAGGAGATCAAGACAGAGCCAGCCTGGCAATGGTAAATGGTGGCAGGGCAAGAGACAATGGACATAAATTGGAACAAGAGGCTCTCCAATTGGATATAATGAGAAAGGTTTTTCACTATGAGGACAGTTAAGTAAAGGAACTGGTATCCCCAGAGGTTGTACAGTCTCTACCCTTGTGGGTTTTCAAGATCCGACTGGACAAAGCCCTGAGTAACCTGGTTTGATCTCAAAGATGACCCTGCTTTGAGCAGGAGGTTGGACTAGAGACCTCCTGAGGTTCCTCTCAATCCAAATTATTCTATGATACTATGAAAAATTGAAAAATAAAAAACATATATGGATTCATAAAGAAGGTAAATAGCAACTTTAAATACACGGAATTTTAATTATAAATGATATACTTTTAAATTACATTTATTTATGTATTTATTCTAATGTAGGAAAAACAGAAGTATGAATGCCAATAGCAACATCTCGACATTCTAAGGCCCTGATCCTGCAAATGAGTGTCCTTTTGAATGTATACCTTTAAACATATGGTTATACAAATCTGGTTGTACAAGTGGAAGAATGTATAAGATATATAGGTAAAGATTTAGGTAACGATTTCAAAACTTTAAAAAATGTCTACAATTCCAATCCTGCATATACATATACACGTGTTTAATTTTAGGCACGGGGTTACTGAGAGCATGACAGCATGAGTATACTGTAGGATCACCTGTAAAAGACAATAGGTTACACAGAACAGAGCATCACAGAAATATAAGCAGTAGCAGTAGACCTGCACTGACTTGTGGCTTTGACAAACTACTCAAAAAATATGAACTTCTAAATCTTCCATTTGAAAACATCATAAACCATTGTATTTTCAGGCAGGAAACAGCTTAGCTCTGCCAAACTTGGAAAGCAAGGAGTCAACTCAGAGGAATGGTAGCACTTACAGAAGATTTCTCTCTTCAGAACTAATAAATTTCAGGTAAAGATGGGGATCTACTGAGTTAGTTTGATGGCACCTCATCCAAATCTTGGAGGAATGAAGTATAAGCTAGAGTATCAACTCACTCATTAAAAAGGAAAAAAAAGAAAAGAATGAAATTAAATACTAGGATTTCAACTTTTTATCCAGGACTTCTTATTCTTGGGGTCTAATGGATTATTTTTAAGAGGGATCCTTGAAAAGTAAAGAAATTTGATATGATAAAGCAAGAAGATAAAGAACTTTTAAATTGCTGAAAATTATTAAACAGAAGCGACTTTAATCTTTGCCCTTTCCTTTACCTCACTACAGAGATGCTCATCCTAAGAGTGAAACATTTTGGGCCTCAGGAAACAGCAGCAAGGAAAAACAAATTCTGCAAAATAAACTCTAAAGCACACTGAATCCTCCCCACCTCCCCAAGAGAATCTAAACAATGAGTGCTTCAAGATTTCATTTGAATCAAGCTATTTTCTGTTCTTTTTCATGTGCCTTTATTGTTGTCTTCTCTATGGAAATATGTCTGCTGTTCAGTGCTCTCATTTTCCCCTATGGCTGAACTCAATCTATTCAAAAGAAAAATCTATTGCAGTCTGTCTTTATTAGCGTATTTAAACTCAGGCTTTAGACATTTTATTTTAAAAATTTATGTGTTTTAAGTTATGCTATTTCTTCATGTATTTTTTTTTCCTCACTCTTTCCTTTTATATCTGCTTACATAGCATAGATCAAACTCTCCTCAAAATCTTCATTTTTATGTCTGACTTCTGCCTATTCCACATAGACACTGGAAACTTACTTCAAGATACTGAGTACTGTCAGCTCCCTCTGAAATCAAAGGCGGCTCAAGGCAATCTGCACCTTGCAGGACACATTCACCATTTCAGTGAATCAAACTCCATGTTCCTGATGACTATAATGACACTGCAGCTAATGCAGGCTGCCTGCAATTTATGAACAGTCTGAGCATCAGTGCCATTCATCACTTCAGTAATGTTTGCAGTGTCATAACTACAAAAGCCTGAAAAAGTTATCTCCATAACATTTTAAAGAGACAGAATTCCCAGTCCTTATATTTGAAGTAACTGGAAAAGGGGTAAAGGGATAGAGGAGGAGTTAATACTGTATTATTTGGAAAGCAAAATACCTTTAAAAGTGAGTTTCAAGGACTGACAACTGTCCACTAACATGCACACAGAACAAAATAATAATGATGAAGAACATTCATTCTTTGCTGTTAGGATCATATAACAAGTACAAACTTAGAAATATATACCTCTTATCTCTATTTTTCATTAAAATAAATCTGTATTTCTTAAATTCCCATTTTAATTCAAAATTGGTATTAGAAATCCAAATTAAACAATATATTTCAATATGAGCACTATGCCCTTAAAGATAAGAAGAAATTAATCAGAGTAAGTACTAAGGTTCTAGTGAGATTTAAGTGTTATTTGAAAGAATTGGAAAAAAATCAGGTTACCTTGTGAAAAAAGTACTGGGTGAATTTTAAATCCTCCTCCATTCTTTAGCCTTTGCGGAAGCTGTTCAAAATGGTAAGTATCAAGGTAAAAGTAAATCTTCAGGGTTTGCCGGCTTCCTTCTGCTTGGTATGTGATCGGAACATCTAAGAATATAGTACATATTAAAATTTCATTAAAAACAATGCCATTTCCTTTTCCAGAAACTGTTACACCTAAAATTCACGTGGTCAGATTAACACAGATACCATGCAAACACTGCAGGCATAAAGCTAATATATTCACTATTTTACATTACACTTGGTGCTACTGTGGTCACTTCTGCCATATCCATTTTCAGAGAGAAGAAAAACAGCATAAAGCACCGACTGCTGCAAAAATACTAAGCAATGTATGCTGGCAATGTCCCAATTTTATTTCCCAGTGAAACAGAGGAAACTTCTATGTACAGTGCACGGTTTCAAACCACAGGGAGGGAAGCTTCATATGCCTTCCTCATGTGCATAATGTATAAGGTCAGTGTGATATATACTACCGTCTTCTCCACACAGTAAATATCTCTTCACATTTGGCTGGCACAGGGCATAAATAAATATACAGTAGCTACCAGCATTTATTATTAAAATTGGGACTCAATTCAGAAAACAAATGTATTGTGATAGGATATATATAAAATCATAAGAGCACAGTTCATTACACTTTGACAGGCTAAATACCATAATACATCAATTGGCTTAGAGTCCAGTGCAACTTGCAGTATCACTTTGCAATTACAGTGATTCCCCAGCATACATTTTGTATATTATGCAAGGTGACTAATATGTAATGACAATTAGTAAAAATTGATGAAAATATTCTGCTTAGATAAATCTCTTAGAGGAAAAGAACCAATCTAATTCAATTTAAGCTTTGTGTGTATTTTTTCTTTAAGTATCTTTTATATAAATAAGTCTCGGAGTCAAAAGCAGTTACAATAAAATCCAGTGATTTGTATTAATAGTATTTTATGCAGTTTTTACACTGTGTGCACGAATTATTTTGCATCTAAAAAGAAATTATGTCAAAGGAATATTTTCCACATATTTTTGCTTATATTGATCATATAAAACCATAAATGGGAAAACCAAATTTGGTAGTGAAAGCTGCTCATCTCCTGGAGCCACACAGTTGGGACGATTGTGGCGGCAGCTCTTAAACTAGAGGAGAAACAGAGTTTACTGCAATTCTAGCATACGTGGGATTTTCATTTATCTCTGTTTTAACACAGACACTTCAGTTGGGAGGTACAGCAATTTGAACAGTTTGTAACACAGGCATATAATTAGCTCTCCATTAGGAAACCCTCCCAAAACTCCAGTTCAGTATTGTTACCTGCTTGGCAGGGCTTCTTTTTAAAATGAAAATACTTAAAATGAACAGAGACCTTACTTGACCTACATATGAGTAAAAATGATCTTATATAGGCCAGTTCCTACCTCACTACCAGCCCTGCAGTTACCACCCTGCTAGCACGCTAAGGGTAGGGCACGCTACTGAATTCTTAGGAGTACAGGCAACTCTCACTGGTAGTTTTGTGGAGGAGATTTTTTTATTCCAGTTTTACTTATTGCAGAAGTTCTCTCACGTGTGGTCTCAGTCCAGCAAGGGAATTGTTTTATAAAAGTTTGATGTTAATCAGCCACGCTTTCTTCCCTTCCCAGGGGAGCTATAAGACTTCGGAAAAAATGTGGGGCTTCTTGCTCACTATACAAAATTCACTGCAGGAAAATCTTCACTGGCCAAAAACACCTAAAAAAGGAGTGGCTGAAAATGAGTGAAGGGTATGAAAACCAGACCGAAAGCAGTCCCTTCCTGAGAAAAGCACTAGGAGGAATGCTTCAACATGTCTCTGATTGTCTCCACCACTAAGTCTCGGAGAAAACAGGTTGCACAATTTAAAGCTATCCTAATAGCATTTCCCTCTTTCTAAACTCTTCCAAGAACTTTTTTGTGTTTCAGAAGGGATGAGCAACATTAAAATACATATGGTTTCAATGCTTCTCCATCTCATCTCAGCACCATTTCCTTGTTAGGGCCTTCAAGCTTGTTTTACACATGACTCTTCAATAACCGCTAGATATTCCAGGGACTTCCCTGATGCAGTCACATACTCCCAGTTGAAAATTCATTAAAACAAACACTTTTCCCCCCTGAGGCTATGAAGTTGCCCAATAATTATTCCGCATTCTGAATGATGCTAGCTGTATGTTAGATAATCTAGGGATATTAGGAGAGCTAAAGATCTACTAATATTCCATAACCCTAAATTGTGCATCATTTCCAAACTAGGATAAAACCCTGTGGGAGGTGAGGTTATGAGAAAAAACATGAAAAATATATAACACATTTCTTAACAGTAAAACTCAGATATTAATTTTAATTACTCACTTGCAACTAGTGGTTCTGGCTCTGACTGTCTGAAGTAAAAAGTAACTTTTTCCAAGTCAAACAGCGCAACCAATGTATCTTCTAGCATGGCTTGCTCATCAGCCTAAAAAAGGCAAGCAATCATATGAGAGCAGGATATAAAAAAAACTACGGAATGTTGCACAATATTTCACTGATGCAATATATAACTTAATTAACTCCAACATAACCTAAATATTTTTGTTTCAACTGATTTTCCACTTGTCCTTTTGCTACTAGTCCAAGATTATTAAAGTGAATGTTATCATCTCACACAGTAATTTAATAGGTAATTGATAGTTAGCATGACTTCCTGTGGCTTTTAATCAAACAATAATGTAATTACTCTTGATGTAAGACACTAGACTTAAGCAGCTTGTCCTTGATACCCAGTCTAGCTTTTGAATTAACATAGGGGAAATCTGAAAAGCAGAAATTCATCTTTTTAGCAAATTTCTTAGAAATACCAGTGCATACCTCCAGCATTTCATTTATAATTAGACTGGAGTTTCATCATGTCCATGATGAACTGGGCCTGTTTAGCCTGGAGAAGAGAAGACTGAGCGGGGGAAACTATCAATGCATATACGTATCTGAAGGGAGAATGTCAAGAGGATGGGGCCAGACTCTTCTCAGTGGTGCTCAGCAATAGGACAAGAGGCAACGGGCACAAACACAGTCAGTTTTGTCTGAACATGAGCAAAACCTTTACAACGAGGGTGGCAGAGCACTGGAACAGGTTGTGGAGGCTGTGGAGAGGTTGTGGAGTCTCCTTCCCTGGAGATATTCCAAAGCTGTCTGGACACAATCCTGCGTAACCTGCTCTAGGTGACCCTGCATGAGCAGGCGGGCTAGATGATCTCCAGAGGTCTCTTCCAACCTCAATCACTCTGTGATTCTGTGATTCTAAGCATCAATAATTGAAAGAGTAGCTTAAAAGTAGTGCAGATTGGAGTGATTTGCACCTATATCTACAAAACTGTAGACACAAATCACGCAGTAGAAATGCGAGTGTTCTGATTTGCCCATATGGTTCCCTTTGTGTAAAACCAAAGAGATGGACAATCCAGCCTAATTTATCATAAAAACTTTAGGAAGAAAATTATTAACTTCTCAGGACACTTTAATGAACCTTTAAAAAAAGGGAATACTCATCAACAAATATAGTTATATTGAGTTAAATACGCAGAACAATTACAGCAGAAATCAATAATCACTTAAAGTAACTGTATTCCATACAACCCTCCCCAGTACATTAAGCTAGCAAGAGCCAAATACAAGCCTGAAGCATGCATTCCCCCCCTCCAAGAACTGAAACAGTAGAAAAGCAAAGAACAATAAACTAGCTGCCTATAAAATGAAAATAAACTGTAGCTTACTGAATTATAGAAAGGGGAAAAATGTGATTTTCCCCAGTCCATATAGTGAAATAGTATTCTCCTTTGTATTTCTGAAAAAGCAACTCTGCTTGAAATATTTTGTCTCTTGGCTCAATTTATTAAGTCTCTAGGGAGAGGGCAATGTTATCAGCAGAACAGTCTGAAAACTATTCAGTATATTCAGTAACATGGGAAATCTTTGCAGAACTGCTCATTCTTTATTGAACTCTGGCCATAATGAGTGCAATTTCCTTCAAATGCCCTTGTTTAAAATAACACGGACCATTTGTAACCAAAATGGTGCTGAGGAGATATTGAAAAAGTTGCCTTTAAATACTCTTCCCCTAGTTGAGAAAGGTTATCACTGAAGTAACTCAGAACTCCTGTGCAAATACATCTACAGATCTCACTAAAGTTAATTGTGCTTTAAATTCAACAATGCATACTGCTGTCTCATATTAAATGAAAATAGCAAAGTGACATGGATTTGCATTACAAATGAAGTATCTAAAAACTCTAAAAAACAGAAGCATGCAATATTCTCAAGACAACAGTTACTTTGTGATAACATTACAACTAACACATGAGAAAACACAGAGAGGCACCACTTGAATCTACTCTTCAGCTCCAAGAGCACCAACACCAGGACATGCTCAGACAATGCTCTGCAATAATACTACGGAATAATATTTTATATGATATTTAATTTAGAAATATTTTTATTTTTATTGATCTCTTCTCCTTATAAGTTTATTAGGAAGACTTGTCAGCAATTGGCTACTGAGACAGAAGAGGTAAAGAAAGAAAGGTGTTGATACGAGGAACATTGCCTGTCTTTTATTTGGACTTTCATACAATAAGATGTATGATTCAATCACTAGTTTGTGATGTTTCCCATGCCAAAGCTTAGTCAGTTAAACAAAATGTAGACAGACATGATATTAAATGACTTTAAAGCTTAATGGTAAGAAGAAACACTAGTACAAGAAAATCATGTGCCAAAATCTGTTATTTTCACTGAGCAACTCAAGAGGTAGAGAAGACTGCCACAGCAGACTGTGCAGACTGCTTTGCAGTTTTTCAGATTAGCAGGAATCAGTCTGGTACAAGAAGCAGCTTAAATAGCTGAAGAAGCTCTTTGGATAGTGGGGAATTAGGGGAGTATAAAGCCATATCCTTTTTTTTTTAATTGTTTTTTTAAGCCAAGGCTCTTTGTCAATTCTTGTGAGGAAACAGCAGATCTCCAATTACCCTGTCAGATTACAAGGACTTGCTCTGAAAGTAGTAAAATAGACTAGAATATCTAGTTACTAGAGACCTATAGATTTTTCTTTTTATAAAAATAATCAAAAATAGGTATTTTATTTATCTTACAGTGCTGCTTATTCCAAACAAAATCTAGTGACCATGTAACATGACACTCATTCTTAAGGAACAATTATGATAGCTGTGGGGAATCTAGACTAAACTCAGCATCTGCTAGCTCCAAACAAATATAGTACTGGGTTTGTGGATAATGTATCCATTTCCCATATCTGTAATTATCTGAATTACAAACTTCCCAAATAGCAGCTAAATAAGTAACAGGCTAAGCACAAAGGATACAGAAAATTATATTCGTAATAGACTGTTTAACACTACCCCTATTTAGGGTACAAGCATGGGCTGTTGTAATTGCCACATTAGGATTCTTACCAGATTGGGTGACAGCAGCGACTGGAAATGGAGGAGAACACCTGCATTAGCAATCTGCTCCAACCACCTTCTGCTGGCCTCCAGAGTCTCCATTTCATATTCTTTGCTGTTGTCAAACATCTGACTTAAGGCCACCATTAGTTGCTCTGAAAAAGCACAGACTGTGGCCACGAGACTCTGACAGAAGACCATGTCTCGCCTCAGTTGTATCTCACTGTCTGTGACGGGTAAGACAAAAGAAAAGCAAAGCAGAGACAGAGCAGAAGACTAATTAACAGCAAAGTAATTGGGATGGAATTTCTTTTTCTTTACATTTAAATGACTTGTTTTCTAGACAAAGTAAATCACAAGTTTAGAGCCTAATGTCATTCCCAGTTAGCAGCACTCCACAAACAAAACTGTGGAACTTTCCACATTATAATGCCATTTTATAATTCTAAAAAGATATAGCAATGCATTTAAAATCTGAAATTTAAAGTATTTCTTCATAAAGAATGCATGTTTATACTGTTAATTTTAAGGTACTTGCCATCAACTCTGTGTACTTTTGATGTTAAAAAGTGATGGATGAGTTGGAACTCTTTACTGAGAACTTGCTAGGCACAAGCAAGTGCTGGCTTGTGAGAACAAGCTAGGCACAAAAACACTTGCTTTCCACATGAAAGCCAGGACAGTCAGAAGCTTTTAATGTGACTAGGTCTCCCAGTCAGCTCTACACCGCCCTACCAGGTGGGTAGAGCTGGTGAAGACTAGTTGGTGTAAACTGTAGAGAAGGAACATGAGAGTGTTGCTAACCAAACATAATCTATTTAAATATAAATATAATATGAAATATATAAAATCGGCACAGAGCAGCACCACATATACAGGGAGCAGCAGAGGTTTATGGAGTCAGGAAAGTCCAAGACAGGCTGGTAGAAGACAGGTAGAAGACAGAGGCAGAAGACAATAGAACTATTAGCAGCTGATTTAAAACAGATTGCCCAAGGACTAGATAACCTATCAGTTTTTTCTGAAGGGCACAGGCATATGATTAGCTAAAAGTCAACAGAGTTATAAAGGAAAACAGAACAAAAAAAAAAAAACAGGTAACTGAAGGTCCTGGGACATTCAGTTCCTTGGAGAAACCGCCTGCTTAGCAGACTGAGAACCAGAATGTGGCTGGTAGTAGATCGTCCTTCAAAAGTCATCCTTGAGGGGTACCACCAAGGCTCCTTGATTATTTGCTCTTTCATTAACATGCAGAATCTAGTGCATCAATGCCTAATGAGTAATTACTTAGCTACATGCATGTCTTTTCATAATATGAGGGCTGTGAAGGCTGATAAAGGAACTGAGTACATCTGCAGGCATTTGCTTCCCACAGAATAAGAGGATGCATACTTGAAAACCAAAAGTAAACCACCATAACACTAATGTCCTCACATTAAAAGGAGCTGAAAACCCAGCTCCTAATTTTATTGCTCTGACCCTTTTAATTCTCAAAAAATAAAAAGCATGAATTTTTACCATTTTGTACTCCATTACGTGGAAATATGTATGCCAAAAAGGCTGTTAACAGATTTTTTTTCTGAAAAATTGATGTTAATAGATATTTCTCACTAGTAACCAGTGACAGCAAAGGGCAGAGGAAAACTGGTTTCATTAGGTGGAATCAAAAGCCCTTTTCTATTCTCAATAAAGTACAGAACTATGGTGTTTATTATTCAAAGCTTCCTCCTTCTCCCCATTCCTGAAGGTCTTCAAGTATTTTTATCATTATGAGCTGTTGGGCAAATGTCAATCAGAGATGGTATAGGTAGATTTAATCTTTCTCAGAGCAAAGGAAAGATTAGATGACATCACGATCTTTCCAAAGCCTAAAATGTTTGTCTTTACTTTTAGATTCCTCTGCCTGCAAGAGGCTTAGCTCCCTTTCCACCTTTTGTATGGAGCTGACAAGACTTTAGATAAGTGGATAAGTCAGCAGAAATAATTCTGCACTCACAAAATTAATACTGACTTTAAAATGTATCCTTCTCTTGGACTGCAAGTACTTTCCAAAGCAACTCCATTCTGTCTTTTTTCCTTCTGAACTCTACTTTCAGTTTTTCTTCAGCTGGTAATTCTGACCACATTTTTGCCATCACTTTGATCCCATTTACTAACCTCTCTAAGCATACTCTTCAGGACCTTGAAAATATTTTCCACATATGGTGTAGTCACCACTACCTCTACACTGTGACTCATTGTTTTTTATTTTGATCGTTGAACTTAACCTCTCTTTCCAATCTCAAATTCTGTAGGATCCAGTACTTACAGAATTCTTACCTTTAAAAATGCTTCTGTCTTCAAAAATCCCACTGGCTTCTCCGTGGTCAAAAAATCTTTCCAACACCATAGCAATGCTCAGGGATTTGAGCCTGACACATTCCCTCACTTCACTTTGCTCAATTTTATCTCTATTTTAATAGCAGCATCTGGCTCACAGTGCCTCCTCTGTCATGCCTGCTTCAGAAGCAGCCCTCTTGCATCTCTGACACCTCATTTCTAAATCACATCTAATACTACTTGAACATGAGATACTGAACACAAGAGCAGCTTGGGCTCTTTTTACAAAAAGATTTTATACAAAATAAATTACAGAATTTATGAACTTAGGCCAGCCATGTAAATAGGGAAACCAGCCTTAAAAAAAAAAAGGCTTAGGGTATTTTGTTGGGTCACTTCTTATTTTAAACACTCCTGAAGAATTATTAATAAACCTTAGAACAACTAGAATAAACCTAACAAGAAAGAAATGTTAAGTTTTCCTTTATACAATGTTGTGATATGTCCTAACAAAGTCGTGTATATTCATATGGTCAATGGTTACATTAATCAGCTTTTAGAGTCAAAAGTGCTTACTTGGGCACTTAGACATCTGAAAAGGCTGTAGAGAATCTTCTACCGTAAGTATTATTTTCTAAAGGCTCAATATTTACTGCTACTTATTTTGCAAATGCACATTTTGTATCCTTAAAGCCATATGCTGTATCAGGGGATGCAGTAATACACAGAACACCCAGGCCTCTCCCAACAAGCAGTAACTTTAAAAAAAATTCTGGATTACATTATACTGTCTTAGGTAAAATAAGAAGGATTGAAGGAAAGATATGGGAGAGAAGAGTAAGGCAAGTCCGGAAATACATGGGAATAAAGATAAAAAAAAAAAAAGATAACAAACAGGGAAGGGCTCCAAACCAAAAAGACAGCAGAAATGCCATGCACAGGTTCTGTTATTAGTCAGCTAAACATAGCTAAACTCCCAAAGAAGTTGACCTCCCCTCTCCCAAAACAAACAACTTGAAGGTTGCCTGTAATCAAAATTACCTGTATACTCAAGAAGTGCCAAGAGTATCCGTGCCTTCACCTCTTCAAGAAAAGAGAAGATATATTGAGAACATAGTAAAAAGTATATCACCAACATAATACATTTTCAGTTTCTCATTTTGTATCAGCTTAACTCCAACTTCTTGGGTAGTCCATCTTGATTTATACTTACAAAACAGTAATGAGTCTCCATTTCACATAATTTTACATGTGACTGGATAAAATTGGTAAGAATCAAAAGTACCAACCCTGAGAAAAGAACTAAGAGGCAGCTGCTATCTTAGAGTACCTCTGTTTCAGCTAGCCAGTGAAAGTCCACATATGAAGAATCCTAGTCGTTAGACTTCGAAACACAAGGCCCATTTTCACTGATTTCCCCACAACTACCTCACTTCTCCTTTTTTCCTGCTTCATACTTAAAAAAAAAAATCAAATTATCCTCATGTTAGTGCATATCACAACATCTAGGAAAAATACAACAGCATTTCTGCTTTACTGTCAGTCTTCAGGATTTTATTTTCCTGCACAAAGATTTGGTTTCACTTAACAATTAATGAACTAAAGAAGTACAGAGTTAGCAAACATCTTAATTTAGACTGACAAAAGTTTCATTTTGTAGCTCTTTGAAATGTTTTAATAAAAGAAGTATGACAACATGCAAAATAAACCCCTTATTCTTCCTTTGTTCTTTTTTTTTCTTGAAGTTTACAGGAAAGGACCTTTTCATATAAAATAATAATATAGTTATTTCATCCACATGAGTAGTAAAACAATTTCCAGAGCAGCATGCAAAACAAAACCCCTGTTTAGTACTACGCTGCTTGTATGGACAGAATGACACTGCACTTTTTTTTGTTTGTTCGTTTTAATCAGGACACCAAGCCTTTATACAGTTCCTGTGAAGAACTCTTCTATGTAATTTAGGGTAGCTTTTTAAAATACCTCAAGCTTTCTTTGATTCAAAGATTGGTTCTTTGCTTTACTGCACCTTTCTGTTTGTCTCATCTACCATGGACAACACCAAACTGGGTGTAGGGGAAGCAGTCAATATGCTGGAGAGGAGCTGCTGTTAACAGGGATCTTGACAGGACAGGAACCTGAAGAAGTTCAACACAGGCAAGTGCTAAGTCTTCTATCGTGGACTGAATATGTCCTTGCAACAGTACAGGGTGGGCACTGGCTGGATAGAAAGCAACCCTGCAGAAAAGTACTTGGGTCTCCTGGTGGCCAAGTTGGAGCCAGCAGTGAGTCCTTGCAACACAGAATGGTGTCTTGCATCCTGGTTGCACTAGCCAGGAATTTGAGGGGAGTGATTCTTCCCCTCTATTTGGTATTAGAGTACTCTGGAGTACTGTGCCCAGCTTTGGACTCCTCAGTAATAAGAAAGACAATGACATACTGGAGTGAGTCCAGAAGAGCCCTTTGAAGATGGCCAGGGGGCTAAATACATGCTTTATGAGGAAAGACTAAGAGAATCATGTTTGTTCAGCCTTAAAAGAAAAGGCTCAGGGATTCCTACTGCTGTCTACAACTCCCTCATGGAAGGATGTGGAAAAACAGAGCCAGACTCTTTTTAGAGATGTACAGTAGAAGAAGGAGCTGCAACAGACAGGCTGGAATACAGAAAATTTCAACTAGATGTAAGGAAACAAATTTTTAACATGGGTGGTAAAATACTGGAACAAATTGCCCAGAAATGTTGTGAAACTGCTGTATTTTAGAGTTACTTGAAACTCAGCCAGACAAGGCCTGAGCAATCTACCCTAAACACACCTGCTTTGAGCAAGAGGTTGGACTAGATGTCCTCTGGAGGTCCTTTCCAACCTACACGACTCATTGATTCTGTGACTATCAGCAAAGCCAAACTGAATTTAGAACAAGACTTAATGTATATATAACATAGCCTAAAACAATCACAAGAACCACGGAGTTGTTCCAAAAATTACCAACATTTATTAGCCTACCGAAATACAGAAGTCCTTAGAATTGTCAAGTCAAATTCAAGACTAGATAATCTTACAGCTAGAGTAGTAAGATATATTCTTTTGACTCTCCATCCCTCTATGGTTACGGTCTACCCAGCAAAAACCCTTACACAAGTGAAACAGCAAGCCTGTTGAGCACACTGTCTACCACCAGGTAATTTAGATGGCTAAATAATCATACTCATTAGCAATGGTGTCCTTTGCCTGGTCTCTTTGTTCCTATCTCGGCATCTCTTGTTTACGTAGTTCCATGTTTAAATTCCGGGGAGCTTTCAGGATGCTTCTTCTTCAGAGTCCTACTCAGCACTCGATAAGCTTGTCTATAGGTCAAGACTGACTACTGCAAAGTAAACTAACTACATAAGAAGTGACGTGTTTTGTGTTTTTAATCAGTTCAGTTCCCTGAACTGGCTCACCATAGACTTAGACAGAGTTAGTGCCAGCACAAAAGGAAGGAAAGGAACACGCACACACATCTGGGATCAGGTTAGGAGAAGACACAGCTGTCCATTTTGGTGGCTGCTAGCCACTAACTACGTCAATCTAAATGTACTTTAAAACCTAAACTCAAAGGGACAGGCAGATTAAAAAGCCACCATAACCTTAAAGAGTGGCAAACTTCCAGCACATCAATTGTTCTACAGTAACAACTATAAGAGGATGTTACTTCACATACTTTCCACTCCTTTCACACATCCAGTATTCTGCGCAGTACTGTTTTAACCCCTGTTCAATGGACCAGCAGAACCAGTAGGGGTTATATGGACAGTTTGGGAATATGTTTTCTTCTGCTAAACCTAATATAATAGGTTTGAACTATGAAACAATATCTACATCTCAGATCATGGAAGTGACATTAGAGTTGACTGTAGCAACCATGCAGTGTGGATTCTGCATATACTTGAACATACCTACACAAAGCCAGAATCTTCCCCCAAGGTGGTCATTAACATGTGGTGACTAAGTTTAAAAAAGAAAAAAACTTTCAGTCTTGATCTGCAACCATACCATATACACACTGCAAAAGGAACTGGCAGTACTCTATACTTCCGAAACTCAGATCCACAGTATCTCAAACACTGTGAAGAATGAACACATGCACAATTAGAGATTACTCTTGAAAACTGCCTGGTGATAAGTCTTTGCCTTAGCTTTCTGCCATTTAAAAGAAAACTTAGAGAGATTAATAGATACATTAGTACCTTGGGTTCTTCGAGTCTGAACACTTGGCTTAGTAACTGAAGATACAACATGGGAATTTTTTTTTTCTTTACTTGAAGAATTTAGACACATTGAGGCTATTAACTTGCAGCTCATTTTATACTGAATTTGCTGGAGTTCTCATTTCAAAAAGCATTTGAAGTATCTACAAATAATGATCTCCTAGTTATGAGAAAATTACAGGACAGAAAAACTCTCCTTTATCCTTGCTATAACAGTCTTCTCCATTTCAAAATATATCACTAGGCAAGAGATTATTTTTAGGTTATTTGTATCAGTAGTGATTTATCTGGGGTTAGAAGAGAACCTTGGATGGTTTCTGTCAGTCGTTTGTTTTTTGACAAATTCCAAATGCTACAGAAGTTTTTACCCCTTCTTGCTATATGGTGTACAAAACAGAATTACCCTCTAGCAATTTCTCTTTAGAGCAGATATGAGCTGTAATGCCAGATGACTTCAAGTTTTTTTTTTAATCTAAAACATGTTTCTTATTTATTCCTTTTTTCATTTTTTTAAATAATAGTAAGACTTGAGGTGCTTTTTTATTATTTTATTGAAATATATTTTTATGGCCTGACTGAAAGGCTCCTTCACTCCTTACCACTAACTTAAATTAAAATACCTGTTGATTTTATCAATTATACAATTTTTTCTCTATAATTTAAAATTATTGTACTAGCCACACAACTGTATTTCCTCATGCAGTAACATAGTCATCAATCTCCGAAAGCTGTCCAGAAATTTGACTTGCTCTAGAACTTCTTTTTTTGACCAAATATCCTACTTCCCCCTCCCCGCAAAAAAAAATATATATATATAGAAATTTCTTTTCCTCTTTGCTCTCCTCACACTTTTCTCCTTTTTATCTCTGGAACATACTACTGTCATTTCAGAACTCAGACATAACGTTATAGTCTACTTCATCCTCCACTCCCAATCGCATACAACTTGTCATTAAGCTGGCGAGTTTGGGTTTTGTTTTTCTTCCGAAGGGTCCCTTTTTCCCATCCTTACTGCTAATTATCCTGGTTCCTACTCTAGTCATCCCTCAACTTTTCTCCCTATGCTTTCCAATTTTCATGTTACATACTCTCATGTATATCCAAAGTCTGAAAGCTACATTATTCTTTTTCTGTTTGGTGACTTCTGAATTCCTGCTCTCTCCTGCACCAAAATCAAGCACTTCATCTTCAAAGATCTGTCTTAGCCAACAACTTGTCTTTTTCTCTCTTGGTTTAACAACTTAGTAGGACTAGTCACTTCAAGAAAGCACTTTCATCTTTTCTTTAACTATTTAGCTCCAGATAAATCTTCCCAGGATTTGTATATTATTTCATCAGCGCCACCTCTGTCAACTTGATTAACCTTCTAGGGCTGACTTTTACTGTAATCATAGTGGACTTTTCTTTCTCTAATGATATGGAATGGTAAATGTAAATGAGAAAAAGCAATGTCCACATATGTTTTAGCTTACTGTCAAAAAAGTTTTTTTTTTAAATCTGTGTGAACTTTTTCTGTGTGATTTTTTTAATTGTTCTCCCAATTCCAATAATAATAAAAAGAAAGACTGTCAAATCAAAATGATCATTCTCAAGGCATTTTGAGCTTTCGCATTTCTTCTTAAATACTTACTAAACAAAGCACATTTAAAAAACCCTTAAGATCTAGGAATTTAATGTGTCATTTTTGTGGGGCTCCCATGCCTCCGTCTGCTTTAAATCAGTAATCAGTCCAGTTTTTTACAACATGTACTACAAGGCAACAGAACAATAAGAAATTACAAATAGCTGTCGAGATTTCTATGGAAACAAAAATGAGTTAGTTTTCAGTAAGGAGATGTATTTACTGACTTGACTTAAGCATCCGTCAATAACGGTTAAGCATTTTTAGAACTACTGGAGGTTTTATTTACAACAAAAAACTTTTTTACATGGTGGCCAAAGTTGTATCTGTGGTCTCTGATATAAGAGACAAAAACATCCCCTTTCCTCAAATACGAAAATTCTGCCTTTTACTTAGAAGAATCTTCATGTTTATTTCAAATGGCTTTGAAAATCCTAAGACTTTCTTGAACATGCCCTAAGAGCCATCAGCGGAAACAAGCAGTCAAATTAGTGGCCGTTTTCTGTTTCTTCTGAATCTGGTAAATTAGACAGGAAAAAGAGGGATGTCAGCTGCTGTACCTTGTGCCAGGTTTTCAGTCAGAAATAGCTCAGAACAGTGCTAGTTCTTCTTCTAAGTACCCTGACCATTTGTGGAGACCATAAGTAGAAAAGAGAATACAAGAAATGCAACTCTGAAGGGATAGTTCAAGCACTAAAGTACTTTTAACCATGCTTTGTGCTCACTGATTTCAGTTAGATCCAGCTGCTGGTTGTGTCTCAGGTTCAATTTAGGCCTAAGCCTGTCTATATCACAGCCGTCTCCTAAAGCTGCCTGAGGGGCACATTTCTGCCCTGAATCTTTTCAGCACTGAATGAGAGATACCTGTTCCAGACAGGCCTTGTAAACTAAGGTTTGAGAAGCAATTCTTCAATTCCCTTCTCCTGGTTCTCTTTCACATTATTTGGGCCAGGGAACCCACAAAATCCTTGGCTTTCCAGTATCCTCTACATTATACCAACTCCTTCATCACACAGACAGACCAAAATTGCAATGATGATTTGGATCATGATCCTTCAGAGTACTGGAAGGGGAATCAAATTAAAGAAAATACTACAACAGAACAAAAAGCTAAAAAGAGTGACAATGAGGAAGAAGTAGCCTCAGATGAGAATTTTACACCTAAAGCAGCATATTTGATTAAGTAGGTGGCACAGAAAGCGGTGGCTGGAAATCTGTGACAAATGGTCAGATGCCATGGATGTAAAGAGAGTGCCAAGAATATTTAAAGCAGAACTGTTGCTCCAGATAAAGTCTGAGACCCAGTGATGAAGGAAGGCAAGGGAGATTGTGTTGAACAGCACAAGAATAACACATTTCAATATTCAGCTCTCTAAACTGTGACGCCATTTGCAAGCATAACAGTTGCAATAGACTCAGTCAATATAATTTATTAACAAGAGAAAAACTTTTCTAATCTTAATTTCCAAAACACTAGAAAATTTTAGCAGTTGTATTGATCAGTAAACATCAGTATCCCTTCCAAAAAATATCACCGTTACATTACAGCACTATTGTAACAAGAGGAGTTTTGTATTACGGAGAGGCAGCAGGTCACTTGGACCTTGCTGAACTCTCCTATGAAATTTTTGGTGGATTTAAAATGAAATTTATTTCAATGATCTGAGCTCAACATGAGAGTATAAGACCAATGCTGAAATACGGTAATTAATGCTAATTATGGCACACAAGGTATAAAAAAATGGCCCGTTAAGCTTCAGAAGGCTATTAAAGGGGGTTAGAGGACTATTAAAGAGACATATTTTCATTCTTTCCGAGCTGTGAAAGAAACGATGATTAATTCTTGAATATACTTGAAACCTATAATATATAGATTTAGGCCAGAGTTAGACCTTTAGAAAAAAAGGATCCAAAAAATCTTTGTTTTTTACTCTGTAACAACCATCATTAAACTAAAATAAGTATTCTTAGACCTGGAGAGTCTACTCTCTGTGATCAACTCCAAAATTAAGACATATTTTTGTGTTTGTTATCATAATTTTCTAGCTCAGGGTCTGAAAATATGATTGTATCTGAAATGAGAAATACCGAAACTCACAGAGGGAGGAGTTTGTTTGTTTTGGCTGGTGGGTTCTTGGAGGTTTATCTTAATATAACTTTTCACAAAGTTCTTTTCCAGTGATCTGAAATTTAGCAGTTTCTTTATGGGATATCATGGAAATTAGCCAACAAAATGAAAGAAGGTAAACATACACACAAATCATTTAAAACTACAATTGACACAACTTTTCGTTCCCACGCAAAGACTCATACTGCAGTACTGCACTGTGCAGCTTATAAAAATCATTTTGCTCATTATTTCTATTTCTCTATTAAGTAGCATAAGAAACAAGGCAGAAGCTACAGCTAAGATTTTCTGGAGAGAAAATCCTGTTTACTTTCTTATACAGTCAGGGAACAGGGCAGAAAACCTCAGATCACATTGCTACCCAGCAGAGAAGAGGAAGAGAGTACTAGGTCACTCTTAGGTGGTGGTGGGAGGGAGGCAGAGTAGATGAAGGAGTCATAGAATCAGCTGTGATGGAGTGAGTGAGTGAAAACCAGTGGAAGTGGTTTGGCTTCATGGCAGAGGAGGGAGACGGGGAATGATCCCAAACCAATGATAGATGAAAGTAAAAAGTCCTGCAGAGTCTTCCTCTTTCAATATAGGTGGTAGGAAGAAAGGGAGTCTAATTTCAAAGAAAGCCCCATTTTGATGCACCAATCTCACAAAGTTCTGTGACAGATCAGTCAAGCTCCCTGGACTTCAGCAGCAACTGAAATAACCCAGCGCAGTATATGGTTCCAGCTCCTCATCTGTTTTCACTTCTGAAAGAGACAATTTTCTCTTCTACATTTGAAGTCAATAAGGTGAATATCAGACAGCTGATACATGCTCCACTAACCTGGTTATCAAGAACACAAAGATGTCCTCACATTCAGGTATTTCCCATAGACTGCATGGTGTTTTGCAAACCTTGCCTAGCAGCAACATCAAGCTGTTATATCCTTCACTTTCCCTTCCCCCAGCTCTCTATCATAAACTAAGTGTTTATTTATGGTCATGTTCTTCTTACTAACCTTCCACAAATTTTCTGATATTCTGGGCAAGACTTCGGACACTACTGGGAAGGTTCCAAGGGTCTTGCTTAATGTGGAGTCGTAGCCTCTTTGGACAGCTAAGCTTCGGTTCCATTTCCTGCTGAAATTCTAAGCAAAGATAAAAAGAAAAAAAAATTTCTGCTTAAACCCTGAGAAAGCCAAAGTAAGACATTATTTCTTCCTAAATGTTTTGACACATTAAGGAGGTGTCATCTTCTCTGACTCTACTTCTCTTAAAATTAGGGTGACAGGTCTAATGTAGTCACCTAAGCTCCCTACTTTCTCAAAGGAGAGAGACAGTAGCATTCTACCAAACACAGTTCTTTCTGAACTAGTACTTAAGATAGAAGGTGCCTGTCTCCATTTAGTAAGAGGGAACCTAGACCTATAAAAGGCAAACGTAGAAAAAAATTAATCCAGTCCTGAAGATATTGGTGATCTTTTGCAATTGCATCTTGATTGTTGCTACCTACAAGCTTTTTATATAATTTAATTCACTACAGAATTATTTTAAAGAAAATATAGTTTAGACAGGGACACTTCAATTAATGTGCTAGTCCAGCTTGCAGCAGAGAATATGCTTCAACAAAATACTCAGATAATTAATACAAAACTGCTTACTGCTTTTCAACTCAGTCTATCCCTCAAATCATTGACAGTGTTCCTCGTTCATGAAGACAGTTAAGGCTGTGAATAAAATATCTGGCTTGTCCATATCTTGTGTCTACTTGAACTACAAGGATACATTTTGTTTTATGAGACTGCCAGGTACTCAGTCTGAAACACTGAGAAACACTCATGCTCTGTATTAACTCCCATTATCTTGGTCCCAAAATAGGGAAAGGAAAAAAAAATAAGAAAAAGAGGTGGCTATGCGGACTTCCATGCAAACTCACTGAGAGGGAAGTACATGCGGTAAGATAATTGGGGTACAATAATTATGCTCTATTTGCTTCAATTGGATTTTGCTGATTTACAAAAGCTTATAGATGGCCAGAAGGCCATCATTAGTTTTCTTTGCCAAAAAGCATATGCAAGGTCCACTAAACCCACTGTACAGTTACACAGATTAACCATACAACATTTACTCTGTCATTGAGTTTTCATTTTCTTAACTCAGTTCACTAAAAGAAGTCCCTGTCACTTTTAATCACGATCTTAGGTATATATAAGTCCCTGGAGATAGACATTCCGTCTTAAGCAACTAGGTAAGCGTTAGCAGAATATCTGAAATGACATGTAGGATTTTTTTTATAATAGTCAATAATACCTATGTAAGTTTTTAATTGGTATCAATATTACCATGAATACAAACTTGCATTTGCAAATGATTTATGAAATAATTTCACAAATAAAATACCTGCAAAATACTAAAAATCTGACAGTAATTAAATAAATCACAAATTCCTTCAATAATTGAGACAAAAATGAAGTAAAAGCTCCTGCAATACACAAAACCTGACTCTTGCTTCAAAACCTCAGCAATTCTATTGTCAATCTATGATTTAAAGCTGACTTTTCTACTTTTCTTAGAAACCTGAAATATGTATAAACACTGTGCAATGAACGTGTAAGAAGGAAATTTTCAGCTAAAAGTACTAAGATCTACTTAACAAAATTTTCAAAGATTCAATTTTTGCAGAACGTGACAACAAGCAAAATCCATTCTTTAACACACAGCTCAAAGAGTATATAGCCATATCCATGTGCCCTTTCTCCCTGTGAGCCACTTTTTGATTCTGACAGATAGGTTTAAATGTTACCTTGCAGGCTTCGACCTGGTGTAAAGTATTTTGTCTGTTCAAAGGCTCTCACCACAGCTGGTCCCTTCAGAAGATTGACAATTGAATCTACCTGTTGGGATCAAAGTTCTGTGAGCGCAATGTTCTTTTTACAGCAAAGATTAGAAATTCTTTCTTTAAGAAATATGGACTAGTGAAAAGCAGCTTTAGATTCCTTCTTACCTAATGGCTATAGTTAAAACTCAAGACTAGGGAATGTTGGACTAAATCTAAGGGCCTGTTTAATTCAGCAGTTTTGAATCATTTACAGAGAACAGAAGGACAAGGAATAAATACATACCATCCAAGGAAACAGTGGAAAGCAAAAGTAAAAAGACAAAGAAGTATTTGCTACAGATATCTTAGCTCAAACATGGACATTAGTATCAAATCCAAGAAAAATAATTTCATACTTGACCAAAAAGATGCTCCAAACAGCTATGGAGCTTGTCCTGTTTATCGTGAGAGATTCGAACACTTATGGGAAGCTCATCACCTGAAAAATATTTAAAAATTGTTTAGAAGTTTCAGTGTATTTTCCAGAATCTTTACCGCTTGGATAATCTGCAGTGCACGAACACTGATGCATAGGCTTTCATAATTATATCCACTATGGCTGTAGGCACAGAAAAACAGGCCTGTAAAGAATTATCCAGAATCCTATGGCATGCAACTGTTTTCCCTGGGTATTTTGCATGAAAGAGTCACTGGATAAAATACAGAAACAATTCGTACAGAAACAATATAGGATTATTTTGTGCTGGAGAGCATCCTAACCACCAGACTAAGTAGCTAAGCACTATAAACCTGTAGCCATTCACCATAACTTTTTAATAGGGACTACATAAATACTTCACAATCTTAATGCTCGTACTGATGAAATGGTCCTGATGTTTCAGCACTTAACAAAAATACAGCATCCAAATGCTGTATCTGATATGAAGCTGTAAGTAGCTTATAGAGAACCATTTCATGAGACAGTACAAAGGAGAGGGGCTCTCTTATGTCACTGACTTCAGTCACTTGCTCTCTCAGACATCCACATCACTTGAACTCTTTCACAAGCTGATCAAATTTGAGCTTAAAACTTTTCTTCCTCTTTGCTGTTGCAATGATAGATAACAAGCTGTCACTTGATAATTTTTAATCCAATTGTATTTGGCGTCAGTCTAGACTCATTTTTCTTATGTCAGTGAGGCACATATAGCACTTTTCTCTCCTTGTTTTTTTAGCTCCATCAGATGTCCTTACAGCCAGTAGCTATAACCCTAGTCAGGCTTTTTATTTTAACACATGGAGCACAGTGCAGAAGAGCTGTGATCTGGAGTTAACCTGGTCAGCTTTGGAACTAGAATAAAATTAGGTCATCAGGAGAGCGGGAGTTTAACTGAGTGGCAGTATTTACTAACTTTAACTCTCTATCTGGGCTTGGCTAGCACAGATATATTGTTCTGGACACCTCATATATTGTTCAGGTACCTCAGCTGGTACCTTAGCATGATGCTGCATGAGGACATACCAGCTGATTTGCATCCCAGGTTGCAAATCTGATAAGACCTAAAGTCTCCTCATCTATTAATGGTTCATCATCTCCTTCACCATTTTCCTCTGTATCTCCTCCACCCTACATGCATCATTTCTTGAAATAGCTGACTAGAATTGCATAATTCACATGGTTTCTCAGATGTCTTACACAGTGTCACTAATATTTACCTCTCCTGATACTAACAGGGGTAAAATTTTCCTTCTCTAAAGCTGTCTCAGTGGTGGCTCATATTCAACCAATTTGCTTAGTTCTTTCTCTTCTTAAGTCATTCCCAAATGATAAATTCTCAATTTAGAACAAATATTTTTATTATTATTGTTAATCTCTGAGCATATGACCTTGTACTCCATGCAGTTAAATCCCATCTCATTTCTATTAGCAGCTGCATTTATTTAAATTCAATTTGTCATGGCATAAACAAGAATGTGCTTCCATGTAGTCTCACATTCCTTCCTACAAATATACACAAAGGTATCCTGCGTTTTAGCTCCTGGTGCAGTCTGGGAGAGCTTTCCATACTTACCTAAAATGCTCCTTACTCTGTGCCATATAATGCATTCTCAAGGTCAAGGCATGAAAGTGGTTAAAAACAGTCCTTCTCCAAGAGCTCTAACTAATTCAGCCTATTTACAGATATTCTGGAATGCTGGCTCTCTTTTGTAGAAGGACTCTTAAATGCAGCACTAGCTAAGCAGAAATAAAATGATACACTTTTAATACCAGGAAGATGGCACTTTTAAAACAAAAACAGGAAAACTGCTGGGCCAATGAAAAGAATAAAACTGAATAAAAGGAACTGATGACAGATTCATAGGTGACTTTTCTAAACATACCTGAATCCATTTCATCACTGTGAAAGTATGAACTGCATTGACTGCTACAAATGCTGGTGAATGAGGCAATTGAGTTCCTGTTGCTATTGCAGTCACTTGAAAAAACAAAACAAAACAAAACAAAAACAAAATGAGAAATAAAGTCATGTTCTTTAATAGGTTCTACATTAAAGCTTTGTTATTCCCTCTTTTTACTTTAAGGATGAGATTGTCCTTATAATTCTTTACCGGCAACTAAATTTAGGCTATCATGTAATTTGCAGTCCCGGTTTGACTGAGAGGGCCGGACTCCCAAAATAGATAATTCAATTATCTCCCTTCACTTTGTATGTGAACAAGTACTTGCAGACTGAAAATATATATTTTCAGTGCAGAACAACCAACTTTTCTTACATACATGACAGTTTTTGAAGCTATAGCCTCAAATGTTTTAATAACATTACATTTAAATTCTGTTCTTCTAGTCTTCCTAATATAAATGACAAAGTCTTCTGGTTTATGACTTGCTAACTAGAGTCTACAGTGACTTTAGAAGAGATTTGATCCATTTCAGTAGCAAAAAAATATCCCCCCAAACTATTTTTCCCTATCAGCCAAAATATAGCTTATCATCCCATCTCTTCCAACTGTTCACCGTGTGAGAGATACATAGATATTCACACCTGTGACTTCACTGCAAATTTTCACACATAAATAATTTCGCCCACATTGGTCTAGTAAGGAGATTTAGGGGTTAAAACATGTATGGAGAAAAGAACAGGTGAAGATGAGCTAGGGTATGAATCTTAGGGTATGAATATTTCTGTTTTGGCTGCTGTAGATATTATACTCATTCACCTCATCTTTTCTCTCAAAAATAGACTATTATGTACAGAAAATAGACAGACAAGATAACTACTTTACAGCATAAAGAGAATAAAATGTATCTTTATGTACTAAAAATCCTATCAAGATAAATTTAAATTCAAAGTCTTCAACAGTGAGTGATCTAGCCACTTCATGAGGATCGTTTGGTGTCAGGGCAAGAAACTTTGCACATTAAAAGAATTAACCAGCAGAGGGAGTCTTAAAAACCCAAGTGAACGTAAGATGATGTCTAAAAACATACCTAAAGCACATTTATATGCAGTGGTCTGGTTCTGTTTTTATGAATCATATGTAACATAGCATATATATATCCATACGCTAAGATACACATATTTATATTTTATATATAATGCTGCAGGTATACAGGTACCTAAGAGCTCTCCTAGTTGTCCCTTTCTTTCTGTACAAATAGAAGTGATCTTTGATGAGGTATACGTTTTGGACCTGCAGCCAACTCTGTAAGTGAATGGGGAAAACTTTTTAACTGAAGCAAGATGATAGAACTATGATCATACCCATTAAAAGGGTCAAAAGACATCAGTAACAGCATGTTCCTAACAGAGGGTGAGAACAGTCCCAAGGAGTATTAAGAATTTCTGGCTGGATATTAAGAAATGTTTTCTAACTCTATTTGCTTATGAAAGTCTCCAAAGGGAAGATGAAGGTCACTCAAAACTGCATTGTGCAAAGCATGAGAAAATGAAACACAGGAAAATGAGAAACAGATCAGATGCAACTACTCAGCTACATCATTCTCTGGTTTTATTGTGGTGTACTGTAAGGTTTAGAATGAGACTCTACAACACAAAATGAGAGCATTCTAACTGTTAAAAATAACCTATTAGTTCCAATAATATCCCTAATAGCATTTTGGGATCTGTTCATTTTAAGCATTGCCTGAAGTAATTATTTGAACAAAACAGAGAAAAAAAAAAATCCAATCTCACTCTAGCAGGTGTTCTAAGCTCACAAATTTTGTCAATTTTCTGCACACAAAACCCTAAATTTTATCATTGCTAAACAGGCAGAGCGGACTACAAAGGACTGGAATCAGAATAAAGGATGTTTTAAACAAAAGGGCAATCACATGCTAGAGTCGCATCTTCTTTCTCTATATACAAATCTTGTACCAACTGGGGAACTTCAAAAATTCCCAAATTTTGCAAGTGCCAGCCAGTGGAGCAACTCCTGCACAGTTGCTTTGATACATCTTGGACATGAAACTCCTATCTGCATTTCAGCTGGAAATGTGCTTTGCTTGTGTTCACCATGCTTGGAATGAGATGGAATTAAGGTGTGGAAATCATCTCTACATTTAGTTCTGTTCAAATTTATATATATATTTCTGTTCCTACCTCTGACAAAGAGTTCCTATTTACCATGCTGCAGTAATCAACTATTAGCTCATGAAAGAAATCTCAGCAACATAAGAAAAACTATGTAGAAAAACTATGACCCTACTGGGATTTTACTTCCTAAGCATAATAATGTACCATAATAATAAACAAATAATGAACCCTTATTTTACTTGCTGTTAACATTTTAATTTAGATTTTATCTCAAGTGTACTTAATCAATTCTTCTTTCTAAGTAATAGAAAAAGGATCTTGCTATAATTACTCTTTCCTTTTAAAAATTCCTTATATTTTAATTCACAGTAAAAGTAATGCATTATAAATTCTACAGATGCAATGATGCTACAGTTTTAAGCATGGAAGATGACAGGGAATATATGTTGAGCTTCAGATTATTTTTTTTCTCAAACCAGCAAGAGCAGTGGCTTTGGCATCTGGCTTTCCACGGTAGATATTTGGTTTCTTTAGGGGAACAACCTAAATTAAACCTCTTTTATATTGGATTCATGGATAAACTAATGGAAAGCTTTACAGCTCTGGCTGCAATAGCCTGTAAAAGTTAAAGAAATCAAAATCTAATACGGAATCTGTAATCATAAGTAAAAGAGAAAGTTTATTTAATGTTGTAGCACATCTTGATGCTAGTTATTCCTCTGCCAGAGACATTAGAATCATTGTATTTTGATATGCCTTATGGCCACTTGAAGGATTTGATTCATTTGGCGGACAAATGAAAATATTACTAGTGAAGTTACCTGTAAGAATCCCTGTTGCTGATGGTGTCATGACCAGAATCTTCCTGTTCATCACCTGTCACACTGAAACAGACCTTCTTTCCATTCCTTTCTCCCTTTTCATTATCACTGTCCGCTGGTATTAAAGGCTCAGGCGTTTTACGTTCTGATTTGGGAGAATATGTTATTGAAGAAAGAAGGCTGTGAGGTAAAAAAAAAAAAAAAAAAAAAAAAAAGAGGAAGGGAAGGGGGCAAAAAAATACATATTTTTCAAAAGTGAACTACCAAGAGGATAACATTGTCAATCAGCAGTCTCCAACAAAATAATATAATGTTTCTCTGTTATTATCATTCTGCAATAAGTGAAGAGAATATCTTAATCCAGCCCATATCTATTTGAAATAAAGGGAAAAAGAACACGTTCTGCTATTAAAAAGTGTAACTTGAATCATACTTTAATTAGTGAAACTCATCAGCATTACTCAATACTCAATCTAGTATTAAAGCAATAATTCTTCTTGGGGAAGAAATGTAGCACGTGTGTGAACACTTAGGGTCACATGTTAATATCAATGTAAATACTATTAAGCATGAATCTTGTACCTTTCTGTACAAACCAAGAAAATAAACCAAAGAAACTACTTTTTTTGTGAAAAGCATGCATTTCCTTAATTATTACTGTGCCAAATATTCCCGCCTGCATCACAAACATACTAAAGCATTTTAAGAAACATTGTAACTGCACCTGTGTATTTCCTAATATTCCAAATGTCTAGCCTCTCTCAGTAGTAAAATTGATAATTAGCCTACAAGCTTCTGTGAAGAGCACAAAAGTGACATCTAGTCAAGAAACAGAGAACAGTAAAACCTGTTGCTTTTGGGAAAACACATAAACATTGGGAGCAAGATTCCTATTTTAGAGCAGTTAATTCATATTGAGAATGAGACCATCTAATTTACCTTTGAGATCAGAATAGCTAATATGGACATTTAATTCCTACTACTCAAACTCTCCAGTATAATGAAGTTTTAAAATTAGTATTTGGATTTGAAAGGCAGCATTTTTCATTCAAAAAATGCTTTCTAAATTGTCATTTTTCACTGAAATCAGGAGACCCTGAATTAAACTCTTTAAGTACCTAGACACAGTAGTAGGATTTTTCTAATGCAGGAGCTGTCAGAACGGTGAGCATTTGCAAATACTTTACTTCAGACCAAATATATAGCAGAGCTCAAACATACGACAAATCGTTTCATTGCACTTGATTCTTACTTGTGAAGGGGAATTTCTGGAGATGCATAATTTTTGTGAATAAAAATGCTGTCCTTAATTTTATGAAGAGAATTCAGAATTCCCTCCTTTACTCTTATTTCTCACAATACATAGTAGTGCTGTTATATTATTCATGGGGGGACTTCTGATTTTAAGCATTTCAGAGTTCTACCTTAATTTTGTGGGGCTCTGCCAGTTGAAATAACCAGGTCTTAATCCTAACAAAGTGACAATTTATTTAATAATTTTGTTCAGCTACAGTTACCTCCAGTACCAAGCTATGAATTTCTCTACTATTCTGAAAAAAATATTCTACAGGAAAGCAACATGATTCTAATCTCTTCTTGAAAGTTGCAGTTTCTGGACTCAGAAGAGTGGCATTTCGTCTACAAAACGTTTTCTACAATGTTCAGCTATAACATTTCTGAGTATAAACAAACAATTTCCTGAATCTCAGTAATGGACAGATATTTAAGTAAGAAATTAAGAAATCGCACACTTTGGAAACACAATAGGACAGATTATCCCTATAATGCTGGATTTCTTCTTTAATAGCAATGAACACGTAATTCAGACAGTATATCAAGCACCCTCTGATTGAAACCATGGCCTGATAGATGTTAACAGAGGCTTTGACATTAACTTTAGAGAAATAAGGATAATAAACAAAGCTTTTAAACAAATCATTTGATCGTTTCTGCATAGCTTTTTCTGAATAAGAGCTAATAGGAAGAAGACAGATACAAATTTTTATCCTGCATTTAGGAAAAAGTACTTATCTGATATCGTAAGATAGACCTTATGATAGCTGTCTTCAGATAGATAATAGGATATATTATTAAAAAGTATAATTTTTCTGGACTTTAAGTTCACCCATCCACTAGACAGTCAGTCTACACATTGGGCCACATTATGCCTTAAAGGTTCTTATGCTTCATACTAAGTGTGAAATCACAGCTCAGTTCTTCTCCATCACATAAGACACCTGTTAGGAGGATGAAGGCAAGGAGGAAGATGGGTCACATATTTTACTGCGCTGCTCAGGTTTAATCTACCTCCTCAATCAGATGTGTTCTTGAACATATCCTAAAACAAATGTGCTATGAAAATGTAGGTCTTAAACAACCAGTTCTTTGTACTTGTAAAACTGATTACCTACAGAATTTTCTGATTACCAAGATACAGAAGGAGTTCTAAAGGAGATCAGTAAAAATTCATGGCAGATCACTCTAACAGATCATTCTTAAAAACAACAGTCCATTTCAGGACATCCTTACAGTGCTGCCTGTTGGAAGATAAGAGGAGATAAGAACAAGGATTAATCTCTACTTTTCCTTTTTGTTGTAGTCCTGCTATCGTCCTCTTTTGGAAAAGAAAAGTGGGCTTTGCTATGATCCATTCTGGTATTTTTCATGGATTTTGTTGTTGTGAAAATTATTAAGAGTAAAAAACAGACAACAAACGCAACGAATTGCAATTTCAGCTGCTGAAATCATCTTCCCTTGACTACTTATTCATCAAGATACAGGAAGACTATTATATCCTGTTCTTTTAAGCGACTGTTTAGTCAGTGCTGCCAAGATCTCAGTAGAGGACTGATGAAGGTAGCTGGATCTTTTCATAAAGGAGCTTTTCACTTTCTCCCTGCAGGCAGGCTCTTTTTCCAAGGCAGATTTTTTTTCTGAACTGCTATGAACCAAAGTGGGAACTTTGGATAACAGCTCTGGAGCTGCTCGTTCCTGAGGTCAGTGAAGAGCGTTAGAAACCTGATTCAGGGAGTCTAAAGCACAAGAACACAAAGGTGGTCTCAAAATATCACAGTAATCATGCTTACTATGATTTTTAAAAATTTGTTTTAACAAAGCACTTGCACAGTGTATTTTCTTAGATATGGGTACATCCCAAACCAAATTTTCTTAGATGTCCATCTCTCTTTCCGTTAAATTGACAGATTTAAAGCTTAACCAAAAAACATTTTCCCATGTGGAACTGATCCTGTATGTAACCCTAATCAACACAATTCTAAAAGTATGTCAGAAACAAACAAAGCCCACTATGGTTCCTCGAGACACTAATAACGGATAGCCACAGGCAGCAACAAAAAAACATGTGATAGGTGGGCTGCCCTGCCTTTTCCTTACTCCCTGCAGACACAGAAGATGTTCAAGCCTCTTGTCTGGCCTCATCAGACATCTTTCAAAAAATCACCTGTGATCCTGAGAACATATTTGGCTACACGTCAACCAAGAATATAACAGAAAGTCACCATATAGAAAACAGCTTGAAGAAGTACTTATTTCTGTGTAACACCTAGCATCAACGGTCGAGATCTTTCTCAATAATGATACTAAGGAAGCACTGTGATACTGTTAAAAATTTTTAAACAAGGAGTCAGGGGTACTTTGAGAGGCTGTAGGAAGGGGATTTTTGTTTCTATTTCTCTTCATCGGTACTTCTTTTTCAACCTAATCTCATCCAGGAGCCTCGGTGAAAATTACTACGAAGATAATGATAGGATTACACAATCCTCTTACACATCGCCATCCCATAATCCACAAGCCCCTGCAGATCTGTTCTTCAGGTGAAACACACTTGTTCTTCAGTTCTCTTTCTCCCAATAATAGATAGGAGAGGTTGGGTAGGTAACACTGCCCTCAGATTTTAGGGGTAGAGAGAGAGACCAGCACTGATTTCATATGAATATTCCCGAACAAAGCACAGCTATTTGATTATTCTTGTATTACTCAATCTTTTTTTTTCCCTTTGCAGTCCTAACACTTCTCTCAAGAGTTAATTAATAGCTGTAACTGTGTTCTAATACAGTACACCACGTACTGCTTAACTGCTCACACCCAGATAGTCCCAGCTTCCCTCCTTCCTGTTCAGTTCTTTTAAGTAGGTTCCTTGGGTATCCTGTTTCCTGTATAGAACTGCTTCCCTCTACAATAATTATACATTGGTACTCCACTCAAAGGCCACTGTGAGGAATAAAGCATGAAAGGTCTGAGTCTTAGAGAAAGTAAAAGGTGAATCTGGCTAAATAAATCTGTGCACCTTGTGCAAGCTCTGCTGCTGGGTCAGTGCCCAAGAACTTTACGAAGGAATAAAAAGTTAATCCAGCCTCTCTTATGTTTACTTTCACAACCGTGTGACTCACAAACTGAATATATTCCTAGGGATAGTATATTTACATGTGTATGAAAGAAAGGCTCAGAAGTTCCTGTGCTTTTACTTCACTAACTCAAGGGAGTAAAAATGAAAGGAGTGACAGACTGGTAACTGAAAATTCCTGAAATATTGCCTGAATTTCCTCTTACAACCTACTGACTTGAAGAGTATTGACAATACAAACTTCATAGAAAATTATTTTTTTAGTATAATCAAGCACATTAAATTTGATCAACTGACTTCAACTTTAGCATGATTAATTAGCAGAACTACTTTAAAAAAGGCACAGAAAGCAACACTTTCTTTTAAAAATTTCAGGCCATACTTCCTTAATGTATTACAGTAATACTATTACAGTATTGTAATACATTACTTATATTACTATTACAATACTAGAAAAAAAAAATCACTACTCAGAAATAAATATAAATGGCCAGATTATTATACAGACTTCAAAATAAAAGGAGAAGCAATGATATGCACCACTTTTCAAAACTGAAGTTCATGAAGGATTGGCTTTTAAACTCCAACATTTCTGTTCCTGATGTCTTCAAAAAGCATCATTTCTGACATTTGCATGACATATGGGATCCTTCAAAACAGAAAGACCTATCATCCTTCTTCATCTTCATTCCACGGGAGCTAATAGCCTAGCAGTAACACACTCGCCTCACAACCGGAAAAGTGACTTTAAAATCCCTGCCCTGAATCAAGTCAAACTGCGATGTGAATCTAGATTTCCCACATTCAGGCTTAATCACTCAAGAGTCTCTCTCCCTAGGCCTAGTGTTCATTAAAGCCAATTTGTTCTCCAAAGCGCCTAATGAATTAATAATCTTCCTAAGGAAAAAAGGCCTTGCCCAAAAATTCACCTCCAGGACTATTCAGCAATATCTGATGAGTTAAAAGCTATTTTTTGTACCTCTGCCCTTTGCTTCCTTTCCTAGTGAAATCTCAGATGACATGTGGGTCTTATACTCCTCTCACCTCAAAATTATTAGAATTTCCACATTCTAGAGAAAAGCTACAAAGTTAAATGGAAAACAATCAGAGACATTAGAAAAAAATAAAAGAAAAAAGTTTAATATTATCTACACTTAAATTTTTTGCCTTATTGCAGTTCCATCTGAAGTCATCATCGATCACATACTGCCTACACAGAAAGAATATCCACATTCATCAGTATCTTCAACGGAAAAACTAAAAAGTCCAAACGGTAACGTTTACTTACTCATCTATCTGACAGACACATGTTTCCACCTCTCTCAGTGCAGCTTGCAATTTGAACAACAATTTCTGATAGACATCTTGTGTTTCTAAATCTTCTTCTTTTAAAAGGTACCTCAGACCATGGCCCTCTTGCTGGCCAAGAGACTGTCCGGAGGGGGCAGCCATGGTGGTAATAGTATGCTGAACATAAATCATAGGATTCAGTTTACCTGGGAACAACCCAAACAAGGTTACATCAGTATCTTTTTTCAATATAAATTCTGAAGTTAGCAAAATAACTAATAGTTGAAATATCTCCTTGCTTAAAATATTAGGTAATTATGTAATTTTGCATGTTATTTTGCTTACCAAAGTTAAGTTACTCAAGGAAAGAATGTGAGGTTATGACTATCCTTTATTATGTTTTAATGTAAACCTAAATATTAAAAATGTGTCATCCCTAGTTTTAATATTTGGGACACTTAATATTTTAAGATATTATATCAGAAGTAGTGGAAGTTCTTCTTTCAAGCTCACCTCACTTACCTTGATCAGTGTTTTTATTTTCTTTTTCATGTGAAGAATGCTTTCTGCTGTCTAACTGTACACCAAAGGCACTACCAAGAGAAGTTGAGGTTTTAGGGTAAGAGACTTCCATCACATTGATATGGCAATTGGTTGGACAGAAATCACTGCTGTGAAGTGGTGAAATCTTTGACTTAGCTTGTTTGAACGTAGGCCAAGCTCTGTTTTTCAATACTCTTGAAAACTAGAAGTGAGAAGGAAAACAAATTTTTGATTAACAGTTTTTGACATGTCAGCACTTAATTGACAAAACTTGGGCACCTGACTAGAAAACAAAAGTTTGAAATACTTCAGAAAATACTCCTGGCTAGACTTGACTTCATATTTCCGTCTTTCTCTATAAAGGAAAGAAAAATATTTCTCATTCTAGATTTTTTGTATTTTGGTTTTTGAAGTAAATGATACATTTTACGAATGTAAATAGCCCTGTAATAAGGAGGATGAATTAAGCGCTGTACTTAATACGACGTTTTAAAACACCTGCTGACATAGACATTTTTAAGTGAATGTCTAACAAAAATTTCTGAATCCTTTGCCTGAGGCTATAATAACAACAGAATTGGAAGCTATGAATTATGAATTTCATACCCAGAGAGGATGAAGTTGATAACAGACTACAGCATAAATTGCAAACAGCCTATTTTGCAGACTGCGACAGTCCACCACCTCTTCTGTCTCCCATATCTCTGCTCAGCAAGGATGAAGGCATTTTTATTTCTTTTCCCTTTTATGGTCTAATTCTAAGCCAGTGTTTGGCCACGTTGCCTTCTTTATAGCACCTGAATTTTTGTGCACACTCCTGAACAGTCTTAGAGTTATTTAGTTTTTAATGAGATTATGTCAACCCAAAATGGCTAAGACTGAGCTGTGATAGATTAGGGCAGTAAGGAAATACACCAACTTTAGAATCATGAAACTCATTAGACAAAGCCTTCTCAGTGGAAAATGAGTGTGTCGCCCTGTGCACCAGATGTTTACTGAATGGACAAAGAACAGTTATTTTGCTTCTACAACTTTCCTCCAAGTCAACTAAAGTTCTGTCCTTTGTTCGCTCCCAGCAGCATCGTTTTCTCCCTATCCGAAGAAATGTTACTTCACAGAACTGTATCTTTGCAAACTCCGATGATGAACGTATTGTGAATAGAGTAAATGGCAAAGTTTTGTCAGTCACAAGGAGAATTTCTGCAAAAATGTGTGTCCCTTTCAATGCAATTTGGTATTAGGGGAGAATTTCATGGAAAAGCCAGAATCCTCGATGAGTCCATGGTATTTTAACCACAGCATCTCTCCAGTCAAAATCCTACCCGAACCTATATTACTACCTCAGTCGTGGAGCATAGCTTATGCATAAGAATATTTTCCAAGTTAACTTGTGAAGTTTGTCCTCTACTAAATGGCAGTATAAATTCAATCAATCAATCAGGTTTCAGCTGACACTTCAGCTGAATAAAGGTATAACGCCTCTAAGTAATAACAGGTTTTGGTGCTGGGATTTAAATCTCTGCTCATTTTGATGACACACACTTTAGCCTGATGAACACTTCTGTGCAACTGATTGATAAATTACGTTTAAACCTTTGTATTAGAACAAGATCTGGAAGATTACAGGAAATTCAATTACGGAATTGTTCCAAGGCTGAAGAATGTACAAATAGTTAAAAAGGGCACTAAGGACTTTTAACGATGAAAATGTTCTTGCAAGCAGTACATATTTCACATTTGAATCTCCCACACATCCTGTTCCACAGAGAGCAAATGCCTGGCTACGATTTAATCAGGTCATAAGTCAGGCCCCAAATTCTTTTCATTTACGTGTTGAGAAACATCTGGGACTCATGGCACCGGACTCCAACATGAGCAAAATGTTCTGATAATAATAATAGGAACTGCAGAAAGCTACTGGGTTTCTATTTATAGGATTCCGACTTTCACAGTGAAACCAACAGCCAAGCTACGCTCAGGCCTCCTGAAAGACTTCCGTTGCCATGGTTACCTTTACCTTGCCAGGAAAGGGACATACCTATTCCTGAAATTTATTGCATTTTTAATGGTCATTAAAAATACTAACTGTAAAGCTATTAATTTTCGACAAGATGAGCTTGAGGCTTCTAAAAGTGCCGTTTATATCAGTAATATCTCTCGCTAGCACTACAAAAACTTCCTCATGGCTGCTCATTCCACATCCAGCACAACACGATAAAATGTCATGTATTGTGTGTCTTGGTCTCTTGTAAAGAGACCGTACATCATGCTTAAAATGTTTGTGCTTAGGAAAGGTATAAGCACACCTACCTCTTACTCGAACTCCGAACATACTTTTCTGAATGTTAAAACTAACGAATAGGCTTTTGAAAAAAAGTATTTTGATTTTGACCTGATTTTGAAAAACCAGAGGTTTATAACTTAGGCAAGCATCTGAGAGCCTGGATGTTTAGCAGTGTTTATCGGTCATATCAGAATCTTGTTGATGTCTCTTTCTGTCACCAAATTCTTTGGTTTACTCCACTTCTTGTTAGCGAGCACAAGAGCACTCTGAAAAGGCTTTGGAAAGCCGCTCTTTGGCCTTGGTCCCTTACTGAAGTATCCCTACAGGCTTCTCTCCTTTTCCCTTGGAAAACAAGGAAACATTATGTGGTCCTTTCCCCCCACCTCTTGGAACTGGGTGAAGCTTCATCTTTTTCTTTTTTTTTAATTTTTGCATAGTGCTTCTCTGAACAGATCAATTTGTAGACGCCGCAACCCAGATCATAAACTGAGATGACACAGGGCAGAGCCAGTTCCAAGTAGCAGTTTGAGGCCTAGTTCAAACTAGCTCGAAATTCCTAATAATTAGGTTGCATGGGAGAGGAAGCAGAAGCTAGCATGAGAGACTAAGTCTGCATTAACAAACTGACAAACGGTTGATTAATTTATGCCCTGCTTAGCTGGACAATCACTGAGAAATATACTGACAGTAGCTAAATGTCATACTCCAGGTACTTATTCCCTCAGATTTCATTAATTTACATCTTGGATGTATGAAAGTCAGCACCTTCCACTTATTTCTGTAGTACAATTTTTTATTAAATCAAGTTAATCTAATAATTTACAGAGCTATTACTATCAATAATCGTGCTAGAAAAAAATCATACCAATTTGACGGGCGTGAATAAAAGATGAATAACAGTCTAACAATCTGATATTTAAAATTAAGGTTCATTAGAAGAAAAATTATTTCCACTGTTATTGTTTCATTTTTTGGTAACATCTGCAAATTGACTGAGTGTTCTTTTAAGGCATTTACAAGAATGCTAGGCCTTTTGTGGGAAATATGCAGTTGACTATCCACAACTGAACGCCGCAAACAAGAAAGGTTATGATCTATCCAGTGTCTAAAAAGGGATAAAATCAAGCACAGTTTAAAAACATAATTTATGTAGTTACACAGTTTAGCCATTCATGCCTCATAACAGCTACACTTTCAGCCACATTTCTATCACTGCAGTTCATCACTACTCTTCACTATCCTGAAGAGTATTTCAAACTGTACTACTTTTGTCTGTTTTTCCTTTAAAGGATAAATATCAGCAAACTACAGATATGGTGGTCTTACCTTTTTATAACTAGAGATTCTTCGGCAGATATGCTCAATTTTCTCACTGCAAATGACACTGAATTTACTCTGAAGCTCGGTGGGGATTACTTCATTTAAGGAATTCAGGCTGCTGCAGTTCTGGACGAAATGCTCATCACTTTTTGCCAGTGCTTCTAGAATCTACAATAATCAAAACAAAAGCAGTATACTGTGAAATAAGATGACTGAGATATCCTTATTTATCATCTCTTATAATTAAGGCAGAAAAGGCTAATAATCAGTGGCCTTTAACATTACAGGCAATGCTGCATAACAAAAATGAATGAAACCTGGGAAGTAAAGATTTCTTCACGTTTATCCCTGGGATAAGTTACACCAATAACAAACATTTATACTTAGCTTCTTATGACCTCATCTGATAATGGACTTATTAATAATTGCCTACTGACATAACTCAATGACTCACCTGAAGTACATCTTCTGCTGAATTTACCTGAATAGTATATATTTCGAAAAGCTGATAATCAATTGCAATACCCGTAGCAAAACTGATCTGGCAGTATATGCAATACTAAACCATTGCAAAAAAACATACAAGAAAACTGAGTGCCATCTTTTTGAAAGCCCTGTATATACATATACCAGAAATATCTTAGGATTTAATGTTATCATCATGTGCAGTATACTCCAAATAGTTAAGAATCAGAGTACAGTCTACTCTGCATGTCAGCTGAGACAGTACAAAGGGTACAAGACACTTCTTTATGTACATGAAGAAAGCACTGCATTAAAACCCAAACTTATGCTTTTGGCCATGATCTGACCCCCTCAGCCTTGCTCTGGTCCGGATTGTGACACTGATTCCTTGCCACACACCATGCAACTGGTCTGTACTTTCTAGGTCAGGCCCACCAGTTTTATGCAGTTGCTGCGCGTTCCTTGTTTTAACCAGGTCAGAAAAACCACGCAGGTCATCGTGGATGGCTATAAAAAGGGAAATGGTGAGCTGAATAATCTATGATTCTCAGCAAAGACTGTAGATTTATCTTGCTATGATGAAACATCACCAGCAAATGATGGTGACAGGAAACTGACAACAAGGTGTCATAAACGTTTGAGGGTAGAATATACTCCTGTTTTGGGGGGAGTTAGAGATTTATCTCAGGAATTGAAATTCTCTGTGTGTTATGAAACAAGGGGGATACCTATTGCTGGTTGAGCCCTACTCTGAAGATATGATTGAAAAGGATACCTGAAGAAATAACATTTTAACAAAGCCATCCAAAATCCAGATTAAGGCAGCTAAGCAGAAAGCCCCTGCATATTAGAGATACTGAGCATTTCTTAGGCAGGTAACTTAGTTTAGGTGCCTAAACTATCTCAAAGCAATATGTTTAAAAAACGGAAAGATGTTCACTACTGCAGAGTTTTAATTTGTTCAATGAACTAATATGAAGGTGCTTTTATCAGCTGATACCAAGCTAGTAGCAAAGATCAAGTCAGCCAGTCAGTATAGTAATTGTGCAAAGTAATCCCATAGTATTAATGAAAACTGCTCTAATCATCATTTCATTATTACATCAATTTGCAAAGATGTCTGGACAAAACACATACAGTAGCCATACAAATATTATCCATTATGAGAGTTATATCTACAATTCACTTCTGCAACAATTCATCATTATTCTGTCCAACATCGCATATGTAATATACGCCATATAAGCCTGGCCCAAGAGTTTGGAAAAAATGACTACCTACAGAAATGTCGGAGTGCAGAATCTCAAGTTTTTCAGAAATAACAGACTCTGCATGAGTAGAACCCAAGAGAAATTTTGTCTTAGGTCCTCAGCAGGATGAGCTGAGGAAAGCTTTTAACTCTTTTGCTTCAATGTTCAATCACTAGATTAATTAAAACTTCCTAGTCATTTTGGTCACGCTTGTAAGTTTCCTTTGCATCAGGTCTAACTAATAATACAAATTCAAATAATTCAAGATGCTTGTTTCATCTGTTCTTTAAATTAAATGCATTCCAACCCAGTAACTTTTACAGCATAACCTGGGACCCTTTTTCATCATAATAATACGGATAGTAAAGCTTTGCGCAATATAGGGAAGGAATACAGGATTACTTTACTCCCCTGCTATATATGATGCAGAATAGAGTAGTTGCGTAATAATGCAGAGCAATGATAACCATGCAGCAAAAAGAAACAGAAACATATGGAGAGAAACATAAGATCCCATTGAAAGTGCAGGGAATTCTAGGTTAAGAGTATTTAAAATCATTTGCAGATATTTATATCTGATAAAGTGCCATTACAATTTTTATTATTGTCTTTGAGTTAAATAGCCTGTTTTTTCTGCCACTGAACATTTTGTAATTCTTTACACCAGTATCACTTGATATCCTCTTTATACTATTCTGACATAATTATATCTCCTTTATACTAGTATATTTGGCTACAATAGCTTTCTCTCGGTGAAAAAAGAACAATGCAAGACAATATCCATTTGTCCTGTAGGCCAGTTACTCCTGGCACTCACATAAGACAATAATTTAACATAAATTTCCAATATATCAATCAGCACACCGCAGGGCATGACAGAAACTCACTTGGGGTAAAGTCAACTGAAAGCAATTAATATGCATTCTTTCCCTGCAACATATATTGTTCAGTCATCCCTGAATAATTATTAAACCAGCTTAAACTCTAAAGGCAACGACACTGCATTATTTAAGGCCAGATCAGTGTGCTGGAAGTACTTGTTTACTTATCAATTACTCCATATATAGCAATGGAAAAAATATTTCTAAAACAGTTAGTAAATAATATCTTAAATATGTTACATGAAATTTAACAACAGTAAGAATAACTTCTTTCAGGCCAGTCACCTGAAGCATCGACTAGACCAGCTCTAGCAGTTCTCATGATGTTTGTGCAAGAAGTTACTCCCCTGTTTGCCAAGCTGGCCCACTGCAGAGGTTACAGTTTCCAAAGTGCAGTCAGTGAAAGGGAACACATGCCCATGACTCAGTCATTTCAGTGAAAGCTCAGAATCTTAGCTTACAGTTTTCATGGAAAGATCAACAGAAGAAATTTGCAGATACTGAATATACTCCCCCAAAATGTTGCACTTTCATACTTTTATTAAGGATATTTTATTAACATGTGTGTGAAAAGATAGAAGAAATTCAAAGAGCTGTATTCCTACATTTGTCATTCTGACCCTGACAACACCAAATATAAATAAATAATCTTTGCCATTTGTAACAATTGAAGGTTTTATCATTTGGAAAGACTCACAGAGAAAAACTCCAAAGTAACCTCTAAAGTTGCAGCTGTCTTCCTCCGCATCTGTGATTTTGCAAATGTGTGTTCCTGTGTATACACAGTTTGCTTTTACTTTAAGACACGAAAAAGACAGCTGTCCTGCTACTTTTGTTACTCTCCCTGAAACAAATTAAAGAAGTGGCACATGCAATTCCGATGAGATTAAGGAACATTTGGAAACTACAGCCTACCTTCAGAAAGTTTTGACATTACAATCAGTCTTTGACTTTCTTTGAAGATTTTTTCTCAATAATTATAAAAAAGGGGGGGGGGGGGAGAAGAGAAGATTTTTCAGTTCTTTCACATTTATTCACCTTAGAAGCTCAATTTATAACCACACCATAACTTATTTTGCTTCCTGACTACACAAACCATCTTTGCAATGTCTGAGGGACAAAGGTGACCCACAATTATAAGATATTAAGTGAAATACATATAAACAGAATGAATCAGATGTTACATTAGCATTATTAAGTATAATAGAAATTATTACATACAAAAATTGCTTCATACCTTTGCAGTCAAGCTGAAAAAACCCTTTGGCTCAATCATCTTCTCTAACACATGGCATTTTATTCCAGCTGTGCTGTCATACTCGTAAACCACTCCATACTCCAGATGAACATTGTCAACAGTCAGGCTCACATGATCTTTCTTCCCATCAATTATTGCCATAGTGTTAAACTTGTCAATTACCTCTAAAATAAAGAAAATAACACAATCAATCGAGAGGAGGGTTGACAATTAAACAAAAGAAAAAGGATATAGGCAACATTTCCAGAAATAGGTATGCTTTCATCATTCTGTTTTAAAAAGTACACCAGCTAGCAGTTGAATGATTTAAAATCAGCAAGTCAGTAGGTTTATGGCTGCTAAAATACGAGCTTGATGAGCATGAACACGAACAGGCAATTTCATGAAGTTCAAGAAGCAGGAATGACAAGTTACAAAAGGCTCCCTTTATAAACAATTACTGTTGAAGGAAAATAATTCAATTTTACTTACAATGTAGAGAAGTAAAAAAGTAACAAAAGTAACAGAAAGCTGAGAAGTTCTAGATAACCCAGAAGAAATGACCATGAAAGTATCTACATTCAGAAATGCAACAACCTCAGTGTTTACCCAGAGAACACAAATACAAGTTACATGTTAACCATCTCTTTAATTATCACCTTTGTAGATGCATATGAATCCAGCTTTCTCTAAACATGAATTGCTTGAAAATAATCTGAAGGACAGCTAATTTGTTATTTTTCATTAAGTACACTCACTAACTCGTCTAATTTAGCATTAAATGATTTCTACAAGTGAAAATAAATCAGATAATTCCTAGGATTGTGCACCCTACAAATGAAAAATAACCAGATTTTTCCTAAAGTATCACAGAAGCTTTTTCTTGAAATCGGGAATATAACAATCTTCAGAGGGCAGCACGTTAAATTTACCTCTTAGGAATACATTAAAAAATTGCAAATCGTTATGTAAAACAAATCATGCAATCTGCTTGTAGTTTCCTCCCCGAAAACAAAAACACTGGCTGTATTTTGCTTACTACTGCACCAACACTCCGAGCAACGACAAAATAAAAACAAGCATCACATACCTTCCACCTTGCAGTCAAAGGCATCTCCTCCATCATCTCCAGAGGGCTTAGTATTGGTTTTCTGAAGATCTTCCTGTGCACTTTCAATACTGTTGTAAACCCATTGTATAGAATCATGCTAAAGAACAGAAAAAAAAAAGAAAGAGATAGGAAAAACTTCGCAAATACAATCTAGAGCAATTTCTTTGCTGCTTTTAAACGTGAAATTGTTACTTTAATTCCCCGAGCATTATCAACTTTACTGCTTTCTGAGCTCCAATTTAAAAATAATAATATTTTGAAAATAAGAGAGAAGTTTGGCTTTATCTAAAACCATTTCCATTTGAAGCATTTAATCAATGTACTTTTTTATTTCTGCATATACTGTCATGGAGCAGTATGAAATCCCCGACAGCATGGCTTTCATCAGTTTTATGTCCCAGTCAAAAATAACTTAAGACATTTCTAAACCAAATTACGTATTGAAAAAAAAAAGACAGGAAATTGTGAAAAAAATAAGAGAAACAATTTTAGCCTCACTAAATTTGCCATGCATCCACGGGACTAACACAGATTATGGAATAACCAACCAAAGGTATGGTAGGTCTACTTTACCCACTTGACACTAGCAACAAGAATATACACTGTAACTCTCAGTACTTGTTTTTGCCTTTATAACAGTTATTTTATTAGATCTGCTTTATTTTCCCCCCAGTAACAAACAGCAAAGGACAGAATGCTCTTCTCAGGCTGCAAAACCCTGCATCTCATGGAAAGTCATGAGCACAGGAATGGTGGCCTGGTCAGACAGCCTACAAAGACACCATGTGGCAACCTTACATCATATTCTCCCTCCCCCTGCCCTTATTTATACATATGCCCATCACATGTACACCATCCAAGAAGCATCCCTACCATCCCTGTTATATAACCAGATGGGCATCTAATCCCCTTAAGGTAACCTGATACACTCGGTTTGCTTTTACCACAGGAGCAGAAATACTCTCATCACATGGTCCACATCAAGTCACTCTCCCAAATGACTAGAAGCATATGCTCATGTATGAGCAGCCCTCAGGGAACAGGGCTGCATGAACTGTTCTGGCTGCCTACATTTAGCTCGCCAACTGCATGTTAGCCATCATTGGTCCAATATAAACAGTACAGCAAGGGTTGTAGAGCTGTTCCACAGAAGTGTTTCGTTCCAGATGAGACTAAGACAGAGATCCGTTTTTTTTCACAAAATTTGGTCTTAATCATTACGGAAGGGGGACAATCAGATGCTTATATATTACATATATTATACACACATATATGTAGATGCATATGTATATATATATACATATACAAGCATTGTATAGGGCCTACCAAATATGTTAGCTACAGAATACTCTTCCTCTTACACTTCACAAAAAGTCTGATAGCCAGTTATTCAATCCATCTCCAACAACTACATCAGAATAAACGGCATTATTATGACTATTCTGAAATCACAGTCTTTAAAAATAAGTTTGTGGAACAGAATTCAAAGTTAAGCAAGGATGACAAAAGTTTAAGCTGAATGTTATAATTTTCATGCAAAATGCTAAGTGCATCACTTTATGCTTTGCTAATGTACAGTATTCAGCCATCAACTTTAATTCATGAATCACAGATAACTAAATTTTTACTTGATTTGAGATGCAATTTCTCTCTAGGTTTCCTCAGTTCAGCCTTATTTTTCCCTCAAAGGCATTGAAATATTTTCATAAGGGAGCTTAACTTTCAGAGCGCTCTGTTGATTTTTGGAACATACCTGTGCACAAGTCAATCAACAGAAATGATTCTGAATTCCACCCCTCTTTGCAGATACATCTGAAAGCTGCTGCTTATTTATGGAGCCTTATACAGGTTTGTTATATATGTGGGCAGCATTAAGCATTACTATCTAACAGATTTAGAGTGTGTCAAAGGACTCCTTACTTGGATCAACAAACATGGAAGACACAGAAAAACATCCTTTCATGCTTTAGGCCTTTAACATGGCCTAAAACAAGGACTACCTTCAAGTTAAACTGGAAGTCACTGTTTCAAAAGTTAATACAATATATAATGCAATATAATCTGGAGCAATGTTCTCCAAAAGCATTATACAAAGCACTTAAATCTGTTACAGCATGCTTATTACCACTGCAAAGGAACTATGTGTAATTTCATGGAGTGAAACCTGCTTTAAATTTTCTCCCTCCAGACAAGACAGAAAGAATATAAACACTTTCCAAGAAAAGTTACACAGTAGTAATGCAGTAAATTCACACTCTATTAATCCGAATTTGAAATGAAAAACTTCATGCTCTAGGCAAGTAGGGAAATTCCTCACACTGTAAAAGGGAATTTGCAGAAAACAATAGGATTCCCTTTCAACTATGCAGACCACAGGAGAGATTTCAATATTTGTATTAATGAAATGATGAGCTAATGCATCATGCTTACAAAATAAGAGAAATCTGTAGTCATCTTCCAAATAACTAAAATCCAAGATTTCTGAACAGGAAATGAAATTCTAGCTTTCTTGACATCAGAGGGAATATTGCCATTTATTTCAGTCTAGACAGGAATTCTCCCATAGCATTTGTTGCATTACATTTTAAATTAAGGTTTTCTTAGAAATTTTTCTCAAATTGGGAGATTCTAGTTATTTGTATTTGGCTGAACCTAATCAGCTCCTTTTTTATATTGAAAGAAATATTCAGCATAGGAAAAATAGTATTCCAACATATTACACAAACGGAGGAAAAATCATACAGAGCAATTTCACATGTCAAGGCATGCATGCTAGCCAATCACTGCTTTTTGCATGTCACTAACCTCTGTAGCAACCCCACACTTGCACAACAGTTAAAATACACCTGGTGTTCTAGCCAGTTTTTGTATTTCTAGACAAAGCACCCTCTCTTTACCACAGCATACCTCCCTTAAAGAATAGGTGAGCTCTGTCTTGATATGTTATGTAACAACTTCAGTTTTGTGTTATAGCTAAAAAAAAAATCCAGACATTTTCATGAATAGAGATTCATGATACAGTTCAAACTAACTCCTATTTACAAAGCTTATCTCATATCAATGCAGTAGATATGGGAGAAGGATTTCACACTTGATTGTAATTGGATTTTTCCTCTCAATTAACATGCTCTGGAAGACTTTGTGAAGTTAACTCATGATACTGGTTCACAGTTTATGAAAAATTTGCAGGAACGTGGAAAAATCACGTTATAGAAATCCTGCTGCTTTTGGTTTTCTTCCTCACAGTTTCTGTGTCTTGGAAGCCATGGCATTTTCTCATAAACTGAAAGTGAAAAAAATCAAAACAAAACTTGCATACTTTTATTAAAAAAGGGAAATTCTGAGTCCTTGAACTGCTTATTTCCTAAGAATGGAATGTAACAGGAACACAAAGGGACTTTTATAGATGGAGTATATACACTCTGCTCTCAATGTGCTGGAGTGCTACAAAATTCTGGAAGGGGATCAGCTTTTGGCATTACATTCTCATGCTAATGAGTAAGCAGTATGCTGTGTAAATCTCCTCCATCAAGATGAGAAGATATACAATAGTGCTTTCTGCACAGAGCTGTAGAAACATTTGAAATTATCTTTTAAAAATACAATATGAGAAAAATATTTAGCTATAAGCTTAGATTTTCAACACTGAAGTTAAACAGGCCTTTAACATCAACAATATAATTGAGCTATCCTCAGCCTCTGTAGTTCAATTGGCTTCCCTCCGCTTTCGTTCACCATTCCTTTCCTCTTGTCACCCGCAAACACAAGGGATACTCAGCTAGAGATATACACCACACTGTTTACTTTAGCTGTAGAGAACACTTGAGAAAAAGAATTTAGTCAGAAAAAGTGCCAAGTAAACCAAGTGAACTGTACCTGCATTGGACGCCTGTACTTCCTGCATGCTGTGACGTGAGCAATAACACTTGCATGAGTCTCTTTGCTGACATTAATTCCATTCACTTTGATTATGCATTGGCCAGGGTGGAGACCTGCTGCAGCCGCCACTGTTCCTATAAGAAAAGTGAAAGTTGACCTTTCTTTTTCTAAACAACTCCCTTAAAGCTTACGGTCCAAGGGCCTCATTTTGTATCAGAATCTGTTCTCACTGATTCTCATGTAGTTGCACTGCCTGTGCCTACTAGATAGAGCTTCTGAAGACGGCTGGACTTTGCAAAGGTACCGAGCTCTGCAGCAGATGATTCCATGCAAAGAAATTGGATAATTATTCTAAAAACTATTTCATAAAGCAAATGTTGATGGCCAATATGCAAATGCGTCTAAATTTGTCTAAAAGAAATTTGTCTAAAAGAAAAGGATTGAAAAAGATAAAAACGCTCTAGCTTGAAACCAACTAATCATAACCTAGACCACTTTTTTTCTAAATTCTATTATATGCCCTAAGCCTCTGGGCTTTTGACTGGCTCAGGCATAGAAAGCAGAAGCTTTCTGGTGATTGGCTTACAATTTAAAGAACTATCAGAGTGTACTAGAAATTCTTGTTAAACAATCAGTGAAAAATCCACATCCAAGGATACTGCTATGTAGTCTGTTCTTATTTTAATCTCTTTACCAACTCATTTATAACAGAAACAGCCTTATACATTTAAATTAAACAACCAAAGATAATTGACTGGGAGATTTTATTAACTTTAATCATTTTGAACAAACAAAATAAAAATACTCTTCGAACAAGATAAATTATACGGTTCAGTCATTTATTTTCACAGTTGAATAACCACTTTGGGAAAATCCTCTATCCACAGAAAGAGTACTATAAGCAGCTGTTTCGAGATCTTTCCAGTATGACTCAAGCACCCTCTTGAAAGACAGCCTGCTGGTGTATGACCTTACTTCCATCTCACTGATCACTTGCATCCTTATGTCTTTGTTGGTATTGCCATAAGGGTGCCAGTGACATCTAACTCTGACTCTAGCCACTATTAGAAAATGTTTAGTCTTCTTTCCTGCAAAGCTAGGTGCAGAAGCTTGATACTATAAAAGAAAAGGCTAAACTGAATTTGCAGGGCTGATAAATGGAAAAGCCATGTTATGATTTGTCAGGTGAACAAATTTGACAAGGAAATAACTGAAATAACTGAAATAACAAGTCCCACCCCTATCCCCTCCCCCCCCAAAAAAGTTGACTTAAAAATAAAGATTAAAATAGGACTTAATTATTATCTCTCAAGACAGCAGAAATATTATTTAGAATTCAAAAAACCAAGGTCTCAGTTCAGCAAAGTATTTAAGCACATGCTTTAAACCCTTCAGGTTTAGCAAACCACACAAGCAAGCACTTATATGCTATTGAGGTAAATGAGAATAAAATATGTGCTTAATGAATAAGGATAGGCAGCTAAACTGAGACCCAGGTGTGGAAATAATTATCAAATTGGCTCAATAGTCGGTAGTTTATTAGACTTTCTCCCCTTGAAAATCTCATTTCTGGCACCACAGCCTAGAAAAAAAATCATCTAGCTCTGTCCAAATCTGACTACTTTGTAGATCAACTCAGTTTAAGTTCCTCAAGTACAAAGTGGGGTGGGAGAAGAACTGCCCCAAAGTAGCTGAAAATACAGCTTTAGGTGACGCTGCCATGAGCGACGTACAAGAGCAGCAAAGGATGCTTCACATTCTTTTATTGCCAGTGCAGTAGTCCAGAACATACTGAGTTAGAAATGGCAAGTGTTTGACAGTAGTAACACAAAATGAACCAAACACAGTATTTAAAGCAAACATCTGCAATTAGTAAGGCGGGATACATAACCAGCATCCTTGAAAAGACTGCCAAAAGTATGCTTTCTGTAAAACATTTTCAGAAGATTGCAGAACCACGTAGTGACTTAACAAATTAACTGTCAGGAAATGGATTCCAACACCCACTCACTGGAGAAGTTAATTTTGCATTTATCAGCTGTTTCTCAATCTGTAAAGACTGTGTGACCTTAACTTACCTACATTCACATAAATACGTACAGAAATAAACATCCAAAAAAAAAATCAGGAAAACTATCCAAAGCTCACAAAATATAATAACATGAAATAATCTTATCTAATTTTATTTTATGTTGTTTGTGACACTAGAAAAGGCCATCTAAGCTGAAAAACTGGATCGTAGTTTGATTTACCTAAGCCAGGCCATTAAGACATTAAACATACATTTACCATTAGTTTTATCAACTCTTCTGCCTTACCTCTCCCAACAGCATGGACAACTGATGGGCCAAAGCCGCGGATTTGGAATCCAAGTCCATCCGCAGAGTCAGGAATCTTCACTGTCCTGATAAAAGCAAAGAATGCGCAAACGTAATAAAAGGCATTTTGTTATTTATCATAAAAATGGACTGTAATGAGTAGGTTACAGGGGTATAAAACTTGTATGCTTTCAGTCAATTCATAACCTCAGATTCAGCACCATACATATTGCAGATACGTTGCACCACTTTAATTAGATATACAAGCAAGTTATGATCCTGAAAGCAATCAGAGAAAGACAATATGAGTTCACGTAGAATTTCAATATGCTGATTAAGGCCAAGGCAGCACAGCTTTAAAATTTCTCCCAAAGGTACTGCACTGTAGCTAAGATGCCACAGTATAACAACACTGAAAGCTCAGGGAAAGCAGACAGTCAACGAGCCAAGGGCACAGAGCCTTGGGACCAGAGATCACGGAAAGCCTTGTCAGATGAGCTGATGAAGATTATGTAGAGTAGATTTCCATTAGAAATAGAATTTCGTTAACATCTAAATTTCTATTTGGCAACTTTTACTGCAAAAATATTTTGTTGGAGCTTTTCTGAGCAGCTATACAAAGCCCTGAGTTTTGCAAAGAAAGGATTACCTAATACTGTTTATATAGCATGTAGGCACATTGTATTACAATCTTGCTTTGTTTAAGTGCAACAGTAATAAATCTATTGACAAACATAACACTAACAAAAACATAGTTATGAGAATGACAATTCACATCTGCTCTTCATAATGAAGCCCTGAGCTAGCCCAAAGTATGCTGAGCGTATCCACTTGATACTAGCTCCGGCTCCAGAGGAAGTGGCGCAGTTGCATTAGTCCTTATCAGAGCTAGTTAGGTCATGCATGCACTGCACCAATTTAACTATGCAGCCTTTACTTCCAGCGCCAGCTCTGGTGTTCTTACATAGCGAATCTTTGCATTGCGATCTATTTGCCACTGCAAAAGCAGACAAATTCAAACTGATGCTGAAAAGTGATTTCAAAATACATCTGAAGAATTCTGTAGTACCTTTGACTTACAAAGAGTTTTAAATAATATCACTGCATTATTTCTTGTACTTCCAGTTTTTCCTGGTACACATAATGTTTAGCATCTGGAGGCAGTTATAAAATAAGATGCGACCAAATCCCACTGGAGCCTATAAATCTTTAAAAGATATTTAAATGTTCTTAAAATTAATAAATGTGCATTTAATATATTTTTACAACTATGGTTTATTTAAATATAAACATTGTATATTAATTTAGGTTAATACAATCTATATAGCTTCATTCGGAAAATGCTTTCTGAACATGCTAATGAGTTTCCCATGAAAGACCATCATTGGCAGTTTAAGTTAAGAATTTACAAAGATAAAACTGTCTCTTCAGCCCACACAGTCGTGCTAGTAGCAGCTTTTGATAAAAAGCAGACAGTAGGGAGAAATAAATTCTTAAATTTCTCTGGCAACATTCACTAGATCTTCTCTGTCAACCTTGAGATTCACCCACATATTTAGTGGTGAGTGTGTCAGAAATGAAACCAAAATCTACATAAAAGAAAAGCCAAGTTATGCCGTGTATGCTAGCTCCAGCACTATCACCGTCTGTGTGTGCACGCGTGTGTGTGTGTGCGTGTGTGTGTGTGTGCGCGTGTATTCCTTTTCTTTTTTTCTTGGTAGTATCAATCCAGACGATCAACTTTAGGCCGTATTTCCTCCTTTGCTCTTTTCCTTATGCTAGGTGGGGCTGTATTTCTCAAGACGTATCTTTCCTAAAATGCCCTCGTTTATTAAAAGGAGAAACACGTCTCTATTCTACCGCTTAACCAAAGCCCTCCTAAAGGCAGTCAGCGTGCGTTACCTGGTAACAGGGGATGGCTTCCTCCTTGCTCTGTGAAATTTGACATGAATCAAATTTCTCCCGACTGCTGTTTCTTATTCTCCTCTTTGTTTGGCGTATATGTAAACCAATAACAACTGCATTAACTTTAATAGCCTTGTGCTCATTTACACATCTGAATTCAGACATTAGGCCTCACTTTGTATTTCTTTTCCATAAGAAGAATTTCATTGAGGTAGCAAGGGTCAAACCTTTGCACAGAAATGCCTCTCTTGTTTAAAGATCTGGAGCTGTTTACTTGTTACTCTTGTTTATATGACCGGCACAGATACGGAAGAGGCCCATTAGATGACAAAGTCTAACTTCTGCCAAACCAGGAACTAATCCCCAGACAGAGGAACTTGTTTTATAAACAGAATATCAGATAAGTGATCAAAACTGCCCATATATTCAAGGAAACCTCATTTTTACTTGCAGTTTCTGCATGCACTTAAAGTGGCAGACCTGAAGATCTAAAGCACTGCTGTTTTGCTTTTCCTGGCTGAGAAATGCAATAAAATAAAACACAAGCAGATCAGTTTGCTTGGCTTTAATCAAGTAAGATTAGATGCAAGACTTGGTGCTTTGATACTATATCCACCATTCTATTGGTTCATCTTATTACTTTACTTAATCGAATAGCTTTGTAAGAGACATTTAAATGAACTAAATAACACCTCAACAATAAGACATTTCATCCTCAGCATTTAAAATAACCTTGCAGTAGGGCTGTTCAAAATTTCACTTGTCTTTTAAAATTCACTTCAAATGTAGTTTTTAAAATTCCCCCAACGGTATGACAACTTACTCCCGTGGTTTAGTGCTCACAAGAACCCGTAGGGGCTTTCTGCTGTTTAAACAGGCTTTCAGGAAGCAATCCACTTCACTAAAGGGTCGCAGAAAAACCAGGTCACCATTAATGGCAAAGATTTTTTTCCCAACTTCCAAGCCTGCCATCTAGAAAACAAATAACAGTTCTGTATATGTTTGCCTTTTATAACCACCAGCATTACATTTTATTTTGCTTGCATGCAACCCCAATAGAAATAACAATACATACATTTTCTTTACGTTCCTTACGCCTTCTTCACATAGAAGACTAGCATACAGAAGACTAACACCACAAAATAGCTCTAGAACTAATTATATTGACACAGAGCATACTGTAAACGCTAATTCTGAAGAGATCTAAATGAGTCCTAATCTTAATCAAGGTTTTATGACTACTATAGTATCAGTTAATATTCATAATAATTACACAACAGCTTTCATTGAGCCAGTTTTTTTGTTGTTTTTATGACATTACCTAATTTGCCTGCCTTTCTATCTCCAAAGGAACGAAAGACTTATTTCAAACAGATGGACTTGATGAATATTTTACTAAACGAATATTTATTAAGTTCCAAAACTGAACAAGATCCTTAAAAGTTTTGTGGCCATGCCTGTGAGCCAAAAGTATAGCATGTCAGATCACAGACAATCTTTGAACTCTGGTTTAACAAGAAAGAAACCATATCCAGCCGGGATACCAGGAACCCACAGAGCTGCTCCAGGCACACGCTAAGCACATAAGCACATGCATGAGCTTAGCGCTTTTGGGATCATGACAGAATCTGACCGTAGAAAAAGACAATATGGAACTACACAAAGCTCACAGAGCCAACTCATCCCAGATACAGCTCTGTAGCTGCATTATATTACTGGTTTTCTGTGTCTATTTTTATCACAACTCCTTTCCCACCAGGAGAACTTTAAATTCAGGTCTAATATCTTTCTCTTGTAAAAGAGATTCTCATCCTTTTTTTAACCTTTACATGCATGGAGATCCTCATACATTTCTATAGACGCAGTATGAATTTACTTCACAGAATATCAAAAGCAATAATAACAAACAGAAAGGCTGTACTTTCTTAATTCAGATTCTGAAATTCTAGACTTTATGCAATTGCAAATAAAAATCATAAAACCTTAGCACATTCTTTACTGTGAAATAAATCAAGTACACATTTAAAGAGCAGCATACTTGTTTTATATTCATTTCATATTTTACCACTAAGTGTGTATGCTACTCATTAATAATGATGGAATGTTATGAAATGCATAAAAATAAATAAAATTTAACTTATATCACTACTCTCATTACAAAAAATTACCTGAAAATAAAATGAGTGTTAATAATGGTCACAGCTTTGTTTTAAACAGAATAATTTTAGAAGTTCATAACTACAACTTTCTTGGTAAGTTGTCAAATTATTGAGCTATCATGTACGATTATAATTTTTCCTAAATGACACACGAAATACACAGCTGTGAACAATTCAATAAAAATAATTTACAATATTTGATACCTCAGCATTCGATCCTTTCTCCACCACTTTAATAATTGGCACTTTATTTTTATCTTCTAAACCAAAACCATAGGTACCTTCATTAGATTTAATCTGGAAAATATAATTGTTTAAAATATCGTTCAGAAAGAGATTAAAAAGAGTTAAACTATAACTCAATCTTTTTTCATTATATCCAATTTATTAGTCATCAAAACATATGCTCATTCAGTTTATTAACTCACCAATAATGACTTGGCTATGACATTTTCCACTACTTTTAAATCATGTTTCATGAGCTTGTGCTTCATATTTGACCCTTCCATTTCTTCGTCCGCAAAAAAACGGAACAGCAGCGGTTCATCTTTAAATTCACTTTTTTCTAACACTGTATAATACGGAAACACAAACATCATTTCTTTTTTTTTTTTTTTTTTGAATTCTTGAATATCATATCTTTCCTGAACCATACAATACTGGACATGGGCACATTTATTAAATGCTAGCAAACTATTTTGTGCATGAATCTACGCAAATTTTAACTTCTAAAATAAATAACAGTTGTTGTTTGGATCCATTATAGATAGCTACCACTAAGTTCTTTTTCAAGTACAACATGCGGTTTTGCCAGAGTGAGGAGGACACGTTAGCCTTAAAAGGTTTTAGTGAAAATATCAGGCACAAAGGTTTTCTCCTTAAAAGGGTTTTACAGATACGATTTCAGAAAGTTCGGCTGGACAGCTGTTGGAGATCAGTGCTCACCAAGTTCTGGCACTCTCCAGGTGGTGAAGCATGCCAGCTTCATTATTAGAAATGGGTTTGCTGGGGATTTGGAAGCAACTAGAACAGCAGATGGGTGCAGTTTTTATGTTTAAAAATCAAAAGGAAAAAGAACAAACAGCATCTGAGGAGAAGTTATTCTCCCTCCTTCTCTAAACGAGCTGATGAGGAAATCATTTCTTCCTCCTTTTATTTCAGTAAATGACCTGCCGTGTCAATCCTTTTATTGAAATCTTGCCTCTGATGGTATTAAATTCAGCCTTGTTCTCTTCATTTTCAGTTTTGCACACATCGCTGACCTCTCCCTTTTTTCTTTGTTCTCTGCTGTCCTCACGATTTTCTCACTTTTCCACAGTCCACTTTCTCCTACTCTCACAGCTTCCTATGTTTCTCCATACTTTTATTCATTCTTCCAAAAATGCCTCTTTTTTTCTTCTTAAGAACTCACTTTTAACACCTTCTACTACTTTTCTGCTGTTATCATTGGTTCCTACATACTCCCTCAATTTTTGTCTTCATTGTCATCTTCCCCCCTAAATCACTCAAAGAATGAAACCCTCAGTATATATTATAAAATTAACTTAAAATAATTTTCAAGTATACAGCAGTTTTTTTTTCTTGAAATTTAAAGCATAGGTCTCTTCCGAAATGCAATAAAACTACTTATTTCCTATCCCTTCTGTAACATCTTTAACAGCCCCTGCATTTCCTTCCTACTAAGCAGATGGCATTAAACAAAAGGCAAGCACTAGCTTGTACAGAATGTACTTACCATGGTGCATAAATCCATTGTCACAAAGAGCTACACCAAAGATCATAGCTTCCTCCCTGGTCCGGCAATCCCCCTGTTAAACCACAGCATGTATTTTTTACATTTTAACAGATGAGTAAAAGGTATTCTATACACATTCGCACAACCTCACAGGGCAGGCAATGCTTGTAAATTATACTTACCGTTGCCACCTTTATATAATACATTTATAGTGTATATATACATTTATAATGTATATATAATACAATGTGCATATATATATGTATATATAGTAGTGTACCTCTTTACAGTTGAAAATAGAATATGGAAACATTTTAGGAACATTGCATTCGCTATAAAAACTGTACATAATAGAATATAAAAAGGTATCAAAAATTGGTATACCTGACTTAGTGACCAGACTATTCCCATCCTCATTCCTACCTTGCTTAAAATAAAACAGAATGGATGACAGCAAATTGATACTACTCTTACCCAAGTAGCCAGTAATTCTGAGTTCTCAGACCCTATCCCTTTCAACTAAAACCACGAATAGCGTTACACGCTGAATCACAAAGCTAAATTTCATTAAAACTTTTGAAGTTCCATAGCAAATAAGGAACATAAACATAAAAGAAATGAACAGCATGACTCTTGATGGCTGATTTCTGTTATTTCACTCATTTAAGAGGATTGCATTTACACACAAACACTGCTCTAATAACTAGAACTCTTAGACCAAGTGTTTGCGTGTTACTCCACTTAATACAGCACTATCTTCCCTACTAGAATTTAAACATATATTTAAAAAGTACATAAATCCAAAAGTGTACACTTGCCTGTGCAATCAACCAGTCTATGAGTTTGTTAGCCATGACTACAGATTTGTAGGTTCTCAGATGATAATCCTTATCCCTGTTCAAAACAAAACCAAAAAAAAACCCTCAAAAGAGTACAGAAGAAAAACTTGTATTTTATATACAAGTTGGTATAAGCATGAATTAAGCTTTTGTAAGTCAAATTTTATGATAGATTGGAAAAAGGGGGCTGCCCATATCTTACTCGGGCAATGATGTCACTGGAACATGAAGGTGGAGCAAAAAGGTAGTTGTCTTGTTACAGTTGAGTCTCTCCAGACAAGATAGTGGAGTGACAGTATAGAAGTGAGCATGTTAATACACACAGTAGGCATCCAAGCATATTAATTAGGACCTAGAAGGTTCTACAAGTTTGAAAAGAAAGTCATATTAAACTGAGTTCTTGTTCATTTTATGATGCAGTTATGCTTTTTCTCTTGACAGTCCTTCAATCTTGTTTGATTCTTCCCAAGATACTAATCTTGAAAGCATGGACTGGGCTCCTATGTTCAAACACAGTCTCTGCAGAATATATATCTCTTTTGAAGGAGTCATTGAGGATTTCCCGATTGGACTCACCTAATTACTGGGGTAAACAGACTGTGAAGGCGACAGTACAGTCGTACACCCTGTTAAAGAGAAAGATGAAGTTAATCAGACATTTACACCAAACAGAACATGAAAGGAATAAACACAGTAAGGAAGCCTAACTGTTCTAAATGCATTTCATTCAGCCATTCGAAAAAAAAATTATTAAAAAGTCTGTATCTTTTCATGTGCCAAAACTTAAAATTTCAAGATAACAACAATATTAATGAATAAATGATGAGAGAAAACATTTCTAATCAAGTTTAACTAAGACACATGCAAAAAAAAGATTAGCTTTAAGGTAGCATTAGAAGATTATTTTGAAGGCATAGTAATCTGGCACATCCTGAGCTCTAGAAAAGAAAGGTACACAAAACCTGAAAGATGAAGCAATGTTTCTATGCATTAATGTTTCCCCAATCACTGTTTGCTATTCTACAGACTAAACGAACAATTAAAGTAAAAAAAAAAAAAAATTCAGAGACATTCAATTATATCCATAGGCACCTTATTTACAAACTGAAATTACAGTCAGCCAGTAAATTTAAAAAAATAAAAAAATTAAGAAAATAGGTGCAAAATGATTTAAAGATGTGGAGCTTTTTAATTAAAAACCAGCAAATATAAACAACATTTTTGGAGGAGTTCAGGATACTACCCTCAAAAATGGTATTTAAAAATATCAAGTTAGCATTCCTTAACACACTGTCAAAAAAGAATTATAATATGGAGGACAATATGTGGATAACAACAGAAAATTGTGTCAAAATTATACATTGCTCTACCTGGTAGTTCAGTATTGAATGTTCTCTTAGATATGCCTTACGTTAACAAATGCCAAGAGATAAATTAGTGATATTGTAGTGTAATACCCAAGTGCTGCCATTTTTTCCTGTCTCAAAATCAGGAGAAGTTTGACTATCAATGAGTTTAAAGGTAATTTTGTTCAATCATTTTGTTATGTTTATAGTTTACAGATGGACCGCACTACCTAAATATCTACATTACAATATCTATTCATTTCCTGATTTACTGCTTCATTAAGGCACTAATAAAAGCTACTTGAATTTACAGGAAAAGGGAGAAAAACCTTCTATATACAGCCTTGTATCTATTAACACGGATTGAAAAATACAATGAACTGTTGGCTTCATAATCATCAAGAAACATAGGCAATACACCCTGCATATGAAACCATTAAATAATTAAAATAAATTTCTTAATTTTGTATCTAAAATATGTAGCAATAAGCCAAAATCTGCCCTTAGATATGTATAATTAACTTTGATTCACATAAATACAGAGCTAGGCAAGTGTGAGAGGACGCTATTTGTCCTAGCATAATATTTTACATTGTTTTTCAAGAAGATTTCTTATACGTTCTTACTAATAATAGCAACTGCTCTGTACCTTAGAAATCACATCCTGCATTTCATTTCTTGGATAATATGTTCCATCATCATATCGGAATCTGTACAGCATGTGTTCAGGTTTGAATTGGTGCTTATCTGTGACTAAAAGAAAAATAATCATGTGATGTTAGGTGACTTTCTGAAGAAATGAAAAAGAAAGAAGATGGCCCAAGTAATCTTTCTAACAACAACCCAATACACAGTAGTAGATTTCAGACAGTGAGGGCAGGAAGCCCTGGTAGATAATTTGGCCTAAGTTCCTTTAAGTCACAGGTGACTATATTTCTCACAATATTTAAGTAGTCCACAGGAAACCAAACAATTTTAAGTCACAGGCATAGAACAGGACAGACAACCAGGCAAGGAGCAACCTGGAAAATTAGGCAAGACAAGCCCAATGATCCTAGCTTTCACAAAGGAATGACAAAATGTATCAAATAAATTTGACATTGGGTACACTCCCATCCCAAATCTGATCTAATCTTGAGTGCTTTTGCAAAGCCTGTCAACTAACCAGCTAAAACAGGTGATGGGGGAGGGGTAGGGATTGCAACTATTCACACTATTGTTCCACATTATTCTTTGTTCCAACTCTTAACTCAGGCCCATCTCAGATGATTCAATAAAAATGCAAACACCCCACAACTCATTTGACCAGTTATGCACTGGGGGAGGAAAGGGAGAGGGAACTTCTTCCTCCATACATTGCCAGCTGAAGGTCTTAAGTACGAGGGACTTGAAGTCAGTGTGAAGATGTTGAAGTCACTGTAGACAATCCACTTCCCCAAAGACCCATGAAGAAAGTATCTTAATACGTGAATTTCCAGTTTAGAGAGGCTCACAGATTCCAAGAACAGAATCCCACACAACTGTTTGGTCAAAACAGACACATCATATGATGAAAACTTCTCCCAGAAATAGGACTAAAGCAAGTCCTTCTGAAAGCTTGAAACCATCAACTTTAATTCAAAACTACGTTTATGTAGCATCTGCTTGCTGTAATAGGCTATCGTTATGTCTTTGTTGACCAGAGTAACGAGGCCCACAGCATCAGATAATTCTTCTAGTGTGCCTCCCTATACCAAGTGATTAAACCATCACCCGTTATTCTCTTCAACAAATTAGGTTGGACACCATAAGCTTTGCACAGTAAGGAGCCTTCTGTAACCACTGCATCATTTTTAACGCTCCTTCAAGCTCTTCAGTATCTCCACACAGCTCCTAATGCATGGACATAAAAACTGACGTTATATATAGAGTGCTTTCACCAGCTTCATGTGAAAGAACAAAATAACTTCTCTATCTGCATTTGATACATCTACTAATAGTAAAGCCAAGGATGCTATTCTGACTTTTTGCCACTGTCTTGAACTGGCAGTACACATGCTGAGGTGATCATCCACAATCACCGTGAAGCTCTTTTACACGTCATTTCCTTCTAACACATCAGGTACAGACTACAAAATTTCCATATATATTGCCTAGTATAAGTATCCAAATGCATTTTAATGGATGGTGACCACTATTTAACTGAGTAATAAAGATTAGTTTTAGTTCTGTAATTAAAAATACTTTCCTACTGTTGCTGAACAGAATATACTCACTAGATCATCAAACTTTAAGTTTGTTTAAAACCAGTAACTACTGGAAATAGAAAAGCCACCACCAGAATTCTATTGCCTAAGACCAAATTGTTCCTGACTGTTCCAGAGATGCATAGAGGGAATCATGACTACAAAGCACCCTTCCATCCTTGCTGGCCTGTAAAAAAACAGAACACAACCCTGAAGAATGCAAACACTGCTCTGTCTTTGCAGCCCCCTACACACATATGGTCCATCAGCAACTACAGGAGCAGGTTCACAGAGCTGGCACATCCTGAGCTCTAGAAATTAAAGAAACCAGACAAGGAAGCTTCCTACTCAAGTATGCTGTACAAAATACCAAAGTATCTTCAGGCAATGCTGTAGGTGAAGCTATAAAATCACCTTTAATTTTCTGTTTGTTTTTTTGTTTTCTATGAAATAGACATGATTTGGCTTGTTTTGCTCCAAGAGGAGCATTGGATGGATGATCATCAGCTACTGAAGAAGATGTAAGAAAACATTTAGATTACTGTATGTCCTAGTTTATTTTAACTAGAATCAGCTGTACATTCCTAAGGCCATAGTTTCACAAATACTCAAAGCTAGTATAACCCATTATCACCAGGAAAATAACCATCCTATGTAATTTTCTGTTTCACTCCCACCCATGTGCCAGTACTCCCTGGTGTTGGGATAGGTATTTATATTGGACACAACAAGAAAAGGGAACTGACTGAGCTTTAAGCTAGTCCTGTCTTCTACTTTCACTTTTTTACTTTTTAACTCCCATCAGTACTCCAATCCATGAAACTGCACAGCCCCACAAACACCTGTGCTAGCATAAAAGGGACCACGGCTGTTTATTTTAGCAGCTGAATCAGCTTATACATTCATGAAACTACAACCTAATACACATTTAAAAAACTCTTCAATATACAGATTATTTTAGTAACTACAAAGCTTCTTACTCTTCTAGCTCTAATTAGCAGGAGCAGTGACTTGACAAAGCAGTTCAGCCCATTGACTGATGCAAGTCTTTTCAGATATCAGAGACAATGATAGCAGGTAGATTTAGATGAGCACTGTACAAACAGATTTTTCCTTTGTGCAAAACTGGAAAACGAAACAAGCAAAAAACATAACTTTTCCACTTGCAAGAGTTCACACACCAGCAAGTAAAACAATGCTCATCACAATATGGGTCCGGGTCTTGCTAGAACGAAGCCCAACACAGTGAAAATAATGGCAGGCACAGTGAACATGCACAGTCTAACAAAGCCCTCTACAACATTTCCAATGTGAATATCAGCCAAACTTTCTTCCTCCCTTGCTCCCTCTGTGAAAACAGATGGTTCATTCAACTTTATTTTAAGAATTCTATTTTCACCAAACCACAGCTGGATCCACTATTCAAAGTAGTCTGGCTCCTATTTCTATGCTCCAATATAATTACCCTTTTATCTCATGAAATTACACAATATTCATTTAACTCTGTATTGAGAAAGTCTATTAGTGTATTTGGGACATAAATTATGAGATCAGAGGAAGAATCTTTGGCAACAGAATCATTCCACTGACAACAGTTCTGTGTGTGTAGCAAATCTAATAGCATCTGACATTTGAATGATGGTGGAGGAAAACCACAGACTGGCATCAAAATATTAAAGACTACATGACTACTGATGAATACGCTTAATATTTTTACTCCTACTCTGTGTATGTTTAAAAAGCATAAAGCTAAGCAGCACTCTGTTACTCCCACTGTCTTTCCAGCCAAGGACACTGAAAACACGGTGGCAAAGAACCACCATCTGCCTCTCAACTGGTTACATTTCTTTGAGTTTTGTAAAATAGCCTCTAACCTTTCATATATTCCAAAACTAAGCCCAAATCAGTGCAGGAATCTGAGCAGCTTCTGAGGTATTAGGAGATTTTTATATCAGTTTTACAAAGCATGTGTTGAATTTATTACTGGCCTAAGTATATAAACATTACAATGTAAATTATCATTGATTCCACCTAAATTTACACCCTGGATCCATGCTGGAACAGTAGCTAACTTCGCAATTGTTTCACTAATTGTTTTTAAGTGACTGTACCTATTGCAATCCACGCATCTTCAAAAACAGAAGTTTCTCTAGTTCACTTGTATGGTCCTGCTGAACCATACCTTGTAAAAGGGACAGAGATGAGGAGCTGATCTTGCAAGAGAATTGGATATGAAAAATGTTGCCAGTGCAAATTACCTCAAGAAATCAACAGTTCTTATTGGCTCAAAAACTCTATCATTTCAGTGATACTTCTCTCCTGAATGAGGTCAAGTCAGATAGTTGCGAGGGAAAATTTCGATATGAAAATTTGAATTTTAATAGTATTCTACTCTGCTGAAAATTGGGAGTTAAAATTCAAAACATTAAACTGTTGAGATGTAGGCTGGGTTCTATCAGCTCCACTTGTTATTCCTAAAAAATAATCGGGCACATTTATCAACAGAGAACTGCGACATTCATTACTCACTCCTTTCTACAATTCTTAGTTGATCAAGGACCCCTATAAAGCCTTGCCTAAAAGAAGGCTTATATCCTTAAAAGCAGTCTACCCTTCCTTATGTTCCCATAGAAGCGATTTCTGCTTACAATAGGATAGCAACTCTAGGTCCGTGTTTGTGGTGCTGTGATCTCAGCAGCATATATCTAATCCAATTAAACCAACAGAACCACTCCCAGTAAATCTACTAGGCATTCGCAATTGCCCCATGAGGTCCCTGCGAGGATACTGCAGATTCAACAAACTATCTCGCATTAACAAGATCATCTTTTCACTAAAAATAAATTAAGTTCATTCTAATTATAACAATTACCTTGAAAATAAATAAGTTAAAACTAATTATATTTACCATGATGGATAATGCCATTCTCTAACAAAGCTTGGCCAAGATGAACACCTTCTTCAGATCTGTGTATCTCTCCAATTTCCAACAACCAGGACACAAATTCGCTGAATTAAAAACAGATACAAAAAACAAACTTTAAATGTCATACCACCACATCTACCACCTTTTCCTTCCAGTCCCTCTTTATATTTGATACAAAAGTACCTAAGTTTGTAAGCACTCTACAATACATTTTGCACAACAGAATTATTTCTACCATAAGCTCCCTTTTCATTTTTATTTATTACAGGTAGGGTGGATGCTCTGTCTATAATGGGAAACATTTACATGTTCCCTAATTTACATTTTGGTGAAATTCTGGCATGGGAGACAAACAGCCCTAACAGAGATTGAAAATAAATGATACATTCTGGATGATCACATTCTGGATGTGATCCTGGGAAATATGCTCAGGTGACCCTGCTTGAGCAGGGAGGTTGGACTAGATGATCTCCAGAGGTCCCTTCCAACCTAAACGATTCTGTAACTATTCTGTGATAGTTTCCTTAAAATGCCAAAGAAGATTTCAAGTGTGTTTTCAGCTAGCTGAAATTCACACTACCAAATGCATATTCTACCTTCCAAGAAAGCATTTGGGGAAAGTGGTTAGTTTCCTCTTCCTGTCTTTGATGAGATTCCCTTGTTTGCACATCATTTTGTACAGCCTTTCTCCTTGTTCGGAGATCATCACCCAAGTGTCTTGTTCCATGCCCAGTTTTAAACCTGCCAAGATACATTCAGATTTTATGAAGTGACATTGCCATTAAATTTCAAAATATTCTCCAAAACTAAGAAGTAAACCCAATGCTTTTATACATAAAAAAGCAAATGTAAAAGTAATTATTTTCCATTATTTCGCTCAGTATCAAGGTTCGACTAAGCAACTGATCTTCATATAAACATAATAAAATGTTATCTATAAATTCCTTATAGTGAAGTTAAGTTCCTGAAAATGTACTCCTATACTGACATCACCACTGATATCACAGTAAAAATACTAATTCTGTGATTTTCATTGACTTCATTATGTGAACACTTACAAGGGAAGAGTCATCCCTTCTCAAGTTTAAAAGAAAAGGGCCTTGTTTTTACTTTTACCATGTGACAGTAAAAATATTCAGACAGTCATGAAATATTTTCCATGTTCCAATGAACAGTAACTAGTTATCTGTTATGTGCTTGTTTATGTTTTACATAAGATTACTTTACCCATTTTCTACAAATGCATATACACATCTTGATTTCTATTTGCCTCAGAATTTTCTCAACAACAATAAGCTATTAAGGCTTTCAGTTTGATATTTGTTACTATTTTATTTTTTCCTGTTACGCTGCTTGAGAAAATCATTATTTCCTCTCAGTAGCAAAGAACGTCCTTGATGATCAAAGCAGTTTTCCTTGAATTACTTGTCTGTGGCCACTCACAGAAGCTTGTGGTCCCAAGGAGTACCCAAGACCTTTGCAGTCCACTTGCTTTCTCTACAAAAACAGCTATTAATTCTGGACAAAAGCATATATTTCTGGAATGTTTTATGCATGCCTTTTATATACATGTTCTCAGTCGCTCTTTCTTCAAACTTGCACATTTTTAAAATTATAACTGCACACCTTTAATATGAGTAATAGTCCATCATTTTTTTTAATTCTGAAAAAATAGCCAGAGAAAATCTAAGTGCCATGTGCTTAAAAAATAATAATAAGCAACAGTATCTGACACAGATACCAAAGCGCTTCTCATGAAGCATGAACCTGATAGTGCTGATGCCACACAAACAGATAAAACATCATTTGTTCCCAGCAGAATCAATATGCTGCTTTTGGAGCTTCTAGGATGTTGATATTTTTATTTGTACTGACTCTATGAATCAGGTATAAATGCACTGCATCATCAGACTTGAAGATCATCTCCTTTTAAATAAACTTGCAACTCGCTGAATGCCTCAGGTGGCTACACGAAAGCCCTGAAACTGACAGAAATACTTTCCAACAAAAAGTTTCCAATTCAGCTTGAGTTCCCCTGCAAAAAAATACGATCTATAAAGTAGTGGTAGTTGGTATTTAAAATACGACAACTGAAATCTATGGTGAAGTATTTCACTTGGGGCATTCTCTCCCCTTTACTCAGCTATTGCTATATGGAACCCAGACAACAATGGAAGTTGAGTTTCCCAAAGTGCATTGAATCTCCAAGTTTCCCAACATGCTCAGTCCATCAAGCCCCAGTTACACGGCACACTCGAGCTGCATTTCTGTGCCTCACTCCTCCTCCACATGCTGTATTATCTAGTTTGGGGATTACTGCAACGTGCCATTCTGTGAGATGCAGGGTCTACAGCATTGCTACGAACAAATGCGTAGGCAGGCCCTGCCACACAGCACTACGCAGAGGGAATGCCCTACCTGAGCTTCACTCCCTGCCAAGAGATTTGACAGGTGTGTACATTGGATTTAGTTAGCCTCAAACTCACAAAGGAGAAAAAATACTGCTCTCATACATGCAGTCACTTAGAATTCAGTGTAATTGCATACATATACATGAACTCCATATCTTGCTAAGCAAACATACAATTAAAGCATCTCTATGTTCACAATGAATGGGAAAGTGTTCATAATTACATTTAGATACAGTATTTGAATTCTAAAAACTTAGCAGTTTAGTTCCTGAGTCATTTGGCAACCACCCTGCAATTAAGTTGATGCATCCTGCTTCACAAGAGGTGTTTATACAGTCATTTTGAAAAATCATTGCGCTGGAGGAGAAAGATAAATTTATATGTTGCCAGAGTAACAGAGATATTCCAGAAATATTTTTAAAGATTCTGTGTTGGAACTCAGTTTGAGTGTATGCCAAATCCTTTCATGCTCTGTCCACTTCCTGCTTCTCTCTTGGTTGTCTCCTCAGTGGCAAACCCACTGCTACCACCAAGAGTTGAAAAATTCCCCAAATTATAAGATGCTAAAGTCCGAGGACATGGCTCGACCATTAACTCTGAACTTTGTAAGGTTTAGGTCAAACTCACCCCTACTACCAGCTGCTCAATAGTACAGTAGGAAAAAATAATACTACATCAAGATGGCATATTTACTGTTTTTACATCTTACCTAAAGGTATCGAGGGGCTAAGGAAACCATGAAACTTAAAAATGGTAAGGTAGGATTTGATAAAAATCTTTATAAGCACTTTCACATAAGGCCCTGAACAGAAGCAGACAAACTCGTTCTTTGCTGTGTATGATGTGTATGACACAATCTCTACCAAGTTGCTCTTCATTCCTTATTCCCAAATTTTGAGTTCTTAGAGGTCGAGGGCATCTTTTTAGCTTCTCTTCTACTACTTATTCTCTACAGATTTATTGATTAGATAGTGCTCACATAGCCTAGTTGAAACTCTGACCCTGTGATAGATGTTATACAAACATCCATTATTCCAACTTCAAAGACGAAAGAAAGGAAGTATTATACCTTTCAATTTACAACTGAGGCACAAGGCAATGGCTAATATAACAGGCCACAGAAAACTTATGCAGGCTGGGAACAGAATCCTAGATCTAACCACACGGTCATATTTTCCTTCAACATCAAGGCTCCATACATCATTACTCATTAGGATATTTTCGCTTGCAAATGAAATTAGCTCCAGACGATGATGATGTGTCATCTTTCCCTGACTCTGTTTTGTGCTGGATTCACCTTGAATACATGAAGTTATTCATGGTCACATTTGAGATTAGGATTGTATTTCATCCTAGTATGCTCCCACTAAATTCAGTTGTTTAGATGGATAGGATTTTTTTGCCAGTGGTGAGTTTTTACTTTGTTGGATGAGGGAGAATGGATCAAAGACAAGGTTGCGGGTATCTGTACCATCTTGTGGTAGATCATCTGCATGAAGATCCAACACGGGAAACCCGCTCATTTCAGTAATGAAAGTGTCTATTCACAAAATGACATCATTACATACAGATGCCAAAAGACATTTGGGGTAGATCCTCAGATACCACAAAATGTAATAGTTCACATGCTTCAGTAAAGTTATGACTATTTATACCAGCTGAGGACAAGCTGTACAAAATATAGACCAAATCATCTCCTAGTTTCCAAAATAACATTAACTACTAGCATACATGATTCAAGTCCTTATGTCCCTCCCAGTACAAGTTTGGTTTACTTCATCCAAGCTGGTATTCATAAACTTTCAGTTGAACCTGACACCATACGCTTGCCTGGCAGCTGGTTTCACTTTACATCATAGCATAAAAACAGAATACTGACTTCTAGCACAGCAAGACAAAAAAGTTTAACGTACCTTTTCTTCTTTCTCGTTCTTTTAGAATAGCTTCCAGCCATTCCTGCTTCTCTTCAGGAGTTTTTGCCATACATACAAACCATTTGTTCTTTGCTGTGTTGTGGATCTTCCAGCCATTAACAACAGTATGGCCGCTGCTATGATAGTCAGCTGGGAATAGATAAAACTGCTTGAAGAACAAAAACTCTTAAAATAAAAATAAAATAGCTGTAACTATAACCTCCATCTTTCCTGAGCATTATTTGTAACAACTGGAAAAATAAAAAGGAATTTTAAGTACTGAAACATTACCTATGCAGTTACTACATAGGCCACTTACGAACTACATTGTATCTTAAGGAACTATATTCTTTTTACTTTCAGTAAATTTAATGCATTTTTAAAAATGTAACATTGCCTAGCATATGGAAGGGACTATGAAGTTGATGCTAGAACAGGCAGTGTCCTACTTTAAAAAAAAAAAAAGAAAAACAGACTGAAGTATTTATCAGAGTACTTTTGTTTGCATTATGGTTTATTATATAATTCCTTAAAAATCAAATTGTGGTTTTGCCCCTTAAATTACTGAAATCTGTTTTGCTGATCTGAACAATTTACTATCAATCTTAAAAAAGGAATAAATATCCAGTGGGAAAAATATAATCTTATTTTGAAGAGTAAACAAAGCAGATGCATTTGATGTATTTTACTTGTTACCTGAATAAAGAAATAAATATACAATTATTTGTTTAAACAAACTGAAATATAATTAAAAATTTACTATGTTTAAAAAAAATACATCAATCAAATGCACAACCCTGTGTTCAGCATACATATTATGGAGGAGAGGTGATAACTGCTGATGTTCTTAGATATCTTGAACTTCTGACTGTTAGCATATAAACTTCTGAGCTATAAAGAGCAGCCATTTTATTACTTACTACTTTCTCTTAACCTACATATCTTGAAAATTTTGATTTTAACATATTAGCCCATGAATCTTATTTGGAAATCAGCTAAACAGACTTTCATTCTGAAACTAACACCCTTGTATAGCTTGAATATTTTTCAATAGGAGTACATGCATTTCCTTGGGGAAAATTTGCAAGGCCCCAAATGCCCCATGATAACAAATATGATTTTTATATAAAACATAAATTAAAACTAGAACTAGCATCTATTGTACAAAACACTAAGAAAATCAGATGTCAACATTCTCTCGTTACTAACTTTCATTAACAGACAAGAAAATCCCAGGGTTAGCTCTGAACTACTCTAGTAGCTTCAGAACTTTATACTTTGCAAATTCTTTTTAATAATTCAGGTTAGTTTTGTGTAATGAGATGGGATTTTCCAAAACTGAAATTTTTGCTGAAATGCTTGCTAAGTTTTATCATAAATCGCAGCAGACACACTAGTAGCTTTTCAATAACCTTGCATTTTAATTAGATGGAAAGTAGCCAATTTTTGTATACACAGCCTGGAAAATGTCAGGCACTACTAGAAAATCTTCATATTGATAGCTAATTCCTGGACAAACACAACATATTAGTACTCAAAAATGTTTAAGAAAGCGCAAAAAAGTGCACAGTGGAAAAATTTGGAGTAATTTATTTTGGCAACACCATGTTTATACCACTTACCGACTTAACATATTTTCATGCATATAATCTACGCATAACATTCTTCAACCTATGCATGACATCCTTCACTTAAAATCACTGTTTCTTAAAAACTCCTCATCGTGTAACATGCACCCTCAGAAAATCAGAGTCAAAAGTCAAGTAAAAGAAAAAAAGTCACAGACAGAAGCTATCAGCTTACAGCTTTTTCGAGTTCAGAGGCAGGAGGGCTGCTGGAAGAAGGAAGGCTAAGTTCCCTTCGTATTATTTAAGCATATGCTTATAAACTTTGCAATACTGCACTAGTAGTGCCTTTTTATTTTAAGTTACAGGTTCTATGCACAAAACTATGAGGTGATATTTTTGCTGTGGTCTTTTTTACCATAGCCATGGAATACTTTTCAGAAATAATTACAACTAATCCTCCTCATCCCTGTTTAGTAGGGAAATACTATGTTCTCCAAAACAGAGAACTGCAGTGGCTGAAACTGTGAAAGAAGTACTCAAAAATTACTCAAAAAGTACTCAGATAAACAAAGCGATTTAGATATCTACATTTCACTTTGGGAAGAATTTTGATTTCAACTTAGTAATTCAATTAACAAAAGTGGGTTATCCAGCCACTCGGGTATCTCAATGCAGAGATGACAGTTTAAAAACATAACTTCCATGGCATCTGAAGTTATGCAACTGCATGGTCAAAAATGCTGGCAGTTTGACTGCATTTATCTCACGCCATCACAAACTCACTGAACTGAATTCTATGAAGAACTAAATCAATTAGTTGGGTGTTTAGATTACTTACTGTATAGAGATGGTAGTAAGTGCAGGAGAAAGCCAACAGGTAGCTTATCTCTCCATTTTGCAGTAATGACCCACTACATTGTACATTGGTGCTCAGTGTCGCTCAGACCCCTGTCTTGCACAGCAACACCCCTGATTTCTCTTCTACTCCTCATGTTCCCCGTAACTACAATCCTCTGAGGTTCTCATGAGCTGTATGTCCTCCACAATACATCTATCTCCATCTTCCCCTGAACAGCAGCTTCAGCATTCCACTAGCATCCCATATACTGTATACCATTTTTGGACTACCAACAGGACAAAATCTGATCAAGAATTACACACATGCTGACTGGCTATGTAGCCAGCCAAGAGGCACACATGTTTGGACTGGCCAGCTGCACAGGAAGCAAGCCTACTCTTCGTGGCTAGGCAGTCACAGCTGCTAGTCAGGCTAAACGGACGATTTGCAAGCCTGACATAATGATTAGAGCAGAAAGAACAAAGCGAGAGCTCAAGTTGCTCCATGCAACAAGCTTAACAAATCATTAAACCTCCAACTTCCCAAGAAAGGTGAAGAAAGATGACATCATTTTCTAATGATATTTGGTAATACATTAAAGCCTGTAATCTGAAGTGCGATATATTGTCCAAAATTCAGGATTCAAACATTTTTAAGAGATGTATGACAAGCAATTTGTTACACCAATACACACTAGAATTTGTTTCTTCCCTTAAAAAAAAAAGAAAGAAAAGAAATTCTATATGAGAGTATTTCTAAGTTTCTTAGACCATAAGTTCTTAGGCGCACCAGTGTTCAGAAACACCAAATAAATAGTTGCTGCATAATCTCAATTACCTTCCTCTTCCACGCACTTTTTGATACAGTCTTCAGTTACTATTATCACACAGTATTTTTTCTGTTTCATGCCTGCCTCATTTCAAGATAACAAGCGGACAGAGAATTCAGATTGCCTAAGCAACTATATACTTGGTATTTCCTAAGTCTGAAGTTACTTGTCTTCACAGACTAAATAACATTCATTTAATGGCTGGTGAATGCCATCAGAAATATACTTTTCTCCCCACATCGAATTTTAAAAATTGAAAAAACAATAGGACAATAGCATCGCTATATACCCCTTTTAAAGACTTGTAAGTGGAGGCGTAGCCACTCTGATTTAAGAACACAAATAGTTTTTGCCCTGGTGTCTGCATTCTACTTTAACTGGTGCAATCAAAAAAGCCAGGGTACCTCACAAGGTTGAAACAAAAAAGAAAGCCTCCACCAATTGTACTGCTCAGCCAATGTCTAATTTCATCAAAGAAAAATTGCTTTTTTTGAAAAAAATTGTTAATTTCTGTAGGTATATTATGAGCATAACCATAAACTGTACCAACAATCTCCATTTTCCTAAGTCTATGCTTCTATTTACTAACAACAAAGGTTATAGCACTACATTCCTACATCTATCAATGCTGCGTGACCACAAAGAAGAAAACTGGTAGGAAAAGCAAAAAAAAAGTGAGCACAAGAGAGCAAAAAAGTAAAAGAAAAAGAAACAGCCAAAAGAAAGATAGCTCAGGCCAAGTGAAATGACATAGGTTTTTCTATATCTGAAAGAGAACCAGAGAAAGGAGAGATAAAATAGCAATAATCACAAGAAAAGATTATTTTAGGATATTGGACAAACTGAAAGGGAGAAGGCAGGAAATGTAGGGATACATGAAAAGGGAAGGTAAGAATAATCTACAAAACAAAGTAACCAAAGCTTTGGTCATTGTCTCAGATGTGAGGAAAGGGGGATGGATTTTAGAAAAGTTGCATATATATAAGAGACAAGATTTGACATAGCTCAAGAGAGGAAGTGGGAAGATAACATCCAGTACAATGTGTGCAAGTTTAAAGAAAATGAGGAAGGTAACAAAATTCCCCTAGGCTGCAGGAAATGAGACTACGGATGTCTAGAGTGGAGAGGGAGATGGATTATGCTTAGCCAAATTACACTTAAAGAACCATTAAAGAAGAAAATTAAAGGGCAGAAAGGAAAATGGATAGTGTGAAAGAGATAAGACGGGAGAGCTAGGAAAAGAAATCATCATCTAGGTAGAATGAGAGCTCATGATATCTCCTGGGAGTTAGTTAACAAATGAAGAAAGATATGACAAATTTGAGAAATACAGGGGAGAGATGGAAGGAGGAAGGAAGGAATATTCACTAAAGCCAACACTTAAAGGGTGGCAATACATGGAATCGGGGCCAGTTAAAGCAAAAGTTACAAAAGTCTTGGAACATTCACCAGGAAGAAGATAGTGGCTTACAAGCCTCTGTGGCCGCAGCAATGTCAAGAATTATGAATAAAGAAATGCCATATTATGAAGGCTGCTTCGTGTCCCATGAAAGAGAATTTTCAAAGTCATAGAAAAGTGCAAAACGGACTGGAAAAGATAACTAGAAATCAAATATGAATCATACAAAAAGTGGAAACATACTCATATTGCCAAGTCTAAGAGAAGAGCCTGTGGGGACAGAATCAGAAAAGCTAAGGCACAAAATATATTCTACTGATAGAGTGATATAAATGGTAATAGGAAAAGCATCTTTTATTTCTAAAGCATGTATAAGGAAGGTGCACAAAAATAAAAGGGGGACAGCAGTCAAATAATAGATGATATAGAAAACTGAAATATTCTACTGCTTTTTTTGCTCACACACAAAATGCTAACTGAGCCTTTGTATTTGGCACAAATAAAACTAACCAGGAGGTAGGAATATAAGCCAGGAAAGGGAAGTAATAGGATATGGAACACTTGGACAAATTATATTCAAATTAACGTGGCCAGATGAAATTCATTACAGACTACCTACAGAAAACTCTAAATCAATGGGCCTGGTGAAGGACAGACAGCTCCGAAAAGACATCAAAGAGTTGTTACCAAAAAAGTCTAACAAAGAATGTATCAAGGGGGATCCCACAGTCAGCACTTTCCAGTATTTTTATTAAGAACTTAAATGAGACAGTAAGTACATAATTTGTGAGATGCGTTGCAAGGGCTTTGGGGAACAAAATAAGAATTCTGAAATCTTAATAAATTATGGAAATGGTTGGTCTTAAGTAAGATGAAATTCAGTACAGAAAAAAAAGTAATTACTAGTAAGGAGAAATAAAAAAACACCCACAGGGAATTAACACAGCATAGGATATAACTGGTTCTGCACAAAAGGATCTGGTGTGGTTCTCTGGATCACAAAATAACAGGAAATTGAAAAATAACTCTCTTGAAAAAGTCAAATAATCCTGGGATTAGTAATAGACATCTCACATGCAGCACAACGATGGTAATTATTCTGTTTTACTTGGCACCAGTCAGGTCTCAGCTTTGGACAAAAGATGCAAACAAACTGAAAAAAGGGCCAGAGGATAGATAAGCAGTAAAAGATTTAGAAACCATGACCCAGGTTGAAAAAATTAAAAAGAAGAGATTGATGAGAGACATAATAACCTCCCAATAGATACATTTGTTGCAATGAGAACAGCAGTCAAATTGTTCCCCATATCCGCCAGTAGAATAAGAAGTTAGCAAACAGTTTTGAAAGCAGGGAAATCAAGATTAGAAAAGAATATTCTAACTTTTATGAACTATTTCTGGCACCTATGAAGGCCTGAAGTAGCTTATTTAAACTGTGTAGTCCTTGTCATTAGTATTTTTTTAAATAACTTAGATTAGTAGATGTGGGGATCTAGGTAAATTTGTTATCATTTTAAAATCAGAAGAGATAATAGCTTCTGAAATTTCCTGAAGACCTGTACATTTACAGTAACACTTCAGGTTTCCTATAAAATTTTTTTGTTTTATATTACAAACCCCCAAATGCTTCAAGTTTTCTTCATTAATTAAAAGTTAATAATAATTGGCCAAAACCCAAAGTTTCAGAAAACTCAAGTTTTTCAAATGGAAACTGACACTTGTAGCGGTATTTAGAGGTTTCACTTTTCTAATTCATGTCAAGAAAGTTTCAAGCAATCATATGGATTATATCTCTGGAGGTATTAAACAATAAACAATTTTTTCTTAAACTCTCATGTTACAATTTTAGCATTTATAATGTTTGATTCCAAAAAAGGTAACTTTTACCTTCTCTTTTACAAATGCATCGCGTACCCAGGAATCACCTATTTAGGAGTGCTGGAGTGTTAAAAGTGAAGTTAAATACACAATTTCAGTTGAGCAATACATTTCACCCACTGTGTTAGCGTAAAATAGTTATCTGTGACTGCCCAGCTAATAACATACGAAACCAATGATGTGTCACAGAAGCAGAGTGTTGATGACAGCAGACTGCTCTTTTAAAGTGACATCATCTTGTTTTCTTCTAAATACACACAGCAGTCTTCATTCTCCATGAATTCATGAAGCTGTTTGCATTAGATTTCAGCACCCTGGAAGACTGCTCTGTAAACGAGCAGCACAAATATACTTACCTGTTCCATCATCCACATTTTCTACTTCCATCACTTCTGTGTTTATTCTGCCTCGAAAAAGGTAACGATGGCCATCTGTAGAAGCTTTGCTGTTCTTCAATCGCCTGATAAAAGAAAGAGCAGGTGAGTACATCACCACCTTGTGCTATGTTTCTGCAATGCTACCTGTTCACATAGCATTCAAAGACCATTGCAAGAATCACAAGCCACTTCTACTGCTGCCATACATATCATGGTAAAACTAGGTCACAATATTTATCACGAATTAATTAAAGTTTTGCAAATACAGACCTGTAATACCTTTCAGGAAGCAATGGGACTAGAAAGAAGAGGTAGAGGCCAGCCTGACAAAATGCGCTAAGCCAATACGACAGCTCATAACCCAAATACATATAGATATTTGTCTCTCAAGGAAGAAGAAGTTCACCCATCTTTCTCCATCTCCCTCAGCCAGGCACAATGCTGTTTCTTGAAATGCTGACCTTATGCAAGTTCCTGGCAAGACTTCTACTGACTTCAATGACAATCCTTTGATTTTGGTCAACTACATTTAAACAAGTCATTATCTGATATAGCAATCTCAGACTATGTCCATTCTGTGGTGCCCGCAATACTTCCTAGGTCCCGGTTTGCACACTTGTCATGTCCCAGATCCTTATTAAAATGCGGCTGGGACAGGCACCATCCTTTCCTACACTCTTTTCCCCATGATCCGGTTCCTGAGATCCAGGCAACTGCAAAACAGAGAACCAGGTTGCAAAATACATTTCAGATCTGCCCCACCATCCAGACACAGCCCTAGACTCAGCACTTGCTTCTTTAACGACAAAGCATACATTTCATAGGCTTCACCTGTGGGCTTTTATGCTAAACCATCTTAAATGCAGTGCCATCTTCCTGATTCAAAGCTTATACATGAAATAAGCATATTAACTAGTCAATTAAAGCCACAAGCAGAATATGGAAAGTGAATCAGGGGCCCTTGTTAGCTCTTCCAATAAAGGAATGAAGAGCAGAGGGAGGAGGGAGGAATCAAGCCAAGCTCTCACAATATATGTGCAATTTAATCATGGAAACCATTGCTAATGGACACTGCTTAGGCTAAAGCAAAGATGTTACCTCTGGCAAGACTAAGCCGCAAATTGCTGGCTGGCATCAAAGTTTAATCAAGAAAGTCTAACTTTGTAAAGGCCCTGTTCCAATACTCTTTTGTATCCACGTGTGAGGGGTTGCCATCAAAGACAGAATATTGCACTAGGAAGATCTTTCCTCTTAACTGGTTTAACCTCCTTATGCTAGTCAAAAAAATCCAGACAAGGGCAGTATGACTAAAAAAATGAAATGAGAAAAGCTTTAGATATAAATTTTGTCCTACACACACGTAAGCTTCATAAACGGGTTTTGTATCTTGAACATATGGAAGGACAAAGACATTTTTTCTTCCTCCTATAACACGTAATGGCTAAGTAAATGCCATCAAAAGAACAATAATTAAGAATTGCTGAAATTTCGTGAAAGTGAAACATATGGTTTATCCAACTTCAAGTGACATTTTCAAAAGCACCTTGCATTGGTAAAACTCTGTTTCCTGTGAAGTCGAGACCTTTTGAGATTCCCAGTCCTACGCACCTTTTCCCACAGAAACTAAGCCAGGGATGATTTTCTCTCTCTTTCAGCCTATAATGGTATCTAACACTGCATTTTAGTGTATTTCAAACAAAAGTCTATTCCTGATAATTAATGATCATTTGAATTCAGACCTTCACTCACTTCACAGAGATACTAATCTTCAGAAAATGACCTGCCTCTCACTCCTTACTATCTAAAGAGTAACTCTGCTACGCACAGACTTCTGTTAACTTGACTGGTTATATTTAGATATATATATCTTAATATGAGGTCACAACTAGACTACATAACACATGGTCCTGTGGTATACATGCACAGGAGTTTATATCTCTTTGTTATCCAACTTACACACCTCCTTCCCCTCACCTTGAACAGGAAGCAAGGAGAGGACAATAAGTATCCACCTTTTCCTGGACACAACCAAAGCAACGGGAGAGATAAAAATCAGTATGGCATTGGGCTGCCAGATCAGTCTGTCTTTCTTCAACTTTATGGTGCTGAAGCCACCTACTGATTTCCACGGCCAGTGACCTTCACCTAGATGCAGTGTTTGTTCTTCACGTTGTACTTTGTTGTGCTTGACCATCCTGTCATACACAGTCTTCAAAAGCAGCTGGGCCAGGATTCATCCTTTAACAGGCATGACAGTTGTCAAGCCACAGCACTGATTGAAACAAGTGGCTGTTGCACATGCAAAAAAAGAAACCTCTCACTTGGATGCTACAGCCAATCCAGGAAATTTATAAAAGACATTTGGAAAAATGGGATGAAAGTTGGCTATCAAATCTAGAACTACCCTTGACAACTTTATAGCACTCTCACCAATCAGACACACATGGCTGTGGCAAGTAGAACCTGGATTTCTGAAACAAAAGTTTCAGCAGCTGAAGACAATGAGGTGGATGGTGGAGTTTCATCTGACACCCTCCTTAATCGTGCAGAGGCAGATGCAAAGATCATTTTATCTGGCAGTAGTATTAAGAGCACGTATCCAAGATCTGTCATGCATCTAGGAATCTATCAAGGATCTATCTAGTAATGTGTGTTCAGAGGCTGCTCAAAAGTAGTTTATGGATCAAAGAGACAAATTCAAGCAGTTTCAAGAGGGATCTCTGTATGTAGATGAACCCTTGTATCTCAGAAGCGTATGAGTGCTGAATGAACATTAACTGCAGAAGCCTGTTGCCAAACTAAGAAATCATTCCTTCACTGCAATACAGCAAGAAGAAACATTCCGGCTGTTTCTCTTGAATAGCAGCAAAAAGGCTTGAAACTCTTGATTCAGTAGAGGCTAATTCTATAGCATAAACTATAACACTAATTTAACTGAACTAAAAATTCAGTCCATTTATACTCCCTAGAAGCAAGTAGGGTCATTACATGTAACCTGTTGTGGGAGACTGACGAAACAGATTCCTTCTCCCTCTAATTTGTCATTTGATTTCTGTGTTCCTACAAAAATTTTACAAAGTTTGAATTAAATACACCTCTCTCTGTGTCGCAGTTGAAAAAAATACTGAGGTTTGTATCGCAATTGACCGCAATAAACATTTTGATGGTATTCCGATATTCTTACAAAAAGCATACAAAACACTAGCTCTACTGTGAGAAAAATGTAAATGATTTTTCAAAGTGCAAATTGATCATTTACCTGTGCTTTTTTTTGCAGTAGATCAAAAGGTTATCAAAAAGAAAAAATATCCGCTCTTGGATATTTCCTGCTGAAATTTTCAGTAGTAGTCCACTTCTCAGCATTTCTGTGCATGTGTCTGTGATGTTGGACCCCTAAAATCAATTGGAAAGAAAGAATCTTTTTATTCTGTGTGAACTGAAGGATTCTGCAGTTATTAGGGATACAGTTTATTACACAGGCTTAGAACTGTAACAATTCTCTGAAAACATCAAGAAGGAAAACCATGGTAATTTACCATATGTGATTAAATAATAATTTGTAGTGTTTACTTAATGATGCTTAACACCAGCTTTGTATTCACTTAGCATTATCACAAGTTGCGGGGAGTGCGGGGAGAGCTTTTTGAGTGGATTGAGTTTAATCATGGAAGTTTCCATTTACAATATACACACCTGTGCACAAGACTTCTCCTAACAGACCAGGCCAACTTTATAAAATATAACTCCTATCCTCAGTAGCACTACTACTCAGTTAGAAATGTATGAAAATGGGGCTTTAAAAGTATTTATGCCAAGATGAACTTGGAAGCAAAAGTAAGCTAGAACTTCAAAATCATTAAGAATATGTACTTTCACACTAAATAAAGCTAAACACAAAATCAAAACAAAACCCAGCAAGATTTAAAATTCAGGGAAAGCTAATATTGATACATACAATTAAGACTCCCTAGAGTACTTCCTCTTAACACATTCTGAAGACATCAAAATTTTGCTAAGCTTTAGATGTTTGGGGTGAAATTTCCCATGCTCTCATTTTTGCTTCAGGCAAATCATTCTTTTATGTGAAAACAAAGTGAGCATTTTCAAAAGGGTTCATGAAAAAGACGCAACTTTAATAATGAATAATATTTTTCTCCAGATATTTCTGTGACAAAGTCCCAGCCTTATAAAGAGAAATTAAGCTCTTAAGGAAGCCTGCCTTGAATTCAGAGGTGTATTTTGCTGTTCTGAAAATCCATGCCCCTTTGCCTTTAATTTAATGGAAATCTCCACATGCTCCCATGGGATAGAGCTCCTGTCCACTTGCTATCTGCATCAAGACACGTGAGCATACTCACCATACTTACGCACACTAGCTGTACTGAGTGTACACCCATGGTTCAAGGGGTTTTATAACTACAGGAACATTCAAGCTGCTGGAAACCCTGAAAAAGCCTGGTTATGACTTTCCTTTCATCCACACATGTTCTGAATGACTTATGCTTGCAACAGCTGTAGTTACCTCTTCTTCTTGACCTAACCACTCTGGCCCAAAGGAAAATGCACTCAATTAAGAGCCAGGAAGTCATCATGGGTTCTACTTTCAGCTCTTTTTTTAACTGTTTGTCCTTTTTAAGTCACAGCCCTCATTATTGAGCAATAACTCAGAGTCTGTTTTAAGGAGAAAGCATTCTGCTTACAGATTTAATAACAGAGGTTGCACAGCTATAACAGTGGAACAGAATTCAGGCTTCTAAATAAGGCTACTTAGGTATTACTGTTAACTAATCAGTATCTTTTCATTTAGGATCAAATGAGCCAAAAATGAAAGTTATCTATAGCCATTTGACCACACCCTCCCTTCCTTAGAAAAAAACTAGCATACTAATTTTACAGCCTTATTTGAAGGCAAGCATGGAAATAGCTTAAAAGCACACCCAGTAATATAAATTACATATACAATTATAGTTGTACTTAATACTTGCTGATCATAATTACAGAACAGCAAGTCATTTCCTTCCATTCTATTTCAATGCATTTGTGTCATTTGTGTATTAATAAGAGTAAGCAATTCCCTAGGCTGCTTTTGAAATTTGTTAGAATGGTCCTGACTAATTATTTCCATTTTAAAAGGCTGGATTTTTTGAAGTTTTTCATTTTAGCCAGAAAACTTCAGCTTTGCTGGAAAATCAGAACTTTTATAAGGGAGTAAAAAATTTCAGCTTAAAGCTTCGAAACTGTGTATTGGCAGTTCCAGTTTTCTGTAAAAGGATGTATTTTTTCACTGAAAGAATTTCATGAAAACATTTTTTTTTTCATTTTTATTGAAAATCTTCATTTACAACATAGATAAATACAACCTTTCTTCCAACAGTTCCAGCAAGGTTTGCTACCGTGTGAAAATCATGTCATAAAATATCATATTTTATATATATGCTAAAAGGATAGCTTATCTGAATTCTTGAGATTTGACTCATTCATAGCTGAAGTCCAATGCTGCAATATGACAGTCAGTACTACCTGTATCACATTACCATTTGCTATTACTTTCTTTTTTACTTTCCTCCTTTTCTAACATAAACTGCTAGACAAAACAAAAATGTTCTACAGATACTTTTTTCCCTTAGAGATCTCCCATCCAAATACTGAACAGTGTTAACTTCACCTGTCATACACCCTTTGACAAGATCACAACCCATGCTGGTTTGGCCGCAGGTCACTGATTTTTGTTATGGCTGTTGCTTGTATGCCCAAGGGAATAACACAACAGGACCAGAAGTCAGTTCTGTCTGTCCTACATTACCCAGCCAGTACAGATTTTTTTGTCTTAACTTTTTAAACACTGTTAGGGTTAGCCTGTTTCTAGAATTTGTGTGGACATGAAATTGGAAAGGACAAGAGAGTAAGAACAAATGAAAGTACTTCTGTCTCTACACCTGGGATTAGCAGTCCTCTCCATCATATGCCTTCAAGACAAAAACATACACATACTCACCACAGAATTCAAAGCAGGAATAACAACTGTAAGAACTTCTTCATGAAGCAGGTATCTACACCTTGAACCTCCACATGGGTTTATAGCAGGCAAGCCCAAACTACTGTTTATACATCCAACTCACTAGGATAACTCATTTATCTAGCTGTGAGCTGTCCTGCTGATGGGGGAAGGTTCCAGGCTTTGATACCAAAAAAGAGATCACCCTCATCCCAGAAGCATACATGCACATACCGCACAGGTAAAATTGAATTACACATGCATACAGGCAACACTTTTGGAAAAAATAAGGTTAACTGCTCACGCGCAGCTGAAGGGTACCATGCCTACACTGTCTGTCAAGTGATGTGCCAGACCAAAGAGTGGGAAACTTACAGGGACTCTAGGGACTCCAAATAACTGAAGGGATCTCAAGAGGTTTTGAGGCCAACCTCCTGCTCAGATAGAGTCAGCTATGAGATCAGACCACGTCGCTCAGGATTTTATCCAGCTGGGGCTCAAAAACCCTCAAGGACAGAGAACTGCACAACTTCTCTGGAATGCCTGTTCCGCTGCTGGACTGTTGTCATGGTAAAAAAGATTTTCTTCATATCCAGTTGGAATTTCCCTTGTTTCAATTTATTTCTTTTGTCTCTTGTCCTCCCACCATGCACCACTGTGAAGAGCCTGGCTCCATCTACTTGATGACCTGCTTGTCTGTACTGCCAGGCTGCTGTTAGGTCCCTCCCAAAGCTGCCCGTTCTTCAGGATGAACAAGCCCTCACCAGGTCTCTCACCCTTCCTCACAGGGCACATGCTCCAGCCCGTAACAGTCCTGGTGGTATCTGCTGAACTTACTCCACTTGATCATCTTTCGTGTACTGGGGCCTCAAAACTGGATGTAGTATTCTAGATGCTGTTTAACAACTGCTGAGCAAAGGGGAATAATCACTTCCCTCAATCATTCAACTGGCTATGCTTGCTATACAGTCCTCTTGGCTGCTAGAACACACTTTAGGGGCATGAAGACTCCTAGGCCCTTCTCAGTAGAGCTGCTCCCCAGCCAGCCCAACCCCAGCCTGTACCAGAGCCAGGGATTCTTCTTTCCCAGGTGCAGGACTTGGCATTTGTCTTGCTGAGGTTCATAATGCTCCTGTCAGGCCATTCCTCCAGTTTGTCTAGGTCCCTGTGAATGGTGGTCCTGTTCTCAAGTGTACTCACTACTCCCCTCTCCCTCCTCACCAAATTTGCAATCTGCAAACTTGACAACTGTGACTCAAGGTGACTCCATTGCCTCCTCCAAGTCATTGATAAAGACGTTAAACAGTGCAAGTTCCAAAAGAGACCCCTGAGGTACTACCCTTGTCACTGGCAACTAGATATAGTTCCCCATTTATCATGACCCATTCACCACTACCCTCTGAGTCTGAGCATCCACCCAGACTGTAATATCCCAACTTGGATGCAAGAACGCCACAGGAAACTGTGTTGAAAGCCTTGCTAAAGGCTCCCCTTGTCCACAAAATCAGTCATTTTGTCACAAAAGGCAATCAAGTTGGTCAGGCACGATTTGCCCTTGGTAAATCCATGCTGACAGTTCCCAAATACCTTCTATTTAATCTGTCCAGAAATGTGTTCCAAGAACTCACTCACAATTTTCCCAGGGAGCAAATACAGCTGACAGGTCTGTATTTTCCCTGACTGTCCTTTTGGCCTTTTTTGAAGATAGGTGAAATATTTGCCTCTTTCCAGCCATTAGGGACCTCCCCTGAAGTCCAGGACCTTTCAAAGATGATAGAGGATAGCCTCTCAAGGACACTGGCCAGCTCTTGCCATGCCCTCAGATGCAGCCCACCTGGTCTCAAAGATTTGTATGGGGGGAGGAGGGGTTCTTTCACATAACCAAATTCAGTGAGACTTAGGCCTCTAACCCTTCTAGATACCAGTGAAAATCTCAGCAAAACAGAACATCCTCAACGCTCCAGTTTTCAAATAGAGATTCGAAGTAGAAATCGAGTATTAGTAATCGGTATTAGTTTCAGAAAAACATGATCTCCAGTACAGTCTTAAAATGTGGCCACTGGTAAGCTACAATATTTTGATCTCAGAAACTACGATATCACAAGTATTTCTATGGTGTTTTGTGCTTGTTTCGTAGTTAAAACACAAGCAAAAGAAAAATTCTACTACATAAAAAGCAGCTATGGTTTCTTACTGCAGAAAAGCTTATCCCATACTGGAAAGCCCCAAACTGAAAAGAGAAGAACTAATCAATCAAAAAAACATCTTTTGTGAACCTAGCGATCCTTAGTTAATTAATGTCAGAAAAGGTAATAAAATAATATTAATTATAACAGATATGTTGAATCAGATATAATCAAACAAGTTCGTAGGTTAATTGAAATAATTACATTGAAACGGAATTTTTCATATTCCAGTGCCACACACTCTGAATAGATTTATATTTGTTCTTGAAATTAGATTTAAAAACCCACAGGCAGTATGCAAGTTCAAAACATTGTGTACGAATATTCATAATTTTCAAATTAAGGATTTTCCTACAAAGCTAAAATAATAATCTCTATTAAAACAAAACATAAGAGGAATTTGAAGTTTTAAGGTGAAAATATGATTGGCACAAAAAATCACATATGAAAAACTCTTCAGGTAAGTATAAAAAATATTACTGAAACATTCTAACACAAACAGGTTTTCATTACATGTTTGAATTGAAGCCATCAGTGAAATCTCAAATATGAGCAATTTGAATCTCAAAAGGTATTTTCAATGCATTTTTTCATGAAAACATACATTTATAGTCAGGGCTTCCAGGAGAAGATCATACTTGCTCATCCTAAATATAAAATTACTACTACTTGGCTACAACTCATGTTTCTATATATTAAAAGTACCTACAATTACAGCTGGTGGGGTATTTTCAGTGAAATGCTAATTTGAAAATGGTATGTATTATAGAAGCAAACCTGTTTCAATAATCTTCCAATAAAACATATGAGGGATTCAGTCGGAAAAAAAAATGACCTGAAAAGTAAACTTATACTGTGACTCTAGACTAGTTTTCCTCCATCTCTCCTACTGAGCCATTGAAGACTCTAAATATTTAATTGTAGAGTCCTGTCCAGTGGGTCAAACTGGGGCTGAGGACTCCAAGATTTTCCAGGATATATGGTGCAGAAATTAAAAGCCCATAGGACTCTCAGAGCTTCCAGGCTATTGTGTGACATACTATGTAAAATGGACTCCTAACAGCCCTTGGCTGTCAGTTGTGTATCAGTCCACTAAGGTCACAGCTCAGTCAAGAGCTTGAACTGTGGGCTACCAGGACCATATCACAAAATAAATACACTTAAAATGTATTGGGAGGAGAGAGACTCTTCTCTTTGAAATTTAAAACACTCTCTCTCATTCTGAAGTTATTAAATATTCATCTTTGGTATTAAAAAATTTCCTTCGTTACCATAAGTTCAAAAGCAGCATTTGTTGTATTTAATATTTTATCTGTTTAAAAAGCTACTTACACATATATTCTGGGCAAATTTCAGACTCCAGACATGGAGGTTTGACTTTGCTGATTCAGAGGACATCACTTTAACAGTGATAAAGCAAAGGAATTGCCAATTAGGATATAAACTTATTCTTTATCCTTTGCACATGTGCATAGAAAGTAGAAATAAAATAGGGGAAAGAGCTAAAAATCTTGGAGTTTAAAATAGAAATCTCTATTCAAATACTACTTGATGATGGTAAAACAGAAGCCCTGTAAGCGACAGAATACCCCATGCTGTTGTTACTCAGTCGGCCTGTGACTCAAACTGGGTTGTTCCATTTTCAGCTTACAATAAATGCAACAGTCTTATTATAATTCTTTCACTGAAACATCCACCCAGATTTTACTGACACACTCTTTCAGTTGCTGAGCCATTCTACCAGCTGAGACAGCCACCTACTCAAGTTCTGAACGCAGTCCAATAAATTTAACCACTTAGGAAATTAAGTGAAAAAGTCATTACACTCAAAATTTTCTTTCTTGAAACAGATGTGCCATTTTTCCATAAATCTGTATTTTTATCATAACAAACACAAGCTTCATTTTATGACACTTATGTATAGGAATTCAAGTCATGCTTTGATCAAATTCTAAAAATAGACTTTTTTTTTTTTGCTTTTCTTCTAGCTGGGGCCAAGCAATGTGCTAAGCATTTCCTTCTGGTAGGAAATCTCCAACAAGTTTGCCTCTTTATTTTTAGGCTATGCAGAAAACCAGATGTTTATTTAATTAAATCCACTCCCATACATTGCCTTCAGAGATTCTGTTGTCGTTGGGAATCCTCTAAAATATTGCTAGCTCTTGTGAATGCTCTGGAATTCATATCGTTTCAAGGACTAAACCTATTTTACGTTTCAAAAGGATGAGCATATTGAGACAGGGTAATTTTGCCAGACTAGGCACCCTGTAGTTGCCATAGGATAACACCAAACCTAACCAGCTAAACCACCACAAACACCACGTAACCCTACTGAAAATATACTTTTTTTAAGGACAATTTCAGAGTTCGAATGCAGGAGAACTCTAAAATTAAATCTGGCAAAAATCAATGGTGGAAGGAAATTAGTGTGCAGAGGTTCACAGAACACATTTTGAGAGCAGAAAGAATAGGTCTATGTATCTTACATGTTTCTGTTCACACTGTTATCTTTGTTTGTTAACATATTTTCAACCGTGAAATATTTACTACTCTATGTCTTACTAAGGAGTCAGAAGAAACTTAACACAGGAGAATTGATTCTCTTTTTGGAAACAGAGGTTTGAGAACAGTCAGTTCTTACGTAACCTTTCCCTACTGATGTTAGACGCGATTCTGCTACTCTAGACATAGTGCTACACTAACGATAGCACAAGACTAGTGTTCAAGACAGAACGTTTCTCTCTAAATTGATACATTGCATTAAACAAGTTTTCTTAAATTAGGTTCTTGAGTTGCTCCATTTTCAAAATAACAGCTATGCTACTGTATGCAAAGAAATATTAAAAGATTATAGCAAGAGTTCCAAAATTTTTAAGTTAAGCTTTTACCCTCTGTCCAGTCATGAACCCACTTATCTTTTTCTATTTGTGATGAGGTTTCAATAAACAAGCTATGCAACGGACTGCAAATGTACAGTATTCATATAACTACAGAAAACTTGTATCAAATTCCTGCATTCTTTCTATTAAGCACAAAGTAGAAGGGATGCCAAAACACTTTTACTTGATTGTTTGTGTTCATTAAGATGCATATGGGAAATATCTTTAACATTCAAGGTGCTGAAAGCACGTATAAGAATTTCAATCAGTATAAAAGTAGATGAGTTTATTGAAAAGATGAAAATAATAGAAAGAATAGAGTCAGCGATATGTCACAAGGATTTAGTAAGTTTCTCTTGCCATGAAATGTTTAGTAATACAAGCATTTAACTTGCTAGTGCTTCTACCATGAAAGTTGTTGCACAAGCACACCTAATGCATTTTCATGTCTATGTGTATTAATCTGTCCAAACAATAGCTGATGACAGCAAGCTCAAGCTAATTACAGAAAAAATTGTGTTTTTACTTAGTCTAAACAAGCTGCCCTTGAATATTTTCTTCTTTTGGAAAGTGTAAGGTCAACTAGACCTCTCAATTATAACACGTAGAGCTTTACTTTATCTAAGTAGTCTTTCTTTTTCCAAAATCCTGCAAACAATATCATAGCACAAGTACACTATGTCATTCATCATTTGTATTTATCTGCTCTTTTTTTTTTTGAGACTGATGATTACACCCAAACGAGAACGATTTGTCTGAATACAGACCAGCAACTATAAAAATTCTGTATGTGCTAAGATTCCTTCTATCGAGGCACTGTGAATTGTTGTGGGGTGTGCTGTATCAGTACTGAAGCAAAGGAGTCTGAAAAATATTGTGCCTGGAACTCTGGCATAAGAGGAATTCTTCTGCTCTACATTATACCTACCCCAATTAGAGAAATGGAAGACTTAGGTTTTTTAAATTCTGCTGCACAGTAAAGGAAAAATACCCTAAATAATACATTTCAAATCCCACAGCGCAGTCAAAAAACATGAAGAATTTTGACTAAAGTAGGACTAGCTGCTTAATCCACGTTTAAAATGAATCAAATCTTCCAATACTCCTCAATTAACAACAAACCAAAAGTTTGCACAAGTCTACAATCAGGAAACTTCATCTGGAGCAAAAGAGGAAATAATGCTACAGTGTCATGGATGGAATTTTGGGTGGTTCTTTGCTCAGAATAATTTTAACGCTCCTTTAAGAACATGGCTTGTTCCAGCTGAGCCCTTCTGGAAGGCAGGGGGAGACAATCTTCTGCTGGAGATGTACAGGGCATGCTTAGGAAGAGCAGGTTCAAGAAACAGCAGGTGTAGTAAGCAGGAGGAGTACAACATAAAATTGGAAACCTACAGCACAAGGATAGAGGACACGGAAACAGAAAGGGAAATTTCTGGGGGACCAGTAGATACTGTACAAAACTTGCTGCCACTGAGAAAGCACTGCCTAGCATCAGAGACCCACCACCACAGAAACAAGGGCGAGAGAAAAGATCTGTGTATAAAACTGTTTTTGACTTCTGCCATTTTAACCTATTACTATGCATATCTAATTGATTAGGCATATTTAGTTGATTATTCTAGTCAATACTCTAATTTTTAAAGTCTTCAGTCTTTTGGAGGAACTCTGTCAGATGAAGCTCAGACAGGTCCCTCTCAAACCTCTGTCCGATTCCCGGTTCGACCAAACTCCCTAACCCTTTCTTCTCTCCCTGCTATATGAAGGTAATCTCCTTCTAAATAGCAGAAAGATCAGGTCTCAAGCTTAGTAGACTATGTACAACCAATATATTTTTCTTGGTACCTTCTCCAGCCAGTACGCCTTCTATAAAGCAGAAAAATCATTGTCTATCCGTATCAGCTGTCCTTACCTCCCCACATCTAAGATTAGGATGGGATTTGGCAGCAGAGCTTTGGAGATTGTACTAGCCATCGTTTTAGAATGAGAAACACATGATCCTCTTACTATCAAGTTTGTCAGCCCACAAGCTGGTCACAAATCTTGCAGCTAGCGGTCAAGTTGTTAATAATTGGCAGGTAGCCAGTGTAGGTGATTAACTGAAGGTCTACTACTGTTAGAGAATAATCAAATATTTTTGCAAATTGAAAAAACGTTCTTAAGCAAGTATTTAAGGAAATAAAATCTGAGAGCAGCAGTCAGATTGTGATTCATATGCACGTATGCGTGCACATGTGTGCACACAGAACATTGACTATTTGCATCAATGTATAAGTCAAACACTAAATATTTGGTATCTTTCCTGGAAGTCCACTATTCTACCTAGCAGTGTTCAGTAACAGATAACGCCATTTATATAGTCGTTTATTGAGTAGATCTTAAATAAAAGCTGTGATTTCACAGAAGGATTCAGGAGGTCCCAGTACCTCAGCATCACAAAAGCAGTGTAATAGACCCCTCTTGAAAATTTCATACTTGTGAAATTATATTACTCCCTCCTCAACATACAAAGCAACACATCTCCTGTTACCTCCCATCCTTCAACATGAGACTGCCATTCTTCTAAAAACTCTAATTTTTCCATTTGTCTCTTGGCCTCATTTATGTTGGAGCAGACAGCTTTCATGGCTTGGAGGGCTTCCATTAATGCTGCATAGTCACTGTGTTTCCTTGGAGTCCGCTTCAGTAACTCCTGTATAGACATGTAAAAAAAGAAATCTGTCTTTGATCTCTAAATATACATTACAGGACGCTTAAACTGACTGCGATACAAAACCAAAGAGTCAATAGACTTTTTTACTAGGTGGAAAAGTAGTAGAGCCTCCACTATTGCATCCTAGTAAAACTTGAAGAAATAAGTAACAATAAAAATAAATGCTACTTAGAAAAAAGTTTGTATTTCAGCTACTTTTCTCCCCCCAAAAAGATGTTTCTTCATGTTGAGCTTTGGCTGTTTCCATATTCCATGGGATGGAACTGTTCAACAAAGACAATTCCACTTAAAAAATACTCCCATTGTTTTACTGATGTCAAAATTGACACCATCCTTTCCTGCAACTCAGGACAAAAAACATATTTCTTTAACTCCACACTACTGTTCAATGTAGTATAATATATCAGAGCAGTGAACAATAGTTTAGGTGACTCATTGATTTTGGATGATGACTGCTAATGGTAGCCACACTAAAAAAAAAAGAAGGTGGGAGTTGCCAGTATGCATATAAAGCCACCCTCAGTTTCCCATCTCAAACTGTCGACTAGCCATTTACAGCTGGATTGATTAAGGACAACCTTCAGTGTATATCCTGACTACAGAATGTGTATCCAAATACATTCTCTCTGGAGCCATAGCTAAAAGCCTTAACACACCTTGTATTTAAATTTATTTTACATACAATTAATTTCAATGTATCCCTACTGTAATTCACTAGTCAATTTCCTTTGTTTTGTTTGTAGATTCTCCATTCAACAAATAGAATATAAAAATAATTTTTCAATAGGCCAAGGGAACTGTAAAAGCAGAGTTGTGGGATGACTCAAACCTCATTGCAGTTACTATATTTTGTCTTTAAAAAAAATCTTTATTTTAATATGTTTATTTTAATTTTGTATGTCAGTGCAATGAAATGCAGATGCCTCATAGCTGGCAAAGTTTCACATCTAAATTCACATATGTATTATAAAAAATAACTGTCCAATAATCAGGTTTCAAGTAACTTTTAAAGCAGAATCTCTTCCTGCTTTTTCCTCAACACTTTAAACAATAAACAATACTAAATCCAAATCTGTTAAGTACAAGTTTATTTTAAATAAATACTTTCCTGATGATTCTATAATTTCCTAACATAAGAAAATTTTAATAACTCAGAAGTTGGAATATCTAATGCTTATCAGCACATTAACATCATTTATTAAGTTTTAAGCTATAATAAGACAAGAAAGGCAAAAACATACAAATACAAAAATGCATAGAATCACCTACAGTATTACTCCAAAATGTTTCTCATGTATCATTTTTGTAAATATTTTTCACTTATATTTTGCTACTGTTAACTTAGAATCAGCAAAGCACAGCATGTTGGTAACATCTCTGCAATCCAAAGCATTTAAGCAAGCGCATGGTCAAATCCAACTTAAATAAGCCTCATTAAACTCACTTAAATGGCTGGCTTCCTTTCAACAATAAAGAGGAAACCTTATTATTCGATTTAAAAAGGAGCTGATAATTTTCACCCAGCCAAACTCCTTGGTCTTTTTAATATTGCCACTGCCTTTAATGAGAGCAAGTCTGGGTCCAATATTTAATAAAGAGATTATTCACTGTGTAAAGAGATTTTTCCTGCAGTTCTGAAATATGCTTAGCAACAAGTTTTATATACCAAATATAAAGTTTTAGATAACAAACTCATAGTACCTTCAAAAGAAGGGGATACTTGCATATTCTCTGTATCGGCGTTACTAGATACCCCTCCAATGGCACATCTGTGTTCTTACGTCCTCCAAGCAGCATGCAATTCTAGAGCGCAAACAATTTCAAAAATTACTAAAAATCCTGAGAAAATTACACTTTCTCAAATCATGAGTTCTGTATGAGTTAAGATAGGAATGCATCACTTTTCCTTAATCTCTAGTAGACAGCAAGTTTCTAAAATATAAGCAATTGCCATTAAAAATATCAGAAATAAAGGCAAGGGCATATGCACACAGAAATATTGGCTAACCTATACATAAATTACATATGCATCTATTAAATATATGATGAGGCAGGTTTGCACAACTGTCACAAGAATGGGCTTGGACACACACGCAGGCAGGTATAATATCACACAGAACAGGGAAGCCGTAATGCAGTTATGCAGGCATTTTTTCCCCAAGGCTACTCTATTCATCCAGGCTGACTAAGAGATTAGCCTTTTCTTTTTATGCTGATCATAAAATACAATAAAGAAAATGCTGAAAATACACTTCCATATTTCAACAAACAAAAATAAAAAGAACTCAGGGTGATCAGACAGAGAAGGCAGAGTTGCTGAATGCCTCCTTTGCTTCAGTCTTCACTGCTAAGGCCAGCCCTCAGGAATCCCAGACCCTGGGGACAAGACAGAAAATCTGGAGAAAGGAAGACTTTCCCTTGGTTGAGGAGGATCAGGTTAGAGATCATTTGGGCAAACCTGACAGCCACAAATCCATGGGCCCCGATGGGATGCACCCACGAGTGCTGAGGGAGCTGGCGGATGTTATCGCTAGGCCACTCTCCATCATCTTGGAAAGGTCAGGGAGATCAGGAGAGGTGCCTGAGGACTGGAAGAAAGCCAGCGTCACTCCAGTCTTCAAAAAGGGCAAGAAGGAAGAGCCAGGAAACTAAGGCCTGTCAGCCTCACCTCCATCCCTGGGGAGGTGATGGAACAGCTCATCCTGGAGGTCCTCACTAAGCGTGTGGAGGACAAGGTGGTGATGAGGAGTGGTCAACATGGATTCACCAAAGGGAAATCATGCTTGACCAATCTCATAGCCTTCTATGATGGGATGACTGGCTGGGTAGATGAAGGCAGAGCAGTGGATGTTATCTGCCTGGACTTCAGCAGGGCTTTGGACACTGTCTCCCATCACAGCCTCCTAGGCAAGCTCAGGAAGTGTGGGTTGGATGAGTGGACAGTGAGGTGGATTGAGAAGTGGCTGGATGGCCGAGCCCAGAGGGTTGTGGCCAGTGGCACAGAGTCTAGTTGGAGGCCTGTAGGTAGTGGTCCTAGGTCCAGTCTTGTTCAATGTATTCATCAATGACCTGGAGGAAGGGACAGAGTGCGCCCTCAGCAAGTTTGCTGATGATACTAAACTGGGGGGAGTGGCTGACACACCAGAAGGCTGTGCTGCCATTCAGAGGGACCTAGACAAGCTGGAGAGATGAACGGAGAGGAACCTCCTGAAGTTCAACAAAGGCAAGGGCAGGGTCCTGCACCTGGGGAGGAATAACCCCCTGCAGCAGTACAGGCTGGGGGTTGACCTGCTGGAAAGCAGCTCTGCAGAGAAGGACCTGGGAGTCCTGGTGGACACCAAGTTGACCAAGAGCCAGCAATGTGCCCTTGTGGCCTGGAAGGCCAGCGGTGTCCTGGGGTGCATTAGGCAGAGTGTTGCCAGCAGGTGGAGGGAGGTGATCCTGCCCCTCTCCTCAGCCCTGGGGAGGCCTCCCCTGGAGTACTGTGTCCAGTGCTGGGCTCCCCAGTACAAGAGAGACATGGCACTCCTGGAGAGAGTGCAGCGGAGGGCTACGAAGATGATGAGGGGACTGGAGCATCTGTCCTGTGAGGAAAGGCTGAGGGAGCTGGGCCTGTTCAGTCTGGAGAAGAGAAGACTGAGAAGGGGTCTGATCAATGTGTCCAAGTATGTGAAGGGAGGGTGTCAAGAGGATGGGGCCAGACTCTTGTCCGTGGTGCCCAGCAACAGGACCAGAGGCAGTGGGCACAAACTGAAGCACAGGAAGTTCCGTCTGAACCTGAGGAGAAACTTCTTGACTGTGAGGTTGACAGAGCACTGGCACAGGTTGCCCAGAGAGGTTGTGGAGTCTCCTTCTCTGGAGTTATCCAAAACCCGCCTGTGCAATGTGCTCTAGAAGACCTTGCTTGAGCAGGGGGGTGGGACTAAATGATCTCCAGAGGTCCCTTCCAACCTCAACCGTTCTGTGATTCTATGTGATTCTGTGATCGTCACAGGTGCTATTGGTTCCAAAGGTGCGTTAGAGACACTAAGTAGCACTAAAAGTGGTTGGACAGGTTTGAACATGACCATCCTAACATACATAAAGCCTTTTGTTCATATACTTCCACACTAAAAAAGTGATGCGCACTCAATAAAATATCTTTAGTCATGAACTAAAGAGTATATGAGTTTTGACAACACATCTACTCATGGAAGCCAAGAATATATGCAATATTTGCTGATAGCATCCACAGAAAAAACAGTTGAGAGAGAGCAAAACGAATAAGAGCTACTTGAGATAATCAAGTATGCAAGAGACATCACAGCAAATATTTGAAAATGCTGGAATTCAAGTGTAAGTACATACAGACCTACAGTAAAGATGGAAATTATTTTATGGAGAGATCAGAAGGAATTGTGATGCAATGGTATGAGATGACCTAAAGCTTCAAAGAGCAAGATGTCTAAACTGAGAACGCTAAACAAAAGCAGTTTAACACAGCTAGACAGTATGTTGACACAGGCCACAAATCAGGACACAGATATATTGTTGATGGAACAAGGGCAACACAATTGTGTGGCTGTTCCCCTTATCACATAACTCACAACACATATGCCCAACAACCAGTGCTACTACGCGGACCTGCATGCCTACCCTTAAATCTGTGCTTTGTATTCCTGATCAGCTCCTGGCTTATCCTAAATTAGGTCCTTTATCCCAAAGGATCTCACTTTAACAGCCAAACTCAAAAAGGTTTTCTGAAAAGGACTGACCAACAAGATAATGGCAATGTAGACTATAGGTTTATATAATGTTTGTCTTTATGCTTAGGGGTTTTAAGGCCTGGTTTCAACTCCCTATTATTTATAGATAATCACAACTCTGTAATGACCTAAACCATTCTGTCTGGCTATAAAGCTTCTATTTTACTTTCAAGCTGAACAGTCTGACCTCCTATTCTCTAGGTTAGACTGCTGCAGCTTATCCTACAGATATGTCCTGAATCTGTAAGAAATCCAAGGCAGACGTGGAACCAGAGGGCTGCATGTCCCCAGGAGTACACAACACTGATACATCACGAACTGCTGTAACTGCACTCTGCCTTCCTTTCTCATAAAACAAGTTCTTTGCAGTCTTTCTCAGGAATATTTCACTTTTTGTCTCGGCAGACAGCGTCCACCCCTTCTTCCTGAATCTAGCCATGCTACTTGTGCTTTCCTGATAGTGTCTTTTGCTTAAATCCACTCTTAGTTGCAAAATACTTCAATTAGATTTGATCATTCTCATGCTTGATATCATATCTGAAGGCACCTTCTCAGACATCTAAGTTCTAGTGCAATATGCCATACATTTCAAAACTGACTTTGTTATCACAGGATGTCACAAAGGAAAATACAAAAGCCAATCGATACTGAATTTTTCTTTTAATAAATAATGTTAACTATTGAGAAATTCTGTATTTAGACAGAAACTGGTTTTGTTGTGGGAAAATCATGAGGACGGTCATACTTCGCATTTTAAAACCTCCTTAATAGGCTTGTAAAATGAAAGACCAACTGTGTAGCTATTTCTTTGACCTCAGATTAAGCCAGTGTCTAAGATCAGGATGCCTCTAGCAAAATATTTTTTCCATTTGGCACAGCCATAGTTACTGTATCAGAATGCAGACAGTCTTCTCAGACGTTCTGAGCAGAACAAAGGACAGTCTTTTCTACCCCTACCCCTTCCCTACCCCTCCTCATGTATCTTATCCTATTCTTTTTTTTCTTTCTACAGCCACTGCTGAATTTACACCCTTGTCTTTTGGCCAGCAAGCTCAAGGCACACTGCCTAATGCCATTTTATGCATAGATCCAGACTTAGCAGTGAAAATGCAATGTCCCCATCCCCTTCCTCTAGCAGTATTACCCCCAAGTGAAACTGCCCTCTAACCACTTGCAGGTTTGCTCGTAGTTGTTACATGGTAGAGTAGATAATGCTAACAGTTCACTGCCCAGTCAAATAATACTAAGTTAGAATACCAGCTCAAAATATATTTACCAAAAGAAAAGTCCGCACTGTTCTTATTTTGTTAAGGTCAAGCAGAACTTTCTGTGCCTTCTCATGGTTACTGCAGTATTCATCATAGATACGGAATTTCTCTTTCTGCAGAAACAAAGAAATACCTTATTCTTGTCATTTTGATCTTTTTTAAATAAACAAAACATGGAATGCGCTTTTGAAGGCTGAATAACTGATAGAGTCTTCATTCTGGAAGGTCAGCTCCTCTTCCTTCATTTATTTTTGTAGGTCCAGCACTTTTTGTATTTTTTATTTCTTCTTTTAATTAGAATTATAAAGTTGAACAGTCTGGAAATATCACTTGAGGATTTGCTGAAAATTTTCAGAGGCTGGACTATCACAAAAATATAGGATGAAAAAACACAAAGAAAATGCACTAGTTCCATATTTGCAGACATCATTACCTGTTGTGCATGCACAAACACTTGTTTACAAATGTGATCCACACCTCTGCAGAGTCAAGAACTGTTGTCACTCCACTTCTGTAAGTCTTTTCCACTAATCATTAACAATTTTCTCCTCCGTAACAAATAAACATAGATTTAGCAAACAAATGCCACTCTAAGCACAGAGACCAATGAAACCTAGACCTTTTCTTAAGCCCAGGATGGAAAACAGACTAATCGGTCCTCACTTTGCAGAGGTTTGTAACAATGATATCCTTGTGCTCAAATAGGAAAAATAACGCTGCTACGAAATAACTGCTACAGGACATACAAACATACTGGAGGTGTAAGCAATAAAATATCTTCACAGTCAAGAGCCATAGAGGCCAACACAATTCTTTCCTAAATATTCATTTTTGTGTAGAATCAAAAGGGACCAAACCTAAGTCTACTATTATTGTCCCTGTCTCATACTTGTCTTTTCCTAGTTCCGCCAGCTCACATAGTGGCACCAGAAAGCATCCCCCATGCTCTACGACTCTCTATGTCAGTTTTGCCTGGCATCCACTTCTAAAGCATGTCACCCAGCAGGGACTTACACCGAAAGGAGCTTCGGTGAAAGACACAACCCTTGGCCCCAGCAGGTGCCATGGCCCCTGCCCATCCCAAGGCCACAGTTACACTGCTGTAGGACTCAGCATTCCCTTACCCGCCCCTGCATTTTTTTTTTGGCAATGACAATAAACAGGAAATGACCTTAAAGTACCCTAAATTATGCAATCGAGACACAATTTGTCCTCATGACTTTATAACTCGCCACCATGTCACTAATTAATAAAAACAGTCAAAAAGTAAAAACAGTGAAATATAAGGCTTGAATAAAAGATAGCATACATAATGAAGAAAGCAAGTTCCCACTTCATGCTGCGCATTAGGTTCTGGTTGCAAGCATTCCTCCACCAGAGACAGGAAATTTTTGTGAACTGCAAGGATATCTTCGATATTTGAAAACAACATCTGTAAAAGAATAAAGCATACATAAATAAAACAATAGATACAAGAGAAAAGAAGTAAACAATTAGAACACTAACCTTAACTGTCTCTTCTGTGACATTTTTATCCACTTTGGCTGTCGCACACTGGATCATTCGGTGAAGGAAAGCCTGCACAAGACGAGTAAACAAGGAAACAGTTATTTCAGGAGGATTAGAACAGCTTTTGGCACTTTATGCTTGTAATTTGCTTCCCAACTTTCTTACTCGTTGAATATAGAAGCTTGTTAAAATATTATTCTGAATCTCAGACAAATATTTTACTTATAAAGCATCTACTAGCTCTGTTATCCTAAAATGATATAAAATCCTGTCTACACAGAGTGTGAAAAGAGCTAAACGGTGCAATATTAATAGAACTCAAAAACTGAACATTCTCTGAAGGACAATTTCAACCCTGCACTCATATTACAATCAGGCAAGAGTAAAATGAGTCTTCTTCAAAATCTAGCTCTAGCACTTTGAAATTTCCTACAAGAAAAGCAGAAATGAGCCCTTAATTTCTGAATCAAAACTAGTCTTGAGATACTAATAAGAAGTGCAACATTTACTAGAGCAACCACAGGCAAGATTTCTGATGTATTAACAATCAAATCTACTGTAAAGTAAATTGGCTTAAAGAACTGTCAGCTGCACCTGGTTTTGCTTAATGAAAATGTTCAGTCTCCATCCCCAACAATCCCATCTTTGGGATCAAATCAGAAATTAGTAATACCATTAATGAAATACCAAAGCAGTACATTTGCTTATATTTCACTTTTAAGAACTGGAAATAACAAGAAGAAGATATATACAGTAAGAGTGATTTCCAAATGAAATAAATCACATTTCACATAACAAGGTTATCATTAATTTTTACAAATTTATTTCTTTACAAATGACTAGGGTACATTCTGAAAATATCTACATACTGAAGACTAAAATCTTACATCGCTAATTCTTAACATGGACATGCATATTCTTTAGCCATCAAAACCTGGCAGCACAGTTGCACAAACGTCATTTATTTCATAACCATTTAGCTCCAAGTCATTGTGTATTGTATATAGTACACAAACTCATCTAAATTCTGGTGTGGTGCAAAATCCACAAAAGAGGCAATAAATAACCCCTGTTTGGAAGGATAGCACTCACAGCATCCCTTTTTTCTCTCTGCTAGGACTTAAACATTTTCATTCTCAAGCAGTGTTCTTTTCACTGCTGAAAAGGACTACGCAACTAGGAACATTTTTTGTGTGTGCATGCGACTGAAGAGACAAATCTAGTTATACAAGACATAAACAGAATTAGGTTTGGAATATTGCCAGAATGTTGAAACGTTTCACATCATTTTCTACAGTCTTTAAAAATCTTTTTTTCCCTGACTACTTGCGCTTTCCTCCTAATTTTTTATTGATGTTAAAAAAAATCCATTAATTCATTTATAGCAGTTAATTGAAGGTAGACTTTGGCCCTTTATTCCCTTCCTCACCATGAAGATCCACACGGGGCAAATGCATATTTTTGTGTGGGTCAGCTATATACTGCATAGCCAATCCCATGTAGAGTGAAAGCCTATTTAGCTGTGTGACTCTCAATTTTTGTTTTGAGACACTATTTTCACTAAACCACCTGACACCATTAGATACATTTTAGAACTGAAAGTTGGCAAAAAATGACATGAAAATGTGTTTTCTAAAATGCATGTCTGTTGCTACTATCTCTCATCTTTCTCTGTTCATGTTATTTCCCCACAGAACAAACACACTGCTCATCAGTGTTTATGTTTTCCCAGAATATCATCATTTCCTGTAATGCTGAAGGAAGGTGAGTATTCAGCTGGCTGAATGCAAAACTGAGAAAATTATCTGGGAGCTGAGACATTAGTTATTCTTGACTGATTCAAGATACTAGCCAAGAGTCATATGGTCAAAGAGCATATATCAACTGCAATAAACAGATTCCCATTCATCCAAACAACACTGCCCCAGATCTCACGTCTGCAGAGGTTATCGGAAACTGAACCTAGTCAAATTCAACTTCTCTCAGAACTCAGACACAGGCCACTAGTTAAGGTAGGGAGGCTTAAGATGACTTCAGCCCCTTTCAGCAACTTAGTGTCAGCTTATATGATATGTTGCTGTAGTCATACAAAAGAGGTAGCCATGAAGTCAGTTTTTAGTACAGATTTTCCAGCTCTTGTCTAACTTCATCAAGTCCATATAAGCTATTCGTGCAAGGTGACCTTTTGTTTACTTTTTTTTTTTTTTGCTTTCCAATAGCACCCACCTGCCCCACACATACACCTATCTCCCAAAGAAAAGGAGAAAAAGATGAGGAAAAAAGATGACCAGTAGTCAAGTCAGCCACATCAAAACTGCAGAGAACTAAGAGAGAACAGGCTAAGAGGAGGCCTAAAATACAGAGGCTAAAAAGAGAACCACTATAGTGGTACAAGACATCAGAAATAAGTAGAGACCAGACACTGGTAGGTCCACATCAGTGTACATTTTCTTCCCAAAAATATCATAACACTGTGTCCCACAAGGTAATGGATGAGACTATTTGAATCTTCCAGAAAACTTACATGAATTACTACAAAACCACATGTATCACTAAGTAATTTAGAATAATCTCACTTTTTCTAGAAGCGTGGTGAGACAGAATTTGAGGGGGCACGTAGGGATGGGGATCTCTCCCCCCATCCCTCACCACCAAGACCCACCCTTGGCAGTCTTCACCCCGTGTGTGGTGAGCAGTGCAAAGTACTGCCGAAAGCACTGGATTTTCCCCATGTTTCTGTGATGCCTAAAGCCCTACTACTGCACAACTCCCTTATCAACTCCTTTTCTGAAAGCCAGAGACACCACTGACTCCTTACACAACATGCCCTTACACGACACCTCTGCTCTGGGCCTTTGGGAGGGAGAATGGATGGCAGTGGCAGTAATCAGACAGGAGGGTGGAGAAGGCGTACACGCGTAACAGGGGTGGACACCACGACTATCACTAATAGCTTTGCTATCATAATCTGATACTGGCAGCATGGTGTTAGTCTATCACTTCTCACTACTGATGAAATACCAGAAGCGGCCTTGTTTAACGTAACATCTTCCCTAGTGCTCTCTCTACCAGAATATGATTTGCAAGGGCTCTGAAGCATAGCTGTTGTGAAGGAAGAATTCCTAAAAGACAGCCATTTTAGCCCATCAGATGCCAGGTGTGTTTTCAGCCTTCTGGTTTAGATCAGCCATCAGAGGAGGAACAAGCTAATACCTTGCTCTATCCAATGCAAGAGAGCTTATTGCCCTTTCCAATAGCCTTACAACCACAGGGTTGAAACTGCTCAATGAAGTTAATGAAGAACTGAGCGAGTATTTCATGCCACGCTGAAATGTAATTCTAAATTAGGAACAATTTCAGCTCCTAAACAAGAGACAGTTGAGTCAGTAATTGCTTTTGTTATAGCGATAGATAACCTTAATCCAGTACTGTGACTGTGGAAAATAAACATCTCTGAACTTGTATGAACATATTGGAGGTCTGAGGGACAGCTGACTATTCAAAGGACTGCAGAACATCAACTGAAGACAGCTAAGAACTGTTCTTCAAAATCAGTGAGCAAAGACAATGCAGGCCTTCTGCAGAAACAACTTTAAGGAGGAACGTCACTGTAGACATGAAAATGAACAAGGATGCCCAGAATTTATTAAGAAGTTGACAGCTGCAGGGCTAACAGGAAAAGAAAGTTTATAGAAGCTTTTCAAGATACACTACACACAGCATTAATAATTATAGGAAAAAAAACTGTAAAAAAATAAAAGAAAAGTAAACTAGAGATCTCAGGGAATTTATGATCCACTAAAGAACTGGACACAAAAAAAGTCAGAAACTTCTGTGAAATTGCACTCAGTGTTTTCTAAAGGTTTTACCATAAGTCAAAGTCTGCTGCTCAAAGTTCAGACTCATTATTGAGCACCAGACTATATGAAGGAGCAAAAGCACTACAAATTGCAATAACACAGCTAAATAGCTCCTGGACTGAGCAAACAACTCTAACAAACAGCTTGCATCGTTTAATGATTCCCATGCTCATTTAAAAAAAGATCAACTCAAACTTACTAAAATTTCATTTATCATGCACACATGTCAGTAAACCATGACTGATCTTTATTACCCAGAGAATACTACATATCTTGCTGAGGTTACTTCTCAAGATCCATCAGCCTTATCATAGTTCTTGCCACAGCAGCAAGCACGTGGAGAGTCATGCCTACCTTTGTGAATTCCAGGATTCCAGAAGAAGTCATCCAGATAGTGACCCTTAGCTGCCCTAAAAGTTTTCACAATGATTCCCGTGTTTCTCTTAAATTACCTTCAGTCCCCAGTTTTATCAAGGAACAGTAGAATAGAATATTTTAAACACAAAAAGCATTTTCTAAGTTTTCATCTTGTGTTACTAGCATTCCGGTCAAATTGCTATAGTATATGGATCCATCCTTGCAGCAGTGCAAATGGAGATCTCCTACCCCAATAGGTCTCCCTGCCAAACAGACATTTGCTGATTTCCTGAATTCAGAGTTCAAAAAGGTATCTCCATGAAACTTCCCAGAGGAACAACTTTGCTGAGCACCAGAAGGAGAATTCTAAATTTAAAAGATTAGACCAAGAGAAAGAGAAAGAGGGGCTTGTTCCTTGCTACTGCAAGTACTAATTTAAAGAATTAAAAAAAAAAAAAATCCAAGTCTGTTCATTATATTGACTAAACAGTAACGTGTTTGCCTGCCTGTCAACCTGCTGCCATTTTGTGAGACTACGTGTGTTACACAGAGAACATGCCCTTTTATGGGGATTTTATTTCTGGTCTTATCAAATCAGATCTTTTTTTGTCCTAGTTGCTCTGTGCATTGTTCAGAAAAGAAAAACACCACTACAGTTAGTGCAAGAAGCTGCCAACAGCACAAATGATTTTTTCTGACATCTGGAATGAAATCAGGAAAAACAAAGAAAGTCTGCTTAAGAAGATTCTCAGGTCATGAAGAGTTTTCACCTCTTTGAAATATAAGAAATAAATAAAGCTCTGAAATTATGTCAGAGCACCTGGATCATAAAATACATACCTATTTTGTTAAGAGCAATCTTCCTTCACGAACCAACAAACAAATATTCATTTTCTCATGGAAGAAGAATTAAAGAAAAAGTCACTTAATTTTTCTCTCAGATCTCTTTTAACATTTAACAACTCTAATATTTATGATGCTAGAAAAACCAAGATAGACTGCAAATATATATATATATCTTTAATAGGTCATTTCCTGTGTATTTTCACTTTGTGAAAATTCAGTTTAGCTGAAGTGCCCAATCTATCACACTGAAGCCTGTTGAATAAAGTTTAAAAGACGTTTTGAATTTTGAAACGGAACAAAATCTAATTTTCCACATTGTCAAAGACAAAACCCTAAAAAAACCCACAACACAAGGAAAAAAGAAAATGTTCATATGTTACAATTTATACAAATAAGTCTATGCTAACAGGCTTCTCATCAGAAGAAATATAGAGCTAAAATATTTATGTTTTTTTCTTTTCTCTTTACACTCTTAATGCATCTATAGGCATGCTATGTGGTAGAAAACAGTTTGCACTTTCCACAATATCCAAAATGATACTAGCAACAACATGGGGAAATACTTGGGGAAAAAACTGCTCAAGATGATAGCAGACTAGCCAAAAACATTTTCTTACTACGGCCAATTCAATTCACAAACATCAAGTTAGTATTTTGCCCATCAACCTGAATTTCTGAACAGCATAATTAATGCATGTCAGATTCCAGGCCCCAAAAGAACACGCGCTGTTTTTGCTGAAGCACTTTTATTTGTTTTTGCCACAAAAAAACAATTCCAATAGAGAAGAATCCAGCAGCAACAGCAGCTGCGGGAAGCACTGCTTGTGTTTCCCCTCCTCTTCCCATTAACCTGTGCCAGGAGCAGCAGCAATAGCTAATCAGGCTGGCTTCTGACACCAAACAAAAAGACTCTTCTTCGTTCTCCAGCAATTCACCAGCTGAGGCACCACCTGTTTCTCCTAACTTGCCTGCAGTACTGATGAATTGCAAGCAACATGCAGCATATGAGCCAAGGTCAGATATATTGTTTCTCCCTACTGTACCTAGAGCCACTTTCAAAGCTGGCTTCAGAACCCGCCCTCTATAGGGACAGGGGAATAGATGCACCACCTCTGGAATACTTTTCATTCCAGCGCTAGTTTCCTTTCCATTCACCACTGACCAAACTATTCCCTTCTCCATTCAAACATCCTAACAGAGCATCTGTGCGTCTGAAAGAGTAGCCCTGACTTGTTTTCTTGAAGTAAACATGAACTCTTAGAAGATGAGGTAAACACGCACATGAAAGGTGGTCGCACTAAAGAAACACGGACCTTCAATCCAGTTTATACATGATGAAGATGCTGCCATATTTCATGGCAATCATCACAATTCTCTCTTTCCTTTATAATTTTTGATTTTCTGCTGAAGTTCTCTGTCATATCAGAAACTTTTTTCCAAGAATAATAAAACCTTTCTCTCATCCTGCCCTGCATCTCACTCACCTCTTCTGCGTTTGCCTAGTCACTGACAGCACTTTTAAACTTCTTTCCCCTGCACTTCTTTTTCATCTTTTCATGCCCACTGAGATTCCTAACTCACAGTCTGCTCCTCCTTTGAAATTCAGGTTCTCTAAATTAGTCTCCCCCACATTTAAAACCTTCTCTCTAAGCTATGACTGTGTTCTCAGTTTTGATTCCTCTCCTTCCTTTCAGCTCTACAGCAGATTCTGAGGGCAAGAGATTCAGAGTCCATGTCAAGTTTCCCTCAGCCATGCTATGCTGGAAGTCAGACAGTCTCCACCCTCTTCCTTGTACTGAAACCACTGCATAAAAGATTTAGTACCACCTTTTCCTTGCCCAAATCAGAAAGCATTTGTTCCCTTTTCTCCCCAGATGTCAAGAAATACTGTCTCACCCATATCTAATATCTTAATCTTGGGAACTTGGTTTTCTGAGGGGTAGGTATTTTCTTAGTGTGAAATATAAGTTTTGTTGACAAATAATGATGGAATTATTCACATGCTTGAAGTTAACAAAACGCCTAAGTGAACTGCCAAGTTAGAGTCTGGACGTCAGGCTGGCTCACACATGCTGTAATAACCTGAAGCCATGTGCAAAAAGTTGCTAGAAGATAATCTAAAATTTTTCTTGACTAAAATATGCCTTAAGTAGAACTTTTAGAGAAGAAACCATATACTAGCTCAAGTGATGAACACCCATCTGTAACAGCCAGCGACTGGAGCATCTCTCATACAAGGAAAGGCTGAGAGAGCTGGGACTGTTCAGCCTGCAGAAGAGAAGACTGAGAGTGGATCTGGTCAAGGTGTATAAATATCTAAAGGGAGGGTGTTAAGCGGATGGGGTCAGACTCTTCTCGGTGTGCCCAGTGACAGGACGAGATGCAACGGACACAAAGGGAAACATAGGAAGCTCTGTCTGAACGTAAGGAAAAACTTTTTTACTGTGGGGGTGACTGAGCGCTGGCACAGGTTGCCCAGAGAGGTTGTAGAGTCTCCTTCCTGGCAGATATTCAAAAGGCATCTGGGCACAATCCCGAGCAACGTGCTCTAGGTGACCTTGCTTGAGCAGGGAGGGTTGGACTATATGATCTCCAGGAATCCCTTCCAACCTCAACCATTCTGTGATTCTGTGATGAGCAGCAGGCAGTCTGTTTAATGTTTTCAGCAAATATTTTCCATATTTATGCAACATGGTTTAATGATGGTAGTCAGGCCTTTTCAATTCCATGAAAAATGCAAACAAGTTAGATTCCAGTCTCAGCATCACCAAGGGAAATTTTTTGGAAGGGTACCGGGAAGAAGATGGATTTACCTGTGCCATGTGAAATTTAGAATACATTGTTGGTATTGCAACAGATAAACACACCAGATGAACAACCATATGAATAAAGACTTCACAAATTGGTCCTGTAATTCAAATGGAACCGTACGAAGCAGTACTTAAGAGGACACAGTAATACAGAGATTGCGGTCTATTAAAAAAAAAGATTTAAAAAAAAAGCACATTTTCAGCATATGTTTGCAAATAAATATGAATAAGATTAATCTTTATTGTATTTTGAAGTTTTCTCAAGTAAGAAAAAGGTATTCTGGACTGAAAAATATTCACATGTATTTGGAATTCCCTCTGATAATATATCATATGGTCCTGTTGGTATATTGTACCATCAGAATAATAATCTTTTAATCGTACAACTGATCTTGTATTACTCAAGTGGGATTGTAAAAGAAATGATGTCTATAAAGTTCACCTCTCATAACAGTTAGCAGTTTCCTGAATTTACAGAACACTAGGTCTTTACTAGTAAATCTATCTCAGTGAATTCAGCTGTGTTCCTTACCAGCAAATCAAAACAAAAACTAGATACCTCAAAGAAATGTTAGGTCTCAAGATAACAACACACTACTATTAAATTGCAATCATAATTAAAAAAGAAACCACAAACAATTTTTTTGAATTTGGAATTTTGACCTAATTTTTGCTTTGATGACTCTTTTAAACAATTTCTTTAGTAGGAGACAATCGGTTTGGAAGAATTCACCATCTCAGAAACATTTTGGATAGAAGTCATAAATTCTACATATAAATTTTCTTTTCAACTTAAAGCAACTCATGAGTTTCAAAAAGCATTAAATGGTCAAGATAAGAAAAATCCATTTGTCTCAAACATCCCCTTTGCAGGAATGTTTTCATTTGCTTTCTGAACCAATCTGAGATGTAATGGAAATCTTGAAAACACTAGAAGAAAAGAAAGCCATTTTCTGCTAATTTTCTCACTTCTTTACTTTTCCAAAGCTCACAGGGATGTTTGAAAACAAGTTTGAGTCTTTTCTGAATCAGAAATAACCACCAGAATTAAGATAGGCATAATCTTTATCACCATTTAGGAGAAGGAAAACTGAAATAACACATCTTCACTTTCAGAAACTTTTAGGGATTTAAAGCTTAATGTTGACATCATCTGAATCAGCAAAAAAAGCGGATTCAGCACCAATGTAAATGAACCACGAAGTTCCTTGCAATTATGGCAAACAGCTAATAAAAAGCAAACTCTTTGCCTATAAAATGAGAAAGCCTGAAATCACTGACAGGCAATCAAAATGGAAGCCCACTGTATGCTTTTTACAGGCTCAGTTTTCAAAACATAACTCTACTGTAACACTTTTTTTTCTAATATTAGATTGCACAGGCTTTAACTTTTAGCTGATTTTATGTTTAATGTGGGTAGATGCTAATTAGGAATTTGTGAGGGAATTTTACAATTTTTATTGCAAAAGCTGTATAAATAAAGTATACTTCTCAAACAATAGTCAGTGCCAATTCTGGCTGCCATTTGTATATGCACTTATGCCAAGAAAAATGTGAGGCAGAGAGGAGTATGAAACAGTAGTTTTCTAGTTTTCTATCCCTATCCCAAATCCAGTTCTCTACAAAACCTACAAAACAGGGAAACTGTTTAGTTTGTAGAAGGAGTACCTTCCTGACCACAAATGAAAAGCAGGGACATCCCATTTAAGCTCTTCTATCATTTTCTAACCAGTCTAACCAATGCCTTTTCTAAGCAGCTCCAAATCAGCACACTTATCCCTGCATAAAGGAATCCACCTGTGTTGGGATACCTACCTCTAATTCCTATCGCTTGTCCTTTAGATACATGCTGTCATGGTCATGTGGTACAAAGTTAACAGGATCATATGCAGCAATGAAACACTCATGCAATAATTATGTGCCATATTTCGAAGTCTTAATAAGATTACTTTTGAAAAACTTCCTGACAATGGTGTCTCAGGTATATATACTCTCGCTTCTCCTCTAAGTATACCAAACTGAGAAGCTGAGAATTTCTGAAGCTCAGAAAAAACCCTCTCCTACCTCCCTTTAATTAGTGTAAAATCTGGAACTATATACCCCACACTTTGTACATTCTGACACCTGAACTTTCTTAAGATCAATTTTCCTTCCATATAGACTTGCAGAACAGTAGTTTTTGATGCAAAAGTTCCTGAGGGTGTGTCTGAATTCAGGTAGATAAACAAAGCAGATATCCTACACACCTGCCCTGCTGAAATGATGGGGTTTTGCACTTTTAATACTTCTATTTCTTCCTTGTGGAAAATTGTGAAGTTTTTAAAACTTCAGTGGAAAACTGGATCTTTTTGACAAAAGAAATCAAACCCAGGCAGTTGGATGTGTTCGTAAATAGGACAGTAAGGAATTTCATCTATAATGTATTTTTCTAACCACCAATAAATTTAGTTTTAATACCTGTGACAGTGGTAGGTATTAAAAAAAATCAGAAACAGACATGCTGTTATGCAAACAAACAATTTATGGATAGAATAACACTGAATCTTGCTGTATAATCAGGCCGTAGAAAATCTCATGGTCACATAGAGAAGTACAGTCCTACTGCATACGTGTAAAAAACAACTTCAAATCTTTAATATTTGTTTAAACTTAAAACTCCTACTATTACTCTTAAACATGTGGAATGTTAAATAGAATGTAACGCTATGACTCAAATGCAAGCACAAAAAAAAAATCAGGAACTATCTAGTCTACAGAACCCAAGTTGCATTAACAGTTATGAAAAGCACTTCATACAGCACTTGCCTCTTACACCCTTTTTGTCAGAGGATGGCAATGAAACCAAATGAAAGGAATTTTGAACCAAAATGGAATCTTCTTGTGAACTAGTAAATGAACTCTTCCCAGGCCCTCACAAAAGAATGAATTTATCCATATGTGGTAATCAAACCTGCTTTAAAAAGTATTTCCTTAGGTAACTACTTGAGGCAGGAAGGTTTGAAAAAAATAGGTTCAAGGCTGAACAACATACCTTTGTTACTAAAAGTCTGAAAAACTCTTGTTTCTCTTCTTGGAACAGGTTGCATAATTTTCACCTTTTCCTTGGGAAATGATCAAGACTAGATAGGTTGAACCAACTAACAAGTCTATTTTGAAAGATGTACATTGGCTGCAACAGTAAACTGAGGTTTAGATTGCTAATGCTGTCACAGTATTAGCTCTCAGATTTGCAGGGGCAGATCCCCAGCACTCCTACTTTAGGATCCCACAGGAATCTGACATTCAATTAAATTACAGGAATCCATCCTGCTGCTAGATCTTACTGCAACACTAAAGGATTAAATTACAAATCAGTCTTGATTCCCCACCTAATATATTCTAATGACAAGAAATGGGCTTAAAAATCAGCTTAAAAATTAAAAGTAGTTTTACTAAAATATATTTATTTATTGAAAAAATAAGTATTTGAGAAACATTGTGGTGGTATGCTGTTGATTTATGCATACTTATGTGTTTTGGAACTTCAAACTCCCATTTCTGAATAAATATTTAAGTGTTTAAAAAAATGTTCCTTGTATCATCCATGGAACAAAGCGTGATTAATTATAGCAATGCAAGTCATGCAGACTGGCTTGAAAAACAAATTTTTGACTTCATACCAGGACTAAACTATAGAGAAAATCCGTAAATGAGAAAAGCATTGGCTTCTGAAGATTAGATGCTAATGATAGTTGTCTTAACTCCATTCCAAAAAGAATATAACCATACCAAGGTTTAAGTTACTTTTACTGACACATAGCTTTGTATAAAGGAAAGATTTTTACATGCCCCTACTGCCTGTCATGAACTGGCTTTGTGAATTTTCAGCTGCTTACGTGGTTATGAGCCAATTTTCATGGAAATGGTGTCACTAACAGTAGGCTTTTTTTGGCTAATATTTGATTCATGAGATGACCGACAACTGTGAAAATGCAGAGGATATTCCATCTTTTATTTCTTTACTGACTTGATAACTATCCAAAATGATTACTTTTAATAACTTTTTTTTTTTAGCTCTCTGACTTTTTTTTTTATGCTGGCATCTAAACAGCTGCTGACCATTCATTATATCACAGGATATTTACATGTTAAACTCAGTTTACACCCATTACAAAGGTTTCATTTCTTGAAGAGTACAATGATCACAAAGGATACGATTTACAAAAGTAAAAGGAGGCTATTTACATCCAGAATATAGTAGCAGGAATGAAGCCACACTGTTTGAATCTGTCCACACTAGCTGGACTGCCTTACTGCCAAATAAACTAATTATTTTCAAGAAATAGGGGCCTGGATTCTAGATGCATTCTGGATTCTGCATCCTGCATTCTAGATGCATTCTGCATTCTGGAGTAATGCCCTCCCCTCTCACAGACTTCCTTTTCTCACTGGCCCTTTCCTTTCTCCTTTCCATATTCATGCACAGCCCCTCTCGTTTGCAGGTCTTATGCGGATCTACGATCTGTCTTGAGCTTTGAAGAATTCCCAGAATAACTGCAGAGTTTCACTGAAACTTCTGTGAAGCATGTGTTTTTCAGGAACACATAAAAATTGCATGACTTGTTTTGTTCTTCTCATTAATTTTTATAAGGGAACAGATGACAAAAATCTGATCACAGTTCTATTTTAGCTGCTGCCTTGGCGAGATTTTTTGTTTGAATGTTAGGACATTATGCACACAGAGGTCATAATTACCTTTTCCTAAAATGTAGCACAATTCTTTAGGATATAATTGAAAGCTTTAAAATATCCTTCACTTGAAGTAGAAAGGATTGGGGGATATCTTAAATTTATATTATATATGTAAAAAATAGCATCTGAACAACTACCACCCCCAAAGAGTCCACAGGGACAGCTCGTAAAAGTGCTACTTAACAGAAAAAAAAAAAAAGAGATATTCAACTTTCCCCATGTTAAGCAAATCACCCCTCTCCCCAGGCAACCTGTACCATAACTGCAGGCAAGTACAAGCAGAGCATATTGGTGGCAACTGCCATCTGTACATACTCGACTGGAGTTTGACAGTGCTGAATACCAAGCATTTACCAAGATACACCACTGCTTACCAAGACACTTACATTGATTACACAAATAAACTGAAGCCTTACAGAGCCTTCCAATGTAAGGTCACCCAGGAAATGGGACACTTTGGGGGGATTTTATCTGCTTCATGAAACGGCTGTGAACCAATGACTGAGATGGAAGGAACTTTTTGTTTCTATTCTCTGAAGAATTTTCTAAATCATCCCAAACCAAAGGCAGCCAAACAGCAGACTTCTAGGAACAACACAAGGCAATAATGGGGTTAGTGGGATCAGGAATTCAAGAAGCCAGAAATAAACACTGTTTTCTAGCATCTTCAGTAGTTTGGAATACTGCATTCCTTCCCCTGGGTGAGAAAATGATGTCACTACAAGTTTTCCTCCTGTCCATAAAAGACCACTGCAGATTGCTTCACCTGGATCTAAAGGTATGAACTTATAGCCAGTCAGCCATGTCCAGTCCTATCAACTGAGCAAGACAAGCCACTGTGACCATACATAGATTTGTGATGCATCACTCTTCATGTCTTGATTAGTGCAAGGTCCTGCTCCTACACTACAAAGCCCAATCTTCCCCTTTTAAACCACAGAATACAGCTCTCTCAATCTATATGTGACATGGCACTGCATGAACATATTGGTTCATGGAGATATCTTCCAAATACAGGCAGGGCAGCTTTAGCAGCAGTATTATAGCTAGGGAACAGCTTTAGGAGCAGGGCTGAAACCAAGATCCAGTCTAACAGACTTCAGGTCTGCACATGATCCTCTTCACCTTTCTTTGTCCCCTAGAACCTCTCCACAGAAAGGACCAGCACCAGTGAAGCAAGGTATTCGCTGCTAATGCCATTCTAGATGTGCAGTATTTGCAATTCTACCAGAAGAGAAGGGGGAAAAAGAAACAAAACTTCTGGAAAGACAGGTTCACTTTAAATTAGGGAGCACAAACAGAGGAAGAATTAATACCTCACACACAAGTGAAGCAGGCATTATGTTACACAGCCGGAAATCCTGTCAGGAGGAAGCTAAAAGAAAAGTAGATTGCTTCATCTTTCGGGCGTAATCTTTTTTCCCAAAACTGCCTGTTAAAAATTAACTAATTGCTAGACTTTAATTTTTGCAGTTGCATGTGACAGAAACTGGGGTAAGTATCGAGGTAAGGTTACCAAATCCACAGACTCAGAAACTTTCCACTGGCTTTTTTTTTTTTTTTTTTTTTAAGAGCTGGAATTTCATTTTAAAATATTTTTCTAGCCTCTTCTGCTGTGAAGACTGCAGCGCAATGATTTATAGAATGGATGCTATCTCTACAGACAAACAAAAACATCATTCCCAAGAGATCTGACCTTCACCTTTCATCTTAAAATAGTACGGCCAATTACGTAGCAACAACAGCCCACATCCTTAAAATATTTATAGCTGAATTTTGGCATTAAGGGCTAGTCAAGTTTGCTAGGGACTTAAAACTAGCTAGAAAAATACACAACTAAAACACAAACAATTATATTTGTCAAAAAAGAAATTCCAGCAGCTAACTAAATGGTAATTCAGTAGTAATGACTGTTGAATTTATTGTTCTTGTTAAAAAGTGGAGCTCCAAAATGCATGAACATGAATGAATATGTAACTTGAGCAGAATACTACAAGCTTCCGGTGAGTATATCATCCCGTTTGCTGACCGTATTTGGCTTGTTGGGTTTTGAGTCCATGTTCCTGTTCTTTCTGCTCATATCCTCACAACAGGACAAGCATTGAAGTTCCTGTACACCGAACAGACTTACACAGCCTGTATACTTTCCCATACCAAAGAAGTTGCACAGGACATTTTTAGGGTAGAAACAGCTCCACATCCTCCCTGAAGTCTGAGCTAAAAAGCAGAACTGTGATTCGTTGGTCTAGAGAAGGGCAGGGGAAAAAAGCACCTATATGGAAAATATCCTAAATATACTGGACATTCACTGACCAAATTCAGAGCAAATATCTAGGTAACAGAGTATTCATCCGTTCCTTTGGTATTTAAAGAGAAAACCACCACAGGCTCAACAAATAAAGAGATTCAACGTTTAGAATTAGGCCTCTATTTGATGGATATTGAATTATGTTTTAATCCTACTTTTAACATTTTTTATGGAATTTCCTTTTCCGTTAATACAGTACTTCTCCAGAATTACACCATCAACAGATCAACAAATCACGTGCAGAAGAAAATCACAAATCCAGCACACAGACTCAGCCCTAGTACTGCCACTATTATTTTAACTCATTCTGCCACAACAGCAAGGACATCTCTTCGATGATCAATACAGGATGCTGCTCACTAAATAACAGATATTTTCCTATCTTTTAAATGTTTCTCTGCTATTCTGCTTTAAGTTTGGGAAAATGGGATTAACTCTACCACACAAGGGGCAGGGAAAAATGTAAATCCCTATCGCAAATTCTGTAAGCCCTCTCTCAAGGATCAACCCTAAAGCAACAACTTGTAAAATGTAACAGTCATCACAGAAAACTGAACTCCCTTCTAACAGGATAATCAGCTGAATAACATGAGTTCATATGCTATAATGAGAGAACTCACAAAGTCATTTCATATCAGAGAACATTTTCTTCTCTCTTTCATAGTCTCTGTCATTTTCTGCAAAGCACAAATAAGCACACATCACATTTTATACTTTAAAGAAGCCTAGCATCCAGGACTAAGACAACTCAGCAGAAATAAGATTTCAAGCCAGCTCAATAACATGACAAATATCTGTACACTTTCCTCCCACAGTCCTGAGCAGACTGGCATATTGGTCATACTTCACAGAAAAGTGAAGAGAAATTTAACATCTCTTATAACAGAAATCCCTTCTAGAGATGCCTCCATTTGGCATTAAGGACAATCTTGCAAGGCTGTAGCGCACAGAGCTGTCATGTAAGACAGTGGAAATTTCCAGATCTACTATAATGCCATCCTGAGAGTTGAAGTGAGTTCACAGACACAGAATTCCTCCTGGAAGCGTCACAAGGCTTGTCTCATTTTCTGAAGGGATGGGTGACATCCAGATATTGTTTTTCAACCATCCTTTTAGTCGGCAAGTACACTTCTTTTTTGTTGTCATCCAAAGAAATGGACCAAAGGGAAAGAGCTGAATTTCCTGCCTACTGTGAAAAATCAAGAGTTCACCTAAGGAACAAAGGAGGGTGGAGGCCCCAGCACAGCAATGTCCCTCTGGAACGGGGGTAAGTGTTCAGAAATAGGCAAGACTTACAATTTACTGACTTAGAGCAGAGCAGATCACTGTCTAATCTTAACGGACAAGTGAAAAAAAGAAGGCTCAATGTGCAGAAAGGGTGGAGCCAAACTGAATCTGAACCCACAGTAAAGGCAGAGCTGCTCTTACATGAGCTCCCTGCAGAAACTCACATTGCCAGGCAAATGCACAGAGGATTTAATGGATGATGTAATTTTCCTGGCCATGTGATCTTAGCTAGCAGGTTGCACTGTATGTTTTCAGCCAAAAAAGCAGCTAAGACATCAACCTTTTTTCAAGGACTAAAACAGGAAAAGCAACAGAGAATTTTAGCAGTTAGATTTAGAGCAGTTAGAGAAGCCCAGAGATGGCACACGCGCTGTCATACACAGCAGGTATGTAGACAGGTGACAGTGATTAGTCTTGCTTTATAAAAAAGTGTCTACCTTTGTGACTACTTATGTTCAAGAAAACAGGTCTAGTACTCATTCTGTAAATACTCAACTTTACGCCATAATACTCCATACTTTTATTTTCTCTTCCAAAGTGGGACACTGATTTGCAAAGGTCTCATAACATGCTTCCATTCAGCAAGTCTTTAGAATTCCCCTAACTCTACGTAAAATGTAAACACTTCCTAATCAATCAGTCCGAATGAGCTTTCGAAAGAAGCAAACAGGAGAGAGGCGGGCAGAAGCCAAGGCTGATACATAAAAAACTTCTGTTATGTACTCTGAAATACCCAAATTTGTCGAGTAACCATTTGCTGGCCAAGCCACCTTATATGCCCGCTGGACTGTTACATTAAACAGATTAAATGCACTCTCACTTGAGCAGGCCTTACGGTTGCAACCAGTCAGGATATGATTAAAATGAAAGAGCAATTGAGGGGAAATTCTGTTCTGGGTTCTTATTTTCTGATTTTGTAGTGTTGTTGACATTGCAGATACCACATCCACTCCCTTGTTTGGCTTTCCTTACGAATAACGTATTCTACCTGAATGGTTTAGTACTGTTCCTGTAGGACTCATGCCACGAGATGAACCTCACAGAAAAATAACTGAATTCAGACATATATTTTCCCTAAATACGTCACATTATCATTACCACTAAGTACACTACCTGTATGATGTTAAATACAGCTATTCTAAGCAAAAAATAAAATAAAATACCAGTGCTGAATTTTGTCAGGTTATTATTCCCTATAGCATTTTATCACACATGGTCGGAATGGCAATGCTTTTTCAGAATTTGATTTAGATGGCTACGGTAATTTTATTATAACCTGTTTTAAATTCTTCTTGCATCATTCCGAGCACTTGGCTTGGTTATACCGGATTAAAAATGCAGGATGAATTTTACAAACTCTCTATACTGCCATTCATTTTTCAAACGGATGGACACTCTTACCAAGTAGTCTTCTTTAGACATGAACTCTCAGGCAAAACCTACACACGCCAAAGGATGGCAAGTCAAATGTTGAAAGTTTACTCTGTTGGAAAAGGTTGTATCTAATCTATCATCAGTAACAGGCAGTTCATCCAACAGCCAAAATAAGCAGCACCAAAGTAATGGCTATTAGTATTAATGATTACATGATTTTATACCACCTGTTACCCTTCTTCTGTTTTAGAGGAACTCCTCCCTCAAAAGAGGCATTACATCAGAGATCTCAGAGCTAAGAGGCTGGTAACTAAGTCCTGGCTGAGATGAAGTCGAGGACACTCTCACCTATGCCACGCTAGAGCATACTCAATGCCAGTGACACAACATCAGGGAATTCATGATTGTTCTTCTTTCACACATTTGTCAATTATGCTTCCAGTAAGCAGACAAACTCAGAAATGCAGAGTTCTGGACTAAGTCTTATAAAATATTCAAATTAAATCTTAAAGAAAAATACCAACTCCTTAAAAAAAAAAAGCCCTTAAACCACTTTAAGACTACAAGCAGCGTTTTCCAAAGAATACCGATAGCCCCAGAGAACAGAACGGGAGGCTGGTTTGGAATATGATCCTTTTGCTGCATTCTGCCACACCAACCTGCCCAAGCACTGCTGTCCAGGCAGTGTGATCAATGCACAAGTGTCTTGAAGTCTTCTCAGGTGTCCATCAAAGACAGAAAAGAGCTCTATGTTTATTATGTCTAAGTTCAGTGCTACATATTTAGCCACACACTATACTCAGTGCTTACTGACTAACCCCCTTTTTTTTTTTTCATTATTGGCAATGACAAGAAGTGCAGAAAACATCAGCTTCTCAGTATTTGGAGAACAGTGATTGCATGTCTGTAGCACTTTCATCCAGTGGCATGAAAGTACTTCACAAACTGTACACTGAGCTTCCACAACACTCTTGCAACATTACGTATCTTCTTCCCCACACCATAGCTGCAGAAACTAAAGGGAAAAAGGGGACAGCACAACTTACACGTATATAAAACCAGCTGTCATTCTTTGTAAAGAAAAGTGAGTTCTGAAAAGATGCAATTATAAAGGATCTGTTTCCATAAAGGATGATTAAAACTGTGGGGAGTAAAGCTGCATAATTTGTTAAATCCACTTACGTTCAACTGGAATGCGTATTAAGGTCTGTATTGCCACAACAGATCTATGGTACTGTAATAAATCCAGACAGGAAGTCTTCAGTGCCTAACACCACCAGAATGTAGACACAACTCTTTAGCAAAATACACCAGAAACAGTGCACCTATTCACCTTCTCCATATTAGCCCTCAATAGTATTTTAATATGGTTTCAAGAGAACATATGGATGGGGCCTTGACTATATAATAGATTGCCAATTTGGACTAATGGTTATCATGGACATTTCCACTCTCTGGGCACCATACAGCTTTCTGCAAGTAAGAGTCTAGTAAATTCATATGAAAAGAAGAATTTTGGAGACTGGTGAATGTTTGCAACTGAGACACCTTCAGGAAATAAGGAATAGCACTGTATTAGTCACCTTCTGCTTGAAGTGCAGAACACATTCCTTTGATTTTGTATTCCCTTAACAAGAACATAGCAACAAGAATTTAAACAAAAAGACATAACAACTGTCCTGAAACAAAACACTCAAGCGCACATTCATTTTTTTCTGCAGAAAGGATGAAAGGGCAAAGATCATGAGACAAATATTAGTCACACCAATTAGGACATAAATGGAAGACACTTATCATAATATGCATAATATAAGAATTTATGTAGGGCCAAAAACTTTAGCGCATGCTTACTATTCTCAGTGAATATTTTAACAAATACCTTTTATAACTGATGCACACATGAAACTTCCACTGGTGTCCAAGCCTTTCAGAAGGACAGGGCTTTGAAACTTTTTTTTTTAATTGTTGTTTACGTGCCCATCCATTAGAGAGCAGAAGTAGCCCATCCTGGAAGTTCCTTAACCTTTGCATTAGAACACCACCTGCTAACTTTTTTCTTTGAACTGGGTGAGACACACAACAGAAAACTGTAATATTTCAGACGTCAAATAGATTATTATTATGTTTTTAAATGGACTTTTATGTAAAGTTGTTTGATCTGGAAATGAAGAGATTTTTAAGTGAGTTTTTGAGCTATGACAATTTGTGTCATAGCTTGGAGAGCTCTTCATCTTCCATTTTTTTTATTTACTAAGAAGCGACAAGAAAAATTCAGATTTTACAAAAAACATGTCTCACAGTCATGAACCTGAAACTAATACTAACAGTTAACTGCTTCCATCGGACTCTGGGAGCTGTGCATAGGCAGACTGGTGGGCCCTGCCTGAACAATTTACATAAGATCCTACAGACAGACCACTTCATATAGTTTCCTAAAATCACCAACATATGCAGTATCTACAGTTACCTGTTTATGACTATCAGGCTATATTTGTAAGCCGATATATAACCCAGAAATTTCAGAGTTAAAAAATGTTACCAGTATAGACACATTTCACTGATCTGGAACAGGCTGCAATAGTAAACAAACTGCTCAATTTAAGGCACCGTATGGCAGCATTTGAAGCACTATTAGTTAAAAATAAAAAATAAAAAAACAACACTGTAAGAGAAGTTACAGAAATAACTACTTAAGAATGTTAATATTCTGCCTACCGATCAAATTCTAAAGCTGATTAAGTATAACCATAAATTCAGATTTTCTTTCACTTACCATAGCATAAATTGATCTTTGAAATAAAAATTCAAATCCCTTTCTTTGACTTTCTTTTCAAGGAACTGAATCAATTAGAATATTACATTAAGGAAATAAATTTACCTACGTGCATTGTTTTAAACCCTCAAAATCGGAAGATTCAAGATTCCTCTTGGTTTTTACCTCTCTGATTAAAGTGTCACCTAACACAAAAAAGTGATGTAGAAAAACATCCTAAGCCCAAAAAAAGGCACTCCAACAATTATAAAACTTTGCTTTGTACCACTATTATGACAAGTAGCAGAGGTTATTGTTTTGAACTAACTCAAAGCAAAAAACAAACAAACAAACAAAACTGTAAAACTTTAAAACTTTAATCATAACCATACTGTCATTGCACTGAATCAGTACAGGATAAGCATAATGTTATCTGGATATCACAACTATATCTTTCCACAGTCTTCTACAGTTGAACTACTTGTAAGAGCAACCTAACATGGTGACACCAAGTGATGCCTGGTTTAAAAATCATTGTAACCTCCTGAAATTTTATTTTGCTTTTAATTATTATGGTATTCTTAGCTTTTCCTCCATTTTCATAGGTGTTTATGGTGCTGTGGAGAAGGTTGATAGAAAAATAACTGGGGTTTTGGGGTGCTCTTTTTTTCTTTTTCGTCTGGAAATACCATTACCACGAACCCTGCATCTCAGGCCCCTGACATTTGGTGCTTGCAAAGAGCATGGATATCAGGAGCAGACTGCTCTCCTAATCACATCAACCATAAGAGCATGGGAACTCTGCACTGGAGTCATTTATTAACAACTTTCTTCAGCTACTGTGCAAATATTTGAAAGTCTTACTGTTAGGAATATCAGACATCTAATTGGATTTCATCTCTAATTCATACTGGATTTCAGGGGATATGGTCTGCAAATTCTCTTTGTCTTCGAAAAACCCTAGGCTTCACTTAGAAGCAATGAAACTAAATTTAGTGAATTACAGTATTCCTTTCATAAAATAAGTAAAAAAAACACATCATCACTATCAAGAATAAAAAACATATTCTGCTCAAACTCTTGGGTACTCCATTGAATAAATGAGAGGGTGAAAACATTTACAAATATTGAAGACAGAGAAGTTTTTGTTTCTCTTTATGTAAATAAGAAGCCAGCTAATCTGTGCAGAGCTTAAAGAATGAGTTTTACCTTTTCAGAGTATCACTAGAAAAAATAATGTAGGATTAGAATCTGTCTTCTTTTACTGTAAATTTATACATGTCTAATGTGTAAATGAAACAAAGGAAGTAATACACCAAGTGTAACGAAACAGTGGAAAAATCCTCCAAAAACTAGTTTTATGGACCCTTTATTTTTGACGGTACAAAGGATGGTGAAATTCGGCAAGTGCCTCTTGGATTTCAGAGGGTTAAATAATTTAAATAGCTTCATTGATACACCAAGCTTCATCAATTCAATACATATCGTTGTTGAATCTTCAACTTTCCATTCACGATTTGTGGAATCTGAGGTATCATATATTGCATTTAAATGCATTAACATGTTGGAGACCTGTTTAATGCAACACATCTAAAAAGCAAAAACTCCTATCCAATTAATACTCTACACTTCATTGCAGAATCATTGCAGCACAAATTATATCTCAGAAAGGAAAATGCTGAAGCTTAATTATTTTTAATTGGGGCTCCACTAACAATGAGAGCACTTCTTACCATTGGAAAAATAAGGCAAAAATATTAGTCTAATCATCATCAACCAGAACACTGTCATAAGCATTGTTTCGTTTTCATACACACTTAGGGGGGACCTTTTTCCTGAGCGTTTTTTCTCTTGTGTGCAAATAATCTAACTACTGCCTCTCAATCGTGCTTTAGCACAATGGCATATGTTTAAGGACTAACCAAAACATGGCTACACAAATACTTCAGTTATGAAGACATTTATTTCCTTTTTGACCATTTTAAGAAACTGCAGACGGCTTAGTGCAACAGAGGGGAAGAAAAATGTTCTTGGATGGTAGTAATAAACAAACATCCTTTTATTCTGTTCAGATCTAGTGAAGAATGACCGCCATAGTATTTAGCTCATCCTATGAATTTGGATTACTAAGATCTTTTATTCTGATCCATCATCATGTTTAATTTCTTAAAATAGTTACTTTTTTCAGGCATTGAAGTCATAACTGTATCACAACTTGAATCTCTTTGGCCATGCTGTTTGGAAGGACTCTTACAGCCCTTTACCTACCAATCGATAGGACAGACATGCTCTTGAAACTGTAGTCCAGACTCCTTCCGTTGCACACAAAAAAAAAGAATCTATTCTGATTTTATTTCATTTTACAAAATGCCTGAGACCTAAACGAACCCAAACCTGACTGTATACATCACATTCATCATGGAGAACAGCCACAAAACTAGAGAAAGACTCAGGCATTTCAGTATCAACATGGACAAATTCTGCTTACATTTCTATCTCTGCAGATCTATTCTAATTCAGCAAAGCCATTGTAGTAAGGTAGAGGATGATTTACTCTACATATTTCAAGAGCTGGTAAGCACATTCATTCTGGAACAGACTAGTTTTATCTTTAGAGCACTATTAGCTAATAAATTTCCTTTTTTTTTTGTAAAATTTTTCAACTGCCCACAAAATTCTTTGTCCTTACAAGAAAACAGTTTGTGTTCCATTGAGACAGTTTTCATTCATTAACATAACTTGAAAACACACAAATTAAAAATTATGCAATTCTAATTACGAGACATACACAAAAACAGTATGCGTAAAAACGTGTGTGCACAGTTTTCAAGGTTTAAGAAGACAAAAGCTGAATACAACCAATCACACTGATTATTACAGCTTTATTCTGAATTCTCCGTGGAGCTTTTCTCTTTACAGCACCACCACCGCAAGCACCACCACCACCCCTCCTCCAAACTGAAATCACGTTAATTAGCTAGGCAGCAAAGTTTCAAAGCATACCAAATGCTTACTAGAGTTCCCTATGCTATTGTGTTTAACTTTGAAAACAAATCATGATTAGGGAAAATCTACATGGGAAGCATACTTCAAGTACAGAAAAAAAGGTTCTAATCTGCCCAGAAATTGGCAACCGCTCCATGTGTTTTCTGTGTTTTATGTTATGTTTCTCTGCTCACTGGAACGAACTGGCTGCTATGAATGAAAAGAAACTTTTGCATCTAATCAGTGGCATGAATTTAGACTGAAAGCTGCTGTGCAGGACTTCTATGAAGAGTCTGGGCCCTCTGCCATCCTGGTGCTTGTGAATGAAACGGCGTGAGCCACATTCCCTCCTCCCCCGTGTCTCCTCCTCCTCCCCCCAGCTGGGGCCGTCACCATTTCCTTTGCTAGGGAGACCGGGGAATCAACTGCTTGCTCGTGAAATGAACATGACCCAGAAAGGCATTCAGTCCCATCAATGCGCTCGCTTGAGAGATCTCAGCTGCGCTTTCCATCCTGCTGCTTTCCCTCCTGCTTTCTAAATCAACTGGGGAACCAATAGCGAGGCAGCCCTTGGGAGGAATTCGCTTGATGAATAGGCCCCTAAACCGATCTTTGACCTCTCTGCATACTTTCTGCAAGTTCCTGCTGACCCCAGAGATGGTTAGATTTCTCATGAGAGAGCTGGTTTCTGTACCCTGCTGCGCATACAGATTTTACTTTGTTTTTGTATAGGGACGTACTGGACCAAGAGTTAAAAACCAAACAAACCAAAAAACTTTATTACCATACAATTACTCTAACAGCGAGGTCACTACTTTTCTATTCACTCCTAAGAACTACCATATGCTTCTGATTAAAGTAATATTAGCCAATGAGTTTGCAAGAGATAGAGAATAATACAAAATCTACTTAGGCTAATGGAATTTTATATTTGTTTCAAAATTAGTGATAGATGTCCTACTTAATCTAAGAAGTTCATAAAAAGCTAAATTTTAAATATAAGATATTGATGAATCTGGAAAAAGAATGAGCTCCCACTGCTGTCAAGTAAATTTTTTTAATTAAGACCAGAGGCAGACATAGAGAACAGACCATTAACAATTTCAAAGAACATTATGCCTGTTTCAGATATATATGTATTCAGCTCTGTACTAAGGTCTATCTTTTAACTATGTTCAGACACTCTTACTTAGATCAGCTTCAATAATGCACTTCTCTAAACGTTACCTACACATATTTAAAACAATAAAAGTGAAAAATATCACCATTTTAAACAGAATGTTATAATAATGGTTTTCTTTCATTTAAAATGTGAGTTTAATAAACCTTCTAGCATAAAATTCCACTTTATCACATTAGTCCTCAGAAACTACTTAATATAATATGCAAGTGTTCCTGTTTCAGGAGGAAAGTTCTTTTTATAGATCTACCCAAAGTAACTATGCAGATGTATTTTCATTTCAGTAGTAAATACTACTAACCCCTTGGGCTTTCTTTTTATTGTTGCCTTTTTTCATTAAAGAATAACACTTCTACTTCGCTTAACTACCAAGAAAAAAAAAGATCCCAGTTTCCTAAGTTTACTCTAGTACATCTCAAATAACCTGCACTAACTTAATAGTAAGATTTGAAGACCACAACAGATCAATTCTAACATGTTAAGCAACTTTCTAGCTTCTGTATGAGGAATGTTACTGATCTCCACAACACGGGAGAAACCTTCCCCCAGCACAGGACCACTGTGACTTCAGAGGTAGCTTCCCCAATTTCCTCTCTGTCCATCCAACACGTGGGATCTCTTCATCCCATATTTTGAGACACATCAGGCAGCAAAACTATAGATGAGGTGTGAAGTTGCTTTGTCAAAAGATGAGCTACAGGACTCAAAACTGTCTTTAGAGGAACATGTCATATCAGAAGTTATGGTGTAAGATCAATGGACTTTTCCTGCAATCTCTCCCATTCCATGTGTGACGCACTAATAGAGGGGCATCCAGGAGGCGTCACACCATGTCGCATGACAGAACCTCAGTGTAATAGATATTACCTGTTTGTTGCTCGACTATGCCCAGATTTTGCAAAGAGATGACCAAGAGGCAGAGTCAGGATTAGTATTTCAGCTAAGTGAAAGGAGAGGGCAGGGACTGGCCTATTTGATGCCAATTTCACAACACTGTTGCACAGGTTTTGTCTTCATCTGCAATACCAAGTAGACCTTATAAGGAAAAAAAGTTGTTCCTAAGATGAAAATGAAAATAACTAAGAGCAGGAGCAACAAGGTTAGCAGCACCTCAATGGAAACCAGCCACCAACACTGCAATGAAGACAGATCTTGCCCTATCCCTCCCTGCTCACTTGACACCAGCAGTGAAGTATGCTAACCTCTAGTAATTAATATCTTTTTTAAACTGGAAAAAAATACAGTCTGCTATGTAAATTGACACTTAGCTCTGCATAAGTCATTAGCCTTCACTAGCCTTTCTGCCTTTCAGAGCAGAAATCTCTATTTCAATAGACAAACTGGTAGTAATAATAGATTAAGTAATCTTCAGAGTTTACCAGAGCAAGAAGGCACGCTTTCTCACTGTTTCATAACTATTTCCAAGTAGCCAAGGCACAAACAAGATGACCTAGGAACCAAGGCTTTGAGTTCAAGTTTTTAAGCAGAATGCACTCAAGTGTTCCTATGGATACATTTCTACCTACAATTTAGTGGGTTTTCCTATCTATTCTCCTACCCTTGCTCTTCCTTTTCCACTGTCACCCATCCCTCGTTCACAATTCTGTTCATTTCTGCCTTTACACTCCTTCTTGACCCTGCCTTTATCCACCCACATTCCAACCACTCTGTCCCAAATCACCTGCTTTATGCTGTTTATTCCTCCTACATTATTACATTGCTTCATCTGAGTAGCAGATGAATCCAGCTTGATAAGTCCTTTTCCTCAATCCCACTTTCTGGTGAGTAGAAGAGGCACTGAAAGTACAGGACAAAGTCTTTTTCAGCCCAGCTTTCAGGCTTGTTATCAGAGAGGTCCAGGCTGTCAGAGAGGTAGTTGCTGGGAAAATCCACTCAGGCCAGCGGCTCTGGAATGGCATACGCTCAGCTGCTATGCGGAGATGGCAGATGAACAGTGAAACCAGTACACGGAGCGCTGGGTGCCAAGAACACGAAGTGCAAACAGAATCGAAGGGCAGCAACGGTGGAGGCTTCTAATTAGCCTCTACTGCGTCTGAGCGCTTCCGAGCTTTTCACTTGGTCAAACTGATGGGATTTGCACAGAACAGAAAAAGGCAATTCTCTGACACTGGGAGAATAACCCCACCACATCCTGCACTTTGCCTTCCTCTCCCTCAAGTTTAATTACTTCTACAAAATACGAAAGTGCTAGTTTCCCAACTTAAACACATACAGAACTCTATTCATGCATCTTACCCGTTTATGACAAGAAAACATAGTGTGCTTTACTGGCTTCACCATAAGGCAATAAAAATAAGCTCTTGATCTGTGCTGACTGCTTAAATACACATAGAACAAAGTTAGAACATAGTAGGCTACACAAGAGACAGCACCATCATATTTTCTCAATTAAAAAAATACTAAAACACAAAAATATTGTAACTAAATACTATATCAGGAGGTGAAATGAGTGTTTTTAGTTTAAAAAGAATAAAGCACCATCTAGCTACCTTTTGCTAACACAGAACACATAGTATACATGTTACTCAAAGGCACAAGTCTGCATTTAAACTATTTTAATGCTGTAAGCACTGTGTCTTCTCTTATCCTGTTGCTATGTTTTACCTACAGTACCTTCAAGTTAAGCAGCCTCCCCTTTATCTGTTTCCCACATAGCATCTCAGTCAAGGCAACTCAGGCCTACTACTCTTTTCCCCAGCACTATCCAAGGCTAGACTCTCTCATACCAGTTATCCTGTTCAGCTTTCACATAATGTTTTCTTCCACTATGCCAGGCCAATTCATCTTAGATAGAAGTAGCTACAGATTCAGCAATTCAGACACATCAGCAGGAGACAGCAAAACCATCCTTCATGTTATTTCCCTAACCAAATTCAGGAAACTGTAGATACCTTCCAGAGTCCATAGGTACACCTTCAAATTTAAAGTTACCTGTAATTATTGAAATGCTTGAGCTAAGAGGAGAAAATTCCACATGCCCAAGACTCTTCTCTAACTTGTTATTGGCAGGGGTAGCAGTTGCCATAGTATTCACCAGTCAATTTCTCTGTTCTCCCTGCAGGTCGTATAGCAGCAATTCTATTACTGATGACACTCATCAGAATACCTACCCATAGCCAAAAAGTAACGCCATTGATAGGAACAGCGTGGTTTGAATTCTAGCTGTTCCAAATAACTGAAGCATAAATGTACCATAAATCATATGCAGACCTTAGAAAAAGTGGCATTTTGAGAACATTGATCTCTTCTTACATGTAATCCAGCAGATACAGAATCGGAATACATATGCATTAGCATTCTTTTTAGCTAATGTAAATTTGGACTTTCAAAGTAAACATTTATTTAAACAAAAACAAAATGCTTCCATCATGACACTAGAGTTCCAGGATAACGTTAAATTCTTAGTGCTTTTCTTAAGCCAGAAGTACATACAGTAGGTCATGTAAGCTTTTAGAACAACATACATTAAGTACTCTTTTCTTCTGGAAACTGTTAAATGTTTTATTCATCATCACTAACGAATTCAATTTTGTGTTCTTACCAAAGAGGGATGATTAGATAGTCATCTTATCCATACTAGGGACAGACAAAAAATATTGAAAGTAAAAATGAAATATATAGAATAAAGGGGCTTTTTTTTTTAAATAGTGTAAGAACAGTTTTACAGAGAAATATAGGGATGAAAAATTATAGACAAATCTGAGGGAAATCTTGGCTCCTGAAAATGACCTCACAAAAGAAAAATGGATCATATCAGTCATCATTAAAAAGGGCATTTACATCTTTTAACTTTAAGTGTATATGGTAAGTGAGCAAAAGAAAGAAACACTCCAGAAAGACCTAACCAAGATGCTCTGAATTCATTTCTGAGGATACTTCTCCCCCTGCATTCACTACCTAGGTAAACAACTTCTAAAATAGGCACCTATAGTAGATGCCTCAAGTTAGGACAGACCTGTATTCATATACACATATACACAACCATAATTCTGTTTTCATTATACTAATTTAACAGTGCTGTGTCTGCCTCTATCTAAAAACAAAATATACTGGAAATAAAACTGATAATAGGTTAGAATGAACAGCCTGTTCCCTACCCCACTCCAAAACCTAGGATAAAGTTTGAGTTTTTCTGTCATCTCCAATTAAAAGAACATTCAAAAATATAAGCATACAAATCTAGAATCTTATTGCACAAAAGTTTGTTTTTCAGAAAATCAGAGGCAATCTAAATTCTTATTTTCATTCTTGCGGAATCTCAAAGTACTGATCACTGCAGCCATTATTTCCCTTTATGGGAAAACTGGACATAGACTTTTTTTTTAATCAAAAAATCTGAGCCTCTGTGGGTCTAGATGAGTGCTATTAAAATCCTCAAGGCCAGATGGCCAAATCCTAAACAGTAGTCTAACAAGTGTAAGTACACTCGCTCTCAGATGAGATGCTCTGCCTAAGTCCTATCCCACTGTGAATGGCTGGGAGTAACAAGAGTGCTGTTACTTAAAATTGCTTCCACTTGACACCAGAAGCAGCAGCGATGTAAACCAGCAATATCCTGGGAAATTCACTGTCCCCTCATGCTGCTGTTCTTCCGCTTACCTACTGCATGAGGGCAGAGGAAGGTGAGACTATCTAAGTTATACCAAGACATGCTTTCATGCTAGGCTGAGGGGAGACTTAGGCAGAGTAAAACCATTTTTTGCAAGACTAAAGGAAGGTTCAGTTCACTCATACATAGTGATCCAAAGGGAATGGGAATGAAAGAGGAGAATCTGAGAATTAACCAGCAGTCTTGTTCCTCAGGTCTATGTCCTAGTAGTGGCATAGCATCAGGCTACGGAATGACCTATGTTATGATAATTATCCCTGCTTTTCAGGAGATTAATTATCAGCTAGAAATAACAGGCCCACATGGACTACTAACCCTGTATGCAGCCTGTGCAAAAACTGACAAGCACAAGAGACACTTGCAGAAAGTCAGAGGCATATGAACTAGCAGTGACAGGTTTATACATACTATGGACTCTCCCATTTACAGACAACTAAGAGTTATAGATTTCACAATGATTTTCAAACCTATTTGCACTATTTATCAGAGAATATTCTGCAAGGATTGACTTTAGCCCTTAAATCTTTTGAAGAAGTATCTTTAGCTCTCAAGCTCCAAAATATCAGTAACCATAGGTCTATAGTGCTTTCTGAGCAAATTTACTGTTCACTTTTAAACAAAGAGAGACAAGCAGCATCTACAAAATACTCTTTTTCCACTGATATAAAATATGGTACTCGACTTCACATATTACTAAGATATTAATAAATCCTAGAATGCAAGCTTTCAAAAAAAGGGGGGGGAGGGGACAGAAAATACACTTACAATATACAACATTCATAAAATAAAGGAAAAAAATTAAAGGTTTAAAATTTGGTTTAGTGGTTTGTTTCTGTAACAAATAAAATGTACTCACACGTCAGTTTTGGCCATGAGTCATTATGGCTTTACAATCCACATAATATTTTGTATAAGTATGTATATGTATAAATTAGAATTAAAGACATTATACCAGCAACAGCAGGCGTATATTTGTATATGACTGTCCATTGTAATAGAAGCCTATTGGTGAAATAGTATGAAAAGCCTTCACACCCAAGGCCTCGCTAGATGTGATAGCACCAGCGGTAGCCGCTTTCCCTAACTAGAGAATACAGCCAGTAACAAAAATATCATGGGAAGAAGGAGAAAACCAAGTAGAATCCAGCAAGTACTGGTTTCACACACTGCTGTCTCATTCTGAGAGCACGGGCTTTTCAGGAAGGCAAAGTAGTACAACCCCACTGTAAGATACTTCAATTTTTATTTGCTTGCAAAAATATAAATACTATAGGTACCTTGAAAAAAATAATTAAATTTTTATTTTACAATATGAGAACAAAACTTGTGGGTATTGAGATTAAATCTCCTTTCCCATGCAAGACAAATACTCTTACAGCATTGACCATAAAGGCTTGGCTTTCCAAACATTTCTCCATTACTTAAAAAAAACTGACTGTTTCTACACTATATGTATTCACTCTCCTGCTTTGCAAGCAAAAATATGTTCACATTTGAGATCATTATACTTAGATCTGCAATACTGTAAGGGGAAAACAGGATCAACATACGTTTTGGAAAGAAACTGAAATATTCTCATCTTCAGGGAAGCAGCACAAGATGCACATGAAGACTGAAATGTGCTGAGCACAATGACAGGGACTTTTGACCTCTCCTCCAGTCACAGCATGAGAGGTGCTCACAAGGCCATAGCTGCTCCTGACCAAAATATGCAGACTCCTTCAAAATACAAGATTCCATTACATGAAAAGATGTATTTGTGGCACTGTCCCATCATCTGTAACTCTGCTTGCCTACTGCTTCTCCTTATAAAAACAATTTGTTACCAAGTTCCATTTTCTCTCAGGTAGATAAAATCTGGATGTCTTCCACACGAGGGAAGGCCTTGGTCTAAATTAAAAATTCCATGAAAATATCTCAGCTAAACAGAAATTTGAGAAAGTCCATGCTTAGAAGCTTGTACTTGAAGTTTGGCAATGTCACTCCAGATATTCCTGTGAAAACTGAGGCAAGATAGTAGTCCCCTAAAAATCTCAGCATTTATTGTATTAAAGCGGGCTTTTTAGAGGTCAGAAATATTAACCTAAGACTGCACTAATGTTTCGTTTTCCCTCCAAACTCCAGAGGTGAACTGATCCCACTTCACCGAGTTCACTAAGATTCAGTTACATGTAGCAAATTTGCAATTTACATTTTTCACTAATCAAAAAAAATACAAAATCTTTCATTATGCAAGACTTCATACTGCAACAGGAATACTCAATATGCAGTATTTGCCCCCCATCTATAGTGCAGAGTAAGCTATAGTTGCCCTAGTGCCACTGAATGATGTTTTTACTTTTTTCAAGAACAACAGAGTCTCCTACAAGGGAAAAATAAGTAAATAAAATTTGAATAAATTGGAAAATAAAGGGTCAATAACCAGAATGTGCTGTGACATACTGATAAACTCTTTTTGGAAGTCTCTGGGGTAACTATAGCAAACGCTGAATTCTGTTGCTACTAGCCAGCCTACCTAGAAACACTTACTCTGTAACGTTAAAACATTTAGAGGTAAATGGTCAAAGACTGATACACTGTTTTAGTCCAGAGCTTTTTGGTGGCTTCTAAGGAACAGGAAATGGAATGGAATAGCTATCACAGCCTTTATTGCCATGGTACATTAACAAAGACAACTGTATACAAAGAACAAACAGTTTAGATACAAAATATCATTTTACCAAAATCCTGTTTACATCTAGCAGTTCTTGCAGTGACGAGCCAAGTTATACTTGGCAGGTAAGTAAAACCTTATTTTACAAGCCACCAACTACTTCCGTTACACTGGTAATGTATTCCGTCTCGCAGAGGGCTGACAGCATCTCCTCATTATGCAATATTATGTGGGTGGAAGTGAAATGAAATCTCAAATATGAGCACTAAGCAGAAGTTGCTTGATTTAACTATCAGATATCTTCCTTCAACACAAAGTAACTTACTCAAGACCACCTCGATGACCTAAAACTAGAAAGAAGAGATCAGTGATCTCTCAAACCTGTAATCAACTAAGAGGAACAATAAATGCTGAAAATAAGCAAAAAAACTTCAGGTAAAGAATCAAAAACTTGAGATCATCTGGAAGGAAAAAGAGCAATAAATTAACTAACGAAAGACAACTGCTATGGAACAAATGAAACTTTCAGAGATTGAGTAGGAGCTTTTTTCTTCATCTACTTCACAGAATAAAGACTGAACTTCACTGGTGCTTTTCTGAAACCTCTCTTGAGTCTTGCTGCACATTTTCACTGGAAAGGACTTTATCATGAAGATCCTTAAAGGCTTGTTCCACAGTCCCCATACACATTTGGGTTTTCTTACACTAGAGCTAAAAACTTTACTGTTCTGACTTCAATATGCCATATACATCCCAACACTTTCTTGTGTGTCAGTGAAGAGCAATCATGACATGGGCAGATCAATCCACCTAGTAGCAACAGAAAAACCAGCGATCACATGGATCTGCAGCCACATGCCGATGTTTATAAACAAAGTACTATAGCCAAGCTCTAGCCAAGCTATACCTAAAGAGTACACTGGAATTTTGCACATGAATACCACTGATTTCCCATTAAAAACACCCTCTTTATCGAGGGACCAAGAGTGCTTACAGTCTGGGAGAGCATTAAAAAGCATGAAATATGCCTGCCCTTTTTTTATACTCTTCTTCATATTTCTGCAATAATCACCATTGAAAACCAGCTAGACAAATCTTTGGTCTGACCCAGTATGGAAGCTCCTCTGGTGAGTTAATTAAAAGCGCCTGCCTGAGTGAAAGTACCTGGATGGCAGGCAGCACATAGGTACCCTGTAGTTGATATTATAAATAATATTAATGGAATGGTAAAAGCACCAGACATCACAAAGTGTAGCATACTATGCTCTGCTGGATGTACATCAACCCCTACATGGTTATCAAATACCCATTACCACTGTTATCTTGAAACCTGTAAGATAAACACCTTTCTATCCTCAGATACAGAAAAAGGAGGTCTGAGAGTGGTCTGCTCTGTCAGAGAAATACTGATTGAAAAGCTGTATTCTTTGAACACTTTAGTTGAGGGTTTGGGAAGAGACAGCAAGCAAAGTTTAACTATTTCATGTAAAAGAGGAGCACTAACAAAAAGTTGCAACGACTGAAAGAACAGGGATGAAAAGTAGATAAGTAAGGAAAGTTTCTTCACTTGGCCTATCAAATGAAATGATGAATTACTGATAACATCATTATGGCTGCTGTTAAATTTTTGTTTTCATGTATTCCAGTTAGAATAACTTTTAATGGTGGTTAAAAAAAATGAACTAAACCAGCTCGTAGGAGTGTCTTGAAATATACATATATGGAACCAAAAGACAAGAAATCTCTTATAAACACATCAGACCAAATCTTGACTTAATAGGCTTCTGCAGTGTTTTTCTTCAGGAGTCAGAGGTCTTTGCCTATCTACAGAAAACCACAGCTTCTACTGTAGCAGTATCAATGTAATTTACCCTCAGCTGCATAAGAAATTTTCATCGCCGTATTTGTTGAGTCACTGATACACTAGCTTTCTCCAATTTCCTCCTGGCATAGCAGCTCAAAAGCACAAAACCAGAGCAGCAATTCCTTTCTGCAGTTCAAATCCTTTTTTATTATTCTGAAAAGCTTCTGAATCTGCTATATTCATATCCTCCTCCACTCCCCTTTGAGGAGGTTAGAATCATGCTCAGACATGAAGATTGTTGATTGTGACATAAACATGAAAATTACTTAATATAATTTTATTTCACCTATCCAAAAGCATTCCTAACCATAGCACAATATAATTGAGTGTTAATGAAGATCAAAGTTTAAGCTTTCTCTCCTGAATTTTACTACCTTTAAATGCAAATACTGAAACATAATCAAGACAAGTACAATGGATGGTGAATTGCCTGTGAAACATTTAAGAGAGTGAACCACTGAGATCTGCTTTTCAACAGAGATCATAGCAATTTCACACACTAATGAAAAACAATCTCTGCATTGATTCAAGAAAACTTTACCTTCCTTGGGATCGAAGAACTCTTCAATATCTGCACATAACCACAAAACAGGAAACTTTCCTTCCCGTTGTTTCTGTCCAGTCTGACTATTGTAATAGTTTGGTATACTAAACATGGGAAAAAGTCCCTTTATTTCCTGTGAGGACAACCTCACAGCATATGGGAAGAAATTAACACACTCATACAGAATATAACTGCCAACTTCCAGGCATTATTCTTAATAAACAGGATCTCACACAGTGTCAAAGAAAGATAAATGAATGAGGAATAACCTTCATGTAGAAGAAAATAAAAGCAATCAGGATTTCACTATCCTACCCCTGCCCACATAAAAAATGCTTCCAGATAGACCGCAATATATTAAATGTGGTAACCATGTTCAATTAACTACGTAAATTCCAGTAATTCCAATATTATTACTTATGTTAGTTACATGTTATATTGTATCACTGAGCCAAAAAAAAAATCAAAATCTTTCTAGAAAATGCATCTTTCTACTTAGAGAAAACAGCAAGCATGCAATTCTTCTGAGTATTTAAGAGAGCTCTGTAACTTTAACCTGCAAAAGGATCTCAACTCTATCAAAAATATTTGCAACATTATGAAGGAATCTACAACTTTTCACTTTAAAAATGTTAAGTCAGACAACTTCTTGAAAATCTGGAGGCTTCTTATAAGGGTAAACTTGAGATTATCTAAAGATAGCTTTCTAAAGACACCATTCTCAATTATGTCTTGATAATTATGGAAACTTCACATTTTAATGTAAAAAAAATGAGAAAATATACAAGAACCAAATATAAAGATGCATGTGTATTTCCACACCTCAGGCTGAATGAATTTGAAGGTATCTAAGAAACTGCATTTTTACTTTAACATTAGCCACACTCACTTCAGCCTTCCAGCAACATGTTACTTATGGGATCGGCCATGGCACATAACTCACTGCTCAAAGAGCCAGCTATGCCTGTCCCCTTAACACAAATACTACATAATCAGGAAATCACATCACACACCTGATGGGTTTCAAAGTTTTTTGTGTGTTTTTTTTCATTTTTAGAAAAATCAGGACCCACTCCCTTCTTCCTTTCAACTTTGTTGACATAATGAATTCTTGCTTCATTTCCAGTATTTTCTTCCTTCATTTCCAGTACTCTCTAGTACTCTCTCCCTCCTACTTCCACAGTATATGGTTTCTCCTGTAATCACACACCCCTCATTCTTCATATTTAGTACTGTTGTTGATTACTTTTGTCCTTCACTGAGCCCTCTTTCAATACTTTCTCCTCATATGTTTTTTGATATTTGCAAAACAGAATGGGGAGAAGGACTGCTAACAGTTCTACTTCATACTTAACAATTATGTTCCACAATCTCTAAAAATATTTCCAATATTTTCAATATTCAAATTCCAATATTCCAAGGCAGAAAGGAGCGCAGGGCCTAAGTAAGGTGCTAACTGCACCTTGAAAAAGAGTAAGCAGAATTCTCTAACAACTTTTCATACAAATCATAATTCAGTACCTCAAATACCTATTACATGCATGTGAGTTTTTTAATTTTTACTTTCTGAAAGCTGTAACTCAAAAAATTGAGAATAAAACCTGGGTGGAGCTCTATGATACGAAGGATTTCATCTCAAAGGAGTTTGAAAGATGAAAGGATGCTTCATAACAGGAATAATTAGACTTGGATTTTTAAAAAATATATACTGACCTAAGCACTTGGTGAAATTTTCAGGTAAGACGTTTAAAATGAACCAAAGGAATTATTCTGTGGGAATCACATTCAGAAATTACTGTGCGAGCAGATAACAGAAACGGTACAGAATTCAAGTAGGCAAATTCAGAGGTTACTTAGTTTGTATCCAGGCCACCCATCCACATAATTGGGTGTTGGCCATCCGCCAATACCCATAAACCTAGAGAGCCCCTAAACCACTGCTGCCCAAAGTTAGGAGGGATACACCCTTCCTAAACATCTGCTACTAACTACTGTTATAAAAAATTACTGTGATAGACCCACCATTAAATCCATCACAGCAATTCACAGGCTCTTTCCGATTCCTCTCATTTTAGGTTATTAAGCCACAGAACTAGGCTTTTCGATAAACTGGAGGTTTACAAGTACAGCAGTTGTAAACTTCTAGCCTAAGTGAGAAAGCCCTCTTGTAGTTTAGCCTTTCTGACTTACAGTTTATGCCCCAGCCGTTCCAACCGAGGGCTCAGAGGTTGCAGCCATACATATACTCGTCTCACCTTCAGATTGGTTACACTCAGACTGCACAGTGTACATCAGCCGTTGTCCCTCAGCTAGCCAGACTTAGCCAGCCTTTAAGCTCTCAGCAGCCATCACCCAATTATATTTTCTTGATTTTTTGCAATGCAAATAGAAATATCCTTCATATCTCTATCAAGAGCCTTAAGTCCCAAGTACGTTACAGAATTTCCTATGGCCCAGTTCACACCTAACCAGCTACAATCAGCAACAACTGCTTAAATCTCAGGAAATAATTCTTCCTGACCTGTGTGTTCTCCATTTTCGGTCTATTTCTTCTTCCTTTCTATTCGACCTACCAGCTGATTACTCCTGCCTAAACCACACTATTCGAACTGACAAATATCCCTGATGGAGTTCTTAATACCTCCTATTTAAATATTATAAAAGATATCATACATGGACTTCAGGAAACTCAACCCTCCAACATATTATCGGATTCCTGTTGACATCACTTGTAACATATTAATAAAAGGATACCTGGTATAGTAACAAGTTGGTTTTCCAAGACTTGTCTAAGAGAGGGTTCTCAGTCTTCACTGATGCTCCTCTGTCATACCATGTTTGATTAAGGCATGAGGAGGCTGGGATTGTTGATTCATTATCTAGGAACACTTCCATGCCTCTCTCTGGGAATGATTCCATTTAAACAGCCTGAGACACTACCAGTAGATTTCATAGGAACAAAATACAAATCCGTATTTAATGTAAATTTGCTTGTCAACTGACACTGGTCATTTTCCTTAGCTGTTGTAATAAGCAAAGTTGTATTTAGAAAGCAAACATAGGAATACCTATCATGAGTGTAAACCTCAGGTGTAAGTATCACCAACTACAGCTGAATTTCTTTTTTCAAGTAAAAATAAAGATGTAACTTCCCTTAAAACACCAAGGAATGGATGATTTATTCCGCTTTGTTCAAAAGATATTATCAAGTTATCATGGGGCTTCTTTCATCACACTAAACCACAAAATGAAGTATTGAAAGCCACCCTACTACCTCTTACAACTGTTCTCGCTACTACTCTTTATTTCTAACTGCTTCTCCTACCCTTGCACTTCAGCCTTGAACAGTTAGAATTCTTACACTGTTTATGATTTATAGACAGTTCACAGGCTTTACACATACATCTGATTAAAATATCTAGAAATAGAAGCACCCTCAAAAGAAACAGTAAGAACACAGAAAGCCCATAAGGTATACCAGATGACTTGGAAGTCAGGCTGCAAAAGCATGAAGGAAAAGAAGGAAGTCTCATGGGATCTAAAATTATTTATTGACAAAGTATGCACAGACCGCTAATATCTCAGCTCTGTCCCTAGAACAGGATACACTGAACAATCTATGAGAGAACTACAGGGGTAATAAAGTTTGCATAAAATGAAGCTGGCTTTGAAAAATTATTCTTGCGGTTTCTCAGATGTTTTAAGTAGACATCCATCCTTTTAGCTTAATTTATATATAAACAGAAAGGATTGCTTTGCAGTCAGAGCACTGAACTGGAAATCAAGACATCACAGACTGTATTTCTGGCTCTGCCACAAACTTCCTGCGAGACTCGAAATCAACATGTCGCTAAGTTTCCCATTGGTAGGATTGCTTAGATTTGATTTGTTAGTGACAGTACTGCACTGAGAAATCTTCAAATAGAAAATATTACAGAAGTGCAAGGTTGCTTGTTTGCTGAGCAAATATATCACCGCACAAAAGGTTCTCTGTGTATTTGAGTTTCCTCTTGGATTTTGAATATTTTCATTTGTTGAACAGTGTAGTCCAGCCATTTCCACTGCAGTTTCAGAGAACAGAGGAAACAAAGTAGAGATACAACTCTGAAAAATTTGCTCCACTGAGGAGTTGAAACTTCATGACCCAATTTGCCTTTTTCCTCATCATATCAATAAACTGCAAAATTAATGAATCATGTAGCCTCCAGAGGTCATCTAGCCCAACCTCTTGCTCAAAGCAGGGTCAGCTAGAGCAGGTTGCTCAGGGCCTTGCCCAGTTGAGCTTTGAACACCTCCAAAATACAGAGATTCCATAGCCTCTGGGCAATCTGTTAAATCTGGTTAAATCAAGGTAAACAATATCCACAGCTCTCCACACGTTCACTGAACTAGTCATCTCCTTACAGAAGGCAATCAGCTTGGTCAGGTATGATTCACCCTTGGTAAATCCATGAGGAGTGTTCACAACCACCTTTTCTTCCTTCATGTGTGTGAAAATGGTTTTGAAGATTTGCTGCATAACTCTTCTCGGGCACTGAGGTGAGGCTAATCAACTTGCAGTTGCCTGGATCCTCCTTCTTGCCCTTCCTGAAGCTGGGTGCCACCTTTGCCCTTTCACAATCATCAGGAACTTCCCCTGATCACCATGACCTTTCAGAGATGATAAAGAGGTGTCACAATGACACCAGCCAACTCCTTCAGATGCACCCCAGCTGGTCTCAGACCTGCGTATACCCAGTTGCCTTAAGTACTTTGTAAATGTGTTTTTCACTTGTACTAGTAGGCTTGGGGAGACCTTGCCATTGAAAATTCCTTCAAAAAAGCATTGACTGCCTCAGATTTTTCCATGCCCTCTGTTCACAAGGTCCCCTGCCGTACTGATCAGTGGGCTCACATTTTCCTTAGTCTTCCTTTTGCTACTAATACATTTATAGAAGCCCGTTCTGCTGCCCTTCACATCCCTCACTACTTTCAAAGGCAGCTAAGCTTTTCTAGTCTATATCCTTGCATGCCTCAATGCCCCTCCTGAGTAGCTCATCCAAGAAAGCTCTCTTGAACCCCACACCACTGCTCTCAGTCTATTCACCAAAAACAGTGACAACTCTGCTCAATCTGAAACAGAAAAACAGATATGCATGTACTGTAAATTTAAAGCAAAAACAGAAAAATGGTTAAAAAAAATTACTGCAAGTGTGGTATGTGTGCAACATTACTGAGGACATTTATTTAAAAACATAGAGCCTAAATTATTCTAATAATTAATCTAAATTATCATCTTATTCTATTCTATACTTCATTTAGAGTTAATCCAATTCCTTTCCAAACACAGACATATACTTAACATATAGACATATGCTTATATCCTTCTACAGACTGGCAAGTTGCCCCCAGCAATATCTCAGGTCTACTACAGCCAGTTTGGATTTGTTTATTTTGGCCAAAATAAAGTTCCTTTTGGTTTCCAACATGAAGAACTTCTCAGTTCCTCCTATAGTGTAATACTGTTACTGACTTTGAATTCCTCTGCTTTGACAAAATTGTTCTCAAGTCTTCATAGTAAGCTTACCAAAAAATACTATCTTTGGAACGCATCGTTTCAAGCATTTCAATTTGGTGTTTAAAAATGGTGACAAAAATTGCTACTGAAGAGGTTTGAAAAATATGTCTCCATAAATATTTGAAATCCCTGCAAACAGCATACTATTTAACAGTGTTCAGCTGCATAGAGTAGTAACTTAGCCTAGACATATTGATTGATGGTCACCTCAAAAATAGTCTCTTCTAAATTAGCAGTTCACCTTACAAACTTATGAAATATATGCAGCAGGAGAGCCAAGACTGAGCAAAGGAGTAACTGGAGCGCTACAAATATAACTACAGACTTATAAATACAGATCAATTAAGAAGATAAGTTGTTGCACAACAGCCCTAAGCATATCGTTCTCTTCTTACTCTTGGTCTAAAACAGTCTCAACATAAAACTTTCTTAAATGCTATTGAAATAAAAATTTCTCCTTTCATTATTTTAGATTATTCTTTGAGCAGCTAAACAAACCACTTTTTTCCTGAAAGAGCAGCTTTGCAAAATATAGTCTAAGGGCATTCGAGAGCAATAAGAGGAAATCCTGTGAAAAGTATGAAACATCTGTCTTGAGTAGGTTTCAGTATAATACACTATACTTCCAGACAAGATGAGATACTTGCTGTAAAACCTCTGCTTCTTGCCAGTGTCACATCTTGAATGAACTCTGTGCTCAGCTAGTGGGGACAGGAATACTCTCTCTTGCTAATCAACTCTATAAAGAAAGAGTCAGATGTTAGAGATGGGGTGTTACAAAGAAATAAACAGCTTTTAAGCAGTTACCCTTACTCCGATAGAGACCGCAGATGTTGCTATTGATATAGGCAACCAAAGTCAAACACAAATAGAATATCACATTCAGTTTTCTTCTAATGCTGAAGCAAGTTAAAAAACAGCAGAAACTGGAAGTGAATGGAAAAGATATTGACTTTCTATGGTAATTGTGTTTGCACTTCCTTTTGACTTTTTATGATGAAGTAGCCATAGAATGTTGTTTTTCTCTTCCTGAAGAAAAAGGAAATCCCATAACCTTATCAAAAAATGCAGCCAGCTAAAACCCTTCCCTTCCATTCATTTAAATCCCTTTTATAAAATATAAATGCAGTTATACAAACCATTATGAAGTCACTAATTATTAATGTAATTGATTTTGAGATATTATATAGATATAGATATAAATGTTATTCTTGTATCCCACTATAACCAGAAAAGATCATTTAAAAGTGGTTCTTTTGTGAAAGGCCCAGCAACCTAATGGCATCATCTAGCATAACCGTTTGGGGAGTTTCAATCCACCGTGCAAATCCTCTATTGCTGGCCAAGGGAAGTAACATTGAAGTTAACTAAAATTTACCTGAAGTCTCCGTTACTATTAATCACTAACTCATTAGTTTGCTCATCATTCAGAGAAATACCTAGCAAGCCAAGGAAAAAGGAAAGGTTCTTTATGGCAGGGAAATGCAGGTCCTCAGAAGTCACACAGCCACACAGAAGACCAGATAATAAAAATTACAAACAGAATCTCTTTATGTCCTTTAAAAAGCAAAGATTCTGCTTCCCTGAACAGGGCACACATTTATAGATAACGCTATGCTCGCTCTAGTGCAAGTAGAAGAGAAGAGAGAAGATGGTACAGTAGGACCTAACAGAATTAAACTGTGAGGAAAAAAAAATTGTGAGTTAACTGGAATAAATGTGTATATCTGCACAGAAGAGATATGCTAAATCAGAGTATGTTCTGCATAATAAAGTACCTGTTTTTTTTTCCAGCTGCTTCAGGATCTAACTATCCAGTCACCCCAGCTTGGGCTGTGGGGTTTTGGAAGGCTAACACAGAGTGCTAACATCTGTTTCTGTTCCTCTCAGTGTCAAATCTGTCAGAACATGAGCACATCAGAAAAAGAGATCCCTGTCATATAAAAATAAACTCTCCACTTTCATGGCTATCCCCAAAGTACCAAATATAGCAGATCTATTACATTGCCAATTTCTATTCCAAAATATTTTTTCTTCCCTTAAATATATCTTTTTTACCTACTTTTGTGTCTACTATATCTTCCTGCAGTGTACCTGCATGCTAAAGTTCTTCAGGCTTTATTTGACTTTACTGGCCAAATTTCAGCATAAAGCATAAACACAACAACTAAGCCTCATACCAAGTTATAAAGTTACAATTAAGCCAGCCACTGTTTAGCAATTATTTACTATTAAATGTTTTTTACTTTCTCAGCAACTTCTACCCCAGTTTTACTGTTCTCTGTATTACAGCTAAGTTGGGGGTTCAAACCAGTGCTCTGCTTACACAGTAAATAAAATCTGACATGAAAAAACATTAAGATAATTAAAAAGAAACTTATTTTGTAAAATGTTCCTTTAAAAGTCAAGTAAAATTCTCACAGCATAAGATACTTGACCAACTTGAATCTTTAAGAGGTTTATTCATTACGTTTACAAAGGGCACCTTAAATAAAACAAATGAAAAGGGTATATATTTCAATTTTTAAATATATAATGTACATGATATTGATGAATACATGAAAGTAAATAAATAAATAAAAAACTGAGCATCTTTACCATGAACATTCAAGTTTATATTTATTCAGCGACACTACTGAATGATAAAATGTGTAATTACACATTTTACACTAATTAGGTTACACAGAGTAAATATTCACCAATTATTGCTTCCTCTCCCCTCCAGAAAGAGTACATTGGTGAAAAATGATTCTCCTGGATCCTTGCAAGTGCAGCTTTTCTGCCATCAGAAAGCAAAGATTCCTCCCTTGGAAGATATGGACACCCATAGCCCAGCAGTAGAAAAAATCCAATTGCTAATCCATTTAGTTGGTGAAGTATCAATAGTTCACAACCGAAATCTCAGACTGTAGCTCATAACATACTCCATCTCTAGATACAGTTCTCTCTGAAAATGTTGTAGTGCCTTAGGTAAGCTTTTCTGTTACTAGATTTATTTCTTGTAGGAAATGCTAAATGCTAACAAGAACAAATAAACTCTGGTATTGAAATGACACTCCAAATGTTATAATGGAATATTTGAAGAATATTGAATACTGAAGACTATTTCATCCCTCACACTCTTTTATAATCTCCTATGCATGTCTGGTCCTGCTGACATTGCAGTGACTGTGTGCGGACTTAAATTTATCCACAGGTTTACATGTCTCAGAACTGCCATTGCTCAGTATTACTGATGTCTCAACATACTATGCTACCATAATTTATTACACAAAAGATTCTGGAGATCCAAAGTAAAAATATGAATACAGTCAGGCCTTCCCTCTCAAATTCGGTCTGCGAAGAGTATAGATTAAAAACAGAATACTTGCATTTACATAGCATAAAGCCAAAAAGAAGAGGTGAACGTGAGCATTAGTTGGCCACATCTGTGCAACTCAGTAATGAACATAACTAACTTTTCTGCTTTGCACTTAATAGCCTTGTAAACTTTTGACAAATTACATAGACTAAGCTGCTTCTAACTACACTAATGATGATAAATGGAGAAGGAAGAATGACAGAGGAGTACTGAAACAAAAACTACTTTAAACAGCCAATCAGAAATTTGTCCTCAGTGAGACCCTTTTTAATACTAATATAAACTTAAGAACCTAAATAATCCTAATAGAAATTTTTCTAGTATAGGGAAACCAGTAAAACATTTCCCATACAGACACGTTCTAGCAAAGTTATCTCCTCCTTACCATCTCTTCATCCTCCAGCCAGCCACAAGCTGTATCAGTTAAAGTATCATTTCACCAACATGATTACATCAACAGTAAAGAGTTTCCTTCTCCCACCACTGGGTCACCACTTGGACTTCACCTCCACAGCTGTTTATATTACATACTGCCCATGACAACAGCATAATTTTGCCACAGCCTAAGACTACAATAATTGCAGTAGTGCATGTTATCAATTCACTTCACAAGGTATCACAAACAGGAAAATGAGTTAAGTGTGGTATGATCTGCATTAACATTTCCACACAAATCTCACTTACCTGCTGTCCCTTTCTTATACATAACAATTTATTAAAGAAAATATGGCTTATAGTAGTTGGTAATTAAGTAGCCTTAATTTAACTGCAGAACTGCCTCCTTAACAGAGTATGCACACAAAATGTGTCTTCCCATCCAAATGGATGAAAAGTTCTCTCTCCTGTCCACCATTACCACACAAATGGTGATGTACTTTTCATATGAACTACACACATCACAGAACATTACATTCTGCAATCCGACAAAAAGAATTGTGGTCTCGGGATTAGGGCTTATTTCCCATTTACCTAAGCAAATACTCTGTTCCTACTAACTTCAGTGGAAACTGCGTGTCCTCTACGCAAACTATTTAGAAAAAACGATGAATGGCCTTCAGCTTTTCAGCCATAAAGGAAACCAGATTTCTACCACAGTGAGTTCACAATAAATATTTCTACCACTGACAGCGCCCAAGAGACTTGGAAGCCTAACTCCCAACTTTTATTGGAAGTTCAGTCTCTACAGCTGCTCTGACTTTAACAAGAAGTACTGCAAAACAAGACAGGGTTTGGACAGAGAAACAGCTGGTGCAGAGACCCCATGCCCATGAAACACCTGTTGGGGGTGGGGGTGGGGGGAGTTACTTCAAATGAGCTTTAGTCTGGTCCCATTGACTGCACGCTCATTAGTAGCCAGACGAGTTCCTAGAGAAAATCTTCCACTTTAGTTCCATCCACAAGGAATCCAGTCTGTGTGCCCCAAGACCACCTCACAATGTGAAACAAAGAAGGAAGGGATGACTGCACAATCTGCTTCAAAAGTACACTCCTGGTCTGAACTAAAATGCTAATATAGATTCATCCTACGTCTTTTAGGTGCTTGTGTAGTTTTTACGCAACACCTCCCAAGGCTGAACACACAGGAGTAAGCCTTCAGTTATCAACAGAACAGAGAAAAATGCAAATTTTTATACCTCAGAAAAGCTGGTCCTAGAACCCACAAAAGTTTTAAGAAAAGGGAACCATAAACCTTAAGTGAGAGGATCTAGCCTCCAGATGAAGAAGTAACCATACGAAAAAGCCCAGTGATGGTTCTGATGGCATATGTGAAATAAACACGAGGGTCTCGACATTGGCTCTAGCCTAGGGTTGTCCCCCTCACAAAATCAACCACCACAGCTGCTCTCAACAACAGTCTTAGCAGATAGGCCAAGGAAAAGCTCAGAAGTTGTTTTCTCAAATCAATACTGAAGTACACTTTCTTCTGAAGGATTTAAATCCTCTGAATTATCACGTGAACCCTGTTCACCAACATTAACCAGTATGAAAAACCTTTCACCCTCCCGTGTGCAGCCCTCCTGTGCACAGACAGAGAACGAGTTAAGTAACTCCTGCCCTCCTCCTTTTCCCCGTATCATTTACTTGGATCATTCTGATCCACATTTTGAGAAATGAATTCATTCTTTGGGATGCAACTAGAAATATAGGCAGAGGGAGAGTCTGCTCTTTAGAAGGAGCTGAGTGCTTACTGCTTGAACATTAATATTTATCTTATGTCTCAAACTGTTGCATTCAAAATTAAAGACATTACAAATTCTTTAAATTTACTGAAGTGACTGAAGACTGACATACGTCAAATTTGGGGCTTACGATCAAATACTGTAGACCATTACCTTAAGATATTTTTTATTTTTTACAGTAAATGCAGTTTGATTGTTAAATGAAGGTAAAACGCAATCTTACAGTCACTTTCTCAAATGTACTTGTTAAAAAATGTAAAAAACCAGAAAACACATTGGATCATTTACCATTTTTCATGGTTCTGAGGATAAACATATGGAGAAAATAAGCTACTCGGTAGATCTTATTTCACTCCAGTGTCTGTCCTTTTATTCTCCCTGTCACAGCCAACTCGAGAATTTCCTCTTCCATGATAATAAGCAGAAAGTTCACAGATCTCAAAGCAGCAAAGCAGGAAGTTTGCAGTTTGAAGGATTTCCCCTCTTTGACCAGGCAGGGGAGGAGAAAAAAGAATGTGGGGGCTATTGTGAAAGATCTTCTGCAAAATTAAGCAGATTCGGACATGCTTATCTCAACAAGGCCCTAAAGTGATGCTACCGACACCGTGTACAAATGGGAAAGAAATGTTGCACACATCGTATGTAAATTATTATGCTTCTTTAGCTTTTTCAGCAGATAGCAAAAAATCCTGCTTTTCTGATGAAGCTATTACCTGGCACAAACAAACTTATCAACAGCGATAGCAGGACACAGAGGGAAGCCAAAACCGCTATGACACAGCTCTCACCAAAACATGCTTTCTTCCCAGCTGAGCTCTGTATCACAAGGCAGGACTGAGTGCCACATGTGGCTTTAATGCCAAGCAGCTGCTGCACACCAGCACCCGCTCTGCTCTCTCCCTCACCCCCTGCACTACTGTGTTTCAAAGACCATTGTAAATAATGAAACTGCAGCAACCTGTAATGAGCGCAAGCCCCAGCATCCGAGACAGACCTGAACCCAAACACATTTCCCCCTCAGTCTCCATGCCCAGAGAGGTGAGATCATCGGTGCAGGCTCTCCGAGGAGGGCAAGGGGGGTGCGGGGAGGGAGGGGGGAGGGCACCCCTACCCAGCCATTTCAAAGCCTGCTAGTCTCCCTCCCTTTCAAGCAAAAATAAGCACCCAGCACAGCTCCGTGGTGGAATACGGCTTTCCTGGCTGAGTCGCGCCCCGCGTCCGGCCGTCTCCCCCACCCCCACCCCTTCCCAAGAGGCAGCCGGTCTCGCGTAGGGCTGCCCCAGTCCCTCCAGCGGGTGCTCCCTTTCCCGAAGGGCAGCACAGGGGCAAGCGCAGCTCCCCGCGGCTGTCCAGGAGCAGCTGCACATGGGAGGGCAAGGGGCACCTCGACTCCACTCACCGATACCAGGAACTCCAGCGTGCCCACATAGTCCCGCTCGGTCTTAAGCAGCTCATTGAGGACACACACACGCAGGCGAAGCTGCTTCTCCAAGTCCTTCCCGCTTTCCCCCTTGCTATCCCCTTTGCTTTCCTCTGTCATGGTGTAAGGAGTAGAAGCGGTGTTCCCAGGCCAGTGCTTTGCCTGGCTCCTCTCCCGGCGGCAGGCAGCGCTGAGAGCCCCGGCACTTGGCTGCAGAAAAGGACAACAAAAGACCCCACTAAGTTACAGAGCAGGGCTGGGCTCTGGCCCGTCCCAAGCCGCACAGCAGCCTCAGCCCTTTCTCACCCAGCTCCAGCAGCTGCCCGAGGTCCGGAGGCAAAGAGCCACCCTAGCGCGAGCTCCTTTCCCGTCAGGAAGGGGACACAGCCTGGAGGAAACGAGCGGTCACTGGTTCCCAGCTCGCCCTGTTTGCTGAGAGGTTGGAAAGCCTCCGCAGCAGCACAGACTTGGACATTAATCAAAAGCCTTGTATCCATGTGACTCCAACCCCTTCCCCCCTCCGCTAAATCTCAGGAAAAAGGAAAGGAAACAACTTCAGGGAAGACTGCGTGCCAGCAGCTGCCTGTTTCACACACAAACTGTGAGCTCTAGTTTGAGGCTAATTGGAGATCTCCAGCAACAGAGCACAAGAATTATAAAAATGTCCCAGCAAGCCGGCTAGCCTGGGAATCAGCAGTGTTTTTGTTTTGTTTGAATAATCAGCCAAAGAGCTATTTCAACTGCTCCTTCCACACGCTCCCATAAGATGAGTATCAGAAATACACTGATGTGCAACCATGCATCACTAAGACATGTTTTGATATTTTTCTGAACACATATAGCTGAGTATGGGTATGTGCTAGGCAGGTTCAAACAGTACATTCTAGAGTAGATACAGATAGGCTCCTCTAAGGTGAGTTTTTGTGTTGTTGTTTTGTTGTTGTTGTTGAAAAAAGGTGGTATAAAATCCATCCAGGTTATATGGCTTTCTTTTCTGCACTGGAAGTTCAGATTTGCATGATACATTAAGAAAGTTAAAAAAAAAAAAAGTCTGTCAGTAACCATTTCACAAACACTGTAAGCAAGCAGTGTACAGCTATGCTACAGAAGAAGTGATTTCTTGAAAACTGAAATACCTCAGGACGCTGTTGTTTGAGTTTTGAGTTCTTTAATGAAAGTTGAAGGTTTCTCTGGCCAACTCTTAAATCTGTTACTGGAAGAAAAAACAGGTATTCAACTTCAAAGATTCCATATCCAAGTCTACCTTTCTAAACCTACAACATCCTAAAGGGAAGGAATGAGTGAAAACTAGGTTATAGCCTAGTTCTACAGCCACAACACAAGCCTGGGCAGCAAGAAGAATCCTTAGTAGGAGACAAGCAGCAGAGACTCATTCATATTCTGTTATTTTAGACTCATCATCTAGCTGTCTGCCTCAGACATTGATGGGGAAATAGACAATACAGCTCTCACAAGATGTTTCTCAGAGAGCTGAAATAATAAAACTTGTTTCTTTGAATTTGTGTCTTACTTCCCCATATTCCCCTTTCCCAAACACACACAGCTCCCTCTTGTCATACTTAGGCAAGAAGCAGTAGTTACTGTGACTGGTTCTGCTACATGTATCATAGTCAGCCATTAGGTATGGATAGGGCTAGCTCACCTAATAAGCTCCAACTGTAGGCCTTCTGTCAAGAGGAGTTCGGGACGCCATTTGAAAAGCAACCAGTGATTTTTGTTAAAAGCAGAACTACATTTTTGAGGACTTCACTCCTCTGCCAAATCCGGTTGAAATGGAGCAGTGGGTTCAAAACCAACCGGGACAGAAAAGCCAACACAGTCCAGTCATTTAAGCTTGCTTCCTTAGGAAACCAGCCTAAAACAGAGAACCTGCCTGAGAATTAGCTCGAAATTTTCTCAGCTGCTGAGATAGGCTCAACCAGTGAGGCACAGAAGCCAAGTCCCAAAGCTCTGTGGCATCTGTCCTGATCCTATGGAAGAGATCTTCATCTCATAAGCACTAGCAGCAAGAATCCTGATGCGATGGTGGAAAGGTAAAAAAGCAATTCACTGAATCACACATGGCATCAGTTTTCTCAAGCGATGACCAGCAAAAAGAGATCAGAAACCACCTGAGTATAGAACACTAAGCCACCAATTTCCCGATCCTGGACACATGCAGGTGCCCTTTCTCAGGCAGTCCTAGCCAGAGCCCTCAAACTAGTTACCTTTCCTGTCTGCCAGTACCCTCTTTTCCCTTCGGGAGCATGGAGATAGAGACCAGTACAGTTTCTGATTTTGAAATCCCCTTTGTTTTAGCCAGTGCACCATTCATTTTCACAATCCATAGCCACATTTGCAGACCTAAGTAAAGGCTAAGGAGACAAGAACAGTACCACAGTGTTTTTTTCCCCCTCATCAGCAATAGCAGTAAGAATCCCCTTCCTTCAAACATTCGCCATCTCATTCTCAAGAGACCTTAAAACCTAAATGATCTTTGTCCCAACTTACACTTCTGCTGCCCTCACACATCTGATTCTTGCTCCTTCTGTAGTTCAGAAAGATGGCTCCAGCTATTTAGGCCAGCAGGAGCATCACTGACAACGCAGAAGAGAGTTTTATGGCTCGTTTAAGTCCAATGAACACAGCATGGCGCCCATAGCAGATGTGCAATGACTGGGAAAGTAGCTCTAAATACCAGGTAGAATCTACGGAAAACATACCTGCTTACAAAGCTTAGCCAATTTTCCTGGCAATCTGCATGAAAACTATACTATAACTATAGAAAAGGGTGAATTACTCATTTTCCCCCAGTTTGAGGAAAAAGCTGAATAGCTACAATAGCTCCAATAGGAAAAAAAGAATAAACTGAAAGGAAGGTAGGACATACACACAAGATGAAAAGTTTCAGCCCAAACAACATCTGACAAAAAGTTAGAAACAACCAAAAACCACATTTTATACCGTGATTATCAGGAAACCTGTACTGAAGCAACTACCTTGCTTCAACACAGAAGGTGTGTAAAGTTAACTAAGTAAAATAATATATTGATTAGGCCAGCATGTGAGGCACAGCAATAATTGTTGCTCGCAGGTTTGGAGAAAGTGTAAAGATAAGATTCTTCTCACTGGATAATGCAACACTGCAGTGTCTTTGGAGTGCAGCAAGAATTACTTTTTTCCAAAGGTACTTAAGACCCCAAGTTTGAATCCTATTTCAAGAGCCTTGTTGAAAGGATATGGTGCCACGCAACCCATGTAAAAAATGTGTGATTTCCTGACCTGTTCTGTGACTTGGTACAAACTTCCAGACATTAAAAGCCTTGTTTGTGACACAGATTGTGGTACCTAAGCTTCACGATCTGCCAGGACATTTGCGTACTCTATAAGAAAACCACACTGGATCTGCTTGCTTCGGTATTGCTACTGAATGATACTTGGTTATCACTGCAAGATAGTTCCAGTATCACAGGTGAATGAAGCCAAGTGTACTACAGGGCATGTTATCTTGTATCATAGCACTGTAAAGAAGGACTCTTCAGTCCAGATGGGAAATCCAAATTGCCTTCTCTCACAGAAAGCTGAAAAAGTTTCTGAAGCTGTATGAGTAGATGGGATTGCTCACTGAGCAGGCTGTTTACTAGCACTGAAGACTTTTCTCCCTCAAAGCTTTCTCCCGAAGGAGGAAAAACAGAGCGCAGACTAACACAAGCTAGCCATTTCTACTCCTGGTGCTGAAAATACGCTTGGGTTTCCTTTCGTCCAGACAATCTTGGCAATGCAATGATTTCTCCCTCTATAACCTGCCTGCAATGGCCCATGCAATAAAGAAATAAAAAGTTACTTTCTTCCTTTCCTATGAATGAATATTAGATATCAAAGCTAGAACTAGCCTCTTTTCCCCTAATGTTCTTCACTATTGTTTACCAGAATTACCAAAAAAAAAAAAAAACAACGGGAAAGATCCATTCTAAGAAATGTGATTAATAAGCAATGCTTTAAAAGTCCACCTGAATAGAAACAGTTTGTTTACAGATGGCTCTAACACCCTATTAAGCAATGAAAAGATTAATAATATCTAAGGAACTAGCTGCAAACTGCTCAAGAACAAAGTGTTAGGGGTGAGTGAATGGAGGAGTTCACATCACTTCTATAACACTGCTCTCTGTCTGTTCATTCACCACACTAAACCATCTTTACAGACATAAGTATTAAATAGAAATCCTTGTTTGTACAGAATAGATCAAAATAATAATCAGTTTTGTAATCTTCTTTTATGTCATTTTTAAAGGAAGATGGAGGTGTTTTAATCACAAAGACATAGAAATGGTCCCCAAGCACTCTAAGTTTGTGGAGGCAGTGCAATATAAATATTAACGTAAGGCTTACAGTCATCTCATACAATCAAAAGATTTCAAGTGTTCTGACTAACAGTTGGGCCCACAAAAAACAAACATTTTTACCCTGCTACAATATTAAAATATCAGAGTATGAATCCACTGGGCTTGGCCACATAGTTTTTCACAAGCCGCTAATAATGGCGCTCATGCAAGACTTTCAACCTTTTTTTACTCCCACCAGCACAAGGGACAGAGCAAGCATCTCGGCAGCAAATGCAAGCTGAACATTCAGCATCCTTAGAACATCAAGAACTACCACATAATCCAAATCTGATTTAGCCAAAAATAAATCTAAAGATATATATTAAGTTATAACTTTTAAGAAAATGGGTGACTAGTCATTCACTTGAAGGAGTGTATTTGACTTTTTCTGTAAGAATCAACTGATATTTAAGAATTATTGCAGCAAGACGTCATGGAAATCATAATTGCAAGTAATCACCTCAGACAAAAAGTAACACAAATTCATGTTAAAATCTCCTCAAGCAACTCTAATAAGATCATTTAGGAAGAAATTCACCATCCCTGGAGCCAGCAGGATAGAGTATGAATGGTGTTCACTAGGTTCAGCGCTAACTTAATGTACCTTGATGAATGCTGTTTAAACTAAAACCTCACCTTGCATAATATATTTCAGCAGAAGGACAGAACAGACAGCAAGGGACAGTTACTCTAGCTAAGAAAGACAAGTCCCTTCTGCCCACACTACCAACAACCCTGAATGCATCCACAACAAGGGTCCCTCTATGTGAACACACACTCTCGCACATGGCCTCAGACTTCCCTAACACCATAAGCAAACACGCAGGTTGACACACACACCACCAGGGACTCCACACAGCCCACCCACCCAGGAATGACAAGGTTCTTCTGGCAACACTAGCAACAACCACCTACAACTCCCAGCCTGCAGCTTCCTACAAATCCACTGAGCCCCCCCACACCTTGCCAGAACCCCACAACCCCTAACAACTCTGATAAGCCAAGCACAGCTCTGATGCTGCCTCACACTGCACCTCTATGGAGTGTTACTGCTGCCAGCCGCTAACAGCCTCCACTGTACTCGGACCACAGGTACTCTCACACCCTGAACCCCGTACCCAGATGCTGTCACTGACTTCTCTAACACAATAAGCAAACACAGAGGTTGTAATTCAGCTCAGCCCTCACCCCAACAAGAGAGGCAGGTCCGTGGCTTGCCACGACACCCCCGACAGCAATCCCCAAAACCCTGAACCTCCCTGGACACCTTCATACCATACGTCAAACCCACAAGCAAGGCAGGTCGAAAACCAAAAAAGCCTGGGTGCCAATCCCCAAACACCTCCACCCTGCTGGATAACCTATACCAGCCATCAAAGCCAGGCCCAGCATAGGACTCCCATGCTACCACACAACACAGGAAATCAATGATCTATATACAGTTAGAGACTAGCTAGGTGAGAGTGATAATTTCATGTGAATCATAAAAGCATTTATTAAACATTACCCCTAAGTAAAGCAAAGAAGGGCACCCACCTTCTATCCTTCAAAACTGTCTTCGATAATAGATGATTACGACTGAAGTAAGAAAAATACCTGAAATATATTCAGAGGGCTGTCTCTCTGCTTGAAAACAGTGCAGTTACTTCAGTCAGCTCAGGATAGCTAAGGTGAGAGGAAACCCAATCGAATTTTCTCTCTTCTCTGAAGACAGGAAAAAGAGGTATAGAAGCCTCTGCTTGTCTTTATAAACCCTGTCTCTCAGGAAAAATGGTCAGGCAAGCTATCTCTAGAGCAACTTTACATTTTACAGACTGAGACAGAGCATTTTCAAACACATCTTCACGTACATCTTAAAAACAATCTTTATATTGGCATCTCTGAGCATGCGCAGCCACAATTAATAGTACAGCCTTTACTGCCTTTGTAATAACTAGTAATGATCACCCTGCTTTGCCATTTAAATCTTCCAAAATTCATAGACAGCAATGTTAGGTTAAAGTTGTTAAAACAGATAAATTTTCTTCTCAAGGGTTAGTAGTCTGAGAACAGTGCAGGACCACTTATAATTTACTTCCACAGGGTGCAGAAGTCCTTAGGAAGGTTTCTGTTCTGCTGCCTATGACTTTCAGGGTCTCTATGCATGCATATTTAGTAACATAGTTTCTCTCTCCATAATCTTCCATAGTTTTATTCCTGCACTATCAAAACTGTTAGTAATGCTGACACCACAATGTATTTTTCATGTGAGGGTCCATATCTTCTTGGAACGCAATCACTTTCATCTCTCTGTAGTCCCCAAAGTAATCTCTCTGTGTTTCATAGCAATAGCACAGACTACAGCAATGGAAATGCAAACTATTTAGAGGCTTAAAGTAATAAACAACACAGGAAAGGCTGCTTGAGTTGACATCCTCATCACCTGAATCCTCATCTCCCAAAACTTTTTTGCTTTTCTTCATGGGAAGTGAGAAATTATTTTTTCCTGATCACCTTCCTCCCAGTCTAATTTTATCTGAAGATATTATTTTGCTGACAACCATATTTCAGCTTCCAGAAAACAGAAATGTATGAGTAGCAAGTGAAACAACAATTATGAAGAAAAACATCAGCTAAAAATGGGAACATAAAATGATTTCTCACACAAAAAAATGTAATTTTACCTTGCATTTATAAACAGAAAGGCAAATGTGTTGCCTGTCAAGTTAATATTTTTCCCTCATGCACAACAAAAACTATGCATAACTATGTCTATTCTGTCTACTACTGCAGTTTTAATGCACTGAAAATGGGAGAAAATAGGAGTATCACTTAATACAGACATAATTCACCCTTTGAATCTAAATTTTTATTTAAAATATTTACTCTTAAAAGACAGAAATAACTTAAACCATTAGCAGCGCATGTTAATGATCCAAAGCAGTAACAAAGACAGTGATTCTCAGATGGGAACAGTGAACTGGGATGCTTATTCCATGACACTTTCAGTGGTCCTGCATTTCAGTAGGGGCTGAGCGTGTCTGCCATCAAACATTAAACTATTCAACAGTTAGGAGACACCAAGAACAGGAGCAGTCAAATTCATCAGCCAGCAGGTTCTTACTATTAAAGATGTCTAGGGAGAAATCCTAAAATGAAACAAGTTTTGCCTATTCTTCAAATGGTTGTTGACACTTATTTTTTAACAATTGTGTAAACTTGTCTGTTACGTTTGTCCTTTTTCTTCATTTTCAAAGCGATACTACAGCAATACAGTGAGAGAAATTATCCTCCCTTGCATCAGAGAAACATTACTTGCAAGAAAGTAAAATGAATATAATACTTGGGGAACTCTTCATTCTAAGTTAGTCCAACTAATTTAACTCATAACAAATTTGACTAAGGAAATAGTGGATGACCATCAGAACCTACTGCTTTGAGATTTACAGATCAGACAGAAACAAAATTTTCCTCACATGTTAAAAACCCATATGCACTTTCCTTGACCTATATTGCTCTTTTCTGGTGAGCTGCCGACCCTTCTTCTTTCTATTAACTTCTTTGCTCTTCTTCCTCTAGTCTACGTCTCTTCAAAATCATTTCCTTCAGCTGCACCCAGTTGCTACAGCAATACCTTCCCAACCTGAATGGCAAAGCAAATAAGCTTTGGCACAGAGCTTAGAGTCCCTATCACCACTTGATGTCACACAACACTGCAATTAGGAATTACATATGCATTCTGCATATGCAACTTACATTTTCATATCCTGTAGATAATTCTAGGGGAGAAGCAAAATTCAGCTCTAGCGCTGGACAGTGTTATATAATTTCAAGCTATATAAATTGGTCTATTGTAATGTTATAGAACTGTGGACTGTATTATCGCTGATTTATGCTGAATACACTCGTTTTGAGTATGGCAGAGTTTTTTGCTTGGCCGGGACCTGGACCAGGTGCACGGCAATTCTATTCTCCTTCGTATAGTGGATAGCAGAAGAATATTACCTCTAACTAAGTACCATCCCATCATTACGCAGCCTTATTTGTTTTCTGGTCATTTACCAGATAAACGGCAGCTAAGTAGCAAACAGCACTTACTTCTGATAATAAAATTACTTTTGTGCTTATTGAAACATTCAAATAGGAGTCTCCTGTTTGCAAGATATGGCTGAAAAAAAAGTGGAAGCACAGAGAATCTAATGTGGCACTAGAGGTTCAGAAAAGAGTAGCTCTGAAGCAGAAACCGTTTTCATTATCACTAGCACAGTTCACCGAACTAAACAAGCATCTTTTCTTCATGAAGAACATTTGAGTAAATCAAATGACGAGTTGAGTCAGTTTGTGGAACACAATTGAAAGAACAGGACAAGAGCTCACTCACACACCACTAGAAAATAAACCTTAAATTAAGGTGATGCACTGCCAATATTGTAATATTGTCGTAGCAACTGTAATTTGGACAGAATAACTTTTGGGAATATATGAAGCATTAACAATAAGTGAAGTAAGTGATGATGATGCCTCTCTCTGGTCGTTAGCTATGAGATGCTGTTTGATCACACCATTCATAGCTTCCAAACTGATTTATGCCATGTAAGAATCTGACCCCCAGCATTTTAGACATTAATCAGCACAATTCTTGAGTAAATTTTAACAGAATTTGACTTCCCAGTAGACGAACAGACGTATCGAGTGTATTTACACAGCTTCCATTTCAAAGCTGATTAGTATGAGAAACGAACCATCTATTTAAAAAGGGGTTTTTTTGTTTTATTTCCCAAGTGATAATTGAAATGTTTAAAATATGTAAATAACAAATAAGCATTTTTCTTTTCCTACATTTTCTCACAAAAAACAACCTCTCCAAGTTGTGTATGAATACAAATTTGTTAGTATCACAGTCTGAACAGCAGGTAAGAATAGACATGCAGATAAGAAATTAAAATTGCCCAAATATCATTTGTTATACCCTTTCCTGCTCACTACAGAACATGAATTTTTATCTGTAGCCTTGAAATAAGTCTCTAAGATCACGTTCTTCATAACAGACAACAATCAACTTTTCAACAGAAATGCAAAATCAAAGCATGATCCTGTATTTTCTTCTCTTATTTTCTTTGTCTTTTTAAATACATATGCCATAGAGTCATTAAGCATAGAAATGCACGAGCCACAACACTGACAGCTCTAGCAGCTTTTAAAAGTTTCACAGTATCTCATTTTTATCTATTTTTTTATTGTCCAGTGTAGCCACATATGGAAAAATCCCAGATTGTACTTGTATGCTTCACGGGCATTCTGAAGTTTCAGAAAAAAATAGAAAAAAAAAACCCAGAAATCTAGCTAAGTATTAAGTTTTTCTTAATATTTTGATTTGTAGAGACCATCTTGCCAGACCTTTACTGTTCAGATTTTATAGTATTACATTATGCAACAGTCCCTTAGGAAGTGCGCTTTCAGTCTGCTGAGCTAGAACAATGTTCTTCTTTTTCTATGTTTTAAAACTGCCCTGTATCGCCAAGGGTTCAGGGAACACTTGGAGACTGAAGCTCTGACTTTAGCCATCCACACACAGTATTTCCTTCCTCTGCCCCATACAGTAGCACCATGAATTTTAAAAAATACTACTCACATCAATAAAGTCAGGCAGAGCAAAAATAGCACAAATAGCATTGTAAGTCTTACGCTTCCTAAATGCCTCCTTTTGGTAAAATAACTCTTCAAGAAAAACAAAAAAGTAAACTAGGAAAACATACGCATAAATAATACTTTTACTCAACTTACTCCATTATCAACAGCATCAAGGATAATTAAGTTAAGTGTGAGTTCCAGAAACAAATGAAGCCTAGCTACTATGCTTTATTTCTCGTGGCTGACTGACTTTGTAACCAAATTATACTACGATTTTCTTTTTGTCTCATGTAATTATGAGCTCCTCCTACAGAGTACTTTGGCAGCAATATGTGAATTCACAAACTGTAGAAATCATCTTGCAGGATCAAAAGTTAAAAGGGACAACTTGCAAATGTTTACATCCATGGCACATCCTCTGCTCTATTACTCTTTTAATGAAAATTAGAGGGATAGAACAGTTTTTTGGACCTCTGCCCTTCTGACAAACTATCCATCAGAGTTAAAATGTATTAGTGGAGGACAGAGACACATACACATAGACCAGCTGAGTGCATAAGCATTATTTCCATAGGCAACTAGCCTAAAAAAGAAATCTTCACCTTTCTTCACAGTCAATGGTCCCCAAGTACTGAATCACTAATCATCAAGTGCTGAATTTTGTAACTAAAATATTAATGCTACAGTAGCACTAAGTTAGCACTTGACTGCCTACTAATATCTAATCTATTGGGCCAGATTTATCTGAAAGTTAGCGCAGAAATGCTTCCTGTGTCCTTAGTGAAATAACTCCTCATCTTCCATCTCTCTGACAGGTCCGGAGAGGACAAAAGTCCCTAAGGGCAGAACAGCTGAAGTCATTGAATTAATCCATGTATCTGACTGAGTAAAAGTCATTTCAAAAACTATTTGACAGTGTTTTGAAAACTGTGTTACGTAATTCCTTTTCACTGTCATCAATAAGTGAATATACAAATGAAGATCTTCTCAGGAGACATCAGACCACTATTAAAAGAGCTGTAAATATTTACATTTTGAAGGTACTTTTGGATTTCTCAGACTGCCAAACATGGGGTCTGCCTTGTTTTACTCCAGTTACTATTCTGTTCTTTCGTCTTATTCAATGTCTCCCTTCCACTTACATCAACCAGGAGAAAAGCAACACTACCACTTCAAAACAAATGCTAATTTCTTTACCCTCTTTGAGTAAGAGTGACTCAAAAAAACTTGTTTTTTTTTCTGGAATATGTTCCATCCTTCTACTTGTACTGCCAATAGTGATTAGAAGAATGATTTCTATAGAGAGTATGCAGCTCAAACTAGATGTATTGTACTCAATAATTAGTTCAGTACCCTTCCTTCACTGCTATTTTTATCTGATATTCATTAGGTCTTATTGTATTAACTTACTTCTCCTTGAAAGATAAAAAAAATGTCATTTATTTAATGTCACTCTTGGATAGTTACTGAGGAAAAGGAATAAGAAGTGGGTGTCTTACATAATTTACAAATTTTTTTTAGATTAATCATCTTCTGTTTGCAGAACTGCTAATCTTTCATGCAAAAAGCTCGGGTACCTGGGTAGTTCTGCTGGACTGACACCATATAAAAGCTACTGATCAATTATTCATAAACAGATTAAAGTGATTTAAAATCACATTTTAGAACAACAAGAAAGTATACAGTGACCAAGAATTATTAATATGAAAACCTTCAAAGAAGTTAGGAAAGTCAAATTATCAGCTACAAACCTACTATTACCTTTTTGATCCAAAAATCAAAGGAAAACTGATTTTCCTTTTCTGCATATGGTCATTCATTCTTTCACAGTTTCAACTAATTCTGGCAAAGAATCTTGTTCTGATTAAACTAGGCCATTTTGGAAACATGTTTTTGCAAAAATAGCCGACAAGATCAGTTCACAGTTTAATGCTGACCTCAAACCTCAAGCAGTCCTCTCATGGCTAAAAAAGGCAATCTGAATGCCTTCTCTACTCGTGATGTCTAAGATCTGTAACATTAATGTCTTCAGTTCTATCTTACTAATTTGGAAAAAAAGAAAAAAATGAATCCAGAATTCTGGAGCAATATCATTCTGTTACAAGAACGCCAAAGACTTCTCTGAAGAGTCACATCTTGGCCTTTTCAACTCAGCATTAAGTTTTGCCGCTCATTTCAGTGAAGCTGAGGATTTCATTCAGAAAATCCAGATAATATACAGTCAGCCTCTCATTTAACACATATTTCATTCTGTTTGCCACAGAACGTTTGTATGGCTTATGTCATATTTTCTACAGAGGAAAAATACACTTATGAAAGTGATTTATGTTTCTTCACATGAGTTTAAGATACCTATCCTTGAGGGTCACTCTCTCACAGCTGCTATCCTGCTACTGACTGAGCACAGGTCTCCTCATGGAGCTTGTATATAACTAAGAAAAAGTCTGCTTCCACCACCCTTTTCCTTTCCTTTAACTGTGTACCATTAAATATGTCATACGTAAATTAGCATTAAGTAAATTTATTGCACAAACACACAACTAATTTTTTCCCACCTACTTGTTCAATTCCGCTCACCGCTTACACTTCCTGTGGCTTTTTACTCATTTTTAGTCTTCCTGTTCACTCATTTCTCAAACACAACGCATTCCTCATCTCCACCATTTTACTCTACTTGCAGACACCTCCGTTCTTCCTAGCTAGGCACTAACATGCATTTGCATGCATGCATACGAGACATGCTCACAGCCCCTCCACCCAAACACCCATCCTTCTTCATTTCTACACACAAGACAAAATAGAGAGAGCGGATACCAGTTTGTGAGGGGCAGCGAGAAGGTGTCTGAGTATATGTATTCACAAGCATATACACAGGCATTTGGTGGGACTCCGAAGTGGAAGGGAAGGTAGACAAGCTCTGTAGGGCACAACAGCACATCCCAGCAGGGAGTGAAGGAAGAAAAGTTTCTCCATCTGCAGGTTGTGACATATAGGATCTTTATGCTGCTGCACTAAGGGCTGAGCAGAGCTAATTTCCAAGGGTAGCTTAAACCTCTCAGCAGCATAACCACAGCCTGAGAACAAGGCAGGCTGGAGTCCTGCACCCAGAACTCCCTGCAGCCGCCCCAGAGAGGGGGACCTTGGTGTGCTGCCTATACAAGTCATGGTTTCCTATACTAATATCCAAATCATTGTGCACTAGAAGGAGTCACAGAGTATAAACACTGCTTAACTCTCTGCAGAGCACGTATAAACAGCCAGGACCATTAGCAGCTTCCCCTACACTGGACACTTACCACAGTCTTCCTGACTGTTGTGGCATTCGCACACAGGGGAACAGTGCTCAGGCTAAATTGCCTGCTGCACACAGCAGCCGCATCTTGAGTCCCTAATCAGTCCATGGACAGAAGTTGTCAGAAAGGCTAAGTTAGTCACGTTAGTAGAAAGCTACAGTGCCGTTTCCACACTTGCTATCACTGAAGGTAAACTTCAAGCCTAATGCATCAAAAACAAAATCGGGAATCTTCTGCCACAGGGAAAACCATAAGAGAGCAGAGAAAAATGCAGTGTGCTGGGTGCAGAATGCTCAGAGGACCACTTGCCATTTTGGCTTAAATCTTTGATTTTTTTAGTTTCATGAGCTCATTGACTAATTATTATCGAGAAAGTCAGCTTCAGTAAGGGATGAGGGTTAAATATTCAGGTCCTAACTCACAGGCAGATTTCAATCCATTAATATTCAGAATTAAAATAGTTCAATCAAAAAGGCATGCCGAATTTTTACTGTATATCAGGTGCATCCTTTTTACCACCACCGCATTGCACAGTCAATGTGCTATGTCACAAGCACGGTTGATCTAATTTCTAATTAATGAAACACTGCCATCAAAAACATATCATGCCAAAAGCCTTGGGTCTAAATGAGAAATTCTAATCATATTTAAATAGTTCAGTTGTTCCATTTACTAGAACAACCTTTGAATTCATGTTTTTAACAGGATGATACAATCTAACTGTGTCAAAAATGCCATTGCCCAAGAATAAAGCTAAACATACTGCAGACGCATCTCAGTTGCCTAATTCTACATGCTAGTTCAAGCCTTGAAATAGGCATTGAATTTGTTGTGACAATTCATTACTACTAACTTTCACAGTTTTTTATTTTCACTACATTTGGTTTTTTTCCATTATAGGCACAGCACCTTCAGTCTCACGATTATTTTATAATCTCAGCTTGTTCTCTTCCTCTTTTCCGTAAAGATACAGCACTTGTAGTTCTGAAAACAGGAACCAAGGATAACTGAAGGCACCAATATCAGAAGACAAAACTCACCTAAAATTACACTAAATATCATCATTTGTGTAGACTCAAGATTTTTTCAATGCTCTCTGTGAGCAATGCTGGGGACGCACCTTCCTGTTTCTCTCTGATTGTTCAAGTGGTATTGGAAGCTACCTGCGGTAAAATGTATCTGCCGTAACGCTGCTGAACACTGCCCTCTCGTGGTCTTGTGTCAGAAATCAACTCCGAAGCAGCAGAATAAGAAGAAAGGCTACACCTATGAGTCTGTTTTCCCAAGCCCTGTAAGGACTATGTACATGCTTGAATTTAACCACTTAAGTGGAGCCACAGGAATCCTTAAATAACCATATACACACACATACACACACATATATATATATATATATATGTGTGTATACAAAAGTTTTATACACACATACAGATAGATAGATAGATAGATAGACAAGCATTTACAGGACTGAGCTGTACCTAAGCAGGGATTTAAGTGTATTAACTAAACTTTGCACTGTGTATACTTGTTAATTACTACTATAATTCTTTGTATCATCAGTGAAAACCTTTTCAAATTTTTTACATCAAAATGTCTCATAGATCAGCTCTTGGTAATTCCAGCTACAGAACTTTTTCCTTACATCCATCATAACTGAAAAACAGTTATTAATGAAGGCCTTAAGCCATTTTAGAATCAAGAGAAGCATTTTAAAATTAAACCAAAGTCTGCAGAACTTTTATATATGTATAAATAAGCAATGTAAATCATTTATAATGAATGTAAAGCCATATGATACGCATTTTTCGTAGGCCTAGCTTCATAAGAGATCCAAACTTTGATTACCAGAAGGAAGATTTTATATAAGCGCAGGAGAGTCACTTCAGCAAAGCTGAAATATTTAGCAAGACAGATCTGCAAATATTCTCACACAAAAATCATCCTTTGAGCATCTACACTGTTGTTTACTCCATGTGGAAATATGAATTTTTCTGCAGTTCAATTTACCCCTAAAACCCAAAAATTTCTGGCAATGTTATCATTCAAGCTAGGTAATTAATTTAACTTTGATTTCAGGGTTTAACACTTGACTGATTTTTTGATTTTTTGTTAAGGCAAAATCAGAGGCACTCCAAAGGATATCACAGGAAGGATGCTTCAGCCTATAAGACATATGGCTAAAAACCTCTCTCAATAACCACATTCAGCCCAATCCAAAAAAAAACCCTAATTTTTCCCCGCTCCCTTCCCACTTAGTTGATTTGCAACTAATTCTGACAGTCAAAATCAAAAAGATCACAAGCTCTTAATTAAATTAATGGTTTACTATAGTCTGAGAAAACAAGCCCTGCCACTAATCAAGCAACACAATACATAGTTTCCAAAATATTTTAAATCAGGACTTCAAAACAAGAAAACTCATTCTTTCTTTCTCCCCTAGGAAAAAAAAAAGTCTACATCCCACAGTGCTCTCTCACGGTGAGCAGGATGGACACTTGACAGGAAAGCTAAAACCTGGTAGTCTAAAATTTTAATCAGTGTATTCAACTCTTACCACTGAAATCAAGGGTTTGGGGCCAACAACTTGGCCCAAATATATAATGAAGCCTGCATTAAAGATGGACAATTACATTGCATGACTATCTCCAGACACGATGAGGGATAACACAGCTGGGAGTTCCATGCTGTAGGGACACTAAAGGAAGATTCAGCCCACAAGCTGCATTCATTTATCCAACACCTAACGGCAGATCAAGGTGCACGTCCTTCCTTACAATGCTCAACACTACAGAGCTTCAAAAGACTCCTGTAGCACCCTTCAACTACCCAGCTGAGTCTGGGCTTCAGAATGACTCTCATTTCTTCCAACTCCCAGGAAGTAGGCTACACAGTACTTTTCAGTTGCTTCATTTGGGACTTTGCTTTTGTGTCATTGCCCGTATTTAAGCAAGCATCAGGGAACAGATGTATCCCCAGCATTTAGCTAGATAGGAAGACAATTTTGCCTATAGGCAGAATATAATTATTTGTGCAGCAAGCTGCCAGATTTTGGGATTTCTAATTTACAAGAACACTTCTAGTTTTTATCAGCATCAGACATTGAAGCTCAAATCTAACTTTCAGAAGCAGCTAGAAGTACAATAAATAACTACAGATTTTAGAATGGGTAGAAGAGGAATGCCTTTCAGGGAAATTCAAATGAAACAGAACCCCATTTGAGCTTTTTCTTTTATCCAGCTGTCTTTTAGAGCCAACTAGGAAGGCTACCGAATGAGCACATGAAAGTTTCCCCTCTCTAGTCATCCAATCAAATTGAGTAGGTCAGCTTTAGAAAGGAAAGTGTTCATCTATTTCCTTTTGAGACTCATACTTGTGCACCAATGTGATATTCTGGTTTGCATCTACTCCTCTCCTCTTTTATTAGCGCAAGAGAATCGGACTCAAGAATAGTTTTTTTGTTTGATCTCTCTCACTTTGGCAAAATCAGAGCAAATCCAGGATTCAGCAGAAGAAAGGGTCCACGAAGGGCTTTTCAGCCTTGTGTATTCCACTGATTTCCATGGCAGTAGCAGAAAACAAGATTGGCCTTATTCAATTTCTTTCTGTAGTGCATTGCTTCTTTCCTGTAGTAGATGGCACTAGCAGCACCTATTGCTGAGCTTACTAAACACTTTCCACCTAAAATGTTTAGTTGTTTATAGCTTTGCCAAGTGTCAGTAGTTTGTCCTCAGATTTTGTTTTCAGGCCTAAACTCTGGGGAGGAGAGGCAAAAGAAGAGAAGGAACAAATTTCAATAAAAATTGTCGATTGGGTTGTCCGAATAGACTGAGAGAAAAATGTGCATTTGCCTGGGTAAAAAAAAAAATCCTGTTTTTTTTTTGTGAAAGGCAAATTTGAAGCATGGACTTAAAATTCAGGAGGGTGAGGATGGGGATGCAGTGTGCCAGCCTTTGTGTCAAGAATGTGCCTTTTTTCATCTTTTTGAAAAATCCACACAAATTTCTGTAAGTTTTAAGTTCACAAGGAACTACAATATAAAGATCCTGAGTGAAGGCTGAGATTCTAGCAGTATGTTTTCTCACCTGGTCCATCTGTAGCCAAGTTCAGCTTTAACCCCAGCTGAACAAAAGTGTTCTTGCAGTGCCAGCTGTTGGCTGCCAAGGAGGGTGTTTGGCCTCAGTTCAGGTGCCTAAACAGAGGCTGACAAGCCGGGCACCCATGTGCTTTCAGGAACTTCCTTTCTGGAATCAATTCATACAGACGAGAAACATACAAACAAAGCAGGAAAGGGAAGGCAGGTCTGCTCCTTTTCACCATTACTTGGGCATACCACTTCCTCCACTTCCAACTTCATAGTTAAGGAAGCTTTCCTCTGAAGGAAAGCAAGGATGAGAGCTACATGAGAACTACTACTGAGCTACTCAGTAACTTCTGTGAAGTCTAACATGGCATCCAGGTAAGTTGCTGTGGTTGGAAGCGGTAGCTCTTTTCCTTTGGATCAGACAACTGAAAAACTTAAATTCCTCTTTCCAAGATGGATTGCATGACCAATAATGCTTGCATCAACTTTAGGAAAGCTCTCCTACTTTTAAGTTGTTTTTGAAACGTTGTAGTCAAGTACAAATGCCCTCCAGTTCTCCCCTTCCAACTTCTCAGCATCACTGAGAGCTCTGAAGTGAGCTTTGAACCGAGAGGAAAATACAGCAGTCGATAATCCTGCCTTATGCACCTATGTAGTAACAGAAGGAGGCACTAAGTACGTTCACTGTCCTTACAGATTTTACTCGTCAAGAAGAATCCATGCATACATTTTTCACACGTACCTTTAGCAAGATTGCATGTATTTGTGTGGATGTGTATGAGTACTTTATTTATCTGACAAGTAAAACTAGTAACACCTACAGGGAAGGTTATACTAGTCACAGTGGCCATGTAAGTCTAACACACAAGGTTCTTCATTTCATCAAGTCTACATATTCATGTGGCAATACTGCTCAGAACAATGAGATCTGCAGCCATGCAAGGAAATGTCCCACTGAGGTGAAAATACGGCAAAGTAAAAATAACTGCACAAGTGCCAATAGATCAGCACCTATAAGTAGTAATCTGAGAAGTTAAACAAGTATTCAAATGGGATATTTCACAAAAGTGATGGAATGGTGACCTGAACAGCATGTAATGTTCCCAGGAGTTTTGAGTGAGAAAAGCAAGCCCTGACAAACATCTTGAGAGTGCTTTGCACTAATGAGAGCTCCAAGCAGTTTGGAAAGGGACAACTAGAATACGAAAAACAGTGACTGAGCTATTTCCTGTGAAGAGAAACAAAAAAGTGAGAAACAGTCAAAGAAATTAAGTCTACAGATTTACTGAGACTTTCTGCATTGCTGATCTTCTGTTTAATTTTGTATATGACCCTGGTCTGAAATGCTATGTGTTCGTTAGCATCATATCTCACTACATCAGCAAAGAAAAGGCTCATGGCTTTTGAAAGTCAGGAAAATGACTTAAGGGAACTGCTGATAGGTTATCTTTGGTTTCATTCTGTTGCAGAGGAAACAGACTAAAGATGCCTATATTTCAAGCACTGCATCAATGCCCTGCTGACTTTCTGAAGATGCTCATAGCACCTGAAGAACTGGACAGGACCATAGTCCTCACATTTTGTCTCATGGACTGAATTTTGTTTAAAAGGCATAAACTTTAAAATTGTAGGTCAGGCAATTGTGGGAGCTATTCAGAAATACTCATTAAAAAAAAAAAGACAACTTGGATAACACCACTACCGTTGCTACTACAGAACTGGGGAACAGAGTTTCAGAGCACCATTTGTGGAGGTGATGCATTCAACTTACCTCTTATGCAAGCTCACCTGCATTAGAGTTATAAGAACAAACATTGGCAAACCTGTCATTATAGTAAAATGGGTCTCCATTGCCTTTCCAGACACAATAAAATGTTGCATTCATACCTGTTGGCAAAAAGAAAAATGCTTGTAATAACATCTTTTCCAGTAATCACAAAGTGAAATGTCTAGTTTTAAGCCATTTGTTTTCATAATCACTATCATAAGAATTCTAATATGAGTTGAAATATTCCAATTATATATGTAATCCCTGTGTTACCTGTTTCAAAAACGTGGCTCAGAAACAATGTCACTTTACATGACTATGCAAATACTAGTGAAGTTTACTCTAGAGCTCCCACTCTCCCAGTATCACTTTTGCTATGCTTCCTCTCTCCCAGCAACTCCTTCGTATGTTTCTTCCTTTCCTTCCCCTTAACAGGGGCGGAGGAATTTCCCTGATCCACAAGGTCTTGAAGCAGAAGAGAGGAAAATAAACATAGGTTGTCTGAGAAGCCAACCACTTCCTCAAGTTATATTTTTGAGAACAGAATTTTTAGATGAGGGTGTTTTACCTGAAGTTTAAATTTTACCTATTAAAATACAGTAGGAGAAATTTAAGCATGACCAGAATTGTAGTGCAGCAGCTGAAGATGCCAGTGATTTGAATTGGGATGTTTAGTAACGATCATGGTGGTAGTAATAGATGCTAAATCATTTAAAGACTCTTGTGTAACCATAGACACTTAAATCTCCACACCTTTTGTGTTCTTTTCTTCTACACATCTAACATGAACCTTACTCAAAATTACCATGCCAAAGTCACAGCTTTATTAAAGGCAGAGGTTCCCAAGGGAGGAGAAAGCCCAAGAGCAGTAAGATAGGATCCTGGCTCACTCTCCATCGCCAGCGCTAGCGCAGGAAAAGGCTGCGCGGTTCCCAGTGCAGGGCTGCCACACCAGCCCTATTGCCCTTCTATCTTTTCTTCCCTCAGAGCCCAGGAGAAGAACAGAGCACAAGAGCAGCATCCCCATCGAGACATGGTGTCAGCCCCAGGGCAACACTCCCACTGCCTCTTGGCGCAAAAGAGCCCCTGACTGCTGCTACAACTTTGCTGTGAGCCAGCCTTCACCCCCAGCTTGACTCAGCCATGTTACACATTATTCCTCCAAGCCAAACTCAGCCATACTGGTCCACATCCCACAAGGAGTGGCAGCTGCCCCGTATGCCATGCCTCAATAATAAAGGCCCTGATAAGTGTGCTTAGAATATCTTTTTGCTCAAGAAACTGAAAGAAAGGAGGACTGGACAGGTTGATTTATGTGAATAAAATCAGGGGATCTGGACAAGTGTTCTAACTGTTTTAAGGAAGCAGCCAGAGAGCATTTCACCAGAAGCCTGAGCTGTTTTAAAAGGCTATGGTCACCAGGATAGCGTTAATCCTTGTTTATCAATGAGGTCTAATCGTTTCCAGTATTCCCAAGTGAGACTCGACTGAAAAAACACTGGGAACCACTCTTTCAGAGTTCACTTGCATGACTGTTATTTTCCCATATGCAACTAAATTACAAAGGTAAATAAAGTACTGGCAATTTGGATTGGATAAGAAATCTCTTCTCGTGATATATCAGGCTTTAGAGAAAAACTCAAAATTTAGGAAGACTGCATTAACATTTTTTGGAAGACTACTAATTTTTTTTTGTTAAAGTATATCGAGACAGCTAGTACTGCATATTTTTTGCTAGTGTTGGTATTTCACCTATAAATCTTGGCAATTTAGAAAAAAAGTGAAGGAACAAGGTAAAATTATAACTTTCTAGTTTAGCTTTAGCTGAGTTTTAGAAAAAAATGTAGTATCTAATATTTATGTTCTTTTAATATTTATTTTGAGTAGCATGCTCAAACAGAACCAGAACAACCTAGTGAGAGAGAAATTCAATTTAAAAAAAAGAGTATGATGTACATTTGCATACATTCTGTGGGGATCTGGATCCTACACAACCAGTGATGTCAATGATTCAGCACATAATATGAATTAAAAATAGAACCTTGCCCAAAACAAACATATTTTTTATTATAAGGAGCACTGCGGTTTAGTGCATATCCCCGCTTATATTGTATACTCCAAGAGTTGAGGTCTACAAGGTCAACGATTCAGCTACACTGCCAGAAGTCTCCCTGTGACAAGTTACGTTGTTCCCAGATGGTTAGGAAACAAGAGCATTGACACTGCTCTTTCTGACAGATTTCTGTCAGAAATCTGTTTTTCTTCTCTTCATGTTTAGTCAAGATAAAGCAAGAGAAAAGTGTGTGAATGACAGCCCTGGTGACAATATTCCTTTGTGAATTCACGAAAATTCACCAAAGGGTTCAGCCTGAGCAGAACTGGCACACCCTCCCCACCCTGTATTGTCAACACCCATCAGCCCTGACCAGGGATGATCTCTTCCAGCAGTGAGCTTCTTTAAACCCAGTTTAGGCAGCGGTTTCTGTGGTAGCGAAGGCTTGCAACTCTGACAGCTCTGCTGAGGTGGCCAACTGGATCAAGATCACCCGCATACTTCACGTATCATCTGTCTACTGGCTGGAAAACTAACTGCTGCTCATTATCAATCCAACCTGAAATGAGTTAGTGATTTTTATGTCCCTGAGGACTATTATGATCATCTAGCTTAGTATCCTTTTTAACACATATCATGCAGCTACTCCTAGCAAGATGTTCAGGCCTTGCTATTACTAGATAAATTATTCGAGAAAACAATTAAAACTCTGCAAACAGTAGGAAGAAATCCAGAAGGATTGTCTCAAATGCTGACATTAGCCAATGAAGACTACTGTCTCCAAGCTCCCCCATTGCTCAGTCGTGAGAGAGAAGCTTCCTTGGGGGCAGTTCAAGACAAGCACCTAATTTAACCATTCTGCATCTCCTTCTAGAAGAGTCTGTCTCTCTCCTCACTGACTCTGGTGAAAGCCCAGGATTGCCGGTTTACCAGGCTTAAGATGTAAAAGATCCTTTATGAGGCATTCTTTATACATTATGAAGCAGAAAAGGGGCTTTGTTTTTCGTTTGGTTGATTAAAAAGTATTCAGTAACTCAAGAACTCTGTAAAATTTTCATTCTCAATGAATAACACCATCAAACTTCTTGTAGGAGAAGTTGGTTAAGGAAAGATGTTACTTTTTATTAGACAAATCGCAGGGTATGATGTCCCTGTCTGGGAGGACAGGGACATCAAAATGGCAGACTACCTCTGCCATTTTGTTATTTCCCTAGGCCCACCTGACAACAATTGCCATTTCAATCTGACAGGCAACATGTCTTCAGGAAAACTCAACAAAAAGGATCATGGAACAACATAATACCTATATTAATATGACTACCATACAAATTTAAAAAAAAAAAAAAGCGCTGATGTCTGGTTATGGGCCTATGAGATATTTAATTAGGTAAATGGAAGTCTTCTAAGGGGAAGAAAACAGAGCAGGAAGGACAAGCATTAGGCCTGCACTAATCTGGCACCACCACTAATCCCATGATTATCTGCCCTATGGCAGATACCTACACCTGGCCAACTTTGCTTTGTAGCAGCTTACTGGTTTACATTAGTCTAGTCTGTCACTTATTCACAGTAAACCTCCTATTTGCTGCAATAGCTTAGTCATTACACTATTTTGACTGAAATAGTGTGACAAAATTCTACCGGTCAAACTAGTATTTTTGGACCATTGTGATTACAGCATGGAAACTCTCATAAACTTTAAGAAACAGAAAAAATAATTTAGAAATTATCAGTCTGAGATGCATTTAAATAAATTGTATAATATATAAAACGCTTATTAGTAAAGTGCTTTGCACTACTGAAATGTGCTAATTAAACTTTTCAGTGTCATTTCATAATTAAATATATATATATTTCATAGTGTTGCAGTTTTGCTAAATATCTGTGATACATTCCCCAAGCCTTAAAAGAATTTTTTAATATTATAAAATTATATTTTTCCAGTGCAAATGCTTTCAGATAAAGAAATTAAGCAGCTTACAGAAAACAAAACAAATATGTTGATTTTCAAACACAAGATAAGGGGCCAGCCAGGATGGAATCATTTATAAACAGTCAGTGCTGCTCAACATTCATTTAAAAATTGTAGGCTGGATCCTGAGCCCATGCAAATTACCCACAGGAGTCAATCCATACACGCCTAGATGAAGCGTGCTGTGCACATACACAGCATAGTACACACTCAGCAGCCTTGTATGGTTCCCACGAAGGAAGCTGGACTGGTATAGAACCCAAATAGCACTTACTGCAAAGTAAGCTATGTAAGATACATATGTATGCATGGACGTAGCAATCATTCATGGAATGCAAGTATTTTTAGATGTAGTCTGGACAATTTTATGATAATCACAGAATTATTTAGAGGAGCATAACATGGTTACATTCAGAGGATTTTCTTAAAATATTTCTTTGATAGTGAGAAATCTTACTATATATATCTGAGTTAAGATACAGTGCAGTTATCACGCAGCTAGAATGATAGCCCATTATACAGTACAGAACAAGAAACAACTACTAATTGGTTCCTTGTACAGAGGCATTCTTGACCTCACACACAATTTGGGACACAAATCATTGGAAGAACCCTAAAAGGGTTTTTTTTCTATTGTTTTAATTATCACGATTTCTTTCAAAGTCTTCTTTCAGATCAAATGAAAAATCCTATCTTGTAAAATTCCATCCGTTTCATTTAACCTGTCTAGACAATCAGCCAGCTACAGCAGAATGGAAATTTGTAATGCCTTTCCAGTTTTCTCCACAGCCTTACCAGAATGTAAAGCAAATGACAAGTCTTTGGCAACTTTTCCTCATTCGGGTTTCTGCTCATCCTATTTATGCAACAATTGGATTCCTAAGATCTATGACACACTAACTGCTTTATTTTTCCTTCTGGCAGGCATCCAGCATGTGGTAACATCTAGCCATTTTGTCAACTTGTGGTCTTTGTCTGCCAGATTCTTTGAACTGATTAAACAGCTTAGCAAACTCATTCTCCATCACATGCAAAGCTGAGCCCCTGCTTCACTATTGCCATGCTCACTTTTTGTCTTCATTCTCCACCAAAGAAGGTAGATTGGCACAAAGGTGCCAACACATTAATAGTCTCTGAAAATCTCTTCCTCTCTTACCTTTATCTGCTTTCAGACACCTCCTCTGAAGATTCCCTAACTTCAGTCACAGTGCTATTTATTCTACTTGCCATACTTCAGGACTGTGGTATCTGATCTGTTTCAGTGGATTCCCTTAATGTACAGAACACATTTTTGGAAGGTCGATCATAGCTTTTTCTACTAATGCAAGAAGAGTTACACTTCAGAATATCCGGTGCCCCAAAAAGAAAAAAGAAACACTCATATGAAGAAGGATAACAGCTGCATTTGAGTTTTTGAACTACAGACTTTTATTCAGTCATGGGAGATTCTTCTTTAAGCCAAATTTTCTGAAGAAAAAGTCAGAAACCTTCCTCATGTAACTTTCACTCTATCAAAAAATTTGTATCTGTATGTAATACTTACAATACCAGAATTTTCAAAAAAAGGTAGGATAAAGGTAATCTCCCCCAAACTTATTTAGGTACATAAATTAGTAGCTTGATTTAAAAAAAAAAAAAAAGGTGAGCACAATGAAATCAGTGGGAGAATGCTGGAGGCTCTGACTCATGAAATCAGGCCACAGACACAGAAAACCATGCTTAGTTGTATGCAAACAAATGAACACTCTCACAAGAACACACTTCAAACAATTCGCGGGGGGTAGGTCCTGTTTCAACATCACTGACATTCTCTAAGTCAGAATTTCTAGGTCCACAGTTCCTGTAAAAGTCCTACTAAAGTAACCAAAATACCCTGCTTAGAGACTACATTATATTAAATGATGTTTCCTGTAAAGAGAGAAATCAAAGGCACTGAGATTAATGCAGCCATGTTTTGATTTTTAAAGCTTTTTAATAAATTAGCAAATAATAGTTTGCCAGATATCCATGTGGTACAAAGATGGTGTGATGCTTCTGTTGCTTCCTCAGCACTCGCCATATTAGGTTCTTACAGCAGATAGCTGTTTTCTCCAATGTGTTCTTTTCACTGTCACAGGGATACTAAATACTGCTGAATAAAAAAATGTTGCCACAGTTAGGAATTATTATTACAATTCCAGAAAAAATTGTTTTTTCAACTCAGTTCTCACATGCTGAAGTTTAGAGGTCGCATATCAATTAAGCATATATATACACAGAACTGAAACCAGTCCTCTGCTTAAAATTAACCTGAGACGTAATCAAAAATAAGCTAAATTAGCTGCTAAGTACTTTCATTTCCCATCATTTTAATTTAAGGGACATATATTTATCTGCCAGTGCTTGGGAAGTAACCAAAATATGTAGTGGTGCCTAGTAAGAAGCTTAGCATGCCTGTTTCCACAGACATGCTGTTTCTAAATGCCATCACTATCTATTTAACTATGTCACTGGGAATATTAGTATAAAGAAACAAGTTAGGCAGAACACCCAGAAGCTAGCAGAATTTTGTCTGCTTGCCGCCTTCCTCGACTAAGGGTATAGACCAAGGGAGAGTGCACCTTATTTCCATTTCCAATGGACTCTTGTCATTTTGAAGCCTAATTTGAACGTGTGGGTGTTTGCAGCTTAGTTCAAAGAAGAGCCTTGTGGCAAGCACAGAATAAAGAGAGCCTACAAGAGCCAGAGAATAGTAGCATCAGTCAGTGGTGATCCTGTTTTCCCTGCAGCACTGCTCCTAGACTGTCTTTAGACATCATTTTGAGAAAGGAGATGTACATGAAATGCATCAGCCCAACAGTAGCCTGGAAAAGACTGTGGCTTAACCTGGGCACAAAGCTCTCCTGGTTTCCCCTCACTAAAGCAGAAGGAATACTTTGTGGGTAACCTTTGCCCATTATATATTGCTTCCACAGAAGGGCTCGGAAGATCCATGGCTTTATTCATTCTCTAATTTCCTTCCCACCCAGCTTCCTTGACACAAAAGCACATTCAAATCTGCCTGCTCAGCACAACAGTCTTACCAACTGGCATAAGTTTTAAAATATAGTCTTAATATAACCATATATGGGCTTGTGTGTATAAATCTACAAAGTCTGAAGGGCACTAGGTTCAAAGGGAAGTGAATGATGTGGTATTTTCCAAACACTCAGTCAGGTAAGACTGTATTTATGGGAGTCTGCCAAAACTTTGTCTCACCACTATGTCAAGACACCTGGCACCAAAATTAAAACATATTCTTCAGCTCAGTGTTATAGTATGTTTTGACCTTGGACCCTCGAGTTCAAGTAAGAGTGAAACAGAGTGACAGCAAATTTGAGAAGACTGTCAATCCAAAACCTAGCAAACAAACAAGGGCAGGGTAAACTAGTGATCAGATAGAAGCGATCGCAGTCTTTGGGAATGTCAATTGCCAGGGGTCTGAGGAGAGTAGCATCTTTTTTTTCTTGAGAGTCTGACTCATTTTAGAATGGCATTTACAATGTGGTAAGACACTGGCTCAGAATAACAGCGGGCCTCTAATCAGAGTCAGAGTCTTCTCCCTTCCTCACGTCCTAAACTAGGCTATTCCACAAATCACCAGCACTGAGTTCCTGAATCTGCCTGAAGAATAGCTGACAGAAATGACGCTCATATTACAAATATACACTTCTTTCAGTTTCCTGTCTGATTGCCGTAATGAGGAAAAAAAGAAATTCAGATTGGCCTAGTGTATGTAGGCCAGACAGATTCCACTTGCTTAAGCAGCCTTGTAACAAGGCTGAAATGGACTCAGATTGACCAAAGAGCACAATCTGCTCATAGTGAAAGGCACTGAAACTACATCCAACAGCTTTAATCAAGTAATTTCAAATTTTAATGAGGACACTTCAGAAAAAAAAAAAGGGGGGGGCAAACTAATTGTAAAAGCCAAAATCTTCTCTAATTAATATATAATGGAGTGAGAAGCATGTAATGATGAAGATATTTTCCTTGAATGCTCGCCAGTTTCCAACTGAAAGCAAAGAAGAAAGTTAATAAAATTGAAAGCTCTTCTGCCTAAAAATAAAGAAAATTAAAATAGTCCGTGCAACTTGCTGCCGGTAAAATGTTTGAGGCATACTAGACATCCTTACATTGTTTATTTTTGCCTTCATTAGCAACTTAGCATTCATAAATAGCTGCTGGTCTGCCCAAGTTACCCCTACCCCTACACCTGGGCCACTTCAGCCAACAAACTCCTTCCCCTCCAAGTCGGTGGAGGGTTATCCTCCCCTTCCCCAAAAAGTCATCAGAAAGCTTCCTTGGTCCTTTCACCAACGATTCCTGAACCCAGTCCAGGTTTCTATTTTGTCTTCCGAAGTCAGCTCATCCCACTGAGGCTGGCGCTTACCAGTTCTATGAGTGAGCTTGCCTACAGGGATATTGTCAGTTTTGTCTGTAGAATTTTGCTTCTATTTCTTTATAGCACCCCAGTTCTTTCAGAGAGGGAGCCTGTTTGCTGCGAACCAGTGCGGACGGGCTTCCAGAAGCTTCGCCCTGGCTGCTGGAACAACACACTACTGTAGAAGACAGCAATGTGCGAGAAGAAGTTAACAACGTGTATTTTACTGATCACTAACTAGTATATTCCATATTACCCCCAAAATATACATAACAATATGCATGCTTACCGGGTTGATCATACAGGGTTTTCTTAAACTATGCTGCGTTCACTTATAAACCTGCAGCTTGTTTCAGTGCCAAACTGCACCTGGAAATAATATTCCAAAATCTTAGCATAAGGCTTTAATGTATACATCAGAACCAATAAGGACAGAAAAGATCTTTTTCAGTTATATAAATGCATATGTTGTGGTAAGGTGCCAACCTAACAAAAATAGAGTCCACAGTATTTTATATTTTGTCATATACAGCTCTATGTTGCAAGAGTATCTGTGAGACAGAAGGTGACAAATGCACTCGTTTCTGACACTAGATGGCAGAAGATTTAAGTTATTTCCAGTAGGTTATACTAGCCTTCTTACAGATCATATAAATCAGTTTTTAAAAAGCATCCGCAGTTGTGTAAATCAGGTAATAAAATTAAATTGAAAGATAATGAGGATTCTGAAATAAAGTAGAATAAATTTTTATGTTTTTCAAGCTAAGAAGCATCTTGGAGGATTACCGTCTACCCAAACCCACCAGTACAATCTTAGAAATTGCATGGAGTTCAGTATGGTTTTAAAAAATGGTGGAACTGATTCTACAAATTTCAAACTCCCGTGAAGTTCTTCCAAATATGATTAGATGCCGGTGGTGTACTGAAGAACTAAATTAGGTGTAAGAAACTCAAACGTCAGAGTCTACGTTTATTAGAGATCAGGATGAAATCTAATGTACAAGACAGACTATTCTACACCAAGTAAAGGCTTTTTATATCTTCTGCTAAAGTACCACCAGGCACTGTTAAAGGAAGTTAGCTGCACTGAGGTTCTGATAGACTCTTTAAATAGGTTCATACCATACCTACCCCTTCCTCCCTTCTCAAGAGTTTCATCTTCATAATCTCTGGTTTAAACCTTCATAAGTTTATGAGAGCAACATACAGGCATTTTCTCCAGTGTTATCAGTGCTAAGAGCTTCTTCATGACAGGCACTTTTAAGAACTGCATTATTTCATCAAACAATATCAACTTGCCTAAAAGGGACAGAAGTACAACAACATCCTTCCTACAGAACTGGCAGGTTCTCTGAGCTCCAGACAGCTGCTCATCCCTTAGAGTAGCTCTTGCTTTAGCATTAGATTTGCAATTAGGCAGTGCCTACTCCAGCTCTTTAAGACCATGAGGCTGAATGTGCTGCAGGAAAACTCAAATTTGAGAAGTACCAGATACGTACTACGAGTGTGGAATCTTTCTATACTGGTTCATTAAAAAAAAAAAGATGGGATGGAATCTGCCAGTTACCATGACCTTCCAGAATTGTGGCTGTCACTAGCAATTAAATCTCAGGACAAATAACAGAGGTGCATATCCACACAGCTTTAGTCTCCAGTTCATGCAATAGCTAGTGGAATTCCTGTGTGCATTTGAGCTGCACTCATTGCAACTGTACTGAATGTTAGCAGAGAACAGAGACACTTCTAAAGATTGTGACAGAGTGGTTGTCACTAACGAAGACTGTTGGTGCGCTCCTGTCCTTGAGAGCAAACGGGTCTGAGCTTTCCCTTTTGTATATGATTGAAGGAATTAGGTTTGTTGGTATCACAACAACATTATTCCAGAAATCAGTCCTGCTGATTGCTTCAGTAGCACACATGCATTATTATGCCATAGAGAGATAGGCAAGGAAGCAGGGTACAGAGTGGTCAATCCACCTATGAATAGACAACTTCAAAAAAACAGCATTTGAAATACTAGCATCATATTCATGCTGTTGGGGTGGGGCTAAAGGCTGAAAGAGATTGCAAAGAAGGAAATGTAGCATTCTTACTGAGAAGTTTCAGTGGTCAAGATAAGTAGTGCCTGGTCAAATGCCAAGACATTGTAGCTTGGTCTGCAATTACCTATCTCATTACACAGGTGATCTGCACTAGCTGGAAAGACAGAGCATGTCTTTACAGCTGTATGGGGCTACTCTGCAAAAACAGCACCGTGGGTTGTGGTGACATATTGTCATTCTGATTCCTTGGTTTTAAGAACTTTGAGTGTCATTGCATGCTTGGAAGGATGCAAGACCCCAAAGGACATCCCTGCTTTTGCGTTCATGATGCATTTTGTCAGTCTGTTTAAGAAATATATTTTAGAGAAGTTAGTAGCTACATCCATCACATAGGGCTAGCTGGCACTTTTCACTTTTCATTAAGTGCTCTCTGAAAATGGTAAGTATCATTATACCTCTTTCTAGACAGTAAAACGCAAGCTGAGGAAGATGATGCAACTTGTGCAAGGTCAGCAGCAAAGTCAAATGGAAAAGCCAAGTCCCTTGGAGTGCTAACCCTCTATTCTAACCACTGCCTCCTAGCAGCATAGCAAATACCAATAAATAATTTTTTTTCCTCTATCATCCAGTATCTTTTCTTGTCATGTTGATATTTTATAAGTAGCAGCTGACTAGGAGGTCAAGTACTTCATGGTAATAGAAACTGAGCTAGTCCCCATTTCCCACTAAATCACCTTAGTTTATGAGCCCTCCTACATGTAGTGTGGATCGTTTCAAACACACAATATTTGTCTCAGATGTTATAAAATATCTGCTTATAAAGAGGAAAAGCAGGTCATACTGAACATAAACCTTCCAAGTGGCGCTCTGTAACTCATCTTTCCTCTATTTATTGCACTGCTTGTATTTGGTTCATAAGTAAACGCTTATCAATAGTATTTTACATTTGCTTCCAAATCACAAAAGGAAAAGTGCTAGATCATACATATACCTAAGAAGCCCTGCTCAGATTGTTCCCCTTAATTACAATTGGCTAATAACTACAACTTTTGGAGTCTATTTGTCAGCTAATCCTTAAACCATGAACTTCCTCTCCACTGATATTGCATAGATCTCCCGGTGATTTGTGCTAATCAGAACGCCATGCAATATAAAATCATGTACCGTACTTCTCAAAAGTCTGAATATATTGCACTGATATCGCAGTCTTTATCAAGCCAGCTTCCAGAGCTTACACTTTGTGAATGAACACCAAACATACTTGATTTAAGTCTTTTGCAGTAACATTTTTCACAAACCACACTGATGAGCATCACTTCCACTCCAATCTTCAGTTTTTTCTTTTTTTTTTTTTTTTTTTTTCCTAATTGCACCACGTATAAACCACGCCTCTATCTTCCCTGGGACTTGTGTCAGACCAACAAGCTTACGCACACCTGGATCAGCCACTTTGCAATTATAATATGTAACATGGAACAGTATTAGATTTTTCCAAATACTTCTCAGAATCCAAGTATTTATTTCAAATCATGAGTGGCCAAGGTTCTCCTCTGGCTCTGCTGATTAATAAAAAAAAATTTAACCCTTCTTAGACATTGTTTATGTTCCCCATTGATTACTGCAAAAATTATTTCCTGATTCTCTTGTGATATAAGGACAGAACGTTGCTTCTTTCCAAACACAGAACAGATTTTCCTATTGAACGCTTCTGTCATTTCTGCATTACTATTAACAATTTACCCATCAAGCAGTGGCTCTTTGCCATTGCTAGGATTTATGCTGATCCCAGTGTATTTAAATGTCTTTTTGTTCTGAGGCCTGCCAGCCGTGAATTTCTCCCTGATGGCTTTAGCTCCTCTTATAAATCAGAATTTATGAAGTGTAGAAAATGTGTATCCATTACTATATTATATATTACTTTTTTGTTTAATTGCTCCATCTATTTCTCTACTGAACCAAGATGGGCTTTTAGCCAATGCTATCCTATTTCCTGGGAAATAGGAAGTGTTGAATTTGTCTTCTAGGCCATACAACAAACTATTCTCAAAGAATATTCAATTCAATATAGGTTTTTATTTTCACATACTAGAGTGGTGTTCAGGAAGTAACTCATCTTTTTCTCTTCATCTGTAACAAATCCTAGCCAGTGCCATGCCTGGGCTTTGTTGACATGTTGAGTTGCAAGTATTCCAGATCCTGTAATACTTCTTAGCCATCTTTGAAACAGGTAATAGCGTATTAAATGCAAAAGTCCTTATCATTAACACACATGCTTTTTACTCTCTCCGTCCTTGCCACATGGATTAAAAGTAGTTTATGTACCGTAAGGTATTACAGAAGACTCTTTCACAGCTGTTTTACAAAAGGATGCCATCAGTTATCTGCATTTCTGGCAGAACACCGGAACTGAGAACAGAGATAGAACGTACAACTGCCTGCAAATCGTCTGATGGCTGTTGAACACCAAAGATGCACAAATGAAAGAAAATACCATGGCACATCTCATGTTCTGGACAGTAAGACTATATTGCTGTGGTTGGATGGTAAAACTTCAGTCAGCTCTTTGGCAATTTCCTCTCAAGTCCTGCCCTTCCCAGCTGCCAAAGAATGTTCTAGATCAGCAGACTGAATCTTTGGGTTTAATCCAGAGACAAATATCTCTGCACTAAGAGATTTTCACTATGGAAACAGTTTCCATGGTGCATGGATAGCCTAATTCTGACTATCAGATACATCAACCAGTTTGACAAAAATTGACAAAAGTACATACTGATATATTTTCCATATTCCTGAAAACAACAGTATTCTTCCGAGGTGTAGTCTTCTTGTTTATCCTCAGTGACAAACTGAGTTGCGGGAAGCAATAAGGGATTCTGACAAAATACTTTTGTATTAATGAAGAAGTTAACTTGCATAGGATATGCCCAATAGTTCATATGAATCTTCCAGCTAAGCTTTGCACTAAGGGAGGGCAGCAAACCATAATCCATTCCCATGGAAAAGGTCCCACGGTTCTCCATATTTGGCGTCTCACAGTAAGCGAAGTTTTTACTCTAGAAAACCTAGGTTTCAAAATCTTCACAGCTTGTCTGATACACTCATCTTAAGTTGTGGGCAGTCTCTGTGTGAGGTAACAGAAATGCAGGCCAGGCCTTTACAAGAACACTGCACTCGATCAACTTCAATCTTTTTTTTTTTAAACTAGCTATAGCAGCGCAAATCCCAGCGTGAACACACATATTCCAATTTAGTATTAACTGGCGTGATTTAAACTAGAACAACCTAAGAGTCACGGTTTTGTACCATTATGGCTCTAACATACAATGAAAACTGTTTAATCAAACTATTGCAACCTCTCACAAAGGTGAGACTTGGGACAACGGATAACAATGCTTATAAGAAAATATTTCCTTTTTCAGGTCTTCTGTGCTTCTCAATAAGTGGCATGTTCTTAAGTTCAGGTGTCAAACACAGGCTGCCTTCCCATTGACTTTTTAAGAAGCTTTCCCTGTTTGCATGCCATACAGAATTACCTCTCTTTTTGCAGCCAATATTCCCTGTAAAGTGTAGGATGCTGTGATAAAGCCCACATCTTAATTAAGAAGGAAGCCGTATCTGTCTTCTCTTCCCTTTTTCGTCACAGGTTCTTATCACCTTCAGGTCAAAGCTACACACCAGAAACCTGTTGCTGACAACTCATCTTTTCATCTGCAAGACCTGCAGGAAATAAAATGCTTTCTTTCTTCTTCCAAAATTATTTAATCTTTTCTTAAACGAGTGTAACCTTTACAGCCTCATCTTGTCAGGAAAGCAGGCTTACCACATGCACAACGTCCAGGCTCTACCAGAACTCTTTAATCCTTTCCTATCTGCCAGTGTTACAGAGTTAAAACCCTCCCTCTTGCCTGCCCGGGTGCCCACTATGATCTAAACTGATGGACCAGAGAAAGACCACGGTATCTGTATGCCCATCGCTATCCCTACCACTGTTAAAGCTATTTTTGAGCTATTTCTCCCTCCAAATTCTCCATAATTCTACAGAAATATTTTAAATGGGCAACAGTAGTACATAATAACAAAGGCAGTAATACCTCTTTTTAAGTGTTTATACTATGTTATTTTATTTATCTTTACTATTTGCTTTTGGTGATTGAACTCCCTTCCTTTCTCATGTTTTCTTCCATTTTACTTTGGTGAATGGTGCAGAACGGCAGGATTTTAGAGTGAAGTATACAGCCACAAAGCCAACAGCATATTTCTCCCTAACTCCAAAGGAGCCAGGATTTCATCCTGAAAGCAAGTATTTTACAATAATAGCCAAAGCCAATAGTCTATTTCTCCATGACTCCAGTGGAGCCAGGATTTCATTCTGAGAGCAATTTTTTTTAGAGAAAGGAGGCAAAATGTATTTCACAATAAATGGATCTATTACCTATGCTGTCCCAAAGAAGGGTTCTTTCACCCGGTGTGCAATGAGCCAAAAACACACAGAGTCGAGATATTTGTTTAATTCATTTCTGCGCAGAAATGGGTGCTAGGTGGTAATTCCACAAAGCTAGCGCACCTGACTACTATACAGCTTACACTGTATACAGTTTAAGCAACAGTTATCAGTATAGTTTACAACTACATTAAGGCATCCTTGTTCCCATTGGTTCTGTTAGGTCTCATCTTCATTTAAAGTCACAGTATCCTCTTTTTCTACTACGCATGCTCTATGGAGAAGGGGCTTGATCAGCAGGGGGCTTCCCTGCTTGTAGGTGGGTTTTTTATTATGCTAATTAGGATAGTTCACCCGTAGTTCAAGTAGGTCTCTCCTGTTTATCAACTGTTTTCGTTCTCTTCAGGTTTATTTGGGAACTTCCTTATCTGGTTGCCATATAGCGTTGTCTTGCTCCTTCCTTCAGGGCCTTGTTTTGTTAACTACCTGTGAAAGACTGAATAATACCCCAATCTCCTTTTTTCCCGTACCCCCAACACCTTAGGCACTTCAGGTGTAAGACGGATACATAGTAAGAAAGGAACCAAGAACAGCATGTCAATTAAAGCAATGTTTTCTGCTACATTCATTACCTTTCCGCCCTCCAGAAGTCATTTAACCTTACTGCAACTGACTTCTGAATTCACCTCCGAATATATATAGTAGAGGTTCTATTAAATAGGTGCCTATAAAGTTATAATTGCATTTATTACAAGACTAAAGACTTACAACAAAGCGTTGGTTATTTTCTTGCAGGGAGTGGAAAGCGTTGCAGCCAACAGATGTACAACATCCCAGGCTGAACACACATCTGCGCGCACACAAACTCACCTTTGTGTAGCTCCTCCAGCAATGAAGCTTTTAAGTACGATTTTTGTTGCAGGCAGTTCAATGGAGGGAACGCTGGTAACCAAACAGAAGGGAGGAATTTTGCACTGGACTAGGTGACCTGATAGGCTTTAGACATGGAAAAGACCTATCATACAGCTCGTGTTAGATTTAGCGCCAGGGTGGAAAGACACAAAGGAAAATGTTAATTTGCCTTCCAGCCACAGAACACGGAGGGTATGTGGCTTAATGCAATCCTTTTCAAGAAGCTCTCTGTGTCGCTGAAACATTACCAGGGATATACAGTATTTCTCCCATATGTTCAAATCTCATGTGGTTTTGTTTGTCAGCAATCCACTCGCTCTTTTTTCTCTCAGAGATACTGAAAATCAGTGGTTTTTGAAGCACTTTTTTCTCTTTTTTATGAAATTCAACATAAAAGCATCGAAGGAGCTATCAGTGTATTCCGTATTGGCATCATGGCTTTTACGTACTTTTTACCGAGCTTCTTCAACCCGTGTGACTTCCATGAACTACAACTACTGGCAAGAAAAAGTTTCCCATTTTCCTTTTTATTCCTCGTGCTCCAGCGATTTACCTTCTTTATGGATCTTTCACCCCCGACAGGGCAGAAGAGAAGCGGCAAAGCGCCAGCTTCCAAAAAACGTTGCGCAGTTGTTTTGTATTATTATCATAGTCTCTCTCCTCTTCCTCCCCCCCCCCCCCGCCACCAGGTACAAGACCTTTGCCAGCAATTCTAATTTTAACCCTCCCCCCTTCCTCCTCCCTCTCTGGTTCCTAGCACCCTCTCCCCCCTCGACGTGTTGTGCGAGCTCACCTCTGCTCTGTTATCAGCCTCGACCCTCCTCCTCCTCCTCCCCAGCCCGCAAAACCATGGCGGCGACCCCCGCACCACACGGAAGGCGCCGTAACGGCTCCCCGGCCGCCGTTGCTGGGGGCGTTGGGCCACACCTGCGGGCGAGGCCTCAGGAGCCAACGCCCTTCCCCGCCCCCGCCGTGCCGCCCGGGCCGCCGCCTGGGGGCAGCCCCCCGCCCCCCCCCAGCCCCCGGCGCGGCGGGGCTCCGCGGCGGCGGTGGCGGCGGCGCCCTCCGCCCCTTCCCTCCCCGCCGCTGTTATCTGCCGCTGGCGACCGGCCGCGCCGCTCCTGCCGGCCCCCCGCGGGCTTTGTGTGCGCGGCGGGGCCGCGCCATGCCGCTGCGAGGGAGCCCGGCGGCGCTCCTGCCGCTTTGTCTGCTCTGCCTGCCGGCCGGGCTGCCGCTGCGCGGGCCCCGCTACCACGGCCGCTACGCCGGGTAAGTCCGCGCCCGCCCCCGCCCCGGTCGGTCGGTCGCGGTTGCCTCTGCCCTCGGTCCTCACGCCGCCCGGCGCTTCCTCGCACGCCGCCGCCGGGCTGGCAGTCCGGGGCGGCAGCGCGAAGGATGCTACCCCGCGGCGGGGGAAGAAGTTACCCGGTCTCGGTATAAACAGAAACTTTCCGTTGTACAGAGGAGAGAGAGAGGAGAACAAAACTCTTAGAGGCTTCATCGTGCTCTGAAATGAATGAAGGTTCCTGCTTTGCTTCGGGGGACGTCGGTAGTGGGACTCTGAAACTGTTTTGTAAAAAGTTAAAATTTTAAAACATAGGTAATCCTGCTGAATGTGCGAAGCCTAAGCCCTAAGGGAACCTGATTAGCCTCACTCCAAGCGAGTGAAACCGCTTGCATGTATTTCGAACTGGACTTTTGTGTTTTTTGGGGTTTTTTCCTTCATTTAAAGATCAAGTTTGTGTTAGGGAAAGTTTGAGCTAAGCAACTGTGGTATCACTGAGCAGTGAACGATGGCGATGCGCTCGCTAAGCTTTGCGCCCCAAGAATGTTCTTGCCCGGTTTAGAGACTTTCTTTTTGACACGAATTTAACAGATATAATAGTTGCAGGAGGTTTATGATACTTATAAAATGACGGCCCAACAGAGGATCCTTAGAAGCCAGTGGTGTCTTTCCACATACAGTATAAACTTCATCAAAACTGACCAGCAAATTCTTCAGGGTAAGCACATGTAGCTGTGGAGTTAAGAACTGTATTATCCTTTTTGTTTTACTTCAGTAGCCAAGGCGGGCGTGTAAATTCCACTACTGAAATGAAACTTTAACATCATTCCCTAAGCTTCAGGGATTTGGTAACCTGATAGGAAGCCATTCACCCCTGGGTCACTATTAGTGATAGAAAGTAGCTAAACATGTGACAGCTGTTTCACCGACTCTGTTCCCTTCCTTGGGTAGAAGGTGTCCATCTGCATTGCAAAACAGAAGCAGCCGCCGCAGCTGGGAGTCTGCCTGGCAGGATCCGACAGGAACGGGGCGCGAACAACTGTGTTTTTCTTTAAAGCCAGGGTCGTGTCATAAGTTTTCTGCAGAAGCGCTGCTCTGGCTACCTGGAGCCTGTTGCACAGTCATAGTTTCAGTAAGACCCAGTTTTCTTTAATTGAAGATTGGACTGGATTTGCTTGCAGGTGACATTGAGGTGAATAACAGATTCAGCATTGGTGCAGAAATCTGTTATGAGTATTAATTACAAGTATATGTATATATGACATGCATATGCATTTTATCCATCTGTAGATGAGATGTTTTGCCTTTGTTAAGTTTTGAAAATAATTTTCTTGTTTAAGCATTTTATGTGTGCTGGGTGACATGTGAAAGACCCGCGCAAGCAAGTAATTCAAGTCTTGGTGTGTGATGCTTGTCCTAGAAGCTTTCCCCTAGAGTCTAGCACAGAAGAATGAGACTTCTCGTCAGCTTCCAGAATCTGGGCAAGCACAACAAAACAAAAATCGTTCTCCCTCCCTCCTCCCCAAAAAAGTGGCCAGAGTTCATTGTCAAGAACTCTGGATCAACAGGCAGTTGTAGTAGGGGGCTGAGATACATTTATGCATCTTGCTGGAAATGCAGTCACATTTATAACACAAACCAGAATGTTTAACATGTGTAACAAGCTGGGGAAAAAAAACCCTCTAACTCAGTAATCTTTCACATTTCTACTATCCTGGCATTACTTGTTTCAATAAAAGATGATGAAAAAATCAATCTGAAGCAGAATGAAGGTTTATTAAGATTACAAATATGTTTTATCCTTCTGAAGCTTCTGTCATCAGCTCAGGATTCTGGGCAGAATCATTTAACTGCCTGTGATTAGAAAGAGTTGAGAGGTGTTGCTTTTTCTAGTGAACCTGGTTATCACCCAAGAGGAAAAATTATTTGGTAGGTTTTTTTCAAGAAGGGTGGTAACGAGGTTAATATAGTTTTTTAACGTTCTTCGTTAAGAGGGATGTCCCAACCATCTTGCTACTTTTTGTGCCAAGAAATGTGTGACGATCCTGCTCGTTTCCATTGTGTCAAAAGCTGTACTGTATAGGGGAAAGGCATAAATATAATTAATTAGGCAAGAGGATGAAAGAGGAAAAGAATAAAAAAGACAATGGAAAACATTTCTCGTAAACTCAGACCAGCACTAGGAGGCACAAAGCAATTGCAGATCTTTAGCTAAGGGCTCTGACCAAAGTCATTTCATATTTCACACGTTTCTGTGAATGAACTCTTCCATACTGTTCAGAGCAGGTCAGGCGCACCATATGGACACCTTTTTAAGTAAATACATTCCAGGTACTAGTTGACTGTGGGAAGTCAACTAGTACCATGCCTCAGAAAAGCGTGACAAGGGAGGCAGCAGCACTCATGCTCACCAAGTTACTGAAAGACTGAGATGCAGGTGTATTTGTCTTCCGCTATCTCGCGCAACGTGCCTGCTCGTTCTTGTTCAGGGTGCTCTTGGCTCTCATGCCTGCAGGAGCTCGAGAGGAGCTTGGAGATGCTGCCATACCTTACACCTTATACCCAACATAAAACTATATCCCCTACACACATTTTCCTGTCTCCCATTTGCATGCTCTGTCCAAAGATTTCAAGGGAGATGGGCAAGGTGGGGGACACATCAGAGCGTGGAGAGCATGTTTGCAGTATATTATCAAAGAATTGAAGGGATTTTCCAGGAGGCCGTTCCCAGAAGTTCAAATGGGGACAGTGATGGTAATCAAATGTAGGGAATGGTTTAAGTAGCAAGAAATAACTGAGTAAGCTAGGACTCTTTGGTCTCAAATAGACATCTGTAATGCCCTTACATTGTTTCTACCAGCTTTGAGTGACATAGAAGAGATCAATTGTTTGCTGTTTTTTCCAGTACAAGTGGGAGGCATAAAATGAATCTAGTAGGAACCAAGTTGAAAGCAAGGAAAAGAAGTTTCTTCACCCCACTGGGATGAGACCTCCTTACTGAGAGTGTGAAATGGTGATGTGGATTGGAAGGGGGCTTGACAAATCCATGGGATATCTGCTGGAAGTTACTACATATACTGAATTAATATCCCGCTCAAGAGGCCCCTGAGCTGAAAGTAGTTTTAGAGCAAGAGAGTAATCAGTGATAGTATCATATGCTCTTGTCCTATTGTTACTGTTCCTTGGCTATTTGTATCTTGACAGTATTGCAGAGTAGGATACTGGAGCAGTTTCTTTTTTTTACTAACTAGAGCAGTCTTTCAGCTCCTGGTTATCCCATGAAGGAGATGGTTTTCCATAACCTGATCAAGACTTCTTAAGGGAAAAAGTATATCTCTCATTTGTTCTTAAAAAATCAGTGCTATGTTCTTTTTACCTCCGTTCATCTCCCTCTACCAGACACATGGCAATTGGGTACGTACCCTCCATTTTCTACCCCAGCAACAGTGACGTTACCTTTCTGTGCCATATCCCTCCTGAGTTCTTCCAAAGCCTTTTTGGACATGTGCCTTGCCTCACCTCAAATAACCACATGCAGTCAAAAACTGGAAAAAACTTGGCTGATTTCTCTGTAAAATTTCTGCTGGAGTTTTTTAGTTTTTTTTTTTTTTTTTTTTGAGATTGGAGTGAGATGTTAACTCCTCCAAAATGTTGGTCTTATGTAGGCTGCAGTGCAACCGATAATTGTCCTGTCTCTCGGACAGGGAAAGACTATATGATACATTCTAAGATTCTTGTGTAACAACAGCATAACAGTATCAGGAAGTGATGTTGAGGTGCATAACAAGGAAACTGAAAACAATGAAGAAATATGCTGTGACTGCTGGTACATCACGTGCTAGAATTGCTTAAACCCACTGTGTAGATAAGCACAGATATCAAATCTGAGAGTGTTTGGCAAATTTCAGGTATTTTAATGCCTGTTTCCATCCCCACATACCATAGCTAAGTGCTTCTGATCCCACAATACCTTACACACAACGGTTGGCAATTGCTCTGTCTCCTGGAAAAAACACATGGGAGTGTGAAGAAAACTGGTTGTAGAGGGGAATTGAAAAGTGGAAAGGAACTCCGTCTGTGCTATTCCCCTCTGCAGATTTTTTCCAAATGTTTTAATTGGCCTCTAGAAGATCTGCTTTGCTGTGTAAAACCAGTTCTTTCTCTCTGCTGCTCAGCTCTCCTTGCCCACCCCCAGCAATCACCAAGTCAAACTAAAATGTCATAGACACACCTGGCAAAAAAAAAAAAAAAAAAAAAGGCATTTGGAAAGCACGCCACCAGCTTAGATCCAAGTTAATCATATTCATTGAGAGGAAAACCACATTTTGTGCTTCTCTAGTTGGTTTCAGGGATTTTCTAAAAGGTGAAAAATTATGAGCTCTCTAGCAGTATGCACAATTTAAAGTATCTGGTTTTCAGATAACCAATAATTCTGTAATCGAAGCACCACTATAACTATTTCTTTTTTCATCATCTGATATTCCCCCTGAGCAAAACCATTATGTTCTCCTAGAAGATTTAAAAAAAAAAAAAAAAGGGAGGGGGGGAATAATTAATGCCAAGCATTGATTCTTTCACTCTGCAAAGTCCAGACATTTCAAATTTGCTGCTTAACCTTTTAAAGCATCTCTGCCCTTCTCATTATAAATGAGAAATATGAAGCATTTCAGTTGCTCTTTCTTCTCTTTCCATTTTTTTGTGTGGGGATTTTTTTTTTTTTTAACTGTTTAGAAAACAGAGTGCCTCCACGTTACACAGAGTGAAGGCCAAGCAAGGAGGCTTCCAGGTCGCGATGGCTGTGTCTAAAGTGATCTCCAGCTTGATGTTACGGTGCACCATGTGAGTGTGGTCCCATATTGTCCAGCCTGGGACTCTGTAGGACGGTGTTGTGGAGCCTGTCTGTCCTCTGCAAGAGGAAGGGAGAGGGAGAGGGAGCAGGAGGAGGGAGGGAAGACAAGTTGGGAGGTGGGCAGAGCTTACACCTGGGAGCTCTGAACCCAAGCTTGTACTTGGGAGCTGTGAACCTTTCCTAGGCCTCCCAGATCAAATGACACTTATGGCCTTCCAGTAAGAATGACTCTTTGGGAGGTGCAAGATGAATCCCAGTAAACTTCTACAGTTTCATTATTTTTTAAAACCTGTATATTGTGAATGTACATTTTTAAAGAAAACTCACATTTGAGCTTCATTTTGAGTCCAACAATTACATTCTGCAAAACATATGACATTTAAGATGTACTTAGTCAAAGATACTGATAAAAAAATAAGAGAATATCCATATAAAAGCCATCTAGACCTTCAGTTTAAAGGTTTGCATTTTGAACCCATGAGCTTCCACTTTCCCATAGAAATAAGCAGGTGAAGAAATGCAGCTTTTCCCAGAGCTACCAGTACTAGTTACAGTGAGCTCAAGAGCTCCTACTTTTATGCTTTCCCCTCTCCCTCCCTGTTGCTGCTACTGCTAATCCTTTCCCAGAATCACTTATAGACTTCTTACAATGATGTTCGTAACCTTTGCTTTGCTTTTGTGTGGGGACTTTCACGATTGTTTGAAAAGGGAGAGATGCTATATAAATAATGTACATCCTAATTTTTGTGATTAGAAAACCTAGAGTCTTAAAAATATGTGACTGACTTCATAAAACACTGTGGATGTGCAGTGCAGATGGAAAATCAGAGTTCTGGAATGAACAAATTTGAACAAAGGAAGCTAAAAATCTGCTTTTCTTGCATGCATCATTAATAATTTGTAGCAAACTCTTGCTTCGTACACTGTGTAGGACTGTATCCCATGCGGCACAATAAACAGGATCCTAAGTTTTTCTGAAATCCTACTATCTGTAAAAATGTCAACCCCACATCTGAAACAGCCTTACAAGGTCAAAATACCACAGGAAATGTTCACTTTATTAGCCAGTTGAAGGTGAATGGCCACCATTAAACACGTCTCAGTATCTCCAGGAGGTCAAGTCTGTCATCTCTGTTTTGCAGAACTGTGTATTTCACTTATCTCTTCTCCTTAATTTTACCTCTGAATACATTAAAAATTATACTTGTAAAGTATGCAAAGTGTAGTATTGTAAATGTGTGCACTGTGTATATAATGTTCACGCCAAATTTGAGAAAGAAATTGATGTTTTGATCATACATCAGGAGTCACTTCAGTAGACCCATAAGCAAAACCTGCAGTCAATATGCATGTAGCAGTGGAAAGTAAAAGCAGGTGGTCAAGTTCATGGTTCAATATTTTTGCTGTTCAAGCAGTATGATTTGTTTTGCTGCCAGGCAGGAGATAAGGAGGATTTTTTTTTTTTGCAGGTTGATGTATGTATGACCCTCTAATCCAACAGAAATAAAAAATATTGTTCCTGTTCCCTGCCCAGCTGGCTTATAAATTTCTGCTATGAGTATTAATTTTCATATAGAAAACTTTCACTGAATCCTGTATTCTCTCTTGTATTTACAGTGATAAGCAGGTTAGGTGGTAAAGTGAGAACCAGTAGTTACAATTGTACTTTAGGCTTCTTTCTGACAATCTTGCTACAGGCAAAACTTATAGAACTTAACAGGACTTTTGCCTGGTCTCAGATTTGTAGGAACAGACCTATAGCCAGCAGACTTCAGAAGTCAATTAACCCAAATCCTTCTCAGTAAATCTTGATTCTAATTTAAAGGCTTTGTTCACATTGTTGCATACAGAGATGTGGTTCTGAGCTGATAATGATGTTAAAGCAAGACCTGCACTGATTTTAAGGTTGCTGATAATTTCCACCTGAATGTATCAGATCTGAATCAGACCTTAAATAGGTACTGGATGTAAAGAAGGAATTTGCAAAGAGGACCCTAAAATTACTGTTTGTGCCAGGCACCTGAGGGTGGAAGAGCCAAAGTACTCTGAATTCAAAAGATATTCAGAGCAGCAAGCTGATGGGGACATTCCATTCTCTAATACTTTGCACCTTTTGAGTTTGCCAAATGAGGAGGAAGGCAAAGGACCTCATTGCTTTCTTGTGAATCTAAAAGCCAGGCATTGTGCCCCATCCAGTCGTAGTGAGGATGCCTGGTTATTTGGGGTGGGTTCCCGTGCAGCCTGGCACACCAGAGCAGGCAAGAAGCATAAGCATGTCCCTCTGCCTGTATCTGCTCTAGCCAGGGTGAAAGGTTTGGAGGACAGGAGTTCCCTCTCCCCTAAGGGAATAGTGCCGCTTGCTAGTGCACTTACTTAAAGAGAAGTCGCACTGCAAAGTTGGTCGGCAAAACAATAATGTTACACAGAACAGCACTTGCCAAGGGGAAGATGTTCTAGACTGACTAAATGTAGCCATGAAAAAACAAGCATCTTGCAATTCAAAACATTTTTTTAATTATTCGGCGGCTCGGTAAAGGTTTCCTCCAGAAGCAGACTACCAAAGCAGGATCTTGAAAATGCACTTTGTGGAGGGTTTGTTGCAGTAAAGTTATACTAAGAAAAACTTTTTTTGCTTGTTATATATCATGCACTATTTCACATACCTTGCAGAGTAATGATACACTTTGCAGCACCACATCGTTCACTCAGAGAGAGGGAGAAAAAGGCTATTTTTATTTTCAGTTTAGATTTATGTTGCAACTGGATAATAACTCATGATAACAGTATTCTACAGGTTGAAAAGCCTGAGCTGAGCAGTAGAAAAAGTGATACATTTTAAATACAGGACAACATAGCAACTTGTTAGGTCAGAAGACTTTCTATTTAGGTTTGTTTTGAGGGACAGGTAGCACACGTGATGAAAGTGTATTCTGTAGATAGAATTTTAAATGTGAATATTTTGGCCATTTGCATTTTTCTCCCAAAGCACTGAAAGTGTAAACTTAGTTGAAATAAATGAGTAGATTAGTTCTCTGAAGTCAGGAATTCAGTTATATAAGAAAAGAACAGAATAGGACCCTGAAAGAGAGGCAAGTCTTGAGGACAGAGGTGAGAAATGACTTTAGCAGGCCTGATGAACAACTGATGTGCTCTTTGATTTACTCAGTTGGACTCCTACCAAGCTTGCCACCATATGCTACTCTAAAACTGCGGGGTGATGATAAAGCCAAACGGAGCTAACCCAAGCTAATGGCTTACTGCTGCCAGGAGAGGTGATTGTGTTCCCACCGCTCCAGATGTGCAGCCCCTCCGCTTTGCTTGGTGACTGGCACTTATCTGACCACAGTGAGCCAATTCCAGGAGCAAAAAGAGCAGAAAAACATTTTTTCCCTTTCTTTCCTGGACTGGCTTTCAGCTCGTCAGTTTTTAACGTGGCTCCTGTAGAGCCTCTGGGGTGTCAGTGCAAGGAAGGGAGGGAGTGGCTGGCTTTGCAGTTCCCCACTTGGGTTGGAGGATTCATGCTCAGGCCTCTCGGACTCCTGGTGCACACATGCACAGGAGATGATACTCTGAAAGCAGTTAATTCCAAGTATGAAATCCAATGAACACGGCGTGGTCAAACCTAGACAGAATTTGTCTTTCTTCTCAGTCCTGACTGCCAGATTTCTCTCCAGACCAGTGTCAGTGGAAATACCCAAAGCAGTATTTCAGGCTCACACAGAGAATAATGCGATGCTTATTTTCCAGTAAGTGTCTTTCCTAAAAGTTGAAAACTAAAGGAAAAGTTACCCTTGGTGCTAGCCATAGTCAAAGGTGGAATTTTGAAGCAAAGGGACTTCATCATTCCTAATGTCTTAAGAAGTTGTAAGTTATTCTTTTTGTAACAGACAAGACTGATATAACCTCTGTAGGAAAGATAACCTCTGTATCAATTACATAGGCCATTATTAAGCAAACAATAACTGGATTTTTGCCAAGAAACCACAAAGGACATTTAAATAGGGATGCTTTATTAAGACCTCTGCCATTTTTCCACAGTGGGCTTTCAACTGGGAAATAAACTTTGAATTCATTTGCATTGTGTAGGACAGGCAGCTGAGAACATACTCTGCCAGGACTTTGTATCAAAGGAAAAAAGAATCACCATGTAAGCACACTGCCAAGCCTGGGCTAATAAGCCTAGTGTCTCAGCAGAATGAGCTTGCATCTTTGCTGGTAGTATGCAGTGTAAACATAGCCTGTGGCACAAAGGCAATATGCCATGTTTCTACTCTACTCGGTTACCAACAGGCTGGGTCCCTGATGCATCTGCCTGTGAGAGTAACAAAACGTATATGGAGGTTGTCAGTAGAATGTACAATCTAAGTTATTTGCTTTCTTTTTAAAAATTATATAGTTTCACCTTCAGTCTGTTCAGCTTAGGTTGCTGTTTTGTTTTGTTTTTTAACCAAATTTCAGTTGTCTTAGTTTTAATGTAACTTTAGAATCATGGGCTATTCAATAAAGCTTGAGAGGAAATCAAAGCATTGGAGTATAAAGGGTAAAAGCGTTTAGGTTCACGATCCAACAGCATAAAAATAATTTGTGATCTGGTTTGTTTTTTCTGAGGCCTAGTTTAGAATTTTAACTGCAGTAAAATATATAGTTATGCAGATTTTGATTCCTGCTCCAACAGTTGTTTCTGTTCTACATTAAGTAGTCAGGAGGGAGAGACATGGTTATCTCCTCCATAGCAACAGCAAGGAGTAAAAAGTGCTAGAACCCAGGGCTCATCTTCTCAACAGAAGAGCAACCACGTTTTGTGAGGAACCCTATCTGCTTTGTATGGGTTATGCATTGTCTGAACTCATCTGGTATTTCACTAGCTCCTTGAGGCCCTGACCACAGAAACATCATCTAGGTTAAGAAGCCCCATCAGAGAGGGACATGAAAAAAGCATTGATGCAAAAAAGCATGCAGGGTTGTCCTGAGCAGATCTGGAGACAGAACTGCAGGCACCTCAGGCTCAGATTTGCTGAGAGAGGACTAAGGGGCTGCAGCTTTCCTTTCCTATTAGCACTTCCCACGATGAGGTATGCTTCTGGTCACATGATAGAGTTACGTCTTTGAGGACCTTGCCTCACCTGCCAAAAATATTTTTTAAACTAGGAGGTAGGGGCCTAGTGAGTTCAAGTGCTTTCGCAGTTCAGAAGCATGTTAGTAGATGTTACAGACCTGGAGACATTAGGTCCACCTCTGTCTCACCCTAGTGTTCAGGCCCTCTGTTTCACATATGCTTAGGCCCCGGTCAGTGGACGGCATGCAGCCCATCAGTGTAATGTTTATGTCATGACCATTCCTCTTTCCTTGGACCTGTCATCTTTGCTCTGTAAGGTAAGTGTCATATGTTTGGCCACATGATGTGTGATGGACAAAAAGGCACCCAGAAAGTACGGTAGTCAGGAGCAGGTTGCCACTACCTGGTTGAAGTGGAGACCTGTCTGTAACGGTTAGCATGTATCACACACAAGCAGATGAGAAAACAGTGCAAAACTGTAGAAAGTTGAATTAGCTGAAGCCCTTGGGAGGTGATGGAAAAATGAGGTAAAACTAGTCTCTTACACACTAAGGAATCAGTAGAGATCAGCAGACTAGTGCTGAAGATGAATTAAACTGATGAGTTATGAGAGGCAACCTCTCCAGACGCTACAAAAGCTCCATCAGGGAGCGGTGGCTGGAGAGGTCCAGGGACCAGCAAAACCTGATCTTTGCTTCGGGTGACTGGAACTATAGGAGCAAGGAGAAGATCTGCAGGTTTTACGTTTTCAGACCGAAGTAGTCCTACTCATTTGCAGACAGCGAGACAGTGCCGTGAAACAGTTCAGGGCTAAGAATCACAACGAACAGCTCATTCACACTGTGCTCTGTGACATCTGGTCTTTCTGTATTGCTTTTCTTTAATGCAGATTCCGTTACTTGTGCTGAAAAAGTACATGTGAGCTTTTGTGTATGGCAACTGCAGTGGGGGTGGTCTTTGAATTAGAAAGTATTCGCTCACAGAATCAGCAGCAAGTCATGCTAGTCAAGTGGCTGCAGGCTGCGCAGTTTTACTTAAAAAATAGGAAATGAAAACATGAGACAAAAAGCCTTCTCTTGTATGGTTGAAGAGGACAGACAGCTCCATGCAAACCAAGAGGGTAAGGAAAGAGGGTTGTAATTTTCAGAAATGTATTATGAAACAAGATTAACTGAGGGAAGCAAGAGACAGCATTTTAAAGCTTTATTCTACTTATATTGTTTACCAGATATCTTGTTAGAGCTAATGAAATACAGTCTTAATGATGGAGTAGCTGATAACTGTCCAATAAAAATGCTAAATAATCATTTTATTAAAACGTACAAAAGAAAAAGCAAAAAAGCAAGCTTTATGCAGGAGGAAAATACATGGATCTCACTGGGAGGACCGCTTCCACAGCAGCCAAACAGGAAACTTAACTATTAGGATATATTTATCAACTGGCAGTCCATCTACCCCACAGGAAAACATTACCTATTTCAGGAGACAATTAGCACAAACTTCAGGCAAACAAAGAAGGAATTTATAAATTAGTCACTGTAAAAACAACTGTGCTACTTACAAGAATAACTAAATAGGCAAATGTAAAGGTAGTATTTTTACTTTAATTTTATCAAATTGCATGCACAGTATTTATTTTTAAACTCTATGGCTGTAAAAAAACAGATGTTATACAACAAAGGAATGTCAGAGGAAGACTGGAGTCCATTGCCTACGAGGAGCAGTCAAATGCTCGCTTTTAGAAGAGATGCCTTGCTCGTAAAACAAGCAAGTTCGCATTAAATGCAACAAAACCAAACACTGTCAGCTGCATTCAAGACATGTTTCCATAGCCTGTGGGGTTTTGTAGTTTTAAGCTTAGTTATTACTAATGCACTGGGGGCGGGGGGGCTTGAAAGAGGTTTATGATGAAACACGTAAAAATAGCTGTCAGCAGTTTTCCCAGCGTATAGGAGGGACTAGCTGCAGGAAACATCGCCTGTTGGATAGGGACTGCAGCAAAAGCTGACCAGCCTGTGCTTTTTTGGCCCACGTTGTCTTGGTGTATGACTTAGGTCACTCCACTGTCCATTTTACAAATGGAAAATGGAAGTACAAAGAAAAACTCTATATTTTCACATGGAAGAAACAACATCATGGTATTGCCTCCTATGTTATGTTGCTTCCTGCATAATATAAGTTTTTGGCAGGTTATTCATAGCATGCCAATTCCATTTTTCATGAAACTTTATGTAAGGATAGCTGGGGACAAAGTGTAACAAGAAAGAAGCTGCATAAAAATGGTTTAATAGCTCTACGTCTCTACAGGTCTAAACTTGTATTATTTCACGTGGCTTATCAAGTGTAGCTCAGCGTGCACTTATTTGCACATCATATCTTTATAGACTGAAAATTGCAAATGGAAATTAATTCATTTTATGAGTTTATCTCAGTGTAAAATGTAAAAAAAAAGGCAATTTAAATTGCAGGTGTATATTCAAAGTAAAGCACAGAACGTGTTTTAGATGGATTTTCTTGATTACCTAATAATAAAAATAAACAGAGATATGTATCTAGGTTCTCATGTTAGTATTTAGTGGAGTACTGTCTCCATTTATTTTCCCCAAAATTCTTTGTTTATAATCTTACTAAATCCTATTATTTCAGGCATCTCAAGGCAGCTGCTGTGCTTTTAGGACAAAATATAGAGCAGGGCTAAAGCTCGGTGTTGATCACAAGTTTCAAATGTGAGTACTCCAAATGTGAGTACTCAAATAGAATAAGACAATACAAACATTTCCTGTTTCTTCATGTGAGATTTCATCTCACTCATGTGGTCTATTTTAGGCAAATTGAGCCACCTTTGCCAAAAACTCAACGAAATGAAATAGACCAACCTACTCTTTCCCTTTCCTCACTCCAGCATTTCACCCGAAGACGGAGAACAAGCCCGTTCAAGGCGCGCTCTGATAAAATCATTGTGTTGTTACAGCAGCAGAAGCAGATTGTAGTGAAAGTGCTGCTTGGGGGACATATCTTGGCAAGTAACAGTTCACTGATGGAAATAACATTTGGCATCAAAAGTTATTTCACAGAAGGTCTATGTTCATAGTTTCTCAGTTGTCATTTTCAAAGGACCTTTCTTTTAAGTGGCTGTGCAGGTGCTGAGCTGAGATTACAGCCTACTGTGTAAAAAACTGCTCAGTTTTCCCGGTACCTGTTCTTGCAGTTCTCACCCTCCTTGTTTATTCATTTTCCTCCTGTCTTTTGGTAAAAAGAGCCTGCAGCACTCTTTTGGCTAGGGACTGGCATTTTACCACATGCTGGATCAGCAGATAACTCTTTGGTTCTTTGTTTCTTTGTCTCCAGTATAATCAAGTAATAATGGTTTCAGCCCTAATATAGTTCATTTGAATAGTGGATGCAGCTAGTCTAATTAAGAGCAATGTTATGCTAGTGAAAACAAGCATAACAACTTTTTATTAATATGAATGCTTTCAATTTAGTGATTTGTTTTCAGGTGGACAGAAGGCAGCAAATCCTGTACAAAATTGCTTAGAAGTAGGAAGATGATTTGTTTAAGGAGCTAGCAGCTCTCTTTGTCAGCATTTCATTAATTTTTGCGAATTATAACAGCAAGAAAGAAACTAAACTGCATTTAGGAAATAAACTGATAGTTTCTATCAAGTATCTAGTGGATAAAGCTCTATTTCTTGACATAGTGAATTGGTATGAACAAGGCTGAGAAACAGTTGATAGATACGTGAGGGCAGACTGTACCAACACCCTCTGAACCCAGCATCTTGTTCTTCTGCACCTCTTTTGGGGGAGTATTTTGGTTTATTTGTTTGCTTTTAGGAGGATTCTGGTTGTGAGAGGCGAAAACTACTCAGCAGCAAATAAGCAGGGAAGTCATGAACTGCAGCTCTAAGAGCCATTATCTAGCCTGCCCATATCAGGCCAAGGTAGTGCACATCCTGCGTGATGTTAGTGGCAGTGTCCTTTTTCATGACAAAGTATGTGTGTGTTTTTATACATACATGGGAATATATGCATAAACATTTCTGAAATGGAGAAGGTATCAATTATACTTCCAAATCTGTAAGTCAAAGCAACATACACAAAGGTGACTTTCTTTCATACAGAAAGTATGACTAACATGATGTCGTTCAGTAAGATAGACTAAACAATCTGTCCTTTCTTAGATAAAGCTATAAGAACTTAAGAAACATTTACTATGTCAGGTATCTGATGAAAATTACAGCAATAAGTCTGAGGTGATTTAGAAACCATGGGTAAAATATTCCCAGGACAATTGCAGAATGCCCTGGTCGTTTCCTGTATGCCTGCTATTTTGTTTGCAGCAGGTTTGATTGCTTTTTAACAATCAAGTAATAAAAAAATGTAAAGGCATATCGGAGGAAATCAGTTGTAGGTTGTTAGAGCAGGGCATATACGATAACATCTGATTGCTACTGGGGATGGTGCAGGACTCCACCACTGCAAGTGGTACTGGACTAATTCATGGAATTTACTGTGCTTTGTCGCTGGGCTGAGTCTTTTCAAGGAGTCTCTTCATCTTCATCTGTGCCTGCTTCCGATAGAAGAGCCAGACTTTTATCACCTCACATCCAGCATGGATATTCAAAGCCACAACTCAGCTGTAATCACATCTTAAACTTTAAAGATACAGAATCACTGCTTTGCCAATTAGACTTTTGGGAGGGCAGCCAAAGTACCATAGAGTAGTTTTGATGGAATCGCAGCAATAAAATCAGAATCAAGGCAGAAATGTAGAATAGTCCTTAGTTTGAAGAAAAAGTGGTTACCAGTCAAATTGGTGAGATATTCACAAGTTTCAGTTCAGCACATTAAATATTGGTCTACTTGAGTCAAAACCAAAAATTTACTATCCAGTATGATCTCTGGTTTCCCTGTTTGGCAGAACTCAAAAAAAGTAGATTGAATTCCTCTTCCTGGTAACATAAAGGAGTCCAAAGCCCTAGTATGTTGGATCTATGCTCAAAGAAAGTTTTTCAAGGTATTTTTTAAGAGTATGACTTTGTTGTTACTTCAGGGGGAATGAATAACACTGCTACCTTATTTTTTGATTTTTTATTTGCCTGCCTTTTGGATTGCTGCGGAAAAATGCAGATATTGATTCAGGAAGCTGAATAATTCTGAGGTATATTGGCTCAGCAACTTTAGGTTTTGGACAGTTGGTTGTAAACATGCTGTTGCTTCCAAAAGCTACAGAATTCTCCAAACTGAATGAAACGGTAATACGTTTTAATTCCTCTTGTGACCAGAATTTCCCAACCTCACCCCACAGTTGTACACAAATATTTATATTATCTAGCCCTAAACCAACTTTATTAAATTAAATAAGAAACTCCTTACTCCATCTTAGAAACATTTCTCCATAAATTAGACCATATTGGTAACAGATTTCAAGCCCATGGAAGTCCAAAGCTCTATTTCAAATAGTAAGATGAGCTATTTAAAAGCTCAGTTTTCATGTTTTATATCAGTAAGGAAGATTTTCAACCTTTTTCAATGGAAAAGAATGGAAAGGAAAAGAAAAAGGTAAAAAGAAGAACAGTTCTTAGATTTGTCAGCGACCACAATACAATACCTAGACTGTCAGTGTAGATTGTAGATTGTCAATGTTTTATGCTTTCCTTTTGGAAGATCAATTACTGGACCCATAAGCAAAGAGTCAGTAAGAGAAAGAGACTCTTCCAGGCTTGAAACATCTGGTTCTTTGGCAGCATTCACAGACTTTTATTTTGCCAGCTTTAAATTAGCCCTTTGAATTTGCCACGCGCTTTAACTGACGATGGGCTGTCTGGACTGCCGTGTGTTCCTGGTTGCTGTAGCTTTAACATTTAATGTTTAGGTTTATTCCCCTCCCTTCTGCTTCCTGAGAGGGTCTTTGCACAGGTAACATTTCACAATCAACCCTAATATTTAGGGTTTAGAACATTGCTCTTCCATGCCCCTAAATATGTATTTCTAATTGTTTTTTTATGGACTGAGGCACATTTACAGTGCCACAAGAATTATGCATATCCTGAATATTCCTGTGTATCACTCAAAGTTGTACCCTTGCAGACATTCAGAAGAAGCAAGTAGAAGATTTCCCAGCACTGCTACATTGCTTGACTGTTCAGAAACTTCTTAGTCACTTAGTTTACTAAAGTGAGTCTGAAGTTTATATAGCTTGTAGATTGGTGTCCAGCTTAATTTTCTGAAAATTACTTCTAGAGGAAGCCAACTGGAAGGCCTGTGTCTGTCCGTTGTAAAAATGAGGCCTAGGATCAAACTGGACATGTAATCTGAAACACTAGATTGTAAAGGTTACCTCTTATGAATCTTTTGATTAAAGTTAGTCTGCAAAGAAGCCCCTTAATCCTTTCAGAAGTAGGTGAAAGCAGGTAGCTGCTTTTAGAGAGCAATAACAATTTCTGAGAGTTACCTCTTGGATATTAAAACTTAATAAAAACACAAAACTGCATAGAAGGAGCTTTAGTAGTTTCAAAATGAAGTGAACTAGGAAAAACAGGAATTAAGATAGTTCATTCTTAACTTATTCTATTTGTGTATTGATTACAGCATTCTAGTGCTCTTGCCCCTACATCTGCCGCTTAAAGTGTGTATCAGACATATCTACTCTGCTGAGTGGTCTAGAGCCATCATATCCAAAGGCCTTCTGGAGCAATGGAGACTGTTATTCACACTGTCATGGAAAATGGGTCTCCATTGTGAACCTATGTGCTCGAAACCAGCAGATAAATGAAAGGCCTAATCCTTTCTTTTTCTTTAGTAAAGACTTTTTTATACTTCTTTCGGAGTCTGCACAAACCCTTTGAATACCCAAAGTCAGCAGTGATTAGGAAAGAAGAGAGAGAAGCAGCCGGCCATAAGATTGTGGTCAGCACTCCTCTCTGGCTCTGTGCACTATGTATCACCGGTATCCCTGACTTCTGCTGTACCCGCTCTGCTGGTACCCCAGAACATGAATAAACTCCAGTCTGCTACACTGAGTGACAGGGAAGTGTTTTCATACAAATGTCTTCTAACCTTTACAGATAGACCTTCTTCCCCAATTGTATTCATTATAAGGATATTAAAAAACTGTCCTCAGGCCAGTTGATCTGACTTTCTGTCTGCCTACCTCTTTGTGTCCAGCTTCCCATTTTCTACTTCTCTGTTCGAGCTGAGCGCTGCCCCCGCCGACCTGACGGCTTCTATCTTCTGCAGTGCCCTCACTGCTCTTGTGATAATGATGCTCCCACTTCTCTGCCGCTTTAGTACTCATTTAGAAATCACTGCTGCCCTCAAGCCTTAGACCAGTGATGGGCCACGCTGATTGAATCTTTCATAATCTGATAAAAAAAGCATTGTACTGTGATATTACTTAGTATGCCATCAAACTCTTTTAAGTATTAAAACAGATTAACTTATAATAGTGGTATTATAAGTGGAATAAAGAAGTGGAATAAAGAGACTTCTGTGATTGCAGGATTTCCCTTGTGTTCACAGCGAGCAGCAGTGGGACAAAGGAAGTTGGCCGCCACTGTTCTTCAGAGGATACCCAAAGGCAAGCTTTAAGTGTCGCTCATTAAGTGTGAAAGTAAGGAGACTTACAGTCTCACATCCAAAGTGACAGCAGGGCAAATGGCAAGCTAGCAGCCACCCTGCTCTGCTCCTTAAAACAGCCATGGTTCCAATGCATTTCTGTATTATGCTATATTTATTTGGTCCTGTGTGATAGCATGGTCATTTCAAACAACAGTAATAGCACAGCATCACTATGCCACTTACTTCTTCTGCAAACTGTATTAACCTCTACCAGATTACCAAGCTTCCTGGAGACAAATAGCACCCAAATAGTCACCTGCTCATGGAATTGGGCATCCGCCCACTACACCTACTGAACTGAGAGACTCTTTGTTACAGTTCATTCCCCTGACAACCATCGTCAGAATTAATGTGAAATGCAGACCTTGGAGCATATAAAACACCTCTAAAATCTATAAAATCACTTAGTAAAATCTATCCCTTTTGGCTCAGCTGAAGTACCTCCTAATTTAAGGCTGACATTTAACATTACTCAAAAATTGCTAAACATGAATACTGAAAAGAAAAAAAGAAACTAGAAGCATCAGAATTAGTTGTTAAACTTTTACAACGCTTAATTTTAAAAGGCTGGTGGCATGGGATTCTAAAATCTGTAACAGCAGCGGATTTATGATTTTGCAAGAGACCTTTCGAAGGCTATGTTCACGCATAGTTGGATCATTAAAATATTTTATGGAGGAGTTTTGAAGAAAAGTGCTTCAAATTCATTGGCACTTGCTTAAAACTGTAATATTTCACATAAGATTCTAATGTGAAACTGACAAAGCTTATTTTACACATTTAAGTCTGTTCAGACTTTGATAGCATTCAGATGTCAACACTTGTGTAATGCAGTGCCCCTGTAGGCAGAAAACATCTGTCAAGTAGAGCTGGTAAAAACAAAAGTTACTCTGGATTTTTTGATGAAATTGTCCTTCAAGAGAATTCTGAGAGAGTTTTTCCATGCTTTCATTGACCAAAAAGAAGCGCTTAGGTATTTTAAATCCAAAAAAAATCTTTTGGAAGCCCAATAAATATTGACTTCCTTATTATTTATCTGGAAATAAATATATTTCCTGAGTAGTTATTGGCAAATCAGGATGTATCTCAATTACAGTGAAAATGTGAAGATGAAATTCTGCTCATCAGAAAATAGGATGACTGTTGTCGCTTATGTGTTGATGAGATGGGTTTCAGTGGAAAAAGTTTTCCACAAGCAGTAGTATAGGATACACACACACGCCCTCAAACACAGTGACCTTCCCTAAGAAAACACATCCTCCAGTTATTTTATTATGCTACCTTTGGTGAGTTTAAAGGAACCTAACGAAATGTCTACTTATAAATTTTGGCATATTGGTCCTGTTAGGTTATGTCTACGTAAGCAAGTAGTGCTGCACCCCAAAGAGTGGATCAGTTGGTGCTGAGGACCAGACATCCACACTGTATCAATTTTGTAGGGCTTTGCTTTGGACTAGCTGGTCTGCTCCCATGGGCTGAAAGCCTCTTTGTGGTTGGGGCACATTAAATATGCTCGGAGTGCTCTCTCAGTTCATATTCAACACAGTTCATGCACCCTGGGGCTGCTCCGCAGTGCAACATGCACCTTGAGGCTGCTTTGTAGTGTGAACCTAATGTTGATCAGTAGGAAGATCATGACGTTCACTGCAGAAGTGCACTTCTGATCTGAATTAAAATGTATGCGTAGTTCCTTAGTGCTCTTCCAGCACTAATTCCTAAGGAATAAGGTGTCTAAACCACTGCAGCTGTTAGAGAACATGCTATCAGTGAATGTTTCTTCCTAATCTCCATCACTGATCAGTTGATGGAGAGATTGAAATCTCTCCAACGTCTTGGAGGAGGATACACAATTGTTTTATTTGTGATTAGTCGTTTTCGTAGTTTGTGGGTATAACAGGAGTAGCTACTGTCCTGAGTGAGCCCAGATTCCTTTTTTTTGTACACTTTCTAAAAGCTTTACTCAGTTGTTGGCTCTCCTTTCCAAAAGAATACTTTCTCATTGTAATCAGATTTGTATTGCCTACAAGTGAAGTCATTGTTTTAACGGAATACAACTAAAGCACCTGCTCTGAATCAGGAATGTATTTAAACTAGCAAGATTTGTTCCTCTCCTTTGCTTTGCAAAGAAGCAAATGTAGTTTAAAATATTGACATATACTAACTTTTTGTTGGGACCTGTGTCCTGAAGGGTGTTACATCAGTAGTTACCCAAATCAGCTCAAATCACTGTCCTCAGAGATGTAAAATAAGCTGGCTGGCTGGCTAGATACTGAAGCAGCTCAGGAGCATTCATACAATCTCTTTTTTTAGCTTAGGACTAAAGTGAATAATGTCTAGTGAACAATATTAGTCCTTCAGGAAAAGGGATATTGGAGGAGGTAAAATATTTCCCTGTGTATACCCTAGTTACCCTTCTGAGTGGACTTTGGAGAAGTTACCTGTCGGCGTTGGCCTGTGCAGCAGTGAGGACTGCAGTGGTCCTGTGCTGCCGGGGAGAGCAGTGCGCAGCCAGGAAAGGCCACGGCCGCAGGTGCCACCAGGGTTCAGCGGGCACCTCTCCGGGGGCACTGCCGTCGTCCGTTTAGCCAGGAGGCTTCACAAGCCTTCAGCTCCTGCAGGAATAAGTATAAATAACTACACGAGGCAAGGAGCAGCCCCGTGTATTTTAGCTATATATACACTGTACCCAACACAAAAACACTAAAAGCCTGAACTTTTAGTATCTGCACTTACAAATGTCTATTTTGTACCCCTCCTTTAAGGAAACCAAAACATCAAATTCTCCAGTAACAAAATTCATCAGTATCAGGTTTTCACTTTTGAAGTTACTGTAAATGGAGTCAAATTACCATCAGTGGACTTAAGAAATGTAAGGCATGTTCCAACAGCCTGAAAGAGTGGCTGAGGTTGGGCCAAAAATTTAAGAGAAGATGCAAACTTGTCTGACGTTGGCAGCTTCCCATCTTGTAGACTGAGCACAACTGTTCACAGCTTCTTGCTTGAGGATTTGAGGGAAAAAAAGAATCTCCCATTACCCACAGCACAATGTTATCTTCCACTTTACCTCAGTTTTATGGTTTACTGAAAAAAAAATGAATTCTGCTACGGCAATTCAAAGTGATTCAGCATCTCGCTGCAGTGCCTCGTGCCACCTGGTGCGCTGTCCAGCTTGTACAGCTTTGCTGTAGGCTATGGCAGGTATGTCCTGCTCAGCGTGGGCTAAAAGACTGGTCCAAAATAAAGAGCTCTCCTCGTGATGCTTTCATAAAGATACGCAAATTTAACCCATGCTGACATTTAGAAAATCTCAAAGCAATTCTGTGTTGTGTGTGCCTTACAGAAGCACATCAAGTGATATTAAGGAAATTACAGTACTTAGAGTATTAAGGAAAGGGAAAGGGAAAGGGAGAGGTCTTGCTTGAGGCAACATGACAATATCAGTTGCTGGAGGCAGGAGACTGAGTCTTGTCAGGTTAAGTGGGAATAAAATTATATCTGAGACGGCTGCTGTGTGCTCCTTCATACAGAGATGTTTGACCATTTCTCTAGATCTGTAACACGGTAGTTAATGCTTACTTGCACGTGTACATTCGCCGAGAGTTTCATAATGTTCAAGACTGTACTTCTTGGGCTAAAATGCTAGCTCAGAGCATTTTCCCTTTACAAAAACAAAAATGTTTTTCTCTGCTTATCTACCTTTTCTTTCACGTTTCTCAGTAGTTTCTTACTGTTGTACTGAAGCTGCCTTACACGGCCTTCACTTGACGTCATTTCAGAGTGAAAGTTTAAATCTGCTGCTTTATTGCATTGTTCGCTTACACTGTGCCACTTACCCAATTTAGTGGTACTAAATAGCTTGGAAACTTGCTCCTATCAGCATTTTTTTATTATTATTTATTAATATTAATAAGATTTAATATCTTTGCTGTTTCTGTAAAAAGATAATAAAAAGCAGGTAATCTAACTTCCTTCTAATTTTTTTTCTTTATGGTTTGTGATGGTTTTTCCCTTACAAAAAGGGGTTCAGAAAAGCATGCTTAGTCTTTTCACCATTTTCACAAAATCAAAATGCTCAATGTGCTAAATGAGCTAAATGAGAATGTTGCGGCCTCCAAGTAGACTTTTTTTGCTCCTGCAAATGGACAGATTTAATAAGCTTTACTGAAGCATTCACTACTAACAGTTTATGCCCATATTAACAGACCATAGAAAAATCTAATTGTCATGTTAAACACAGTGATATGGATCTGTGAGGAACAAGGTGAAAGTTATTTGCGTTAGCCTGCTTTTCGTAGGGTAGCCTGTCCTTGTTCACTAACTGTGCTGTAGCCTCTTCTATGAGAAGTCACAATGGTGTTGTTACTCCATATTGCTTGCCGACTGTGTTGGCATCAAGGAGTCCCAGTCCCAGAGCCCCATTCCGCTACAGGGGAAGAGAGCAGCCAGGGAGAAGTTTCAAACTAAAACTGAACAGTGAACAAAAAAAAAATCCTTAAAATATGCTGTACTTGGGGCACACACGTGACATGGTGAACTCACGTCTGAAACGCTGCACTATGTCATTCAGACCAGGTACCTGAATAGGAAGGAGCCTTTCACTTGCCACCTAATTTATATCCATGCTATTCAGTGGTACTGGGTCTTTCTCTTGGATTTAAACAAGGAAAAATTTTAGATTTCTCTCCATGCAGAATGCGAAAGTTTTTGGAAACTTCTATGATCTTCTGCTCGGCCAAAATTTTCAGCCCTGTCAAACTGTGTGCCATGTGTACACTATTATTCCAATGTACTTCATCACAATGATCCTATTACTTTGGCTGTCTTGTAGAGAACATAGAAATGTGAGCAGTTTCACTGGGTATTACATCTAAGTCCAATCCAACTCATCCTACAATCAGAACAAAAAAGGAAGCTGTCAGAACTGAAAAGGCTACTGTGATAGCTATACTGCGGAAAGATTTATTTGGTGGTACAAGGTAGGTAAATTTTAAGTGGGCACCAATAATAGACTTATGAATTGCAGGGCAGTAAATCCTGCAATCCCGGAACCAACATCTGCACATCACAAATGTCAGCAGATATAAAAATTCAAGGCCAGATTCTCAGTTTATGTCAGCAGGCTTAACTCCGCTGACTTGAATGAAACAATGCATGCTAACACCAATAAAGAATCTGACCCCAAGTTCTTTTATAACATATTTAACTGAACAATTTGTTATTTAAATATGCAACATAAATCTTTCTCCTTATAGTCAAAAATACAGATTGCCAAAAATTTAAAAATCAGCCTTACAACACAGCTATAATTACTGACTGCATTTATTCCTTGGTGAGGTAATGAACCTCACCAAGAGCTGTCAATTGATTTAGTGTCTGTTAATCCCTTTTGTTAGCCTTATTTTAAATATACGTATTTATCTTGTCCTAATGAGGAATAGGAATAAAAACCATTCTCAGCTGATTCAAGGAAACATATTGGAATGCATACAGTGGTTAGGTTAGTGTACAAAGCTTGAAATAAAATGCCCAGAGCAATCATATCCCCGGAATCATAAAACAGGAAGTTTGGTTTCCTTAGAGGGAGAAAAAAAGGCAGTAAAACAGATAGCCCTAAGGTAAAGCTGCCAGAGGAAGAGACTATAAAATAGCTTAAATATATGGTGCTGTAAACTGGAGAGGTTTTTCTGCAAATATTTCCCTCGTTGCGTAGAGGATGGAGAGAGAGAAACACTTCCAGAGGATGATTCATGTCTTAGTAGTCTGAATAGTCCTATTGAGATGCCTGTCACTCACTATTAGCTGTATACAGTAGGGTGGCCTAGCATGAAATGGAAAGGACCTGGGCCTGTAACACAGGCGCTACACTCAAGTATAAATTTTTTTTGGGAGAAGCGCTAAAAATGGTTGCACATAGCTCTTGTAAAGTGCTTTTCAGTTATGCGTCTCAAAACACCTCGCAAAGAGCTGAGTATTACTTTTCCCAATTTGGAATGAGGTTACCAAAGCTCAGAGAGGCGAACTGATTTGCTCACTGAAATCAGACCATTCAATAGGACTATTCATGTGAGCAAAACTGTGCACATGCTTAAATACTTACATGGCCAGGATGCATCTTACTAACTGCAGATTCTGACATGCAGAACAATACTCATCCATCCCAATGCTGTTGCTATCCATCAGCTGAACTCAATTGCTTCAGAATTCAATACTAAAATATGAGTCAAATGTTATTCAACTAGGAAAAGAGGTCAACTGCATAACAAGTAAGAGTGCCATATTACATCAACTAGCAATATTAGGGATAGCTAATGGTTTCTATTTATAAAAAAAATAAAGCAAATCTATTCAAAGAAGTTGCTGATGAAGAGGATGCCCACTAATGCAACATGCAAGCATTCAGAAGTACTGCTTAAAGTAGGGAGGAAGGTGGCCATTAGCCAACAAAAAAATCCACATCTGTCTTGTAAAAACAAATGCCACAGACTGATTCACGTACTGAAAAAAGAAAGACTGAAAGCTAACAGTGTGTTTTCAAATAGGACCATTTTACTAAATTCTGAAAGACAAATATTCAGGAGGTGCTATATTGAGGTACCTGCCTAATATTATTCTTTTTACAAGTCCTGCCTCTAAGGAACTGAGTTCAGTTTTGTAGCACGTCTGGTCGTGAAGTCAGGCTGGTGGAAAGGGGCAACATTTTATTAGGTTCCTGCAAACACCATCTCCCATGTATCTTCATACTGTTAAAGTACAACAAAATTATTCCTATTCTGTCTATTTGTTCACAGCACTCTACTAGAAGTTGTGGGAGTGCTACAATACTATTCAGGGAAACCCTGAAAGGGTTGGCCTCATTTTCAATTGTATTGAAATTACAACAGGCTGAATAGGTACCGTTAAGCTGAGCATTATCTTAACCACAACCAGACTTAACACTTTCTAACTTAGAGAAGTCTGATTATGGCATCATTTCAGGTCAGGACACTAGCAAACTAAGAGGCACAGAAATTCCCGTAGGATTCCAAGTCATACTACCCAAGTAACTATTCAAACGAGAGAATAAATCCTAAGATTTTAACCTCCATAATTACATAACAAGTATCTACAGTACTCCCTTAAGTCAGAAATGATTTTGGAGAGAACTGATACAGCACTAACTACATAGAGAGCAATACTTTCTCAAACAGCTTATGAAAATGGCAAAATGGAATTGCCTTAATGGCTCTTGCAGCTGCCTAACAGGAACTATCTTCAGAGAGTAAATAGATTCATTGCCACTGAAATATTTATTTCCTTCTCCAAACCTTTAGTTTGATTTTGTTTTTTACAGTCTTCTGCATTTGGTGTGTCAGTCTTTTTTCAGCACTCTAGGTTGCATTTTTTTAATGAAAGGATAGCAGGTCAGTTTTGTATAAGCTACTCTGGACTTGTTTGTGCCATGAGAAAAAAATGAAGAAAAGAATTAATTTTAGAAAATCTAGATTAAAGAAGAGTCAGATTGTATATATATGCATATGAAGACTAAGTGCAAAGATTTCAATTCATCATATTATCCATAGATCTCTTGTTTATCTGTGTGACTGTTATACTCTTCCTTCCCATTTGTTCTCTGCTAAGTGAAACTGCAAATTTGCTAACCCCTGTAAACATGTTTAAATTTAGAATCCCGAATCTGTTTTATCAAGAGGCAGCTAAGTATGTGCAAGATCTGCGATGTATATTACAACGTCTTTAGGGCTTACAACCGTTTTATGTGCCTACACAAGGCCTACCACAAGAAGATACTAAACGCCGCTTCAAGAAATGCCCTGGCCTGAGGCATGGTTGCAGGCAGGAGCTCTGCAGGAGCAGAGCTGCCTCAGTTCCCCTTCTCTTGCAGCAAAGCCCCTCTGCTGCAATTCTGCAGTGCCACCTACTTTGAGTTACTGGCTGATCGTGTTTGGATATTTTTAAAGCTTTCACTTTTGACACTGCAAACCAAACAGGCTGGATGCAGCTGAATGAACTACCAAATGTATGGCACCCCAGCTTAGCAAGTAATTGGCCAGCACAAACACCAGTTCTGGTCATTGCGATGGTGCATGGTGGAGTCTGCCCATGAAAATCCTTTCAGCCAGGTTCAGCCCGAAGCTGATATATAACCAGGTCATGCACTAACCTGGGAAATACTCCTGGCACAGTCGTAGCTGTTGCAGGCAGCTGAAGTCAGGAGCATTGGCTTCTCCTCCCAGGGGCGACCTTCGCTCCACGCTGCCTCATGTGGCTGCTGCCGTCAGCTCCCGCTGTGGTGGCTCCCCAGGCCCCCCTGTAACCCAGCTTCTGCTCCCGAGCTGCTCTGCTCTCTGCTCCTGCCAGCCCCAGGCTTGCTCAGCCTCCTCCAGCTGCCTAACTCAACTTAATGCTACGTTTGTCACTTCAGTTTCTTTATTCCAAGGGGTTGGTAGAGAGCAAAAATAACACTGTGTGCCAATGATCATGGAGTCCCGCTGTCCAGCATTTTGAACTCAAAGAATCCAACTTAGAGTTTTGCATTATATACACATAATCAGTTCCTTTCCTGTAGTATAATTTTCAGTTGATAAAAAAATATTCTGCCGCGTAGTCAGTTAGGGGACAGATTTGCAAATGCTATTTCTCATAGGTCTAGGTGTGCCTTTGCTAAGGAGCTCTCCTCTTCCGTCATGTCCAAGACACTCCGCTTGGGCACAAAGTTTTGCCATTTCAGGTCAACATTGTCACCTTGTCCCGACCCCTGCAGTCGCTGCACTGTCAGGGAAAAGAATAGGCCTCCACTTGAGACTCTCAGCCGTCTTCTGTTCTAGGATTTAACAGTTAACACCATCTACAGTTGTTCGTGGCCTTACTGCTTGCAAGATACAGAGTTTCTTCTTCAAAACAACCTAACAAATTAATGAACAATTCAGCATCCAAGTCTCTATTACACTTATCTGAAAGAGGAATAACTGATTGTCCTGTCCTGGAAAGAAAGCCTGCTGCTTTTTTCTTGGTTAACCTAGTAAGAACGAAGAGGTAACTCCCTTGAAATCAGTAGGCTGGTATTACACCTGTTTTTCCTGTTTTTCCTTTATTTGTATAGCGAGATTTAATGTGTGCTTTCGGTAAATTAAAATACGAAGTCACTCTGTTGAAGCAAAGTAGCTAATAAGGCATGCCAGAATAGTTGGGGGAACTTAGCATGCTACAGATATCTCAATGCAACAGTATTTCATTCCATAACATTTTGTTTCACCCCATAAATATTTTCATCCATTGTTTTGTAACCTGCATAAATGAATAAATAAATACACAGAAAACACTAATGATAAGACATACGTCAAAGCTAAACTCACCATCCTGACATTTACATTTTAAAATATGTATGAGATACCACTCCTCTGATCTCTTTTTTAAATACGCTTACAAACTCGCACACTTTCCAGTTATTTGTATTTCTGTGCCAAGCAGCATGAGGAGTATATTTTCCTTCTCCTAACTCTGAAATCCTTTATACATATTCATGAGAGCCTACAGGATCAAGGTCTTCAACTGAGCTCAAGAGGCACTCCCGGTTTTGTCCCATCCACCAACAGGAATTGCTTAACACTTTTATTCCTCAGGCTCTATGCCTTGAGTTGTCATTATCCCCAAAGACAAAACTGCAAAAAGAGGTTTTCTTCATCTCCAGATGATTTTCTCTAGTTATTTATTCAAGAAAGGTTCTAGATATGTATTAGAAAAACTGTATGGACATAGTGACTGAATAAAAAGAACTAGGATGAAATTCAATACTTCAAATATCAAGGCCATGCTCTTAGGAATTAATAAGAATTTCTCCCATAACTGCAAATTCTTTGCTTGGGTGCAAGGAGGAAAAATAGCATGTAGTATTTAGTCATAGCATGACTGTGAGTCCTAGTGTGATAGGACCATGAAACTGAGTTTGTAGGAGGGGAGATTTTTTCAGTGGAAATGACAAAGTTTGCACAGCAATTTTGGTGCATGTTCAAAAACAGAAAAGCTGGAACAGGTATGAAGAAAAGCTACTATTTGTGTTATTAAAAATGTTGATGTTTTCTCTCTAAGCTGCATAGAAAGAAAAATTCATTTTTGTAGAGGAGTCAATTATTTCAAAGTTTGGGGTTTTTTGACCCAGAACAAATTCTCCCCAAATTTTGAGAACCGTTTACTAATAATTTACCCCCAAGTGGGTCCCAGTCATGTGTAATAAGGCCCGATTCACCAAAAGCATATTGTATGACATCACTTTTTTTTTTTGCAGTTTCTGAGGATCTAAGGTATAGATTTTTATGAATTTGCAAATTCTAAATGAAGAAAACTCTACTGGGAACTTTTCTGACTGTTCCTGCTGTTTGAGTCCTCAGCGTTTTTCACCTGGTGTTGCCTTTACTGAGGTTTGCAGCCCTCCATCTCACCTTGAGGTGCTCAGCACTGCTGCAGTTTGTGCCGTAAGCCTATAGGGGAATACGTGTTCCTGGTGGAACTGAAAACATAAAATGAAAGCCTTAGATGTAGTAGGCAGAACTGTGCTGTTATTTCTTCCACGTGGTCAGGTTCTGAGCCTGGTATTATCCCTCTCTGAGTATGCAGTTCTTCAAAGCCACCAGAACAAGTTACCCACTACAGTCCCATTAACTTTAACGATAATTAACTGTCTAAATCCTTAGGTAGCTCTGCTATCCATAACCATAATACCATGGAACAGATTACGAGCTCCAAAGGTATCATTTAATCTCAAAATAGTTTATAAAAAATATCAAGTAGTTAATCCAGCAATTTCATATTGATCTGTTACCTTTTAGGCCTCCTATTTTGCCATTCAGGAGTGTGCCAGGGAATATTTGCTACGCAGGGAATTCCTCATTGGTCAAGAAAGCAACAATTTCAGAAGTTTGGCAATAATGGCTCTGTATGGGCAAAACCATTTCAGTGTTTTACTCAGGCGACTCCATATCAGAAAATTTTTCTGTCTCCTGAGGGAAACATTTTTTGAAAAGGAGACAGTGGAGCAAACAAAAACTCTTCATGAACAACTCTCCCTTTCCTGTGTATATCCAGCTTTTAGATCTCTTAGGCTAACTGAAATATATTACAATAAGAAAAGGAAGACGGTTCCAATTACTTGTAATTTTGGAGGAAACAAGCATAGGAGACAGTTGCTCTGGAAAAATATGAATGAAAACAATAGTAACCTAAATCTAACGTGTGGCTAACATCAAAACATTTGTTGCTAGACAAATACTCTGCAAGTGACAAAATAGTTTGCTTAAAGGCACTTGGGTTTTCTCAGCAGTATTTATTCTTTGAACAGGTATTTTAATGGAAATACATGTCAACATAATTTGCACCAGTAGATTAGGCATTTCAGATGAGTTCTTTCTTTTTTCTGCTTCTCATTTTTCTGCATATTTGAAGCTGGTCATGATAAAATATTGTATTAATAGCTTGGGATTGCAGTGTAAAAATTGCAGAGACACTGCAGATTGATGTATCAAAGATTTTGGAAGTTTGTGCTGCCTGCCAACCTGTCATTCAAAGGGATTAAAACATGACGCCAGATTACAAACTGGGGACAGTTGTATGTAGCCCAAACACACAAAGAGAGCCAGGAAAATTTTTTTCCTGGGTGGTTGTTCTATTTTACATTATGATTTTAACACCTTGCCCAAGTAACAGTAGGCAGTTTTGCATGAAGTTACATCAAATATCATCAGATCTCTTGAAGTTCAACTAAGGCAAATGCAAAGTCCTGCGTCTGGGAGTAATAACCCCATGCAGCAGTGCAGAGTGGAGGCCAACTGGCTGGAGAGCAGCTGTGTAGAAAAGACTGGGGATGCTGGTGAACAAGTTGAACATGAGCCAGCAACACGTCCAGCCACGTCCCGGGCTACGTTAGCAAGAGCATAGCCGGCAGGTCGAGAGACGTGATTATCTGCAGCTATTCAGCACTCACAAGGTAGCTTCTGGAGTAGTGTGGCCAGCTCTGGGCTCCCCAGTGCAAGACAGATAGGGACATACTGGAGTCAGCCTAGTGGAGGTTGACTCCCCCCAAGGTGATGAGGGGGCCAAAGGATATGACACACAAGGAGATTAAGAGAAAGATTTGTTCAGTCTGAAGAAGAGACAGCAGCCTATTGTCTGCAACTACCTGATGCGAGGTTGTTGGGAAGGTGGAGCCAGGCTCATCTTGGAGGCACACAGCAAAGGGATGAAGGGCATCAGACAGGTTGCAACAAGGGAAATTCCAATTAGGTATTAAGAAAAAAAAATCACAATAAGGGTAATCAAATATTGAAAAATGTTGCCTGGAAACAACGTGGAATCTCTGTCCTTGGAGAAATCCCAAATTTGACTAGACAAAGTCCAACACAACCAGCCTAACCATGACCGTAGCAGAGGCTTTGAGCAGAGGGTTGGACTAGATAATCTGCTGAGATCCCATCAACCTAAATTATTCTATGAAATTTCATCTCTAAGGATGGGAACCACTTTGGGTTGAACTCCATACAAATGATGGGAGGAACAGAAAGGCCCTTCTGATCGTAAGCTGTTCCTTGATATTACAGAAAACCACATAATAAATTTAGGAAGTTCTAAACATGAGAATTTTATGGGCCTCTCGTAGAAGTTCTGTTTTAAAAAATCTGACAGAAAAGTGATTACATATATGAGTTATGGGCATGACTCATGGAGATAAAAGTAACAGTTTCTTCCATTCTGTTTTTCAAAGATTGAAGTATTGTCTGATTCTTGGGAAAAAGTAAGCAGGGTAGATAAGTTATATGTCTCATTCGGTGGCTGTCACATAGCTTGAGATGTGCAATATTCAGCTAAAAGGTTCCCTTCCTTTACTGTCAAGTCATGCTAAGCCTTAGTTTATAAAAGGTGAAATCCACATAGTCTGTGCTCTGTAAATAGAGATTTTTGTATGAACTGCAAACATTCTAAAGGAAGGTTTGAGACCTTACATTTGTGTGGTAAACTATTTATTAGTATCAGAACGAAATAGCTATTCTGCTTACTTATAGTTTAAGAGAATTTTAATTTAAACACTTTTTAAAGTAACACACGGTAAATGAATTTTACCAGGTTTTACATGGTAAAATACTAGGTTTTAGTACGCAGTGAGGACAAGTCTTGCGATTTTATCAGCAGACCAACAATATTTGACATTTTCTTTAAAACTGCCTAAGCCTGCTTTCATGGAGAAGACAGTACTTCATATTTTCCAGGTCTGCAGTTTGCCTGGATAACCAAAACTGGTGATTGTTTCCTGCCTTTGAACACTGCCTCCAAAGCAAGAGAATATGCACATCTCTTGTTTGGAGTCTTTGCTGTTCCTTATTCTGCAAATGTCTGCAGACAGAAAAGCGTAATAGGAAAGAAGTACAGCACTTACTTACCAGTTTTCCACTAAACTCTGAAAAGTAAATCCTCTGCCTACCCTGTCATCTCTTTGTATACATAGGGACACAGAGCCCTGTGAACGTGCTGTCATTCAACAACATAACTCAGACAAGCCTTTGGCAAATCTGTGTTATCGGGAGATTCATGCATATGGAGAAAGCTCAAGATGTGAAAAATTTTAGATGATTTGGAAAAAGCTTTTATAAGATACTGGAAAAAAGTATAAAGTCCTTACATGCAAAGGAATAGCACCAAATAGGTTAAGCATCATTATTAAATTTGTTGATAGAAATAAATTTTAGCTTAACATGACTTACCTTCTTTCAGCAGACTTGTCTTGATGTTTTCAGTCTCAAACAGATTTACTAGCAAAGCCAAAGCTATGTCCACACTGAGTGATGGTACTTTGGTTTTAATAGAAACAGAGTTATCAGAGAATGCTGAGGTCTGAATTTCCAAGAAAGGACATAGCTTTCAGGTGACCAGCCAGAAATGGTGGCCTGTATTTCCCCAGCGTGAGTGAAACAGGAGCAATGACATTTACCTTCTTTCTGAGGCACTGTAAGACCTGAGCAACTGATACCTCTGCCCAGTTTCATGCCATTACAGTTTTTATAACTCTAGGGGAAAATACAATTATTAGAACAAATAAAATACTCTTCTGTCTCTTTGCAGGGGTATAATAGAAAATAGGATTGGTAGAAAACAAGCCCATATCCTGGCACTGTACTTGTGTGAACCTATCTTTCTCTCTGTTAAGATCAAAGGCAAAGAGAGGAAACTCAGATCTGCTTGGCATATAAGACCTAGGGACCGTTGGATGTTTGATATCTTTTTAGGCTTACTAATGAGCTCTTACAGGGCTTGTGGCACCAGTGAAGTCTATTGGGTAAATGTACAATGTTTCAAGACTTTAAAAGAGTTGTAGAATTTTGTTCCTTAACTTCTGTAAATGTGTATTTGCTGCTTTCCATCTGTGGTCTTTTCGTTGCTCCCGTTATGATAGCCATCTGGAAGTGTAGAAGTAAGTCATGTATATATTTATTGTCTCAATAACCAACGTTAACAACTACTGTCTACCTCCTGTATAGGGGTGCAGCGCTAAGCCAGTTAAGCACTGCTCTATGCCTGAACTTTCCCATCATCTACATGCTTTATAAGTACATATGGACTCAGATACGGTTTTGCAAATACTTGTGCTTGAGGTACACAAACAGGGACAGGGCCTAGACTTTTTAGCTCTTGCTCATGCCATTGGAATTGATGAGGTAGGGAGGGAGGCAAACAATCAAATCCGTCAGCAGATATCTCTCACCAAATGCACAGAGCACATTTTTTACACCTGAACAGCAGCCAGCAACATGGATATAAAGCTTATGGAGCTCAGAATAAGAAACCTCCTGTTAGGCCTACACTTAAGCTCACTTGTAGATGGGCTGTGATTTGCTCAAGGTCATAAGGGAAGCTGGATCTCGAGAAGTCTAATGTAGTCCTCCAGCCACCAGCCCGTTCTTCACTTCAGGCATCCCCTCTGGACATGCAAATTCTATAATGGCTTTCCTTCAGACTTGGCATTCTTTCTTTGCTTTCATCAAGGTCAAGAGACTCTTGGACAGAGTCCCATGATCCTTAATCTGGAAATTGTTGCTGCTGTTGTCTGAGAACATATGTGGAGCTTAGAATGAACTGAAGCACTTCTGAGGTTTAGAAAGCCCTAATTGGTATCTGCATAGATTTTTAGCATGGAGGAACATTAGGGCTTCAGGCAAATGACTAGGCTGCTGGCTAAGCCCTGGCCTGAGGCTAAGCTAACCGATCAGGACATGGATAAACTACAGGCCATGACATGAGAAGTTGCTGGATGTGACAGATAACAATATGAGAAGCTGGCAAATATTATACATAGATAGCACTGTGAAGATCTGCTGGTCTTGCAGGTGTTTAAAGGGGAGTTATATGAGAAATGGTTGAACTTTGCAGGTAATGGGAGGGGAGTATTGAGGACTGTTTGGGGCCAACAGCACCTAGGTAACCATATCAGTAATACCAGGTAAGGCTGAGATTACCTAGAAATACCAAATATGGGTATGGATGTAGCAAAGCTAGGACCAATGAGGAAAAAGTAATTACGACTGGGTTGTTTATTGGAGAGGAGACAAGAAAGTGAGGTCAAGTATGGTGAAGGGGAAGATCAAGAAATGGGACAAGGGATAATAAGGGACGCAACTGCTGTAAGCAGGTCTGCCTGGCGGGACCTGCTGGCCAGCCCTGTGCTTGATCGCCACAGCCTAATCAGGGCAATAAACCACATTTGTTGCTCTGACCACATCGCGTAAGTCAAATGTGCTTCTGTGGTCAGGAGAAAGAGGGGAGTGGCAGTCGAGGGGAAGCTTTCCCTTTTGGGTAGGGGAGCACTCGGACAGACAGATCGAGCACCCTCGTGTCAACATGTCAGGACCGTGACAGGCGGGCGAGCATCAGTACCTACCCATCATGTCCTAATGAAGAGGAGAACCAGAACATTTCTCCACAGAAGCCAGAGAAATGTAGGAACCATGGGAAGAAAGAAGGGGCAGGGGTTATGGCAGATGCTTCTTTCAGTAATCTCTGATACTTGACTGATGCTGGGGCTTTCTTTAAAAGCAACTATGCAGGATATAATACGGAAGAATTTACAGCCAAGCTAGACAGTCATCAGATATTTCATGCAAACATGTTCGTATAATATGTGTCTTAGAAAGTAAACAGAAATAAGTAAACATAATGTTTAATTTTAGCAGACTACTACAGCCTCCTCCTTGGGTCAAAATAGGCACCTCTCACCTTCTCTCATATCTTAATCCTGTACAGTTAGTACCATATCTCCTTGTAGTCTGCTCTCCTACTTTGGTTTGTTCTTCTTGTTTCTTAGGTTTATATTTGTCTTGTTACTTTTTATTTTATTCTCTGCCCTGAATAACTGCCTTCTTTCTTTCTCCTATTTACATAAGACTAGACAAGTGTTTGGAGATCTCTGGCCACTGACCGACTGACTACTCCCACTTTCTCTCTCTGGGTTGGAGCTAGAAGGCTGCATATGCCGCGCTCAGGAGTCATTAGAGGCCTGCTTGGCTTGAAAAAACATCCTTCTTTAGTTGGAACAGTGTAACAAAATCTAAATTTCTGGAAACATTCGCCTTTCCAGACCACCTGTCTCTGGAGCTAAGCTGCTTCAAGGATGAGTTCTTGGTAATATAGCATTAGTTTAGTCCCTAGAGTTTCCTACCTACTTAAAGCAGGAAAGCCTTTTTGCACCTAAAAAACGTTTATCATCAGATGCACCATGGCTGGGAATTAGCAGGCAAGTTGCATGTACATTCAGTTTGCAGAGAAACTCTGCAATATTGATAAATATCATGGAATAATACTTTTTGCTTCCTCAGCATTTCTCTCTACATTACCCAAGCAAATCATTTTCATTCAAAATTATAGATGAACTAGCTCTTCCTTATACTAAAAATAACATAAGTAAGTTTTTTGCCTTAATAAGCAATTTCAGTAATAAGCAAAAACTGTATATAATTCTATCTAGAAAATACCTGTCGCGCTCTCTTCTTCATTTGGATTAGTGCTCCAGTTCCAAAACCTGTCCAGAAGGGTTCAGGAAGTTTCCCTTCTAGAGGTTCCTATCAGGTCTGAGGAAGCCCAATCTTGTTTAAATAAGTAGTTATTTGAATAGTATTGAATCCATGGTTGAAACTCAGTAACAGAGAGAAATAGAAAATTAAAGTTTGGACACATTTGTTAACATTTTAATTAGTAGAAGAGTTGAGCAGAGAAAAGGGAATGAAACATACGTTCATCACACATGACGTCTCATGGTGTATCGGTAGGCCACAAGAAGGCCTTCATGTTGTGGCTTTTTTCAGATGTATCTTTTAGTGTGCAACTATTGCTCACTTTTAGTGTGCAACTATTGCTCAAGCCTTAATGAAACAGTTAAGTGTGGCGGCTATGGCAGCTTATTCTCAAGAACAATAATGCCTCCTCTGCCATAAGAAATAGATGCTTGTAAGTGGGAATTTATTTTCTTTTAGATTTTTTCCGTAGATATTTGATTTATAACATCTCATTCCTCAAACTATGTTTAAAATGCTTGTAAAGCTTTTGTAAACATACTTTTATTGAATTCCATGGGAGAGGAGAGAGCTGATGAAGGTTCACATTAGGCAGGAAAATAAAACAATAAGAAGGATTTTCCTCAAAGAAGTGAGGAATTTAAATAAATGAAATTCATGCCGTGTGACTTCAATGGGAAAGTTTCAGGAGAGAGAACTAATTCCATCAGAAGAGAAGTTGTATATATACTGCAGAATGGTTTCATTGAATCCATCTGTTTTGTTCGTAGATGACTAAAACTATGAAGTAAATGAAAAAAGTAAATGAAAGGAGCCAAGTAAATTAATAGTTTTTAGTCCCCAGTGGTGGTAGAGAATATCATCCTCCCCAGATACATAGCACATTCTGTGTTTCAAAAGCAGTTATGTCATTCTTGATGCTCTTGTTAAAAATATTAGCAATAAAGAAAAAATCATTGCATTTAGTCAGCAGCTGATCACTCATTTTGCTCAGACACAGGGCTGTCCTTGTGGACACTGAAGGTCTGGCTTCTATTCTTTGCTCACTAGTCTCATCTGGTTAGTTAAGTTAATAAAGCTTGTGTATTGCTGTTTGCAAACGCCTTCAATTGTGTTTACACAAAACTCAAACCATTCCACTAAATCATAGCTTTAAATTAGATTTGTCTAGTAGCTAATGATAAACGGAAAGCTTGTCCTGATTGACGTGAACTCCCAGATTAATTTCTGCACAACATACCCAATCTTGCTATTTGTTTAGAAAAAAAAAAGCATCAAAAAAGATTAGTGACATTATGGCTAAAAAAAATAGCTTTGCATGCATAAATCAGCAGAGTACTCACATAGGTCTGCAGGCAATTCCAGCACCTCTGCTGCATATACAATTCCCAAATTATAACAGCATGCACAGATCTATGGTGTCCCATTTTGCTAGGCTGGTCTGAAGCTTTGTCCCAGGCAGCAAGGGAACAGACAAGACTCATCCATTTCAGTCTAGGCTTGCTGGGAAAACTCACGATGTATTCACCAGGGAGAAAAGGGGGGACAGCCACACTAAATGGAATAGGATCCTTTCTCCCTCCTAGTTTAGCCTTTGCTTCCAACATCAGGTTTTCAGGCAACAACTAACTGGAAGCCAATATGAACCAAGCTTCCCAAGGTATATGCTTGGTCACTAGCTTCACAGCTAGGTGTGAGTGAACGCAGGCCCCCCAGGGAGTGATTCTGCACGTTAGGGGTACAGCTGCCATTTATTGATCGCATCATTCTTGGCCTGGTAGATTTTGTTGTTGACTATTCAATATTGGCTAGACTGTTAACTCTCTACCCTAAATTCATTTGGTATTGCATAGCGTTTAAGGTAATTATTTGACCTTTCAGTGTTAAATACAATTCGGAAAGCTGTAAAGTGAAAAATAACCTTAAGACTATATTCTTTGGTTGGTAGATATCAAGCATTAAGCCAGAATCTGAAATGACTGTCGACCCTCTGGCTAGCCTACAAAGGTGGGTGCAAGCATATCACTTTCAGGAATTCGGCATCTCTCTGCATCTTACATCCAAGAAAAAGGAAACTGCCTTGTCATATTGATTTATCCACCACTTAATAAAATACTAAAAGTACTAGGTATGTCATATTGACTTATCCATCATTTAATAAAATACTAAAAGTACCAGGTATGCCAGACTGCTTTCTTTGCACTCTCAAGGAGCAGGCCGAGCCACAGCTTGAGGCATTTCCCAACAATGTGTCAAGTGATCCATCTGTCACAACACCAACATTTTCCTCTTTAAGGCAGATCTTTCATCGCACTGGAAATGACAGAGTTGCTGAGCTAATCCAGGACAGCTTACAGTGACATATATTAATTGAAGACCATACCTAAGTGATATCAGATCCTTCTAAATTCTTATTGCAACTGTTGAACACATACTTAGCTTCAGAAAAAGCTGTTCATTTTATGTCGGTTGTGCCAGGCCTTCCAGAAACTTCCAGTGAATCTTTACCTTCACTGTCCTGAGCAATCATTACCCTTTTTTTCCATTTTCCTTGTTCACAGCAACTTAATACTCTCAAAGAAATGGGAAAGAATTTTCTTGTTGGATGCATGATAAATTAAAAACATCTATTTTCCTTGAAAAGGTGAAATACTTGTAATATTCCAAGGGGCATGTGTGTAAGTTCCTGTACAGGAGGTTAAATTTGCCTCAGGAACATAGTAATTTCCCCTACATTTTTATAGCAGCCAAATTATAACAGAAGTGCTGTCAGAAATCTTCCTTTTTAAGCATGAACTGTTTGTGAATTAAGGTCAACAGAAGCCAAGCAAAATTGCCTGAGATGCTTTTCTCTGGGTACAGGGATGTTATTGCAGCCACATTTCTAGTTTAGCTGGACAAAAATTTGTAAAGTCTGTGAAGCCTTTGTGTGACTTAAGAGTGTCAAGGCATGGGACTCCTGTGCAGAGAAAGCTCAGCCGGGCCGAGAGCCAAAACTGAAGAGCTCAGGCAGAAATAAAGATTGATCAGAGGTTAACCAAAGGGGACAGCAGGTAAATGGAAAGAAAAGACAAACAAAATAAGGATGGGGGAAGGGGGAAAGGACTTCCAAAAAGAGCCAGAGTATAAGCAATGTCAGAATTCACTCTTTATCAGTCCTACTGAACCCAAGAACCAGTGTATTCTTCTGACTCATTTACTGACGATGTAAATATTGACTATTTACCTGTATATGCCTTAAGGATTCATGTAACAGAGATGAGTCTTAACCAGAGCTGTCGTGGCAATGCCCCAAAGGCCAGAGCTGGCACCTGTTGGCCAGAAACAGCAGCAGCTCAGGAGCCTTCCTGGGACTATGAGGCAGCAAGGGGTCGCTCGCCGGTGGCCGCTTCTGTCAGCCAAGTAGCTTCTAAGCAGACTCAGAAACTTCGGGAAAATAAGAGAGTTCACAATATATTTTAGGGACAACCTTCCTCTTTAATGTCAAAGGAAACTCTACTGCATAAAATTCCTAAATATTGAGGAGACTGGAGATACAGAAGCTTTAAAAAGGGGGATTCTTCTCCAGGACAGAACTGTAAAAATAAAGGTGCATATGACCTCCTAGGGCTCTTGGAAGAGGAGACATACTGACTATTAGGAGTGCAAACTCAAAAAGTCAAAAGGTAGGAAGCTGCTAGAATTAACATTGGCCACGCAAACTTAATTCTGCCCTCTTGTGTATAGATTATGATGATGTTTTAGTTATGTGATCACACCATGCATTTTCTGTGGTCCCTAGCCTCCCAAAGTGTTTGAGATGCATGGTGGTCCCTGAATGTACAGCTATTCAGCTTCTTGTTTCCTGTTCAGAAATTTGTGTTCATTAAAAAAAGTTCAGAAAATGAAATGCTAGAACCTTCTGAGCATATACGAACAGCTAATTACTTCACAAGATTTGTGCAAGCTGTAATAGGTAAAGCAAAAAGGTATGCCCGGGATATGAAGGCAGCCTTTCTTGTGAAGTTCAAGAGCTCCCTTTAAAGCATTAGAGCACTAGACTCTTCAGACTGTTATAGGTTTTAAAAAGACAAATGCAATGTATTTTACCTAAGTTGTTCTCAGAAATAGATTATCTCTTTTTGCAAAAAAAGAAATTGGGGGAGGGAGGGATCTGAGGCAGAATTTCAGTATGGATGATGTCAGCCTGGATGGTTTAAGTTGGAAGTAACTAATAAAAGGATTTACATAGAAATCAGGGTGTGGAGGGGGGAGAAGCTAAACCCTTACCTTTAAAGAGCAAAATCAAACCACAAGCCCGCGGTCCGGGAGAGAAAGTTTGGAAGCAGATCTCCAGTTCACCTGACATTTTGCTATTGAGAAGGAGCACAACTACAGTAGATATGTGAACCAATTTACTGGTGCACTGTGTTGCTGCAAAGATCCTTAACATATCAATTCAATGTCTGTTATTGGCAGTGATAAAGTCATACGGATTATTCCTGAGAGTGAGAGGGAAACGCAGATCCTGAAGGCTGTATTTAACAGACTTAAGGTGAGTCCAGTTTTTTTGATCTTTTTCTGACCTTTGTTGAAGGCTGAAGTGGGTTAACTAACATGCCTTTCATTTTACATGTTACTTCAAGCTATTTTATGCTCTGGAAACAGCTTTGCCCTTTACATTCCTAATTTCCCAATAACATAGCAGCGGAATTAGATTCATCATGCCTAGCAATTTTAAGAGGAAACAATTACTGCCTGAAAGTAGTATAGGTGCCACACTTGCAGATTTGCTTTTTTTGCTGGTATTCCTAGTTGTGTGCTGCATTATCCAGCTGATGGGGTTTTTTTTAAATCCTTAGTTAATTCAAGATGTGAACCGTAGGCAGGAAGAGGCAAAAGGAAGAGGCCTCAGTTTGAGACTTTCTCTGGACAGAATAACTTTCTAGAGACAGCTGTGAGACTCACTAGCACGCTCAGAAACTTAATTCCCAGGCCCTTTCCTGCTGCTATAAATGAAAAGCAGTGGAGCAGGAATTTCTCCTGATCTTACCTGATGCCGCTGTAGTAGTGCAGCACAAGAGCGCTCTGCAGTGCAAAGCTAGGGAAGGCACGGGCGCTCTTTCACAGCGGTATGGCCTATTATCACAGGCGGGAACAGAGAGTACTTGTAACCCAGACCCTTGTGGCACCAAGGGAAGGAACTTACCATGTACTTCCACCAACCTCAGGCATTACGGGAAGGACAAACCTCATTAACAGTCTCCAAAATATAACCTAATCAAAGCAGAACCAGAAAAGTAACAATCAGGCCCCTGTGCTGAGTTTGTTCTTCAAGTTGAACTCGAGTCCCGACTTCTGCTTATTCACCTGTGATAGCTCATGCTCTGCTTGAGCCTGGTGAAAGACAATTGATCTTTCCCTGTAGCAAAACTACCTATGAAGGTAAAGAAGGTAAAGCAGCACAGGCAAAACAAGCTAAAGTCAAATGGCACAGTGAACTCAAGCCTACCCTTTGGTCCAGCAGACCAAAGCTGTCTGGGCATAGACAAAGGGACACTTTGGTAATTTTGGCAGTCCTGGAATACACAGTTTTATGGCACAGCAGAATGCCAGTGGTACCACAGCGTTGGGAGCACGCACAAAACTTTTGTGCTGCTCACTGCCTTCAACTTATTTATCAAGTTATTGTGTGGTCTGGGATGAATCTTTCAGTCTCTCTTGTTGAAACCTCAAGTAAACGATTGTTGTTTTCTCTGAGACAGAGAGAAAAAATGAAGGAGCGTATAACTTTATAGTTCAATTGTTAACATGTGGAGTGTAAGCAGATTAGATCTGAGTCCACATACCAAATCAAACAAAGTGGAGATCTTAGAAGAGGTCATCCTCTTTCACAAAAAGCATTCCATCTTTTGGTTATGGTGAAATTTTCTTGCTATCATTTTTTAAGAAAGTAGACAGAGCTACCTGACGTGCCTTGCTGCAGGATGGCTCACTGCTGAGAATATGCCAGCTATCTAGACATAGATGGCTTACTAGCTTTAAGCAGAAAGGCTGAGGCTCTCTCCATTTCTTATTGATGTGTTTAGCTAGTTCCTCGCTCAGCATGCTAGCTTTTGTGAATCCCTTTCTTAAGACATCCAGCCTCTGCATATACTGCATGAGGAATCTCAGTGTTCAACAGATGCTGTGTTCAGACACATGCATTATAGTGCTTTTCATTATAATGTTCAAGTATCTTAGAGAGTGCTGTTGTTAATTTGTTTCTGCAGTGCTTGTTAATATCTCAGTGAAACTTTGGGCCTGGCCAGCAACTGTGAAAGTTAAAGTAATACCCAGAAAAGAATAATCATTTTATTCACAATTAGGAAAAAAATCTAACCGTAAATCCAAGAAATACACATGGAAGCTGGGTTTTGCATTAATTTCTTCCCCTCAGATGCTGGGACATAAAGAGGGAGCACATGTGTTTTTTCCCTTCTCCTCATATTGCAAACCCTGCAAACAAAGCAAAAGGGTTAGTCACCTTCTTGAAACTGTTTCTCATTACAGAGCTCCCTTAGGCTCCCAGAAGGAGATTCCTTCACCCAATTCCAGCAAAGTGGGAGCAGCAGAAACTTGAGTAAATAACTGCATGTTCTAACCCTGAGGACGGGATAATAAAATTTTGGCAAAGTGCATTGGAATCTGGCTAATTAATTGGAAAGTGATTGGTTTTGATGAGATAATGAGCTGAGGAGGTTGAAGAGAAGACTAAAAAAACCCAGACTATCAACACCCAGTTTCATGAAAACAGGGTGAGTTTGGCTGCTTTTCAGATCTTAGGACTGTTTCGTCTGCAGCTACTTCATTGCCCAAGAGCTCCCAAGTCATGAGTACCTTTAACTTTACTTCATCATTGTCTTTTCCAGAAAAAAGGCCCAAAGTTTTCCACCCATGAAGGATCACTTTTTAGAAGTGCCAGACACTCACAATATCAGCAAAAGTCAGCAGTGGCTGGCAGTCCCTCAAAAGAATCATGCATTTAGAGTTCTGCAATTTTTGATGTCCCTGTGTTGCTCTTCCCTATCTCTCGCCCCCTCCCTCCCCCCCCCAAGCAGGTTTCCACATTGGAAAGTTCACTGACAATGGACTTAGGTTCCATTTTTTTAAACATGAGTCTTTAAGCACTATGCTGATAATGTGCCCAGGAGAAGATGTAAGACAGCTTGCAAACAAAAATTATAGTGCTCAGTAGGTACAAACAAGGTATTGATATAACCCTGTCACTGTCTTAACACGGGTTGCCTGATAAACAACAGAAATACGAATAAGGGTTATGGTAGTATTACACAAATTGCTATAACTTTTGGATTTTTACATTTTAGAGGCAGACAACCAGAAGAGGCATCTCCTTTGAATGCATTTTGGCTTAAGTGGTAAATTAATAGCAACCTATCATATTATTGACATACTGTGTTCCTTAAGAGAAAAAGAAAGTTGGAACCAGAATCCTTTCAAGATAGAAGAGATTTCGCATCTAAACAGCCATCAAATAGCAACAAATGTACTTTTTTCAGGGCAAGTATTTTGGGATTAACGGCAAGAATCTTAATGCTTTCTTTAAAGCTGTTTAAAGATGGCAGCTAAACCTGGATTATGATATGATCTGGTGCTGTTGTCCACCGTTGTCAGGATTAGAAGAGCGAGAAAAGTCAGTGAAAAAAGAAGGTATGTCACAGGGAGTCTGGGGCTAGATTCTGTACAAACAGGTCATCTGCTTGTTCCAGGATTCCCTTGTGTAGAACAGACCATCCATCCTCTGCTCATCGTTGTGATGTGACGTACAGAAGGACAAAGGCAGGTCATGCAGAACCGCAGCAGTGATCTGTGTGGTGGAGCTGGGACCTGGGAGTCCATCCCTCCCAAAAGCTGGAATAGCAGTGTTATCATTAGATCATTCCTCCCAAATCTGTGCCCTTCCTTCTTCAGATCTTTACAGAGAGGTGTTAAAAAGCAGAAACAACATACCCTGAGTGCAGCGTGCTCTGCAAGCTCTGGTGACCAGTCTGCTGTAACTACCATTGGATTGCTCATCATCTGCTTTCCCCGCTGGCCGGGGGAAGGGAACAAAGCCCTTCTGTCTCAGGCTCCCTCCTTACTGTGCTGGTGGAGCTTTACTGTCCTTCAGCATCTCACTAAAGAGCAATGTTATGTGTTTATTCCAACTATTTCTTTCTGCCTTTAATCTTCACTTATAAGGCAGTGTCGCTTAGCATTTGCCTCCAGCCTAGCTTTCATAATGCAGAGGATTAAAAGGAAAACTTATATCTGTCCAGCCAAATGAGTTTATCTTACTGAAGGCTTTTAGCATGAAGAAGTCAAAGAAAATCACTGTCATTGTCCTACTGTGGAGCAGTGTCTTCCACTGTCAAGCAGAATAAAAAAAAATGCAAAACTGCCTCTTCTTATAGCCCACTGCTTTGGACAAATCAAAAACAATCAGGAAGAATACTAACATTCACTAGAAAGAGTGGTAATGTATCTTTGTATTTATTTTGTTTTAGCTGCCTATTTCTTAAGGACAGTTCTTACCATTGATTTTTCCTAAGTAGAGATCATCATTTAAAGTGTGTTCTATCATCTTCCTTCTTTTTGTGGCCTGCTAAACTACAGAGATCTCTTCTACCACTAGGGGCACTTTTTTTTATAGGCAATAACGTTAATGAGCCCGTTGCTGGCAGATTAGTTTACAGAAAACACATGCCAGGTAACATTTCAAAAACTGCCTACATAGGAAAGTAAGGGGAAGGTACCAATCTGCCATGTAGTTGTATAATTGAACTAGCTGTTGTTGCCTCACTTGATTTGGTGAAAATAGACAGACCCTAGCGAAGTGGGGAAAGAAGGGGAGAGCTTACCTTTTGCCATTCTCAAGCCAGTGCTGCAGACATCACCAAGCTGCATGTTCCATCACTTCTGTGAAGAGGACTGGGCACAGAAGGAGTACTTTCATGAGCATGTATTTATGGAAACCTATACTGAAAATTCCTAAAAAGATGATCTTGGAATGTCTTATATGCCTTAATGTGCTTAAACTGTCTCAGGAAATGCTCTTGCTAATTAATCTGGGCAGGAATGGTGATCTAGTTGCAGTGTGTCTACAAAGCTCATTCAAGAAGCTGGATGAACACCCCAGCACTTAGTCCACGTAGAAACCTTTTGATCTCAGTCAGGACTGCTCTGCTGTCAGTGCCTGAGCTGTAAGGCTAACTCATACATATTTACAGAAAATGTAGACACTTCAGATATTTTAAATTTAGTAGCTCAAGCTCCTTAGGACAGATATCTGCTTTTCTGGAAAAAAAAAAAAGTACATTAAGTGCCTAGTATACTAATCCCTGAAACCTGCCTGTAGCGTAGAGACTCTGCTACAGTACAAATGCTATTGTCTTTAATGAGTGAATAATGCATAATGAATCTTTCATTCCACACATTAAACTTTTGGTTCATGAATTGCCCAAAGGCAATTCGCATTAGTCATAATCACTTGCTGAGTAATTTCCACAAATTAGTTTTGGCCTATAGTTTACTAGCCAACAGTTCTTTGTTATTAATCATTATTATAAATTGATGCCTTCACGGGCCAGTTCAATTAACTTGCAGGCGATGCAGTCTTGCTTTTTTCCCGATGGGATGAACATAACTCATAGAACTGGACTGCCAGTAAAAACAGCCAGCCTTTGAAATGAGTTTTTTTCTGCTAGCAGTTCTGTAAAGCTATTTGAAGTTGCATGTATTCAACCAATAAGCTCATTCACAGTAACTGACCAAAAAGGAAGCCTAAAAGCATTGGCTCCGATTTGCCACCATCCCAGCTTGCAAAGCTGCAGGAGGCAGATTTGCCCCGGCTGCTGTGCTGTGCTATACAGGCAGGCTCCGCAGCGCTCCCACCCCAGCTCCCACTGTGGGCTCAGCTCCGTGATACAGCCGTCTCTCCAGAGCAAGCTCTTGGAGAACTCTCATTCACCGTGTGCTGCCGCATGTGCAACTGCTGCTTAGGGAAGGAGTCAATAACCCATGCCCCAGGCTGTGAGAAGCGAGGCTGGTGGGGAGCAGAAAGGCATGTTCTCTTTCGAGGCAGGAGATCCCTGATCCTGTTTTTCAATAAGGGACAAAGGCAGCGGCAGCTGGGAGCCACTGCCTTGCACAAGGGCAGTGTGCCGGCAGTCAGCAGCGTCTCCTGACTCGTACATACATATGAGGGGGATGTGATTGGGTAAGCGATGGTGGAGCTGCTCCTCCAGCTTTCATATAGGATGACAAGAATGTTGCATTGTAGTGTTGAGACTTGTTTGCAAGTGGTTGTGATAGATTAAAATGCAGCAAAGTCTTTGACAATTGAAGTGCAAACTCATGGAGTTATTTACATGTTATTTCTCGTTATTGATCACTGTCACAATTTCTGTAGTGACTGCTGCTCTGATGCAATCATAGGCACCAGATATTATCTTTTTATAGATACGATACAAATTTTTATTTCCAACTGAGTGGGTAAAGCCAAAGATACTGTCTTCAGGTTCACTGTTTTCACACTGGTCATTTGCAAATTGTGTCGGTAATCAATAAATGAAAGAGAAATAATTTATGAGAGTACCAGAGTGATCTGAATATTCCAGAACTACATACTGCTGTCCCCCAGGGGCTCCTCTTGTCCATCCATTGTCCCTCTGTCTCATATCTCTCTCCAATTATTGTCTATTGCATCCTGCTTTTTCTTGTTTAGGAGACAATTTGAGGAGTATGTTACTGATTTATGAGCCCTTTCATGGTTTTAATTCTGTTGACTTGACTGACAGAAACAAATGTCACATTCCAAAAAGCTTGGGAAAGAAACTGAGATTTGCTTGGATTCCTCAGACCCACTTTCAGCATCTGTTTATCTGCTTTGGAATTTATTTTTGTAAGCGTTATTTGTGAAGTGTTACTTCATTGGTGCCTTGACTCATAAATTCTATTCCTTCAGTGGTCTACAAGCATTTTTACCATATATACTGGACTCGAGTCCGGGCTGTTTGTATAGGTAGCAGTGAAGTTTGTATAGAGCAGTGAAGCTACTGCTCTGTGAACTTTCCTGACATAGTATAGAGTTAGACCACTCATCCTGCAGTAGCTTTTACAAAAGCAATTCCTGGGCAGAGCCAGGCCCTTGTACAACTTTGGGAGAGGCCAGCCTGGTGGGCCTTGAAGCCACCACTCTGTTCCCTTTGGTTTGTTTTCTAGCCTCTACAGCAGCTGCTTATCCATTGTCATCCCTGAATTGATCTTGTCTTTGCAGTTCAGGGAATCAGAAAGTACCTTTCAGGGAGAAAGGATCAGTTGGCTATAAATCCAGTAGTTTACAGCTCTGGAGGCAAATGCTGAAAAAGGCTTCAGAGAACAAAAGACCATCTGAAAATGCAGTAGGAAAGCCTGTCTGCCTAAATGGAGCTATTGCTACTTTGCAGAAGGAAAGAATTAGCTCAGTAGCCAGGGCTATGTGCATTTTCCTTAGCACATACGGTAAGCATCTCATATCTATATGGCCAGATGCTTTATTCATTGGAACAGATTTTACTCTAACTTATACAATAGTTCAAGTCAGATATGCACAGAAAGGTGCAGAAGGAACATCAGGTGACAGCAGAGGTTACACATCAATATATGAAAGTGAATATCTATAAAAGCACTTGCCGAAAGAAAAAGTTGTTCCGGGAAAACTTGAGTAGGAAAATGCAAGGTAAAACAAGAGAGTTTACGGGGTGTACTGTTCTCCTAAGATGCAGAAAGAATGGACTTTAGGAAATGGGAGCAATCTGCTTCCTCTTTAAATGGGGAGGGAGCCCAAGTCCGAGCTTAACAAAGTGCTGGGCACGGCCCCCGTTGTTTCCGTGGAAGCAGGATCAGGCCCATGGGTTACTGTTGCGTTTCTCATGCAGTGCAGCAACAACTACAGAATGAACCAAGCCATAAATAGTTTAATAAGAAACAAAATTGGGTTTTGGTTGGTTTTTTTATGGGCCTGTTAAAGACTGCTTCACATCTTTCAAACACATTTAGCTCAGTGGCATCTGTACTTGCGAGAATGGATATTCAATTACCATATGATTGTGTCTTGAGTTTTTACTCGGCGACCCTCCTGAGGAATAGCCTCAGAGCTCTTGTGTGCAGTGTAGAGCCCTGTGTAAAATCACCCCCTTGGCAGCAGAGTGGCAAGATCATTACTTTTGTTACGGTTTCACGAAGATCGGCAGAACTCCAAACCTCCGGGTGTGCGTTGTTCACATTCTCCTGCAGCCGGTATTATGGCTGCTGCGATCCAGCCGATCAGGCCCCATTTATTGCTGCAATTATTCTTACCAGCCTTCTTGAAAAGCAAATAAATACTGAAAGGCTAGAGCCAATTAAATGTCTAGTGTGCTAACTGAGAAACTTAAATTATTTTGCACTAGCAGCTAGGATTACCTTGCAAGTCCTTTTGGAAAGCACAGGGCAACCCCCACGTACTAGTGCCCAGACCTTTCCTCTGCGCTGAGGGTAAGATTTGCAGGTAGGGCTGTCCATTAAGCTCCTTAACTGGCAGGAGCAGGTGCTGAAGAAATCAATATAAAGCCCTGATCCTGAAAACACTTGCAACAGTGAACCCATTATAAAGAAGTAGTTCTGTGGCTCTGAGGTGAACTGCAGCAGAGTGATAATTAATTATCCACCAGTGTCAGAGTCATCGGTACTAATGTTGCCCTTTCTTCTGCCCTATATGCCACGATTTTCACATTGAGGCTTTTTAGTTTATCTTTTTCCCCCCCAAAACCTTGCTGAAAACAGAAAGTAGCTGCATGTAGAAACTTAAAGTAGTGTGATGTTCTACATGTGCCTGAGACAGGTTCTCAGATGGACTAAAGAAATCGTTACCAGCCCCGTAACCTATGTAATGTTTTCAAAGAAGGTAGTAATTGTTGTTTCTCAGACAGGTAATGACAGGTCTTTGTCCGTTCACTTTGATAGCTGCTGCTATGTGTATACAAGTTAAAATATACTAAAAGACTTACTGTTATTTTTTTTTTCTGTATAAGAAAGCAGAGAAGTGATTATCTGTTGAGGTTCCCATCTCAGAACTAAACATATGTGTTGCCCTGCTATTCATTCTTTGCAAATGTCCCAAGAGAAGCCTAAAACGTCATCCTGTTGTGCACTATGTTTGTGCATGTGAGGGGTGTTTATGTATATACCTGTATATGTCTATATTTCTTTTATGTTATGTGATGAAGCCTCTGATAATCAGACCTCTGACAATCATGGTGAGAGTAGAGTAGTTTCTGCTGCTTCTATTGTCTGTCTTCTACTATCAGATTTCTAATTGAAAACATATCTAATGAGTTTCAACACTGTTGAGGGTGTTTATGCGAGGATATATATGCGTAAATGCAAAACCCATGCATCCTGAGAGAGCACATGACATCCTGACAGAGCCCATGAAGAAGGAGCATTACTGCTTGCCTTACTGGCTGTAAATGCCAAGCTGTTTCCGCTGATGGCATCACAGCAATAATTATATTCTGAACGTCAGAGTGGACAACGTTTCTCAAAGGAACATGGAACTAGATTCCATGTTCATAGCGATGTTAAGACAAGGCCAGCTTTTGCACGTGTGTTGCTGCATGCAACGCAATAAATATAAAAACTGGAGTTGCTAGGTAATAAAAGCATAACAAAATTGCTATCTGTATGTGGTATAACACAGATAAATCATATAAACAACTTTGTCTGGATACAAGATGTAAATTATGGCAGAGTTATCATAGTTAGTTTCAATGACAAGCATCAGTCAGCTCTTTGATCTGTGCAGATCTCAGACCTGATGCACGCTAAGCATCTTCCTTTCAGTCTAAATAGAAGGAGCAATTAAACACCCCTTTATGAAGGGGTAATGAGGAACAACTGGAGGCTATTGCCCAAGCAAATGGTTTTAATTACAAAGCGTGAGCCAGACTAAGCCCTGTGATTTGAAGAAGCTGTAGATTTCTTTCAGTGATTTGAAGGGGGAAAAAAAAGGAGTGTACAATATGTGCGATGGGGAGTGCCTCCTGAGGAAGCGCAAGGAGACTCCTTCCTTCTTGGGCTCCCTTTCCACAAGCACAGGACGAACTGCAGGAAAACGTGGAATTAATGAAGAAAAAACTGCCTGCTCTTGTTCCTGTTCTGGCAGGACGACAGAGCGTTGTGTACACCATTTGTGATATGTAGGATTACACAGTGAAATGTTCATCTCATTGGAAAATTATCTGCACCATTTTTAATTTTGGAAGAAATTCTATATTCTCCAAACTCAGCACTCAAATATTTTTTTAGTGTTTGTCCCTTTACCTTGTTTTGACTTTTCATCACCATACTGACTCAAAAGCTGGAGACAAGACATATCCTGTATTTAGGACAGGTTTGCTACAGTTTGGAAGCTATCCAAGTAAGAGCTGATATATGTATACTCTTCAGCTGTCTTAAACACCTCAGGTTAAAGAGGAACTACCTATAAGGAAACCCAAAGACTATTCGCTTTCCTGAGCACAGGTAGAACCCCAAGGACTGTTATGGGAGCAGTGATGTTTAAAAAGAACGTGCTGTTAGTCCCCTTACTATAGTAATGATTAATAATCTCTTATGCTGTCATTGTTAAGTGATCCAACAATGTGTTTAAATCCTCCATGAAAAGTTAGCTCTGTATGCTTTTATTTGCTATCTGTTTTCATGGAAAGTAAGTCAGGATACTCATGCCTTGAGTGAGGTTATGGGAAAGAGCATTTACTGGGCATCTCTGGAGTCAAAACTGACCGCAAGAGCAGCTACCTGGACTCACACCTGACTGCAGCAGCAGGTGCCAACTAATTGGTCTCCAGGTCCCAAGTCTGAGCCTGCTGAAAAATCCTGTCTTGTTGCCAGAGGCTTAAAATATCCCAAGATCCTCTAAAGGTGACCTAGCGTGGGACAGACAGGAAGATTCAGGCAGCTTCTTGCACACCTATTTTACCTTGTAAAATAGGCGCAGTCAAAGGAGACAAGAATATTTGAATGTGCAGACATATTCTAAAGCATATCTCTTTTCCTCTAGGCCCAGACAAATTTTGAGGTACACAATTGTGGCTGTGTGTTCAGGGGATTCTATAAGCTTTCTGTATTTGTTTCTTTTGGTAGCTGGGGAATCTTCCCACCACCTAGAAAATCCAGTCACCCACACAACAATTGAATGTCTTTTGGCACTGAAATTATACGCTGTTCCTAGCACTACACAACTGCATACATAATGTATAGGGACAACACCACCCCATCGCAAATGAGAACAGGAAAACGATTAATAATCACTACTGCTTGCTAGCCAGTGGAGCAGAGCATGGAAATCCTAGGGATGCTTGCCAGACGAATGATGCGGAAAGAAAAGTGCTGACTCCAGTGGAGCCCTTAGTATCTATAGGAGATGCAATGATGAGCCCTTCTTAAACTGACAGTGAGTAAAGGATGGTTCATTTTGCTCAGTCCAAACATGCTTACTCTGAAATCCCTCTCCTATTTGGCTGATTTCATGCACTGTCTCTGTGTCATACAAAGAACAAGCTGAAAGCTGTGATGTAAATAAGACATCTCTTGGATAAATGTGTTTCTTCTTATGTGCTTTATAAAGCAAAACCAAGTCAGCAATTCAAGATGTGCTTTGAACAGCACAGCACATGTCTCGGATGACCACTGAATCCTTATTTTACATTACAAAGGAAAAGAAGCAGGAGTCAGCTGAGACCAAACTTCCCAAAAAGGAAACTGAGCTGGAGTCATTTGCATTCTAAAATGGGAATTTTTTTTGGTCTCACTACTAGTAGTGTTATGCTGCGCTTTCACCAACACGGGATACCACTATGCAATAGACCACTGAATTCATAAGATAAAGGAAGATTGGTCTGATATTCCCTTGCAGCCAGTAGGGACAATTAGAATAACTTAAAAAGGAAAAAGCTCTGTTATGTACTAACCAACAGTGTGCATATTGGTTAGCTTATAGCCTCCCCAATGATAGGAAAAAACCCTTAAAAGAATACCAAGTGTCTGTCAAGAACAAAGACAAGTTTCATGTATATCTCAATAATATATTTTATTTTTTCTCCTTTTTGTAACTCTTATTTCCAGTTTTGTATGCCTAAATATTGCAACTGGCCAGGACACTCTTCACTTGCTCTTAGCTTGTGTATAACAATTTGTTGTTATTGTTACAAGGATGCTTCAAGCTGAGTTCGTTGGCAAGTTGTTATTCTAAGAGCAATGAACCTACTCTCTGTGGAGTGCATTTGTAGGGATAAATCTTATAAATCAAATGCCCACTTCCAGTTAACCATGTGTGAGATCAACCATGTTGAATAAGGGTGGGGTTTCACTTTATGACTTTAATAAAAAAATTAGGAAGATAAACTAACAAACATAAGGTGTTAGCACAGTGAGATAATCCTTATTTATAAGCTGCATTCAACACCATTTCATTCATGAGTTCAGTTTCTACTGACCATCTGCCAAAGCTGCTGTCAGGCTTGACAAGTCTTCTGAACTTTGCCAGTCCTGGTGTTAGACTTCAAAAGATGCTGCACCCGCCCACTGCTATCACACCGATCCATAGACCATATTGTAGCAGCGTGAAGCAGAGAGTGGTTTTGGCAGGAGTAGAAGAGGCTATCCCCGCACTTCACTTTTCTCATTCCAAGGTAGCAGGCGTTTAGTTGGGTTAAGTGGACTGCTTGAAGAAGCAGCAGCAGGTTCAACATCAGAGACTTTCTTAGTAATCGGAATTGTTTTACTCAGAGCCATATGAGAAACAGTTGGAACAAAACTCTGTGTTGCAGAATTGCAGCCTCTCTTCTCAATCAAGGTTCTTAGCAAGATCAGGTGAAATGCTTTAGATATTTCGAAATAGTTTGTATGGCACAGAAGAAGAAGCTTTTAAAGGAGCTTCTAAAATCTAGATTATAGAAACCTTCCTTGAACCTGGAAAGCAAGTAAAACATGGGACACAGCTGTATCTATGACTTCCATCAGCTTTGCAGGATTTTTATCAAAGATTAATTATTTTGAAATTCTCTTTAATAAATGTAAGGACATAGTAGTCCCTACTAAATTTCCCCCTTTATATCCAGCCCTCAAACTTACACATTTCTGAGGCTTGTGGATGTTGATACACATATTTGTTGTATTGACGCAGAGGTTTTTGCTGACATTGCTTTCCGTAGACTCCCATGACTACCCAGCAACTCTGGGAAGAGGTTTCTTAACGTGTATTCCCTTCACCAGATTCACAGTAACTTGAGTAGGAACTACTCACACTTCTGTTTAAGAGTCTGTGCATCTGTTTTTGGCATGTCGGAACAGTAACAGACTATTTTGCTACAGGTGCAGAATACCTTGAGTTTCAAATCCCTGTTTGCAGACTTTCTCACCCTTTCAAAAATTCATATTCTGGGCTAAAACTTCCAAGTGTATTTCCAATCTGGCAACCAAAGAAAGTAAAGAAGCATCCTTTAAGTATGCTCTGGTATGGATAGCACTTAGTATTTGTGCTATTATGCAGTAAATTGCATGTTGCTTACAAGATTGTAATTATTTGCTTAGGTTAACCCTGTTGTTTTGTCATTTCGTGTAAAATTATTGGATAGATCACAGCTTCCTTTAAAGCATTGGTCACCTTCTGTTACTGACCTCTGAAGCACAAAACTTCGGGTACGCTTGGCAAGCAACACAGATGTATGCTACACTTCCACTTCTCTTCAGTGTTTTTTTCCTTTATTGCTATACTGAAAATAGAAAACACCTTGTGAAATACAAAAGACTTGTGGACTCCGCAGGAGCTAAAATATAGGAATGTGTAGTGTCCTGAGGAGGCACATAAAGTTGGAGGTAGTCTTTCCTTTGAGCCATTTGAGGAGACGTATTCCTGGGACCATTCTTTCTTCCTGTTGGTAGATCTCCCATGAAAATTATAGTGAGCTGGACACAACTGTTCCTCAAAGCCAGCTCCGTTCCCGTAGGTGATCAGTTGGACAAGCCTAGTTTTTATTGCCTTTATCATGCCTAGAGTGTATGCCTGCATGACTTCAAGCATGCCAGTCTCCTGGATTTCCCCACCTACACTGAATACATATGAATTACAGGTTGGTTCCTGCACTACAGGTGGACCTGTGGCAGCCCAGCAGCACCTCGTACATCGCCGAAGGTACCATCACCGACCTGCGAGTACCGCACAACGCGTCGCAAATTCTGCTGCCCGCCCTCCAGCAGGCCAACATCCAGTACACGTAAGCTTGCGTTTCACTTTCTGTGCGTCACTCCAGAGGTCTCACCTCCAAGGCAGGTCTTTGCCTACCACACCAAGTGTGTTTGAAAACAGCGATTAGACTGACAGAGAGCTAGACTTTCTCAAGAAAATGAACATTTTAATGGAAAAATGGAAAATCTCCCACAGGCAGGCAGTTTTAATTAAATGTCCTCCTTTGGAGTCAAAGTTAGTGTTTTCAAGGTATACAAAATCACATCTGTTAAGAGCAGGATGGTAATTACTGTTACTAGTTCCACAGTCTGCTTTGCCTCTATATTTAACAGGAGCTAGATTTGTTTACAAGCATGCTGTAAATGAGGAAGCAAGCATTAGTCACGAATTATAAAGGAATGTGCTAGGTTTGTTTTATAACTCTCAATTTCTAGTGACCCTGTGTAAGTCATGTAGAACAACTACACGTGAAGGATCCCACCTCATTTGTAGTGTTCTTTAAAAGCGTTCAGGACAGTTTTGAAATATGCATTTGTCATACGATATTTGTCAATATGCTGTATTTCTAATAGACAAGGGGGATGATCTTGTCATTAAAGCCTTATCAGTGAGCTGCTTAAGCGTGTGGATAACCAACTGATAAGTTATTTGAATTCTTAAACATTTCCTGAGTAAAGTCCTATATGACACTATTTATATTTATTTATCAATGAGAAGAGAATGCTGTAAAGTACATTGTATGTCGTATGCACCGTTATCAGTATTTCATTTGTGGTATGACAATGATCTCTTTCTATATTTGTCTTTCTAAAAATATAAAAACAAATATAAGGGAATTAATTACGGAGGCCGAGTAGCCAGAGCTCAGAGCCGCTTTCACACAGGTTCTACCCTGCTTCAGCTTTGTTTACGTTTGAAAATTAGAAGGTGATTTCTGTAATGCTTTTCCTGTGCCTGTATAAAAAAAGGCCCCTAATTACTATGCCCTCACAGTTGTATTCATATGTCTGCTGCTGTTCCTGCTCATAGTAATCACCTCTAATGACATGACAGAAGGCCATTTTATATGTGTTATAAATGCAACACTTGAAGAACTTTACTTAGGTGCAAAGTGGAGCGTGCAAAGGTGAGAAGTGCTAGAGCAAATGTTCTCTGCAGTAACCTGAAAATGCATTATTGTACAAATACTAGATTACAGCGCATTGGTTTTCCACAGGCTTCTGTGATACAGCAGGCTTCCTGGTGCACCAGCTGAAGAGCGTGCATTAGAAGGAAGCTGGACAGCTTTTTGTTAGTTCCAAATTGTTTCTTCCCTCTCCGTCTGCCCCTCCCAGCCTGGTGGTGCCCTTGGAGCCCTGACGGTCAGACCCCCGGTAAAAAGGTCTCCAGCTGCCAAATGTTGCTCCCCTTGATGAAAGCCTAGAGTTTTTCCAAAGAAGCTGATGTCAGTTTTTTTTTTTTAACTTATAATTTTGGCACACTATTGGCAAAGAAACTAAATGTTGGAACTTGAAAAACTGAGGCAAACACCTCAGTGTAAAATTTCAGCCTGACTGGGTGAAGTTTGGCTAAGTTACAAGAAATTTCTGAAGACAGGAAGCATTAAGTAAGCATAAAGTGACCAGCCCTTTTATTGCAAGGCAGGCTTCTCTTCCCAGCGTTCAACCCTATAACAAGACGGTCATAAAAAAGACCAGACATCAGATCAACTCTTATTACACCAAAGTTGTTTAGATTTCACTTAGATCTGACAAACTGAAGAGCCTAGAGGTGTTATAAGCATACACAGTACACAATCATTTAAAAGTAAATAAAGACTATCAAGTCTCATTTGGAGCACAGACACATAAACGGGAGTTGTGAAATTAAGTCTATGTATGTAAAATTGAACAAACGGAGCTTGATCCTGCTAGGTACTTTAACATACCACTCAGAAGTCAGCAAAGCAGGTAAGTGTTTGTTTAACATATTAAATATCCTAAACCTTTGAATAAAAATACTGCTTTAATCTAACTATAGGGTTAAGCACTTTACAGTTCTGGTCTTAGAGTGTATAGCACTTTGCAAGTCAAGACTTAGTTGGCTTAATAAAAGTTATTGATGTAGAACAATAAAATTCCTAATTATCAATATATTTGAAGGATGTGGATAACCTTTACTTTGATACGTATGTAGATAGATCTATTATCTCTAAGGTATATGCTGAGCAGTTCATTTAAGATCAGAGTGAATGCAGTTTCTCTCCCTTTTTTTCTGATCATTGCAGCTAATGCCGATAAAGCTTTCGAAGGCTAAATGTGGCCATCACTTTGCAGGAGCGATGAGTTAGTAGCATGGTGGTTACACATCGGCAGGTTTTAGGCATCCCATTTGAGAGATGGTGGCATACCAGGACTTCCCTCAGTTTTATATTGGTGTCGCTACTGATGTCAGTGATGATATTTGCAGCTCCTGCCGCTGTGTAATGGAAGGCATTGATGTGCCAAGCTCTTGAATATAATACGTTTTGGATGTTTTCTATAGTATATTTTTATATTTGTATGATTCTTTGGTTTTGCCAAAAAATAGGAAAAGTCTTCAGCTTAAACCAGTGTTCCCACATTTCTTTCTTCATTCCAAGAACTTCTCTATTTTTATGCAAAAGTGTTTAAGTTACACTTAATGTTGTTTCATATTTTTCATGATTTATTTTAAAATAACTGGCAAACAACTATTGCAGAGTAGAGATAAATATAAATAACAAAGCATATTTAAGATTTCATCTTTGTTTTTGTTTGTTTTGTTTCAGGCAGAATGATAATGCTGTTCAAGTTCTACATTTTTTATTGTTTTGCCTCTGAAACTTTTGGTTATATGTAATGTTCAGTACCACTACAATGCTCCTGAGAGAAAGCTTGTACGTGTTTTTCTAAGGCTAAAAAAATATTTTTACAGTTTTGAAATGAATTTTTGAATATACATGATCACATAATATAGCTGAACTGTAAAGGAAGACAACAAGTGCTGATATATAAACATAATTTGACTACCTATAAACAAATGAAAGTGGCTTCTTCTTCATATCAGCTACATTATTTATGTCATTCTGTTTTATTCACTTCACAAGTCCATTTTGAAGGCACTGTTTCATTCCAAAGCAACTAGAGTATTTAACAGCATATATTCAAATAAGCCTGAAGCATTTTGTTCTCAAAATGTGACAGATGAAGTAACATCAGGATGTTTTAATTCTTGGTGTATTTTTTCTAAAAGTGATTGTTGTTCTGATTTGGCTTGTGTGTTCTTCTCACTTTTCAATAGTAGTGCCACTTTTTTGTCTAGGATTCTCATATCAGATCTACAGAAGGCAGTAGAAAAACAAACCGGACGGACGTCACAAAGAAATCGAAGGTCCCTCCCTGCCTACAACTATGAAGTATATCACTCGCTGGATGAAGTACGTGGGAATTCATATTTCACTCCTTATCTATTACCCGATTGTCTTTAATAAGGGCCAAATTTCACTCTGTATACAAAGTTACAGTAGCTTGTTGATCTTCAGAAGTGTCCTAAATGTTTCTTCTATAAAAATAGGCTCCTTTAAAAAAAGACATTATTTTTAGTACTTGTAGCCAAGGTTTATTTTGTACGTGGAACTATCTTTGAAAGTTCCTGAGTTTTGTTTTAAAAATAAGTCTTCTGGGTTTAAATTCTGGTGGAATAACAGATTTCAGAGGCTGATAAGTCTCACTGAATCATTTAAGTAAGGAAAATAAGCACATGCTTAAGTATTTGCACAAGGGGCCCAAAGACTTTAAAGCATTTAGATAAAGGTCCTTTTATAAGGCATACCATTCCGAAAGATATCTAAGTAAATAATTTCTGTTGATTTCAGCATACCAGCATGTACAGATAACAGGTACCACTTACACCCTGACTTTGACAAATTCTGTTCTCATGATAGTGAGATCACAAGATGTTTGCCTGACACCACTGCGGTGTTCGTCAGGTTTTTAGATTTCAGGTTTTTCTTGAGCATGGTCTTTTCTTTCCTGACTTCATATTTATGCCTGGTGCTGCTGTCTTTCTTGATTTGAGCAAGTACCTGGTCAAGAGTTCCTTTTGTAGGGCAGCAGATGAGGAAAATCAGTCCATTTCAAAAGGACTAAACTCTATATATGAGTTTTCCTATCAGGAACAGGAGTTCTTGGAAATCCAGGTGTTTCAGTTTGTTCCAAAACAACGTGACTAGACTGAGCGTATGGAATGCTGCACCTCCTCGAGATCTGTGAAACAAATAATGAAAGTAGGATTGAATTCTGCAGGTGCTCCTCTCCTACTGAATCTATTCACCATACTCTTTTCTGGCAGGAAGACTCAGGGGCCCACTTTCTTTATTCCATTCTTAATTTATTAAAGGAATAACTGGTTAGCCCGATTTTCAGTGAACAGCTAACACATTCCAATAATATCCAATAATAAAATGGAAAAAAACATGCGACTGAAGGCTGCATCCATCCTCTGGCAGAAGAGCCATGACAGCCCATTGATAGTTCAAGTTTGAAAACAAAAGCAGACAAATAAAAAAGACAAAAACTACAGGAAAGTGAAAAAATACACTGAGGACTAGGCACTGAGTTAGTAATAGAAGTGTTACAGCTGCTTCCCGTGAAATGCAAAGATTGAAGCAGCAATTTTATTTCTGTTTTTGCAGATCCAGGGTTGGATGCATCATCTGAATAAAACTCATTCAGATCTTATTCATATGTTCTCTGTTGGAAAATCCTATGAAGGCAGACCACTATTTGTACTCAAGGTAAAAATTAAATAGTCGTTAATCAGACCAAAGTCTGGAATCAATGCTAGACACTTAGTTGTTTATGTTATAGCAGGTACACCAGAAATGCAGGTGATCAGCCTTTCCTAAGGAGGAGTTGTTACGATCCAATTATCTCTCTGAATGTGGCCTCTAATGAACAACAAAGTAAAAAGCTGGAAAACTAAAAGCCAAATCCTATTCACTTGAATTGGATATACCTGGAGATTATAGGACAAGTAAAATTAGCAGTATTTGGATTTAAGGGAATTGGAAAGTCTTGTGTTTATAGCCAACTTGTAAAACAATTATCGTAGAGGTGGACCCGGACTGAGCAATCTCAGCCTCTCAACTCAGATTTTTAGGATGACCAATTAAAGGGCATCATAAAAGAGGGAAAAAAGTTTACTCGCAGTGTGCTTTCTTTTCATCCACTGTTGCAGAGTTCTTAAATTGGATTCTGCATCACACTATTCCTGTAGCCTTGTTTTTCCTCACCCTGCTCCATGTGATCTTTTTTTTTCCATAGATTCACTTCATTAGCCTGGCTGTACCTACATATCGTTTCCCTTTGAAAAGAATAAATTTGTGTTCCTTCATACAAGAAAATTCAAAATGTTCTAGTGTTTCTAATACTCTCTTGTTTTCTCGTTTTTGCTTCTCACTAATATCAAGAGATCTATTGATATTTCTATGAATATTTACACTTTAAGTTAGGTAAAAGATCACAGCCTTACAAGAAAGCTGTCTGGATAGACTGTGGGATTCATGCAAGAGAGTGGATTGGACCTGCCTTTTGCCAGTGGTTCGTGAAAGAAGTAAGTGTTTAATGATTTGCAGTCAGGCAGTTTCCTCAGTTCAATAAACATTAAATACTTGTTACAACCAATGCAATTTGTTATTAGTAAGAACAATAGCTAGCTATTACACGGCATTTTTTTTTTATTTGTAGAACACTAAGTGCTTGATAAACGAAGCTGATAGTGACAGCCAGACACAGCTAGGCACAGGACAAAAAATATGCCAGACGCATATTGGCAGAAACATGAAGTATGAATTTATTCCAAGACCTAAAACTGTGGAAATTGTAATTCTGGTAATGGTCCAGGTAAATCCATGCCAGTGTGTACTGCTTTAGATCAGTTTGGTAATATCTTTACCTTCAGAACTTAGATTTAAAAAGACATTTCTCTTTTGTGTAATTCCAATGGAACGGGAAGCTAAATTCTTAGGCAAATGTGAACCAAAAGGATGGATTTTGTATTCTCTGAATATCAAGTTGTTCCCTAATGTTTCTTTTAGCCTGTCTTATTGAATTTATTCTCTCTTAATCCATGATAGTTAGGGCCCAGCCTTCATATCCCCAAATCTGTTTCCCTTTGTCATTTTTCAAAGCCTCAGGGAAATGAGAGCAATTGGAATTTTGTATTCCACTCCCCCAGTACACCAATTTTTTTTAAATCAGCACCTAGTCTCTAATCTGGGATTCATTTCAGATACGTGATGACTTTGCAAGATTTTGATTCTTATCCATAACCAACAAACTTCTGTTCAAGATGGGATATGAGCTACAAAGTGGAGCCTGTTTTACAATGCCATTGACAGAAGTCAAAGAAGGCTTCAAAAAAACCGTTAGGTGTGCTCTGAGTATTTTTGCATATCATTTTTTTGCACAAAATCAGTCATGCAAAATCTTCATTTGCAAGGTTCTTCCTATAAACAAACAATTTTCTTACTTCTCTTCCACCCAATCACCGTGTGATTCCACAATATATTAATAACTCCTCCAGTTTAGGATATCTGCCTTTGATTTTCTGGGATACCATAAGTCACTTCATATGGGTGAACCTCTGCATTGTGCAACACCCTGATGATATTCGAGTACATCTTTACTACAGTTAGCTGAGATGATCATATAACCAAATGTGAACCATGTGGACTTCCCCTCCCTCAGAAGTCCCAGCAGTATGTGGGGCAACTGCAGAAATAACAAGGGCACTGCAGTTCAGGTGAACCTCCCAGCGTGGCTCTTGATGCATGGATAGGCTAAGCCAGCTTGAGAGGCCAGGCTGCAATGGCAATGCATCTTCTTATTAGGACTCCTGCTAGTGTACGAGTCAACAAACTTGCGGCTTTTTCTGCGCAGCTTTCATACCTGGGCTAGCAGGCTGCAATAAGGAATGGAGAGGTTTCGAACACACAGGCACTGCCAGGAATGCCTATTGCTTAGGTACAAAAGTTATAACATAAATAAAGCAAGACTATGTAGCAGCAAGGTAAAAGTCACAAGGTTTCTCTGTAGAGCTTACTGCAGGCTACAGGCTATGTGCGTGTACGTAAATACCTTCTGGTTGTTACCTGAGATCCTCTGAGAGCAGCTTGCTAGTAGGATTGTTCCACTAAATACGTAAAAGCATTTTCCTAACTTAAAGTCTGTGCAGCTCAGAGTTCATTGAGACTAAAACAATGTACACCTTTGTCTGTCCACCTCAGCTGTGCAGTGCATATTTTCTCTTCTTTCTTTAGAACAATATTTCAACCCAGCTTTTAAGCAAAATGCATCAGGATCAGAATACCTTATGTTCATGGTCTCCATCATTATATTAAAAAATGGTTGAGAAGGGGGAAGAGACATGATGATTAGATTGCACTGGGATATTACTTTTCTCATTAAATGAAATAGACATTTCTAGTAAGAAGTCTGTGGAAACTGTAAGTCTCTCTGCGCTTCTAACTCTCTGCAATTCTCTTTTATTGGTAAGTTCCTTCTGAAAGCATCTCTGCAGCCCAGCAGCACACTTTCCAGCCTTTTGGATGCTTATAGAGAGTTCTGAGAAAGGGTAGTCCAACTGGAAATAGATTTTTCCAGGCATGCTTGTGGACTCTAAGGTACAGCACCACAAGCCCATTAATTCAAGACAGGCCCGTGGCCGGGCAGGGGCAGTGCCATGGCAAGGCTGGAGCCAGCACTGCTGTGGCATCGCGGGGCAGCAGCTGACAGCTCTGGGCTAGGCTGAGATGGGGCTGGGGCTGGGGGACAGGCAGGGACAGGGAAGGCTGGGAGACCGGATAGCCATATCCTGCAATAAATGGTATTATTGTTTATATCACAACAAACATTGCACTTGAATCCCAAAGCCTGTCTGTATTTAGGAAAACTGTTGACCTGAGAGGTCTATATGGGGATTGAGACATTAGTTTTGCAGTATCCAAACTCCAGTGAGCAAGAAAGCTTTTCCAGCCTGGAAAAAAAAACAAAAACAAAAAACAAAAAAAAATCCCTCTCTTTATATATGAATGTCACTTTACGTTCAAACTCAAAATTGAGTGCTGCAAACTTGAAATGTTCCCAGGCAGGTTGGGAACTCTCAATATCTTGCTTATGTCTCTAGAAGTGGCAGCCTCCAGATGCTGGGGCATTTTCTGCCCGTGTCGGGGACATCAGTGCCTGCGGGTGGGCTTGCCGTGGACCAGCTGACTGCTGTGGCTTGCCTTGGTATGGGCAACAGCTCCCCTGCTTTCGCCAAAGCATCTGGAGTTGTTCAGCTGAGCAGGACCCAGCTCCCATCTATTTTAAAATGCAAAGCAGACTAAGGCAGAACAGCCTTGGGAAATGAGGATGTGAGGCTAAAATGTGGGAAGGCAGGAGGTTGCCTTGCTATGCAGGCCTATTCTGTATTCAGGCAAATACAACTGAGAAAAGACCAGATGAACAAGGGAATAAGGGAGAAAGGTATAGAAGTAGAGCTTTAAGATTAAAGAGAGAGAGAAAACAGGCAGGCAAGAGTTTTTTATTATATGGTAATATCAATGTGAAGTACAAGACCAATCTCCTCGAGTTTTCAAACAAAAAAAAGGAAAGCAAAGAGCGTTGTTTGGGGCGTTGGACTTTTTGGTTGTTGGGTATTTTTAAATTATAATCTATGCCAGAGTGAGCTCCAGCCTTGGCTCTGTGTACTAGAGGTCTGGTATTAATAAGAACTGTATTGTTTGTTTCAGTAGAAGAAGGCGCTGAGCGCCTTTAGTATCTTAGCTGAAGATTGTCAGACTGACTGCACAGACTGACAATACCGGTGGCCTCTGACAAACCCTGTCACATTGTCACTGAATTTCAAGTCTAAAAGTGGGGGGCTCCCTGTGCCTGCAGGATCAGAGCTCTGGCTCCCAACTAATGAGTCACAGAGAAGGATCTGGGTCTGCATTGTGATAGGAAACCCAGCAACAGCTATTTGCTATGAGTAACGGACAGGTTCCAGTGGAGTCCCATTAACTTCAAGCCTTACTCAGTTGAAAAGGGCCAGAAAAAAGCCCCTGACATTAGAGATATGTAGAGGAGTAGGGAAGGAATCGGAGCTGTGAAAATAAATGGAGCTGATTACGTGCAGACTACTTTGAAGGCAACCTGCAAAGACGAATGAATCTAATGCAGCCCAGAATTTGTGTCTGCAGCAAAAGATTAAATAAAAGGGTTTGTTAGCCTAGATTTTAAAAAGACTATATAGGATCTAATTATACATTAAAATGTGTCACTAAATATTACACACAGGAAAGAAAGGAACTCTATTATGTGTAACTGCTATGTAGAAAGCACTAGACTTTAGCCACCAGTGATACTCCATAAATTTATTTATCAGACATAATACATATTTACCTAAAGTTAAGTAGTCCCTCATAGAAACAGAGAAGCAAAATTTTTTGAAAATGTATAATTAAATATGCAAAGGTGTTAACTAAGAACATTTAATCCCTCTTCACTGGGAATGCGTTGTGAGAAGGGAAGCACAATTCAGATATCAAATTACCCAGACCTCCAATTTATTTTTATCATTGTTTCTAAAATCTGAAATATGGTTCACCGGCTGCTATTCAAATTAACATCAAAACTAGATTCTATTTCAGTTTTAGTGCAAACGGATGAGGATTCACATTACATCTAGCTTGACTTTCTTCCCTCTAATAAATGCTGCCATTTGATCCATGTCAAAGAAGATGTATTACGTTGAAAAGTCATTCATATGATATTTTTAGGAAAAACATGCAAGAGATGTAACACTAAGGTGCACTATTCTTTGCTTTTGTTGCAAAAGTATGGATTTAAAATCTGAAAGATTAGAGAATACAAGAAGTTCAATTTAAAATGTCAAGAAGCAAGCGCTGATTGTACTTCTTCATGACAAAATGTTCTAAGAGTCCAACAGCTACTATAAGGGAAAAGTCAGTCAAGATCAAGTGCATCCCCCTAAGGGACTGGCCTAATCTGGGGGCCTCAAATCAAGGTGCAAGCAAGCCATCCCTTTGGAAGTACAGTAACCCCACCAACACCTTCATTCTCGCATCCTCAAAAGCCTAGGAAAAAAGTGGGGAAGAAAGGAGGGGGGAAAATTAGCATATGTTGACTCGATTCAGCAAACTTGTATCTCAAATGTGAAGTGTGGCATTCTCTCCAGGCTCTTCTGTTTTAGAAATATTTAAGATCTGTACAGTTTCCTCAAGGTAATTTTGTTCTTCTTTGAGCGTGGGCCAACTTACATTGTTTTGCACATACTCACATTTCTTTAGTGTGAGATTGTTGTGGGGTTTGTTCCTGAATTAACAATGCTACCAACATACTGTCTGCCTCCTCTGGGACGCAACCTAGCCAGTATCTAAGGTCTTTGCTGAAGAAAATGTTCAGAACTACCTCTGAGCTTTCTGGACTTGATCGAGGTGACTTCTTAAGTTTGGTCCAAGCATTGACCCTGTTAGACCACCTATGACAGTTCCCTCACCCCTTACCACAGGCCCACTGAAAAGGAGTTGTATAATAGAGGAATCCAAACCTGCAACTCTAAAGCTCTGCTTATCCTGCAGCACTGCATCATCCCTTAAAGATGGGCCATAATAGATGTCTCATCTCAGGAGAATCCCAAGTCTGAAAGGGATTCTCAGCACGCTCTTCATACTTGAAATCTGCGAGAAGCATGGCTGAAAGTCCAAATTCCGAAATGTATATGGCCTATGATCCCAATGATGTGAGTTCCCAAATTACCCAAGGGCATGCGTTTGCACTTCATCTTGCACCCACAGAGCAGAAAGACAGCCCCAGACAGAGAAGTTAAGAGGCTGAGGGCAGATTTGTTTTTTGAAGCTGACATTGATATTGATTGCTGCCAAAATTAGGACTGAATTTTGTCTTTTCACTCCTTAATAATGAGCTAAGAGACACACAGACTGTCCCAGGTGCACAATGGCAATGCTTACCTCCACCATTCTACACTTGAGACTAATTTATGAATCACCTTGTGCGATGCATACTGCCAATTAGCTGGCCATCAGGCTTGCAGCCATGCCCTAGAGACCAGTTCTTACCAGGAATTTTGCAGAGTTCAAGACCTCACATTCTTCTTCAGGAATGTTTATGAAGTGTTTGACTGTAAATACAGGATACCTAAAATAACAGAGTAGACGCACATGCAGCACTGTATAAGGATGATTGTGTGATCACAACTAGATCCAAGCAGGAGACCAAGGTGTTAGCGTTAAAAGGGTTGGCTCTTGTTCTCTGCTGTGCAGGCTACGTGGCTGCAAGGCCATAAAGCTATAAGTATGCTGAATTTAGGAACTGTTGAAAGCCAGTGTAGCATTTCTACTCATTCTGCAAAATTCCACAATGTGTGTCCTCATGGACAAAACAGCTGTGATATGCTACAAGCAGCGATCAGAGAATCATTCATTCAATCATTCCTTCCAATGCTAAAGTCCACACTGTCCGGAAAAAAAGTTTCAAGGTCTGGGTGATTTCAGTGTTGCTGAATTATGTCAAAACTGTTAAGCTTTTAAGGTTCAGAAAAATTATTTCCCTTTGCTATCCATAGCAACAAAGCCTCAAAATACTGGCTTCTCTCCCCTTTGATTATGAGGTTCAAACATCATTTTTTCACCCACTTCAGAAATACTCCGATATCAGGGGTCTGTAAGATAGTTATGTGGAGCAACACACTAATGTTTATTACATGTTATATGCTTGACCTTTCACTTCTCAATAGACTTAAGTCTTTTGGACAGCAGCAGCTGAAATACCACATTCTCACAATCCAGTATTTCACACTAATACTAATTTAAAGACTGCTCATTACTCCTACATTTAGTCATTCTCTGAGACAACATAGTTAGTTCATTTCCCATGATATGCTTTCCATATCCATTTTTGGAGTTCTTCAAATCACAGGTTTTGAACTAAAAAGGAAAGAAAGCAAGAACTTGACCGTCCCTCTCTATACGCCATACCAGAATGCCTTTCCTCTTCCTGGGGAAGGATACACCACTACTCTTAACATATCTTTGACTACTGTCTCTCACACCGGAAGAGCTTTAGAAATTATTTGGAACATTGAAAACTGAGTCCCTTGTGTCAGAGGGATGCATGGTCAAACCAAAAGACAGTACGTATAGCTTTTTCCCTTCACTCTTTAGTGGATATGTTCCTCCTTTCCAAGGTCTAATTCCTTTAGGTGATACTCTTCAGCTCACATTGCTTTGATTTGAAATGTTCTGTTGTTCTTTAAACTACTGTGTCTTCTTGCTGTATGAAGTCTTCATTTCTGGGTTTTCCTACTGTATGTCCAAGTTTTTAGTTCACCCTTGTTTTAGGAAGGCATCTTGTGCCTGCCACCCCCCTCGCAGCCTCCTTCACAGTTGCCAGGGATTATGGCACTGTGAAGACAGGGCTCTTTTCACCTCAAAGGACTAGTCACCTGGTGACAGATCTCTCCAAAAATGCTTTGCAGCTCTTTCAGTAAACTTAGTACAATTATTAGAGTTTAATTTGTATAACGTGTCAGCCTCCAGTCCCTGCAGCTGTCGTTTTAGCTGCCTAACCTGAGAAAAAAAATTGATTTCTCTGAGTGCTCCCTATATATCCATTATCTATAGACAAAATCCATCTGTCTCATGCTCCAGCATCTGTATTTGAAACATTCAGCCTTACTTACCACTCGCTAACTCGTTCTTTACTATCAGGACCTTCTGCCTGGAGCACTAATTGGTATTTTTCGATCAGAGAGATCACGTCGTTCAGTCTCTTCACTCGGTACTTCATTCATCAGCCTTTCAAGAGCAGGTGCTGCTGGTGCAAATTCAGAATCTATTCTAGCGTGATGATTTTGCTCTTCTTCCAAATACTGTTCCTGGCATGCCAGGCACTATAAGTTTTCATGATGAAATCACACCAGTCTGTATCTGGTTTCTGCTCAACATCCTCTCTCCACTCCACAGCTGGTCCAATCCTGCCTGAGTTGTGCTGTTTCAGCAGCCATCTTACAACACCCGCTCTGCGTTTCTGAGTCTCTCCAGCACGTTCTTACTACTGAAGGCAGAGTTTACTAATGTGAGCCATTCGTGAGGGTAAGGAAAAGGAAGTAACAGTGAATACAACCAATAAGCTTTTCCAGGACTGGGCTCTCGGTTGTGATTTATTTTTTTTAATGGATAAATCCTAAACCAATGTCAAAAAAGTGGAATGCAGTACCATGGTATCACCACAACGAGGCATGTGATGCACTGCTTTACAAAGAGCTGAGGCAAACCCTCTTTATGCTATGCAGTATTTCTTTCTCTTTTGGTCCATGGTTGATTTTTCCAGGTTCTGTTCAAAAGTAAAGATGTTTAGAGAAGGTTCTTTCCTTTGACGTGACACCTCCGCTATTGCAAAAATGGTTAAAATGATTTCCAGTTTTTCTTTTCCACAAGGAAATACATGTTACACTATTTCTGTTGTGCACTTTCAACTACTCAGCTGCATCCTCCTGAAAATTCACAATCTTATCAAGGTAGAAATTACTTCCATTTTGTTTGCAGCTATTCATTTTTTTCACAATGTGAATGTGTTTTGATAAAATAAAGGTAGCCCTACAGCTGTGTTGTGCCTGTAGGAGGAGTTCTTCATTGACACTTGCTAGCACAAACTCCTATGTAAGTATTAATCACTAGGACATGCAAATAGCTTTTAAGCTGTTGGGTATGTTTCTCTTCAATGTATGAAGAGAATTCATGTCGTTGCTGAAAGACATGACTGGCCCCAGAGAAATTCTCCTTCGTATTTTGACAGTCCAGTCTTGTACAATGGTGCTGAGTAAGTAGGACTTCAGTAAAAACTACTGATATGCAGAAGCACGACTTAGCATGAAAAAGGATTGTGAAAGAAAAGTCTGTGTTGGACATTTTAGCTATTTTAGAAACTGTATTAGAGTCAAAATTTTTTGCATCTTAATTATTTAACTGAGTCTCAGCAGTTTAATTAAATGATGCATTCAAATACACTGTATTAGGCTGCCTTTGGTAAATACTACCTGGACTAACATAAGTAGGAGGTAAGATTTAAGAATTAAATTTTTCAGAGGTATGCACTTTGGTGGGTCTCCACCAACTTTGTGTGGGCATCAGTTTGATACAATTTATGGACTCTCTTCTGAGGGTTACAAAGTAAATGTGACACACAGTGTCATTTTTCACAGCTGTTGTTTCTGGGTTCCTGCTGTGGGAGATGTTTTCTGTATATTCGTGAAGGAGTAGGAAGATTTTGCTTGGAAAAAGAAATTTCAGAGACAGTTCAAGCTTCAAGCCTGAAAATTTGGCCCTTTGTTTTAAGATATCTGTTTTGGATACTCAGTTGCATCTTACCCCCAGATAGTGGGCTTACTCTTCTGCTTGTGATTTAGGTGCCACAGCAGGACACTAGCTGTAAAAGCAAAAGTGGAGATCAAAAAAAGGTATTACTTCCAGCTACAGAAATTGATAAAGTGGCCATGAAGGCCTGAATGGCAAATCGTAGTAGTACCTTCCTGCTAAAAAGTAAGAAAGATATACAGAAAATAATAAAACATTGTTTGTTACTCTCGAGAGGGATGTTTTAACTCATGTCTGCATAAACAGCTAGGAGAGTTAATCCTGTTTTATCAGAAGCAGTTTTATGTTATTTCTGGTAAAACAGCAGTGGAATCAATGCACTGTGCTAAAATAGTAACTGATTCATTCAGTGTGAATGTTTAATTCAAAATCAGAAACAGCAAAAGCTGATTGTTACCCTAAATTTAATAACAATTAACTGTGGGACAACAAATTATTATTAATCTCAACTACAGCTTTAGAGTTTCTCTCAACCCGGTCTCCTTGCTTTGTCCTTCTCAATCAACTCCCTTCCTTTATAAAAAGCACAACTGCATCCTAAAGCCATTTTAAACTCTTGTGTTTTATTGCCTTGGCACTTTACAGCATAGCTCTTTTGCTTTTTCCCTCAAATTAAATTTCCAATGGACCGGATCCTCAGCCAGCCCAGGCTTGCGTAGCCCTATCAACAACCAGCGCTCTTTGCTCGTCCGGATGATCCGGCCCCCTCTTATTAGTCACTGGTTGTTTCCCCCATCCCCCAGGCAGATTGCTTGCACGTTGCTGGCAGGGTTCCTGCATCATCTGTTCATTCACTAATAAAACTATTCAGCATTTATTGGGCCAGTCTGACTCTCTCTGCATTCAGCAGCAAAGCGGCTATTGATTGCATGATGGGGAAGCAGAATCAAGCTGTATAAAGAAGCATTACTTCTGCTGTATTCTGAAAGCTCTGTGCAAACAACAGTGCAGTTAATTCACGAACGGTTTATACTCATGTTACTTTTGTCATAGAGAAGAGAAAAGGTTTCGGCGCTGTGGGATTTTCTTTTCACGTGAGCATTATTCAGAGGATTTAAGAGTCACATCACAAAGGGCAAGTCGTGTGTTATGCTCCAGCAATGACACACCTTAGTAACAGTAAGGCACAGTGCCAAAGACCACATTCTTAAGGGCGATAAGATTATACAGCCTTTTTGCCTTATTACATATATCAAATAAAATTGTTAGATAAAAACATAGTATAAAGGACAAAGTATTTCCAGCAGAAAGAGTCTGTATGATCCCACTTACACCAGCTGACTCCATTAACGCTCTTGCTTTCCACGAATAAGAGTGCCGCACCAGATCCGTTATACTTTAAAATAAATTGTACGCTAAAAGGGTAACAACATTATAAAGATAAACCATATATGCTTTAAAGAACAGAAAAGAATCGTTGATGTAATTAGGTTTAACTCAGTTTTAAGACTTAACATTTCCGAGAGTGTTACTATGGACTGTAATGCCTTCCGAAGTCTCTCATGGTATTTCTTCAAAGCTGGCAGGCATTAAAATAACACAAAGTGGCTTTAAAAAATGAAAGGACACTTGACTTTTTGCAATATGTGTTTTGTTTTGTTTTTTGAATGGTGGCGCTTTTAAAAATTTACCTAACAAGAGAAAAAAGAGTGTTTTAGGGAGGTTTATATTACAGATTATAACTTTCAATGTAACAAAATGCATAACTACAGATGTAACTTGTAGCCCAAGAATGACATACATAAAAATAGATACAGGCAAGTATGTCAGTCTCGTTATCTGTGAAACATAAATACCTACTACAGAGACACAACCTGAGCTGTATTTTTTCATACTGTGTAAAAAGAGAAAAACATTAAAAGTCAAGGAAGCTGTGTACGGGGGTTTATTTCCTCCCCAACCAAATTACTTCTCCCTGAAATATGCATGATAAAAATGCTCATTTCCCTTGGCTCATTTTTTGGAGCATGTCTATTTTCACTGCAGTAACAAAGTCTTACAGATTTAACATCTATACTTATCATATAGACTCTCAGTCCTGTGAAGATTTAAGTGCATGGCTAATTTAATACACAGAGCAGCACTAGTTGCTTCAATTCTGCGTGTGGAACAGTAATGAAGTAGAGCTCTTGTTTCCACGGCCATTATTTTAGAGTAACCATAGCCTTCAGTTTTGAAAAAATTACTTTTTGCTATAGCTGCAGCTCTCTGAATATCAATACTTGTATCCAAGTGTATTTATAGCCTTGATGTGGTTTCCTAATAAAAGTGAATAGACTTGAGATGCCGTACCTTCCAGCTAGGAGTAGCTGGGAATTTCTAGCACATGGGCCAGGAGATCTTTGTAGTGGCAGGGGACTTTTTTCCCTCAGAAGCCTGGACTCTTCCTCTTCTCCCCTACGGTAACCCCCTTGCCTCTTCCAGCAGCTTGTCCCTCCCTGCAGTGCTCCATGGCATGGCGGCCCCGCTGCTGCTGCATCTCTCTCATTTCGTTCTGCACTGGGCCCCCGTAGCCCTCAGCTTCTCACCTTCCCCTCCTCTTGCGTGACTGAAAGGAAAGGTGTGCTGGACTTCTAGAAGTTATTTTTATTATGGAAACTACTTACTTTGGCCTTTCCACTCCAGGCTCTTCAGACATACCAGACTGATCCTGCCATGAGCAAGATGCTAACTCAGCTGTATTTCTATATCATGCCTGTACTGAATGTGGATGGATATCAATTTAGCTGGACAAATGTAAGTAGTATCAGTACGATTCCTCAAAAATTGTTCAGACAGGATAAGGCTGAATGGTTATTACGTAATTCAAAAGCACCTTTCCACATAATTTGGTCCATCACTTTGTGTCGTGCCAAATAAAAGTAAATGCATTCAGTTAAAATAGTATACCAAATATGTTTACTAGAGTAGTTTGTTATGCGTGCAAACAGATTTTGCAAAATATAGTAAAATATTACTGTTTAAATAACTATTTTAAAATTATGCTTAGGATCGATTTTGGAGAAAAACAAGATCAAAGAACTCAAGGTTTCGGTGTCATGGTGTTGACGCTAATCGCAACTGGAAAGTGAAGTGGTGCGGTAAGTCTGGAAGTGCCTTGGTCCATCAGGTCAGATTACCCTGTATTTAATTATCCAACACACTGAGTAGGTTAGCATGAAGTGTTCCCTTTTTCTTAGGTAAAATTGAAGCTACTTTCCCCATAATGCTACAAGCCAGGCTTCGAACCGTCCTCCTAGCTTCTAAAAAAGAAACCAAATGCCCTGAACTTAGGAATACCACATCTCGTCGCAAGTGAAAGCTCTCCTGGAAAGTGTGGCAAAAGTGAAGACTGCTCAAGTAAAAATTGCACATATGCTATTTTGTGTTTCTGGAATCATGCAAATTGTTTGAAGCACACTTCACACTTCACCTGACTACAACTATAACAAACATTTTAAACTTTTTTTTTTTTTTAATTCATCACTTCTGTGAAATGGCGTTAGCTTTGGAAACTTCAGATTTGTTCTTCAGCCTTGTAGAGAAATGTCAGAGAATATTTTAAGGCCATTGTTATTAGCAATTTAATAAAGAAAATGTGATGCTTCCAAGGGTGTGAAGATGAGTTTTTGAACTCCCAGTACTTCCGTAAATGCTTCTCAGGGAAATTGACCTCAGCTTTGCGTTCAGAACGCAGCAGTGGTGAAATACCAGCAGAAGATAGGAATGGATCCACTAAATAAAAAATGGTGTTTATTAACTCTTGCAGCAATGCAGTACAACTCTCACACAGGAGAAAGTTCTGGTGTAGTAGCAAGTAATAGCACTTCATTGTGAAACTATTCCTTATATTCCTGGTTGTTACTACCTTTTATTCCCAGTTCTTCTGCTGACGAGCTCTCCAACCTTGAGGTAGTTCCTTTCACCTCTCTGTGCAACTGTTTTCTCCTTCAGTGTCTCTCTGCCTTGTCTATTTACATTATAAACGTATAAAGGCAGAAATTGTGTTTGCGTAGTGCTAGTGCAACAGCCCTCCCTTCTGCCCATCTGTCTCCCATAGGAAGTCTTTAATTTTATTTTTAAGTAGATTTTTGAAAATGTTAAGTGTGAATAATCTGCCAGGGATGATTATAAATCAGACAGCAGAAAACAGAAACATAAAAAAAGATGCAATACAGTAAGCGCCTGTAAAATATGCTTTCAATTTTTATCAACTCGCAGTAAAGAGATACAGAAGCAGTTAAAGAAAGTCTATGCTAGACAAGAATCCCTCCAATACAGAAGATAGTCGCAGGGCTGCTATCATGACCTTTGAGGCAATTTTATGCTGGGAAGGTAATCTAAAACTGAACCAACGTCCTGCGTCAGTGTTATCATCTTTTACTTAAGATTATAAATCAGAACTGCAGATGTTGTGAGCACATACATTTATTGTGCAGAAGATGGCCACTTGCTTCCCAGCCACTATATTAAAACACAAATACTTTTTACTCAGTCCTGAAAGATGTCTGTGTGTTTGTCAGCACAAAATGTGTTTTCTAGGTTGAGCAAAACTACAGCAATGCACACACGTACGCGTGCACACACATCGTGTGTTGTGATGCACTATCTGTTGCACGTCTGCCCTGCACTAAATATGAAAGACAGGTTCCCCACCCCAAGTTTAAAAAATGGGAATTTATTCAAGGCTGCTCATCATCTCACCAAGCACATGCTCTGCTTCTCAAACTGGACCCCACGCTCCATCTCATTCTCTGTTAAAATGGAGATTCACAGAAGTTTAATATTTTGCCAGAGAATAAAGAGCTCTTTCGTGGGCGCCTGGTGCTCCGAAGCTCCTCGCCCTGGGCCCCATGTTCTCATTAATCTGACACTAAATGAGGCGGGGGTGAATCTGGATCATATCACACTTTGAGGCTTGTATAATCATGATGCATGCAAAATTTTATACTGTGCGTGCTTTTAAAAACCTTTCAATTCAGTTCAGTCGCACTTACTGTTTGTGGACAAGGCTTGAACTTCACCGCAGGGCTTGCAGGCAGGTGTGCTGTGGCGGGGTCTGCACTTCAGCAAAGCAGCTGAGTGCTAGCTGAAGCTAGCTATTTGGTAGAGATAACGCTGCATCCCTTCTGCTTTCCTCCTTCCTTCAGGTGTCAGACTTTGATGTAAGTTTTATGATGTTGCTTCTGTATTCTCTAGGGACTGAAAAAAAAGGGATATATCACTGATTATGGTAGCTTTCACTCTGCAGCCTTCTGTGCTCAAACTAGTGCACAGTAACTGCATACAGACAGACCCAGGTGAATACCGATTGCAAGTTCTCCGGGATAGAGATGCTCCTTGTAATATATGTATGTGCAATAAGTAGAGCAACGGTTTACTGTTCGTTAAATAAATAGCCGTTTTTAAACCAATAATGAGACACTGAGAACTCGATCCTTTCATGGGGCAAATCTAGTTAAGGGAGCTGCATCTGCAGCCCCCAGGAAAGCAGGGGAGAAAGTAAAATTTCCAACGCATCCACATTATGCACTGAGGACAGTACCACGCACTGGCAGGAGCAGTGGTTGCAAGGAAGTTTGAGGCTTGGGCTCCAGCTCATCCTTAGTCCCGCAGTCTTGCCTCTGTACCAAAGCAAACTTGGTTTTATCTGTCTCTGCACACACTTTCTCTGTACATTTGATCTCATGATGGATGTTGGAAGATACTTGTCCTCCCACAGTATGCTGCCAGGTACAAAATAAGGCAGCATGTTGACTTCTTCTGTAATTTCATTTTCTTCTCATACTGTAACTTTGACATTTCACAGGAGCTGATATTTACTATATCTTTTTTCTTCCTGCTTATGTTACTGTAAAAGACCTTCCAGTGTGAAAACTGAGGATCAGCTTACATTATCCGTGGGCACCATGGAAACTCTGTCTTTTCACTCCCAGGCAGCTTCACTTAAGGCAAAGCATTAACTACAGCTGGGATTTCCAGTGGCTCCCTACAATAGACTGAACAGTTTAGAGCATCTTTTCTTTACTAAAATTCACTAAACTGAGTTGTTATTTACCGTTGGGTCATTTTACATTTATCTTGAAGGATGATGCTGTTTATTAGCAGTGGTGTTTATTTTCATGATTGATGATGACACAACACTGTAACGGGAGATGAAGTATCCACCCAAAAAGCAAGAACTCTTAGAGGCTCTGTTAAATGGTTAAATGGCTTTCCTTTAGCTACAGTATCTGACAAGAAATTGATGCAGGGTACTCTTGGGATTTGGATGACTTGATGGCCATCTGTTCTGCAGGGAGCAGACCATCTGCCCTCAATATATCCATTGCTATCTAAGCATTGATACCTTTTGAAATCCCCATTGGTGGTCTTTGAATGATAGCCTCCTGTTTTCATATTATAAATGAAGCTGCAGTATGAAATTCTTCCACTTTTTAATTTTTTTTTGGCCTCTAGCTGATTGCCTAACCCTATTGTAGTTCATATTATTATGTGCTATCACAGTACATTGCTTGTTTCTTATTATTTGGAGATGGGAGTACTTGCTCTATGGAGGAAAGCTAATAAAAGACTGTTTCTACAAGTCCCTAATGGCACCAGAGAATATCGCAGCCAAACTATTATTACTCTGTAGGTCAGTGTAAAACAGGTGGCATTTTGAAATCAGTGGATAAAAGAGCACAATTGATTTGCATAAATATTGTTCCTTTAATCTCATTCCCTAAACTGTAAATGAGATGGTGGCTTAGATCCAGGATTGCTAAATGATAAAGGAGCCTCTGCCTCGTCTCCTTTTCTGAGTTTCATCTTTCACTTCCTCATGGGATATTACAGGTAGGCCTCACTTTTGTAGCTTACTGCCACCTGAGCAGGTTGATGTGTTGAAAGAAATCCTCACAATTAAACTCCTGACCCAAGAGAAGAGTAAGCCTTGTGCAACCCTAGATGATTTCTGTTTTAACTGAGCAACCATTCCATGCGGCTTGCCATTTTTTTTCCCCTAAGGTTTGCAAGAGTGAAGATAGGAAGTAGTTATGGACTTTTTTCGTCTTTTAAAGCAGTCTCTAAGGTAATGCGTGATGAGGTTATCTGCCTACCCTTGTAACCATCATTGTAGTAGCTACAACATTAACATGCTCTTAAGAGCTAGACTTGTCTTGACGGTGACTAGTGAAACAGGTATAGCTCTCTGATTTTAACCAGACCCATTGAGACCCCTCAGCAGTTATAAGCAAACTTCCGTGCTGGAGTGCCCTCAAAAAATGTGTTCCTCATATGGAAAGCTAGAGAAGAAAATGCAATGAGGTCAAGACCCTCCTTTTTCTGTTGGGTTAAAAATATATTCCCTGAAAAGAGCGGCCTATAGCTGGCCAATTGGCAACTTGATGTGTCTATCAAATGACCAGACTGCTGTACTGAGGTCCCACTGGCTCACACTCATCAATCAGAAAAAAAGCAATTTATTTATTGTTTTTCATGCTTTTGCATGCAGACCCGCAAGGGTTAAGCCAGAATGACCCTTACAGATTCTCTGTGATAGCTCATCTCAGCTTTCTCTTTCCATCTGTAGATGAAGGTGCTTCAATTCACCCATGCGATGACACCTACTGTGGTCCCTTTCCTGAGTCTGAACCTGAAGTAAAGGCCGTTGCTCATTTTCTTCGCAAACATCGCAAACAAATAAAAGCCTATTTGTCCTTCCATGCCTATGCACAGATGCTGCTGTACCCCTACTCTTACAAGTATGCAACTATTCCAAACTTCAGCTGTGTGGTAAGTATATTAGCGCTTGGGAGAAAATACATCCCTATTTTTTATTTTTGATACACTTTGTTTTGAGAGGAGACTTGTTTCTCTGATGGTTTGCATATATTTAATACAGAGCAGTATTTATTCTGGATCCACTGACAATTTTATTTCTGGTTATGTAACTGTCACTCCAAGTGCATCAGCAGTAATTTGATTAAATCAGCTTCCATCCATCCATCCCTGTAAATTATTTCGTAGGATAAATCCCTGGGTTTTAATTATAGTACTTTATGTAATTAACAGTAATGGGAATTATGTAGTTAAGTCCTTGGGCATCTAGTTGAAATTCTGTCCCTTCGGGCTCAGAACTTCAGCCTAAATACTAGAAGCTCGAAGATCTTCTTCAATTTTATGAACAAAACAAGTGACATGGTTTATTTATCAATTAGAAGAGAAATCTAGTAGATGTCTCCAAAAGTAAAGTTTCTATTGCTTTATGTGTCATCCTGCTCAGACATAGGTTTTTTACCCTTTTGAGCCAAGCAACTCATATCAGATGTTTTGAAGATTTTGTCTGTTAGAATAAATTGGTAATAGTCTGGTTTTTGATGTAAGCCTATCTGTTTACAAAGAATAGACACATTTCATATAGTCTATGCTCATCCAAAAGCATGAGAGTTATTTCCTCTGCTCACAATTTGAGGACTTTTTTCTGTCAGCATCATAAAACCCTCCCTTTAGCCTGTTGTTTTAGGGAAATGTTTCGCAAGCTTTGCTTTCTCTCTGCTCCGGCTCACAAACACGCATTGCGTCAGGCAGTAGCAAGCCACTTTCTTAGGCCTTCAGTCCCTGTCCAAAATTTCTGTGTCTCATTTTGGCCTTGAATATTGCAGTGATTCTTAACTTTCTAGCTTCAGCTAGTTTTCTCCACAAGGAACTTAACTGCCTCTTAAGTTTATCCTGTGCAAAATAAATGATGTTGTTAGTCCATGGAGCTTCACTGCAGTTTCACTCAGCTGTCATCTCAGGAGACCAAACAACCAACACTGCACAAACTGAGCTCTCTTTGTTGGTTTATTTCTGTTAAGACACTTAATTCCACCGGCTACTAAAAATGTCCTGCCTGATGTCATTCCTAGGAAATAGAGTAAATCAGAAGTCAACAAAGCGACCAGAGCAGCTAAAAATGTGAGACTTGTGGAGGCTGGCAGCTCAGTCCTGCATTGTACTTAACATGTGCCATTCAGCGCATCCTGACAGCGAATGAAGTCATGAATCCACTATTTATTCTCCCTTGTCCACCCTCTTTTGAAGAGGTGGCAAAGGGATAAAAGAGTTCCCCAAGTGAACTACTGACTACTGCTCACAAAAAAAAAAAAAAAAAAAAAGGTAGATTGGGAGTTTGAAATCACAGGATCTCACTTCTTTGAAGACCGCAGGTGCAGGCATATTTTCTAAGAACTGGCAAGACACCAAAAGAAAAGGTAGCGATGTGAGGAAGAATCAGCATCTCCTCTGCAGGAAGATGATTGTTGAATGTCTCTATGAAAATACCCAGCGTAATGTAAGACAACACCATGTCAGGAAATTCATTCTAAGGAAAAAGAATCTCAAACTGAGGGTTTTCACACATACCAGTAAATTTTTAATGCACGTTGTTCTTGTAGCTCGAGAGTTATTTCCATTCAGAGATGCGGGGTAACTGCCCCTCAGCACACACACACTACCTTTCCCTCTACAGCTTTTACACAAAAGGAACTTGGTTTTTGCTGAGTGGTAGGTGTTCCTTGAGTTTGTAAGACCTCAGATTTTGCAGTCAGTGTCAGAAGGAGTGAAGCAGAGACCTAAGTGACAAAGAAAGACAACAGCCCTGTATAAATGAAAGTCAAATCCCAATTCTAAGTATTCTGGTGATATTTTGGAGTCTGTACTTCTTTTTATTGCAGTGGGGCAGAAAGAGCAAGGAGGCTGGAATAAGAAACTGGAGTAATTTCCTGTTGTTGGGAAAGTTCAGTTTGGGGGTTAGAATGAAAACGAATGGAATACTGTTGCTTATTTATTTGTGTGTTTTAATATTTGCCTACAGCCAAAGGCTCTATCACCTAATGATTCCTAAATGCGTAATCTTCATTATTTGAAGTGTCTATCATGGTCACTTGAACTGAGGTTCCAGATTCTTCAGTTCTCGTGGAGAATTATATGAGTTGAAAAGCAACAGTCTCTGTTTCCTGCTGCTGATGGAACAAGCTTCGCTGGACCACATGTGCTGGGTGGACAACTGTAGGACTCCACATGCACAGCAGATGATTAACGTTTACTGTTAACAAGGGGTCGCAATTAATCCAAAGCAAAAGGAAAGATGCTTCTGTCCGGGTCACAACATACTAGTGAGCTGTCAGCTACCATTTCAGTTAAAGCGTTCAATTATTCAGAGTTGCTTCGAAACTGGAGGGCTGTGTACTGATCACAACATGAATATTCTGTTCTAACTTAGGCACAGGTCTCTTCCTAGCACTCTCCATAAATCTGTTCTTTTAAGAGACTTAAATGAAATTGTACTTTTAGATTGAAATAAACGGCAGAAACATTCACCCACCCAGAGGGTTTTAGATTTCACTTACTGTTTATTCCTTTTCTTCCTCTACAGGCGTTTGCCTGAGTGGTTACAGTGACCTCATATGGCATGACCAATTTTGTATATCTCTTTGTAAAAATCTGATAATGTTATGTCAAGCTTTCTCCTTGAGGGTTTTCAAAGACTGCTTCCATGGCTTTATTTAGATCAGATCTGCTTTGTATATGATGCAGGTCAGAATTGTCCCCCTTTTGGGGTACATAACTCCAACAGTTGAAGCAAGCAGCATCCCTCAAGGCTAAGACCAGCATGTTCACAATGCCTGGGGATGTCTTTCTGTCTGCCAGTCACATACTTCGGTCACTCCCCAGCTAACCTTTGCATAGTTGCTGCCTTTGCGCAGAGCTCAGTACTGTTGTGCTGTATTCAAACAGGCATTGCCAAAATATTTTTTCAAAATGTTTTCATCAGGGTTTGTTTTTTTGTCTCATGGCTGTATGATGTGTAACTCGTATACGTGGAATCTTTTCCTTCCTCATTAGGTTCTCCTTTCTATGACATATCTCCTGGGACATTGCTGTCCAGTCGCTCTCAGCCCCCTCAGCTGAGCCCTGCTTGCACTCAGTGCGCTACGCTCCGTGCCCTGTCTGTGGTCAGATCTTCCCAACTCCACACCGTGGCTCCAGGATCCTAAATGCCAGGCACAGCTGCTTGCCAAACTTCTGTTGACCAAACCTAATCCTCAGGGCTTCAGTGCCAGCGATGGACAACAGCCCTGGACCACGGCTGGAGCTCCTCATGCCCCATGGCCCTGAGAGGCAGCTTTCCCACTGCTGCAGCTCACATTGGCACTCCTCCGCTCTCATGTGGTCTGACACATCTCACTGCATCATGGGTCCTGTGTGTCATGACTTGCACAAGCTGAGACAACTGCATGCATAATAGGAGGAATAGACCCAAGTGACAGCATTTCCCCCTTCCTTAGACCTCCCCCCGCTCCTCATAGTTGGTGAGACGTTACCTTTCTGGGTCAACTTACTCCCACATCCAAACCCTGCAGAAGTTCCCAACAGCATTAATTGTTCCTACCAGTTTCTGTCGTCATGCAGTTTCTCATGGAGATGATAAGAGGAGAAGAGACAAGCTGAAAATGTCAGGCTGAGTTTCTGGCAATATCATCCCTGTGCTGAGAAACAACAAGGGCCAAGGAAACACACGAAGAAATCTAATGGTGTCTAATGAATTCTTATAATAGGGAAAAAAATCACTCTTCCATTGGGAAGTGATTTCTCAGTGTAAAGAAAACTGCCCAAAGCCATACTGTATGGCCAATAAATGGAAAAGATTTTTTTTCCCCCCCTGGAATGACATTTTAAAGCAATTTCCTCTAGCATCTTTACTAGAACTGAAACAGATTCCCAATGGGAACACCCGTACCGGTCAAGCCAAAGATTAGCCAGAATCCTCATTCTTGACAATTGCAAATGAGTGGAAACTTAGTGAAAAAGTGTAAATGGAAAGGCAAGCATAGTGTAATCTTACCCAGTGCACTCAGCTAGTGTCTGCTGAACAGCAGTGTAAGGACCAAGTTCACAAAAACTTGCATGAACTGAATCCTACAGCTCTTCAGGTGACAAAAATAATATAAACATTACAGATTCAAAAGAAAGCTCAAAGTCCAGCACTTTCAATTTCTGATGGTGTTCATGTACTGTCTCTCTGTAGGGAGATCTTTCTGCATTATTCTAGATATTCTCTGCTTTCACTGTATGCTCTCCAGGAATCTTTCCTTTGGGATCATAACCTTCCTTTTTCTTCTGACTACGTGCGTCTTTTCTCTTTATCTGCCAGAGGTATCCGTGGGTGACTCTCCAAATTTGTGAGATGCCCAGCTTTCTGCACCTAGTTTCATAGACTGTCACAAACTTCCTAAACGGACTGCATCACTATGGATCTTGATGTACTGTATGCCATACCAAAGCTGCAGTTCTGCAGCAGAGGAAAGTGTTCTCCAAGTCTGCATCGGCCGGTCCCAGGGAAAGTTAGAACAGCACTGACCAACCCGTCAGAGATTCAGGAGTGGAGTTAGCTCCTTCCTTCTTCCCGCTGTGCTCACTGACCACTGTGGGATGTCCCCAGTAGATAATTTCACCTTCACTACAAGCCCAGCAGAGATGAGGGTTAGTGGACTGGGACATACATCCACTGGTATTAAAGGAAAACACTTGCATGGCTTTTAAACTGCACAGAAGGGTAGTTCGGTCTCATTGTGACCTATATTTGGTGTTGCAATAGATGCAATAGCTACCAATAATTCCATCTACTTCATGGATGATCATTCATAGTGCAGTGAGCTTCTTTACGCCATGAAAATACTGAGTCAAATTTTTAGTACTAGGGAATTGCTGTCAGTAAAAACAAATAAAGTATTTATTCCTTAAAATCTTTTTAAATTAGCTTCCACAGAACTTGGGGAATACAGCATTGCATTAGAAGTAAATGATCTGTAGCTCAGGTTCCAATTCTGTTGCAGTATTTAATGCAAAATCTAATTTATGGATTTGTTTTTCTCCCACACACAGGAGTCTGCAGCCTATAATGCTGTTAACGCTCTTCAGTCAGCTTATGGGATAAGATACAGATACGGTCCTGCATCTAGCACTTTGTGTGAGTTTCCCTCTGACTCAAACGTGTGACTTTGACCTATCTGCTGTTCAGAAGGGGATTGCCTTTATTATGACAAAGGAAGCAAATACTGGGTAAAGTGAACTTTGTTCTAGCTGTGGATGGTGAGGAAGGCAAAAGAGGAAGTTTTGTAACTGATTCAGTCAGTTGATTGCAATAAGATTCAGTCAACTGATGCGGTAAGAGAGATTAAAATGCAATGCATTTGAAAGAGGAAATCTAGCAAATAACATGTCCAGAACATACAAAAACAGATAAAACAGAAGACCTTGAAAAGCATATCTTTACCAGATGCTGTAAATGCATCACTACGTTAAGGAGTATATAGGAGAAAACAGTTTAAAGAAGGTTTCGCTACTTTGCCTCTTCTTTGCCTTTGCGATAGATACAGCTATTCACAGAGCTCATTCTAAACTTTAAAAGGATCACTTTAAAACCTAGTTTTCAAATGTCTCAGTGTCTAGATGATGATAAAGGACAGCAACAGTGTCTTTATTCAGACGTCTTCCATTTCTTGAAGGTGGATTTCAAATGCATGTTCCCCTATAGCAAAATATCTTTAAAATATGACTTTTAAATATTTAACAGCATTTGTCAGCTGAGCTTTCCATGTAGACGGGTAAGAGACAAAGAAGTTCAATAGGTTTCAACAAGATACAGTTTTTTACTGAGGCTATTTGGGTGGATGTGAGCCTATATGAGGCCTAAATTCTCTCGGTAAGGATAAGGGAAATTGAAAAAGTGAGAGGCTTAAGTAAATCGCAAGATTTTTCACAAGTAATCTCCTGCTTCTCTTTTGCTGTTGGTGAAGAGAGCTGTGTTTCAGTTAAAGAGCACTACATGCCACACTTTGTTGTGGGCCTCCATCTCACAGTCATCACCTTGTGCTTATTACAGCACGGTTAGCCTCTATTTCAAAAGAACAGCAGTGTGAATTAATGTTAGACTTGTACAGAAGCAAACAGGCCACATGAGAGATGGATCTTTATCTAAATATAAGTTTCCTGGATAACCAACATATGGGGATAAGGAAAAGCATAAGAAACACACTTCTTCTGGAAGCTTTGTTAATAATAGACACCACCTATGCAAAAGCTAGCATGCTGTAAGGATATCAGGAACAAATGAGGGAGAAATGAAGAGAAAACAATTTTAAAAGCTCTTTGAAAGGTAAATGTAGTTTACTTTATCATCTTTCACCTTCTCCCTGCAAAGGAATTGTCTATGAAGAGCTCTGCTCAGCACAAGTTCATGTGAATCTGTGACCGTGCGGAGCCCAGGTCCAGCTCAGAGACCTTGCCGGAAGTAAAACTTCAGTCTAAACTCACGAGGAGAACAAGGAGATCTGAGGGCTTTGTCCTCAATGTTCTTCTTTAATAAAGTTTCTCTTAAACAAAAAAGTCAGGTGTTATTTTCTTTCTACAAACATCGAGTCTAATCTCATATTATGCTGAGCACCTTGTGCAATGTGCTGAGGGCCTGGGCCCTTCCCTGCAGGGCATTCAGGATCAGAGAGAGCCACAGCTTAGTCCCAAGTGTTCACTGAGTGCTGTAGATAAAATGCCAAAATAACTGGTGCTTTCAGTAGGATAAGCATTTAACATTTGTTTTACTGTTCTCTGAATTCCTTCCCTCAGATGTGAGTTCTGGCAGCTCTATGGACTGGGCCTACAAAAATGGCATTCCCTATGCATTTGCCTTTGAGCTGCGCGATACTGGCCACTTTGGATTTTTACTTCCCGAGACGCTGATCAAACCAACATGCACAGAAACCATGCTCGCAGTTAAAAATATAACTCTACATCTGCTGAAGAAATGCCATTGAAGCTGCGTCCGGGATCTGGAATTCAATGTTTTACGTCCAGTGTTAATGCCGTACAGCATGTTTAATTGTCATTCTAAGTCAAAACTATAGAGCATAATTGGAAATATGGTGTTGATCCTACCTGATTTATCTGGTGGAAAAAGGAAAATCCTTCAATTTTTGCTCTACAAAAGTTCATGAAGTTGACATACCAACTTAGTTTTCAGTTCAGTAAAATACTCTGTTAAGCTTTGAGTTTGTGCCAGTGACTTCAGTGGGGTAGATCCATGTCTACATACAGATGCCTGAAAGAAAACCCAGGTTCCAGATTGTGCCTGTTCCTACTCCTTTGCCAAGTAGGAAGACTTCCCATCGCAGAGCCTGTGGAATATAGTTTACATTCCTGTATGTATACCCTGCGAGCCAACACAGAGCTATGTCTATAGCAATAAATGGCAGCGTGGCATATAGCTGCGGCTAGCCACATTGCCAGTAGCAATGTGGCTTCAACACACACAAACATACACACACACACACACACACACACTCATATATATGTATACGTGTGTGTATATATATACATACACATCTGTGTGCACTTTCATGATTTTTTTTCCTGTAATGCAAGAATTTGACCCAAAGTTTCCTTCAAGTATTCAGAGATATGTATTTTCAAATGTATATAGTCGGGTGGACTAAAAATCAAGATATGACCTTTGCAAATGTAACTGTCTTAAAGATTTAGACAAATTATAATGAAATATTACTGAGATGTAGGAAACTCCGCTGTATGGAGATACCATATCTGACAAAGCAACTTGCCATGACTTGGAACTTGAAATCAGGAGCTGGCTGATGCATCTGGGGTTTGCTAGGGTCAGCATAAGCCCACTTCCACCAGCTGAGGATCAGCCTTGAGCTGTAACTAAGATGCTAACTGAAGTTTTATTTATTGATATTCTTACAGTGAGTTCTATAGGTCTATGGCTATGTGGCTGTTTTTGAAAGTCAAATATTTTGCATGCTTTAAAGGACTTAATAATAGCTTCTTAACTGAGATGGAGGTGAAATCAAGAGCTTTACAGCTGAAAGGCAGTGAGTAAACACCGTGTTTTAAAGAACAATAGTGAAAGCACACAGAATGTAATAACTTGCTGAGGTTTTTAGTACTTTTAAAATAATATTTTTGACGTTATTATATCTGGAAAAGCATATATATCACTTTATTAATGTTGAGTTTAATCTTATGCCATAACATGCTAAATAAAACGTATTTGTTAATAAAATCTTCAAAGGCTTCTGAAGTATCTTTCATATTTCATTTCATTGTTAAAAGCCTTAGTTCAGGGATTTGTCAATTTTACTTACCTGTAAAATATTATTGGCACCAGGATGTAATATTAAAAAAAATCAATATCCTTGCAAAATAAGTACTAGAATTTAGCAGCAGAGAAATCTTTATGAGACACGGGAGCACTACATTTAATTAAGAATGCCACTTTTTTCACAGATGCAAAAGGTTATCAGTGAGCAAAGAGGACAACCTCATTCTACATAGGCTTAATGATTTGCTAATAAAAATGTTTTTATTTTAAACAGCTTTCTGAAAGTTTATGGATTATGTCATACTTGTTCGAATCATGCAAGTTTCTGTGCTGATTTAATTAACATCTAGAGGACAGAAGCTCTCAAAATATCTGTCCACTGCTCATCTCTATTTGTTCCTGACCGTAATTATTAAATATTTTGAAGACAGCAGTAACAATCTCTTGCCATGCATGGATTCTTGACAGCTGGCCTTGATCGTGGTGTAAATTAAATCTTAGCAGCAATTGCCAAGAGCTATTCTGGATTTAGGTGACAAGATTGAACTATCATAAGGACATATCAGAGTGAAATAAGGGACAGGAGTGAAAGATGCCTAATCAGCATGAGACAAATATAGCACTGGCTTGCTACAGTACAAACCATTCCAAGTGTGGGCCAGGAAAAAAACAGATTCAGGCTATTGTCTGATTCCTGCTTATAGACGTGCAGCCGGTCAGCTGAAACACTCCAGTTTTATCTTCACACCATCACATCTGCCCTGGTACAGAGAAGTGACTGAACTCTTGGAGGAAAGAGAAAAAAAGACCCTTTTATTTAAGGTCTTAACATCGTAGATCCAGTTGACCTGTTTGGACAGTAATAATTGCAAGTATTTTAACATGTATTTAAGAAGCTTTGACATTTTAGAAGTATTTGATATGAAGAACAGCCAATGAATAAAGCTCCATCCTGGGCTGTGGATGGTCACAGGCTGAATCCTACATAGGGGAGAATTCCCAAGGGCAGCTGAAGACTCTGAGCTGAGTTTTGAAGGCCTGTGCAGGTAGCTTAGCGTCCCCACAGCTGAATATATAGTGTAACCAGTCTCCAGGTCCTTTAATTTCAGGATCACTAAAGCTGACCAGTAAGAAAGTCACTGGAAAAGAACAAATCCTATTTCCTGAATTAAGAATCTGTAAGATAATACTTCAGGATTGATCAGCAAGACCGATTCTAAATAGCTTTTACCCTCAAGGATGAACTCAGCCACTTGGATAGAAACTGATAGCCTTTTTGACTTACAAATGTTAGTTCTCTGACCAGGTCTTTTTCCTCCTTAATTACCTGCATCTCTTCCATTTGTACTTCTCTTCAGCAGTCTTTATTGCCTGCAAGACAACATGGTTGATTGATAACCAGCTTTGGGCAAATTGATTTTATTTTACAATGCTAGGAATAGGTTATCACTCAACACAGTAACAAATATATGAACAGCAAAACGCTATGATTATTAATCTAGCAGTCAAAACTGCATTTATAACGATTATGTGAAATCCAGGAGTGACGTTTCCGTTGATTATTGCTAGATTAATGATAACTGCTTCTGTAACTTGAAAAGAGGCCTCTGACAAGGTTTTGTGAACATCTGTTCTCTTCTTTGATAGCTTTTATTATTTCTTCTCAAAAAACCAAAACCTTGAGACTAATTCACGTGAAGGGAACAGGCCTGTGCCTCCGCAAGTCGCCCATCCCAACAGCAAAAGGAATCGTCCCAAAATGAGAACTCTCAGATTCGGAATGGCCTTGAGCAGTCGGCCTGCCAACACGCGTCCCCTCAGAAACAGCCAGCACCGGGTAGTTGCTCTCTAAAGCAAACCGCAGCATGCAGCTTGCGCTAGCTACTTGAGACCTGCACAAAACTGTTTATTAAAGCCACTGCATCTAATTCTTAAGGTTGACGAGAATGTAATGGCACATGTCCCCTCCCAAAAAAGGTTTCTCTTTACCTATTCTGATTTATTCATGTTAAGCAATACCTTCGTTTCCTGTGTTCATATTGAATTTAATGGCACCACCCCAAAGTATTAAGGTATTCAGTAGCATGGGAAGAACAATAAATATTTTTGCAAGCCCTTCAACTTTTCACCTGGCTGTGTGAGACTGCTGTATCGTTTCCACAGTTCATTGTTAGGCAGCAATCAATCACTTTTATTATTAAAAAATGTTAACCTTGCACATAATGATTTAATACTTTTTACTTTTGTGACTAAAAGCCAGATGTTACCTTTTCCATTCAGCCCTTAAGTGGCAGTAAAGCATGAGAAAAATATCTCAGATGTGTAGAGATTCAACTATTGCTCTGCTGTAGAGTACAGAGTAAGGGAACAGAAATCCAAATACATTACACTGAGAGTTCTTAAATATGACAAATTAATTATATTTCTTAAAATATGTTTTTGAAACACAACTCAGAATGCCTGTTCTAAGCTGTAAAGTTTTCTCCCCCCTGAAAAAACAGACCATTTGGCATGCTTAGTGCACATCCCATTTTCATTCTCATTCAGGGTAAGGATTTAAGGTCCAAAGAAAGACAATTGTTTCCTCCTTCAGCTATGAGGGAGGAAATCTGTGTATGGACTAATTTGCTTTCTAGTTTATTGTAGAAGGGGGGCCTTCGAGCCATATCAGCACCGTACAGTCAGGAATACTGGCTCTATTGTCTGCTTTGCCTTGGATGAAGGTTCGCCACCCAAGAAGGTCTAGAAAAAACTCCAGGGTGGCTTTCACAATCCTTGGCCAAACGTGCCTGTTGCACTAAGCTTGGTGTACTGGTTGAGCAGCTTGCCAGAAACTCACAGCCTTAGGCTGCGTTTCCGCACATGATGTCAAAAGGGCCTTAATGACAAGGTGTTTTGTTATTATCTACAAATTTGGGATAAGCAGAGTCACTCCAGGGGCATGAGCTAGTACATAGTTCTCATTGCCTAAATGATGTCTGGGCAAGGACATTTGAAATAGGTGAATCTTTAACCCAGAAGCCCCTTAATGTGTGTCCTCACCTGCCAGGCAGGAGTGATCAAGGAGAAAGACTCAGCTCCTCCACTCGCAGATCCCTTTCAAACTTGCATTCTCCTCTTGTATTTAGGCACCAGGGAATGCATTCATAAATAATAGATTCAAATGTTAATTAAAAAATTCTGCCACTCCCCAACAATGCAGAAAGTACGGTGCCTCTGACAAAGAACACCTGTCCATTGCAACAAAAGACATTAGATATGTATTTCATCTGTCATGCCCACTCTAAGATTTGACCGCTTTAATATTGTTTGGTGCTGTTGAAAAAGACATGCTACAGAACGGCCAGAACCGTGAAATATTTTAATCTGTCCCAGGTCACTAGGAGCGTATATTTGATATCAGATAATAGATAACAAGTTCTGGAATAAATATTGTGGTACGGCTGTGAGCAGGTTAAATTATAGTCTTTTATGCTGAGTACTATGTGCCGGCCTAGTCCTCTGTATGCCAATACAAGCAGAGCTCAAAAGGTTGACTCAAAGGTGGGGAGAGTGTTTCTTTTTTTAATCAAATAATGAATTTGATAATTTTACCAATCCTGAACAGAATATCAAGTTAGGTCTGAAGACAGACATATGCAAAGGGAGAGAGTTTGAGAAAGTTTCATTTTCCAATAGAGTTTTCCATTCTGCTAGAATCACGACGAGTGTTTCTAGATGGCGCTTTGTTTTCTGCATGTCATAACTGAAAAAACAGCACAGCAGTCTGAGAAGCTCCATGATTTGCTCAGCTGAAATGACTGATCTACTTATTGTTTTGGGTTTCATTTCACTTTGTTTCTAGGTTGAGAAAAACCAGGCTGACTGGGCTGAATTAAAGGAGTTCACAGCCACAAAAAGCTGAGTGTAGAGTGCTCTTTTGTGCTTTACTAGCTAGAAATAGCTGAGTTTTAAAAAAATGCAACCTAGTGTATTTTAAGTTCTTTAGGCAGATTAATTGCTTTACTAAGTTTACTAATTTACTAAATTATTATATTCACAGAGCTAAATATGGTTTGGAAAGAGGCCTTGCTATTTGCCCGGCAGTCAGCCAGTTTCCTAAGGGTTAAATCAGCGGCATGCTTGCTATTGTAGCAGCAGAATTAGAGTTGCTGTTTGGCCTCCTTAGCGCAGAAGCTGTCAAAACGGCAAAATGTATTTGAACCTTATCTAACAGGAAAAATTTGCTATATCATGCTGTGTGCTTCTCCATTTCTTTCCTTGCATGTGAAGAAAGGGGTGCAGGCTGTCTGTCAGTGACAACTCGTGGCTAGAATAGATTCTAACTTTTGATGTTAAATTTAAATCATGAACCTGTTAAAATCTGTGAATTTCCCCACATACCTACGCAGCTCCATTCACACACAAACAAGATGTCTCTGTGCACAGCGTGTACCGGGTGCTGCTTTTACGTAATGGTGTTAACTGCGATACTTGGCAACCGCCCGGCTGCCGAGAGCAGGCAGCGCCTTCTGCGTCTCGCCGCTGCATGGGGTAAGCACACCAGTTCGGTAGGTTTGGGCTGCTCCCCAAAAGCCTCGGACGCTATTTCCTTAGTGCAAAACAGAGAGCCCTCCCTCTCGGAGGGCTGCAGCATATTTCAGTGCATTACTTGCAAAAAGAGCTACTTCTGCTACTAACATGTCACCCAACAGCGGACCAAGGCCTAAATATGTTGCGCGGATTTGTTCCTGTTGTGAGCAGCTGCTCTGCTTTGGGCAAATACTGTACAGTGGTGTTAAGCCCACAGCTCCCGATGCTGACTATGTCCCAGAAAACCACTGTTATCTCTTGGGTTTTGAAGAATGTCCTATACCATTGTGCCGAGTGACTGAAGGGGAATGAGGGGCATCTGAGACCGTTCCCGTAAAGTCTGGCAACGCTAAGGAGAGTGCTGGAGAGCCGACAGGTCTACCCCTGCCACAAGGGTTTTGGTAGTCGCTTGCAATACGTCTCCCTTTCCAGCCCATGAACAATTCTTCTATATATTAGCTATTGGCAGAGATACCTTTTTAAAACAATACGTTTTGAGCCACAAAAAGAAAGTTTAATTTAATTTTTAAAGATTTTCTATGAAGCTATTGTGATTATTTCAATGAAATAGAAATACTCAGCTGAGCAGCTGAGCTAGAAATAACCTGAAGCTGCTGTCATCCTGAAGGCTGCTTAGGGAGTCAGTGGATTCAGTGCTCTTCCTGCCAAACAGACACCTACCAACACTGGGGATAACCTTCAGGAGACAGCTCAGCAGACAGCCAGAAGTAACCGTGCCTGAAGAACGGGCTGCAGTTCGGAGCACAGTGTTGGTGCAGATGGGCTAATGAGTGTCGGGATGCGCATCTCCATATCTCTCTTTTTGAGAAGAGAGTAGGAACATCATGTTTCCACAGCTGTCGGGACCGCACTTTTGAAAAAAACATTAACATCTGTATGAAAATGTTAACAGAGAAAGGAAGGTCCCCATTCGTTTCACACTTTTCTGCATCTCACCAGAAAGGAAGGGCTCTTCAGCTGACTACAGTACCCCTGGCACCCAGTGCATCAGGAACAGTGTTATTTAAAATTACTGGAATCACCATCCTTGGGGGTTTTTTGCCTCTGTGGGAAGCTGAGGCATACCATTGGCCCTAAGGCCTGAATGTGCACAAAATTCTCTCTCTCCCCCCACCGAGGTGTCTGCTCAAGGACACGCAAATGTCCGACTTCATAAAAATTCCTTTGGGGGTTCAGTGAATTCCATTTTCATGAAAACTAGCAGTATATATGCACGAGGAAAAAGAAAACTTAGAAGAAGAATGATTTGTGAAGAGTTTTATCCAGAAACTCATGAAGTACAGTATATATCATCTTCATATTTTAATTCTGAACACAAACCAAAGCTAGCATGTTTGGAATATGTTTCCCATTTTCACAGTATCAGGTGGACCAAAAATAAAGACAAAGGACAAAAAGTCTGCTATGGAGTAGGGGAAAATATCCAAGTTAGTGAGATTCTAGGTCCCAAAAGCAACAGAGATTATTTGGACTATTATAAAAAGATATTTTCATTTTTAGTAAGGGATAAAAATAATGACATGCCAATACTTATGAAGAAAGATGAAAGGAAAACAGTAGTGTAGAATAATCAGAGGTCTGCAAGGTCAGATGGCTTCGTGGCAGAGCAAACAGCTATCTGTGACTAAAAGTCAGTGGAAAGAACAAAAGTTAGAAAATAGATTTTGGCAAACAAACAAAAACTGATCGTTTTAGACTGAAAAGCACTCTGTGAGAAGTATAAAAATATCTTTATCCTGAAGAAATGGCAGTAAATGGAAACTGCTGAGATTATTTCTAAAGGTATGAGCAGAGAAGCTTGAAAGAACACTAAAATCTGGGAAATCACGTCTCAGTTCATCTGATGGTGTCACAGCCCCCGATCGAGGTTCTCTTACCTTGCATTTGGAGTGCATATTGTCCGTGTGGACAATATGAATTCATCTTAGGAATCCTGTGATATAACTCATTTGTAATGTATGCGGATATTAGCAGAGAAGTTAAGGGATATAGTGCTAACTTTACCTCGTTCCCTGTCGATTACGATGCTTCTCACACTGCACAACTTGGCACTTCTATGGCACCTTGGCACCTCCAGCTGTACATGCAGATAAAGCTTAACACAGCAAAATTGGATGTATATCTGCTGTGTGAAAGAAACAGAGCAGAAGATACCACGTAGAAGTAACAGAAGTAATCTGCATTATAGCTGCAGCAAATTTCCGCAAGGGAACATGGGTAAGTGTAAAAAAGCACTGTATATCTGCTGCAAGATACTGGAGACCACAAAGTAAAGATAGCTGAATTTGGCTTCCTTTACTTCCCTCACTTATTAAATTCCCCCCAAAATTGACCCCACACCCCAATGCATTGCAGTGCATCTTCATGAATATACAGCTTTTCAAGAATAGGCTTATATTCTAGCTGACAAGGATGCAGTTGCAGCACTACCAACATTCACCAATAAAGTTTGGAACATGCAATAAATTCAAAGTGAAAACTATCACTGGATCCCTTGAGACGAGACTAATATGGAATATTTCCCAGGAAGGCTCTATTAGGCTTCACAAAGTCTTGACAATGTGTATCTATTTAAGCCATGCTTTATGCTCAAATTCACTACAGTGTAGAAGCTAAGGCTGGAATGAAAGGGAAAACTGTTGGATATGCGTCATCTTGCAATTCAGTGTGGGAAATTATTTTAACACAGGAAGAGTCAGTCCATTTCCCTAATATAAATCTTTTTAAAAGGGAACAATAAATAAATAATAATCTCAAAACTTTGAAAAATTCTTTGTCATACAAAGGAGAAATACTCTTCAGGCCTCACACACACAACTACAAATATCTCTGTGCTTTGCCATCGGTGTACGCTGACAATTCTTACACACGTTGCCATGAAAAAGATCAAAACCTCTGAGATCCCATTCACTATTCTTCAGCACATTCACAACAACCAAAAATAATCCTGCAGCCAAAAGTGTACTTGAGATTTCTGAGATACCCAACTCAAGCCTCCCATTCTTTTATGGCTTGGAAGAGAACAGCCCTTGTACCTTACCCTGGGGGACAGTAATGCAGGCTGCTAGGGAGCAATGTTTCAGGCTTATCAATGCCACTGTTCAGGTTCAGTTTTTTCTGAATATGTCACCTCAGGTGTCCTCAACTTTCACCTGCCTGGGAGTAGAATTTCACCATCCTTCAGCTCTGAAAGTGGGATGTAGCTCATCTAATTTTAACTATATGAAAGTTGCTCACCTGATCTAAATTGACTAGTTCCCTCTCGGCAAGTACAGAAAAATATACGACGTAGAGGATGACGAGTCGCATCTATCTTAGGCTTCGTATTCTTGGTACAGCATGAGTTACTTACTCATTAGATGCTTTTCTTTTTGTATAGCAAGAGCCCAGATGATAGGCTTAGACCAGACACCTTATTTTTATAACAGTTAAAATTAGGTGAGAAAATAGGAGGACTGGGATTTGGATGGGACTTGGCCCTTAATTTCCAGTACACCAACAATGCTTACCTTCTAGGTCTGACTAAATTCAGATGCCTGCATCTGGGTTTCAGGGTTGCCCATGGTATGTGTGATGTGCATGGAACTAACGGCCTTCTTAAAAATAAAGGTGTTACTTATTTCAGCTGTAAATAATTCTTGGAGAAAAAAAAAGAGCATATAATCAGGAAACTACACATATTTCTGCCATGTAACTTTGACAGTAATTCAAGCAGACCTAATTTCTTCAGCCACCACAAGTAGAATCCAGTGTCTTTCAGGTGCTGTGGACTATGATTGCTTCTCCCTTTCTCTCCTTCTCTCTCACGTTTCTTTTAATCCTGCTAGTTATTTTTGCTACTCTATATTCAGATTTTCTTGTCCTTGTAGTTTGTTGGAAAGAGAGCCAAAATCACAAGAGCTAATGGTTTCCGTACTCCCCATTAATAATCATTAACCATCTGCTAAGAGTTGGCTAGGTGATGCCTTTTCTTCCTTTTTCCTTAGACAGATTAAACAAATGCTACCATGTAACATACAGAAAATACCAAATACACAGAGCATACCAATACATGCATAATCAAACAACACAGAGTATTCAAAATTTATCCCAGGGCAGCTCTAAATCTCTCACCAAAAAGAGTAAATTCCAGGACTGGTTAGCCATGCACATTTTACCCCGACAGCTGACTGTCTGCCAGCTGCCTGCTGAATCCATGTAAGACTTCCCTTTAAGCACTCTTCCTTTTTAATTACCTCTTTTTCCTCCTTCTAGCAACCATCATAACATATCTAAAGGCTATGGAGTTTCAGGTGGACCCTAGATTTAAAGTGAAAAATGTTATCTCATTTTTATAAGAATGTGCAAGAACTTCATGCTTTATGCAGACGATCAAAAATTGAGACCAGTAACATATATTCAAAGTAAAGTGTAGTCTGTTCAGCCTGCCACTGTAGAATCCAGTCTTGTTCTTACAGAAGCCACCACCTTTGTTAGAAAGAAAACAAACTCTGAGTTTTTATGAAGAAGAAAAAATATAGTCACAGCTTCATGGTAAAGCTGCTATTTATTAGAATTGTATTAGTGAACTGAATGTTTTCTAGTAAATGACATAGCAGAAATAAATAATCTCAAAATTAGAGATTTATACATAGAAATAGTGAATACAGGTTTGTCCTCTGTGATTTTTTAAACAAATCAATGTTTGCGATATTATTGCAATAATATTTATGTTTGCACATAAAAGAAACACCAGAATGTTTTAAAATTATATTTCACACAGCAACCACATTTACTAAATGTGCACATATATGCGAAGCCTGGTTATAAGACACTGCAGTTAACTCTCTGATTTTTAAAAAAGAGCACAGTCAGCTTCAGAGAGGGCTCACATCTATTTCAAAGGACACAACCTCATCCTTATGCAGTGTACTGTGAATTTTAAGTCAATTTGAATTTTCATGTTCTATCTTTGATCCAGCACTAAGACAAAATGACATGAAATCATGAATTTAAACCTCCCTCAAATTACTCTTAATTCTTATTCTTAAGCCTCAAATCATTCTTCTAAAATGAGGCATAATTGTCTGGCCTGCTTAACAAGTTCCTCCATGGACACAACACAGCCTTAAGATTAAGGAAGCTATCTTGCAGGTTGCTTAGTGCTTCTCAAAAAAAGGCAAAAATCCAAGTTGCCTATGCTGAGTGTTCTGGTGTCTGAGCACAGTTAAATGTGCACATTTGGGTTAACCTCATCCATGCGAGAGAGCTTACTGCCAGCGCACTTATGTTCTGAAAAACCATACCATATTGTTTCCTTCTTGCATCTGTGTTCATGCCATTTGTCTGCGAGAATATCCCATCTATTTCTGTGCTTCAGATGTTCTGAGACTCTTTGCCTGTCAACTGTGTGAGTAGGTGACGATTCTTGAAAGGATGAATCACAAGAAAAACATTGGAGGATCGTTGTCATTCGAGTTATTTAGGCTGCATGCTCTTTGGAAGAATGAATTTCAGCCTATGTGAAAGTAGAGTCAGGGACCTGAATTGTATTTCCAAGTAGGTAGTCTAACCTACATATAAATTACCTCCAAGCCCACGTCAGTGGGTTTCACATATGGATACCAAGGTGCTTTAATTGAGGGAAAAATACTGCAAATAATATAAATGTGCCTTTAATATTTGCTTACCACATACACAAAAAGGTCTCTGCATAATGTGGAGGACAATGCAGAATGGCCTGCAACATCCAAGTATTTTTCTGTTAACTAAACTTCTGTTTCTAATTAAACAAGGTCTCAAGTGTACCATGAAGTTATTTGTCATTCCAAGCCCTTGCAGGGACATATTTTTGGCCTATCAACCCAGGAAAACAATGCTCTTCCAGCTGTAAACATTCATCACTCTTGCCAGGGGCTTCCAGTCCTGCTGTCAGTAGAGCATGGACCCAGTTTGAGAAGGTAACTTGGTGCCAGCTATTGGCACCCTGTTAATGCAATACATGCTTACTAAGCTGGAGGTGGATGGGGTCATAACCCAGCCTGGAGAAGCTGTTTGGCTTCTTTCCAGCACACCTCTTAGCCCAACAGCTGAAGGACTTTCAGGCTATCAAGCTGATAGGTACCACACAGGCAAGCGTGGGAGTCAGGTTGAGGCAGCCCACAGAAGAGGGGTTTGCTCTGGGATGCTCCCCAGGAGTTGAGGAACCCCGGGTGCACCATGGCCAGAGCCACCACACTGTGGGGTTGCCGTAGCCCTCCAGTGATCCCATGAGCGCAGAGCAAACCTAGACAGCAAAGGAAAAGTGACATCGCAGACCCACACTATAAGCATCTAGGTACCTTGGAATTTCGTACTGTTCAATGTGCGGACTGATAGCTGCTGAATGTGCGTACTGATATCTGTTATCTGTTGACCGTACTGCTGAGCGTTCTGTTGACCATCCTGTTGGTATCCATACTGTTATCGACTGAGACCATCTGTTCCATTGTCCAACTACGGTCTGGCACTGATTGACTGAATAATGAACTAAGCCCGGGAAGGATAAAAGAAAGTAAGCCACATACCTCTGGGTGGACTCGGACTCACCGTCAGCTGGCCTGCGGACCCGACAACCCACCCATCAGCGGGATGCCCCTGATGCCAACTGCCAGGGAGAACCTGAATCCTCTTGGTGTAGCTCGCGCGTGGTGAGAACAATCTGGGGAAAACTATACCGGAGGGGTGGCCCATAAGCACAAGGAAAGGGTGAGAGCGGTCATCACACCGTGCATCCGAGAGCAGTCATTGTACTGTGCTTCCGCGGCTTAACCATAGAGCTCTGACATGTGTAGTCTGTTTTTAGTTCTTTACTATACTTCTTAGCTTTGTTATACTTGTAGATTGTCTGCTATTAATCGTTTAGTGTTGTCCAGTGTCCGTCATATGTGTAGAACCACTTAGAGCTAATAAATTCTTGTATCTGACAAATGATGATCTCTTGAGTTCAGCGCAACTAACCCCAGAGTCCAAGAGAACCCCGGACGCCCCTCTAGTAGCACGTCACACAAGCACATTGGTTGCTCTTCGCACACAACCTGCTACAGCTTCATTTCAACACATGATCTGCTGCCACACGTTTCCACACCTCTGCCACTTGTGTGTCCTCAAATGCCATCCGTCCCTTTGGCTCAACTTCAAAAATAAGCATGTTTGGTCTCAAAAACCCACGGAACTCATGGAAATGCCAAACTCCCAGCATGGGAAAGGGCAGCAAGCTTTCAGATACATACTTTGCCTTTTTGTTACGCAGTTTTAGGGTTTTTATTGCCTGGTGAAAAGGCAGTGAGTGCGTGGTTGTCAAAACCTAAGTTTTATAGCCCAGGCCTCAAGCATTGTGGCAGGCAAAACAGTCTGAACTTGGGGAATTTCACTTCATTTAATTTATTACCAATTAACATAAACTTTTAATTACGTATTTGGGTATTGACAAACAAAGAGGACATGGACTATTACACAAACAGTGTATTCCCCAGACTCAGCTTCAGCCCAACACCTCTCCTCCCCACTTCCTAGTCTCCACTTCCCTTGCTGCTGCTGCACATGACACTCAGGCCCTCCTAATTCCTTTGGTGAGGTGATGGGCAACACAACAGGTTGGGGTCACTGTGAAACGGCTTCTCTCTTTCTCTCGCCTTACTTCTTTCTCTTTTCCTCCACTGCTCCTTGTCTCTTACTGCTCCTCTGCTCCGACATGGGCTGTGATGGGCTGCAGTCCCTCAGAGGTGTACCTCCTCCAACATGGAGCTCCTCCTTTCAAGAGCATGCCGCCAGCTGTGTCTCCAGCACGTCCCCTTCCACATGTCACATGCCTCTTCACATTTCTCCTCACCCATCTCCTTTTGTGTGTCTGCTGTGTCTCCTTTCACATCTCCATTTGTGCTGTGGGTCCTCATGTGTCTCTTTTTGTGTGTCCTCTCATATCGCCTCCACAACAAATGAGATTTTGACCAGCCCAACAATATTTGTTCTGTTCAGTCTTCTCAGCTATGAACTATTATAAATTGCACCTCAACAGTCCCACCAGTGGCACAGCAATGTTTTCTCACAGCCACCATCTCTACTCCTGTAGGAGGAGACTTAAAATCATAGTTTGCAGCAAGAAACAGCAGTTTAGTTTTGAGATATCAAAACTAAACATTCCAGGTCTGCCTGGATCTGAACCCAGACAGCAGCAGCTACGAATGTCGTGAGGAACTGTCCACCCTACACGGTGTGAGCCAGTCAGTCCAGTTTTTAATGATCTGGATTGCATGTCAGCTCTGACACTTGACTTGAAACCAGAAACATGTTGGAAATCTGGTCAAAACCGCCACAAGTATTTTTAAATGTCTTAGAAAAAAGAACTTGAGTGAATATATGCTCCGTAAATATTTATCCAGTTAATTAGGATAGTAGAATGAATCACTGCAGTGCTCCTTTAATATCTTTTTTCAAGGCAAGATTAACCATAACCCCCACTCATGTTTATCTTTCTGGTTATTCATATTCAGAATCTTTCATTCCTGCCATGAAACCCACAGCATAACGTATATGTTGAAACAGCAGTTACTGCAGTCCTGACAGGAAATAACCTGCTGCACTTGCTGGAGGAAACAATCAGGCAGATTCAAAGATCACTTCATGGCAGTTAAAAGTGGTTATTCCTCTAGTCTCATTGCTTCACACCTTAATTCATGTGACTTTTATGACCTCTCTGTCTAAGCCTTTCAACACAGATACTAAAATGCTGGGAAACCATCCTTGTCATTCCTTTGACTTAGCATACCCACAGATTACAGATTTTTCTCCTGTAGAATTCCATTTAACTTTTCTCAATTCTTTTATATTCTATATTTTCAACCCTCCTTTTGTTATTATCAGCTTATTAAAAGAGATCTGCATAATCTTTTGAAAATATACAAGCTTTAAAGTGATGTGCTGAGTTCACCTCAGATCAAGGGGAAGAAAGTCATTCAGCACGTCAAAATTAGGTTAAGACTAATGCTTCGTGTTCACAATGTCTAGGCTATTTAGTGCCTAACCTGTAAGACAACTCAGCATGCACTAAGCTGGTCATATCGCATCAATTACAAAGACCTGCAGGAGTCTGAAGCTAGCATTTAAAGGTAGGAAAGTCCTTTTCAGTAAATTTGGAACTGTTCTAGTTTGTTACAAATCAGAATGTTCCCAGTCTCTAACTGGAAATTAGAGATTAAAAAATTGGCATAACCATGCACTATCACAGTCCTTCCTCTTACACGTGTTTTGGGAATTAACTAAATTAACAGATTCACACCTGCAGAGTAATCTAGGGTCTCCCTCCTCTGTCTGTCAAGAAAGAGGGCAATCACATTGTGACTCCTCTTCAACAGCTTCTGCTTAAAATCCAGTCCTACTTCTGTAGCAATTTTATCAGTTGGAGTTGTTCAGGAGTGGATCTTACTGCTACCCTTGCTGTACATCCTCTGTATGTATTCTTTTGCAGTGCGAGGCTCTCACGAAATCGCCAGAGCTTTGTATTCCTGGTATGCATGTATACAGAAATATTTGCCATTACCAAGGGGTCACAACACTAGCTTGAATTCAGCCTTCATTTGCCCAGCTTTACATACCACAATATGCTATATACTCTACCCACAGAAGAAGATTCCTGGTTCATGATGAAGATTTGCCATTCCCTAAAAGAGACATTCCCTAAAAGAAACATTCTGTCCTAACTTTTCTCAAGCAGCGTATCTCAGAAAATCACTTCCTCAGACAGTTACATCCTCAGACTGATACATCCATAATCAGGTCCTTAAGTCTGAAAAACTAATACAGACACTTTAAAGAAAGAGTATATAGCCATTTCAAATCATTTTTAAAAATCACTTTATTTCTAACACGGCTAGTCCTATTCCCTCCTCAGTCACAATGAGGGAATGGTACGCTGAGGCTGGGAAGTGAGTTATTTGATGACTATCTCTGGTAGCAGGAGAAAAACACTGAAAAAAGAAAAAGTTAAAAACTCCTTTAAATAGGCCAGAGGAAAACGCGTTCCCACAAAATAAGTACTAGCAAAAAGGGATCACGTTGCAGCAAATGCAGCACAACAAGCTTCCCAGCACACAAATGCAAACTACAGTCTGGAATATGGTATTTTTCAGTTTCCAGCCACAACTGAAAGTTTTTTATTCCAGCCGGATAAGAGTGGGCTTTTTTCTGCTTCATTGCTATCTGCTATTTTCCTGCAGCTGTCACAAACTGATAAATATCATGCTTTACTAGGAGTACGTATCTTCACTAAATGGTAGTCCTGAGAATATATTTCAAGATAATAATAGCCTGAGCTAATAGCCTGAGCTTTAAGGAAAAAATCTGTCACCTTGCAAGAACCTCCTCAAAAGTGGTAGAGATTTATTTCATTACTGATATCGCTCCAGGATGCCGTACTCTTTTCTGAAATTGTTTGGAAGCAACCTAGGAATTACCTATTGATTAATATTCCTTGTTCTTGTAAACATTTACCATGTCCTTTCAGTGCTGCAGTGGATACACTAGTATCCACTGCAGCCTGCTTTAACCTCTCGAATATTCAGTCTAGAACTACGAACTGCTAACTCGAGCTCCTGGACTTATCTACAAAAAAACTCCTAGAACTATTAAAGTACATTCACAGTGCGTATACATCTCTTACAGTCTGGTGGACAGATTGGGATCTTTTGGATGATGAATACAGGCAATATTTTGATTCATGTTTCGCTTACTTCTAAAAGGGTGGCAGGCCTAGGACTCCACCAAGGGACAGAGGGAAATACTTTCTTCATATCTCGTTATTATGTGACCAAACACCATAGGCAGCTCTATTAAATCTTATGCATTCAGTAGGAGACTTGGAAATGTCTCCACCAAGGTGCGTGCGCTCGCAGTGCACAACCACAGCCTCTCCCCTGCTCCAGGTTCCCATGTGCCAGATCCTTCTGGTTCCTGATCCAGCATGCACTATCTGCATCTGGTGCATTAAAACCTGGAACGGGAGCAAAAACAAAGTCCAATGCTGCAGCTAAGGAAGGTGTCAACTGATAAGTCCCTATGCTTAAAGGAGGCATATACATTGGCACAAATATACCGGTCCCTTCTATCGCCCGCCCATCACATGACCCGATACATGGGGTCTCACACATGGAGATAGGGATAAGCTGAGTGGTCTGTTGCACAATGCAAACATTGAGGAAATATTATATAGAAAGCAGTAGTTTAAACACTTTAAATTGGCATAAGCTGGTACTATTGCCAGGAATGCAAGCCTGTTGTCTTTTCCATTTTCTCGTTCCTTGTCTTCGTCTTATCCCTTCTCTTGAGATAAGGTTGCCTGATGAAGTAGGATAGAAACACAGCTGGATCAAAAATATTTAGTTTCCTGTCAGGTTAGTTTCAACAAATGCTGAATCTGTTTCAGCGTGTGACAGTGCAAATGCTCATGCTGGCCAAAGAAACAAGTATATAGCCAGGAGCAGTAAGAATATCATTGCTTCTTTTGATGGCAGCTCTGTCTCATTCCAGCTTAAAACATTTGTAATATCACAGCCAGTAGCATGACATTTCACAGAACACAGAGTAAGCAGAAGTCCTGCCCTCCCCACCATCCCCGATCATGTTTCCCACTCCCTTTCTTATGTAAGAATCGGTGAATGCATAGGTAAGTCCGATCAATTCACTGATCCCACTGAAAATTAACTTCTTCTGTAAGGCTGATTTTCAGCTGGACCCTCGAGCTGAACTGACTCACTGCACAATTGCACAACTGCACCAACACAAGAAAGGGGATGACAACTCACGCGGGGAAATTTGGAGGCAGTACAATCACACAGCAGCTCGTCTCAAGCATGAAACCGCAGTTTTGCTGCCACCTTTTTTTCCTGCCTGTCTGAAGCGCAGGCTGAAGCCTGGCTTTTTAGACTTTTCAAACAAGTAGTACATACAATTATCTTCGGAGTTATTGTACATAGAACTATTAGAAGTAGGGGCTAATCGTTCACTGTCACATAAAAAGTTCTCTATGTTCTTTTACTAGACAAATATCTAATATTCTTTGAAAACATTTTAAATATATGAATTAATATAAATAGCATTTGGAATAGTCTGAGTAACTTGCAAATAAAAAAATAGTAGGCAGTAAATTTTCTGGTGTCCCTCAAACACATTTTCCCTTTGTTGCTGTTGTATGCGTTTAAAGATCAGATTCTAACAAAGCAGTGTTGCTTTTGTGCTTTAGCATATATCTACCAAGATGTTTCTTTCAGGTTCATCACAAAACGTTTCTCAGATTTGATAGGACAACTATAATATTTTGTATATGCTGCCTGGAGCCTTAGCAGTTTGAACAGAAAGAACATTATCAGTCCTTTACAAAACCTTCAGGAGCCCACCAGCAAACAAACAGGGTCTCCACAGCTACAGGGAGTCCAGTCCTCAGGTCAGCCATTGACTGCTACTCATAACTAGTAAAACATATTCTCTCCAAAGCCTCGGGACCCAGCATACAAGCTGACAACCGTTCATATCCTGGCCCTAAATGAGGACCCAGGACTGTCTTTTTATCTCCAGTGTTTATATTACAGTTCCCCTGTGATTTCCTTCCCAGATGTTAACCTGCTGGGTAGATGATCCCCAATAAGATCTTCCTGTACAATTTCAGCAGCAGCCATCAATAACATGCAGGCTTTACACTGTTGTGTGGTTTAGGCTGGGGTTGCTTTGTGACTAGCATGTCGATGTAGAGTAACTACCAGCTGTGTCAAGCTCTAAAATGAGTGAACTGAACAGCAGTTGTTCTAAACTGAGAATAGAAATTAAATATTCCAAAAAAAAAAAAAAAAAAAAGAAAGAAAACAAGAAGTTTAATCTATTCAGGTAAAAGCTAGAATGGAAAACATGGAATCGAGTGTACTTTCAATAGGTCTTTTTCTCCAGCAGTCCATTGTTTCAGCAACAATTCTATATGCCCAACTAAAATACTGACTCAAATTAAAATACTCATGTAAAATCATCTTGTGTATACTGTATGAAAATAGACATTAATACGAGCAAAGTGAGTAACTGCAGTCCTCAGTGCTCTTTACATACCCATACCCATTGTCTTCATGGTATTGTAATTGCAAGTCCGTTTCTGCCAAATGGACTGCAAAAATCAATAGCAAACTCCATTTGCTAAATACCACTTGCAAGCTCTGGCTTGGCGAAACAAACTTGGGACTCAGGTGAAAAACTACCAGCAAGATGTGTGAAGAACTACCAGCAAGACGTCTGTGAAAGTTCTTACTCTTTCATGCGGCGACTATCTGTTAGCTTTGAAAGACCAAAGATATTTTGACATTCGGAGTTCTGAACTTGCAGCTCTGTATACAAAAATATCAAGATTTGCTCAACCGGAAAAGGCTTTTCCCTAAATATATAGTTAGAAATAATTCAATTATGCTTAATAATTGTGCTTCTGAAGGTGCAGTCTTCTGAATAATATGTAAATCAACGGCTCTGACCTGAATATGGCCATTGAAGATCACTGGAATTTTTTTTTCAAGAATCAGTGTGTTCAGTGACATGACTTTTAACTCTCTGACAAAGCTGCTAATAAGGCTAAGATCAGATTTATCCTAGTACTATTTTTAGTGTTGCTTATCAGTCAGGATGAGATAGCCTGTGGTTTCTAACCGACAGTGGTACTAGGAAAAGCCCCTGGTGCAGACTGAGTCATTTCAACAAAAAACTGTTTTGCTTTGACAGTCACGCCTGGCACTCACCTACAGTTTTGCTGGAACTCCCCATGCAGGGACATTCCTTCAAAAGTCCAGAGACAGATTTGTTGCCTATATGGCAACAAATTTGGCACAATTTTGCCAAATTTTGGCACAAGTCATTTTTCACTTGGGAAACTGGTTAAAACAGTACTGGGTAACATTAGTTACACGTTCATTAGGGGAGCTGGGATCACGGTACCTTTACTAACACAGCCACAACTGCTCCATCGCAGACACAGAAACAGAGGTGCCAAAATAAACTACTGAGTCAAGAACGCACGGTTGTGTGCAAGACCTTAGTACGGTTCTGCGATCGCCTGGGCAGACCTTCTAAAATTCTCTACAAAAAAAAAAAATAATAATAAGGAAAGCCGCAGGATTAACTTCTTTAGGAGGCTGTTGTCCTGCCCAATGTGGGGGACCAGAGAAACAGGGAGCCGAAGGGCTGACAGCCCGCCAGTGTCCTGGGCCTCAGTTCTCGCAGGTCTGCGATGGCTCCTGGTTGCTCCCCCAGCTGTCTCGTGCTGCCTGCGCGTTGGCGCGCGCACCAAGCATGTCGGTGCCACGGCTGCATCCTGCTCGCCTAAAAGGCAGATCTAGAATGTCAGTCCTGTAGCTTCCTGGCTAATCTTTAATTAAGTCTATTTCTTCAAGGTAACAATTTTCTAAAATGGGCCTGGCTTTAGTTAGCGCCACATTCTACTTTTATGTACTTTTACACACCTGCCTTCCCCCCTCTGAGCGCACAGCTTGGCCTATCGTGTTTTTGCCGCTTACCAGCTGTTGAGAGTTGACCTTCCTTTTGGCCCTAAACAAACCATGAAGAAATTACCCTGCAGCACTCCCCGGCGGAGGGCAGGGAAGAGGAGGAGAACACCTACGAAGGCACAAAGGAAGAAATAAAAAGTTTCACACAAACGCCTGTCGCTTCAGTAAGACAAAGCTGCCGGCCGAGGGGGGGGCTGCGCTGAGGGCAGGCCGGCAAACGGCCTCCCCCCCCTCCAACTCCCCGGGGCCGCGCCGCCATCTCAGAGGCCCGGCGCCGGGGCCACCCCTCGGCTCGGCGGATCGCCCCCACGGGCGACCCCTGCCCGCCGTGGAGCTTCCCTGCCGCGGGCGGCCCGGAAGGGAAGCGCTGCCCCTCCTTTTCCTCCGCCGGCTCCCAGGTGGCAGCAGCCATCTCCCTCCGTCCGTCCGTCCGTCCGTCCGTCCCTTCCGTGTCCGCCGCCGCCCGCGGGGGCGCCGCCACCTGTAGCGCGCCGGCGGGGCGGGCAGAGGGCGAGCGGGTCCTGCCGCCGCCCCCCCGCCGCGCTGGGGCAGACGGCGCCGCTTCCTCCCCGCTCCGCCGCGGCCCCTGACGTCGTTTCCTTCCAACATGGCGAGGGCAGGTTGTTGCCGCAGCCGCTGCCACCGTCGCCGCTGCCGCCGCCGCGGCTGCTGCTGCTGATGGAGGCGGGTGCGGGCCGGGGGCGGCGCGGGGATTGAGCGCGTCGCGGGCGCCGGCCGACAGCCGCATCGCGCCGCGGAGCGCGGGGGAAGGAGGAGGAAAGAGAAGGCTTCGTCCTGCCTCAGCCGCGGCCGTTGGCCGCCGCCGCCCGGGTCCGGGTCCGGGTCCGCGTCCGCGTCCGCCTCAGCCTCCGCGCGGCCGCCGGGCCCTCCCGCCCAGGCGGCCTCCCCCTCGCAGCCCTCCGCCGGCGGCAGCGGCCGGGGGCCCGCTCTGCCTCCCTCCCCTCCCTTCCCCTCTTCCTCCTCCTCTCCCGGCTCGATCGCGCCCATGTATGAAGGGAAGAAGACGAAAAACATGTTCCTGACCCGGGCCCTGGAGAAGATCCTGGCCGACAAGGAAGTGAAGAAGGCGCATCACTCCCAGCTGCGCAAGGCCTGCGAGGTGGCCCTAGGTGAGGCGCTGCCCGGGGACGGGGCTGCGCGGGGGGCGGGCGATGAGGTGATTTCGGGCCTCCCTGGGGAAGCGACAGGGAGGCAGGGGAGGCCGGCTGGAGGAGAAAGGCTGGAGGTTGGGGAGCGTTGGGGGCAGGCTGAACCGTGACAGGGGTCTGGGGCTCAGGTGGCGGCTCTGGGTGGTTCTGCTGCGGCTGAGACTGGGGGAGGATGTGCCGGGCGGCGCCGAGGCCCGGCCCGGCCCGGCCCGGCCTGCGTGGCCGTCGAGGTGCGCCGAGGGACGGCCGCGCCGGGCCCCGCGGTGGCGAGGGAGGCGCCGCGGCCGCCGTTGGGCTCCGCTCCGCCCTGCCCTGCTCTGCTGGCAGCATGAATAGGCAGAGAGGGAGGCTCGGGGGCTGACCTGGAAGCAGACGGCCGGCGGGAGGGAGCAGGTGACGGGCAGCGGTAAGGGGAGTGGACAGCGAGAGACAGTGACCCGCGGGCCGTGGCCGTGGCCGGGCCCCGGGTGGGCAGCGGCGGGGAGGGGGGAACCTCAGCGGCGGCGCCGCGGGGGCAGAAAGAGCTGGTGGGGAAAGGGGGGTTTTCTGCCGTGTGCTGCAGAGTTGAGGCAGCGCCGGGAAGGGAGATACGTTGTGGGAATGTTTTTATGTTCTTCGAGCCCGGCGAGGGGATGAGGTTTGTAGTGCAGCGGTGTCAACACCGTCTCGTTGAAGGAGTGTGACAGAAACGCTGGATGGCACAAAGCGTGCGCGGTGCGCCTTCGAGCAGCGTGAGACGCGGAGGGGGAGATGGGGCTGCAAAACCCTGGCACGGGGAAGGCAGGCTGGGTTTATTGAACCCTGGTAGCGAAAATATAGTGCGTTTCGGGAGAAATGCCTGTTTTATTTCAGTAATACGTAAATGGATTACGCCTCTCCCATTCTTGTGTAATTGTGTCTGGCTTGGGGATAATTGTTTTACAAACTCTTATTTTTTTGTGCTGTAACGTCTGGTTAAATGCATTTATTTAAAGAGATAATGTTAAACTGGAATTTGCTTGTTTTAAAAATGAATTATAAGCAATTTCAAGCCCTCTGTTCTTTAGTCATTCAGTTCACTTCTGCTTTAAAGTATTTTTAATTGAAAAGCAAAAAACCCCTTTCTTTCCATCTTTGTCTGTGAAAGACCTTGACAAATGGAGGGGGAGAATGGCGGTAGCTCAACTATTTATCTCTTAATAATTCAGATAGATTGAATAGAGTTTTTCTTGCGCCTCTCATTTGTCACTAGAATTATTAGTAACAATAATAATCTTATGATTTAGACAAATGGGATTAAACTGCTACCCCTTTGGCTTTTCCACTGACTTTATACTGTGTATTTAAGTTAGAAATAAAATAGAAGCATATTTTCTTATTATTAAACTGAGTTTGTATCCAGCCTGTATGTCATCCATAGAATTAGACATGAGTGTTAATCTTGGGTTTCTACTGCACTTTATTTCAGTAGCTAAATCTGCCTCAAGTATCCTTCGCATCCTTCCAAGGATGGCCCCATTGTTACACACGTTTAAAGCATGCCATATAGACTGTGCAGCCCCCATCTTTTATCTTGTGAAAATTTCTGTGCTATAGCATTGAAACCTTCTTCTGTGGATCTGATGGCGAGATCGGGGCTTAGGTAGGAATATTATGTGGTATGTGGACGTGAAAGACAGCAAAATAGACACAATCTGGTATTTCTTTTTCATATTAGCTAATGTAGACAGATGAAGGGCTTCAGGAACTTGAAAAATGTCAGAAATGATGTTAATTACCGTAGAGTCCTACTGAAAATCAGTGTTTAGATTGTGGTGCAATGAAACATAGTTTGGTGACCATTTATGAACGTAGCATGGTTCATTGTCTGGTTTTGTGTGTTACACGCTCCTCATTCAAAAGTGGCAACGTTTAACTCCTTAATAGTAGTGCTCGTGTCTAACTATAAAAAGCTTTTCGGAGGAAAGTAAATGTTATCTCTGTTTCCGAGGTGGGGCAACTGGGGGTTAAGGCTGCGCTCTGTTTTTTCTAATAACAAAATCAGAAAAGGAGTGCACATGTTCTGCTCCCTCCATCTGGATCTTCGTCTGTCAGATAAGGTTATTTCCATATTGAAGAATACTCTTCAACTGAACTCTTTGCCATCTGAAGCAAGGAGTAAATACTTCTTTTGCATGAGGTCGATACTTTAGATAGCAATGAGATTAATGATAAAACTTAGTGAAGTAGTAGTTTAGAGTTAATATGAATTTAGAGTTAACTTAACTCTGCCAAAGTCTAACATTGAAGGTTCTTTTGACTTTTTAAAAAATTTTGTTAAACAAAACTTAACATTTAAAAATCATGGCAGTAATTATACATCCTCATATCAACATCATGTTTTTTTTAGGCTGAATATTTAATCCATTAGTCTTCACTGCAATTATCTGATGCAATACAAAACCCTGCCATTATTATTTTAAGATTTTTGTTTTCCAATTGCTTACTGTGAGCAGATCAGATATTCTGATCAGTAACAGCTGAGTCTTTTATCCAGACTCTTATATGGCCTAGTCCTTGTTTTGCAGGCTCTTTTGACATACTGATTTGTCTATGAAGCAAACGTTGTTGGAGAGTTGGTCAGCGTTTCAGAGATTTTTTCAGGTGAGAAGTTGCCTAAGTAAAATAGCCGTCATAGTGGTGAGAGAGGGGATATTCTTTTTGGTCTTTTAGCAGTGACCTGTTAAGCCACCTATAGAATCTAATATACTCAAAAAACATAGGAATATTTAAGACTTAAAATATATATAGACTCTAAAGGTCTCTGTTAATTTTGCTTCACATAGAATGGGCACCCAAAGCATTAGATCTTAAATTCTCTTAGAATCACTTTAAAAGAGGTTGAAATGCAAAAACATTTGGCTATACTTTTCTTCATATTATTACTGCTATTTTCAATAGTAGTTTTATTCAAACTGTCAGGTTAGTGAGAATTATGTAGTTTAGCTATAGTTCCCCTTTTTTAATATCTTTTTTTTTCCTAAATGCAGTATTTATGTTGTTTTACAGGTTATTTATATAGGATTAGCTGCTATTATTGAAATACTTCAAAAACAGACAAGCAGTGACCAGAAATAAGGCATTACTGTACAATGGGCAAAAAAATTAAAAATCTACTTTTTAGATTGACAAGCAGTATTAAGAATGTTTAAGAGTAACCCCTTGTCATTTTTAATTCCTGTGCATTTCCTTATAAATCTATAGTATTGCCTTTCCATTAAAATTATATTTCATGTGTTTTTGATTTGTGCATTCTGAAAAAAAATTCCCAGTGCACATTGCTGTGGCCTTCTGTCATCTGAGCAAGCATTAAGGTGAGGTGCTTCTAATATGACCATTGTTTTTCTTGTCTATTAGAAGGTAAGAAAGCAAAATATGAATTAAACATTGCAAGAGTGGTTTGAATTAGAAACGTTCTTTGGGTTTTAATAGGGAAGTAATTACGCCTGATATTTGCATCCTATATCTAATGATTTGGCAGATCATATTTAGATTAAGACAGAATAGTCAACTCCAAGTTTAACTTTTCTTAGTTAACTAGTCTAACTCTTGTCTTTTCTAAAAACATTTCTCTGTATTAAAAAAAAAAAGTCTTCCTGTAGTCACCTGGTGAAGTACAGGTAGTTAAGAACATCATGTTGTTTACTTGCATAGCAGCTGCTTTTAAGCTATGTAAGGAATAAGTTCATCTTTAAAATTGTCCACTTGCACTGCATGAGACAGCAAGCTGACAGCAGGATTAGACTTAGACTTCCCTTCATGGTCAGGTCTCTGTGCTACTATTTCTGTATTGTTTTTGAGCCTTATTTCAATCTGAGAAACTTTATAGTAAACATATTGCATTATGTCTCGGGTGAGGAAGATAAAATAAAATGTCTTTGGGGGGAACCACTCAGCTGGATATCAAGTTTCTAATGGAATGAACAGAAAAATATATAAATGCTTTGTGTCAGAATCCAGGGTGTGGATTTATTCTGTCTGTAAAAGAGAGTTTGCAGAAGGACTAAGCTCAGCCAAAACAGAATGCCCTGCTTATATAAAGAGTACTTACTCAACTGCAAAACAGGACTGTAGCAACTCTTTTTATAACTGTTGTAAGTCCCCAAACTGCAAAAAAGCAATGTAAAATGATACAGCTATATAACTAGTACACACTTTAAAATGAAGCGTACGTGTGCTACTTTGAATTGGAAGTACTGCCTGAAGGGTGCTGAAATTGTTTTGGAAGGTTCTTTAATTCCCCTTGAGTTGTTTAGTCTGTCGTGCAAAGATCGAGCTGGACGAGGTAGGCCTCACGCAGTGTGAAAGTCCCAGCTCCATTCAGTTTGTGCCCCCGTTGCATGCCTGCATAGGATGACTAAGAAGCTAAGAAGCAGTGTATTACTAGGCACTGAATGATAATTTTTCTGGTAAAGTTTGGAGTGGAACTCCTTGGAGGTGGGAAGATTCAGCTTTATCATCAACTGTAGATTTGTAATTGGCCTGGGAAAGTCTTAGCTGCATCTTCTTTTTCTGTCTCTCTTTTTATCCTCCCTCCTTTCTTTTCTTTTCATTTTCTTTTTTTTTTTTTAATATCCCTTGCATGTGTGTATAACAGTGCCCTAGAATCAGAGTTAGTTAGATTGGTAGTCAATACAGAAATCCATGTACGTGTTGCAAATGCTAGGTACGTTGAAGAATCCTTAAACTAGTTTAAATTGTTAAAAATGCCTCTTGAAGGCCATTCCCATGTTACTCCTGGGTATTTAATTTTACTGGAGAAACGTTGGATGAGCTACACTTCTGTTCATATTTTGTGTAATACTGTTTTAGGCAGACTACCTTGCATTTTAACCACGGTTGTGCGTTTTTAGAAAAAACCCAGGGTTGTGGGGTTTTGGGAGTTTTTTTGGTTTTTTTGTTTGTTTGGTTTTTGGAGTCTTTTCTATACTGCATACAAGGAGATCAGCATGGTATTGTACCATTGTCTGTTGTTTGCGTGTGCTATAGGCATCTATTTTCACAATATACAAGTCACCATTGTCCCTACAAGGTTTACTTTCTTGTTGTGGTTGTCCTTCTGAAACACTTATTTTAGAGTAAGTATGCAGGATAAACAGTTTTTTGTTGTTGTTGTTTTTAAAAAAAATTAAGAGATATTAACAAACTCTCTTAATGTTGCAGCTGCTTTTGTGTCTCTGCTTACTAGGGCTTTAACTACCAGGGATTTTGTGTGGTTAGGATCTCATCCACTTTGCAAACACTTAAAACTTAGCTTACCAGCAGCGAGGTTCTGTTGCCCCAATACACTGCTTCCCAAGTTGCCTTCCGCGCTTGAAGTGTAAGATAGTGTTTATGCCAAACTTACAGGGCTAACTTAAGAGAAGTTGTGTGTAGTGGGAATTCTTCTTGCTTTAAATGTAATTTATTCTTGACTGTGTAGAATGGCAGTGCTAACCAGCTTTAATCTCCCTTGAGAAACAGGGCTGGTTGGCAGGGTGCACATAAAAACATTGTTGTAGAAAACAAAGTAGATTGTGTTTGAGTGTGAATAGTATTAATGGAAAATGAGTATCAATTTTAAGAAATTAAAAAACAGATGCCTGTTTTCTCAGGTGGAACTCTGACTTTCTCCTGAAATACACCATCAGTTTAAGACTTTTGATATTTTGAAAATTTTAACATTGATTTTCAGTATCGTTTTTAATCTAATCTTTTTAAATCTAATGTAATCTTTGTAACATAGGGCAGCTTTTAAATATAACTGTTCTGCTGCTTATTTTAGAGCGCTAATTGGAATGTTGAAGCTTAAGCGATAAGTTACTGTCTTGTGACCACACTGTATCTGTTTCTTAAAATGAATCATCTTTACTGTTTTGTGCTATACTATCCCCTATTCCAATACCTTATTTTGGTAATTGACATCTTATTCTCTCTTCCCTTGTTTTTTGTCCATATTTCTTTCTGTCTCCAGTTATCACTACTGTTTCTGGATTTGAGGAGTGTTTGTTTGTTTATTTTTCAGCATTACAGCAGTATCCATTCTTGTGCATCTTCGTCATATACAAGTTAAAAAAAAAAAAAAAAAGCTTGGCCATTGACATCAGATGCATGTTGCAGGCATATTTGGGAGTCTTTCAGAGAATAATTGGCGTTTGAATTAATATTTTGATAGCATGATTAGATATATTAACTTGTTTAATTTTCAGTGAAGATTATCCCATGTGCATTTGTAGGCAGGAGGACATTAGCTAGTGGTGTTTTACGCGGTCTCTCTTCTTTTTCTCTTTCTTAGTGAACTTCCTAGCTGAAATGACAGACTCGTGAAGAGCTAGATGAGGGAGACTTGTCTTCTTTTGGGGCACTTGACTGTCAGCTTTGAATTTTTCATTGGTATTGATATTTTTAGGTCTCTAATTAGTTAGAGCCTTAAAGTAGACAAATGCTACCCTCAGCCAGGGAAGCAAGACTGGCAAGCTTGTGCAACGGTCTCACTCAGTGTTATGATAGACAGGCAAACAGTGACTATGACTTGTATGGAGGGGAAGGCGTTATGTGTTCTCTGCCTCAAGCAGAGAGTTTTCCTGTGTCTGATGTGTAAAATTGATGGTTTACTGGGAAAAGGTATTTTTTTTATCTTGGAAGGAGAGCTACTGTCAGTGGAGCTTCAGAGGCTCCACAGCTTCTGGGACAGAACTGTGTAAGAAGCTCGATGGTTCCTATCTGCCAGAGAAGGCAAGACTGCATTGTGAATGTCTAAAATACGTGATCTAGCTGTGCCAGTCAGACAGATCAAAAAATATTCCATGCCCAGGTTGGAGTTATTACAATGCCCTTTGCATGAGTAAATAGCAGAAGAATCTGAAGGTTACTGTTAGGCAAACCAAACCTCTAAGAAAAATTAACCTCCCACCTCCCACTCACATATGTTGTTTCTTATAGGTGTCTTGATGGAATGCAGGGGATGATTTAGTGAAAAATCTCTATGCTTTGAGAGATAAGGTAGATGATGGATACTTGTCATGTGATACTTCCCATTTTGAGTATAAATAAAAAAGAGCTGCTAAAAATAGGCCTGTCAAGTCCCAAGAGTTTGAAATACCTGGCAGAACTCCCTTATTGATTTCCAATAAATCTTAGGACACTGGGAGAATTCCAAAGAACTGGAAGGAAGCTGTTATTGTGCCAGCCTTTTTAAAACGATTAATAGGATGATCTAGGTAATTACTAGTGTATCAGTCTAGTGTTGATTCCAGGTGAAGTAATGGAGTATTTGATGTATGATGTGACTGAGAATAAAAATGCCAGTCAACAAGGATTTCTAGAAAAGACAAAAAAATAAAAGCCCTTTACCTGTTCCAGTTATTGGGACAGATTAAAAGACATTTTTCCACGTTTTAGACTTCTGTAGGTTTTGTATTGTTCAGTTCCTAATTTTACACAATTAGAAGTAAAAATTGCACAGACTGACCAGAACAAAAACTGCCCAGCTGGCAGGATAGGCTTGATAGAAATGTGGCTTGAATTGGTGAATATTGACAGATTTTGTTAGCTTTATCTCCACTTTTCATTTTGGTTCTTTCCACTGTATCCATAATTTTAGCTTTTAGGTGTTGTTCTTGATGTTGGTGGGTTTGCTTACCTTTTGTGTGTGTTTGTGTTTGGTTTTTTCAGTCTGAAATTTTGTGTTCTTCGCTCTCAGTTGCGGGCATATGAGTAAATGAGGAGACTTTAGCTGGGAAGCAGGAGCTCTTGAACCAACTTGAAGTCTCGAGGAATATGAGCTCTTAGTATGATGCTTTAGTTTTGAGAGCTGCTTTGAAGCTTGGATATGCAATGTGGAGGTTATACTAACTGTACCCAATACTGCTTTTGGAATAATGTTTCCTCTGGTTTCAGCAACTCGGGGATTTTATTATCGAAGTGAGACATGCGTGCAGAGCCGTTAAGAATTGGAGGATGAAAAAAATATTTTAAAAAAGTCAGAATTCTTAAATCTGTTCCTTGTGTTTACACACAACTAGTAGAACAGCAGGTCAGTTTTATTCTTTGTTGCTGAAAATCTTAAGATCGCATTTTCTTTTCCAAAAATGTGTTTTGATTCAAGCAAAAACTGTTTCAGAGAAGTCTGGTTTTGCTCTTCAGGAGTTTGTAATAGGCAGTCACATTGGACGCTTACTGAGAAAGATGATTCTGTTTTGGAAATTACTTTATCTGTAACGCTTGATTTATATGGGAATTTAAGAGAAACTATGCTTGTACTTTCAAATATTGTACAGAGTAGCTGTGTGCTTCATATGTGTTAGAAGTGCTGTTTAAGTGAAAGAAACAAAAATAACCAATAGAATTTATTTTGGGGAGTTTCACTCCCTCCATTTTTGTCACCTTTCCACTGATCTTGGCTCCTTCAGGAATGAGAAATACCACAAACTTCCTGAATTGATTCATCATTGCTGCATTTTAATAGTTTATTGCTCTGAAACAGGCTACTTGTACTATGTGTCTAAGCTGTTATCTGATGTACTGCTGATGCAAGTGAAAGTTCCCGAAGCAGCGATGTATTTGAGTCCCATGTTTTATTAGATTTGTAAGTCTCTTCTGCTCACTTCTTAATTTTTTAATCTTGTTTTTTTTTCATCCTTTATTTTGGTTTTTTGAGCTTGAACAAAGCACAACTTTGTAATAGCATCTCAGGTAACTTAAAAAAGAAGAGCTGCAGAGTAGATTTGCACTTTACCAAAGTAATGGAGAGTAGCTCCTGCCTAGTAGGATAAGCTCACGTAGCCACTTGTTTCACTGGCTCAAATTCTATTTTTTCAAAGTGCACTGTTCTTGTTCTGTTCTAGTAATATTGACTTTTTCTGCTAAGCAGGGTTCATTCTTACTAGATTATCTTACCTGACCTTTTTTGTGATGCCTAGCCTTTTTTTTTTTCTTTTATCCCAGCTTTCTATTTTCGAATTATATAGGCATTTTAACAGCTTCACTAAATTTTACCAAAACCAAGATAGTTCTATATCTGAAGCATGATTGTCTAGGGCATGATTGTTGTGGTTTGTTTTATGATTATCTATTTCAGTTCAGAAATTGTGGAGTTTTTTCTGACTTGTCTATTACTGTAGGTATCATATATACTAATCTAATATGAGATTGCATGGTTATTGATGGTATGCTGTTTAATACTTGTTTTTGCTCAGATGCTTAATGGCTGCTGCTAGAGTCTTCAGTCTTTTTTGGTCCGATATATATTCCTTGGATTAGGAAAAAAGCATTAAGATATTTTGAAAGAATTGAAAAAATCACCAATTCTCATTGTCTGTCTGTTCTTAAATGTAGAAGGAGATTGATTTTTTAAAAAGAAGATCCATTAATAATGCAGATTTTCCACTCATTGTCTTTACCACCTGCTGCCCTAATAGGCTCATAGTTTTTTTTTTAATGTTATTCTTTCTTTTCACTTATAAATAAAAATGTATGATTAGGTTTGTAAATATTTCATGTCTAGAGATTTTAATCAATGCTAGATACAGGGATGTTCTACCGCTGTGTGTTCTTACTTGAATTAAATGTGTGAATCTTGCATGCCAACTGGAGTTGTAGATGTAGAGAATGTTGTTTGAATGACCAGCAGATGCTTCACCATTGCAGTGGGCAGCTTTGCAGACAGTCTGAAAGATACTGAGGAGACTATTTAGGCTTGACAAACTGAAATTAAATGTTAATGAAATTACAGGGTTAGTAGTTACTAAGTAATATTTTATTACTACAGGGCTCAGCTGTCCACATACAGTTGAATAAAATGAGGTGTGCCTACAAAGTTTTAAATCTCGTTTGTTCTGAAAATTGAATAAACACAAAGAAATTATTTCTTAATAGAAGTAGCGTGGCACTGGTTTGATTTCCTTTGATAGCTCCCAGTCACATTTTTAAATTAAAACTGTGCTACAAATTAACATGATTGTACTTGGGCAAAATACTGCACTTTTAGTGCTAGTGATAAACTAACCGAAATGTCCTTTTAAACAACAATGTTCTTTGCAAAGGTGTGGTTGTAACTGTGGTTTGCAAATGTGAGCAAAACTACCTAGACGTGCCTTACAAGCAACCTTTCAAGGTATACAGTATGGGTATAAATGTCTCAGTGGTACTGTTGCATGGACCCGGAGTGCAGCAGTTGGTATAAAATCAAAATTTTTTGATGGAACTGAGGAAAACTAGAAAATCCAGAGTCTTAACTGAGCTTGTTTCATTTGGCTAATGGATTGTGGAGCCTGCGAGAATCCTATACTGGTTCTTGTGCAGTATCTGAGAAAGTAGACAGGAACAAATTAACCTTTGGTTTCACTATCCTAGAATGGAAACAGAGCTTTATAACTGCTATGAGTAAAACCACTAGAATAGGATATCTACATTTGCATAAATATTTGATCTACATTTGCATAAATATTTGAACGCGAGATAGGGATGGCTAAGTGCCTAAGAAGTATGATTAAAATTTTCTTTGCCTACCATGAAATGAAACACTTCTGATGTTTTCCACTTGTGGGTTAAGACATGACACTTTGTTTTGTATCATTATGTGTTTGTAATTATACGTATAACGAGATCTAGAATGCTTAGAAAATTTTCAGTAAAAAGAAAGATTTTTTTTTTTTCTTTGAAATCATTTTTAACAGTTGCCACGAGTATAGCGAAGATAGACTGTGATAGTTAGTGAGATGTGGGGGAGCTTTGGGTTTGGGTTTTAGATGCAGAAAGGAATAGAAGAGGAGATAAGTTTGACCAGCTTCAGTGCGTTTTATGTTGTGTTCTTAAGCTCCGGACAACTATTCTGCGCTCAGATTCATAACCCTCTCCTTTATACTGTAGGAAGAACAGCACTTGGGCCCTTCTTTCCTTCATCCTCCTCTTCACATAAGAGCAGAGGTTGCTCCTCTGTCCTTTCAATGATGAACATCAGGCAGGTGGCACGATACTAAGATGTTCCTTACCTCTACCCTCTGGGTCACTGCTTCCAAAACTGGACCGGAGGGCTGGATCAGGGCAGAATACCCTCACAATGAAAGGAGTAGTCATTGTTTTTAAAGCACAGTAATGTCTAATTTTGAAGACCTAGTAAAATAAAGTTAGGATCTCTTCTATTTTGTTACCAGTATGGATGAAGTTTAAGGGAAATGCATAACTTCAGAAGTTTTTCTCAGGCAGAGCTGGTACCTGTGGAAGTGCATAAAATAATCATTCGTAACTCTAACTCATATAACAGGCTTCTGACCTCTGCAGAGATAGAAATGGCCAAAATAATTTTATGTACCGATGACATCAACAAAATAAAAAAAAAATCTAATAGCATAAATCTCAGTGTAATCTCATAGATGCTTCTGTGATGATTAGCATGAGGTGGGGGGGGGGGATTTTTGCATTTGATCACAAATAGATTGCCTAGAAATATCCACAGTGTTGTTATGCACTGACTTCTAAAACACAAAGAAATTTTTATTATTTTTATATGAACAATAGCTAGAAAGGCCAAGTATCCTTATATAAAAGAGAAGGTGATTTTGAAAAATTTTTGACTGTTGTGGTTTGTAACAGCATTTATTTAATCAGATCTGTAAAATAAAGCTCTTACAAAGCAGGCAGAAGAGGCAGGATTTCAGTGCAGTAGAAAGTGTAAGTAATTACAGTTAAATTTATATACTTATTTATGTATGTATTTTTAAAATCTACCTTTGCTAGTCAGTGCAGGTATACTTTTTCATAATAGTTTATTCTAAACTTGTGGATCCAGTCAATATTGAACCGAATGCTTTAATTATCTTGTTCTTTGCTGCCTTGGTAAGCAATGGTGAAAGAAGCACTTCCTTGTAACAACAAGGGTGTGCAGCAAGGGTGGAGGTACCTGAATTGTGTAGTGTTGACCTTTTATGAGTAGTTTATCACTGATCTTCTGTTTCCAACTTACGAAAAGAAGGAAAACTTGTCATACGACTGGTTGTCCTAATTAAGCAGTCTGTACTTTCAAATCTGTTTCCTTCAGATGCAAGTAAAAGACAGGAGACAGAAAAGTAAATGTTTTGTAGTTCGTCTTGTAATGCATATGTGCTGTAGTGAAGGAGGCCACGTTCAAGCTTTCAGAGCGTGATATGGTTGCAAGCTTTTTGGAAGAATAACAGAGACGTAAAAATAAACCTAACCTCATACTTTTTTGTTACTCAATCATTTATTTATTGTTAAATATAGTTTGACAAAACTTATACATAACCAGATTTAAATGTAATGACTACCTTCATGTGTCTCGAAAAGAGACTCTTATGCTTTTCTTATGACTCAGAGCTATGGCAAGAGGGAAATGGCATAATACTTTTTCATTAGAAGCTTACTAGTAGCATAATTCATGTCTACGTTTACATGGGACCTTTAAAGTTTTAGTGTTTGAAATAGCTGAGACTTGCAGTGTTTGTTTTGCTTTTCTTTTTTCTTTACTACTTGCAGATCACTTTTGAAGTTACTGTTATGAGCAGGCCGGCTAATGAGACAGATATGTATTTGGTCTGTTTTTCAAGGAATCGTGGAACTAGTAAGAATCTTGTATTTAAGTCTGACATAAAGCTTAGTAATTCTGGAACTTCTAATTACCTTTTAAGTTGCCCATTTCCAAATGGAAAGAAAATAATCGCTCTCAGGTACTTGCAGCAAAAATTGAGATAACAGTGAGGTGTAGATTTCGTATTTTGTGTCTCAAAACAGTGAATGCCAGTAGAAATGAGACTAGATCTTGCTCCCGTGTTTCACAGAGATCTTTCATTTTGATTTTAGATGTTCTTAGAACTTCATACTGCATAAGAGCTTATTGTCCTAGGTTGTATCTCATCTTCAGTGACTCAAAGTATTGGTTGCTTCACAGAAAGGTGTATGAAACCTTATCATAGATATTGAAAATTGTGTAGCAAATGATCGCTACTGTCATTGGAAGATCATCTAAAAGCAGGAAGGTTGCATTGTTCAGGATATGAGAAGGATGACTGCACGGGCAGTTGGATCAATTTTAATGCCAACAAAGTTTTAGCAGTTAAAATAAACGTCTGTTTTGAGGTAAATAGGCTCTCATACCTGACTTTACAGTAGTCCTCAAGATGAGCCAGGATGTATTCCATTCCATGGACCTGTTTTGTGTGTGAGCAGTCCTTCCAACTGAGATTTTTGACACACACAGCTCTGCAGGTTTAGATTTACAGAGGTCTAGATGTCTGAGTATTTGCAAATCTATTCAATGTTTGTTTTAGTCCAAATGAGAGACAGTTTTATTTTGAATGTTAAATTGACGTTGAAAAAACCCTAATCACATTATGATTAAAGTGAAAGCTATCCAACTCTTTGTCTGATAAGGCCATCCTTTTTAATTTTGCCTCTAGCCTGGGCTGTCAAGAAAACCTGTTTGTTTTCTTTGGCAAAAGGAGTGATGCCTTCTGATGCTCTGAAGCTATCATCAGTGTAGGATTGTTGAAGAGCTGCAGAAGTTCCTTTTCCAATTGCTCTGCATCACACCTGTTTAATAAATGATATGCTTGTGTTCATGGAGGACAGCATCTCAGCTACCCTGTATCTCTTTGCTTTTCTTCAAGTGTGACACTTGAGTGCACACAATGGGAATAACTGTAGCTTGTAGCTAGCTTTAAAAAGCATGGAGAGATGGATCATCATTGCTATGCATGTGTGCTTACTCCTGAAAAATCTGTGAGGAAAAAATGTTTGAAAGATCCTGTTACATGACAAAGTGTTAATGAAGTGGTTGACTATGTGAAAAGTGGACTTGCAGCTTTTGTTCGTGTTGCCAACTGATCCTGACACAAGACTGAGAAACATAATGATGGTCTTGTTCTGCTGCAGCGACCGCCTGCCTATCCTTGCCAGGATAAATACAAAGCATTAGTAAAACGTTTTCTTTAGTCCTCAGTTGTGGACAGTTGAGCAAACGAGCAAGTAGAACACAGTAGAAAACAACCAAGAGGTCTCAAGAAAGAGCCTCATTAAGTAGGCAGCTATGTCAAAAACAAAAGTATACATGCGTACATATAGATGCCAGAAATCTTTTAAAAAATGGTCTTTTGAAATATCAGTGGTTTTAAAATGAGGGTACTGTCCTAATAGGCCAGGACTGAGGAAAGATAGTTTGTGGGCTTAGTTTCACAGCATTAACTAAGTAGGAATAACTGTTTAATCTGCTTTACTTCACATAAAGCTTAATCATGTTAGGTAAATAAACCAACTGCGTTGACAAGTAACATTAAATTGCAGCATATTAAGCAGTTCTTGATTCGTTCTTCAGCACTGCCCAGGAATTGGTTCAAGATGCAACTCCTGGTCTGTAATAGTGGCCATTCCCATTATTACATGCTCAAACATATGCTAAAACATGCTCCGATTCAGTTTCATAGTAGTCGTGAAAAAGATGCATTAAAACACTACAATTTTTTTTTATTTCAAAAAGAGTAATATAAAGCTGAAGAAGCTTTAAGGGGAGCAAAATGCTTAGAGCTAAAATGGTGATTTTATCATGCGTTTCGTTAATGTTTAGAGCAAGTCTATGCCAGCTATCAATAGAAGCATTAGATTCAGTAGTATGAATAAACAGCAAAGAAAAAGAGGCTGCTAGAAGTAAACAGAGCCTTGAAAACGTGAAGCCTTTTCCCAAATGGGAGGGGAAAAAAGAGCATGAACTGTAGCGAATGAACTGTAAATCCATAATAGGGTAGTCCAAAAAAGATTGTTAGTAAAGCTATTGAAGGAGACCAAAATGCATGTTGTTATGTATGGAAGCTGAGGAATTTCCCTGTAGGGGAACGTTCCTTTATAAGGAATGAGTCCGTGGAGCTTTCTTGATTTGACGTTTCGGTGGAAATTAGTATTGACCAGTTTAGGTTTAGGGGTCCTAAAGGGTCTCTGATCTGAAATTCCTGAACTGCTTAATACAGTATGTAATCTTAAAATTTCATTGATAACAAAGGAGTGGGAGGTACTAAATGTGTAAGTAGCTTTTTTTCAGAAGTGCCAAGGGGGTGGCATGTCTAAACTGTAGTAAAGAATAACGTTAGTAGAGAACGGAATGGATACGTGCGCTGTAGTGAGGAGGAATCGGCACGAGCTTTGCAGAGGGCAAATTGACCCGTCACAAATCTGTAAAGCAGAGTCAGTGAGTGTGGAGATAAGCATATGGTAATCCAATTTTACAGAACGCTTCAGTTTCCAATAACCTTGACCAGGTTGCTTGCCGAAGGTGCTGAGATTTTACCAGATACTGATAAAAGATACTGAGTTGTCAAAGAGCAAACATTCTGTTTTCACAGCAGAATGGCATTAGAGTTTTGGAGAGATTTGTGCTGTTTTGAGGTGAATTGTGAGGTGGCAAAGTTTGACAGAAGAACATATTTAGAGGAATGAAAACAACCTGTTAAAACCTGCAGCTGTACCGACCCACCTGGTGATGAAATGGCCAAAGTTCAGGTTTGACAAATGCAAACTACTGGATATGGTCAGGAGGGGGGAAATGGAGGAGGAAGCTAGTTTCAACTGTGCGTGCACGACCATGGAGTCTGCATGAGATTTTTATGCATCAGGAAAAAAATTTGAAGTTGCTGTGAATGATTCCATGAAAATATTGATTCCTCTGTCAAAAACACAAGTAGGAAAACAATAGGGAACAAAAGCTGTTACACCACTGTGTAAACATATGATGTATTCACATCTGAACTACCATATGTAGTTCTGCTCTCTCCTGTCTCCCCAAGTGACGGTAGAATTTGAAAAGTTGCACAGCAAGGCGACAAAGATGCTTGAAGGTAGTAAAATCTTCCCAGAGGGATTAAGTACATTATGCCTTTTGCTCTCTGGGGGGAAAAATATAGGAAGATGGATGTATTAGAAGTCTGTAAGATGGCATAGCGGCATAGACATGAAGAGAAAATGATTGCTTGTAATTTCTCAGGATACAGGTATGGAGAGCTTCTAAAGAACTCAGCTGATTTAAAAGTTGTGTGAAAAAATATTTTTTTTCTTTGCTTTAATTACATTGAGCGAAAAAGTTTAAATGGTTTAAAAGGCAATTAAGTAAAAACTTAACACGGGTCGTCCAACCTGAAGATACAGTGTTTGTGCAGGAAATGCATAACCACAGATGCTGGTAGGAGGGGACTATTAGAGATAATAAAAGCAGGGCAAGAATACTTATATTTTCTTATGCGTATGCTGTTGGCCACCCTGGAAGCAAACTGCAGGCTGGGTATGAGGGGATTAAGAAAAATCTGGTGTTGTTTCATCTCTGCGGCCAAGCCAGTTTGGGGTTTTTTATGTTCAGTTTTTGGGCTTGCTCTCCCAGTTTCTCAAAGTTTGCATGAGGTTTGCGTTTGAAAAGTTGCGATAGGGATGGTCTGTCTTTGTTTCTATCTTTGGACGCTCACCTGCTTAAATATTTCTTCAGACGTTGTCTGTCACACTTGATTAATTGCCTTCTTGCTGCTTATTTGAAAATGTATTTTGGCGTAGGTCTGTTACATCTGTAGTTTGCGGTGAAATAGTTTTTGAGGGGGTAGTCCAGAAGTTTTAAAAAAGTTGATATTAAATTGCCTTTGAATTCTTTTTTTTCAATTTTATATATTAAAATGCCTGTTTTAACTATAAAGGGAAAAGCAACTTTTTCTTTAACTGGATAGACTCCAGCTACTGCACACAAATCCCTGTCTTATGACATGCAGTTACAATGAAAATACTGCTTTTCTATGAATGGCATCATGAACTGAAGACATACTAATTCTGGAATTAAACTTTGCATGTAGATGTAAGAAGCTGTATTGTATATGAAACAGGGAGAGCAGAATGCTTGTGCAATACAAGGGGAGAGTTGATTGGTGCAAAATATGCTACAGCTTAATTTATATTTGGTTGGGTCATAAAATATTAATTCATAAATAAGCCAAATACATAGGTGAAAGATCATTATTTTTTCTTTATATAACAGTTTCTGTCTTAAGGCACTGCTATGCGTATATGAATTGTTATAACTGTAATACTGTTGTTAAAATAGGAGAGTATTGATGCTGGGGAAAAGTTGATTGAGAAACTGGCTTTGTGACTTCAGGTAGTTTTATCTGTCACTTGTTCTGCTTCTGTTACCAAGTTGCTGATTCTGTCACGGGAGCATAAATTCTTGAAATAGGACCGAGTTGAAGAATCATGGAAATCATGCTTGACCAATCTGATAGCCTTCTATGATGGGATGACTGGCTGGGTAGATGAGGAGAGGGCAGTGGATGTTGTCTACCTGGACTTCAGCAAGGCTTTGGACACTGTCTCCCATCACATCCTCCTAGGTAAGCTCAGGAAGTGTGGGCTAGACGAGTGGACAGTGAGGTGGATTGAGAACTGGCTGGATGGCCGAGCTCAGAGGGTTGTGGTCAGTGGTGCGGAGTCTAGTTGGAGGCCTGTAGCTAGCGGGGTCCCCCACGGGTCAGTCCTGGGTCCGGTCTTGTTCAATGTATTCATCGATGACCTGGAGGAAGGCACAGAGTGCACTCTCAGCAAGTTTGCTGATGATCCAAAACTGGGGGGAGTGGCTGACACACCAGAAGGCTGTGCTGCCCTTCAGAGGGACGTGGACAGGCTGGAGAGCTGGGCAGAGAGGAACCTCCTGAAGTTCAACAAAGGCAAGGGCAGGGTCCTGCACCTGGGGAGGAATAACCCCATGCAGCAGTACAGGCTGGAGGTTGACCTGCTGGAAAGCAGCTCTGCGGAGAAGGACCTGGGAGTCCTGGTGGACACCAAGTTGACCAAGAGCCAGCAGTGTGCCCTTGTGGCCTGGAAGGCCAGCGGTGTCCTGGGGTGCATTAGGCAGAGTGTTGCCAGCAGGTGGAGGGAGGTGATCCTGCCCCTCTCCTCAGCCCTGATGAGGCCTCGCCTGGAGTACTGTGTCCAGTGCTGGGCTCCCCAGTACAAGAGAGACATGGTGCTACTGGAGAGAGTACAGCGGAGGGCTACCAAGATGATGAGGGGACTGGAGCACCTCTCCTCTGAAGAAAGGCTGAGAGAGATGGGCCTGTTCAGTCTGGAGAAGAGAAGACTGAGAGGGGATCTGATCAATGTGTATAAGTATCTGAAAGGAGGGTGTCGAGAGGATGAGGCCAGCCTCTTCTCCGTGGTGCCCAGCAACAGGACAAGAGGCAATGGGCAGAAACTTAACAACAGGAAGTTCCACCTGAACCTGAGAAAGAACTTCTTCACTGTGAGGGTGACTGAGCATTGGAACAGGTTGCCCAGAGAGGTAGTGGAGTCTCCTTCTCTGGAGATCTTCAAAACCCATGTGGATGTGATCCTGGGCAATATGCTCTAGAGGTCCCTGCTTGAGCAGGGAGGTTGGACTGGATGATCTCCAGAGGTCCCTTCCAACCTAAACGATTCTGTGATTCTGTAATGAGGTGCCTAATATTGGGTGCCTCTGTATACCTTTGATCTCTCGTATTCCCCTAACTCTGTTAACTGGCTTTCTGCTGGCTGTCCTGTTGGACACCTTGGGGCTGATCTGCTACATAGCCTTCTCAACTGTTTGTTAGATTGACAGCCTTCACTTAAAAGAGCTTAGACACGTGGCATACATGAAAACACCCAGACTGAAACATCTTAATCTCGAACTGAATCCTACACTTAATGCAATATTTCATGCTTCCAGATATAGATTGTACTGATGCTTGGGATGCTTTTCCAGTTGTCAATGCAAAAATTAAAATTGTTAATATCAGTTAAATCTTTAAAGTTACTCAGGTGCTTAAGATAATGGTTTGTTAAACCTTTTATTTATCTCATGATTTGATTGCAAGTGAATATTGAAGAGAGATCCTTGTGTCACAGAAGTCTTTTGGAACTATATATTTTTATGCAGTAAAATGATGGAGAAGTCCAGATGGAAAAGGACCTCTGGAAATCGCCTGTTGAAAGTAAGGCCTTAGATTAGGTTATTAAGGTGTGCCAAAGTCAAGTTGAGAATATTCCCAGTGCGGGAGGATCTGCAGCTTCTCTAGACAGCCTACTTAATGTTCAGTTATTACAAAAGGTAATAAATAGGCAGCAGCAGAAGTTTCTCTCTCAAGGGGGTGTAGAAGAATCCAGTAATTATTTTGCAGAGGGTTGAGGTAGTTTTGTACTATCAGGTTTTTGTTCTGTGAAGTCAGGCTGCCTCTGTTTGCCTACTCTGAACTTAAAGGTCAGACTGAAGGATGATCTTCAGAGAAGCTCGTTGTGTCCTTTCAGATGAGTTACAAATCTGCAGGATTTTGTTCTGTACGTATTTAATTCCAGATAAGTTTTTTCAGAGAGATGGAAATGATTCGACTGAAAACGCGTTCCCCGTTTCAGATGAAATTTTACTTCTGCATAGTCTCTTATCTTTGTGTTTTGGCAGAAACACATGCTTTTCCAAGCAGAGCATGAGGGACGTGCTTCAGTTTCTGATCTTAAAATGAGAGGAAACTAGCCTAATCTGTTTTTAAAAAAAAAAAAAAAAAAAGAAAAGAAAAAGAAAACAAAGGAAAAAAAAAGCCTGACTTCACGTGAAGAAGCACAATAAATATTAGCCCCAGTTTCCTTTCTTTGTGAGAAGTGATACCACACTTCATCTTTCCTATCTGATAGAATTTTCACCAGTAATATTGCACCAGTAATACAACTGGTTGTCTGATTTGCCTGTACTTAAGAGTTTTCATTTTTATCTTTTCCAAATAAAAGAAGAAGATTCTGCGTTGTGTTTGGCTAGCTAGAAATGCCTTTGATAAAAAGTTTATCAGGATGTCTGGAGGGGGATAGAGGAAGAGGCCAGAAATGTATCTGTCTCCTGGTTACAGCTTCATTGATGATCTCTGATCTGACTCAAACTACTAGTTAAATATTTGTGGTGTATCCTATGTTCTGCTGAGTTAAAATTTCCTGTTTGAGTTGTAAATTAGATCTAGGCAGCAAAAATCATATATTATGTATGGAGACATCTTGTGTGTATGTGTATGAATATATACACAGTCTATTTCAAAGAGGTATATAGTGTGAAACGGACTGTTCTCTTTCTACCGAGAACAAGAAATAGCTGTATCATATTCAGTCCCAAGGGAGAAAAATGAAAAGACCTAGATCCAGGCTTGTTTCCTGAAAGATGCATCAGAAGCAATGAGGTTGCCTTGACTTTTCTGAACTTCAGAGGACAACGTATGAAGCTGCTGTGGCAGATGAAGAGTTATTGATGATTCATCTTCTCCAGAATTAGGCAAATGTTTCACAGTCTTAAACAGAGTTTCCTTGTGGCTTGGAGGAAGCGTAAACTTGCTGTGCTCGGAGACTGTCTGCAGTCCTGCCCTTACGTGCCGTATGAGCAAGAATCCTGCCAACTGCAGCGAAGACTTAAATGAAGTGCTGAGAAGACTGATAGAGAGGAGGAGTGAGTGTATTGAGTCATTTCGCTCTCTCCTGATTTCTCTATTTTCCACTCAATAAATATGTCAAGAAGTAAATAAGTCCCATCAGTTGAATCAGGTAAATAGTACAGGCTTTTTTTTTTTTTTCTTTTTTTTTTTTTTTTCCTTTTAGCTTGCACAGGCCATTCTAGAGAGACCAAGAAGAGTTACATAGTACTTTAAAACAGTGTTAATTTCTGTGACCTCCTCAAGGTTTGCCTGTATATTTTCTGCTGTTACGTTTTGATGCAGCTTCTTAAATTTGTAACCAATTCAGTGAGTGTATTCTTAAACCTTTCTAGTGCAGTTACAGGTACTTCCAAGAACTTCATGCACATAGAGTGCTTTATTACATTACGTTGCATGGCATAGTGGATGTAAATACAAAGTCTATCTTAAGTCTCACTTTTATAAAGACTTAATTTTACTAGTTATGATTCCTTTTTTATAGAATTTGTAATTGGTAACTAGTTTTTTGCCTTGTTATAGGTTAGTTAGATGGCAGCTATGATTCTTGGCAGGAATATTTAAAAAGTCAAATCAATTCTTGAGGCAAAAGAGCTGCTTTTTTTATCTCTGAAGACTTCTGCAATGTTTTTCTGAGTCCAGCATGTTGGTATTCTCATTACAGAGGTGGTGTCAGCCTTCTTGTATACCCGTCCGAAACTGTTGCACGTAGTGGGCGAAATTACTACTACTGTAAATTAGAGTAATTCAGGTCTCAGTAATTATAATATGTCGTTTGATCAGTCTTCTAGGTGGTCTGCCTTAATTTGATTGCTTCTCTCTACAGTGTTTTGTCCTCCCAGATTCTTTATTAAAGAAATAAATGACCTCCCTCAGCACACGCTTTCATGTGTCCATGCTGAATTTCATTTTCTCTTCTTTCTGTGATTTCAGTCTGTTAGAATAAACATCCCGTCTTTCCCCAGCAGTAGCAGTCCAGGCTAAAACATTTGTTTTCTTCTCCCTCTAATCTGCATGGTAAAACCAGATGAAGGACTTTTCCACGTTAACGTTACTTTTTTTTTTTTTTTTTTTTAAGTTTTTAACTTTTTTAATCTGATGTTGTTTTAATCTGGCAAAGTCTCTTTGTGCACACCTGCAATAAACTCAGACAGTTGTACTGGCATGATAGGGTGAGGAGGATAGGTGACTTTTAAGTAGCAAAAAGGTTTATGCCATTTAACGTATTGGACCGCATTCTAAGTTTTCCTTGCTGAGCAGTGTTTCCTTGTCTGGAGAAGTGTTTGATTCGTCTGTCTGCCTGTGATAAATACGCTGCTTATTTTTTGTAAGCAATGACAAAAAGAAAAAAAAAAAAAGGTCAGTAAAGTATCTGAGCAGATTTTGCTCAGTTTATGCTGTTCTTGAAGTGCAGTGCTACATGTTTCTTTTTTTTGGATAGTTGTTGACTTGTTTGAATGCTGGGGTAGTAGCCTCTGGAAGTAGGACTTAGGCAACTCCTAAGAATTTTAATCTGAGCGATGGGAAAGAAACTAAATATTCAATGCACATTATTGTGAATATGAGGAGGAAGATACAGTGGCAGACTTCTTTTCCTCCCTTCTTTTTCTGTCCTCCTCCCTTACCTGACAAAGAAACATCATTGTCCTTTCTATCCTTGCTTCACTACAAAAAATACTAATGCTGATGGAACGGAGCAGGTGAACGGTGTACGGTTATGCACTATACTTGTTCCAGTGCACCTGGGGGCTGCCACTGTAGTGGACAGTCCTCTTTTAGCCCTTCCTTCCTTCCTGAAACATGTGATATGATAACAAAGAGTGTGATATGATAACAAAGAGTGTGGCAGCTGGAGATCATGCAGCTATACAGTGACCTGAATTAGCTCTCTGACCAATGAAACCTAAAATTGCCAAGCTAATTTTGATTTAACTTGGTGTCTTGTCAGTGATAGTGTAAGGAGGAGTGCACAAATAAGTATCGAGAGGGAATGTGGAATAGGAGGAACCACCTTTTTGAGGGGGATGAGTTGGGTTGGACAAAGTGTATTGGGGAAACTGTGCCTCTAGGCAAGATGCTTTCTATTATCTGGGTAGGTAACTGTGGTTGGTAAGAAGACAAATTGCTTGTGTACTAATGCATCTTCTCAGCAACTTTTTCTACTAATTCTGAGCATGAAACCAATATATGGGGAGGGGATGGGAGGAGGCATGACAAAAGTCTTAAGCAAAGTGTTTGAAGGGTATGCAGTGCTTGACAAAATATAGATACATGGCTATCCTGTTGTTTTAACTGTATTTAAAGATGCAGATAAGTCTATTTCCATTCTCTGATCTTGATTATAAGAAATATATGTGTGTGTGTATATATAATATATTATATGTGTGTGTGTGTATATACATATATATATATAAAGAAAAGAAATCTCTTTGAGGAGTGAAGCCTCAAATTTGGATATTGCTGGGAGTTTGCTGTAGATGTCAGAATTGCTAGAGCCTTGTGTAATACTGGAGGGAAATAGAGGGATTGACTGCTGCAGAAAACTAATTTTCAGCCACGCGTTAAGAGTCTAAATGTTACTAAGAATGGATGAGATACAGCTATCTTTGCCTATATGTGGCGTACATGTGTGTCCCCCTTCCTCTCCTCCCCAAGTAGTCAGGGAACCAACTTGACAGTATTCTAGGCTTGGCTTAGCAGAAAAATTATTACAGAAAATCTAGTCATAAAACAACTTTGCACTGAGTGATTCTGAATTAATTTTTAGCAGAAAGAGGCCAGTAGAGTGTTTTTTCTTTCAAGTAGATTTGCCAATGTTTCTTTATTTGAAAATGCCATATCTAATGATCCAAAAGAGCTAGGTAGTGAGGTTGGCTGAGCAGAGGCAGTTCATGCATTCAAGTTCCTGAAATTACATCAGAGATGCATTTTCCTAAACGATACTGCCTCTTGAGCAAGGGAGGGGGAAGCTGTAGTCCTGTCTGTATGAATGCCTCTCTAAAAAGGAAATTAAGTGAGAATATGACTTCACAGATGAAATCCCCATAAGGTCTGTCAGACACGCAGTTATTGTGCCTTGAATTGCAGATATAAAAGCAGAGAAATATTTTAATAGGATTTGCTGCACACCTTTAACAGAGCAGAAGATATGGCATGGGAAATAACATACACTGTTCCCTTCTTACATTGAGCTCTCTTTAGAGGATTAATGTCATCCCAGTTAGAGCACCTCATTTGTACAAGTTTTTCATACTTCGTGCTGTTTTCTTTTTTGTGTGTATGTGCATGTATGCACACATAGTAGAAATTTCTCTCACACTTCAAAGTGTATCACTCCCTATTTTTCTAAGCTGTTGAGATGTGACTTTGGTTGAATGCTGTATGTGCTTCAGTGGGTCAGGGTTTTCAGGGTTTTGTTGAGCAGAACAAGGAGGATCTGTTGAAAATTTCATTAAGCAGAGTCAGGCTTGAAATATAAGAGGCATTTGATTGGAACGCCTCTTTTTTCTATAGTGGTAATTCATCTGTGCTTTCTGAGTTATTTCTTCAATACCTGTAAAGATAAAGTTGGAGCAGCATAATACACTGGCATATAAAGCAGGTAGAAGTGTTCAGATACAGCGTTAGTGTGTTTTGTGTGTCTCTACAAGATTACTTGCCCGTTCATAAATTGGGGGCCTCTTCAGAATGCTACACGAAGGCCGCAGCAGGATTTCTTACATCTGCACAGGAGCGCACAGCCTTGCTCTTTTCTGTCCGTGTGCTGTAGCTGTGCGAGCTGTGATCTTGGCGATTTGGGGCAACAGAGAAGAAAGGACGGTTAACGGACTCCAACAAATAGCAGCAGCCAGACAGAAGTGCAGATGCATAAATGGACTGTAACTGGAGTAGGTCGTTGGTCTGTGTTAAGGAAGTGCGAGTGGAAAAAAATGCTCATGGTACTTTACCGTGGGGAGAATGTACGTAGGTGCTGCATCTATATTTTTTCTAATCCTGTTTCTCATCAGGTTAGCTTTCTGCATTAGAAGAACAAACAAAAACCTCACCACCAAAGACCTAGTGCTGTTATCGACCTCCTCCTTCCTGCCGCAAATGGGATTTTTGGCGTATATCCTAGTCACTGGGTTCCAATAAGATCTGGGGGAGGGAGGAGGCGTCTCTGTGAATCCTACGAGATACGAAGATGATTGGGAAAGCTGTTTATAAGGCTTACAGGAAGACATATTCCAATGATAGCATCTTTGGAATTCCGTATAATGAGAACTTTCAGCTTTCAGAGCAAGTGTTTTCTTTCCTCAGGCTACCTGATATACTTGTCCAGATAGTTTCGGTAGTGTCTTCTTGTAACAAATTTACATACATTATTACCAGTTTTAGACAAGTCAACCTGATTTGATAATCTAGGAGAGTAATATTATTATACTAAGCTATTTAATTGTTTCTGTGGTAATTTGGGATTGCAGTGAGACTTTCTGATATATATTTTTTGTCTTTGTTTGCTATTTGCATACACTGAAAGGGGTTAACATTGAAAATAGCTGTATTAAAAGTTACTGAAAGTTAATGACGCCACTACAGTTAGAAAAGGGAGAGGAAAATACCATACTCTAGGTTTGCTAATTAACGCTATCCTTACATCTTCAGCAAAAGAAAACGTGAAGCATAAGTAGTTCAGAGGTAGTGTGCGAGGCAGAGGCTCTGAGAGCAAGAAGAGCGGCCAGCTGGAAGCATGGAGAAGACTTCTGTGCAGCATGTATGCTTGAGACGGTTTCTTTCTTAGCAAATCCTCAGCTAGGTGGAGGCCCCATAAGGAGTTTAAATGTTAGGAACAATGTTTAGATAACAGTAAGGGCCAAATTTGTAGCACATGTCTTTTACATAAACTCTCTCTGTTTTATCTCAGACCTACTGACTTGGGAGAAGTCGCCCACAGAAGATGCCAAGTGGGAGCTTGTGGTCAGGGCACGTTGAGTCTTGGGATCATCATTTTCCAATGATGCAAGGGAGCTTGAGTTGAAAATGACTACATGTTTCTCCCATTCCATTGTTTGGTCTGTTTGAACTTCATTATTTTAGGTTTTCCTGAAGTCTGTAATAGATTTCAGGTGTTAGTGCTTTTCTATTTTAGCTTAATAGGCAAGGAGACTTTTTGTGATGTTGTGCTTAGAGCTAATAGATAGCAGAAATCAAGAAAGAAACATGTTTTGGATATTTACTTAGAAATATATTCTAATGACTGCTTTGGGAGGAAAGGTATTTAGCATGGTCTGTTTGGAATTGTAGCTCTTTGAGGGAGAGACTGGGGGAAATTTTTTTGTTTCCATCATGCCTATATGGCTTTACTACTGTGAGGCCAAGCTTAGTAAAATCTCTAAAAACTATCACCATGTAGGCGATAATTTTCTTACGTAGCTGAGAAGATAGTTCATTAAAGTTGTGTTCAAATAAATACCAAATTTTCTAGTTTTTATTACAGTCCATCTAACTTGATCTTACAGTTTTAGTGTACTGCTGCTCATTCATATGCATTAAAGCTTTCAGTTGACAAGAACTTTTAGACTGCTAGTTCATTAAGGACTTGCATATATCCTGACATGGAAAAGGACAGTTTCAGTATTGCTCATGATGAAAGATTTCTTTTTGTTTTTCTCCCTTGGTTACCAGAGCATTTTGTCTGATAGTTGGAGACAATCACTAGGATACCTGCATGGAAGGAAGCAAGCCAAGTCAGTTCAAGCAAGCCCTTTAAAATCTGTAGTTCTCAATCTGAGGTTTTTTTTTTTAAACTCTTATTGACTGCATATGACTTGGATCCCACTCACCTGCTTTAACTTTAAAGAATTTAATGCAAATTGCTTTCTTCTCAAAATAGTCTTCTGTGGTAAAAATAATGTGAATTCAAAACATTGACTTGCTTCCTTGGAGTGCGGCGTTCTTTTCTGTTTTGGCCAGTTCTACCTTCTGATTGCTTAGGATGGCTGCAGTTCTTTAAAGTGCCACTACTTACTGACTTGCATTCATTACCTAAATAATAGCGCTTTTTTTTTTTTTTAAAGCTATAATGCGTATATTTTTTAAAGTTGTGTTGGGGTTATGGCTCAGAGTAATATACACATATTTGACATTGAAAAAATTGGATTTTCCAGTTCTTTAATAATAAGTGGAAGAATAGCTTCTTCCACCTCTCCCCCAATGAGCAGAGGCACAGGCGTGTAAATTTTGGGTGAAATTTTATGAGCTTTTTCTTTTTTCTCCAGTGAAAATGCAGTATTTGGTGTTTTCCAATACAGACCACACTTTCAGTTACATAAAATAAACTTTGATTCTGTATTGGTCTTTAGATACACAAATCCTTGTAGAATTGAGACTAACGCATGTAATTCTTTGACAAGCATTGTCAGTTGTTTTGAGTAGTGTTATGGAAATATAATATGTTCTTTTCTGAGTACGGTTCTGATGAGAAAATGGGAAAACTATAATGAGAAATATATTAAATGTTTTTGTGTGTGTGTGTTTTTGTTGTTTTTTTGTTTTCCCCTAGCATCATACTGTGTAAAAAAACCTTACAAAATATTTTTTCATTTTATGGTAGATACTTTGCTCTTTTCCCTTTAGGAAGTTTCATTTAGGAAGAATTCTATTCCCTGTAATCTAATGTACCACTTGATATCGTTTCTATGAAACTTTCCTTAGAGCTGGTATCTTCAAACTTAGCTGTGTATGCTGTTGCTGAAGATAACAATTCCATTATTCCGTACTCTCTTAAAAAAAAAAAAAAAAGTAATCCTCAACTTCCACCAAAGTATAATTGTAAAATGTTAGTGTTTTCCATGGTATTGAATAAAAGATGGAGCATATTTTGGTGTGCAGAAAGAATCGTTACTTTACGTCACCTAAAGAAGAGGGGCTATTTCAGATGTAGGAGAATGTTGGCAGAGGAACCAAGGGATTAGTCAGCGCCTAAGCAAATTTCAGGTGGGAATTAGAGAAGAGCTTCCGCCCTTCAGTGTAGTCAAGGTTTAAATCATCCCTGAAATAGGATTACTGGGACAAACAATGAATTAGAACTAAGTTGGGGTTTGGTCAGCCTATATAGAGCAGTTAAGACGATACTGCCTAAGCAGCAGGGGAACTGCCTGCCTGACCTACTTGGTGCATTTTGATCTTAGTTCTTAGTGTTACCAATTGTCATTACAGAAACAGTCCTTAAATTTGTAGTGGCGAGTGAGGTTATCTGGTAATAAGGGGGGTTAAGGGGGAAGGGGAGATCGGAGAGGCTAGAAACCCTGCGGAAGTTGGAGAGGTGAGAATGGAATTATGGACACTTATATAAGGAAGTTCTCGGATGTTTTCAGACATTTTTTGAAATAATGATGTAATGATGGTCTGTACAAGTGTATGTGAAGATGAAATGGAAAATGAGATTGAATCTAATTTACATTATTCGTTTCATTTACCGGCTTTGTTAAATAGCTGATGCATTATTGCAGTCTCCTGCAATGACACGCATCTCCTCAATCAACTCTTATCTCTCACTGTATGCAAAAGCCATGTTTTTGTTATTTCCATGATAAAGCTCCATAAAGAAGTCATCTTCTAGAGCTGTGTGTAAAAGTAAGAATTTAGGAGGAGGAATTTATTTTATTTCTGCTGCACTTTATTTAAGAATATTACATATACCTCAATTAATTCCGTTTTAGGACACAGCTTCCTTTGTGTCTTAGAATACGCTGAGCCGTCTTCCACAGTAATTCTGTGTGTACATCAGAGAGAACGCAGAGACAGGCTGTAGAAGCTGTAGTCCTTTTCAGTAGTCTTCTGTCCCTGTTCCAACATCTTGTACCTTCTCTTCCCTCTGCTCCAAATGAGTGACGATACTGAGCTAATGAGCTTTGCAGCCCTTGGATCCTCTCCTTCGTGGTTTTGTGCGTGTGTGTTAGAGAGGAGGAGAGGCAAAACAAGGGATCAGCCTGTGCCTTCAAGCCTGAGTTTGTCGTCTTCTTCGAGATAAAGTTTAATTTTGCAGGGAATCCTTTTTCCCGTTTAAAGGAATGTGTCAGTCACTGTTTCAGTTCATCTGTCATTGACAGATCATTTATCTGGTGTGAGTGTTGTTGGTTATCATGCCTTTGTTATAATCTGTTTTTCTGCTGGTAATACTTGTCAGGTTTCTTTGTTTCCTACTGGGTATGGTTGTAAAGTGACCATGAAATTGTGCAATAACTTGAATTTTACAGTTTGGGGGGAAGTGGAAGCAGTCAGACATGAAGGAAATCAGATTTTTTTTGTTCTCAAGAGTAAAATTAAATTGTAAGTTTACTGCTCGCCTCATTCGTAGTAGCAGTGTTATATCATGTGCTTATTTGACATTTTAAATATGTTAGTTTCTCCAAAGAATTGATGTTGGACACTTTAAGGACCTTTCTTTTAATTTAACAAAGGTTATAAAATCTGTACTTTGACAATAATGGGTTGATGCAACACTGCCTGAAACGGTAGCAACGTTTAATTAGATTGACACTTGTAAAATTTCTTTCCTTGTAGTATAATTCCTTCAATCACAAACATTTCCATTTTCTGATATGAATTGTTGTGAACTATTCTGAAGACAATCTCTTGTAGTATTTTAGGAGAAACGGTGGTAATTTGTCAGAATACCAGCAGTGCAACAAAGGCCCTAAGCAGTTCTAGTGGATTTGTTGATTTTTGTATTTTTTCCCTCTGTCTTTTCAAGGTCTGTTTTAGTTCACAAAACATGCTAATTGACCGTTTCTAAACTGAACAATGACAAACTTCCACTAGAATTTGCCCCTTCCCCGAAGGGGAATAGTTGGCAGGAGGGCTTGGCGCGGCAGCAGCCTGGCACGCGCGGAGAAGGGCGGCCGGGATTGCACGTCCGCTGGAGCTTGGAACTCTGAAGCTTTTAGCGAGGAACGACGAGCACTTGTCTACTTGTGGCTAGTGAGTAGTTTGGTTTATGCTTTTCAAATGGGTCAGTTTTTCTGTTTTTCTTCCTGTTGGCTTTTTTTCCCTGCTGCTGCTCTTCTCAAAAGAGGGAAAAGTTTCTCAAACGTCGTTCTTTGGAGAAGATCGTAGAGGCTTTTGAGCACGTTTAAGAAGGGGCGTTCTGCTGGCGTTTAACATGTGGCAGAACTGTGAGAAACTCCGAGAGTAGCTGTATCCCAGCTGCGACCTTTTTACCTATAAAATTGTCAGACTTTGTTCTTTGTTTATAGAAAAGCTCTGAATTGCTTCTTGCTTAAGATTTTGCTTTTCTTTTTTTCCCCTCTGATGGCCAAAGTATAGAATAACTTGCAAACGCAGAAATATTTGTGTCGTCAAGGGAGAGAAGTCGACTCCTGTACCTAACTGATCTTAAGGTCAAATTGTTAAAGGAACTGTTGCGTTTGTTCCAAGGTGTTAAATTTCAGTTGCAATTTTATCAGATTTTAATCCGTATTATAAAGAGTTGACATGGATTTCCCCCCTCCCCCCCCCCATAAGAGAAGGAGAGAGGAGCTCATAGCTTATGGAAAATCATTGCTCTGTTGTGCTGATACTTTTTCTGATTGTTCCTGTTTCGAGATAAAGTCCTGAAGAAAATAGGAGAGGTTAAAACAGTGTCTTCGGGCCTAGATGTTACTGTGTCTAGTCTCTCACAAGAGTTGGTGTGTTCTCTGAATGTGTTAGAAAAAACAGGGAGGGGAGCAAGTTAATGTTTCCTGTAATTCAGTTTCTGAAGGAATAATAAAGCATTTCTTATATAGCACTTCCATTAAAGGAAGGTGCATCATTTTTCTGTAAGAAAAAAATATTTTTTCTTTCTCAGAAATCTTGGATTGCCTCTGTGTTCAGTTTGTTTTATCCAGAATTGAAATATCATCTTTCTTTTTTCAGGTTAAATACCGTTTTATGAAATAGGTTCAAAATTGTGGATGGTAATCCAAATATAAAATAGTAAAAATATTTATTAGCCTAACTTCACAGTTGAATTTTTATAACTTTTAAGTGGCTTCTAAATGTGTGTGTTGTTTTAAACAAAAACTTAATATGAAAAAAGAAAACTTTTAAAAGAGTGTTAGTTTTCATCTTTTTATTCACCCAGCCTAATTCAGGCTTAGTAAGACACTTCTGCTGTTGTGTTCGGTGTCTGCCCCACACTTTTTTCATGACGCTGTTGTAATATTTCCTGATGTTTCACAGGCAAAATGTATTATATTTCATTGCCATTACTCTTTTGGATTACTACCTGAGCAGAGTTGTAGGATTCCCTTCATTTCTCTACTACATTACTACATTTCATTCTGTGTTCAAAACAATTAGGTGCTGGGCAAGAATGGGCTCAGTTTAGTTGCTTTAGTTGGAAAGAAGGTGAAGAACATGAAGCCATGCTACAGTGTACCTGTTGGTTGGTGGTGCAGGACAGGCTTCAGAGCACTTTCGGGAGGAAAGTTCGTGGTTGTGAATGTTAAGGTAGGAGGTAAAATAATGAAAGCTACAAGGATGCTGGAAGGGAGGAAGAGAATTTCTGCTCCTTTCTGTTGGTAGAGAATATATCCTCACGTGAGTGAATGGACTAGAGATTAAGGGTAATACTCTGGTAGGAAGACATACTTTGCAAGCGTTTCCTGGACTTTGGCGTCTACAAGAATTGTTGGTTTGGTTTAGTTTTTGTCTTTTGTTGTAACTCTGGTTACTTACCGAGTACTGAATTATTTTCATGTTTTGTTTAGTCCTGGATGTGCCAGATTTGAACCGATTCTGGACTATACCTCTCTCAGATGAAACTAACCCTTGGGTCTTGTCCGCAATAAACAGAAGGAGTGCCAGTCACCTCAGAAATAACCTTTCCACTTTGGGGTGGCATGTGCTCTTTGAGTTTACTTTTTCTCTACATTGAGCAAGTCTGTTCCTTAGATGTACTTGATACTGGGTTTTATCCTCAAATCAATAGGGCTGCTTAATATTGGTAGTGATCCGTGGTAAAATACCAAATTTAGGAGGCTATCTGATGTCAAGTGAAACAGTATAGCTCTGTAAAATGGTAAATATGGGATAGGACACACATGAAGTCTACTTTTGCTGTATGGGAGCTTAGAAATACCAGTTCCTTTTTTCAGAATCAATCAGTACCATTTATTCAATGGCTATACACAAAAATCTAGGTAATGTGTTGCTGTCACTTGATTATACTTTTAAAAGGTAGTTGTTATGCAGTTTTCACAGAATCACAGAATCACAGAATCGTTTAGGTTGGAAGGGACCTCTGGAGATCATCTAGTCCAACCTCCCTGTTCAAGCAGGGTCACCTAGAGCATATTGCCCAGGATCACATCCACACGGCTTTTGAATATCTCCAGCGAAGGAGACTCCACCACCTCTCTGGGCAACCTGTTCCAATGCTCTGTCACCCTCACAGTGAAGAAGTTTTTTCTCAGGTTCAGATGGAACTTCCTGTGGTTCAGTTTTGTGTCTTTTCCTTTTGATGGAAGGAAAAGACTGCGCCTGCATCTGTGTGGTGAAGATTTTTTGTTTTAATATCTCTTGCGTGTTTGACCGGTATTTGATATTAAATTATTTTCCTGATATAACATACATGCTAGTTAAACATACATGCTGGTTAAACATACATGCTAGTTTTGGGAGGAGGGGAGGGTGTTTGATCCTGTATGTTTTTATTTAAGAATGCAATGTTACAGTATAGAGAAGTCAGTCCATGAAAACCAGTATTTCCTGTGATTTGTGTGCGAATTAAACAGAGGATGCAAAGACATGTACTCATGAAATTCACGATGTTTTTTTAAAATTCGTTCAGTAACTTTAAAACTACTTAAAAATATATTGCAAAACGTGACTTAGAATGTCTCGCCAACAGCATTAAACTTGCAGTCTTTTTGTTTTATTTTAACATGGTATGAAATAGAAGTGCTACCTTTTTTTTTTTTTTTCCTCACCCTTAGTCATTACTTTACTATCTAAACGTGTCTAAAAAAAAAAAAAAGAAAAAGCCATGAAGGCTATGTATGTAAGAAGCAGCAATGGTGATTTCTTCACTGGTCATCTGTAAAATCCATGTTTAACAAGTGGCATGTTCTTTATGGATAGCTGAATAGTTCTAACAATATTTGGGTATTCCTCATTTCTATAAACATAATCCTTGAGGAAATTGCAGAAAATTATTCTTTCCTTTCAACACCATAGCACAAATATTAATATTTAAACATAATATGTTATTTGGTTGCATGACTGAATGCAAATGTAAGTGTAGAGTTTTGACTATGATTTCTAATACAATTTTGATACAATTTGCAGCCAATACAAGTGAAGAGTAGAAATTCTTATGAACCTGTTTATAGCCATGTACTTGCTGTTTTAAACTAATCCTGGTTTCAAATAAAGTTTGCCTCAATAGTTTCACTTTCCATCTGTTACAATTTTAATTATATATTTGTGATTATGATGCTGTTTCCATAACTATGCCTTTGTTTCATTTTACAGAGGAAATAAAGACTGAAACAGAAAAGCAAAGGTATGTAATAGTTCATCACATTGAGCAATAGTGCTTTAACTGCTTAAAATGTTTCTTGAGCTTATTATGAATTGTGGGTTATGGGCTCACTCTGGATAGAGTTCTCAGTCTCTTTTGTAAGACTGAGGGTATCCAGGAGTGTGCGAAAATGTGCTACTTCTGCTACTGGCTATTTCAGTGCCAGGCACAGGAGCTGGGAGTTGAGGCAGAAGAGCTTGGAGGGCGCACGCTGAGCTTGTCTGGCCAAGGCGGGCAGGAGCAGGGATCAAGGTTGTATGAGGATTTTGTGGGTAGCAGAGAAAGGAAGTATGGATGAGGAGCCTAAGCTGAGAAGGATTTTGAAAGGGATTCAGAGACCGTGCTGAAGGGGGAATATCTGGAATACAAATAAAAGCCTCAAACTCTGAGGGAGCAGGGGACTGAGGCTGCAGCAGAGGCTGCAGCGGAAATGAGTGGACAAGACAAGAGTAATTTGAAAAGATAAGCGTGTGGAAAGGATCTGATTAGGAAATGAGTATGGAAGGTTCTTTGTTTCTGGAGGTGATTCCTCTAGAACTGAGAACAGAAGCCAAGATTGACGTTCAGCAGTCTTCGTTGTCAACAAGTACAGTTTTAAGTATTAATAAGCTCTGGAATCCATGATTAGTATTTAATTGCATGTTCCACAGGATCTCCTTCCTCATTCAGTGCATGTTGCTCGCTGTGAGTCAGGGTTGTGTTGCGATGGCAGTTTATACCATTTACTGAAAGAATTGGATCAGCAGGCAGAACTGACGATGAAAGTGTTTTTACAGCTTAAAAGAGTAGACTGCTGCCTGGGGACCTGTGTTCTGCCCTGTAACTGAATGCTTATTTTAGGCAAAGCATTTAAGCCACAGTTGTCAAAATTGGCTGCTAGTGGTTTGTGCTTCGTCTTCCGGGCATCTGAGTTGAGATCTACAAGTTTTGGTTTGGGTAGTAGCAGTAGTAGCTTTGTTTCAGAAGATGTAAAGGACTATTTAATATCAAATATGCTTGAACAAGTTAGGCTAATGACTTTTCAAATTGGGCGTGTGAAAATTAATGGATGCATCTGATTGAATTCCTGTGCTTCAGTTCCTATCAGCAAAATGAAGACAATGCCATCAGTTCATAGTGAGGTTGTAAAAATAAGTTTAATGTGTCTGTACGTTCAGGTAATGTTACAACGAGCACTGCATACAGGCTCATTTGGAAAGTAATAATTCGTAAGTTTTGCTTAACGTAGTGTAAATAAAGCGAAAGCTCACATTTTGAAGAATGAGAAGAAAAAAATGCTGAACGTTAAATATTCAGTAAGTGATATTCATTCTAGGCACTGAATATGGAAAAGTAATAGCTGGTCCTGTAGTTAAATACCATTCTAAAACTAATGCAAGAGCTGAATTATAATAACATATAAAGCCACTTCTGAAGTTTTGGGTGCTTGACTTCTGTCCTAGTAATTTTTTTAGGTTATGGCTTTTGTGTAGAATGGCTGTAACTCTTACCTGTGTATATACATGTAGTAAATAGATTTTGATTTCTTTTCTTCAGTGGTATCTTTATTCTGACAGTAGATCTTCAGCGGTCTTTTGCTGCCATGAAGGCATTGCTGGACCTGGTAACTGTGAATGCGTTTAGCCTGTTCTTACCGTAGAGCCAAACTGTTCTTTGTAGATGCAGTAGAAAATACTCTTTTTCTAGGCCTTAGACTAGGGAAACCTCTTAGTTTATCAAATTATTTTCAGCCTCTTATTTCTGTAAGTGAAATTCATATATTCTAACAAATATTAAGCGCTTTATATGATGAGTGTTTAGATTTTTTTCCCATCCCCGTTCTAGGAAGTTGGTTTCACAGCTAGGCCAGAGTGCCTTGAAAAATAAATCATTTCTACCTGCCAAAAGTTTTGCATGGAAAAAATGCTAGTAGTAATTTATTGCTATTATTATTGTTATTATTATTACTACTATTTTACAGACTTTTTACCAGGAGCAGTGTTTGGCAGCGGGAGGGAGGGATGTGGAATAGAAAAGGACAAGCTGACTTACATAACTGTGTTACACTGCGGGTGCTGCCAAAATCCTTTTAAAAACTCACCGTTTGATATATAGATCAGCTTCTTTCTGTGACTGGTATGTAAATGTCAGCCTGTTTCGTAATCCTCATGCTTGGTGTATTCCTTAATGGAAGAAAGCTTTGTGAGGTACAGTTTCTCACCGTCAGCTGGAAAAAGCAGCTGCAGTTCTTTCTTGGCTGACATAAAGAAGCAAAGACCTTTTGGGATTAATTCAGATGTTTGCTTCAGCAGACTTTTTCCTGGAAGATCCCTTCATCACATTGGTTAGTTTGAGGTTTTCTCAGATTTGTATAGTTACAGTCTTTTCAGATACTTTACCCGAGTGGAGTATATTGGTAACCACTGAACTCTTAAATTCCGTGGTGGTGTATTTTTCTCTATTCCAGTAGTAACATTTCTGCCTGGACTTCTCTGGGAATTATTCCTGAACGTGCAAAAACTATTGAATGGGCTTCTCTTCCTCCTCTCTACCTTCACTGTCCAGTTAAGGAGAGGCTTTTTTCTGTTTTCAGAGGAAACAAGTCTTTATGCCTTCAAACCAGCAGGGACCACTGAAGATCTACGTAGAGTGGAAATGAGTAGGTTTGCATGATTCAGAAAGGAGACTGATTCAGTATAAAAACTGTGCAGAATGTTTACATAGACTGTATTACCGTTGTGTTCACTTCATAGAAGGCGTTCTTTCCTAATGTTAATTTTCTTGATACTTTATTTCACTCATAAATGTTGCATTGGTGAGAATTGTTTGTGTGGTCACTTACAGCATCCTAACTGAATCATTCTGTTTAGTCCCCCTCATGGAGATGCGAAGCCTGGTTCAAGCACTCTTCCACCTGTGAAATCAAAGACGAGCTTTATTGAAGCCGACAAGTACTTCCTACCGTTTGAACTGGCATGCCAGTCGAAGTGCCCCAGGATTGTTAGTACATCTCTAGATTGTTTACAGGTCTGTATGAAGATGAGCTTTAACCGTCAGCTACAGAATTTGGGTTTTTGAAGGGGAAGTAGCAGTTATATGTAACAAATAATGTTGTTGTTTTTTCTGTTGTTTTACCTGCTTGCGCACACAACCACAAATAGTTGCACATTTGGATCAATTTTGTTATATCAGTGTACAACTACCTATTTTAATGTGTGTATGTTTCTGTGTATTGAATTGCTGTCAGTAACTTAAATGAAAGACTGAAACGTCACTAGCACAGCAGGCATATCGTTGTCAAGTTCACCTAGCGCTGTTTATACTTGCAGTAAAATATTTGAAACTTGAAACGTTTAGCCTCTCAAAACTCAGAGGTTTGTTGCTCCTGTAGTGTTTTCAGAGCAAGGTCTACAGCAGAGAGTTCTGCCCTTCTCTTCTCCTGAGTAGCCTGACAACAGTGAACTCAATGACTGTATTTACATTCAGAGGCACATGCATACCTGGCATGCTGTCGCGCTGTGATGCCTTGCTACTCTGTATATTTAAGTAGGTAGGCCATGGAGATTTACAAATGTTCTCATGCCTAAGGTGTTTGGAACAGGATTTTGTTAATTTTGTAATGAATACTTTTTCAAAGTACTGAAGGTCTATAGAGAGAAAGAGATGGTAGAACACTAACAAACAGAAGACTAGTTCGTAGCTTGAACAAAAACCGTTTGCGGTTGACTTATTTGGTATTAAAAACATTAGTGTGCTGAATACATAGGAGGACTTGTGTGATATGAGTTATTTTAGAATCCTGGGTGTTTTGAAATAATCTTTAATTACTGAATCAGAACTGAATATTAAGCTTGTTGATAACTTTTATATTGCAGTTGCTGAGTGAAAATTGAATAAATCTGGGGGACTTTAAAAAAAAATCCTTCACATTTTGAGACTTGGGGTAAAATGTACTTTTTAAATTGTTCTGTTCAAATTAATGGTATCAAATGAATTTATATATTTTAATAAAAAGCTGACTTACGTTTTAAGCTTTTATTTCTGTTTTTTTTTTTTTCCCCTCCAGAAACTTATAGCATATGGGCACTTGACAGGGAGTGCTCCAGATAGTACAGCTCCAGGCAAAAAACTAATTGATAGAATTATTGAGACAATATGTGGCTGTTTTCAAGGCCCTCAAACAGACGAAGGGGTTCAACTTCAAATAATAAAGGTAATCTGATTAAATACTACTTCCAGTATTTATAGTAGTGACAGCAGGAAGGTATTCACGGTCTTAGAATTTAAAAGGAGGAATAATGTAATTATTATTATTTTTTTTTTTTAGTATTTTCTCGATCCTGTTTGTTTAAGGTAGAAAATCCTTGTCTTCTGTTTCTTTTTCCACTCTTTCCCATTACACTTTGAGTGAAGTCGTGATTGTGATATGAAGTTTCGTGCACAAAGCGCTGGCTCAGATTTCATTCACAGCGAATCAGTGGAGTTCTCTTAATTGTGCAGAATTCCTATCAAATGATCCTGCATGCCCAGTGGGGAAGGCGGTGATTAAGAAGCAGATTTTTAAATCAATTTAAAAATTGTTTTATGAAATGCAATTAGAGCTGGCAGTCAGTTGTTACCATGGCAGTTTTGTGCTGCTGTGTCACAGACTTGTGCTTGAAGGAGGTCTGGAGTTTCTTTGCATATCTTAGGTAAACTCTGCATGCAGAGCTTGTACAAATTAATGTTTCTGCAGAGCTGTAGCTTTTCTGATTGCACTCAGTAATCCTGGGAATGCCAGCTAATGCACGCTAGCCACCGAATGGATGTGTCATCATCTACTCTTTGAATGACTGTGATGATGAGCAGTAGTGAAGAATACGGTAAAGGGTGGTTAGGAAGAACAGAGTTTGTTACCTAGTGTTCTTGTGCTTAAGTCCTGAGGTGTTGACATGTCTTGCAGAGTAGGTTTACTTTACTGCAAAGGAGATACTTTGTTCCCCTGTTCCTTTTCATAGGTCCAGCCTTTCTTTTCCTTGGCACCCCACTTCTCCAGCAAATAGTCCTAACAGGTGTTAGTTTATGCTGCTCTTGTCCAGATCTGGTGTTCTGGGTGCTCAGGCGTTTTAAGGCATTTCTAATCTTGCACAGGGAAGCTTTTGCCAATTTGGATTTTCAGTGACTCAAATGTGGGTATCTCCTTCTTGCTGGAATGCCTTCTCTCTAAATGCCTGATTATTGTAGTCCTCTCAGCTCTTGATCGATTAGCTGGGCCAAGATGTGAAGAAGATAACCTCCTGCCTAAAAGGGGATGTCTGGGAGCTGAAGTGCTTTCTGTCTGAGAAGACAGTTGAGAATGTTAATTCTTCAACAATGCAAAAACGCATTAAGCGTATAAACTCGTTTAGTGCCTTCATTTTACAACTTTTTAGACTTGGCTAGCTGTCATATATATATTCTTGGAAAAACTGAGAGTATTGTTCTGGTTTTGGTTTCATGTTTTTCCAATGGCTATACACCATAGAAAGCATGAGAATTAGAAATAATTTTCTGGCTGAAAATTATTCCCCCTTACTTCCTTCAGGGGAAATGATACAACTGTTAAGTTGGTCGCGTTTTTTGAAGTTCTGTAACTCTTCAGTTGTGAGCTTTTGACCCAGCTTCCCCAGTACGATTTCAAGGATAGATCGTGTGCCTATTTTAACTGTTTTGTGATCCTGATGATTGGTATACCCTGTAGAAATTGGAATGGCTTCAGGGAGACAGAAGGCAAGAGACCAGGGTCCCCTGCTTTCTGGGCAGGCGCTGTGAAAAAGCTATTACGCACACCACAAGCAGCACTCCCAGTAGGGCAGCTGCATTGCCAGCACGACCTTGATCACTCGGGCACCTTCCTCTCAGGAGGGTTGTCCAGGTTCTGCATGTAGATGGCACCTATGTAGTATGCTGCCCTGGGTCAGGGACCTAGGAGCCAGAGCTGGGTAACAGTTCAAACCTGGTGTTATTTGCTGGCTTCTGGCTGGCTTTCTGATGAACAGCTTTTGAGGTTTTGGTGAAGTCATCCTAAGCGGGTTCCTAGTGACCGAAGCAGCTTCCGCATTCTGAAAGTACCTCTTTCTGACGACTGGCAAGGAAATAATCCTGCTGAGGCTAAGGGGCATAACTTGTCTCTTTTTAGGTATCTAAGCTTAGAGATATGTCTGGCAGTAGTTTGACAGTTGGGGTAGAGCTACTTGAGCAACGTTTTTTCTTTTCTGTCCCTGCTTTTGGTTGCATGTTCTCATCCCTGTAACCGCCTCTTTCTTCATCTGCAAACTCCATGAAGAACCGGGTTGGGAAACTGGCCTTTTCCTCCTTTCCTCTTATAGTTTAGTTGTGGCATCGTTTTGATGTGAAGCTGTGCAAACACTTATTAGAGTATAATGGAGGGGATGGCCAGAGGCAGAAGGGGAGCAGGTAATTAGGCTAGTGCTGCCATTGCAAGTTACTTAATTAAATTATGTTTGAAGTGGTTCCATCAAGAGAGGCTTTTTTGCCCTCAGGCTTGCTCTGCTGTGGCATTTGTGACTTGTGTCTGCAAAGTTGCTCTTGACACCTGCAGAGCTGTTAGTTGAGGTTTTGTTTACATTTCTGTCTGGCCTTTTTGTCTCTGTCTGGCCTTTTTATCCTGTGATAAAATCAACTCTAAAAAAAGGAGAAGTCTATAAAGATAGAATAGAGATGGGGAGAAGGATGGCAGATGAGAGTTTGTGCAAGTATTCTCTCTGCCTAACTGGAGCCTATTGGTGAAAGAGGTGGTCTTCTACCCATGTGTCCCCTCTTCCTGTCTGGTACTCACTGGAAGTATTTCTGCTAAACTGTGAATACTAGAGGAAGAGAAATTGCATTAAGACATGGAAGTGAGCATGAGTAATAGCCTGAGGATTGTTCTTAATTGGCAGGAATATGAAAGATATTAACAAAAGGTCAAAGTTTAAAATGGTGTCGAGTTTATAAACATGGCTAGTAGCCATTAGGGTTTGTCATCTGCAAGGGGTCGTTACCTACAGTGCCTGAGAAGGAAAAAAAAAAAAAAACCAAAAGAAATGATTATTAAAACTTCTGTAGCTATGCTGAACTCCGTAATAGTTAGGCATCTAGAAGGAGATGCCCTGTTGGAAAGACTGAATTCTCAATTTGCATAGAAGATGATTTATTGAATTTGCATCAGTAAGTGAGGCTGCCAGGAAGGATGTCTCTTTGTGTGTGTGTGTATCTGTATAAACATGTCTTCACACACACACCCCCTTATCAGGCGGTGTGAAAATTGCTATGAGCTAACCAAGCTTTAGTACTCACGTCAAGCGGAGCGAAGAAATTTATGAAATTCAGGCTGTTATGCCAGTTAAAATAAAAAAAGTACGTAATCCATCTCTAGCCTTGTCACCTTTTCCTGTTCTGTGGTGGTAGTGAATCATTGCAAAGGGAGACACAGTTAAGGAAGTGGGTATGAATTTCAGCTCAGCGCTTCCTGGTTTTCAGAAGGCCAGTAACACGCAAACCGAATTTGGAGCGGGGAACAGTTCCAGTGCTGGGAGATCTTAATTCCTTTGTTGTGTATAGTTTGCCTTGCTCTGTAATTTTTCTTTAGTTGCTTGGAGGTGTGGTAATTTAAAAACGAAGCTTTCTAGTTGGCGTTTAGGCACTACTGGTTCGTAGGCTGTAGCATGAAATGCTGTTTAGTGGTCGTACAGGTAACAATGTACTCAATCCAATGAGAAATGTAAGCACAATCATCCCTATATGTATCTCTATATATCTTCTGATGATGCAAATATAAAATAAGGACCTAGGGCCAACTGGCCTGGGAGTAGGATTCAGGTCTCCTGAGTGCGTGGTCAGCAAGGTGAGGGTTTGTTTCCTCCCCCTTCCCCCCCCATTAAGCTACACAGTGGTGGGATTTTTTTGTTTGTTTGGGGCAGGGGGTGAGGTTTTTTCTTTTTAAATGTTTGAATGAGAGATGAACGCTTGCCTGTCTGTTGGTGCCATGTTTCGACAGAGATGCTGATAATGTCTGTGAGAAAATTTAGACGTGGTTTGGTGAATACATTATACAACAGTTAAAATAACTTTGCTTTTAATTGGAGAAAGAGACTTTCCAACATACAGGCTTTCTGGTGCTTCCATTTCTCTCCCACTTTCCCTAAGCATCCTATTAAGTCTTTAGCCCTGTCAAAGCCTTTAATGCATAAAACTTCTCCTTAATTTCTGACGTCTTCTACTGGTGTACGATGATTAGTGTGTGCATGTTTGTTCCGTTATGCACCAAATTCTTCCCCCTTCCTTCAACACCCTACTGTACCCCCTCCCTCCCCAGTCTCCCTAGCAATGTCTCTGTGTCCTCACCTTCCATCTGCCTCTCTCTTTCTTTTTAATCCAGCCTACCTTTACCTCGCATAAGGATAATGTGTTCCTTAGTTATGTATTACCTGATTCCCTGATTTTTTCCAGAGGCTTATTTGCATACCTTTTGTAAGATAAGAGAAGCAGAAACTAGCTCAAGTGGAAAGAAAGAAGTGAGTTTCTACAGAGAAGAAAACACAATGTTCTAGCAGATGTCCAAAGAGAGTGTTTAGAATGGGTAGTAGTCCCAATAGTAACTGCCTAATCACATACTCAGTCTTCGTTCTTCACACTTGCTTTTATTTTTAAAGTAGTTTTTGAACCCTCTGAATTACTTTCTGTATTTTAACCAGTAGTCTGTTGTTCGTGTTTTGTGACTAGAAAATTCTAGGGTGTTTTTTAACCACGTCTTGAAAACTCCCATTGGTTACTTCTTGCTACTACGTGCTCTGAAAAGAATTTGAGTATATTTCCTAAGTATGTCGGTGAAGACACTCTCAATTTAATATAACTGGTATGTGTGATGTTCAGATATGACTATGATGCTACATGGGAAAACGTGATTAAACTAGAGTTCAAGATAAGTACTTATTGCTTTATATTTAAGAAGTAATCCATTGCTGATATTTATTTGCACGCTGTTTCGCTGAAGAGAAAAGTTCTGACTGGAATGTGTGTGTATATATGTGTATGTGTGTACAAATTTTTTTTTTTTTTAAAGGCTTTGCTCACTGCAGTAACATCTCAACACATAGAAATCCACGAAGGAACGGTGCTGCAGGCTGTAAGAACATGTTACAATATCTATCTAGCAAGCAAAAACCTCATAAATCAAACCACAGCCAAGGCCACTCTGACACAGATGCTGAATGTCATATTTGCACGTATGGAAAATCAAGCAGTGAGTATCTTGGAGTCTTTAGTCTCTATAGAAAGAAAGTAGTTCTTTAAAAGCAAACTACCGTGAGAGATTTGTTTTTTCATTATTGGTAAAGCTGATAGTCTTTCCTAACTTAAACCCCAGGTGAAGTACTTTGTTAAAAAACTGTAAACTTGCATTGTTCCTTTTGTTTTGCTCTCAGAAATTGGTGTGAAATGTGTTGGGGCATGTGTGGGTGTGTGTGCGGAATTTAAACGTCTCATATTGGGCCTCTATAGTTAATGGATATATTTGACTTCAGTTGCTATTCTCAAGCTGTCGAGAGATGCAGTGCTACCTGTCTTCATAAGAGTGCATATGGAGTAAAGTAGTGTTTGTGGAATGCTCAAATGTTGTTGTGATTATAAGCACTAAAGGAGTAATCCATGATAAAAATAATACTTTGCAATCGTGTAATCATTTACATTCTTGTAACGTTTCTATGTGTGTAATAGCCAGAAAGAGACACCTACCAATATGTCACCGAAACTGTCATTGTGAGTAATTAGCAGGGACTCCAGCATATGCCTTGTGCCTTCTACTGCTGATAGTAATGATCAATAAGACAAAATAATTGTTATAGTTCCTGTAAAAGCCAGGTGGACGCCCAAGTCAGATAACTGCTTGAATTCCTAGTTACTTTTAGAAGTAATTCTGCTGCATTATTGCAAACTCTAGCAGTTTCCTTTCAGGATATGTAGTGGATATAAGTTTGCACTTACTTTTTTCTTAGAAGCAACTATTTATTGGTACGTAATACCATCACAGTCAAATATTTACAATACATTTTATTTATGGTAAGTCAAGGCACAAGCCATGCAATACATAAGTGCTTTGAGAGATCTGTGCAGTTAGTGTCTTTTTAAACGACTTACTGTAGGATAGGGTTTATGGAGGTGGAGGTCTTTATTTTTGCCAGGCTGTGTATCCAGTCTTGAACATAATTTTATACATGCTTCTGCTTGTCTTGCACACACAGGACAGTTCTTTTAATATGCGAGCTAAGAAATGGTGAAAGCAATTATTTAATCTGTTATTTGAAGGGCTGCGTCTGCTCAGAGATGTATAGCGCCCTGAAAGATGTGGTATAGAAAGCTTTAAGTGGAAGAGTAAATGGTAGAGATTATAATTAAGTTACAAAACTTTTGGTAAATGCTGCATTCTCCAGGATAGAAAGATAGAGCATCACCTCAAAGAACAGTGCTTTGCTTTGGTTTGACTTCCGTTGCTGTTGCCCAGCTCTGAGTCATATTACAGGTTCCAGTCCAAGAAAACATGAAAGCAAAATAATCTTTATCTTACAATTTTAAGTTGACACGGTCATTTCTTCCTAAGGGTCTGCCTTCTCCAGCGTTTTGCAAGTGTTGCTCTTCTTTTTATTTTCTACTGTAGCTTTTTTTCTGGATTTTTGTTTAGTCATTTTGCCCTTGTTACTTTTTTAAGTCTTTCCCATAATACAACAGGCTCATAGTATAGCAGAAGATGACTCTTAAGTTCCCCTATGTCTGTCTTTGTGAGATCTTTAAGAAACAAATAAAAAACCAAAAATAAAAAACCAAAACAGAACCAAAAAACAACCCCCCCAGAAGCCCTGCCTTGATGTTTCTTCATGCCGTCATCGTATACTGTCAGACCTCCAGGTTGAACTTAGGTATAGGGCAGGCAGACAACTTCTGTTTTTGTAGCATGTCTAATGTAGTCATCCATTTCCATAGTGAAGATATGGTAAGTGTAACGTGCATAGCTGGGAAGCAGCCCTCTTACGAAAGGTTTATCCTGTGATAACAGAAGTAGTTGTAATAATACAAATGATGCATTGTCTTAAACTCTTATGGCTTTATTTAAGGTAGTGTGTAAGCAGAAACAATAGACGTTACATGTTAATGAAACAATATATACACTATGTATACAGCTCATTATTTTGTTCTCATGATAGAATTTTTGTGCATTTGCAATTTTTTTGTAGCTTCAGGAAGCCAAACAGATGGAAAAGGAAAGACACAGACAGCAGCACCATCTACAGCAGTCTCCAGTAAGCCATCATGAGCCTGAGTCACCTCAGATGAGACACATTCCAGCACAGCCTGATCAGCTGTCTAAAGAACATGAGAGGGAGCTTGACCACAACACGAGTGATTTGGACAAGAACCTTCAAGAAGATACGGAGGCAGAAAATGGGTCTGATATTTCTAGTGCTGAAAATGAACAGACAGAAGCTGACCAGGCTACAGCAGCAGAAAGTAATCAGCCTGTATTTGTTTCATGGAGGGAGGGAATAGGTCTGTAAAAAGAGAGACTGAGGACAATCCTTTTCTTTTTTTTTCTCTCCTAAGCTTGTAGTTAGGCACATAGCTCTTTTTCACATAGCTGACTAATAGAGAATGCCTCTTGGCCTTGTTATAACTGCCAAGTTTCATCAGGAATATCATTTATTCCTACATTTTATCTGTTGTGGTCGCTGTAGGAAAGATGCCAGTTTGCACCTCTGTAATGTTGAGAAAGTTTTTGAAAATAATATTTGAGGAACAGTAACTTTTTAGTGTTTAACTTCTGTGAAAATACAAAATTGATGTATTTTCTGCATAGGTCTACGTGTTACTTACCGTTTACAAGTTAAATGCTGGGAAGTTCATTTCTCAGTTACTGTTTTCAAAACATCCAAACGCTGCTTTTTTTTTAAATGTATACTCCCCTATCCATAGATCTGTTATTGTTAAGTGTTAAATATAGGCAAAATACTTCCTTAATTTCTGAGCTTCTCAGTAATATTTGTTTGTTTTTGGTTTTTTTAAGATCTTTCTAAGGCTGATGGAGGAACGTATGATGGTGAAAATGAATGTGAAGAGAAGGCACAAGAAATTGTACAAAGTATTGTGCAGGAAATGGTGAACATAGTAGTTGGAGGTATTACATCCATATCGATTTATCTGTCTATTCAGTAATGACTGCAGTCTGAAGCCTGACATTAAGAATTACTTGAGCACTACTGACTATTTAGCTAAAATATACCATGATTTAACTAACATTTACGTGTTAAAGAAAGCTTTTTCAGTTGTCTGACCTTAGTTGTGCGTTATTTGACAATAAAATGGATGAGATTTCAAGTATTAAAAATACTTTTTTTGACTTGTGATATTCATTTCTTATTAGATTTCTCAGAATTCTTGTTCATTATATTTTTCTGTTCTGTGCCCACATAAACTCCTCACAGTGGGCTTGTCTCTGGAACAGTGATGAAGCACGTTTTTCAGTTTGTTGGAAAGTATATACAAAATTAATGACTTTTTTTTTTCCCAGCGCTTACTGGAAACTTGGTAGAATAGTGAACCTAGCACTATAAAGTTCCAAGTCACCTTCAACTGTAGTGTTCATTAGTGGGAATTAGAGAGTATTCAGTTTTTTAAGGATATAATGTAAATTTTTCCTTAAGCTCCTTCTTACCGTGTGAAACTTCAATTCTGGTTGATTTAGTATTTAAAAGCTCTTTTTACTGTGCATTCTTACTTAACATTTGGGTTTATTTTTTATATCTTTTCTAACAGATGTAGAAGGGACTGCTGAAAGTGCAAGTGCTGATGGCACAATTGTAACATTAGAGGACGGCAGTGACAGTGAAAACATTCAGGCAAATGGAATTCCAGGGACTCCAATTTCTGTTGCTTATACACCATCTTTACCTGATGACAGATTATCTGTCTCTTCCAATGACACTCAGGTACAGGCAAATGCAAATTAGGAAATGCTGAAAAAAGACTGATTGAGATAGATGGATTTTTTTTCCCCAACAGTTCTGTAGAGGATGTTTAATGTAATTCCATAAAATAACTTACTCAGATGAGTTTCAAGTGTTAAATCGTGTTCTAAGCTTTATTACATTTTTAATACCTTCTATTTTATCAGGTGTCAGCATGTGTACAGTATCTATTGACAGAGGGTCTCTGCTGTCAAGTGTAGTAAATAATTAAGTTTGGGAAGAATAGATTTTAAGCTTGCATGACCCATGATTGTAGTTTTTTATGTCATACAAGCTGAAGATAACATGAAGATAGCATTAAACGTGTTGCTCATATAAGCATTTCTTATATCGGGAACAGTAGTACAGACTTGCAAGAACTTGGTAGTAGGCATTGGTATTGTACCCTGAAAGTTTTACCAGATGCATCTTGCCACAGATGTGTAACTGCTTGTGTTCTAGTGAAATCCAAGGGCTTTTTTTCTTTGTTTTTTTGATTGTTTTAAATCAGAGTTATCTACTGAAAACTACTGAAGGCAATTCTGTGCGAGTTACCTTGTTTACACTTGACTGATCTAAGTTTCTGGTGGTCTTTATGTAATTCTGACTTCTTACTGAGATGGTAATTTTTATTAGTAAGTTTGTTTATTTTAATGGCACTGCAGAATACTACTTTTTTTAATTTAATCTTGAGACCATCAAATTACAGTGAATTGGTTATATTTGTATAATGTCTTAACTTCTTGTTGCTAGGAGGTGGGGATTTCCCTACACACCCTGCTAATGCAAAATGGAATACTGAAATATGTTAACTTCTTTAGGAATCTGGAAATTCTTCAGGACCTACCCCTGGTGCTAAGTTTTCCCACATTTTACAAAAGGATGCCTTCCTTGTATTCAGGTCACTGTGTAAACTCTCTATGAAGCCCCTGTCAGATGGACCTCCAGATCCAAAGTAAGTAGAAATAAGAGTTCTCATAATGAGCCTTTTCTATTTTAAAAATAAGTTACTTAAATATTTTTGATAATCTTCAGTTATTCAGAGAACAGCAGTGTGATAAAAGAGCCTAGAAACCTTGAAAAAGTACTTTTATGTTTTAGTGCAGCTTTTGTATGTTAAATGAAAATAACTTTTCTTACCCATCTACCTCTTTAGAAGTCTCTTAAAAGTCTTACAGTTCTCAGCAATCTTACACTGCCTGTAAGTACCTAATAGTCTTCCTAGCTGTTGTGTATAACAGTTTACATCTAGCAGGGTTTGTAAAGAAATTTTTCAGGTATCTTTTGGTCTCAGCTGTTTTTACTCTGCTTTTAAGTAACACCTAGGATCATAACCATTCTCATTTCTGCCCTGCAGTTTCTTTTATCTCTTGCATATTGAGTATTCAATATGCACACCAACTTACTTTGTCTTAATATAAGCTCTTCACATTGACCTAGTACTGGTTATGACAAATTTGTGCTACAGTGTTCTTCATTCGCGTGTTCAGGTCGGACAGTTTTGACAGCCATGTCAACCAAAACAAAAATGTTTTGGAAACAAGGTCTTTATTTGTCTGTTTTGGAAATTTTTGCCATCTGACTGAAGATACTATATTTTCAGTTTGCCTGAGAGAACTGTTTGTTGTAAAACAAAAAACTCGTCCTATCTAGGATGCCAGTGTTTGAGTTAGTCGTGTCTGTTGGCACAGAAGATTGCATTTCTGATCTTGAATAGAATGTATATGCATCTTTTTTGCATGTTAGGAACAGTTTGCAACAATTTTCAAGAGGAGTGCCTTTTTTTTTTTTGCCACAAGAAGTTAAAATTCTAAAATGACTTCTGATGAATATCAAAGGCGCAATATTCTTTAAATAACATCAGCTTTACTGTTTCGTGTTCCCACTTCAAGTCAGGTAGCTTTAAGTCGGCTTAAATTTAATCATTGATACCAGTGTGGTGGGTTTAATAAGCTGAAGAAAAAGTAATGTAATGGAAAGGATTTTGAAGGTTTGGTCTAGAATCTTTTCCACGTGGTCATCTAGTCATGCACTTTGGAAAGTCAGAAAATCTGAGAAGGAAGGTTAGGGGCCTGAGGTTTTTTCCACCCTTTGCTAGAGAATTTGTCTTCTGGTAAGTGCCATAAAAATTCTGTGATTTAAGTCAGCTCTGTGAGGTTAAGAATACTATTTATTAAAGGCTTTAATGGATTAACTCACTCTGGAAGAGCTGCTGTAGCTATTGAGGCACTTGAAACCATTTGAATCCATGGAGTCCTTGATGTGTATGTTAGAGCTGATTAAGCTCTTATAGATAAATTAGGGAACTGGCATTTAGGACAAGACTTAGCTGCCAAGGAATTCGAAGATGTTCTATGTTTGGAGAAGTGCCTAAAATTTATCTTGGTTCTGAGGCACTGGTGGCTTTTTTGTTGTAATTGGAAGAGTAGGCATTAGGTTATCCACAGCATTTAAAAAAAAAAAAAACAAACCCTGTATATCTCTATCTATAAATCATCTTGCCAATGATATTAGCTATGAAATTTTTAGGGAAAATACTTTTACATTTTAGGTAACTGGACATGGAGCTTTAACTTAAACACAGGAGAGTAGGAGTAGAGATCTAGGTTATACTCCTTGGGGACATGCTTAATGCCTTTATATTCTTTTCCCCGGTATAAAATAAGATGGGAGAAAATACTTTCCTTTAGAGAAACGTCCTGAAGGTTCGTTTATTAGGTTTCAGCCCTTGAGATTGTTTTAGGCTAAAGTGAGTTTTCACATCTTATGAAGCTGGTGAAGCCAGCAAGTTAGGACTTGGCTCTGAATTGGCGCTTGCTTGAAGAAGGCAATATCTAAAACTTAAATATGAAGAGAATATCTAACAAAATTTTTATGCTTGACAGCAAAGCATGTTTATCTGAGCAGGTTTGTAGCTCGATGCAACATGATGCAAAATCAAGCCTTTTACATCAAAGGATAGTGCTACCCAACTAGATGGAATGCCACACAAAGCCCAGAGTCAAGCGTTTCCTTGAAGAACTGTCACTGAGAGCGTTTTTCAGGGTGTTTACTTTGACTCTGGGGCCCATTAGGACGAATGAGAGGAAGAGGTGGTTGGGTCTTCTCAGCTTAGAGCGTACGATGAGGGACAGGACAGAATATAGCTCTGTGCAACAGGCCCCCACACAGATGAATAATAGAAACTCTTAGAGGAAAGGGCACTTGCTTACAATAAATGCTGAGAAACTCTGAGCTCAGAAGAAGGATGAGATCTATGTACGAGAGAGTCTGTGTCGTATAACTATTTCTTCCTCTCCTATCAGAATGCTTATTTTTTTGAGGCATTTTCACTGAAAGGAAAGTGACTGCAAGTTTTTGAGGTCTTGGGTGTTAATTTTAAGGTCAATTTGACTGTTGTATTTTGTATCTCAAAAGTGTCCTCAGACAAGTCTTACGCTTGGGAGTATATTTTAGGGAGTTTGAAAGGGTGGCAGAATGATTCCCCCCACCCCAGCCCTCTTCCCTTGCAGGCATGCAGAAACCATTGAGTTCATTCGTCACATATTTGTTATGAATTTATATTTTTTTGTAGCTAGATTGGAATGGCTTTTTTTCATTAAACTGGTATTTTTGCAGAATACCAGTTTTGGCAAAAATCCAACTATTGCGTGTGTCATGTTGGTTAGAAGAGTGCCTTATCATATCTGGGCTGTATATGGGAAAAATTTGCTTTCATTGTTCCTCATATTTCATAGCTGTCATCCATCAGCGAGTGGTTGTTCCATGAAAGCTGTGGTCTGGCTTTTTCATGAAAGCCATTTGTGTTTATATACCCCTTCTGAAGAACAAGGATAGTCTTTTTTGAGATGATCAGAAGTGGGAAGGAGCATCAGGAAACTGAGGAAAGAATGCTTTCATCCAGAATACTATTTGAATTGCATTATGTCTTTAAAGATGATGTTTTGCGATTGCCACATTTATGATAGGCATGTTATATATCTTAACTGCTCTTGGAGTGAGACAGGTGACTGACATACACTGTAAAATACCATATTTAGGGAAAAGAGAGGTTGCTATGTTGGGAAGAAATTGATCAGGCAGTAGAGCTGTTGTCTTTATGGTCCTTCAGCTCTCTTTCCATGCTTGTGGAAACAGAGAAAAAGGAGGAATCTCTTAAGCTGCTTGCTTTCCCCTTTTGGTAGTTCGAATTCTGCAGATGGGATGGAATCTTTTAGATAGGATCCTCCAAAGTCCATTAAGAGGAAAGAACACTCCCTTCATCATCTGACTAAAAGTGCGCAGTGTTGCCTATCTTTCACTGTTGAGAGGTGCAGCTCTACAGAAGAGTAACTCAATAGTAATGGAAAGAAACAGTAACTGGAAAAGCCTATTCTTCCCCATGTTCTTGGCTGAAAGGTGACTACTTAACCAAATATGTTCAACGTCTTTTTATTGCTCTTTCTAAACAAAGTTTTCAAATTTGTGTTTATTTCACAGATGCTCCACATATGTTATCATAGTGACAGGGTGGTTTTTCAAAAGAATGCCTTAATTTTTATAACTTGCATGTGGTTCATATGCTCTATTATTTTATTCTAGGTCTCATGAACTGCGATCAAAGATTCTTTCATTGCAGTTGCTTCTGTCCATTCTGCAGAATGCAGGACCTGTCTTCAGGACAAATGAGATGTTTATTAATGCTATTAAGCAGTATCTTTGTGTTGCACTGTCAAAAAATGGAGTCTCATCGGTTCCAGAAGTTTTTGAACTTTCACTTTCCATATTTCTTACTCTCCTCTCAAACTTTAAGACTCATCTAAAGATGCAAATTGAGGTAGGTCTAATTTAAAAGGGGGTTTTAGGTGTCTGTCTGCATTTGTATGTAGTTTGGTCTTAGAGAAATTTGCCCAAGGACAATGGCCATGCTTACAACAATGCTCTTGAAACCTCATTCAAGTATAATAGACAGCAATATTTCCTTTGGGATACTAATAGAGTAAATAAAATTTACTCTGTAACATCAAAGGTAATGTGACACTTCAGGTGTTGTCAAGTTGATTGGTGAAGTAGAAGGTGATAGGAAAACTTAGTTTAAAAAAAAAAAATCTCTATTTTAGCTAGAACATAAAATGAACTCTCTAATAAGAAGTAACCCGTTTTGTTAACATCTGTTATTAAGTGATGAAGATGAAGAGATCATACCAGACAAAACATGCTTTGATTATTTTGTGATTAAAGTCGGTTTTTATGATCATAACTTATGGTACCCATACTCACTACTACTACTACTGTATGAGTTACGATCCTCCATAAGCTTGGTTAACTAATGTTCAGTGATGCAGTTAGGAAGTTTTATTTCTACGCTACATGATACAAAGTAAGAAGCTGAGTACGTTTGTAAAAACTAATGTATGTTTTTTTTTTTTTCAAAGAAATTTTAGAAGAAAATTCATGTCATGAAATGCTATGTGGACTCTCTTTGAGGTCACTTGAACTGATTCTTTTTTGGGGGGGTGGAGGGAATCCCAAATATTCAATTATTGTAGCTACTTTCCGTAGACATCAGGGCCTACATTAATATATGTTCTAGATAAGATCTTATTTCCTCAGGTCTCAAAAGTTGTGCACACTGTTTCGCTCCTTGGATCAAAAGTAGAGAAGAGTCCTTTTTTTTTTTTTTTTTTTTTTTTTTTTTAGCAATAAGAATTGAGTTATCTGAGACCTGATAGACACAAACGCTGAGAATTTTCTCACTATATGAGTGTATTCTAAGTTGTTGGGGAAAGAAAGATGTATGGAGGAGCTTAGTTCCTGACTTTTAATTCTTGTGCCATAGGGCATGTAAGGGTTTGAGCAACTAGTTTGAAAGGTTTTGTCTATTTGAACTGTCTGGTTATACTCTTTTGTGTCCTACGTGGTAAAGATCTTACTTCTGTGGTGAAGAAAGTAGTAACGCTGGGCAGTGGGCTGTTACTGTTCATTTTGATAATTGTATACTTTGGAAGTTGATGCAAATACCAAAGCCAACAGATTGCCTGGTAAGTGCGGAGGTTAAGTACATGAAAAGGTCTTGGGAAATGCTGATAACGTTCCTGCAACAAGGACCTTGAATTCACAAATTGCTTCACGTAGCATAGATGTCATACTATGCTAGCTTAGTGATAAGTCATAGCAGGTGTGGAAGAACTTAATTTTGCCAGTACTATATCAAAAAGCTTTCATGTTCTTGTCACTTAGGTTATCTTGATGGCTTTTGGGGGAAGAAGCAATACGATTTCCAGTATTTGTTTGAGGATAGCTTAGATAGAAATACAGGTTTAGTGATTCGTTGAATATGCCTTGAAATATGATACATCTTGAAGACTCTTGAGACAAACTGTGCATGCTATACTATAGCACATGCACAGTGTTCACATCATGCAGGCTGAGCAGAGCTACTCTTCCAGTCATCCAACCTGCTGCCTGGAAAATGTTGGGCTTGATACCTGCTTGCAGAACTTATCAGTCAGCATCTAGGTGGTAAATATATTGCAGTCTGGCTTACCCAACAGAAATTTGAGGAGCTTCCATCACTGCTGTCCTCTCCTTAAGTTCCAAACAAAAAATGGCGATATGGCTGAGAAAACTTGGATATAGAATACCCAACATTATTGTAGCAGCTTTTAGAAAATACTAAAATTAGGGTTATCACAGGATGTCAGGGCTGTATTTTTTTCTTCACAAATATGAAAGCCAAAAGCTTGATGCTGCCAGTGCTGCCATTTCTATCATTATGAAGCACAAGGGACAGCAATTTTGAGAAATCTATTCGTTTTTTTTTTCTTTTCTTTGTATTTTGTTTTCCTCCTGGATGTCGGCTAAGATTTCCTATTCTTCCAGCTACTGATCCTACAGGTTATACAGAAGACCTGGGGAGACAAGTAGATAGAACCATATTTGACTAGTGACTTTAGTAAGTTCTAGAGCTGTAAGGAATGCCATATGCTCCAATTTATAATATGCAAAATCTATATTTTAGGATTGAGGCAGCATTCTTTGTCTATGTAAGAAATGTTGGCGTACTGAAATTTTAGCAGCTAATTTCAGATTGTGTTGAGAGTGGCCAAGGGGTGGTGCTTTTCACTTAAGCTCTTCAGAACATCCGTCTTTGCAATTTAATTTTCAGATAGTACTGCCCTCTATTAGTCTGAATGTTACTGGAAATTTTCTGTAGCTGCATTTCTGAACAAGACACCAGATACATTTGCAGTAATGCATGGGCCACCTCTGACACTGGCAGTAGGCCACTGTTTGAGGGGCCTCCTCCCCTTCCTTTGCCGCTCCTTTTTTGCTTAATGTTTTCTTGGCAATCAAGTCATCAGTTTCAAGGGATTTGGGGGTGTCATTCAGCTAAACTACTCCTTCTACCCCTCCAAATGAGCTGTCTGTTTTCTATTTTCAGTTGACCCAAATGAAACCATGAGGTCTTTTCTGATGTGCTAGGAACAGGCTCCGCTAACTCTATGATGTCATTTATAGTAAATAACATAGTGATAGATATCACTGTAAGTATCTAAAATGTAAAGTATCTGTAAAGCTTTGAGAGAAGTCGTTCATCCCAAGATATGCTTTTCCAAAATTGATACCAGAAGCAAGAAGTTTGCTCTGCTTCAGAAGTGTAGAGATTTAAATAAGTTTGTTCATAGTATGCAGGCCTTCCAGCTAATTTCTCTTGTAGCTTGCAGCTTTGGGTTTGATGTGTATAGTTGAAACTTTTGTCTCTGCTCCAGCAGTGATTTCTTTTTTTTTTTTTTTTAATTCTCTACCATGAAATAATAATTTTCCTGATTCCTGAGTGTGTCAATAGCATTATTGTCTTTGAGTAAAAATTCAGAAAACAGCAAATGTGCAGCTAAGAATCGCTCAGAGCATGATGTTTAATAATTTCATGTCTTCCTCTGCTTGGATTCCATAAAGCTGTGGCTAAAGTCAGTCTAATATTGTACATAATTGTAAGTACTTGGAATAGTGTTCCACTTGTATTCATTTTGATCTACCCTGATACGTGTTGAACTCCATATGCTTTCTCGGAAGGCTTTCCTTAATTAAAAAAAACAACTTTGAGACTGTGCTGTTTTACCTCTTTTTCGAGGGCAGGGCAATGGAAATAGCTTACTATCAAAGTTGCTTAAAAATCAATGTTGTGGGTTTTTTTTTTCCCAAAATAAATATATGATTTAAAGCTACCTGGCTGATAGCATAAAATCTCTATAAAGTTCTGTGATGTAAGGGAACATTTAATATTAAAAACAAAGCTAGTAATACATTTGGATGTTTGTCCTCTACTCTCAGAGAAGAGGAACTCAATGGCTTGGGACTGTTAGTATTCTTGAAAAAAAACATGCACTGGTGGATTTGATAGCCACAACTGGCTTAGGAGAGGTGAAATCTCAGAAGTGTAGAAGTGATGTAATGCCATGTAGCAGTTCACATTTTGAGTTCTTAGCACTCTTACAGCAGTCACTGCTTACGCTAGAAAAGAAGTCAGAACTAGCGGCTAAACGTGTGCAGCTGAAATAAGACGACTGATGCCAGTGGAACTGGTGGGAGCTCATTGAGCAGGGGAAGAGTAGTCTCTGTTCCAAGCGAAGGCATCTGTCCTGAAGCACTTTCAGGGAAGACTAATGTCTGGTTTAAGAATGAGAGATTTTTCTTACGAACAGAGGTGCTGCGTTTTATATGCTATGCCTAACCAGTGCTCTCCCTCCAGTACACTGATACTATAGAATGATTCTCATGTGTCTACTAGGTGTTTACCTTCTAATGAAGGTCTGGTGCTTCAAATTGACATTGTTGGCTGTTTGTTATTTCTGTGCCGTTATATTTTCACCTCTTAGAGAAAATCTTTCATGGTGAGGTAATACCTCCTCTTTAAAAATCCCAAATGATTTGGAAATCTAACAGCAGTTTATAGTTTGTTGGGCTAAACTGTCCTTCTGGACTTCACAGCATTCACGGTTCTGCTTTTAATGATCAGAATATAAACAAAATTGCAACTGGACAGAAGTGCACAAGTACACAAGGTCCTAATTTGAAGTCCTACTTCCAACGCATTAAGGATAAGTAAATTTGTATTTCCTCCTTCCCTCCTTTTCTTTCCTCTCCAGTACCTTTAAAATGTTAAAGTACTGTACTTTCAGAATTGTATATGTCAAAATATTGGCCTTCTAGGTTGATCACATCGTTTTGAGAGTTAACGTGCTCTAGAGATAACAAATGGCTTTCTTCCCTCTTCCTGGAATATTTGCTAGGTTTTCTTCAAAGAAATTTTCCTGTATATCTTGGAAACTTCTACTAGCTCATTTGATCATAAATGGATGGTTATACAAACGCTGACACGGATATGTGCAGGTATTAAGGACCTTTTGGTTCTCGTTTTTATGTTTTTATGCTAAAGAGCAAAACTGAACTTGCCTTTCATTGAATGATCTAGTTTATGTTTCACGTTTGACAATATCCCTTTGTTTATAGATGCCCAGAGTGTAGTGGACATTTACGTGAACTACGATTGTGATTTAAATGCAGCAAACATATTTGAAAGACTGGTTAATGACCTATCAAAGATTGCTCAAGGAAGGGGTAGCCAAGAGCTTGGCATGTCCAATGTTCAGGTAAAATTTTGTCAAACTTTATAAAGCTTCAAGTTTCTTGACACGATAGGTTAAAATTAGGCTCTCCATTTCACTGATGTATTTCTTTTGAAATCCTCTCTAGGAGTTAAGTTTGCGAAAGAAAGGACTGGAATGTTTAGTATCAATCTTGAAGTGCATGGTGGAGTGGAGTAAGGATCAGTATGTAAATCCCAATTCTCAGACAACACTTGGTAAGATGGGGGGTGTTTATTCTGGCTTTAGTAAAGACGTACTGCAGAAACTACAGCATTTTGATATTATTGGTTTCTGGATTTGTAAAAGCTATTTCATTTTAAAACAAACTGTTTATAGTTTTTTTGGAGAAATATTAGTAAGTTTGGATTGTTGTCGTTTGGACAAGCTGATTTTTCGTAGTTGTGTAAATTCCTGGGAGACTACTACATTGAAAGTGACTACATTCTGTAATGTCATGTATTTCTAATTTTAAGGGAACCATAGAACTTACTTGGAAGATCCCTAATTTCAAATCCAGTCTAATTTCCAACTGATTAAATTTATACTGAAGCAAGCTGCATCTAGTTTCTTTTTTTTTTTTATTTCCTAATTGATAGCTATAGGACTTCCAGTGTTGCAAACAATGAAATAACTAAATCTTTTTTTGAAGTCTTGCTTCTGTCTGACCTGGGATGAGAAAGTACCAAGATTATGCCAGAATTTTCAGTTTAAGTGCTTAAAATTGTTAGCTGAAGTAGTGACCTCGTTTTTTTGAGATGCTAAGCACTGCTGTCTTTTTGAACTGAGAGAGGGCAGCATCTACTTGGCATATGCAATCATATGTACTTCTGGGCACTCAGTTGCAAAAACTTTGAAACTTTGCTTCAGGTCCAAGTGTGACATCAGACCTAAAAATGAAGGGAGAGATTTGTGTTTGGGTTTCTGAGGTGTTACTTCTATTTCTCCCAAGCGCAAAGAAATTACAATTGTTAACTTAAAGCTTAAATTTCAGTCGTGTCGCACAGAAAGAACCCCCCTTGATATATTGTAGTGATTTTCTAGGTTTTTTTCCCAACCAAAGCAAAGGCAGAATGTTAATATAAAAATAAATAGATCATTGAAGATACCATAGTAACTTTTAGAAGTCTTCAGAGAGGATTTGAAGAATAATTGAAGAATAAACTCTGTTTTTTATTTTGTTTCAATGTATTTGTATTTTGTACGTATGTAACTTTCCCACTCCCAATTCATAGGCCAAGAGAAACCCACAGAACAGGACAGCAACGAAACCAAACACCCTGAGACAATTAACAGATACGGAAGCTTAAATTCCCTGGATTCTACCGCTTCATCAGGAATTGGCAGTTACAGCACACAGATGTCTGGCACTGACAACCCAGAGCAGTTTGAGGTCCTAAAGCAACAAAAGGAAATAATAGAACAAGGAATTGACTTGTGAGTGCCCTTTTATCACCCGTGGGAGGGTGGATTCTTTTGGAGCTATGAAGATTCCTGGGTTTTTCTTCCTTCTCCTCATAGATACTCATCTTGTGTTAGGAAAAAAACTCTGGATGTAACAGCACTTCCTCTGGTGAAAGAGTGCTGAATGGTGTTCCCTTTGGAGCCTGTCAACAGTGTTTTGTGTTAACCTAATTCCTCACAGCTAGAAGATGAGTACTCTGAATGTTTGTTCTTTTTTTTTCTCCAGACCTGCTTGTCTAAAAATAAGATTTTTTATATTTGGGTAACAAGTACCTTGAACTCATGCGATAAGTTGAACACTGCCTGTTTTACTTTACACGTTACTCATGGAAGTGCCTATATGCTTAAGATGATGTTCCCTTTTAATTTGTAAACTTGTCAACTAGTTTGAAGTGGAAGATAATATGATTTCTCAGTGGAGTCTGACATGAATCTTACTGTGATTACAGCCTTGTCACCCCACCTCCTTAGTGAAGTCACTTTATGCAAAAAGTTTTTATTAAAAAAATTTTCAGTCTCCGAACAAACATGCCTTAGTCCGTTAGGGTCTCAGTTTCCTTCAGTCATTGTCCAGTCATTCTTGCATTCGTTCATTCATCGTCATTCTTGCAGGCAACTGGATTTCATAAGCATTTCACTGAGATTAAAATAAAAAACAATAAAACGCAATTTTTCCATTCCAAACCAAGACTATGCAGTTTCCATGGAATTTTTTTTAACATACCCATCTACACACATGCACACACATATACATACAGATGTGTGTGTGTGTGTATACATATGTATATGTGTGTATATATGTATTGATATGTATATACACACACGTACATTTCTGTAACTTACAATGAACTTGGAATTTCAGTTAGTTTTAGTTAGATTGGAGAAGAGCAGGAGCTGCATCCTGGACCAGAGTATACAGTAGGGTTTAGTGTTTAGCTCTCTGAGTCAGAGGGAGGACTAATTTAATTGCATAGTGGATTTAAAGACTTGATACCCTTTTTACTAGTTGCTGCTTGGATGCCATGCTGGCAGTTGCATAGGAAGGAGGAAGAGGAAGTTATTTACGGGGGGAGAGGAAGGGGAAGGAATAATAATAGTACAAAGGAATAATTTGTTCCTATCTAATACATAGTTTGATGTAAGGAAAACATGTTTAACTAATACATCAATTTTGATATCTCATCCAAGATTTTTTGTTTTTGATTAGGCAGGTGAGGCTATGAGCACAGATAAAAGAGTTCACTCTCATTCCGTGTTGATTTTGATTGTACAGATTCAATAAGAAACCAAAGAGGGGGATTCAGTACCTGCAAGAACAAGGAATGCTCGGCACTACCCCTGAAGACATTGCTCAGTTCTTGCATCAAGAGGAAAGATTAGATTCGGTAAGAAAACTGTTTTGCTAATTTCTGATGTTTGTTTTTGCTCATGCTGACTTTTTTTTTTAAATACTAACTGAAAATCATATTAGAGTGTTTTAAGGTGTATGATATTCTTGTATAGGGAAGAAGAAGCAAAGGGAGCTTCCCTCTTTCAAAATCTGTAAGCTCAAAGAATTTGAATTAGAAGCATGTGGGAAAGCTGCATCCTGTACTATACACATCTTGCAGTTCAGTGGGGACGTGAAGTAAGCGACTGACCTACCTGAGCTGACGCAGGACTTGTATTTAATTGTTAGTTTAGCTAGGAGCAACTTGCTAAACTGTATTTCCTTCAGCCCTGTAAGGGAGAGCCAGGAATAACTACCCCTCGGAGATGACTATGAAATAATCTGATTCAACAACATGAAAAGCATTCTTTGCTGCCTCCCAAAGGGAAAGTATTTAAGCTCAAGCAGTCCTTTGATTTGGTTTACGGCAATCAGCTGTTGCTGGACTCGAGAGGGTCCTGCACCAGCAAGCTGAGGAGGCTGAGAAAGTGTTATGCTGGTATTTCCACAAAAGACTTGGCTTTCTCACACAACAGCCTGTGCCATTCTGCCTAGTAGCCCCCCTCATTGTTTTCCGTAGCAGGGCTAGTACATGCCCATGCTTACAGCTATGAGTGAAGTCAAAAGCTTCAGCGTTAGAGCTTAGAATCAGCCAGCAAAATGAATTTTTAATCTCTGTTTACATATACAGGCACCTTTGTCTGAATGCATAATATTTTTCATGGTACTGTATTGCTGTGATAGTGATCTGCTGGATGTATTTGAGTACCGATTGGTTGTATTTGAGCATCACCTGCATGTATTTGAGTTCTGTAGCGTAGTGGGAATGAAGTCAAGGCTTTAGTAAACTTGTCATTCCTATAGTAAATTTCCTAACTACACAAAGCGACGCGGCAGAGAACAGAACAGTCATTGGTAATGCTCACTGTGTCTTGTGCACGAATGGACTCCGTCTAATAGAATAAAATGGTACAGGAGTAAAGTCAGGAGGGGGAAGGTAGCACATAAAAGACCATTATGATGGAGAGTATGGCTAAAATGTGCTGCTTTAGTGAATAGAGGAGAATTGGGAATATGTCATAGTTAACTACCTGCAGGCCCTTTCTTTTTGTAAGACACATGGCAGTATGTCTCTGTTCTCGCTTTACCAGTGTATTCTAGTGTGAACGCACTAGTTCATCTCTTTCTGTTCTTATTTTAGACTCAGGTTGGGGAGTTCCTGGGAGACAACGATAAATTTAACAAAGAAGTTATGTACGCATATGTAGACCAGCATGACTTTTCAGGGAAGGATTTTGTTTCAGCTCTGCGTATGTTTCTGGAGGGATTTCGTCTTCCAGGAGAGGCTCAAAAAATTGATCGCCTAATGGAGAAATTCGCTGCTAGATATTTAGAATGTAACCAAGGGTAAATAATACTTTATTTTCAGAACTTTAGAAAGCTGAATAATAAGTACAAGTTTCTAATATATTACTTTGCTGTTTTTTTTTCTCCTCCCTCGCATCAGGCAAACTCTTTTTGCTAGTGCAGACACTGCATATGTCTTAGCTTACTCAATTATCATGTTGACAACAGATCTTCACAGTCCGCAGGTATGTTGCTAGAAAAAATTAGTATAATCCATGGAATTTTAACTTTCAGATATCATGACAATGTAGCTGTAAAACCTTGGTCTTCAATATAACACCAGGATGTGTTTAGGAAGTATGGTAGCTTAGATCTGTGCATCTTTTAAGTAATAGGTGTTCATGGGTGTTGAGGTTTTTAAGTTGTTCTGGTTAGACATTTCTGTAAGGTATCATTTCCATACCGTGCATTGAGTAGGAATTGTATGGATTTACTTTCATATTCCAGCACTCACTGTAGTGACCTAACCTACAGTCAAAGCCAGAACTCATGTAACTGTTTACCCATTGATTTTAAAACAAGTCTGCTCTTGATTTCGATCAGCTAAAAAAAAAAAAAAAGCTCTATTTTGATAAATACCTGCAGTGTCTTGCATTCAAAGTTGTAATGATTAGCCATCATCAATCGTTTAAAAAATATATCAAAAAAAGTATATGTGTATATTTAAAATAAATAGCCTAGTCTATACGGCAAAATAAAACGCTAATTTCAGATTGTTGTAATCAAGGGCTAAGGTGCAATCTGTAAGCTGCAGATCCTAATGGACGAGTGTTGCAGTGCCCATTTGGCCTTGCATGATTTTGTAGATTTGAGAACGTAGTCTTGTTGGACACCTTAAAATTTCTTCTGAATTAGCAGGTTCATTCCTTGTGGTAACTTCTTATCTGTTCAGCAGCTTTGTAGGCAGCATTGTAACTACTAAAAACTTGTGTCAGTTGTTCCTATTAATAGCTTCTTTCTGGATTTTAGGTAAAGAACAAAATGACAAAAGAACAATATATTAAAATGAATAGAGGTATCAATGACAGTAAAGATCTCCCTGAAGAATATTTGTCTGCTATCTATAATGAAATAGCGGGAAAGAAGATTTCAATGAAAGAAACAAAAGAGTTAACGATACCCACAAAATCCAGTAAGCAAAGTAAGTAGATGCAGTGTTAGGTTTCTCCAAAGTGTTGGCCCTTTCAGTTTTCTTATCTGAAATAAGAGAGAATCAAACCAGTACCACTTACTTAACTCCAAATGAGTCCTAACTTTTTATTTTGCATCCTTTTCCTTTTAACTTAAAAACTCATGACCTTCAAATCTGTGTTAAACGCAACTGATTATTTCCACTTCCCTAGGCATATGAATGCATGGTATTTAGTACATTGGCCAGAGAGAGTATAGGTTTTGGTGTTGAGCGGCAGCAGAAGGAAATGCCCATGAGGGCTTTATAAATTAACAGTATGGCTGATAGGCACAGTGCAGAACAAACACAACGGTTGGGCCCTCTATTTCTGGCGTTACCACTGTATTTTCTTCCAGTAGGCGCTCTTACTTCTCCAAAAACCTTGGTTTATTTGGTTTATAGAGCTCTGATTTTACTACAGTTTTAAAATTAGCTTTTCTTCTCTCGCATACCAGATGAAAAGTTATTTGTGTTTTGCACAGTGTGAAGATTAAGATGTTCTTAACTCTAGTTTTCTACAGAGAATATTGGAGAGAGACTTGGCTTCTTCCCAACATAGTCTAATTTGTATACTTTTAAGTAAGTTCTCGGTTAGCCTTATGAGTAGATAGCTTACAGGAAATCTGCAGCTGAAAAAAAACCCATCTGATTTTTCAATAATCATTCAATTTAATATTTTTATTATAATTTTCCAGAATTTGATTTATCATACTTGGTTTTCTCTCTTCTGTTGAGATGGAGGCCTCATTACTGAAATGAAAAGGTGATAAGGTAGTCCTCTCTGCTGGAGAAAAGGATTATTTTTATTCTTGTTTTCTGTGGAGATGGATTGCTACGAAACTTCTGTTCACTTTGAGTTTAGCTCAGTGGATGTGCCGTGTTGGATATTTATACTGTCATTTGAGGTGATGGAGAAGGAATGCTCTATGTGCAAATTTTGAACTTCCATGTAGGATTAAAATTAGTTTGCATTTCATGTATGCTTGCCTTGAGTTAATTTTTGTATCAAAATTCTAATAAAAACATCTTGCTAGTATGGTAATTTTAGAAAATGACAGTAGGAAAGATGTGTCTCCAGTATTCCTGGAGACACCGCTTCTGAAGATATACAAATGTAAAGAGAGAAAAAAATGTGTTTGCAGGTGTTGCTAGTGAAAAGCAGAGAAGACTCCTATATAATTTGGAAATGGAACAAATGGCTAAAACAGCTAAAGCTCTTATGGAGGCAGTGAGCCATGTTCAGGCACCTTTTACTAGTGCAACACACCTGGAGCATGTGAGACCCATGTTTAAGGTGAGCTATGTGTTTAGATATTTAACTAGAATTTTACATAGTTTCTCCTTAATGCTGATTGTGACAAGATTTGTTGAAAATATAAAAGGTTTGTATCTACTGCGTTTTGATTATGTTATAGTTATTTAACTTGTAGCAGGAAAGAAGGAACTTCGAGCCTCCAATTTCATGTACCCTTAATTTAAGAAATTTCTGTGCTGATGGAAGAAATCTTGATTTAATGGAGTAGTTATGAGCGGTCTGTTGGGGGAGAAAAGTGTAAAGAGTGATTAAAAACTTGCAATAATATATTTTTATTTCAGGTATAGAGGCATAGTTAAAACAACAGTTTTAGAAAAGTGAGAAGTGACTCATCTTGGTGTTTGAGTGTCTCCTGCTCCTAAAGGAGATGACTTCATTGCATGGGGGGGGGGGGGCACGGGAGGGAGGGCAGACAGTTACTAGAGTAAAACTTTTGGCTAATCGTGTCTGTTGCAAATAGAATTGCAAATTAATATTTCATAAAGGCTAGGAGGGTCATATAGTTTGGGGGAGATAGCTAGACCTGTATTAAGCCATTGTTCTAAACACCTGTCTCTACCATTGCGTAGGTGCAAGCTCTCTTCAACCCAAGTGCCTTTTCCATACAAGCTATTCAGATGTACAGATATGGAGTATGTCCAGTAGGGATCTACATGCCAGTATGTTTTTGGATATGGTCTTGGGCTTAACTAAATAATTTCAGTAAACTGCCACCGAAAAGAAATTGTTGTGCTTTTCCCATGTGCTCTCATTCGCTGCCCTCGTGCCAGCAGCAGTGCTCATCTCACTCTTTTGTGAACTGCTCCAGGGAGTTATATTCGCAGAAAACTACTGTTACAAGAAACAAATTGTTTCCTGAAATGACTTGCTGTGAGGTCAGATTGAGCTGCAGGCCCTAACTGAAGAGAGAACGGGATCTAGGAGTAAGATTGCTGTCTGTGAGGCAAATTCCTGAAGTTGTTTATTACCATGTTAGTGGCAGTTGATCAATACTCCATTTGTACAGAATAATACTAAATCAAGTTCTTATTTAGGATCTACTTTCAGGGTGTCACTTAGCAGAGGTGCACTGAACATAGTTTGTTGACTTCTTAAACGCTGAAATAAACAAAATTCAAATACAGGCATCTGTAAAATTCATATACTTTTTTCCCTTAGAATACCAACCCTGTTACTCTATAACATTCCTAGCCTCTAGTATCTGAAATGTATGTTTGCAAAATCCTTTTTTCTTTCTGAAAGGAAAATATGAAGCACCTGTGTAAATTGCCAGCCTCTGGTAATGGGTCATAAGACTTCCAAGTCTTCTTGCTTTAGGGTGTTCATAAACTAATTTAAGTACTGATAATGTGATATGTTGAGCAGAGATCTCCCTTCTCAAAAAGGTGAGAACTGTGAAAGTAAAGAATATTTAATTTCACGTTGACTGTTTTATTTAGATTCCAGCAAAACTTCATAAATCTGTAGCTATGTCCTTCGCCTGTTAATGCCAGCGTGAAGTTTATCATTACAGTTGGATTTGCCAAATAAGAAAAAACACATCAAAAATTCACTGTATGCCAGCCTAAGCACTTCAAATCAGAATATTTACTTCAGAGGCTTAATTTTAATGATGAAATGACCTTTAATGACTAAACAGTCTATTATATATAATAATCTAAATCTAATTATAAAGCATACTGTACAGATCTCAAAATATATTATAGCAGAAGAAAGAATTCTGGTTTTGAGATTTTAAGATTAGTTTTAGTTTCAGTAGGAATGAAAAATAAAACAGTGAAATCCCCCTAAAAAGAGAATGAAGTCCTGGATCTAGCAGTTTGTCTGGTTTTTCTTTAATTTCCACCCAGAGTTGTGGTTTGGTGCACTGAAGTTTTGAATACTTTTCTGAAGTAGTGCTTTTGGAATTGCTGGCTTATATGAAGCTAAAACTGTGTTGCATCACTTTGATATGAAAGTAAGCGTGAAATATATTGTTGCCTGCTGTTCCTATTGACTGTATGTTGTATCTGGGGTGATTTCAAGCAGTTATTTCTAAAACTGTTGTGGATACCCTGAGGTTTCCTCAGGCTTGTGTGGTGGACATCCATAACCACATGTAATTATGTCAGGATCCTCTGCATCTTCTGATCAGTTTTTCTGCCTGTGGGAGAGGGAGCCTTGACCACAAGGACCAGGACCATGTGAGCTCTTCTGCAGTAGCTTTTAGTTGAGCATATTACTCTCTCTCAGTCCCTCTTAAGGTAAGAGGAGTGGGGAACCTCAGCCATGGGTTTAGATGCAAAAAGATGGAGGACCACGTGAGTTCTTCTGCAATAGCTTTCAGTTGAACATATTGCTCTCTCTCAGTCCCGCTTAAGGCAAGTGGCATGGGGAACTTCAGCTGTGGATCTGGATGCAAAAAGATGGAAAACCCAGGGTAACAAAATTAGAGCAGAGAGATCTGAGGAAGAATGGTAACCTGTCTTGTATTGTTATTGTCTTGTAGTGGTTTTACCTGAATAAATAAAGGCATGGTACAATAGGGCAACATCATTTATTCTTCTTCTGTATTATCAGGACAAACTGTCTTACTTGAGTATGTAGATTCCTTTAGGATGAAAAGTAGTATCCACTTTGGAATTGAACGTATTGGTTCTTGTCATAGCTGTTGGCTCTACCTGTATTCTAACAGCGTAAAGTATTCTTGTAGCACAGGTAAATGTTATCCAGGTAATATTAAAACTGTAATAGATATCTGACTGGCATAACTTCAGGTTTCTTTTCAGCTCTCTGAAGATGATTTGTTTTGGTTGATTGCTTCAGGTGGGGGAGAGTGCTTTTGGGGGAGTGTCTGTCTACTTTGTATCCTATTTTGTACGTTTCATATCACTTCTCACCGTTTGCTTTTCACAAAAGGTGATATCAAAGTTAATGATGTGCGTTGAGGACTGAATTTATATTTTAGAAGGATGTTGAAACTTACAGTGTTCATTGTCTTCAAATACTAACGGTTGATAATGTAACCTTTAATTTGTATGTGTTGCAGTTGGCATGGACACCTTTCCTAGCTGCATTCAGTGTGGGTCTGCAAGACTGTGATGATACAGAAGTTGCCTCTCTTTGCTTGGAAGGTATACGATGTGCTATCAGGATTGCTTGCATTTTCAACATTCAGGTAATACTAAGTTGTTGTTTTTTTTTTTTTTTAGACTAAAAATGTTATAAATAAGGACTCTTTGTCCCACGCCCCCCCCCCCTTCCCGTCTGGTGTTTTGTGGTAAGTTCTGTCATGCTAATGTACTGGATTTTTGTTTCCCCACAAGTGACTGGTTTTGTGTCAAAGTACTTTCCTTTTTAGCTTTGTTATTGTAAGTGATGTTTCTTAAAGTGAGTCTTTCTATCTTGTTTCATAATTAAATAATATCTCTGTGAACTGTTTGAAATATCGTCTTCAACTTCAGAGAAATTATACTATTTCTAATACTTGTATAATTGGATACCGTTTCAACCTTTATGCCACTGGAAATGTCATTCCAGTCTCTCTGATACAGTACATGAACACATCTTGTTTTAAGCGCAATGGCAAGAATCCCAAATTCCAGCTCCAGGAGATAATGCTGATTAAACTTGAGCATCGCTCTGTGTGTGATGTGTGGGGGTTTTTTTTGTTTTTTTTTTGTTTTTTTTGTCTTGGGTCTCCCCTGTTCCTCACCACCACCACTTTAAGCTCACAGCAAGTGAATATTCTTTTATTGTAAGGCATTAGTTAATAAATGGAGTACTGCTCTGCCATAAACCCTTTGTAAGCACAGCTGAAGACATGGAGGGAAGAATACATATATTTGCCATTGCGTTATGTCATATGTACATTGAAAATGTTTAAAAAAAAAAAAAACCTTTATAAGTTCAAACAAAATAGTGTGAACTTTGATACTCTAGTGAATGTCTTCTCTTCCCCCCCCCCCCCGCCCTTGTACTTTGATTTAGCAAATTAGATAACTTTTTATCAGTAATGTGGTAAGGCATGTTCAGAGCTCTGATACAGCTGATTAAAAAAGCAGTTCTGAGATCATGTAAGGTCTCCTTCCTCTGTCTTTCCACTTCAATTTTCTTCTTTTGTGGCCTGAAGTGGACTACTGTAAAAGTTTTGATTAACAAGGCCTTCCCTGGCTGGGTGAAATGGACGTTCCTGTCATTTTTGTTTCTAAGTTGCAACAGTGAAACCTGTAGGAGTAGGATTAGGAGCAGCTGCCAAGGTTAGCTGCCAGTCCTGCAGTGGCCTGCCCTGAACACCGAGGGGAAGGAGATACTTGCTGTAAGATCCCCATGCTCCAAGAACATGTATTTGAGCTAACTTAATGATCTTCTCTGGAAGATGTAGATACCCTATTTATATACGTCAGGTACCTGCATGTGGAACACCCCTTTTTTGTGCCCTGTTGATATACTTCATCTGCCTAGAATATAGGTCAGTTGCCATTTACCCACCTGTGACAGTGTTATCTCACAGGCTTCTGAGATGCTCCAAACTGTGTAGATTAATTCAAATACTTGCTGAGTAGTTTTATGGGTTTGGTCAAATATACCAAATTATATACGTATAATTTGGAAACTTTTGCCCAAAAAAACACCCAAAACTTGAAGGTAAAACCGCTTGAAGGTAGCATCTGCTAAGGCAGTGCTTTGAGAGTAGGTCGAGGTGTAGTGGAAGAATACAGGAAGTTTAGCTAAGAAGAAACATTTGGGACTGTTAACTTTACTACTTAGTGTTCATTTCCTTCAGAAACAGCATCCTGTTCCAAAAAAAACCAACCAAACAAACCTAATACCCTATGTATTCTAGACTGTCAGACTTGATACTTTATGATCCTGAATGGAGCGAGTCTGATTTTTTTTTTTTTTTTTTTAATCCTCTAGCATACTACAGGGAAAAAAGGGAGATGTTCATTATGTAGAAAGCTTTGGAAATTCAGTTGTATGAAGAGAGGATAAATAGTATCATCGCTAAAACTTAATACAGTGATTTTCTTAATGCATTAAACAAAAGGTTTTCTATGTAAAGTGCTGTAGCATTCAGTACTGTAACGTCTGCAATATTTCCTTGGTTGCTAGCAAGATCTTTGAAATAGTTTAAGGAGGGAATTTGTCATATTGAGTAGCGAAGGTGTAGAGAGGACATAAGCAAAGCACTCTTGCGTTGACTTAATTTTATTAGTTTGGTCATACACATACTTAATCAAACTGTTAGGTACTCAGACCTGTCTTTCTGATTTATGTCTGTCATTGAAACGTATGCTACTGAAACATGAGCATTGGAGAGGACTTCCTGGATCATCAAGTTCAGTCGCCTGCTCCTGCAGACTACTGTTACGTCAAGCTTTTTTGTAAGCTGGATTAGTCCTGTTAAAGTAGTTTTGTAATATTGACCTGCAAAATGTGATTGACTCATTCCTGAGTGGATGTTAATACTAGATTGAAATGTTCTGTTGAAGGAAAGAAGAAGTCAGATTGATTCTAATACAAGAAAGAATCTAAGAAAATACTTATACACAAGACAAACCTTACTTTTTCTTCCCTTTGTAGCTTGAAAGAGATGCCTATGTCCAAGCATTAGCAAGATTTACGTTACTTACGGTGAGCTCTGGCATTACTGAAATGAAACAGAAGAATATTGACACAATTAAAACACTCATCACAGTGGCTCATACAGATGGAAACTATTTAGGAAACTCCTGGCATGAGGTACAAGAGTCTTTTGTTCTTAAACTCTAAGAAAATGTGTGTACCAGTTTTGAGCGCGCCAGTGTACTTGTTTGTGCATGCATACAGTGTTTCCTAGGTAGCATGCCGAGTATACTTTTGTACATCCATTAGGTAGAATTGCACGTTGTGCACCCAGTTAAATTAGGAAAACATGTCCAAGTTTAAAATAAATAAATAAAATAGTGACAAACACACACTATATTATTAAAATCACTTTTAGTCAGAAGCCAGAGAGTACTTGTCTGACGTTAGGTGTTTAGAAGTTATAATTTTTTCTTTTTTTCCAAAGATATGCCTTTAGAAAAAAGTTTAAGAATTTGTTTGCTGTTTCAGACTACTTTTTGTTGGCAAGTAACTCCTTTGCTCTCTGGATTAGATTCTGAAATGCATCAGTCAACTTGAGCTGGCACAGTTAATAGGAACTGGAGTAAAACCTCGTTACATCTCAGGAACAGTGCGTGGCAGGGAAGGTTCTTTTACTGGAACAAAAGATCAGGCACCTGATGAATTTGCAGGGCTGGGACTTGGTAAGTAGTCTCGTTATTAATTACTTCACTTAAAAACTAGCTTTGTTCAGGCACAGTTGATTAAAATTTGTGCCTAGCTTTGTGGGTGGCTATCAGGTTCAGAAATGTAACCATGGAGAGGTTCTTCCAAAACTGTGTCTGCATTTGTGCCTTATGCTGTGATTAGACATCTCTGGAATACTTTTTTACTACGTTAAGTTTTATTGCTAGGATGGGAGAGTGAGGAATGTAACAAAAAGATAAATTATTAACTTCCAAAAAGTAAATGCATGTATTTGTTTCTATTAAAAACATAGCTGACCAAGTAAGAATGCACTGATGATAGAATGATACGACCAGGTTTAATAATACTGCAAAGTTTGTGCCTCGAGTGCTTTACCTAACAGACACGGCCGTATGCGCAGGTTAAACGTGCTGTTATGGGCGTTTGTGAGAAATACATGCATTCAAACCACTAATGAACTAGATAAATGAATATGATCTAGTTAATGAACTTGTACGGATAGTATGATATAGAATTATCTAGCTAATTAACTAGATAAAAACATGTAATTCTATGGAATCGTAACACTTCCTGTAAACTAGACATTAAAACACCTTTTTAAAAATAAAACTTCAGTCAATTTACTTTCCTGTAATCCTCCCAGAAAAGTATAAAGGTCCTATCTTAAATTCAAGGTTGTGTTTTTATAGGAACACAGTTACAGACCTGCAGGTGTAGGATATGAGGAAACTACGGGAGCTTCAAGAGAATATAACCACATTTGATTGTAAGAAAGTGTCGATTTTAGTATGATGCTAGCTTCCTGAGAACATCTTTAACCACAGTCAAGCAGAAGCTTTATGTTCCCTTAAGCTTTGTCTTTATGCAACATTTTTGGAGTAATTATAATTACTTCCCTGACCTTAGCCCTCAACCAGGCCTCGCTGTCTGGCTTTGCATCCTCCTCACGGTGTTTCTTAGTTTGCAGTCAGTCCTTTTCTTTCTGTGGTGCTCTCCTTTGGCCTGCCTCCATATACTCTCCTCACCTCACCGAGAGGTGCCTTGGAAATTAATGCATCTGCCAACATCTCATATAGTGAGCTGCTCCTGCTCCTTAATGTGCATCCATGATTTTAGTGTTCCCCTGTGACCTATTCAACTGTGCCGTTTCCAAATGCTGGCAGTTTCTCTGTGCTGAAGTGACTAGCCTTTAGAAATTTTAAATGTTAATAGCTCAAGAATGTAAACTGTGGTCAGGTGTCTCTAAATCATATTTGTTAGACAGTGGTGTAGATCCAGCTCATAAAGGCTTTTTTTCCCTTACCAATTGCATTTGTAAGGAAATAGCCTATGTCTAAGTGCATGAAAATATTTCTCTCTGAATTGAAATTCTGGAATGCTTGTTATAGTGCACACGTGAAAACTTAACTATTTTCTCTCTCTTTGTTAATAATTTCATTGTGATCCTATAGGAAAACGCCTAACTCACTTGGAATATAGTTTTCATACACTTAATGACTTAATGACTTTATTAATACATAACTCTTCCTTCTAAGATTTTGTTGTTTTGTGATGCAGATATTTTAATTTTCTTTCTACAGTGACTCTGAGGTATCTTTAGGAACTATAGCTTTCCGACAGTCTTCCTGTAAAACTGTGTTACTGTGAAGAATCTGTACTATAAGTACCCCTGTATACAGACATACACTTTTGAGGAAGATAGTTGTTTAATTAGTGAATTTGCAGTCTGATGCAGAAGCCTCATCTTTCAAACAAGCTTACCAAATTATACATATGCATAAGGAGTCTAATTTTTTGCAGCATTTACAACTTCTTACTGAAGTACTTGTTTGTTCCTTTAAAAAAAAAATTGCTTATTTACTGCCTGAATAGGGATTCAGGTGTGCACTCGACAGGCACTATCTGAATGTCTTCATCACTCTTGCATTATCTCCTTGCTGTGGAGCATTTCTCTTCTGCTTGGAAATTACAGACATCACAGGCAGTTGTGCTGTAAAAGCAAAGGAATAAGCATCTGTTCCTTTGCTCCTTTGGTCAGAATGTTTTACTCAGAGCAGTAGCAGGGAAGTTTAATTTTCTTCTGTTCTAATTTCTGTCCATGAATTTGGAAGACAAAGGCTGCTGCTGTGAGTAAGTAGTATCCCAAGTGTAGTGTTTTGGTAAGGAGAAATCCTCTTTGGACAACGGGAATCGGACGAAGCAGTTTTTCACGAAGCGGAATTGTGTAGGTGACTGTGTGTTTGCTTGTGAAATATCTCATAGCTGTTGGAATATAAATTCACATCCAAAATATCTGCTGTCTCTAGGCTTTCCAACATTCACCATAAATCCTACAGTGACAAGAAGTCTTTGTGCAAACTGGCAGAAGTGGTTAGGGTTACCTGACTTCTTGAAAATACCCCTTCCAATTCACCTCTCACAGAGCTTCTCATCCGATGCGTTTGTTGGCTGACACATTACAAAGAGTCAAGCTAAATAATTGACTTGTATGCTTAAAGGGAGGTTTTGATCAAACCCAATAGTATTGCAAGCTGCTGAAGTACTAGTATAAAAGTTTGTATGAATACTCCATGAATACTCTAGAAAAATACTTCAGATGGGTCAGTTATCTTGACCAGCCAGTCGTCTCCAGCCCACGCTGGGTGCGGAGCATAACGAGATGCGGTGGCAGACTTTTAGGAGGCAGTCTGACACCGTAAGAATTTTTCTGTCTCTGCAAGGCTTTACGAATAAAACTGCTGACTTGGAGTCTTTGACTCTTTCTAAGACTTTTCTTAGTCTAAGAAGAACTAAGTACCGGGTAGGTAGAATTAGCTAAAATCCTAAGACTGTAAAATGTTACTTTCTATTTTGTCCTGGGTTATTTTTGTTTTGAAGGGAGAGGTTACCATGACTTTCAGAAACTTACTCACGGGGAAGTTAGGAATGTCTTAAAATGAGCTTTTTCAATTGTGGGGTGCAGTTTCTAGCTTCCAAAACAAGTATTTCCATTTTTATTTACTTTTTTCTCCCCTTATTATTTTTAGGTGGTAATTTTGCTGTAGTTGAGAAGTAGCTTTAAGATGGAGTTTTGGTGGAAGCGTTTCTCTATGAGTGATTAAAAAGAAAACATATCAGGATGGCTTTACTCAATTGTTGCTAATAACGTGTGAAAAATTCTCCTTTGTGCAGTATTTGCTATTCTCTCTTTTTTATTTTTTTTTTAAAGTAGCAGAATTGCCAAAGATCCATTTGAAGATGGAAAGAGGCTTCTCTTGTGCTGTTGAAATTTTCTCTCTTGTATCTATTCATACAGTAGCTCCAAATCTGAACTGTCTCCTGGGAGTAATATAGATATACGGGGACAGGGAATTTGGAGAATTAGGACTAGGTGCAGCATGCAGCTATTCACTGAGATACCCTGCTCATGCATGGGAAATTAATAGCGTACTGCTCTGATTGTGAATTAAATATATATTCCATTACACAGGTAGTGACATGCATTCCCTTCCTCTTTCTCCTCTACCCTTTTTCTGTTATCACTTGTGTCTTTTTCAAACTTTGTTCTCTGTAGTTGGTGGAAACGTGGATTGGAAGCAGATAGCAAGTATTCAGGAATCCATTGGTGAAACTAGCTCCCAAAGTGTTGTCGTGGCTGTAGACAGGTATCGTATAACGTTTGCTCTTTGCATCTCAGACTTTTAAAACAGTGTTTGAATACCCTGCCCTAATTATAGGAAATTATTAGTTTACTAGTATTTGGAATCACTATTCTATAAATACTACCACATTAAAGTGCTGGGGGCGGGGAGGGGTTATGTTTGTGGTTTTTTTTTTTAATGCAGTCGGAATTGTTTGCTGTAAGGAACAGAAGGGAAATCAGACAAGAAGCCTTTTTAGTGATATAAAATTATTACAGGAGAGTTGCAGAAATGAAGATGGTACAGTCTGGTGCATCTTGATTTGCTATATATAAAACATAGCAAATATTATTTTATTTTTGTACAGGGAGCATTAGTGAGACACCCACTTCTAAATGTAGTTACTGACTCCTTCCTTTCCTCCAGGCTATGTGGATGGCAACTGAAATTTCCAAAATTATTGTTCCAGTCTTCCTTTCTATGAATCATATTCATGATAACTGGAAATGCTCAAGCATAGTACATATCATAAAAATTCTCATTTTATATCTTGCAATACTGATTAGACAAGAGTTTTAATGGGTCTTGCTACCTCAGCATGTAAGAAGTCTGAGAGCACCATTGCCTAAACGGTTGTCAAAACAGTCAGTCACACTGCGATGTGGTATCACTCGGAAGGCATACAAGCGTTTCCATGATTTGAGGATAGGCAGCAGGATTGATGTCAGTTCAGTAAAAGTTGTCTTACAGTAAAATCGCATCAAACTACCTGGAGGCGTCATGTCAAACACATAATAGCTCTTCAGGTTTGCAGTGTTTCTCCTTGCTTCATAATGGGAAGTGTTTCAGGTATCTGTTTGTCATGGCAAAGACAAATCATGTACTCTGGATTAGTTAGACTTCTGTATTTGAGGCAGGGCTGAACAGCTTACAGGGTACTGACATTGTTCTTCAGTTGCTGTCGATGGGTGCGCAGTACTGGAAACAGTGCTCGTTCCTGATGCTCAGGCATGTATATGGGAGTGATTTTAAATATTTGAAATTATTGAAATCTTTCTGCATTTATTTTCCCAAACTCACTTTTTTTCGTGGTTATTAATCCTTTTTGAACAAATAAAAGTAGCTGGTGGGGGTTATATAAAGATAGGCATTATTATAAAAAAAAAAAATGTAATAAATGCATTTTTTTTAGAAAGTGCAATAATCTCTTAAACTGCCCTTTACAGAATATTTACAGGATCTACAAGGTTGGATGGAAATGCTATTGGTAAGTTTCATCTTTTACTCTGTAAACTAAAAAGCAGCTTTGTGATGACTTTGGAAACATATTAAATTAAATTCTGTGATCATTTAACAGTGGATTTTGTCCGCTGGCTTTGTGCTGTATCTATGGATGAACTGCTGTCTGCTACCCACCCTCGAATGTTTAGTCTGCAGAAGATAGTAGAGATTTCTTACTACAACATGGGTCGAATAAGGCTACAGTGGTCTAGAATCTGGGAAGTTATTGGAGATCATTTTAATAAGGTATACTTGTTAATCATTATACTGCTTGAATTATTAACACAAATTTTACTGAAGAGAGTTGTTGGAACTTCTGGAAAAAAAGTGTGCACACCTAAATTATGCTGGTTTTTCTATCTTTCTGTGTAAGTACTCTCAAACAGAACAGAAATCGTAAAGTTGAAAGGCCTGTGAAAAAGTGAAGGTGCACAATGTAATAAATGTAAAAGCAGGGGTGTACGTTAAGTTATTCATCATGGCCTGGGTCTGAAACTGGCTGCCTTTAGGTTCTTGTGTGTTCTCATTCATTTGGGTGTTGTGAGGAGTTTGGGATATGAGGTTGTTTCCTGTTTAAGTCTTAATTGACTGTTTATAATGTAGATATTTGACGTATATTTTTAATACAGCGTTTTGAAGTCTCTCTGGACAGCTTGTTTATTTTTAGGAAGCTTTGTATGCTAGGGTGTGTAAGGTAGAAAACAGCTGGAATTGGTTAGGGATTAAGAATTTGGTGAATAAGTGTAAGGATGTGGTTTATGGAACTGGCTAGTCTTTAATTGTTTAAATTGTCCACATCTCCATTATCGAACGTAAAGGCAGCTTGGGCTGAAACCGTAAGGTAGAATTCCAAAGCAAACTTACGAGTCTCTGCTTACGTCATCAGGTTGGCTGCAATCCCAATGAAGATGTAGCTATTTTTGCGGTAGACTCATTAAGGCAATTATCAATGAAGTTCTTAGAAAAGGGAGAACTTGCTAATTTCCGATTCCAGAAGGACTTCTTAAGACCATTTGAACATATAATGAAGAGAAACAGGTAATAACATACAATTAACTGAATCGTTTGGGATCATAAGCACTAACTACCTTTCACAATGACTGTTTCAAATTGCTTTTGTAAAATCAAGTGGCTGGAGAAATATACTATTCTCATTGGTCAGGTAATTTCGTTTAAACAATTACTGTTTATTATCATCTTAATCTAGGTCTCCGACTATTCGAGACATGGTTGTACGGTGTATTGCACAGATGGTAAATTCCCAAGCTGCTAACATTCGCTCAGGCTGGAAAAATATTTTTTCAGTATTTCATTTGGCTGCCTCAGATCAGGATGAAAGTATAGTGGAACTTGCATTCCAAACCACAGGACACATTGTCAGTGAGTACTGATGATATTCACAGATTTCATGAAATTGTATCTGACTCTGGAGGCTGATGAGCTTTGTTTTTTCTGTTGGATCTGTGGCCTGCATAGTAAAGCTCACTTCTTACTTTAAAACCTATATTTTACACTTTTCAAACAGTCCTCTGGGAAAACCTTTATAAAGATAATTCAGTAAGGTCGTCATCCGTCTTCCTTTATGCCTTTTAAATTTTTTGACTATTCTAAAGTAAAACTACTCAAGTCTTGCATGATTTTACTTGTTGTATACATTTTCCTTTCTTTGAAGAAATTCTTTTTTCAGAAATAAGCTTGTGTAATCGTTTTACTATTACGTTGTTTGCTTATCTTTTTCCTTGCCTCTAATTGCGCTTGTCTATGGCCCTGTTTAGCAGAAAGTGCCAAGACAGATAGGACTGTGATTTTTTTTTTTTTTTTCCCCTCTTAAGCTTTAAGTGCCACAAAGGGTCTCTTAGGCTGTCTCAGCCTCTGCTACTTCCTAAAGCGTTTTCAGCTTTGTAATTAAGAATTTTTCATTCCTTGAATGTGACTATTTAAAATCAAGGCAGCAGGACCGTATTGCTGAGAGAAGACCTTTTGTAGATGAAACTCAGTGCTTTAGCTAGCTCTCTTCAACTCTAATCACGCAGACTTAATATTAAACAATAAGGCTCTCTTCTTATTTAAGTGTAAAGTTTCCCTCCTTTAAATTATATTCTACCTTGATTAACTTTAGACACTTATTTACTATCAAAATAGAATGTCCTCTAGGTGCAATTTTGTTGAGCAATCTTTTTTTAGTTTTTATTAATGCTCAAGGATTTGACAGGGCCAATCTGTGGACCAGTCTCTCATGACTTATGTTATAATCATTTCATGTTAGAATTTGAAGATTTTTTTTCAAATCTGTCTTAGAAAATGTGACACCTTTTTTTTCTGTCCATACTTTTCTCCCAGCAATTGTATTTGAAAAACACTTCCCAGCAACCATAGATTCTTTCCAGGATGCAGTAAAGTGCTTGTCTGAATTTGCCTGCAATGCAGCATTTCCAGATACCAGTATGGAAGCGATCCGCCTCATTCGCCACTGTGCAAAATATGTATCTGATAGACCTCAGGTATCGTCTGTATTCACTAAATTATAAGTGCTTTAATCAACAATGCTTCTATAAAGGGAAAAATTACTTGTGCCAGCCTTATTGGCTTCACTTCAAGTTTCAGAGATTAATGAGGAATATACTTTATTCAGAAGGAACAGGGCTATAAAATGCCACAGGCTTTGAAAGTATCAGCAAATTTTTTTTTTATTTCCTTTTCCCCCTCCCCCAATTCATCTAGTGGCTAGTTTTCATCAGAATTGCTAACGATCAGCATCTCTCAGGATCTGTTCTCGACTCAGAACCATTGTTAGCAAATAGATAGTTGCATAAGTAAAAATGCTTGATCTCCTTAAAAAGTTACAGTAGATTGTTAGACTGAATGCTGTTTCTTTAGAACAGAATAAGAGACTCGGTCCAAACTGCCAGCAAAAGCCAATGCTTGAATGTATCGTCGAGTTTATTTGCAAAGTTCATTTTTCATCATGTACTAAGCGTTACTTTGAATAACAGTTCATCATCTCTATATTATTACTTGGATTGCCAGCTCACTTGAGGTATTATGCTATAACACTAGTACAGTAGAAGTAATTATTTTCAGTCCAACTTGTGTTTTATTTTGAAGACGCTCACGCTTATGGTTGAGGGTGGAATGTGCACATTCTTTTATTTTGTCTAACGCTGTGTTTGCTTCTAAAGGCTTTCAAGGAGTACACAAGTGATGATATGAATGTAGCTCCTGAAGACAGAGTGTGGGTGAGAGGATGGTTCCCAATTCTATTTGAGTTGTCCTGTATCATCAATAGATGCAAATTAGATGTAAGAACCAGGTAACAATCAGTATTTGTAATTCAAATTTTAAAAGGCTTACTTTATACTTTTAAAGGAGAAAAAACACTCTTAGTATATGCAACCAGCCTAAGTTATATATTGAGTTTATATTATCAAGTTATACAGTTATATATGAGTTATGTGTTTAATTTAGCTGATATCACTGTGGGAAGACCAGACTTTAAAAGTACCTTTTAAACAAATGCTGAAATACAGAAATTAAGTCTATGTTCTTTACATTTAAAATTCTTAAGTTACCTTCCATTATAATAAAAACTAAAGTTATCTGGCTATAATTGCCTTACGTTAAACAGAGAAGTATTTGATTTTCTAAAGTTAAATATTCAAACCTTTTTTTAGTAGCTGTTTAGGGTGAATTACCTATGTAGGGTGAATAGCCGTAAAGATAATAACTACTTAATATTTCTTTTGAAAAGAAACCAACACTTAAGTAAATTGAAATACATCAGCTCTTCTCAGTTCATTAGATAAGTTCATTAAAACAGCTCAGCTCTACACTTGCTGTCAGATGGGATGGAGGTAATTTATACATAGGACACAGTAAGATGTAAAAGTCAACTTAACTTTGGTGATGCAGATCAAGTAAACATTATTTTGATATAGTAGGTCAAGTGCAAATAAACGATATACACTAAATCCTTTTTTTAAATTAAGTATTAAATTGGATTAATATCCAAGTCTGTATTTTTCCAGTAGCAACTCTAATCCTCTTTATTCCGTTTTTAAGTAAATTTAAACATAGGAGATTAGGTTCCGTGACACAAACTCCTGTTCAACGTTCCAGTTTAGTGATTTGTCATAGTTGATCTAGTAAGCCTCTTGTGTCACATTTTTGGTTTTGTCCGAACAACTGTAAAATGCGTGGTGTGATGAGTAGATTTTTTTTGTGGACCCCAATAGCCAAATTCTGTTGGAATCTTCTTTTTTGGTTTTAATCGAGCTAATGAGCCTGATCCTGCCAGCCTGCCTTCCCATATCTTTCCACTCATACATACTTTAAGGATTTTATAACTTTATATACCAAGATCCACTAACTGGTGACGGATTGCGGAAAAGGGTTGAAAAAGCAGAGCTGTACTCTGATTTTTGCATAAAACATGGTTATTTTCCTTGAATGCTGGGCCGCAAATACCCCCTGCAAATAAAATGTGTTCTGTTGCAGTTTTTGTGATAAACAGGAAAGGCTGGATACAGATAATTTTTAAATTTACACCTCTATATGTAAGCTATGCATCTGGACCCCCCTCTATAGTCAGTGAAGATTAATATTCATTTGAGAGCTCTGTTTTCTTACCTAAAAATACTTGTATTTGTAACAGTTATTGTAACAGTCCAGTTGCAGCTGGACATACTTGGTCTACTGTAAGTTTTTGTATAGTTCTTCATCTATGTTGTTCTCTTTTTGTTTCAGGGGCCTAACAGTAATGTTTGAAATAATGAAGACATATGGCCATACTTACGAAAAACACTGGTGGCAAGATTTATTTCGGATTGTCTTCAGGATATTTGACAACATGAAACTGCCAGAACAGCAGACTGAGGTGAAAAAAAAAATAGGGAAGAGAATTTGCATAAGATTTATAGTTACAATAGAAAAACTGATAAGTAATATATCTTATCAGGTAATGTAAAAAAACCTTCATAACTTGCGTGGTTAGCCACTGGCCCTAACTGCCTTGGTGTGTTTTATTAGTATTCTCTTGAAAGTACTGTCACTCTTCTCATTTTCTTTTCAAGCAATGTGTGTAAAAGGACAGGTAGTTTATACTGTGAACAATAGAATAACACAAGGTGCAGCATCCTTAAAATTAGGGTTTGTGAGCAGAACTGCACCACTGATATGTCTGGAAGCTGTTGTACACGATCATTTTGTGGCAACAAGGTTGATGGAATGACATTTGTAATCAGGAGTGAAGTCACGCTTGAAAGAACTGAGAAAGCGTTAGTTCAGAACTTTTTCATGGCTTGAATAAAAAAAGCAGCATGCTTTCCTTGCCCTGTTTTGACCAGCCAAACAGGTACTGTCCTGACAAGGAAGCAAAACAGAAATGGGTTTTTAAAAAGCTGCAAAACCTCATGTCCCTTCCTCACCACAACAGTCTCTGCCCACATTACTGAGGCTGTAGGGGCTGCAGTGTCAATTTTTCTTAAAAGCATTAAAGTGTAAATTACTAGTATTAGAAGTTTGATCAAAGTTGCCAACTGTTTGGTAAGCTCTGTCTGACTTTATAAAAGGACAAGTCTCATTTTTTTTTTTAAATTTTTATTCTCTGGAAAATCCTTAGAAGACACATAGAAAACAGGTTGGTGTTAAACTACTGAGTTAGGGTGGACACTAAGTTTAATAACAAATGTAGCGTCCCATATGGTGGTAAGTACTCGTCAGTCGCATAATCTGGTCTCAAAGAATAACTCTTTGTGTGTGTGTGTATATTGTTTTTAATAACCTGCTAGCTAGCACAGCAGAAGTGGGCATCTCCAAAGATTGGTGTCTTTTAGATTTCTCTCCAGTCCACAGATGGTGTTTGCAAAACAGAGCTGCATGTCAGCATCTAGGTAATGGTAGTGACTGTTAATAAAGCAATTCAAATTGAGTAAATACATACCAGTGATAAATACAGAGAGGCATATCCTAAAAGTTGAAATACATTAAAGTGCTCAAGTCGTACCTTAATCAATGTTGTTATTCTTTTCTTCTCCCTCCTAGAAAGCTGAATGGATGACAACTACTTGCAATCATGCACTTTATGCAATATGTGATGTATTCACGCAGTATTTAGACGTACTTAGTGATGTTCTTTTGGATGATATATTTGCACAGCTGTACTGGTGTGTGCAGCAAGGTAGGACTGTACCAACTTATGTTAAACAATGCTAACATTTTACCATGTTGAACACGAATAAACAAATGCGTTGTTTGTCTTTTCTAGACAATGAACAACTAGCACGGTCTGGTACAAACTGTTTGGAGAATGTTGTCATCCTAAATGGTGAAAAGTTTACCCTAGAAATCTGGGATAAGACTTGCAATTGCATGCTGGATATTTTCAAAACTACAATCCCTCATGCGTAAGAGGACTTTGGATATTCATACTTTGTAAAGTAGTTTAGATAAATGATGGTTATTGATTTCAGACTGTTAGATGTCTAATAGGTGGGGGTGAGCAAAAAGCTATTATGTTAGGCTTTGCCGGGCTTTTTAGTTAGTAACAGACTAAATGGAAGTGGTCTTTCTTGGAACACAGTGATTAATTAGGTACTAGATATACTTCTTCCATGTTGTAAACGATAAGCTATTAAAAACTAGAACGGCCACACAGGAGATGAACAAAGAAATACTGTAACTTGATGCAACTTTTTAAATGGTGGCTTTTTTGAGAAGCGCTATCTGATTTTTGGTCATTTTCTTGTTTAATAGAAGAATGCTGTTGATAGACTTTGCAATTTGTAATTACACGTGAAGCAGTCTAACTAGTTTTTCCATAAAACATGAGCTAAAATATTACAATAATATTATTAATTTAAGGCTCTGTGGCTGATGATTAATTTCCATCATAAGCTTTTTTGAATCCTAAATTTTTTTGAAAATGCTCTTCCGTACTTAGTAATAGTCTTTCCCTTTGTGTATAACATAACTTAATATGTCCCTTATCTAGGAGGATATTAAAGTGAACATTCACAGAGCATTTGATTTCCACAGATGTTCAAAATGTCTTGCTTCTGGGTATTCTTAGAGTTGAATACTAGAAACTATTCTACAGCAGCGTTTTGGAGATCTTAATCTGTAGAGACGTTCAAAATACTGTTGTCTTTCGCTCTGTCTGCTTTGAAAATATATATTATTCCCTTTGTTTACGGCACGTTTGCTTTTCGAGATGATAGTCGTCTTGGGATGGCGTGTAACTCCTTCCATCGGTTTCTGTTCTTTTTTCCCCCTCCTCTCCCCCCCCCCGCCTCTTTTTTTTTAATCTTTCTAAGCCTTTTTTAAAGGCTTGCATCTTTATATTATTCCTGTTCTTATATTTCTGGGAGATTCGCAGCTTTTCCAGGCAACAGTACATCTCTTTTGCATTTCATGTGCATGAGTGTCCCTTGAGCACGTGTAATCAGTCTCCTTTCCCAGAGTGAAAGTGTGCTTCCTCTTTTCTAAAAAATTGTTGGGCAATACAAAACTGCTCAAATCAGTCTCTTGATTTTGACCTTATGTTATTGAAGCTGAAGCTTTTTAGGTTGGTAAGAAGAAATTACGTTAACACAAATATGTGTAGGTTTCCGGTTATTTTTGGTGGAGACTCTATATTTATTTTTTCCTGATGTTTCTGAGACACAGAAGGATATTTCTTGCTCCCTGTGTACAGTTCCTTTTTCTTACCTTTTATGGGATTTGGTTCTTGTTGCTGTAACTCCTGGTTTGGCTTGTGCTGCAAACGTGTGTGTATCAGTCCGTGAATTATCCTTCCGTTTGCAGTGGATCTTCTCCCGCCGTTCCAGCCTTAGCTTTGCACAATGCGGTTGTAATACCCAGGTTGATGTGGAGGCTGCCGCAGCACTTGGGGAAGAAGGCAAATGCTCCTTTTCTCTTTCTTTTTCCATGGCTGGAGGTGACCCAACGGTTATGTTGGAGTGACTGCAGAGATGAATTGTACAGAGGTATATACGAAGGTTTTGTAGGCAGGCACTTTATTGCTAATTGTCTTGAAATGGTCAAATACAATGAATCTTTGGTGTGAGGCTTGGACTGTTGAGTTCCTTCTGGCACTGACTACGCAACCAGTCTTTTATTAATCTGGTCAGGTACGGTTACATCTATTCTTTGTCAGCATTTATAAAAAACACGTTCCAGGTATTGCGTAGTGTACTCCTTTCATATAAGGGCCTTTGTGTTGGCTGCAGTAGTTCTTTGGCTGCAGTACTAGCTTTTGCTTATTCTTGGCAAGTTATTTTTTTGGAAAGACAGACAGTTATGTGATAATACTATTTCCTTCTCTGAAAAATTCTGCACTAGAGTAGTTGCTCAGCTAGCAGTTTCAGTGAGGACCATGTGTTTAAAAAAGTCCAAACGCTACTTCTGTCGGGCTTCCACACAGTCGCTAAGGTGAAGATACTTTCATTGTAATAGTTTCTGTGATTCTTCTGTTTGTTTAATTTCTGTTCATCTTATAACTTTTTTTGGAAGCTTTTTGAAGCTTCATGAGAAACAATCTTGCCTTGCTGGTGCTGAGGAAACCAGAGTGAACGCTCTCTTGTCCTGGGGAGCTTCAAGGATTTGAATGTGACTTGCACAAATTACCTTTGCTGGCTCGTAATCGCTCCACACTATGTCAGTTAGGATTTCAGATGGGTTTTTTTCTTTTTTTTCTTTTTTTCCTTCGTTATCCCCAGTGCCTCCTCTGGCAGATGATTTTATGGCGTGAAATAAATTAAAGTGACTTTAACAACCTCTGAGCTGGAAAAATCTGCAGCTGCTTCTTCAGGGTAGCGTTGTGTCCTGACACCTTTCAAGAACCAGTTTGATTCTTTGCTCTGATGTGGGCATTTTAGTTTGTTTGTTGTCTTGTTACATGCCTCTAGATTTTTTCGTTATCTCCAATTTGTCTTATTTTGGTTGCATGGACTAGAGCGATCAGTGATCTGTGAGCTTAGGATCCTTAACGCAATGGGAAAGATCTCACTTAGGATACCCAGACGCAAACGTCCTTCAAGCATTACCTCACACAGATTGAGGCTTTATTTCGTAAATGCCTGCTGAAGAATTTGAGATCTTAATAATGATGAATAACTTCAATCTCACTTTGTAGTAATGGATGTCACCGAACCAGAGATGATGAGACCACTTAGGTTATTTAATCCAGTTCCCCTCAATTCCTGGCAGGCACAGGCAGCTTCAATAAGTTGCAATTAACGTAGGAATTTTTTATGCTTAAAGCGAAGATCCTCAGGACAGCAGTGTGCTGGAAAAGAACAGGGAAGAGATCAGCCACTGCCTTGACACCTGATAAGAGCACTGAATTTTAAGTGGAAATGCCCGGAGGAGAAACAGAGCTGGAACATATGCAGATACAGAGGATGGCAAAACGTCCCCAGCTGTTCACGCTTATTTAGCCTGGGGAGATTCATTCCTTATTCCAAATGAAGTTTAAGGCAGTGTGGGAGAACAAGACCTGCTAATTGCACTCAAGTACTGGTATTCTGCCCAAAGCCCAATTTCTAATATTTCAGACAAAAATAAATCCACCTCGACAGAGCCGGTTGTCCATCAAGGGCAATTGACAGAAATCCTGAAGTTCAAAAATGAAATTACTTATTTTTTTAATATGTGTAAAAGGACAAAATGTGCATACTTTACTTTTTAAAACTGACATTGATTTATTAATTTATGAAGTATCTATAATCACCTCTTTTTATGTTTGTCTTCCACTAATTTAACTTTAAAAAACACCATATTCAAGTGACCTGCCGGTCATGCTGTAATCTATTTTGATTTGTGTTTCCAAATTGCTTGATTGTGTACTGGCCTTGTGTTTTCAAGACTGCTGACTTGGCGACCAAGCAGTGGGGAGGCTGGCCCTGTATCTCCCTCCGATGCAAGAGAAAAACTGGTAAGCTGCTGAGATGAAAAACAGCTTGCAAGAGTTTGGCACAAACATGTTGTAATGTGGAACAAGTGGAAAATATACTTAGTTTAAACCCGCAGTCTAGTTTTGACTTAGATGGAAATGTTTTTGCCAGCTAAAAGTATTATTTAATGACTAAAATTGCCAAGGAGTTGAGAAAGCAAAGTGATGTTTGCAACATTCAAAGCAGGCTTGCAGAAGTTGGCTGAAAGTCATTATCTGTGTATGTTCTAGGTAATGCCCTGGGTCTGGTAGGTCTCTGTCAAAGGTAATTCTGTATTTAGAGTAATGTTTTGGTTTTGTTTAGTGGGGTTTTTTTTAATATTCTTTGATATATTGTCATAATGATAAAATGCTGGAGGTAGAGAGATTGTCAGAATTCAGTTGACTTTTTTTCTTTAAAATTTTCACTGGTAACCAGAACTGAAAACATTAATTAAAAACAAAAAATATGTATACCCATCAGATTTCTTAGCGTTGAGAGAATAAACTGATGTAAACTTTAGATTTGCCCAGAAGTGATAGCCCTGTGACTACTTGACTGCTCATGAGAATTCGTTTAGCTTTTGGATATTCTCACAAGATTGTTGCCTGAAGTTCTTTACAGGTTAATGAAGCAGTTGATTTAAAAAAAAATTGTACAATGGTAAGGGCCCAAAACATTTCTGCTAGGAGGGGTTGACTGCCTCCGTTTGTCTTTATGGAGCGTTAACATAATTTATTTATGACAGAATGTAACTGTTTGTGATGGCCAATGCTCGTTGTACAGATGTTTTACATCAGTGTGACTGAATGTGCCTGCTCTATGTTGGCCACATTTCTGATCCGTTTATGTCAAATACAATAGGACATGGCAAACATGGCAAATATATTAAATATTTTAAACGTGAACAAACTGAAAGTTTTCTTGTCTTTGAAGTAGGTTTCACATGAACATTTTCAAAAAAATCTTTTCTATTTTCACTATAAAAAGACATTTTACAATTTTACGTCAAAAATAACAGAACTTGTATAGTAGTGTTAAAAGGAGATATATTTTGGATGATTTCTTTTGGTAAGATAGAGTTTTTTCAGACTTTGCGTATTTTCATGTAATTTTTCTTCAGATAGTTCAAATAATGAAACTTTATAATATCTATAGGCATAATATCTATTAAAAGTATATTTACACTTGTCAACGAGAAATTTGATGAAAAGCTTGGTTACTGTTATTGGTATGACAGGTTGGTATGTCCTGTATAGAAACTGTATGCCCAGATTTAAATCTGGCTAGCAACACAATACTGCCTATTAGTATGTAGACTCCAGGTGCATTTATGGAACAAATGTCAATAGAAAGGCTAGGTTATGGAAAGGGACACTAATTACTATATGTAACTGCTTTGCACGTCATGGTAAAACACTTCATTATTAATTACATGAATTACTTCTGCCTCTTTCAATGAATGCTTTTCAAAATGAAAGCAGTGGGTATCACGGTTGACTTTAATACTTCCTATTCAATCCAGCAAGAAGGGATACATTTATTTATTTAAAAAAAAAATAATAAGAAGCTCAGCGCCTTATCCAAAGTCATTGAGCTTTAGCCTGCGTAAGCGAACATAATGCAGCCTGGCGAATCAGAACTCACGGCAGCAATCTGCTGAAGTAACTCTCTGGGATAGGTTTTTAAATTTGAGCCTTTTCCTGCCGCACTTATCTTCCACACGCGCTCCCTCCCCTCCAGTCATTTTACTGCAGTAAATTCCCGTAGTGCTCGTAAGCCTGTTAATAGGAGTTTGTAACGCAGAGTGCTTGAGGGAGTAACGGCAAGTAAAGGTTAAAGTTGGATAACGCCTCATCTTCTTTGGAGTTGTCATTTAACAGCTGTGTGTTCGTCTTCACCCATTAGAAATGGAGTACAAATTCTCACAGTCACTTAAGAAGCTATTAGAAACTAATATAGTAGATAAAGAAAGATACTGCAGTTGCCAGGATCAGAACTTTGCAACAGGCTTAATCTGTGAAAAGTCCGAGTAACGCTTCGGTTGACACAGTCCCTGTTAAAGGCTGGGTGTCGCACAAAATAAATATACAAAATATTACTCTTTGACTTTGCTGTGTAATTGAGTATTTGTTGCTTGTGAAGTTTTAAATTTCTTTCTTAGTAAGTCACGTTTTCAGTAAGTCTGCCTTGGATGCTAATACCATGCGTCACTAAAGTGAATGAAAAAGTGATTGCGGTGTTGAAACAGCAAATGCCTTCAGCTATGAAGAGCGCAACGTTATTTAAGATTAACTCACTGAAGTTTTCTGTAAATTAATTTTTTTTGGCTTTTTTTTCAGGATACAGTCTCACAGAAGTCAGTAGATATCCATGATTCTGTTCAGCCTAGATCTTCAGATGCACGTCCGTATCAGCCCACTGCAGGGCCCGCAGTAGGTGAAGAAATGAATAAAACCAGACCAACAGCAAGTGAGTGTTTCTTAATGATTAGGTATTTTAGATCTATTAAGAGTATTACTTAGCAGATGTTTGATGTCTTTAGCTGTAGCCCTAACCCTAACTTTAAGAAACATCATGTGGAGAAAATTACACTGGTTAAAACTTTTGCCTTCACGTAGTATGAAAGAATTCCTTTGGACTTTTGTGGATCCACGTTTTTGACCTGTGCTTTAAAAATCTAGAGTTCGGCTGCTAGGTTACAGGCTTTTTACCCAAAGTAAAATATACAAAACTATATGATATTATATACTAATAGTACTATATCATACAAAACTAATGCTATATAAATGAATAATTATTTTTCCTGAGAACAAAGTTGTTTTTGTACAGAATGCAACAGAAGCTAGTGCTAGTGATAAACAATTACATTTAGATTTGATGTGAGGAGAAGGGTATATGAAACCTCTAAGACACTTATGCAGGCTTATGTGTTGATACCTAAAATACCAGTGATTTTACTACTTGCTGCAAATACAAACAAGCATGGATGAAATCAGTGTTATCTTAAGCTGCCTCCTGCCTGTGGACAGTCTCTTAGCCTCTGGTTCTTGCTGCTGCGCTGACGCTATAATGCGGTGTTGCAAATTCAGCTGATAACGTTAAATATTTGTCCAGTATATGGCAGCTGAATTTAAAGTTAGAAAATATTTTTTAAAATCCTGCGTATTGTTAACATAGTGATCAGTCCTATTTTTAGAAGAGTAATTTAGATGGGTGGATTTCAGGTTTAATTGCAGAATGTGCCTGCAGTTGAGATATTTTGGGGGTTTAAAAATAGTTTAGAAAGAAAAATGTAACAGTTCTTTAAGGTAACAAGAAATTTTCTGGCTTTTTTGTTTGTTTGTTTTAAGAATTTCCAGAGCAGAAATTATTTGCTGCTCTTCTGATCAAGTGCGTTGTACAGCTGGAACTCATTCAGACTATCGACAATATTGTATTCTTCCCAGCAACTAGCAAAAAGGAGGATGCAGAGAATCTAGCAGCAGCACAAGTAAGTAGAAGTGACAGTTATCAGTGGGGGGGTTTTGCAGATTTTCTGTAGTGGATTAAATTTCATAAGCACCTGTAACATTTTCCAACTTACAATTTTTAGAAGTGCTAGAGAATTTCCAGTAAGCTGTTGAGAACTTTTACGTCTTACATTAAATTGAATTTTCCATGCAGGGGCAGAACACTGTGACAGTTTAAACATATGTATTGTTCACAGAGATTTCTGTATTTGGGATGTCGATGCAACTTTTAATACAACTTTAAGTTTAAATACAGTTACAGATAAAAACAAGGTAGGATTGAGTTATCACAGTAGCTTGCTGAAGACAGTTGTGAATTCTGACTGTTGAAATATCTTTTTATAGAGAGATGCGGTAGACTTTGATGTTCATGTGGATACACAAGACCAAGGGATGTACCGTTTCTTAACATCACAGCAACTTTTCAAACTTCTTGATTGTCTACTGGAATCTCACAGATTTGCTAAAGCATTCAATTCAAACAATGAGCAAAGAACTGCTCTCTGGAAAGCAGGTAGGTCAATCAGTTCAGAGAAATAATTTTTCAAGAACATGTAACTGCTTTGAATTGACCCAAGAATAGGTCCAAAATTACTTTGCTGAATGTGATGTTGAATGTCAGGCTGTAACTTTATGACTCTGGAATCCCTAAGGGTAGGAGACCTCATCTGTGCAGGTGCAAGTACCTTTTCCATTTCAAAAAACTTAAGACTTCACGCGTTTAGTCTTTCAATGTGTATTACAGGCAGTTTGACCCCAGCCATAGGTCTGAGTCCTGTGCCTGGAAGTTGCAAAGAGAAAACTCCCAAACCTTGTTAGAGAGATTGTTTTACATGCAAATGTATGAGTGAAATATATGCTGTTTTTCTGAAACTGATGGAAGATGAAAATCTCTATAGCATTGTGATTTGTCTATTCCGGGCACCAAAGTCAGCTATATTAATATTTTAACAGTGAATACATAGCATGAATATGCAACAATCTGTTTTGTGCAAGAAAACGTGCATACGCAGAACCATCTTAATTTGAGTGGGGTAGTATAAATATTTAACTATATTTTTTGCTAGTGTGGAGCTTTGTTAGCAATTTCAGTTTAATGATCCTGTGTGTTCATACAGTAATAGTTTTGGAAACAGTAGTATCTTAGACGTTTTTGTTGAAAACAAACACTAGAACAGTCTACACTATGTAGCTGTATTATTGAAACAGCACGATCCGTTTGGAAGACTGCACCTGGATTTAAGAATTGTGTTCCTCGCTATTCCCCTAACTTTTCCTATAAATTTAGGCACATACATTCGCTTTTCTCTGCCTCCATCTCACTTATCCTGTCAGCTTGGATGTTAAGTCTCTGGAGTAAGGTTTGTCATATATTCATACAGTAACTGTGACCTAACTACAATTCTGAACTGAATTCTCGTATGTGTCTAAACTTAAAATGGCCAAAAACATCTTTTTTTAAACACTGGTAGAAAGGGTTTCTAAAAAGGTAGTCGTTAGGTTGAAAATGAATAAACCAAACCTTAGGGTATCTTCTTGTAATGACATTATAAAGTTTGTTGAGTAGCTGTCTAGGTGGTCTTGACTTGAAAAATCAAGATACTGTTCTTTATCAGTATATGTACATAAATATAAATGTGTTAAAGAGCACTTCCGCTATTGAGCAGATACAGCAAAGAAACTTGGGAAGTACAGAAAGGACTGGAGTGAGAAATTATTGATGATATGTACTATTCTGAGGAAGAAGACTTTAGCCTCCACTATAACTTTTGCTGAAGAATTTTAATATTTTCTTCTAGAAATACATTGTGGAAGATGTAATGAATTTTTGAAATGTAAGAAAGTGTCGTACAGATTTTATTTTACTTTTTTAAACTGACCTCTTACATCTAAATATTGGGAGCAAAATATTTTTTTCCTTTTGCATATTTAAAACAAAACCTAAGCTTTCCCTGTCCTCTTCCTGCCTTGAGCAATGATATTACTACTTTCTTTGAGCGCTGATCAGTTTGCACGCTCCGAGTTCACGTGCAGTCGCTAAGATTGAACGCTTGAATTCGCCAATCTCATTCTGACTCAAGGCCTGGTTCGATGATGCAGGTGTACGGGATGAGGCGCACCCAGCACCCCCTTGGTTCCTCTTGGCTGCACCTGGGTGCTTGACCAGTTCAAGTAACTGTAACTGTGGTTCCTAACTCTTCTGCAGGCTGTCGGTGAGATGCAGACAGCCATCTCGGAGAATTTGCCAGCAGCCTGTAGCTGCCTGAAGTCCAATGATCAGCCTCGGTCATGTTCAGTTGTATTGTGAGACATTCAAAACGGGGGTGGGCTTATGTGTCTGCCCTGCGAGTGTTTTATTTGTATGAATAAATACCTCGATATAAATACCTGAGATACTGAGTTTTGGAAATACCTGTTGTGTCATGTGTTGCACCAGAAACATCTAATAAGAGTAACCTAGAAGTCCGTCCTGGACAGAAGGAAAAATCACCCGCTCTCCATGCTTTTAACAAGCACCAGACGAATACTAAGGTTTTTCGAGTGCGGGTGGCACTTGGTAAAGCAGTCTCACCGCTTGAAGATCTTGTCTGAATAGACCTGTAACTAATAGTGTCCGTATGGAGCATCTCTGGGAAAGGGGTTGTTTCCTCTGAGATGTATATTCACTTTCTTACCTCACTTGTCCTTCAGTCTGTGCACCTGGGCTGCTCTGGGATTTTGAAAAGGTGCCAAGATGGCCATGGGTGTGCTTTAGCCTTTGAACTCGTGCCCTGAGTTCAGAAGGTGAGGAGAGAGGGTATGGCTTGATTACAGCTGCAAGGAATACCGTGGCAATGTATGTATTCGCTACAAGTTTTCAGTTACCTGTCAGAAACCAGGTATTTTTTTGTCATTGGTTCAAGCTTTTCTGCAAGACAGCAGCATGAGTTATAGCTTTATTCCACCTTGACCGCTAGGTAAACTGAGGCACGGATTTATCAAGGACGGTCAAAAGTCCATATTAAAACCAAGCTTAAAACTCTGTAGAGTGGGCTTATCCGTTGTTCAGGCAATTGGAACGCACTGTATCATATGCACAGGCTTCACATCTGCTTGGAAGCTTGCAAAAAACTGATGCCAAACACACTCGTACAGTCTATATACTTAGGCTAAATGTTAGCAGTGCTCCATTGCGCTAAATATCATGAAAAATTATGTAAGGTGGTTCTTCTAACTGTCTAAAGGCAGAAGATGCTCACAGTGGGCAGGGACTGCGAGGGAAAATGTCAGACGCAACTAAAAAAAAAAATTTCTAAATGGATACTTTGCATTTCTCCAGGCTTCAAAGGCAAATCCAAGCCTAACCTCCTGAAGCAGGAGACCAGTAGTCTTGCCTGTGGGCTGCGCATTCTGTTCCGTATGTACATGGACGAAAGCCGTACCAGTGCGTGGGAGGAAGTCCAGCAAAGACTACTAAAGTAAGATCCGTGTAGCTGAAACATTTGCTAGTACCTCTGATAATAAAACAGTATGTTTATTTTTGCGTACAAGGATGGGCCTCCTCTGTTTTCAGTATAGTTGCTAGAGCTAATACAGTATGATGGTGGTCACAATTAATGTTAGGTGTTTTTCTGTTGTGTGGGGAGCGCTGTGCCTCCAGTCACTAACACCATCTCTTACCTTTTGTTCTGCTTACGTGTTTTGCACCTGAGAGAACAAATTTTGTCGCTTTTTTTCCCCCCTTCTTTCTTGTAGCAAGTGAGTAGGTAGGGAATTGGTACAGTTCTTTAAAAAGAAAAGCAGTCATCACCCCAGCTCTGCTTGTCTCTTTCAGTGACCTCAGATATTTTAGGGAACTGATGCTGTTTGTTCCCGTTTGTAGAAATGAGCACTGGCCTTCAGGAGCCGATGGGCACGTGTAAGCTTTTGGCCTGTTGGTTGTTCGTTACTTTAAAAACATTCTGGTGAACCTTAGCATTCAATTTACAAAGTCCTTCCACCAAATGTTGGAATAAAAGAGGGCTTAAAACCATGGTAGTTACACAATGGAAGTATTTTAAGGTTTATAGACCAAGGAGCAGAGCTGCCTGGTTACATCAACATGAGGAGTGGTTTTTTTCGAGTCCACATATGGCTTTGCCACTCACTTTTTAATACCCCTCAGAGAGCACTTGGTACGCTTTAAATAAATGTGTAAACAATGTAATTGCTCTTTGTAAACACATCTAAAACTGAAGTCCTAGGCCTTTGGTTAGAGTTGGGCAAAAGCACAGCTTTTTATTGTTAATCAGGCTTTCATAAAATGGTGCTGTTCAACAACTGGACTCCGTACTGGTGGCGTTAGTCACAAAGCCAAAGCTCATTCTTCGTGGTAGAGCTCAAAATGAAATGTTGGTTGCATAGTTTCTATGTGTTTTCTCTTTAGTGTCTGCAGTGAGGCTCTGAGCTATTTCCTTACACTTACATCAGAAAGTCATCGGGAAGCCTGGACTAACCTACTGCTGTTATTTTTGACCAAAGTCCTTAAGATAAGTGATGAAAGGGTAAGTAACTGTTTGGAAAGTTATTTAAGACAGTGTTTCAAGTAATAAATATGTAGTTCCAGAATGGGTTTCTTTGCACACAGTTTTACGCTTGACTCAGTTACTACTCTATAGACAAAATAGTCTGTGTTGAAGGAGCCTACACTGAAACTGCACCTGAGAGATACTGACAGTTGCTGTGCAGCACAAAAATACTGTGATAAAACAACGTGTATCTGAGAAAATTTTAAAGATGCTGAAGTCCTTTAGAGAGTTAAGTTGCTTTTACACCTGTCTCCTGTTGAGGAAAAGGATTAATGACTGATATTTTTTTCAAAATATTTGGAAATATCTTCTTGTCCTGTGCTTCCTATGCTGCATGTAGTTCACATTGACCTTCTCCAAATAAAAACAGTTGAGCAGTTCTGCAGTAAATAACATCTATATTTAGATCTTCTGTTTCTAACCAAACTTTGCTGGAATGCTAAGTGAAAGGGACTAGTTACAACATAAATCTTAACTGATACAGGAAAAATCCTTTCCCTTGAAGAGTAAGGATTAGTTGCTGAGCATTTGTCAAAATACTTCACAGCGCGCTCAGCCTTATTCCAACTCTGCTAGCTTCAGTTACAGAGATGTTTTTGCTCATCGCTTTGTGGGTTTCTCGCATTGACTTGGGGTAATATTTGAAGTTCCTTGCTTACAGCAGGCTTTCCAAGGTGTATCGATGCATAATGGTCATGATATGTATGATGCGTAATACTGGTGCTGAGTAACTTGTCCACCTTTTTTATTTTTTTCCCCTTCCCCTTCTCAGTTCAAGGCTCATGCATCGTTCTACTATCCACTGTTGTGTGAAATTATGCAGTTTGACCTTATTCCTGAACTTCGAGCTGTCCTGCGAAGGTTTTTCCTCCGGATTGGTGTTGTTTTTCAAATATCCCAGCCACCAGAGCAAGAATCTGGAATAAGCAAGCAGTAGCAGAGAGTGACTGAGTATTGCTCTGTTTAAAAGTTTATATTCCTCAGCTAAATAAAAGGACCGGGTAGCTGAGCCATTCTGTCTGGATATCCATAAAAATGGTTTCTTTGTATGGCGGTGTGTATCTAAGGATTAACGGTACAGATGCTTACAACTGTAATTAAGGCTTGCAACACTCCAGTCCCTCTATTTTCTGATGGATTATCTCTATCGGTTTCTCTTACCTGGCTCCTGCTGAGCATAGAGCCAGTTTTTAGCACAGTCCTCTCGTCAGCATGGGCTGCAATACACCTTCACTGTCCTAGACAGCAGTATAGCAACAGATGTTTATGGCGGGTGTGAAAGTAAAATGTACCCAAAGAACTATATATGTAAAGGTTTGAGCTTCTGCAAGAAGTACAACTCAGGAGAGCTGTATTTTGAAGGATAAAATGTTTATAGTGAAAAGAAAATGGAAATTATTGTTCATGGTAAAAGATATTTAGCAACTATGTCTGATATTCTTATTCAAAGATTTTTGCACACTCAGGCTGTCTGAGACATTGGTAATCATCTTTCTGTGAAAAATGTACAGAGATGCAGGTCTGTAATATAAACTCTTTAACACTATACAGTTCTTCCTGAATTGTTTTATTTCTGTATTATTGATTTGCTGAAAACCCATAACACTTTATTGTTTACCAAATGCACTAGAAGTTTGGGTTTATTTTGGGGGGGTTGTGATTTTTTTTTGTTTTGTTTCATTTTGTTGTAGCCCAGAAGTTAGTGTTGCTGACTTTTGTCAAGAACAGAGATAGAAATATCACGACTGACATAACTACCTGTAATATACTTGTTTTAGGGCTTTTAAATATAACGAGCCATTGAAATGATGATCCTTCAAGGACTGGAACTTGAATCACTGCAAACAAGTCTAGGTTGTGTCTGCTGTCACACGTTTTTTGTTTGATGTAGATTTCACTCTTATGTACAGAATTTAGTGTTGAATATACTGAAGTAACAAATCTGGCATGGTTTGGGGATGGTTAAATTTATTGGAAATGTATTCATACTGTGAATTGTGCTCTGATGGTTAAAAGACAAGATTGTCAAGCATTCTGTATTACAATGGATGTAGAAATTTTTTTCAGATGGACAAAATGTATATGGTACAGATATGTAAAGTTTTCTATGTAAAAAAATTCTGTACAACTTTCTGTACAATATTTGGTTCTCATCTGGCATATTCTAATCAGGTTATAGGTCAATAAAGTTTTTGAACTCTTTCATCAGTGCAATCAAAACCAGTCTAATCAACAGCTACTTGTTTCCCTATATTCTTTCCTGCCTTTCATGCTCCTCATTCAAAGAAATAAGCCCCAGTGCTCAGTGTGGGCAGAAAGATAAGCTACCTTCGACTGAGTACGTGGCAGAAGGCTTTGGTGACGTCTTTTTTTTTTTTTTTTTTTTTTTTAAGACGTCTTCTCACTGGTAGACAAATACAGTGTGAAAAAGAGTAAGACAAAAAAAAAAAAAAAGAGTAGTAGAAGCAAGAGAAAAGTGTCTGTACTGGAGGTGTACGGGTGAGTCCTGTATTGCAGTGTAGATAAAAAGCCAAATTACTGTATTATGATTCTTAGGGGTTAAAATGTAAATATGAAACAAACTACAGAGTGAGTAAAGCTGGATGAGAAGAAAAGGCCGAGAGTGCAGTTCATGCTGCCTGCTGTTGGCTCACACTACAGCAGTGACCTTGTCACTGTCTTTGATTTTGTAAGTCAAAGTGGAGTTTGTGATTGTTCTCTCACTGAATTCATGACTAGTGGGAGAGAAACATTAAGCCTGAGAAGAGTGGATGAGAGAGGCTAATCTAAGAGATGGATGAATCTACCTCCCCCTAGTGAACTGGGAGACGAGTGAAATGTAGCCGTTTTCACAGCAGGCTCTGAAAATAGAGGTAAGCAGTTAAGAGCTATGGAGAAGCCAGTAAAGGGAATTAAAGGAGTGACCTATGCCTAGGAGAGTTTTCATGGTGTTAACCTGGATAGAGCAAAACCTAATTGCATTTCTCAGAAACATGGCTTTAACGAATTTTAATTGTTCAGCCTCTCCTGCTGGACGCAGAAGACAATTTCTTCAAGTACACAGTTTCTTCTGTAATGTTTAGCTATTAAACCACATTACCTGAGTCAGACTAGGGGTCTTGCTTGTCTCTTTCAGAGGGGCCAGTAGTAATTCTTAGAGCGGGTATAATGTGACCCATCCCTTCTCTCCCCCAGCCCCTGTCCTAAAACCTGGGGCAGGCAGTGGCTTAAGGTGTTCTTGATGCTGTTAGCCAGAGGAGTGCTTTAAAAGCTGTTTATGTGTCTGTTTGCTACCCATTTATTTGCCTTGTTCCTTTCTGAAGGCCTGATTTCAGTGTCCAGCATTCACTGGCGTTGAGTACCCTAAACAGCTAAAAACAAGTATTCTGTTTAACCCTTACTTAGTGCATCACTATTCTGTTGCATACTCCCTATTTTAGGAATGATTTTTTAGAGCTTGAGGATCTCATACCCTACCTTACTTACTAGTTAAGTGGAAGAGTCCTAACCGCTGTTCACTTTTGGTTCACTGGAAACAGAACGACTGTATAAGCATTACTCCTTTCTGTACCTGTTCCTCTCTTCAGTTCTTCTAATATTTTTTTGGTATGGAATGACCAGAACCGTACTCATTGTTCAGGCAGTCCTCCTGTTCATCAGAGTCAAGGTACACATCTCCCTGAAAGTGCCCATTTCCACAGTGCTTATTGGCAAAGCAGGGGTGTGTATGCAGTCTAGTCCAGTCATGGTGCCTTTGGCCTGTGGATTGTAGCTATTTTTTTGGCAGATGAGACGGTCAGGATTAACACTGGCAAGCAGGAGGAAAAGCCCCACCTACAACTGACTATTGCCTTTGCAGAGAAAGCTGAAGGAATTTAATTTTTTTTTTTTTGAGGCTCTTTTGAAGGATCAACAAAATGGGCTGCGGGGCCTGGGGGGGGGGGGGGGGAATAGCATCCTAGATGCCAAAGAGATGACATTTGTAAGGAAGAGCATGACTGACTGCTAACTAACTGCTGCTGGACATCAGCTGTCATGAGCGAGCTCAGTATGTTCAGGTCAATGCAAAAGTGAAGGATGCACAGAGGAGGGGGCTAGACTTTGCTTGGAGGCAAAGAATATCAGCTGATGACAGTAAATGACATGGTTTTTAAGGGAGGAGGAGGATTGTAGCTTGTAGTGTTAGGTTAGGTAGCAAAAGCTGGGTGTGGGGGGGGTTTTTTTGTTGTTTTTTTTTTTTTGTTAACGCTAGATTTACACTTATTTTGCAAGGTGAAAGTCTGCTAAAAGTTAAGCAAATAAAGCATGATGAACCTGTGGAGCATTATATGAGAAAGCAGAGAAGACACGTTGCTAGCCTGGAGCTAATAGCGTGCCTGTATAACCTGAAGTGCAACTCATGGAGCAATTAAAAGTGGGCTCAGGCATCAAAACTAAGGGGAGGCTGGCTGGCAGATAATGACAAAAGGATGAGCTACAGACTGGGCTGCAGAATGAGAGGCTTTGGTTAGGTGAGAACTGTAGTGTCAGGGTTTCCACACCGCTGCTTAAAATTATTTGGGATATCCACTACTCAGAATTAAGCAGCTAAGACATGTAGCTAAACGTGCATTAGGCACGTTTTCCAGAACTTGGACTACACAAGGACCCTTGCATCCCTTACAGGCCACTGATGTCAAGTCCAAACTGATGAGCCAAAAACTCATGGTAAGAGTCAGTAAGACAGACTGATTTGGCACACCTCTTCGGGAAGAAGTGTGTTAAATCCACAAGGAAGCAAAGCAACACAACCTTGCTGTCATTCTTGGCATTCTTCATCACCGAGCTGCCACAGCCTTCAAGTATGAGGACAGCTGCTTGAAGGCGGCTGCTTTGGTAGCCGTATGAAATTTGTAGAAGTTATTTATTTACTTACTTATTTATTTCTATTTTTCAGCACGTGCTTTTTCATCCTGCCCATCAAAGCTTTGGCACCCTTAGGCTAACCAAGAGGAAAGTTACAGCTTCACCTCAACATGTTTCAGTTCCCTGAACTCTTAAAAAAAAAAAAAAAAAAAAACTTGCTTCCATTTACACTTCCTTCTTGTTAATAATCTGTGCTTTTATTCAGCAGCTTTCCTATGTGTTTGTCCTGCTTCTTCAAAAAGCAACTCAACAAAGTCTTTGTGACCCTTATTCTGGTCGGGACTTTGTTGTTCTTCCCAGACAGAGGCTGGTTCAGTACTGAAGGCAAGCCGAAGCAAATGAGAAATGAAGAAACCTTAAGTCTGTTTTTAAGTTTTAGTACCAAAATAATTTATTAACTCTTAAATCATGACCATAAATTAAATATATGCAACAACATCTGTATTTCCAGCACATATAGATTAGGGAACATAAGATACAGTCCTAATAGTCATTTTTTTTCCATAAAACTCTGTTTTCTGAGCTTTCATGCAGGATACAACTTATCACTGTATGAAAAGCAAGCGCCCTTGTCAGTTATTTATGCTTTTGGTAAAAGCTTAAAATGTACCTCTGCTGTTGGATTACTTTATTTCCAGACAGTTTTGGAGTTTAAATGGCTATAAACAGAGTTAAAAATTAACTTTGATTTAATACCAAATTCATACTCACACACACTCTGTCTGTTTTTCTGTAAGTCCATTTCTGAGGCTGAAACTAACTCATATAAAAAGTGCAAAAAAATGCCAAATTCCTCCACTTCCGTCATGATGTAACGCAGAACTCTCCTCGTGCAAAAGTCTCCTTTTATGTAGTTACACTGCAGCTTCTGTTACTTTATTATTGCTTTTTTAAATGACCCATACAGGTCCACACCATTTACATAAAATAGAACTATTCCCTACAAGAGACCATAAAAAGTGCAGTAGTGATGGACAGTCCCTTCTGTGATGAAAGGCACAGCTGGTTTGAACCTGGGTTTTATTCAGCCATGTGCAGTCGAGAGGCCTTGCCAACTGACCGGTACTGTGTTTTCAGGAGAAAGCTTAGCTGGGCTTGACTGTTCAGCCATGAACCTGTCGAAGGTGTCAGACGTTCCCGGTCGCAGCCAGGGCTCTGTTGCGACCGTGTCAACAGAATGGGGCCGCCTGCTGTCTTTGGGTGGAACGGGCTTCAAAAGGTCTTCAGCTTCTCCTAAGGAAATGTTATCACCTACAAGAGAAAGAAGTATAAAATACTACAGTCCTATCTCCAGTCAGTAAGTAAGTACTACAAGTCTATGTCTAAGCCAACAGTTCCTCCCCCACCAGACCAGCATGGGGCAGCCCGTAGGCAAACTTCGGTGGCCTCAGAGGACAGTTCTTGCTTTCCCACGGCCTCCTGTTACAGACACCAGTTAAATCTGACAGTGCATATATGCGTATAAAATGCATATAACAAAACAAAGACCATTAAATTACAGTGTTATGGCTAAACATTATATAGACAGTCTCTTTAAAAGCAGGAAAGACAGAAATAGTTCACCTCTAGTGAAACAGTGCAAATGCAAGTAAGTCTGTACATCACATTCCAGCACAGCTAATCATCTTAATGGAACGTCATTCTGAAATGAGTACTTGGTAAGTCATCTCTTCCATCTGCAAAGAAGTTTACCTTTGCCCTTTGAACTTTTAAAATATATTATATAAAATATTATCCTTCCTCTATGATGCTTGCTTTTTTGTCTTCACACTACTTGATTTTTACATACATAAACCAAAAATCATGCACAAAATTACACCTATAACAGGACTTGCATAATTGCAACATTTTTCCTCTTAAAGCAGTTGTTTAAATGAGGATGTTCTAGTTGGATTTTTTTTTTTTTTTTTAAACTGGCCATAAAAATGTTTGAGCACTTTGGACTAGAAAAATAAGTTTAAACATTTTTGCAGAAACATACTAATTCCAGTAAAACAGATTTTTATATTCTTCAATGCTGAAATATTATTTCACTGAACTTTGTTCATAAATCTTATATAATTTTAATAATTTTAATATTTAAATGATTTTTCCAAACTTAAGTTTTTCATTCTGAAAAAAATATTTAAAATTTGATATTAAACCAAAATTTGATATTAAACCTCTATGAAATGTTGTTTCCTCTGTAAAAGGAAAATCTACTTTCTGACCAGATTGACTGCAGTTAATTTTCATGGTTTGTGGCACAAAATTAAAACTTGCAAAAAAAAAAAAAAACAACCAAAAAATATAAACAAAAAAAAGGAAACCCAGTTTCCTGTCAGTGACACTCAGATGCCTGGTTAGCTTTTACTTCATTCTTCATAAAATTAGCAAAGTAATTTGAATTAATTACCGTGTTTTTTTCACCTTAGAAAATGAATGTGCATTAATAGGAAGGGTTTATCCATTAAAGCTTACAGCTTTAACATTAACGTAAGTGAAACACTTCCTCAGTAAGACACTTATCTGTAAAACTTTTCAGGCTGTCATTTCTCTCCCTCTTACTCAGATGTCATCCAGGATTTTTGAAGGCCAAATCCTCAGTTTATTTTAACATTTCTTAGCTTTCTTAATGGAGGCTATCAAGAATGCATTTTATGAAAGTTGCGGCTGCATATGTAGGGTATAAAAAGATATTTCAGTGCTGTCTACCTTCATGCGTCTAACATAACATTTGCATACATACAGAGGAGGTGAATTACAGTTCTGTCTCTTTGTATTATTATTTATTTATTTATATTTTCACTGCAATTCCTCCACTGTGCTCTTCTTCCAGCATATTTATTACAACTTTAAAGTTTATGGTCTAAGCTTAGGTGGCAGAACTTAACTAACTCCTGCAGAAGCAACAGCTGGGAGGTGCATTAGTAGTGAAGGGAAGAGGGACGGAAAGTACACAGTCCCACATGCACCGGGACTGAAGGCTCAGTTTCCACCTTGGTGCCTACGCAGGATGCAGGTTCTAGAACAAAATAACAAATACTTTTTGTTCAGTATGAATTTGGCAGTGAATTCACTGATTCTGCCACATCATACAGACCGTGACCAGTGGGGCACCTCCTCCAAGCTATCTCAGTCTGGTTGCAATAAAACTTCCCTATGATGATGCAAGACTAAACAGAGACCTCTCTCTCTCTAGGGCCTGGCACCTCCTTTGCTCGATGTTGGGTTTAAAGGTGGCAAAGTCCTCTGTCCGTTTGCTAAATGCTGGGTCATATGAACATTCTCCTCAAGCAAATCAGGAGATTCTCAGAAATCTAGTACTAGAGAGAGACAGAGAGAGTGTGAGTGCTAGCTGTCTTCTATAACAGAAAAAAGAGCAAGTTCGGTCACTTACCCTGAAAATGATAGTCAAAAAACTGAATCTAGAAACTCATGATGAAAAAAATACAAGAATTTGGAAAAACAGATTTTGACGTTTGATTTGCTACTTTTTCCTGTGAACTTAAAAGAATATGGGTGGCAGTATTATCTAATAAAAAATAAGACTGTTAACTATCCTATAAGAACACGTATTACGGCATGAATATCCAAGTTGGAGGAAAATCTACTGAAAGACAAACGTATCAATCAGAGCCTGGAAATAAGCTTGTGCTTATGAGATAGGAGAATCTGTAAAACAAAATCCTGGCTCTCCTGCTATTTGAGTTGATACAACACTTATTGTAAATACTGACAAAAACAAGCTGCTATGAAGTTTCAAAGAAGGACCTTAGTGTGCTGCGGAAATCTGAAAGGGAAGGAGGCTTCCCTCTAGAGAGGAGCATGAGTTAAGGACCACAATAACTACACTACTCTAAGGTTCAACAACAGCATGGCCTTGGAATGGAAGTGACGCTCTGCAAGATACGGACTTCCAATTTGTTGAAATGGATGATGCCAGGGAGACAGTTAAGGCTGTCTGGGGAAGTTTACCAACACAATCTCATGCCACGATCACTCCATCCTTCCACTTGTCTCAAGTTCTTGGAATCGACACTGTCAGAAGCAGAACATTTCTCTCTCTTTTTGATGTCTGAGAGCCCCGTTTATGGGAAGCATTCAGCAACTTGGCATTCACCAATTACTCATGGCTGCCTGGAGAGTACTTCACCTTCTACATGCTCGGCAAGTGCAGAGGCACGTGGGACAAATACACTAACTACAGAACCTGCTGGCTTCCTCACAGAGGAGGAAGGACGCGATTAACAGTAATGTCATCTCCCAGCACCTCAAATACAGATTCCTGGAGATAGAGCAGAAATGTTCTGCTAGGCAGATGAGTGGCTTTGAGCTTTAGGAGACGTATGTATCAGTTACAGAGACTCCACACACTAATTTTAAAAATTATCTCAGGACTATAAAGCCCATTTTATCCTTGTCAGCGAAGTTGTTACATTCGGGTAAGGGTACTCCATTGCTCAACTGAAGCGTCTTTCTACAAGTTTTATGAGGAGAGGACTTCACCAAAACAATTTCAGGTTGCTTGCACCGTACATGCTCGTGAAATTTAGTAAACAAGGTATGCCAAAGGTAGTGCGTCATGTCCCTTGGTCGAGGACACTACTTCTGTGTCAATTAACCTCCCTAAGCATTATCTGTAATCTTGCTCATGAGTGAATAAACTCTTAAATATAGAATTTTTGGAAGCATTTTACGGTGGAGCAAATGTGGGTTTCTCTCAATTTTTGAAGTGAAGTTCCCTGCAAAGAAGTAAGGGTCATTTGAACTGAACTGGGCATCTGCTGAGGTGATCCTAAGGCAGTTCCTGAGGTACATCAGCATCCCAAATTTCCTTAAGGAGCTGTCATGAAAAAGGGCACTTGATAAACAAACTTTCTTCTGTAGCTATACCAAGCTACACAGCAGTTGCAAATGTCAAACATTTTCAAACTCCTAGCTATTTTCTGTAGGCTTTGTGAATGGAAAAGAAAGCAGGCATGTTCCACACAGAGCTGCAACCTGCTCTTGAGCATTTACAAGAAAATTACAGAAGTCAAAGCTAGTGAATGAGAAACAGGTAACATCAATTTTCAATTCTCAAAGCAAGGAAAGGCTGGCAGTAACAGTCCCTATACTAGACTTCAAAGCATTTCTTCTACTGTTCTGCATAAAAAAGACACCACTTCTTGGTTTGAACAGTATCACCAAGAGATGCTCTGAGAGGGGACAGAAAAGATGGGATACCAGAATTAAATTCAACACCAAGACCCAGTAGCTGGAGGTCACCAGGCTTCTAGTAAGAGGAATGCCAAGAACGTACTTGGATAACGAGCAGAGAGAAAAGGTTATAACATAGCACCAGCTAGCTACGAAACTAGTTATCAAACCAGCTGGCCTGTAAAGGAAAGATCAGACAGCTGGAAAAACAAAGGTTTAAATCTGCCTCCAGTTGGAACCTGTGCTGTGTACATACACAAGTTATACTGCTGTATATACTATGCAACACTACATGGCAGAGAAAACCATACTTAAGGAAAACAAATTGTTCTGTTTGCTCCTTTCTTAAAAAATGATATTTAGAAACAATAAAAAGAGAATTTGTTTGTTTAGAAACAAACTAACGGCAGACTTTCAGGACAGAGAGGGCTGCATTTATCAGGTTAAATGCTACTGCCTTCAAAGGCAAAGTCATTACTCATATCTTCCAGCCGCTGGAAATAAGAACAACTTTTTTTTTGCCAGAGATAATATCATAGTGCACATCAGTATATCAGACTCACTTAGTGCTGCTTGTAGAAAGCACAACAGATCAACTACAGTACAAAGTTTTCTTCATTACGAATTTCAACACTTCTGTATATTCCACAAAAATTCCTGTTCTTAATTTGGCCTCACGTAAGTAACTGTCTTCGGAAGCTGCACTCTGTAATTCACAGTTTGTATGTGGAGACTGGGGATAAGTAAACCTCTTTCCTACACCTGAAATACTGACTTAGAAATTGAGTGGTATCTGGACTTCCCCTAAACATTTACCACAGCAGATCCTGCCACTAAATGAGAACAAACTCGTTCAGTACCCCGGAGTGGATCTTAGAGGTTTTCTTCTGCCAGCTTGCGCGTGCCTGCCGTTAGCGCTGGTGCCTGCGGTAGGTTACGTAAGGTTTACACGAGGCCACGGAAGGATGCCTAAAAAGTCTCAAGCAATTAATGCAACTTCTCTCACATGCGGTGGGGTCTCTGCCACACATGTACTGTGGATTTTGGTGCTTACACGTGTGAGAGCTCTCTCTTCTGTATCTAAGTCTGCACTAGTATACACCGTTAGGGACACGTACATGTTGCCTGCTGGGGAAACGAAACTAGTAGCTGGAAAAGGCTTGGGGAAAGGAAACTGTACGCAGCAAGTCTGCTCTGATGGGAATGTATTTTGGATGGGTGAAAACAGAGGAGGAGACCTAGCTCTGCGATCCGTTCACTTCCCAATTACAAAAACAATGCTAGAGTGGCTCCGGGATTGCCACATCAGCCCCACAGAGGACAATGTAAACGGAAAGCCCTTAGTGTGCTGACAGAGTCAGCTCATAAGATATCTGAAAGCCTGCACATTTTCATCTCCTGATCAGTTAAAGGGGAAATAACCTGTTCCTTCTGATAAAGGGTTGTTTTCTCCCCGTAGCGTCTCCAAGGGTGGGGGAGAAATAGTCCTAGCTGTTAGGAAAGCAAACAGACACCACAAGGTCCTATCACACTGCTAGGGGAAGGAAATAAAAGAAAAAAAAAAAACCCAGGTAACGGTTTGAATATCACCAAATGTGAGGAGGGAACCATGACACCATGAGTGCAGGCAGGAGTAAAGCCCTAATGATCAAAAGGTCTCTTGCTCCCTTTCCAAGACGTGCACATGCTAAGAATGAGTGATAGCCCCCATGCATTCGAAAGAACAAGCTACATTTAAAATATACATGTTTTTTTCTTTTAGTATATTTTTAAACATATAAATATATATTCCAGTAGCTGTACACACACACAGAGCTACTGGAAGATCTAATGCTTTAGCTGGCTAGAGCACGGTCGGATAACACAGATACTGTTAGCTGTTGGTGTTGACAAAGGAGTTAAAGTACTCAAAGGCTGAAGCTCTGCACACCATGACAAACAGAACACAAACAAAAGAAAAAGTGTAGTTCACATTACGTTAAGTGAAATTATAAAGATGTGAGAGAGAACAAGGACCGAGAAGTAAAAGAAAGTTCATACTGCAAAGATGTTTGGGAAGAGTAAAATGAGTAAAGCATTTGGGGAGTACATTTGTTTAGGTGATAGAATAAATGAATAGAAGTCAAAAAAGGCAGAGCACGACTCCAACATGGTGAATTTCTTTTAGTTGTTTTTTCAGTGACAAAAAATATCACAGTCGGGCAGTTTAAAAAGGATGAATCGTTTGTAAGAGTACATATAGCAATAGTATCGGAAAAACTCAGCATCTGTACTCTCATCAAGTTTATAAACTGGACACTGATTTTATAATTGCCTAGACAGCATAGCAACTGCCCTATTAAAAAAAGGGGGATTTTATATTCATATAAAAGAATTCATTAGCACAAAATGTATCAATTGGGTCATAAGCCATGTGAAAAATTAAAGCCCTTAAAAGCTGCTATATTTGGTACCTCAAACACAAAAGGGACCTCCCTCAGACAGTCAGCCTATGGAGCAGCTCTGAGATAACTACTGGAGTGTGATGCATTTCACAGTCACAAGATACATGTAATAAATTTGAGTGCATGTCTGACAAAAGGGGCATCGATATCAAGCTCTTAAATACTGAATGATCATTTTACATTTACCAACCAACAGAAAATCCAAATTATCTAGAAAATAAAGTATTTCTTTATACACAATTTACACAGTTTTTTTGCATACGTTCAGGCTGGTTGGACCGCAGACAGTTTTACCTGGTTCCTAGGAATGCCAGTCAACTCAAATGGGCAACCTGCCAACATTAATCAGTCAGGACTTTCACTTCCTTCCACTAACGTATCAACTACGCGTTTGCAGATATACATCTTATTGCAATATGTCACTGGTAGCAGTATTAAAAGTGATACCAACAGCAGAAGGGTGAATAGCTGACTGGCCACGAATTACAGTATTTTTTCCTATGACCGTCCTGTAAACCTACTCTAAAACGCTGTGTTGAAATTCTCTGGGAAACTTCTTGCATTAACTACAGAACATTAAGTCAGTTCAAAATTATTTGAACATAAATGTACAAAATTATTTGTACATTTGAGATAATTGTTTCCTGTTCAACTTCAAGCAGTATGTTTGTATTTGTTTCTTTAATTAATGTAATTACTTAATATTAGAATTTATTACATGATCTCTAAGGCACAAGGCATACCTAAACGAGCAGATTTCCTCCGGAGTTCAGTCAGTCTGCGCAGTCGTTCCTCATTCTTGCCTTTCAACTGATCGACATTGAGGCTGGAGCTTGAGCGCAAAGAGAAGCTGTCAGGCTGTGGCAACTGCATTTGACCTGATGGAACATCCTCCTGCAGAAAATGCATGAACCCTTCAGTAAATACAGTACTTCCAAAAAAAAAAAAAAAAAAAAAAAGAAAAGCCAAATAGGTGTACATGTACATCCTCTGTATCTATATCATCTGCTATTATAGAACCACAGGAACTGTCTGACAATATCAGACTCGTTGTCTACCTTTGTATTTGGCCCAGTTGGGGTATCATACATACAGCACTCTCCAAGGCTTGCTTCTTTATTCGTCTCCTCTCCCTTGCAGATGGTGGAAGCTGTGATGATAAATTAACTTCTAAGGCAGGAAACGTTTCCCCATTAGCACCTGGAAAAACAGAGGTGAATAAATTATTTTCAAAGAAATCAAAATACTACACAGCGTTCAAGCCTGATTATGCTTTGAAACAAGCAAGCGTACTATGCTTGACCTAATCGTAGTAATCAGAGGAACACGTTTAATGAAGACATCAAGCCAGTGATACCCAGATGCAGACAAAAGAACAAGGTATCAAAACATAAGCCTGGGATGAACTCGAACCAAAGGCAAGGAACATCTTCCACTGAGAGATAAAGTATTTCAAATTCAGCAAGTCCACTGCCTACCTTACTTCACTCTATCTTGTTTATATGCCTATACCTTTAACGAAAACAACAGGTATTCAGCTGAATAGAGAGAATATGAGGCAAATTGGAGGCACAGAAAGATATAAACATGAAAATAAATTACATATGTTAATAAATTACATGACTTATATGATAATGTAATCAACCCCTTAATCATCTTAGTCTGTTTATGTAATAAGCTGTTAGAAGCTGTTCATACAAAAAAAATAAGTAAAATCTTGCTCAGACCTTATCACATTACAGTGAGGGTTTTTTAGTCTATTTTTACAGTATAAATGGACCCCAAGGTTATGTCTCTGTTTCACGGTTGTCTTGTTTTCTCTGTTTGCCTCTTCCTTTGCTGATTCAGGAAACTACTTTAAATACAGACAATTTCAAACAGATACTTTTTTTTTTTTTTCCTCTGTTTTCTTTTTTTAAATCTCCAGGACCAGTAACTGCTGTTTGTGGGCTGGTTTATGGCTTTGCTGCTGGCTTGGCGTAGACAGCAGGCTCCAATTTCTAGTTCAGTACCTCTAGTACCTCCAACAAACAGAGCCTCCCAGTATCAGAAAGGACTCTACATGGCAAAAACCATACAGAGCCCATTACTCTCTGTGACAATAAAGTGACCTTTTGGACAGGCTCTGAGTACAAGGTGGTGCTTTAAGTTAAAAAATAATAATAATAAAAATAAACATCTATTCATGTATGTATGTGTGTATATATAGATTATATGTATACAGGTATACTTGTATACACACACATGATACATATAGTTTAGTACTGAACAATTCTGCAGCATTGCTATGAGATTATTAGGTGCGCTAAGGGACATAACGTGACATTAAAATAAGAAACTACAGCTGTGGAAATAGTGGGTTTTTCATTTTTTGGCAATTCCAAAAAAAAATTTGATGAAACTTTTATATCAGATGCATGAGTTTCAGAGATCTTCAAATTTAAATTTAAAATCTATTATTTTTGTTGAAAATTGAAATAGTTCAAGTTTGAAAAATAAATTTGATTTATATCGATCAGGGACTTTTGGCGAAACAGATGAATTATTTAAAAAGTTCTTCTGTATTACTGTTTTTTTCCCCCCAGATGGGAATTTTATTCCCCTCCCCTTCTCCCCCTCCCCTAATTTCACTGGTGGTATTCATGGCCTGATCTGAATGTTCTGCTACTTTTAAGTAGTAAAGCAAGGATAATTTTGAAACGGACTATAGCTAACAATCCATTTGTGACAATTCTCGTTACGAGATCAGTTGAAGTTTGTCATAAAGATTCAAAATGGTGCTACGATGCAGAGTACAAACATTTGTCTCATCATGTGCATTTTTCATAATAGAAATAAAATACAAGCTACAGAAATATTTATTTTTACTTCTAATGTTTCAGCAGCGAAAGATATTACTCATACCCTTAAGCGTCTTTCATCTAGGTACTGCTGCTTAAACTTGTTTTCAAATCACTACATTAACCCTAATCTATTCCAGGGTTGCAGGTGAAGTCCAAAAGGCAAAAAGAAAGCCCTTGATAAACCTCTCTATTCCGATTGCCTCAAATTTCTGAGCCATAGGGGATAAAGACAGATTCATGTCTAAATCTGCTCTCTATTACCAAATTAAGTTAAGTTTTCATCCCATGTCAGAACAGAGAATGGTGTCATACTTTTACTTAGGAAAAAAAAAAAAAAACATTGTTAAAAGACACTGAGTAAATCCGTTTCACAAAAGGCCCTCAGACAACATCAGCCGCAGAACTGACAGAGAAAGCAGCCCCTAGATGATAGCTTCAGGAATGGAAGTCTCCAGAATCACATTAACAATTTTAATAGCTATTTATAAAACCCAAATAATGCAATAAGTAAAAAGGTTTATTTAATGTCCACAGATTGGTATTGGAGACCACTCTTTTCAACATAGCCAGAAATGATTGGGGTGTGGGGATGAACAGTACCATAAATCAATTTTGTCTAAGCTTTAAGAACCAGGGTGGGGGTGAGGGGGAAGGAGAGAGAACATGAAAAATCATGAACTTTGACAAAGTGATTGAATACAAGAACAAGGAGCATCATATTAAAACTGGTGGCAGGTTCAAAACAGACAAAGAGAGATACTCACACAAGAAGTAATGTAGTGAAAGCTGTGGAAGTTTATCCACATGGTACTGTTGATATTAAACAGTTACAGGGGTTCAAAACCACTGATTCAGACTCGGGGAAGACAGCCAATTAAAGACTCCGCTTACCAAGACTTATTACATGCAAACACATGGTATGTGAACCTAAGTAAAGTGTGAGCAACAGCAAATTGTGTAATTTATTATTTCATACCCCCCTATTCATACTTAGAATCAAGCATTTTTGTAACACGCATGAACATAAACGGAAAGAATCCCTGGCTGCCCAATACCTCTTTGCGGGGGTACGGACACCTCACGGCGGTAAGCTGCCATGCTCCCGTCTGTTCCGGAGCAGACGGGCAACATTGCCTATTCTACAGTTACATATATATAGCACGTTTGCTGAAGAAACATTAGCTTTTCCTTCTCCTAAGCTGGGAAGGTGTTGAAAAGAGTTTCTTAACAAGATTAACATCCCAGCCAGAGCTTAACAAGCACAATACCAAAAGATTTAAAAAAAAAAAAAAAAAAGACAGACATAAGTGGTGTAACCCTAGAAAGCAGCATCATTAATTTTACGTGTGGTCTACACGTACATTTATTCCAGTACAAGTCCACAAAGAATTGCCTTTTAATTTGGAGACCTGATTTTCTACTGCTCTAAAAATGACAACTGCCCTACCCATTGCAACTTTTAGAAGGGAAATAATCAGATACTTTAGAGTAATATTATTAAACTAAATGTTTGTACATGCATCAAAATATGGCTAAAGAAACCATAAACTCACCAATGAAAGCACTATCAGATTCCAACAGTGAATTTTTCAAGAATTCATGAGATTCATTCCTGAACTGCAAAAGTAAAAACAGAAGACATGCCAGTTCAGATGCCTCAATAGCTTTTGGGGGCCGATTTATAAATAATATAAATGCAACATCTACATTTCTACAAAGCAAATAGCAACTGCAGTGTTCTGTACTATTCTTTACTTCTTTGTGAAAAGAAACTATACATTTTAATATAGTTCAAGTTCTTTTCAACTTTTTTTTTTTTTAAACACTTTTCCATAGTAATCCCTTTTACCAAAATTGAACGTGTATGTGGCAACTGCTGTGGTGACCTGTGTAACACAGATACATCAAGAAAGGCACCTATGTCTCGTATGAATTTCATACAACGTAGTGACTATGCTTGAGCTTTAGGAGAACAGTCAATACCCGAAGATGTCTTTAGCTCTGCTGCACCAAGTACTGACCAGATGAAGAATGATTCCATAAACGTAATTAATCCTACCACATACAACCTTTGACATTAAAGCATTAAAACAAAAATTTCTATGTAGTAATAACAAATACTAGGAGTTAAACTTACAGCTCATGGCAACCAGGGTTGCAAATGGTTGCAACAATTTGTTACAGAAGAAATTCTGCTAGGGAATACTTTATGTTGAAAATCATTATGAAGTCAAAGTAACAGAAGCTATCAAGAAAACAAAATATTTACTGCAAAACCCAGCTCCAGGGAAGACTTTCAGGTAATAATTTAAATTATTAAAATGCACTAACGTGAATTTTTTATAATATTTCATTTCTGTGTGTAGTTACAGCAGCGCCCTTGAGGCTAATGGCTTGGCTCTGCACAGTCTCATTTGATTCTCCTCACTGAGTCAGAAAATAAACATCTCATTTGAGACAACGAGCCAAATTATTTAGGGCCACGTACATCTCTTAAGTCATCTGAATTCAGAGCATATGCTACCAGCTTGTCTTTTTCTACTAATTCACACCACCACCAGCAATCTAACATCAAATGAATATAAAATAAATATCTGTAGAAAGAAGAAGGGAACTGAGAACAAAAGCACCTCTACCTATGAAGATAAACAAGCTGTATGTCAAGTTAAAAGAAACTGTAACTCATCGTATTGACAAGCTACAAGAGAAGCAAATGAGCATGCAGTCTTGTTACTTAAGTGTATTTCTTCCTCTGAATTCTGTATGAGCCACAATATTTCTCACATTTGAGCCAAGGCACAAATAAAAACAAAAACAAACAAAATCAAGCTGTTTTATTCTTACCAGTCCTGCCTTTTGTGGGTTATAGCCAGAAGCAGAATCATCTTGATCTACAAGAACCAGACAGCCAAAGGACACAAAAACAGTTTATATAAAAATATATTTAAAAATTTTAGCAGCATATTATTACAGAAATATGAAAAGCACTACGAGGCTTCTTTCAAATTATACTCATTTTAATTAATATTTTGAAAATATTTCAATGTCTTATTTGTTCCAGTTTCCTTAGGTCAATTTATGCGTAACCAGAAAAACTGAAGGAGAATTCAGCAGTATGTTATTCCTGAGAACATCGAGCATATGCAATCCCTTCTTAAGGTTGAATTCATCAGGCTCTCCCAAAAAGCAAAACATATTTTTCACGCTAGAACTACATTGTTCATAGCTAAAAAAAACATTTCCCATATTGTTCAAAAACAGAGTTGTCAACTTGAAAGAAGTTACACAGCAACAGGAAACAACCATTTTTATGGCCACTGAAAAATGGTTTTTTTGAGAGAGAGATTCACACTTCATTAAACACTAACATTACACTATATTGCACTGAATTCTGAAAAACTTCTCTGTTCTGCAACAACAAGGACTAGCTTCGTGCTATGTTTAAAACGCTGCTGTAAACAATTGTTACGGAAAGATGACGTGCATTAAAGCGTTAACTGAGTAATATGAACAAAGTCTGTTCCTGGGAAGGCAGCACGGGTTAAGCCATGAGAGCAATACGTGAGAGTACTAATTTATTAGTTTTCATTTGCTGCTGCACGAGCACTTGATCTCTTTTACCCTCTGTGGTTTTGTCGTTTGAGATCTTAAGATTCTTACCTAATATTTGAATTACCAATACCTTAAATAGCTAGTTACACACAACTAGTAAGAAACATTTTTTATCATATGCTCTGCATGCTGCTGCATCATTATGCAGCTAGAACAACAGTACTGAAAAAACACACCAGGTTAAGTAATTTCAGCTGAAATAGCATTTAAACAGAAACCACTTAAAAAACCATTTAAACACAAACCGCTTTCCAAACCGTGTTCAATAACTCAAAGCAGATGGACTTTTAATTGTAATAAAGATTATCCTCTCTTCCCTAGCACTAATATTTTGGTTCTCTTGCCCTTGTTTTCTCATGTTAAATGCATATACATTTAATGTATTTCTCTATGCTATATTAATATATTATTATATTAATAGCATATTCATTAAATAATTGCAAATTAATTGTAAAAGAGCGCAAATCAATGGGATTCACCATCCCAAAAGTTGCTAGCATTAAACTGCTAGCTTTAAACTCGATCTGAACTCAGTAGCTAGGCCACAAAACACAGTAAGTGGGAGAAAGCTCACTCGTTTACTTATTTAACGTACATCTCACTCAATCTCACATTTATCAGGTTTTGCTTAAACTTACTATGAACAAAGTGGATAACCAAAGCCATACCGCATTGTATTTCAAAAGTTAAAAAGCCAAAGACTAATTTCCCCCTTCTTTAACTATGGCCCACCCGAGCTACACATTTCCCGACCCCAGCTTCGTGTCTTGCCATTATTTTCACTGTCTCTCAAGGTCTAGTAATAACACAGAATCAGGAGTCTCACTTATACTCACTTTCATGAAGCTAAACATAACAACAGTTCTGTAAAACTCATGGATGCTCAAAAATGATTTATTCTATACTCCATGCATCCATTTGTTAGGAAATGGTAGAGATAAACAGTTGTGTTTATACCAACATAACGCAAAACTGATGATATACTCCTCTGTGTGCAACAACCCAATAACAAAATGGCCTAGCAAGAAGGGAGCTGTGCCAGAAGGCGTCTCCTGCCCTGTCCCTTAGGGCAGGAGCTGAAGTCACTTCTCCAGGCTTCCATCAGGGTGCAATAACCACAACTGGAGCCTGCAGAAAGCCTCAAGAACGAGTGGGCACTCAGCATGCTGAATAGGCCAAGTTTACAGGTTTCAAAGAGAGGTTTCACCAGTCAGTGGTCATTTCACAGAGGAAAGGACTTTTCTAAGGATAAAAAAAAAAAAAAAAAAAAAAAGCTTCAAATCTAGAGAGCGTTGGAGAACCATCCTGTAAGTTAATCTAACATGACCCTCTGCATACTGGAAATACCAAGAAGTAAAACTGAAGTTACTCATGCTTTATTTAAGTCTTCAAATAAAATATTTAACAATAGATTTTTCATTCTTGTATCTACATCTAAAAAAATTATTTGATGTTTATCTGACCTTTTGTCTAGCAACAAGAACCACAGCACCCTGGCTTCCGCTCTGCTCGGACTGACAAACAGCCCATTGCTGATACCACTACCAACTCCGGTCAAGCAGACCCCCACACTGCAGCACGACAAGCCCCAAACCTGCTCCCATGCCCCTTCCTCCCGTCGCCCAAAATAATAATCTTCTAGTGGAAGTGAGTCACTGTCCATGCCCTCACACACACACAAAAAAAAATACGCTTTGAGGGTGTGCATAGGAATAAAAAATTCAGAACAGATCACAGAAATCATGAGCTCCTTTCTTAACAGAAACAAGAACTACAAGCCTGGAAGGGAAGTGCTCCTGCGTGTTCATACAACTGAGCAGCATAGAAAAACACGATCCTAATTTTCCAAGGATAATATCCCAACTCTCACATCCTGAGAAATTCCCACTGCATTCAGACACTTGGCCACTTGGAACTGGGAAACAAACAAAAACAACAAAAACAAAAAAACCACAGCTATACTTCACTTCTACATTTGAACCAGGAACAACTGGGAAACATGCAAATGGCAGATCTTGAGCTCAGAAGCCTTTAGCTAGCCCTCCCCACAGCTGCTTTTCTTCAAATGACTCTTCTGCGTTATCTGTCCCTTCATATGCTTTAAGTTGACAGCGGAAGAAAAATGCTTCTCTCAGTAAACCAGCTTACCGACACACCAGTGATTTGTCCCCCAGGTACTCCAGGGGGACAAATATTACCCCATTTTACATATGAAACTGAAGCAGAAGTTAAGAAGTACTTTCTTCTTGCTCAGATAAATATTGTCCCTTTGCACAAACTGAGAGTCTCTTATTGACGTAATTCCTTGATTCAGCAACAAGAGCAGCACTCGAGAACAAAAAGACTGCGAAAAACTGCCTTACTTGCAGAGAAAGAGCAAGCACTTAAAATTTTTTTGAACATTTAAAAAATGTCTTTGGCTTACAGTTCTACTAATAATCCAAATATTTCTCTTTTGTGTAACGGAAAAGAAAGAAAAACACGTACCAGAGGGAAGACAGTATATAAAACGTGTAACACAAAGACGACTTACAAACAGTTAAGCAACGTTCTTTCATATGTTGCTCCCGTTCAATATCTTAGTGGGATCTTCGCTAGCAGCGTGGGAGAACAGGTTAGCCCTTGCCACTATAGCCTATAATGTTGCATTTCCCACACAGTACAAAAACAGAGACTGCTTGAATTCATCTTTCTTTCTGCCTCAGATCAGACAACAAAACCACTCATCTACTTTCAGTGAGGAAAAGAAGAAGAGTTTGCCTCCGAGGACAATGAACTGGAAACACAAGCTACACATGGTGCCTAATTAATTCTCTCACTCACTAGCCCAGTGACAGACTATAAAGCTAAACTGCATCATAAGGCAATAGGAGAGACAGCGGAAAGGCTGCCCAAGGATCCTCTATAAGCCGTAGTGGAAAATCATTTTAAAATTCAGCTGCTTGTCTGCCAACTAATTTAAATTGTCCCAGGAAACGCCTTGTTAAGGTTGTAACCACGTAAGCCTGCGTCATCCATTCAGCATTAGCACATGTCTAAAATGACAGCTTGTCCTCAAAATTAATGAAAAAAGGTAAATTGGCTTTTACTAGCTGGTGGGGTTTCCTCTCAGGACAACAGTAAATCAGAGCCTTCTCAGAACGGCCTATTGAAAAATAGTCTAATGGGGGGGAGGAGGGGGACACAGTTCACAGTGGAAGCTAGCGAATTATTTTTCACCATTTCAGTCACTTCCCGAAAGGGCAAGCCTGAAGACAACCTGGCATATTCCATTTAGTCATTAAAGGACAGTGAAGAGCTTGTAACTAAGGCAGAAGATGGTATTTAGTGTACTTTTTGCAACCGCAATGTTACATTAGGTATATACAATATTGCACACGTTCCTGGAACACCAGAATATCCAAGATACAGAAGTCATCTTTAACATTCACAAGGGTACAGAATAAATCATTGCGCAAATAACTGACGTATTCTGTTTCTTGGTAACAGTTTTGTCCTACTCACATGTGAATATATTCACAGGGAGCAGAATCAACCCTCAAAATACAGCCAACAATAAGAAAAGGCATCCAGTTTTTCTAAGACAGTATGGAAATGTTTAACTATTTTCCTTTCAAATGCGTTTATTTTCATTCCAAACTTTCAGCCCTATTGCTAGGGCTAAAAAATAAAAATAAATCTAAAAAACAGTAATCTAAAATAAGGTTTCTCTTCAGAAATTTAGTTGGGTCAGTGTGGAATACAGAGACAAACTGATTCTTTATTGCAAAATTTGTAGCTTACACTCAAAACTGAGTTCTTTTGCAACTATTAAGTTTGGAAATGTTGAAGCAATTTCCATGATAGCTGCTTCTCTCTAAAACATCTCTGAAGAACAATCACACAAGAGCAGAATATCTCAAGCTGTCTGACTGAACATTAACCATTGTTAAGCTTCAGAGCTTAAACAGCATGCAAGAAAGGGCCACTACATTTACTTTTCACTGTTCCTGCCATGCCCAACAAAGAATGTTTTATTATGTTGGGATGATCTCTCTCAGGCAATACAAGCAGTGTTTCATCCCGGAATCTCAAACAAGTGATGCAGGTTACATGCAGGTTCTAAAGCAAAGTCTATTTAAGAACACAGATTTCTGAAACGTTGAAACAGTCAACCCAAGACTATGAAAATCAGAGGACATTAATCCTTTACAAGCCCCTTTAGTAGTCGGAGACATAGGAGAAGACATACTGACAGTAATTTAACTAATTCACAGTTTCAAAAACATCTACTTCCTCAGTAAGAATTGGAAAAAACGCTGCAAGGGTCTTACCTGCTAACACTTTATTATAAATCAGCTAAGGATTGTTTACTGCTATATAGTTTTCCTCAGGAAACAGTAACGGACCTACTTTTCTATTGCATTTTTTTAAAGTAAGTGTGAAGCAGTAGTTAAATTACATCCAGGAAACCAAGAAGAAACAGTCAATCATATTAAAAACAAGAATATAATTCAATTTTTTCTGTCTAACGTTATCAAAAGCGTTAAAACAGAATTTCAGCTTTTGGGCGTTTTACTCTTTTTTTACTGCAGTGCTGACAGGAAGTAAACTTCATGGAAGTAAAACCAGAGCTGGTAATTCTTCTTTTAACTCTTATCAAATGGAAAACCAATAAAAAGATTATTGAAAGTATTTTGGATTTTTCTTTCCTTACCTCCCGTTTCTCTCCTCATTCTCATTCTGTCAAGCTTCTTCTGCTGCTCTCTCAATAGTGCTTGCTGCTGGATCTCTAGCGTCTGATCATCTTTCGGAGGATCAGGATACATGTGCCTCAAGCCTATACGGGTATCAGAATCTGGTGCAAAGATGTGAAATTTAAATTTTGCCTTAAACTGATGTTTCTGAAAAACATTTTTAAAGGACTAGCTACAAACTCATATGAAATATTAAAAATAACGGTGATCATGACCAAGAATCTGACCACCTTAACAATGGTTTTAAGATTTTACTATATAAAAATACATATTTGCTGGTAAAGGAGAAAAACAGAAAGCTACAGAGAACTGTATTTTGTTGGTGGCAGAAAAAAAATTAAATTAACTCCGCTTTCAATCCGCAGTCTGCATGATATCAAACACATAAGACATCCAAGAAACAAGGATGGGCAGCTAGGTCAGCGTTCTGTCTGACAACTCAAGAGCAATGATGCCCAGTCTCCTCTGGACCTCACGAATGTGGCAGGAAAACAGTCCAACTTCAGCAGACCAACTAAGGAACTGTATGTGACCAGTTGTCAAAGTATTTTATGAATCCATAATGAATAGAAGTTTATGATTATTTTGGGAAAGAAAAAAATCACTCTACGTGAAACTAGCATATACCCTCTACAAGCCCACATACTGTGCGCCAAAGAATATCACTAAGAAAATTCCGCAAGGCTGCTCATCACCTGAACGTCAGGTAGATGTAATGACTGGCAACAGCTGTCACCTCATGGCGCAGTATCTAAACATCAATAGTAAAACTGGCCATTTGTAGAAATGGGCACACCAAAAGACATACACACAGAAGGCTGTCCATAGAGTACGTTGTTTACGGGCAGTAGGTGAGAGGAGACTGATTATTTTTGCCTTTATATCCTAGGTAGTGGGGAAGATGGAGGAAGGAAGCAGATGTTTCTCATCAGTAACAAGATCTACTTGCCTTTGTATTTAAGTTCATTAAATTCCCAGATATTCTGTATATTGACGGGATCTGGTGCATCCTTTGATGAGGGTCGCCTTACGGGAGCCTGCAGACGAAGCCTGGCCATCTCGAATATGTCCTTTGGATTCTTCTCTCTCCTCCTGCTTCAAAAGTTTGTAAAGCAAGCAGTATCCAATTAGCAATTGTAACATTCATGAGTTACATGGAAATATTATTTAATATTAACAAAGTTCAAATCTTTTACTTACATACTGTATTTATCATTCTTAAAATAAAGCTATCAGAATTGGAACATGATTTTGAAAATAATGACACGGCATACTGTGCTATAAAAAGGGATGACCTATTTAAATTCAAAAAAATTCAGTTTTAGGCAATGGAGGTAAAACTGATGATCTAGTGAGTCCTTTCCAACTAACTAGTATGAGTAAGTAATACATTTTGGAAGTAAACACAAGATTTTAAACAAAAAGTGTATGATTTTCTAAAAGAAAGAACTTCTATAGCACTATGCTATTCACCAGATACAGCACTTTCCAGACACAAATTACGGCTTAGGAAAAAAGGTAATGAGATAAAATCCTGCCTTAGACCACTGTCCAAGCCAGGGTATCACAAATTCAGGTGTTACCAGTACTACACTAAATTTAGCAAGATTGTTGAAGAAACTTGCATATCAGAAAAATAAAAAGATATTTTATAATTAAGTTCTATTCTTATTTCACTTGTGTATTGCTAGTGACCTAATACTACTATTTGAGGTACTAGGCAAAATCTAACATTCGGAAATGAAGATGAAAGCCTCACCGTGCAATTGGTATGTCATCATCACTGGCCACATTTAGCAACTGTTCCTGTAGTCGCCTCTCTTCGCTACGAAGCTGTTTCCTCATCTCTGATAATTCATTTATCACATTCATTCTTTCCTCTGGAATTTAACATCAATAATTTAAAAATATAAGTGTCAGGGACACTATCTATTCTTTCTACCTTCTAAGTGTAAGGTGAAAAAAAAAGATGATAAATTGTTAACTAGGACAACGATTATATAAACACAGAAGTCCCAGTGTCTCATATACTAGAAATTAGGGCAGAACTTGTATTTTGAGATACCATGAGGACCAGATCCCAAAACAGCAGAAAGCACTCAAACTTAAACAGAAATATTTTGCTGTATTTAAAAAAATGGAAAAGTTTTGTAAGATCAGCAACTGGGAGCTGCCAATACTAATTTCCTGAGATTAGCATGTCTACACACGCCCTCATGGCGTCCCAGGGGCAGAAGACAGGAAACTAGGTGGTATCAGCAAGCACACAACCTCATTTCCATTACCTGAGTCTCACTGGAGGGTTTGAAAGAGGAATGTTAGCACAGTTTCTTTTTCCTAAGCATTCAGGAGTTCCAGCTTCAACAAAGAACCACAATTTCCTACACATATTTTTAGTATGAGCTTGCGTCGGCTTTTTAGACCTACCGTGGGTCTAGCTAACCTGCTTTTTTGTGGTCAGGACAGCATTCTTCTACAAGTCAACACAGTTTTCTAAATTTGCTTTCCTAATAACATGCTTAATAATTTGATATTCTAAAAACTACCTTTTCGGTTAGTTCTAAGCCCAGAACTTAGCAGACAAGCAAGTTTTGATTAGCTTAAATACTCAAATACAAGCATTGATTCATGTTTCTTTATCCTGTCATGACAACTGGTCTACATCAAGCACCACCAAGAGCTGTTTTAAGAACCACTTTTTTTCCACTCAGTGGTAAGCTTAGGAGTAATGGACCCAAGTATTGACTGCTAAGAGTTAACAAGTGAAAATAAAATTAGAGCTACTAAAATCTGTAGGACATAACTGTATGTTATGTTCCAGGTAATTTATGGTATCTTTTATATCTGCAAAGTCTTGAGGAAGAAAAATAACTGCTTTCTATCCACACATTGCCAGTATAACTGACACTTAAGGAGCAAAGATCACCCTCCTGGCAAGCCTGAATTCTAAAACCACCACTAAAAGCAATGATGAAGAAGCGGAGGATTAGGCAGATTAATAAAGGAAGCAGAATTTAAAAGTTTGGAATGAAACGCACTACACACTGTTAGTCTGATTTACTACTCCGCCCATGCAACACACTAACACGCGGCACATTTTGCAGTGTTCTGATCACAGCAGTTAAAAACTGTCCTGACTGAAAGATTCTAGCCCTTTCCTTGGGGAATATTCCACTAGCAAAGAGTTTTTACAAAAAATAATTTCCTGATAAAGTCACATAAATGTATTTTTACTTTGTATTAATACTTCTGGTTACAATCACACATACCTTACTAATGCACCGATAATATTAACTAACAGAGAGAGAGTACCTACACAAAAATGCGTGTTTTATGAGACAATTCCTTTGAAAGCAAGAATGAGAAGCGAGATTTGTAAATGAGAACAATTTCATTGTAATGAAAAGTGAAATTGCAAAGAAGAGAACACCTACCAAATGCCCGCAACTGATTTCTTCTAGCAGGGACCGGTGGAGAAGGAGCCCTCGGTTGTGGAGGATCCTAGTGATTGTAATTAATATAAAATATTTTATCTCAGAGTAAGCAACTATATAAGACATATTTCCTTACTTCTTCTCCAATTTATGGTAACTATCACCAGTCCTGGAATAAAGAATAGTAACCTGACCAGCTGTCAGCTCCTACGTTTTTTTAAATCTGATCTTTTCTCGCATAAAAAAAATAACTGTGATAATAGACATTAGACACTATTCGGAGATCTGGAAACGACTATATCTGAAGGGCAACAAAAACATACAAATAAGCTGACCTTCCAGAACATTCTTAGCAATTAGGAAAAACAATAGGTTTAAATAAGATTTAAAGTCTTATTTAAAACGTTTTCTGAAATTGTAATATAAAGCATTTTGCTGAGTTATCACTTTGATGGCAAATTAATTTTTAAAATTTTTTCATAGGGAAAGTCAGTTAAAAGAAACTTTATCGATAAAGAGTCAACAGTGCAGATTGCGATTCAAACATCATAAACAATTTACTACTCTTCAAAGGACAAAAAAAAAGAACAAAACTGTACTATGGAAGATTAAATCAAATGAAAGAACTGAGTGATCTCAGGATCACTATTATAACTCAAAGCCTTTGGGATGCAAAGGACAAAGATGAAATATATCAAGACTTACCTTTTTGTACTTTGAAGAATAGAAATATAAACCAACATGTCTATGGCTAAGCATCAACATTACTCTCAATGTTTAAGTTAAGTTCTTTTCTGAGTGAACACAACGAATTGCCGGGTTAGAAATAAGCTTTCTTGTCCTAGTCTTAGCATCTTTGTACTCTTGGTAAACTGGACACAGAGTATCTATATTCAAAAATAAGGTGTTTATCACTGCAGAAAACATGCGTGCAGAATAATTTCAAAACAAGACAAAAAAAAGTGTTCAGTATTTTGGACAAAATTAAACATTTTAACTTCTGACATGGAAGACTGGCTGATATAAAGACTATCTCCAGTTATTCAATGATACTCCACTGATAACTGGCAAACAGGAAAAACCTGGTAGCATTTCATACACTTCACCTTAACTAAACCAGTAAATGTTGGCTATAAATTAAAAATCATACTTGCGCATAATAAGATACACGGCTCTCAGCAGAGGAAATTCTCTCTTCTTTTCTTATTGATTTGTTCTGAAGAGCCGGAATGACAGGAGACGGTTGCCTTGAGAACTGCAAACAGGAAAGTAAGACTGCAACTATATTCCCATAGTTTCTAAATAAAATATTATTTTAGAAAGGAAGAAGCTTGTTAACATTGTTCAGGAGACAGAAAAATAGCTTTGCTTAACCTTCAATGGAAATATATTTTTATTTATCTTGCTTTCACCTCAATAGAATTATTGCATGGGTTATGTCATGATTTTTTTTTCCCCCTACATGGAGTAATTTTAATATTTTTCCTGTGATGTAGTTTTTAAATTTATGATTAAGTTACAAATCCTCTTTTCCTCCAGCTTCTTCCATTGCATTTGTCTACCTTAGAGAAATGTTGTACAGAAATATAAAAGAGAGCCAGTCCCATTTACTTAGATTGTGTACATCAGCATTCTGTGATAGACTTCTTACATCTTCCAGGTTAAAGGAAAATACTTAATTTACAAAGAACAACTCTGTTAAAGATAAACAGACCTCTAAATAATACTATTTTATTTGTGTTTAGATCTCATTATGGCCATGGTACTTCAGAGCAGACATAAAAGTCAACTATAGAACGCAGTTTACTCAAACTTATCCTATGTTTGCTAAGGTTTTTTTTGTTTGTTGGTTGGTTTTTTTTAATGCAAACTTGATCAGCAACAGAAATTTCCACTGTAATAAGTTTAATTTTTCAATTAGCAGCCTGTGCATGAATGCATGCTAGGTATACTGTAGCTAGAGCAACTAAGAGGGGAACAATACTGAAGGCAGGTCTCAAAAAATCTGCACCTTCTTTAAAATTCAGCTATTTTTAAAAGTTAAGAAGAAATTTTTATATCTTAGGAAGTCATTGAAGCATACCATCTTCTTTTCCTCTTCCATCTTTGCAATTTTTTCTCTCTCATAATATTGTCTAAGTAGTTCATCTTGCTTTTCTTCTTCTTCTTTTTTTCTTTTTTCTGCCTCCTTTCGCCTCTCTTCAGCTAATCGAATTATTTCTTCATTTTTTAATCTTTGCTGTAACGAAAATACTATTAGTGCATGAAAAAAGACTCAACTTTTTAAAAGCTTACCTTTTTTTTGTCTGAGAAGCTGAAAATACTCAAAGTGATTAGTATGAAATGAAAAGCGTATTTCATTAGACTGACTTCAAGCATTCAAATTAAAAACTATGCCATGCAAACATCAAACATCTGCAATCCTGTCTCCGCTACCATCAGCTAAAACTAAACTGGAGGAATGACTTCCGAAAGTTCGGATTCAAATAAAACATGCTGCAAACATGCACTATCCTATCACAAGCCCACAGAGAAAATTAGCTTCCAGTCACAGCTTTACTCCTGTGTCTGTGAAAAGCAATGATATGAGTTGTTTCCCACACTAAACTAGCCCAGCTCTGTTATCCAGATAAAGATAAAACTCATCCAACTAAAATGCTCATACAAAGGAATAGGAGAGAATAAAAGCTAAGCGTTCTGTTTCAGAAATTCTTAAGTCCTACATCTTCTTTCATAATCATGCAGGGGAGTGAAAGATTTTTCCAGCTCCGATGGCCTTATGCCCTTGTCCTACAGTTATTTATGAGATTCTGAATTATGAAAACTCATTCAAATTTCTAAACAGGATAAATATACCTTTTTTGTTTGAATTAAATCACAGCTTCTACCTCCATGAAAGACATCCATTGCATTTGCTTGACATTCTTCCAAAACAAGTAGTATCATTATCTCAAAGATGCATCTTGGCCAACTCAAAAAAAAATGCTCTCCGAAATCTTTCTATATTGCTACGTTCAGAACACACATAATTCCAGAAAGGGCTAGATTTAAGAAACTGGGCGAGGCGAACGTCCACCACCATCCCTTTTGTTTTTAATTTCACTGATTTGGCAAAGTTGTTTAGTGACCTCACAATCAATTTCCTTTAACTGAAGAGCATCAGTGCTGATCATACAACCACACTATTTTTCTTAAAAGAACTAAAACTATTTCAACTTGAAAGTATACCACTAAGATGGAAGAGAACGTGCTAATTAGTAGTGACAACTTTCTAGCTCTCCTCTGGCTCATACAGACTTTTTTTTTTTTTTTAATGAAGAGAAACGCAGAGTACACTTCTCAGTTTACTTTCCTCTTCTAGAGGACACAAATCTTACAAACGGCTTAGGATTAAAAAAGTCAAAACATCAAAATACCATACCTCCTCCTCTTTCTTTCTTTTCTTTTCCTGTTCATCTTCATATTCTTTTTGAATTCTCATCCTCTGTTCAGCTAGTCGTTTTTCTTCTTTCTCTTCTTCGATTCTAAGTTTTTCCCGCTCTGCTTCTTCCCTAAGTCTCTTTTCTTCAATCTAGAAAACATAGCAAAGAAGTATTCAACTGTCGATAGCCAGCAATAAGTTGATAAACATTATTTACCATTGTGATCTTCTGTGGATTCTTGTACTGCCTACTTGTGAAATCAAAGATAGTATAGAGCAACTGAAAAAAGAATTCTACGGAAAATGTTACATTTCAGCTTCAAACTTCCTCTAAAATGAGCTAATCTTTTAATACTTCTGTTTGGCTACTACTGACTGAACAGCATGCCAGTGAGAATACTTATAAAAAATTACTGATTATAAATACTACTAATAAAACTTGAATCTCCTTTTCCTAACGCTCACTCTCTTCCAGATGTGCTGGAATAACACTTTTCTTTGGGAAATAAATAGGAGAAGGGAAATCAAAGCAAAAAAGATATTGCAATTTTCATTTTCCTTTCTACAACATTTTTAGAGACAGTATTGACTTACTGAAGTCAAAGTTCTGTGCATTCTTTACCTTTTTTGGCAGCACTGTACATGGAAGAAGCTTCTAAGATCATCTTTTCTTTTTAAGAGATCCACATTAAACTATTGTGTAACGTTCATACTCTAAATTCTCTAGATTTCCTTGATATTTAATTCTTGTGGCAGAAGATTATAGTCACAGTATTATACACAGACAGAAACTGGTAGAAGAAACTGGCAGAACAACCACCAAGTTTTATATGCATATCATTAAGCAATTATTCTCTCACTGCTTTAATGAAGATGCATTTGTATCCTATTGACCTGTAGAGGGCAAATATTATTGTTTCTTCACATACTTATGTACGCAAACTTGTACTGTATATACAGTCCGAGAGCTCAAACTGTATTTAGAGAGCTATTTTTAGAAGAAAAAAAGACAGAATCTAGGTCAATGAAGCCAACTACTAATAGTAATGCTTTTACAGGCAGTCCTTATCTAAGCTAAAATCCGAGACGCTCAACAGTAAACAGCTCTCGGCACATTATCCTGTGTACAGAGTTAGCTGCGAGTGGATAAAGTATCTAGTAAGCAGGTTCTGATTATTTACTTTGATTTTAAATCCTATTTTGGGGGCAGGGGGGGAACAACTGGCATGAGCATTCACCTGTAGACGAAGAAAATTCTTGTATGACTCCTGCCGCTTAAGATGTTGTGGAGACGGCGGCTCACCAAACACGTTACCTCGAGCAAAAGGAGAAGTCTGTGCAAATGTAAAACCTAAGCGGGCGGGGGGGAAAAAACAGTTTCCAGATGAAAATCTGAAAATCTGACATAGCAAGCCAAAGTGAAGAAACAGGAATTTGAGGCACTTCTTTCACAAGGCAGCTTATGATATCCATTACTCAAGACTATAATTGAAAACAATAGCTATGGTTAAAGTTTTAGCTTGTCTGCCTAGAGTACTACCATGTGTTAACAGCTCAATTAACAATGTTTGAGCTAATTGTCTTTTTACAAAATAATATCTACAAAGGATTTCAGGATATCATGAAATAGGTCATTTAATCTACTGATCAATCTACAGGTGGTCTAAAAGAACGTAAAATCTACAAATTTTACCTTTAAGATATTAGAATAGTTCAGTTTTTACATTTCATAACTTTATTTATTGCATTTACTCATACTTAGCACACGCAGTTCTTTTCTTTAGGTTTATTTAACCTTTAAAAACAGAATATTTATCTTTTTTGCACCCTTATCGAATAAATGCTGAGGTAAAACAGCAACGGATGCTACAAAAAAGAAAACAAAAAACGGGAGACAAAATTCAAAGGACTTCAGAAAATTCAATTTTGCCAGCATAAGGTGCATCCTATACTATGAAGTTTGAAGTGTCAGATCTCTTTCAGCTCAGCTACCTTCTCCACTCTACTGGAAGCAACATCATTACAGAGAGTTTGCCAAGTTACTCTCAGCCCCGCGTCAGGAATTTGTCATAACCGCACAGTCCCACAAGCTCTAGAAAGGAAGAATAACTCGGATACCATTCAGAGAAGCTTTTGCGGAACAAGATGTCTACAGGAAACAGAGGAAAAAGGAAGCGAGTATGGAAGAAGGCAGGAAAGCTGTGCTATCTTTTCACCTGACATAGCATGTTTCTCAATTACATTAGGTTTACACATCCTTGAGGTAGTATTCTTTGGAGGAAGAGTCATGGCTCTTTTCCCACACATTTGTTAACAATTTGAAAGGAACATAGCTATAGCTGTTCTCATGTTCCCCCCTTGCTTCCTCACATACGGCAGCTTAAGACTCAATTCAGAAGTAAGCAGAAATAACATCCCCACTTAATTTCCCAAGGGAAACCACATGCTTACTGCTACAACCTAGCCTTAAGAGTATGTGCCGTCTAAGCTTAAATAACCAAGAAGTGCACTTTGATATTCTTCTTCTTTATATGGAATCACAGTTCAAATGCTTTCAAAATATAACTAAATTTACATGTGCCTCTTTCAGGATGTATTTATTTCACCTGAAAGTGAAAGTCAGAAAGTCAGAATTAAGTTTATATACCATTTACAAAGCACGGACACCAGACAGACAAGTTACTATGGAATACATCCAGGCCTTTACGTGTATCAGCTACTCTCCTGCAAATTCCTCTTTAAGGGGAGGGGGAAAAAGTAAAAATCACAACCTGCACCAGGCCACTTAACTGCCTGACTATTCAATTGGGAGGTTCAAGACTGAAGTTCACATTTGTGGTCTGAACCAATCTCTGTACCTCTTGACCTCAAAACGAGTGCTCCAACCAGGAGTTTCTTTGCTATGCTGCATTACTGCTTTACCAGTTTTGCTTGTCTCACTTCTTACTAAATGGCTAAATTTACAGTGTAGTAGGGAGAAAGTGGGGGTGGTGTGACAAGAGGAATAAAAAAGACTGATCCTACAGCAGCAGTCAGAACACTGATCTGCAATTTTGTGAAGTCCAGGTCTACGCTCCAATTACCACCTAATTCTTTACACAGAAGTGCAGCAGTTCTGCCAGGAGAAAGAGAGGCAGCGTTTCAACTGACGTCAGGAGACCACCACAGAGCCTGACCCTTGCCCAGCCCAGACTGGGGACGTGCCTGCAGTACCACAGCTCTCTCATTTGGGTATTTCACATACATATGAAGAAGGAAAGATGCCTTTGTTTTTAAATAGAAAAAAAAAAAACAATAAAACCTGAAAACTTGGAGGCAGTGTACAGGGCTGCACATGTACCTAATTTATTTGTAATTATTTTTGAATTTGTTAACCTCAATACTGTACCAATTTCATCTTAACTTATAACATCACCCATCTGCAGACTTTCTTCCTCCTTTTATTCCATCTTCTCTCCTCTTATACAGTTATATTTCACTGTTTCATTTCAAAGTAAAACATTAATGCAAGAAGATTTGATTAGTTAACACTGAATCTAGAAAGCTGATGTACTGATCCTGACTGGTACTAAAACAATTATCATTACTCAACAGACAGATAAGAAAATACGCTTTCACAGTGCACAAAATGACGGCAATGAAGAACTTCAGGAAAGAAGCACAATACTGACTTACACAAGTAAAGGGCACTAGCACTATCAGAGGACTACAGGAAAGAAGTAAAGACACAAGAGAGTTTTGATCCTATACATAATTAGAGCTATAATATAGTATTCTTAAAAACCTGCTATTTTATTTGTAGATGCTTCTGTGTTCTCAGGTCTTGGGGAGGCCAAACTTAGGTCAACAGATACAATAGCCCTTTTATCTTCATATAGTCTCGCCTCTGGATTATGATACGCATCTTCATTCTGCTTGTGCATCATATTCAAGTCAGCTAAAGGAAAGGGGAAATAACTGTTTACAATATTTTATTCTCACAAAAGGCATGTTCACCATAGATTCTCAAAGTACAGGGATGCTGCAGCAGACTCCATTTTTTCCGGGCACACCAGCTATGGGAACAAAAGATTTAAGCAAAACCAATAACATGTAAGCTATAGGTGAAATGTTAGTAATCAACAATTCACTGATTAAAATAAAACTGCTGATATATTTACTCTTTTTTTGGTCATGTTTCTTTTATCAAGAATGATCCTTCACAGCAAAAACAATCCCTAGAAAATGCTATGAAAAGAAAGGAAAAAGAGCTCAAAGACTAAAAAGACTGACAAGCCTGTGTTGACATATATGCATTTAGAAACTATTCCTCCTTTTACTTCTTTGAAGTTGTAAAACATTTCAGTTTAGCATTGCATCTTAAATACTGAATTTCTGTTCCATTTCATTTCTATAAATGGTGATGACTGCAATAACACATTAATGGGTTTTCTGGTTTTCATGTCTTCAGTAATAATCCAGGTGTGGATTTCCGTATGTAAGCAAAACAACGTCATTTAAAATTTTCACCAAAATTTGCATTGTACATATTAGTCACCATAAAAATCCTGATCAAAGTTATCAGTGTCAGCTAACCTTGAAACGTTCATCACACTATACCTAAAAAGGCCCCTGGAAAAAAACAAACTACAGAGGTTTCAGATATTCTTTTTAATCGGTGTTTCTGATAATTATGAACTACTGTAGTTATTCAAACACACACATTCCTACAACCTTGAATTATATTCTTCTCTGTAAAGAAGCCATCGCATATACCAGAGTCCCCACAGTGACAGATGTTCTTCAATAGGATAAAAAGACAAATTGCACTGCATAACATACAGAGATGGCAGAGACAGCATGTTACATGCTTATTAACATTTGACCTACAGCTTACCCATCAAGTTGTTAAACTACGGTGGGAAACACAACTTTAAATATGTAATAGAGGAAAGCAGGCTAAGATATTTCTTTCTCTTCGTTCCTCATTTATGGACAGACATAGGCTTCTCAGGAGGAATACACAGAGCACAAACCAATTTAAGTTACCCACATCTTCCTCTGACCCATCCACCCACACTATACCGATGGCTTGGGGAAAGAAGTGTAACCAGCTCACACACTTAAATCAAGTCCTTAAAGTTAGGCGACATGAACACCTTTATACCCTCTGGGAACCTAAAGGCAAAATTCTAAACTTCTTATCTGGCCACATAATTTAAAAAAAAAAAAAAAAATCCCTTAATCTTTTTTTTCCTTAAAGTACTTCATGAATTCAGCAACAGGCCATTCAGATGTCATTAGTACTCCAAAACTTAGTATTTACGTATACAAGCTATGATCAGTTCAGTGTTCTATACTTTGAAAATTCTCATATTTTATCACCAAAGCACATATTTGAAATTAAAAGCCTAACTATAATACAACATTCGGATAATATTAAATTCAATTGGCTTCACATTACAAATTAATAGCTAAAGTTATAAATTTTCCTTCACTTGAAAATTTATCACTTTTAATTTTTTTGGACTATAGCTCTTAATGTTTCTACTAGTGTACCTCAGCTTGCCACCAAATTACATAACTAATTAAGGAACCCGACTGGCACCATAGCCACAGATGTGTATGAGAAATGCTTTACCTCAAGGATCCCGTTTCACTTCCATTATTCTGCACATTAATTGGAAGCATTCACATTCACTGGGGTGGGAGGAGGAACAGAAAGTTCCAAGTTCATTTGGCTTACCGTTTTCACGTGCTCTAAAAACAAATATCCTCTTGGATAACACAGAATCATGAAGGGGGACAAACATACAACACTGGAATTAGATTCACCTGATGAAAAGTGCTGCCTTGCTTTAAAATCCACGCATAGGAAGCCCACTTTCAGCCTCATGTATCGCTTTAGCTCTCAGACAAAACCACCAGTTGCAGAGCCAGTACAGCTCCTTTCATGACAAGATGCTAATAGCAAGAATGAAGAGAGCTAGCAGAGGCCAGTAAGAGATGATTACTGGCCTAACGTTATGCAATATAAACCCTCAAGTTAGGGGGTCAAACTGAAATGAAGCAACCACCTTTAAGGGGATTTCTGAAACAGTTTTGTAGACTATGTGGGATAGAGAGTGTATACGGTTCAACAAAAGAGAACCTTTGGCACTAGAGTGAATTTAATGTTAACATTTTTATTTTGAGACAACTAATCTAATTGTGCTCCTGAGTACTGTCTTATTTTACAAAAAGATATTGCTGCAGGGTCTACTATAGCAATAGAAACTGGATCTCTTCCAGTAAGTAGAGATTTGCCTAATGTAGGGACCAAGTTCATGACCCAGAACCAGGAATTTGAATTTTAATCCTACATCTACCACTGATTTTTTTGCAGGGTTTCATAAATCACTTGCCTGGATTACAGCTGTCTCCCAGTTCATTACCCCCTCTTGTATAAAAACAGCACTTGGAAAAACAAAAAGCCTCAGAAATCATTACTGCTGACTGACTGCTATTTATAGGGCCATCTATCAGCAGTGTTACTTGAGGAAATTTAAATATTCCATTCAGCTTTATGTATTTATCCAAACACGTTCCCATTTTCCAGGTCACAAATAAGTCAAGACACGATTTTTCAAAAAAAATATTATTCCTGTAAAATGTTTAAATGAAATCCTCACAACAGACGTCTAGAACATTTGGAAGGAAAGCTCTCAGAATTGCCTGCAGTATCTCTTCTCCCTTTACTACTGCTTCTTGTCTTCACTGATAGCTGACATATCTTAAGCTTTGGTTCAGACTGTACCATGCAAATGATTCCACTAAAATCAGTGTAATTTCTCACTTAAACATTCCTACAGCGCCTCTCCTTGAAACAAGTACTTCTATTTGTCAATTAAGTGCTACCAGTGTTACAATACAGGGAATAATATGTCTAAATAGCGCTTTATAAGAGTAAGAAAATAATCACTCTTAAAAAGGCAACCCATAATTTTGGCAAACATACTTATCAGATTTCCTTTTGCATCTCTGAGAGGAGCGCCACCACCACCTTTTCCCCAGGGATTGTAATTCTTCATTTCAGCTTCTAACTTGGCTTCATAGCGTTCTTTTTCCTCTCTCTCTTGCCTGCGTCGTTCCTCTCTCTCTCTGATCTAAAAGCAAACAAAAAGTCAGTAACAGAAACATACAGATACACACTATAAGACTTCCAAGTTCCAGAAACATTCACATTGGACACATGCAGTAGATCGAAAAGTCCCACATCCTTGGAATTTGAGATACAGAAATTTATACTGCCTGAAAGTTAAACAAGCAAAATTTCACAGTATGCCAGTACTTGTTTCTCTCAATCTGTGATGTTTTCCTTTACCAAACCTTACATTAGGGGTGACTAGAGATAAAGACTCATCAATAAACGTGCAAATAGAATGCTTTATAATTCTATAACCATTTCTGCAGTAATATATGATGATATTCGCAAATAATGCACACCTGTTATTCGCAAATAATGCACACCTGTTTCCACGGTTTGTTCTTATTTCTCTTCAAAATCAGCTTAAAATTATGTAATTAAGTTTCCTAATAAATCCAGGCAGCCTTTATAAATGGAACACCTGTCAGGAAAAGTCCAACTTCTGTCCAATGCTTTTAAAACAGTCTAGTATTTTTGTAGCTAAAATATGTTAATGTAGATTTTTAAGTGCGTTCCTTCTGTGTATCAGATAATAAAGCCTTCTCTTTATCAGATGTCAGATGATTTTACACAGATGTGATGAGCCAACACAAAGACCCGTTTAGCCCTGTAGAATATTGCAAAAAATAGTCAGTCAGGTTTGTCTATAGGAAAAAAAAAGCGGGGGGGGGAGGGGGAGAAGCAGCAAGCAGAATATATTGTCAGCTCTCAGTCATAAGCAGCATAATGATTTTGAAAGACTACATCACAAGCTGTGCCAGATTTATTAGACGTTTATGTCCATTTGTGGAATCTTTCACACAACAAGACAGAACTTATTTACCAAGACTATAGGGACAAAAAAGCCTTCAGCAAAGCATAAGAACAAGTATCAAACACTTCCTAAATGTTTATTTTCTTTTTAATTTGGACTTGACCGACAGGCTCTCCTTTACCCCTGTGCACAGTCATAGCTAGAATTAAAACACTGTTATCGTAATTATTTACCTCCACTGAACAACTACATAAAGAAGAGCGAGACAGGTAAACGTTAGTGCCAACGTGCTGGGCTCTAGCAAGGTCTCTCTGAAATACTCTGCACAATCTTGGCCAAACACGTTCTAAAAATATAAATCCCAACAGCTGCAGCAGCAAAACGTCACTAACTTGAAGAGGTGACTAGAAAGCCTACTGGATGACAGGTGGCTATAGAAGCTGGTTTAGCCTACCAAAAAGAAAGCTGAATAGAGATAAGGCTGCCACCTACAAACATAGAGCTAAACATTACGGAGGCCTTTGAACTAGTGTCCAAATGATCACGAAGAAACAACTGAAATTAGAGTCTTCCTAATTATTAGAGCAATCATGCTCTAAAGCAATCTTTCAATGAGGATAGCAGAGCAAAACACGTCATTGCTTTTAAGATACAGCTCCCTCTTATGTTTATGAAAGGAATTATATCAAATTTGTTGTCTGGAACCAATGTAACTGTTTGCTGTCAGTCCTAACCTTCTATCTGTCTCTGACAAAGAGTGAAGAGCTTACCGTCCACCTAAAGGGCCAAAGTGGGCTTGAGGAGGGTCAGATGAATGGGAGGGAGGAAGGGATGAAGGGAAGGACAGTTGTTAAGAAAAGTTTTTACCTGCAAGTTAAGTATAAATACGCCTGAAAGAGTACTACAGTCACAACCACTATATATTCAAAAGAAAAAGAAGAAAACGGCAGCAGCTTTATCACTCAGTACCTGCTGTTGCAGTTCTTGCTGGTAAGATAACGTCGCCTCTTTGGAAGGCTTTGCTTTTTCTTCAGAAAATAGTCCTATGCTTCTTTGTCTATCTGCTGTATTCCTCTGTTCCGTGTTACTTCTGAAACAAAAGAACACACATATAAAAGCAAAACATCATAGGATCTAAAGGGGGGAAAAAATCCCTGTCTGAAATCTATAAGAACTGCTGTTGCTTTTCCACAGCCTGGCAGTTTATAATCTCAAACATTTTCATAAATCCATATAAAACAGTGGAGTTCACTGAACTATAGCTTAGGCAAGAATTCTTGATTAGAAGTTTGGAGAGCTATCTTTAACACACTTCACTTCAAAGGCATATCCCTTGTTAGAAAAATACTCCCAACATGAAAAGCACATTAAAAAAAAAATACAGATAATACTTAAAATGAATACAGATAATACTTACACAGATTGCTCTGCTGGAGCTTGGCTTAAAGGAACATCCAGATTAGGTGTGGGTTGCATTCCCATCATAGCTGTGCCATCTACGCAGTAAAAACAGCTATTTTAAATTTGGGACCCTCAAAAATAAACATTTGCCTATTACTTAAAAGAACACAGCTCACTGCTCAAACTCTGACTGCAGGATCCTGAAAAGGACTCTAGACTTCTACAATGTAAATGTAGCTAAGCTTAATGCCCCCTATCGCAAGAAACAACACCAAGGTACAACTCCATTTCTTACTTTAAAATTCAATTAGGTCTTTAAAATAATAAATTTAATTAAATTCTTTAAACATTTACATGCATCTTCATTAAGACACTCTACAATGAGCTAACATAAGAAATAACTAACTAAAGGTACCATTGGAAACGTCATGCTTTCCAAAAGCCTCCTCTTTTGTGAGGAGAGCCACACTGTCCAGTTTGTTTATTTCAACTTTGCTATGAAGGCATCACAACAGCTCGTTTTACCTTACAATATTCATTTTTCTCTTAGAAAAGCAAAAACACACCCAAAAACCTTAACACACACAAATCATAGTTGTTTCACTTGTTAAAACCTCCTGAAGCAGCCACAGGGTAGATAAAGTTTTTAAAATAATAAGTTAGATTACTTTATACATTTTCTTTAAAAATATTTAAAATTATATCTGAAATTGTATCATAGCCTAAACATATACAAAACTATGAAATAATTTAAGTAATTTTAGAAGTGTTTTTATTACTGAAATTGTAAAGAAAATGTTCTCAGAGGAGTAATGGTTAAGTACTTGAGATCAGAGTCATTGCTTCTTTTCCAGTTGCAGAAAAAAAACTTAATTCAGAAACAACACTGGGGGAAAAATTCACTTTTCTTTCTTTCATTCAGTATACAAGTATTGGGTATAAGTAGTTGTTACTAGTTCTAAACTATTCATAATTTAAACTGGATTAAAAACAATTTTATGAATCACACTACCCACCTAAAATCATCAACTTACAATATGCGAGATTGGGATCCAGAGGATTCCTAGCCCCATAAAAGTAATACGCATCATCATAAGGCGTTCTGTAGTTGTCTGTCAAAGCTGGTGGTGGAGGCGGTGGCATAGCTGCAAGCCTTAAAGGAAAAAGGAATATGGTTTTTGTTTTACTGTTTCAACTGAAGAGAAACATCAACACAAGCAAAAAGAAAAAAAATTACTATGAGAAAAAAAAAATCTAGATGTAGCTCAATCCAACATCTTTCATTAGTGTCCTACAGGAACAAGATATAGTAAGCCACAGTAAGTTAACTTTCCCTTAGAAAGTACATGATCCTACGCTAATCCAGAAATCTTGAAGAGCATAAAGCAATAACACCTCCTTCGCCTGGTTCAGTTAACAATAACCATAGGTCACATCTGAAACAGCAAATAAAAACATGCCAAGTATTCGTCTCTGGTCAAAGGACAAGTAGCATAGCACAGCTTGTATCCACATGGCTAAAGCTCTTCCAAAACAGTGCAGTTTTACCCACAACGCCTAGTGGAAACTGTCATTGCCTAGACTAAACTCCTGAACTTAGCCCAGGTAGTGTCTGGGAGAGCACTAATTGTTACAGGCCAAAATCACGCCATGCCAGGTAATTAAGTATCACAGGCATAGCACAGTTGTTATTCCTATAGTACAACTTGGTTATTTTACACAAACATCCACTAAAAGAGAACCATATCTGTGGATAATCCAGCCTCTCAAGATTTTCCAAAATATAATGAGCTGCAAAAAAAAAAAAAAGGAATAAAAAGTTATTTCAGGGCACTAGATAATGTTTTGACAATTTATCAAATGTCACTTTAAAAATATTTATTTCTATCCTGAGCAAGTTTCTGGGAGGATGCACGGCACCACTGAACTCTACCTTTCCATATAGTAATAGTGTGCTTAACACTGAGCTTAATAGGCAAAATTAACACGATGGTGAAGCACCTGGGAGCTGCTATTTCACCAAGGGTGCTAGATAGCCCTCTTGGAAAGTCTTCATTCATCGGTGAGACAGACGGGATGGGCACAGGAGTCTGGAAAGCAACCCTAGGCCTTTCTGGTGGTGCTTTCTCTTCAGAAGCTCTTGCCGTCAAGCCAAACTGCTTCAATCTATTTGGCTGAAGGAAATTTAAAAAAAAAAAAAAAAAAAAAAAAAGTGCAGTTACCTTGTTATTTCTATGAAGTATTCTGAACCTCCATTTAGTTTGTGTTAAACACTTCACTGCCTCCCAACTGGCTGTTCAAATTTCCAGTAGCTGTAATATTTTTCCCCAAATTTAAAAATCTAGCATATTTATCACAGATTTCCAAAAAATAACCTCTGAGGCAAGTTTCAGCAAATATATTATGCCAGTTTTTAATCCTCCCCAAAAATATGTATTTTCATCGATGGCCCGTAGTACAGGTATCTAAAGCTGCCAGTTTTCTACAGTAACAGTATTCTCACATTTTATGTAGGAAAAGTTTCTGAAATAAAAACCTTCACTAAAACTAAAATAGCTCATAATCAGTAAAAATAAGCAAACATACACTGAGACTTTTTCCAGTAAACATTTCCTTATGATACAGTTACTGTACTTGTTAGGTTCCTTTGATTTTATTAGATTTTTCATCCATGAAAATTACAGATTTTTCTTTTTAATGAAAGTATCAAATGTTTATTGATAACTGGCAGCCTCAGAAGAAGGTCAAAGGCAACATGCAAGTAATGCAAAGGCATGCAAGTCAGGATAGCTCCGAAATTGAATAACTACGTTCAGAAAGCCCTTATACCAGCTGCTAGGCATAAATATTTTCCTATTCATTCAAACGAATCAATATAATAAAGAACAAAAAAACATACATTTTAAAAATAAAAATGGATTTTCTTTCCAAATTTACTGATCTTAACATGATAGCGCTTCAACTAACATGCATTCAGAGACAGTAATACCAGCACCAGCAAAATATTAGATATCTAACAGCAAACTGTGTACCCTACATTATGAAATTATTTCAGCAAAATGTTAAATGTTTACCTCCTCATCACTTAGCTGCAAGACAGTATATACAAGGAAGTTAGTACTCACCAACTACAAACTACAGAACTAAGATAAAAATTTTCAAAACCTACTAGACATGTACGTTTATAACGTATAACTTCAAGTTTATAAGTGTGAATACAGAATTTGCTAAGAGAAAGGAGCTGTAACAATTTGAAATTGTAAAGTAGTCTGTGCGGTTTTTTTTTTGTTTGTATTTTCAATTCCAGTAACCTGAGCAGAAGAACATCTAAAACAGTCTTTCTTACTGACAAGCTTAATGTGAACAGATCCCAAAGTGCTCCAGATTTTAGCTCTACAGCTAGTTTAACTTTAAGAAGCGCCTATGGTACAGTTGATTTCTCCTGGAGATTGCTTTTTTAAATAAGCAGTATAGATGAAGAGTCTGCTTTTATAGACTCTTAATCAGAGATTACTATTTAATCAGCCTGTAATTAATCACAAAATCTTTCTAATTAGAATCTCTCCCTGAGAACCAATTTAAATTTAACAGTGACTGCTGCTAAATGGATGTAGCAATTCTACTTAATTGAAGGCCTTCAGTTAAACATTTTAAAGTGTTATACGTGTCCTAGACTTGCTCTCGTTATAATTTTGTTCATATAACAAGCAATATTCAGTCTCTCTCTCTAAGATGTATACAGTACATGGAGTGCTTCACCACAGCATACTTCTGGCTCTTCAGGTTTGATTAGACAGGATTGGTAACACTGAACCTAGAGCCCGCTGTGGCCAGAAGAGTGAGGCATCTTTGCTTAGTTTCTCATCTTTCCTGCCCTGCTCCCAGATGTACGTTCCAGCCCTCTCCCCTTGACCACCTGAATCTGCAATTAGCCAATTCACCTCTCTAAGCCAGCTAAAGGCTTAGAGCAAGAGAGATCCGGCTCACTGCGAGCTCACTGAGCTGATTCAGTTCACTAAAGGGATCAAATAAACACACCATAGACAAAAGTAGAGAGGGCAGGAACGTGTAACTAAACCAGCTGTAAGCGATCTTCCTCCCCATTCAGGAGCAAGAATTTTGGTCCAGCTCAGCTATTTATCTATATGCATCCTGTTTCCTGCCTTAGATGTTGACTGCCCTGTTGACAGTACGTTATAGCAATTCTTATTTTCTAGAAAACAAAGATGAATGAACTCCTTTCACATCTGCTGAACTCTCCAGAAATGGCACAAGTGTCTTTCTGTCAGCCTCCCAAAACACAGCAATATTTATCATTTAAACCGGTAATCAAGTTTGCTTGAGAAAGCGCTCTCTCCTACATTTCCAACAGCAAATCTCTACTGGAAGCATTGGCTTTGGGCATTTATCAAACACATGCATGCATATCGTACTAGTTATGTGACAATCAGTCTGCTACTAGTGTCACCAGTACCGAATCTACTCCTCCTAGATATGTGATAATCACACTTGGTACTAATTAGAATAACCATCTTACTGAGGAAGTGCTGACAGTAGTAACTGCATTCACTCTTGTAAGTAATACAGCGTTAAAGATCTTGCTCTTTACAAAATTGTGTAAAAATGCTTGTAATTCTAAAAACTACATTTGATAGTAAAAAAAAAAAAAAAAAGATTACAAATTTGGAATAAAAATCGCCACTGTAAATTGACTTAGCTGCAAAACAATGGTTTTTTTGGGGGGAGGGAGGAGCAGTTGTTTGTGTGTTTGTTTTACTGAAAAGAGCAAATCAGGCACATGGTAAAGACCATCAGCAGCATACTTTACATTTCCACAGGAAAATCACTAATGTTTGCACATGCAAGCTTCCACTGGACACTAAATATCTTTTCCATCACCTACACTGCTTGCACCAAATTTCTACTTCATCACATCAAAAGAAAATGCTTGAAAACTTCCATTAAACTATTTCCTTCTTGAACTGAAAGAATGTGTAATCAGTAACAGCCTTTTCCTTAGCTTTTTAAATATTTTATACTAATGCTCCATTAGAAATAAGATATATATTTATTATGCTATAAAAGCCATACAAAGCTTTGTGACTCAGTAGCCACAATGTACATGTAATTAAAAAAAAAAAAAAAAAGTCTGTATACATGAAAAACAGAAAATCCAAGCTCCTCACCTTCTTTTCTGGGTCTATCACTCCAGAAGCAGCAACTGAGAGTTCAAGTTCCTTTTCACTGTTTTGTTGTTGTTGTTTAAAAAAAAAGGGGGGGGGAGGGGGAATTAAAAAGATCAAGTCAAAGAGCAATAACAACTATACTCATTCTTTTAAAGCACAGACTTGACAAACGTGTAGTTAACAGAATCCTGAAAACCCAGAGCAGCAAAAGACCATTCTTCAGCTTGACTCCTACGGAGTCAGAGAAAAAGGACACTGTATTTTCTTTGCAAATAAAGAGAACTCCGCAGAAGTATCTGGCTATCATCTGTTCCACCTAATAAAAATCCAACTGCCAAAAAGGTCAAACCATACATTGCTTTTTTACTACAGCCTTGCAGCACATCTGATAAAAATTGATCTTTATTCACATTATAAATTGATCTTTATTCACATTACAGTAAGAAGCATATTCAAACAACTGATTCAAAACAGGAATATGCACTATAATGTAATTTCAGGTCTCAAGTTTGTCAGGCATGTACAGTTTTTAATCATAGTGTCAAGTTACTTCTTTTTAATTAATCCTTTCATTAATATCACTGTGTTTGTATGCATCCAGCCAGTCATTCAGCAATGAATGTAAAGGTAGCAAGCAAGGCAAGCAAGAAGTTTATATTTAATTGCTATGCATATACCAGATAGACAAGTGATTTGAAAGTGAAAGACCACCTTCCTAAATGGGAAAGTAAAGAAAGATTCACTTTCAACTCTGCAAAATAATCTGACGCTCCCCCTCACCCACCCACCCCCCAAAAAAAAAAAAATCAGTAGAAGTTTTTATATCCTTCAGAAACTGAAAAAAAATCACTTTTACAAACAAAAATTTCTAGCTTTGCCTTTGTTCCTCTTAAAGCTGGTGGATTTGTCTCTTAAAAACTAGAGGTCTCATCCAAATGAGTTAAATTAGACATGACATTACCTTTAATAAAATACTAGCTAGAATTCCTAATTTATGGAAATTATTCTTAACATATTCAGAGAAATTCATGAAATTCCTTTAAATTACAGCAGTTATCTTTTAAAATATAGTAACTTTCCATTACCGTCTTTTATTTCTCTGCTGCTCAGCCATCTGTTCAATTAGTTCTTGTCTGTATTTCTCTTTTTTCCTTTGGAGAAATTCTCGGTCTTGACCACCTAACGGGAGATTAGCATAAACACTCCACAGAATACATACAAAAGGTACTGTATGGAAACATCTCCTTTCCATCAAGTGAAAATATGAAACACAGCAGAGTATATAGTTTGGGAATGTGCATGAGAGCACTGTATTGATAAAAAAAATCTACTTTTAATATTTATTTGGGGTATCACCATCAGAACTACTATAACTTTCATTATTATTTTTAGTTTACCGTCTCTAAATAGTCAAGACATTAAAATTTTCAAAATACTGTCATAGTGATAGAATAACTAAAAAAATAGTTTCTTAATTTTTATATTTTTTCCAATGTTGAACTAAGAAAGATATATGATAGCACTCAAAAAATACAAAGCACTGCTCTGGATAACAACGAAGTTTAAAAATGAAGACAGTCAAATTACAGGGATGAAAGCAATTGATCCATTTTTAAGATGGTTTCCACAGCTACAAAGAATTAGAGACGTACTGGAAGACATGTACATGCAAAAGGAAATGGTGACAACAGCACCTAACATGGATTTTTAGGGAACTCCAACAGTTTAAACTTTTGGCAATCTTCCCCTTATCTCATTCTGGAAATAAAGATATCAGAGTGAGATTCCAGGGAGAAGGGGAGGAACTTTCTATAAAGCATGGCCATCAGACACAATGCATCCCTAACAAATTTCCATGTATTGATCCACAGTGATCTCACTCGAGTGAGATCCACAGTGATCACTGTGGATCTCGAGTGAAGTAAACCTGATCGAGAAAGTAGAGGAGGCTGGAAAGACAAAGACTCATGATTTATGGCTGAGTAATTTTTTTATTCAGCTATCATGCTGTGACTGACTATAAAGCAACCAAAACATACAAGATGACCTTGTGGCTCGTGATTTTTTTTTTTTTGGTCCAAAATCACCTCTCACTGCCAACAATTTTGAGTGATAATATACTTAATTTTTATACAATGGAGTTTTCCTCTACAAACCAGGAATTTGTGAAGACAAATGGATAACTTTTTGTATTCAAGTTACCATAGTGAGATGACTGCAAAAAGACCAGAGAGGCTGACAAACAATTACAACACCAGCATCCTAATGCAGCCTTTAGAATCTTCAGAAAAATCATCCTGCCCTTATACAGCACTAAAGTTCAGTTTGATTCAAATGTAAAGCTAAGTTATTCTGACAACTTTTTTTTCAATTTTCCATCAGTTCAAGTCTAGCTTAACTTTAGAGGCTAGCTTAACTTTAGAGGCTAGCTTAACTTCAGTAGATCTGAAGATCTACTACAGTTACTATAGTACTATACAATTCTATTACTTTTCCTATGCTTTTCTGAATTTAGACAGGAATGCTGTTTTTCAGCAAGTAAAACACAGTACTTCTCTCTACCGTGCTCCACAGTTTTCCCTGCTAAAGCTTGTGGCCACACTTAAGAGATGATCAGAGTCATCTGTTCTTACATACAGTTGTGCACACTACCATTTCCCATATTTTTACAATTAAAATTCAAACACTGAGTTGCAGTCTTTAAGAATGTTGATATTAACATTTCTCCCATGCTTCATATCCTAAAGACAGACAAGAACGTGAGCCTCACATGTTAAGCTTAAGAAGAGACACGGCCTCTTAAAAATTACTTGGAAAGCCCTATTGCATTAAATGGAAAAAGTAACATTCTTTTCTTTTTTGATTTTCTCTATTTAAATAATATCGATTTACCAATCTCAGGGACAACTAGCATGAAAAAAATATCGTTTTAATTATTGCCAAAGAAAAGTAAAATATGCAAAGAAAAGCTAACTCAGTGTTACCAATTAGGTTTTTGTACATACCAAGAACAAGGCCTGTCGCATACGGCATTTCAGCTGCAGACTTTGCCTGTTCACTAGCTGAAGTACTAACTTGTGCCTGATTTCTGGCAAAGACAAAAAAGAAAATGGAAAGATCAGACTTAAAAATTGACTTACAGTCTGTGTGAAATATGATAGGTGAACTTGCATCATTACAGGTTATGATAAGCAGCTCTCCTAAAATTGTAAGAAATATAAGCAAAAGCAGCCGCCTTCTGGAAAACGGCATTTCTCACAGTTCTTCGCCTGCAGTTTCTAAAGCTATCAGAAACACTGAGTCAGTCAAGCACTTAAACCCTTGACTGGCTCCACTGAGGTTGCTGACACTGTTCATGTAGGGTCTCAGTATTTTGCTTAAACTTCATCCACTGGGATTCAGTCTCTACTTCGCAAGTCCAGAAAACAGAGAGGAAAAAAAGAATCTTAAAACTATTACCAGGAAAGACTTCCCTGTTTTCCTGTTCACGAAGTGGGAACTTCGGTCTCAGCTGGAAAGCAGGTGATATGGCTATTGTTTCCAAAAGAAAACTGGCGTGCTAGATTCAATAGCTATTTTTATCAAAGGAAACACATTGTTCTCGTTCTACTATATCTTAGTTAAAGAAAAAAAATAGCCATTTTGGCTAACGTATTAGGAATTTTAAGTAGATTTAATAAACGTTTGCCTTTCATCATGATTTTGTAGTGCAGTAATCAGAAAAATACACTGTAGGACACACCTAATACTTCCAGTTCTTGAGCTCTGTTGCACATGTGATATCTCCTTTAATTCATCTTCATAACCTGCAGGCAGATCTCTTACTCTTGCATCTCTATGAGGCCTTGAAAAAAAATAGAAACAATTCAGCCACGTTTGCCTAGGAACATCCAATCTTAAAAGAAGGTCCACCAGTCTCTTACAAATGCATCCTCAGCCTGATTGTGCATTGGATCGCAGGGCCAATTCTGAACCTATCACACAACTTCCAGAAATAATTCCCTTTGCTAGAATTGTCAAGGCAGCCATCTCTCTGGAATCTGAAAATCCAAGTTCACTTTCATGCTGCCTTCCTGTTATTGGGCCTGGTTAGGAGTTCTGAGAGCTGAAGAGATGCAACAAATTCCAAGAAAATCTCTTCTTGCTGGAATACCTGGCTGGCTGTATGCTGCCTAGGGTTAGAACGTTGTTTTCCTTGCAAAAAACTTAGTCTAATTCTTCGTTGCAGGGGCAGCTTTTCTGACAAGTCTTACTACTTGTGTTGTTTATATATACGTGACCAAATTCATATCCCTGGTGGCAACTCCAGATCAGATGCTGGAAGTGATAGTTTGGCATTCAGAGGGCATTAAGTCAAACTGATCTTGCTCTTAATCTCCACGGGGCCAAAGCCTACAACAGTTCTCAGCATGCAGCTAAATGGTAAGTCTAGTAAAATAGTTAACTCAAGTGTAAGAAGCGTCCTTAATCCACCCTTAGCTATGTGCCTAATATTGCTTAAATTAATTAATTTTATTTAAATGAAAAAAGTGGACTTCTCCTCAAGGTAACAGACAGGTATGAGGTAGTATGGTGAAAACAGGAGCTGAAATTTGAATCATCTACATAGAAAGCAAAAAAAGTAATGTAAATGAAACTCCAAATAATTCCCAAGATGCCAAAAATTGTGTGGGCACAAGGGGGCTTTTCCTGAGAAGATGTAAAGTAGTTGAATTTACAAGCTTGTCTAGCCTTTAAAATCAACTACTTTCTGATTAAGGACGTCAAGTTATCTTGATAAAATAAGGCAAAAATAGATATTCAATGAAAAATAAAGCACCCAGTAAATGCTGACAAAGCTGAGTATTTTCCAGAGAGCTGGGCAAAGCTGTGTACTTTTGCCTACGTAAACCAAAAAATACTACATAAACACAGGCAAAACATCTTATCCTATCACGTCAAAAGATCCACAGCTCTGCCTGCCTCTGCACGATTTAAATAAAAGCCAATAATCAGAGATGGAAGGATATAACTAGATTATTAAACATTGCTTTGGTAGGCTTAACACCACACGAAAACACCACGGAAGCAGTACATCCACTGGCACAACATGGTCTCCTTTCAAGACCAAGATCATCTTTTTGACAACGATCACTGTTACTCATAAGACTGTTCACTTAAGACCGAAACGTGGTAAGGCAATACAAAGCCTAGTAGTCTACAGGGTGATAAAAAGAAGCATGGAGGAAGCAAAAAACCAAACCTTGGGATTCCAGAGGCAACCTACCTTGGCAAAAGCAGCAAGCTTAGCATGGTGGACGACAGGAAATAGTGACCTAGAGCAGCCACTGAGTTTGGTACTCCAGGAGCGTCTGGAGTACACACCTGGCGTGTGAGTGAGAAGGCAGGTGTGAACCTGCCTTCTCTCGCCTGCTTTTTAATGCCTCCAGCCACCAAAGAGCTGCTCTGTTTTGCCCAGATAGGTTGGCCTGGTTCAGTCAAGAAAGACTTCTTATGTTGTTTATAGGACAGGTCTGGCTGCTGGGGACAGCCCACTGTTCCCCACAATAAGAACCACACAAACTTTGCACCTCCTCTTGCTTTCCTGTCACCATCTCCAGTTGCTGAAACACGTCACAGCCTCTGTGCCCTCTGCCAAAAGAGAAACCTTTCTGGAGAACTCTGTTACAATCACTTGCCTCTCTAAGCTAATAAGCCCAATTAAAAATATATATGTTAGTACAGCAAATAAAAATATTTCTTCTAATGATTTTAGTTTCTGCCACAAATCAAATCTGACTGGGAAAAGGTTGATTTTACCTGAAACGGGGCAGGGGGGAAGGCTAACTTTTCAGAAGCTGAGCTGTCAGTAACTAACAGGTGTGTTTCTCCTTCTTGAAGGGAGACTGAATATAGTTTGTAAAAGATCAGTGGACCTCCTTGTGAAGGAGAAAACAATACTGGATGACAAAGCACGTTTAACAAGAAACAATGAACATTTTCAATAAAAATTCAGCAAAGTAGTAAATACATACCAAAAAATAAACCTTAATTTTACACAGAAAGTTCAGGCAATTCAGTTGGTGATTAAACAGCTTCTTTTAACAGGCATACATCAAGCTCGCTAATAACAAGGAGAAGACTATCTTCTGTACTGCTTTTCAAAGGAAAAGTTGAATTTGACCACTGACCGTTTCAGAGGCCTCTTGAAATAAGCAATTAATTTTCCAGTATTATGTTGGCCACAGACATTCATATGAGCCGTTTGGGTTTTATGGAATAACTAAAAAGTGGTATACTGCTATTCACGGTGATACTGGATACTGTTGGCTAAAAAAATCATCCTTGCTGCTATTTTACATATATAACTGTGTATTCTTTGAGAAACAAAGTAAACCCTCAAACTTTATCAAACAGTCATTTTTATTTAAATATGGAGGCCCTCTGTTCGATTACATTAGACAGTGGCAAATTACAGCTACCCGGCAAAAAACGAGGACGTTCATCCTACTGGACATTAATTAACATATAGTATTAACAGTAACCCCCCGCCCTTTTCTGAGAAATATGGACATTTTGGCTATCTTTCATAGACACCGAGTCAAACCTCTTAGCATACTTCTCTGTACAAAATTCTGAAGAGCTGTAGAACATAAGGACCATATCCTAAAACCTGCTTTGCTCCATCTTGTGGTACAATTTTGACAAAGAAAAATTGCATTTTTTGTTTAATTCCTTGATGGGGGGAGGGAACTGGTTAGTTGGTTTTTAACCTTAGAAAGGCTGAGAAGGAATATTAAAAGCCATTTTCTTAGAGTAGTTACAGTGCTCTACTGCCATTTGAAACTGGAACGAAATATGGCTACATTCCACCTCGAAAAGGCCTTTCCAGTAGAACAGCACTTCAGGTTTTGTTTGGTTTTATTTTTCTGTTTTTAATTTACAATACTGTCCAGAAATTTATTCACGTAAACAGACAACTCAAAGATCATTTAGCCATATCACCAGTAATTAACAATGAAACATGATCGCAGTATTTAACATTGTTGAAAGAAGTAGAATTTGCTTTGTGTTTGTTCTAGAAGTGCTAATTCCAGAAAAAGGAGCTATTTCCGCTGATAAGGGAAAGAAAATCATGCTTCTTTCACGGCAGAAACAGTGGTGAAATGATTCTGGCAACATCCTTATCACAAAGGAGACGGAAAAAGAATATACAAGTCTATTGTTCTGAGATCTGGAAACTGAAAACGTTTAAAACTTACATACAAAAACACTTTACTGCGTTACTTCATTTGAATTTGGCTGGATAAGATACACTTGTTTCAAGTTTGGTACTGTTTCACACCGTAACTCCTCATTTTTGAAATCAATCTGTTCTTGCAGTGGAATAACTGGAGGGAGCCAGACCTGGAATGATTTGGAAGGCGGGGTGTGTGCGCATGGGTGTTTTATAACGAGTGAACTTAGAATAGAAAGATTAACAATTAACCCAATTGATTTATCAGCTAACACACTAAAGAGTATTTAATAGAAATACATATCTGTTTTCCTCATATTTGATTTATACGTAACACTCCTTTTTTGTTTGATTTGGTCACCCGCCTTAAATGTTTTCTTAAACGTTTATTCAAATCGTACAGTTATTAACTAGATTAGCATCAGGATTTGACTCAGCAATGTATAAATTTTAAGACTTCACCAATTAGCAAGACATGCAGTAAAAATGAAGATTTTTTTCAAAATATATTTTCAAGATTTCTAACATCTAGTACTATATACCAAAAATTGAAGCTCAAACCAGTTTTAGAATCTGAATTGAACATTGAATTGAAGATTGACTTGGTAAAACAATTACAGAGTAAAAAAAAAAAAAAAAAAAAAAACCATGTAATCTTGGGCTCTCATCACAGGGGTTTCCTCACAAACAGTAACGTATTCTGGCAAACTACTCCTCATATAAACAATTTGTATGCTTCTCTTCTTGTGTAATTTCTTCAGTATTCTTAGTTTCCCATACTATATAAAATGCCACCTAATATATACTGTACATTCTTAGGTTCTGGTCCAATTTTTAAAATATTTTTCTAAAAATTATGTCAAAGTTTCTTTTTAAAGCAAGTCCAAAAAAATACTTTCACATGAATTTTGCATGATTTTTGATGACAGCAATCCACAGCTGTCAACAAGAAGCACTACAGAAATACAGTAGAAAACTCAATGAAAAATACCTTTCAGCATAAAAAAGCCGTGGAGGTCTTCTGTCATAATCACTTTCGTATTTAAATCTAGGGTCCATTTCTTCACTTATCTCAGGATCATAGTCCATTCCATAGTTTCTTCTATCAAAATCACGATCTTCATCAAGTCTGTGATGCCTCCTTATAGGAATACCACACTGGCTAGCAAATACATGATGTCTTCTTTCGGGAACATCCAAATCCTCATCAAGTTTTTTATGCAGTAGTCGACTTCTTAATTCAGCCCCATCATCTAGCCTATGATACCTGTCTTCCTCCAGTTGTCTCTTTTTTAGCAGTTCTTCATAACCTTCTGTGGAAGTAAAGGCATCTTTCTTGGGAGGTTCTGTACCTGTGCTATAGGGCTGTACTTGTGTATGTAGCTCGGGCTGGAGCTTGGTAACAGCAGTAGGTTTTTTATTTCTCTCCATCTCCTGCTGTTTAACGTGAAAAAAAATATTAAGAGGTCTGAATATAAACAAATCACATACAGCAAAATCTTGGTTTTGTGTTTCTTCAGACATTCCCTAAACAGATACTGGAGGAGCCATAGGAAGCGAGCAAGAAAAATACTTCCTTACAGAGGACGTCAAAAGCTAGGGAAATTCTTCTTGAGGAAACAGCACTCTTTCTCTCTCTCTTTTTTTTTTTTTTTTAAAAAAAAAAAAACACAAAAATGGCTATCGGTCCTGAAGAGGCCTTCCACAAATGCCAAGAGGTAACAACTTGACCTTCACATTTAAAGGCAGGAAAAGTCAAAAAATATTTTGAAGTTTACACCTAACCAAGAGACTAGATATCCTTATTTTATCCAGCTTCAGGCAATTCTGGGATACTTCTTACTTAAGAGCACAGCTTTCTACCCAGACCAATTCTTAATCTATTTTTCCCCTCTCCCATGGCTGTGACCACGAGAAAGGACAGTTTAGTAGATAATAACCAATCCGATGACACATGGGACCAGTGTTCAATACACAGTTCTAGCAAATAACATGATTTTAAACAGGCCTTGAAGCATTTCTATGCAATAATCTTTCATCTAGGATAATAGTAGATAATAGATATAGAGGGAAAATAGTATCTGATACTTCACAAAATGTTGCAAAGAAAAAATCAATTAAAGATGCAAATGACACCAAACCAGGAGAAGAGGTCAATATACAGGACTGCCATTCAGATGGATCTTGATGAACTGCAGAAATGAGTTGACTGAAACCTCATGAGGTTCAACAAGTGCAAAATCCTGCATGTGGGACAGAATAACCTCATGCAAGAATAGTCTGCACACTCTGTCTAGAAAGTGGATTTCTAGACAGGCTTTCTAGACTCCCAGGAAAAGAGCTGGGAGTGCTGGTGAGCAACAAGTTGAACATGAGTCAGTTGCGCATCCCTGCATTGATGAAGGCCAACCGCATCCTGGGCTGCATTAGCAAGAATACAGCCAGCAGGTCAAGCGAAGTGATCCTTCTCCTCTGTTCAGCACTTGTGAAGTAGCCTCCGGAGTAGCGTGGCTAGTTTTGCCTCCTTCCCCAGTACAAGAGAGAGACTGACAAGTGGAGGGAACGTAGAGGATGGCCACTAAGACTGTTGGGGGACTGGAGCACACGGAGGAGAAGCTGACAGAGCTGGATTTGTTCAGTGTAGAGAAAAGAAGTTTAAGGAGGGTGTGTATGGAGACAAGGGGTACTAATTGCAGTTTCTAACTAACTAATGGTCAATTACTGAGAATCCTGAGCCATGCTTTTCTAAGAAGCAATGGTCACAAGTTACAGCAAAGGAAATTTGAATTGGATATCAAGGGGGAAAAAAGTTCACAGTGAGAGTAATTAAGCAGCAAAATACGATGCCCAGAAAAACCCTGGAGTCTCCATCCTTACACATATTCAAAATTCAACTGAACAAGGCCTGACTAACCTGATCTAACTTTGAGGTTAAGTCTGCTCTGAGCAGGGGACTGAACTACATAACTTCCAGAGGCCCTTTGCAACCTAAATTTATCCTATGATTACCTGAACTGTTGGACCAAACTTCTAAGGTAACATATATTAAGCATAGATAGGTAGGTAGGTAGGTTCATGGCATTCAGATAGAATGGAGGAAGTATTTATATTCATTTACAAACAACAAAAAACCTGAAGGAAACAGAATGAGAGAAAAACAATGTTCAAGGTGAGTAAGATGCCACCTGCATCCTACTAAAGGAGGATTTCCAGAAAGCAAAGAACTGTATCTAACAAAATACCGATGAAAGCCAGGCTTCTGAGAGTTTAAGCTGTTCTTAACTCCAAAGCACAACTTGCCCCAGGAAGTAAGAAGCAACGTTTCAGCTTCCTACCTCTTGCAGAATGCACGTGTCTCTTGGAATAATTTGTTTTAAATTTGTGCTGAGTGTACTGAAATGTTTTAACTAAATCTGCATTTTATTTTCCTTTATTCTACAGAGTCTTCGGAAATGCAGCACTTTAGAGACACACGTGAATGCTAAAGAATCTCCTAGCAACCGGTTACTTCTCTCCTACTCCAAAATATCTTTCCCTAAAATCCACGGGCCAAGATGCTTGTGAAAGTACCTTCGAATCTACTTCAGTTAGGATAAATCACTTCAGTGGGATTTGCTGTTTGAATTATTTAAATGCAATTTGAGGTGACTGAGCTAAGCAAAGCAGCTCAGCTCATAGAACTAAGGAGGTGAAAGCCCCATACTATCAAGCAGCTGGGCGCAGGGTGCAGGTACTAGTCTCATTTACAAGAAGAGCTCTCTCCAGAAAAGGCACCTGTTTACAGCTTAACAGCAATAAAAACCTCAAATCGGCTGTGGGAAAGGAAATAGCTACACCTAAAAGAGCTTAATGTTTTGTCCAACAAAGAGACAGCTTTCTTGGCCACTAATTTCATCACTAAAAACACTGGGGACTTGCTTCAGACACAAAGAAGAATGAAAGCATCCTTCTGCCAGATAGAGACGACTGAAGTAGGAATCAAGAACTATTCTGTACGACTTGTAACCAGTACTTCTGAGATACATTCATAAAATCAGAGCCTAATTAAACCGCACTTTGCCTCTTTTGTCTTAGTTTATGCGTCTTAGCCAATGATAAAACAACTGACAGGGACAAAATTTCCAATAAAGTTCATTTATGTTCTCTCTTGTAACGTATAAGCTTCGGTAAATCCGTATTACCTCTGTGTTTTTCTTCCCTAATTTCCTTAGCCTTTCATTCCATTCTTCTTTATCCCTGAGATATTGATTGTACTCCTTGTTTCTTTCAAGCCGTAGTTTCTCCTAAAACAGGCATTGAAAAGTGCATCATAACTTTGCATTTTTGAGGAGTAGCTTTTAACCTCATAGAACTACATTATTAAATGAATACAATCTAGCAGTGTTTTCCCTCCCCCTTCTTTAGGATGTACATACAGGGCTTGAATTGGTTTGGTTTTTTTTTATTCATTATTGGAACACAGTATTTTGTCTTAATTTGAAATCTGTAAGTAGAAGGCAGCTTCTTGAGCATGAAGTCTAGTCTCTGATAACATATCACAATACTGAGCATCAAGTTTCAACTTACAATCAGTTAGGTTTGCTCCGGCTACATTTATTATAAAGTTGTTCCAAAGCCTCGATCCTTTGACAGTTAGGAATCTCTTTCTAATTGGCAATCTAAATGTATTTACAGACGATTTTAAAACATCATTTTTTGTGTTAAGATTATTTGTGAACTGACGCACAATTAGAACAGGCAACATATACAGCTATAGACAAGAGCGCTTGAGTTGTCAAATTTGAACTAGCAGTTAAGCTGACTGTAGAAAAGGAAAAAATTGCAAAAAATGTTTTTGTTTCCTTACATAATCTCTTCACCCTGTCCAAGAATTATTAGCTGGTTTTGCAGGGTGACACTCCACTAACCAGCTTGCTCAGGTCTTAAAATAAGCAGGAATCATAAATCAATAATTTAAAAATGTAATATGAAATATAAAAGTCTCCAGGTAAAACAAACACCACTCTCCATTACTTCCTGATACTACTACCTTTATGTTCAGAGCAAGGGGTATCTCTTGTAGTACTTAATTCCAATTTGTATAACCATCATATAAATAAAAAAATAGTATTACAATTTTATGAATTGTGCTCCTCTTCACTGCAGTATTTTCTGTGTTTATATACAATGCAAAAGCTATTAAAAGATCTGATTATATTTACCTTTACTTTCTCATAACCACATTTCAAACAAAAAGAGTTTACCCCTCAATTTCTTCAGAGAGCTATCGCCATGGAAATACCAGCTTAATAATAGTTCGAGCTCAATGATCACAAAAGCTGAATTTCTCAGTCTTTCTGTTTATAGGGTTTCTAACAGTGATAATATAAAACCTGCAGACAGCTATGAAAACTGCCCAAGAGGTATTTTCTTCAACAGAGAAACTAGCAGCATCTTTAATAGGCTAAAAGCTCACAAAACACTCTACAAAAGATTCAGTAAGCTGCGTGACTTAAAAATTCAGCACACTTTACCCTGAAGAAGAAACAAAAATTCAGATGTTAACACCTCTGATGTTATCTACCCAGAGGCTAAACACAGTTTAGGAGTGCACAGTGTGACATCTTCTGGCAGCTTTAAGTTTCTACAGCGCTAATAAATAAATGACTAAAAAGAATACAACATACTTTTCTAGAAAACCTCTACTGAATGTTGAGCTGTTATGATATAGACCCTAGAACATCAGACACATTTGCAGCCCAGGTATTTCTTTACTTTCTACAGACTTAATCAAAGATACTTTATCTTCCAATGTTTCAGCACACATACATATCAGCAAAGGATAATGCAAAGTTCATGAGCACTTGAAGCTAATGTAAAGATATATTTCAACTAAGCATAAATGCATGCTGCCACTGAAAAGGAGTCCCGCCCCCTTCCCGAACATTCATTCTTGCTGCCTCCCTTATTTTAACATTACTGTAATCTGGGGCTTGGGGCATTCTCCATAATATTAATATTTACTCGTATCAGCTTGGCTCGCCTGGCTCATCATATGGCCAAATATTATTGCCAGCATGAGAGAGGCAGGAAGACAAGTAAGAAGAGCAAGGGCAGGACCAACACTTTCCATAGCATAAGTTCTGTGCCAGATTACAGTGACTGCATAGCCCCAAACGCAAAGCAAGAACACGATTCCAAAGCAATACAGGTCAATAAATCAAGAGTGCAACAGTCCAGTCCTCCTCCAGCAATACAGTTCCACTTCCTCCCTCACAGCTCTGCTGGCGTTCATCTGATCTTACAAAGAATCAATGGTGATCATTAAGTCAGCAAAAATATTTCATGAGTTTTGACGTTTCTGCACACTCAGCTTCCTGAATCAATTTACAAGAAAGCACAAGAAAGGGAATAAAAGGCCAACAGCGTAGGTGCAGAAGGAGTGTGGCAATCCCTCCTTGTAAGACTGATTTAGCCTGCCACAGAACCAAACTATTTATCAGAGGAATGGATTAGAGTTAAGAAAATCCACATATCCATGTTGCGTCTTTCTAGTTAGCCGCCACGCAGGTCCAATAGCAGAGAGACTGGACTGTCTCTCTGGTTCTGGCTGGTATTTCTCTCCTACATATGAAATCAAGACTATAAATTGGTAAGAAACCTCAGGGAAATCAAAAGGGCTAAATGCAGAAGGATAGCTCGTACTCCTTTCACAGAACACATTACTCAAAGGAAGATTAGAACTTGGAAAGATACCTATATTAACAGTAGGCAATAAGTGAATTACCCGATCAGTCTTTATTTAGACACGAAGACATATCTGTTCAAAAATCCCATGAGGATACACAGTTAGGTTACACATATACGGAAAGAAATCAAAACAAATTGTGCAGAGCAGAAAGCCCATCACTTATAGTTCTGAACCAAAGGACAGAAAATCACCAGAGGAACATCACTGTAGAAACTACAAGAACATATTTTCGAAATCAATGTTATCCCCAGGCAAGAGCACTAAAAGTATTAAGTAAGAAAAGCATACATAATTATAATGAAAGCAAAGCTTATAACGGAAAGTATTATGTTTTCATAGGTCAATATGTACAGCTGGACAAAAAATAAACACAACCACAAACTTTTGAGCACAGAAGACCTTGTCTAGGTCTAAACTAGACTCAACAAACCTCAGGTTGATAACAATAGTCTAGAATTACACATCTTGAAAGTGAAGTTTTGTTATCTAATTATCTACAAATCAAAGTACAGGCAATCTAGCATTAAAAAAATTGACAACAACTAAAATTAATTGACAAAAAATACAAAATGTAAAGTCCTTATCTGAAAAGTATTCCAATGATCACCTCCAGAAATGTTCATTTGCAAACAGTTTAAAATATATATATATATCTATATATATATATGTATAGATAGATAGATATACACACACACACACATACATATATAGATAGATAGATATATTCAACTGGAAAGAATTTTTCCATAACACTTTAATCATCAGGATTCATTTTCAAATTATATACCATATACTGAATTTCCTCCAGACACCTACCTTGGCAGACCTTCGCTCATCAATAGGAAGAGATAATCCCTGAGTATATGGATCTACTTCACCAGTAGTCAGGTAATTTTTCTACATTAAGAAAAAATAGAAGCATTCAATACATATTAAAAACATCAAATCTTACTTGCTAAATAGTTGCTAAGAATCATATGTTCTGAAACAAGGCTGAACAATTTATTTTAATGAAATAAGGACTCAAGACAACCTTCACATTCTGAACTGTGGGATGTTCTTGGAACACGCAAATGAAGTGAAACCAAGTAAAACCAAAGCTAAAGGGCTTAGTTAATTTCAAACTTTCAGCGTGGGTTTGAAAACATTTGTCACGTTTCTTTCTGTTTATACTATTTCAAGGATTATCTGAATTAACACCTGTAAATTAGAGAGGCTTTTATTCCAAAAACCACATTTCTCAATTTTTCTTGTAAAATTACAAGCATCACAGGAATTTTACAAGACATTACTTTACTTAGAGATGAAATATTTATTATAAAATTGCTTTCTCTAACCACAGAAAGCATATGTCTACCCCTTATTTAAAGGGATGAAAGGGATGGAATCCATGCTAATCCTAGAATAATCACCACCCCAAATACACGACCTTCGTCTCTTCGCCACAAAAGCAATGCCCAAGCTTTTCAGGATAATGACCCCCCAATGAGATCTTGTAATTCCTTGTGGACCATGAGCTAATTTTATAACAAAACTTTTAGTTGAAAACACTATCCGTGTTGTTGCCTGCCACAGTTCCATGGGCCACAGCGTGAGCCCGTTTGTACACGGCTGTATAGCAAGTCAAAACAGCAGCCTTTCAAATCAAATGCCAGCACTGGGACAGAAGCAGATCTTCAAAGTCTAGCAGCTTCCTGAGGTCATTCTCAGCCAATCATTTACTTCATAAATCCCATTAGCTTTAATAAAAGATCTTCAGGTCGGGTAGACATGGTATTTCACTAGCACTGCTTCCTTCCATCACTCATGTCGTTATGTAGATGTAGCTTAAAAAGCTACAAAAGCTTGTAAACAGACAAGTGCTCTGCCTGTCTGTCCACGTCATTATGAATCCACATCATTATGGATTGTGTTTCTGAACTACAAATTAAAAGATTTAATAACTGTGCAGATATTCAAATATTGAGACAACCAAATTAACACGGAGAACTGAATTGTTTACCAGAAAAAGTAAATGAATTGTAATCCTCACTAACACTTAATTCTTGTCACACCTCGAACATATCTCTAAAGATGAGTTTAGATGTTAAAAAAGGATTATCTGTCAAAACTCAGAAACTAATATGGAAATTGCATTTTCTACATCAGCATGACTAAAGAAGTTACCAACCAAAATATTATCATTGTGAGAACTGTTAGCAATCACACAATCTCTTTGTTCAGGGAAAAGAAATTAGAGATTGCTACCTTATCTCATCCTCAGACCTTACAAGTTTAATTTAGCTAACATGCATTACCTTAAAAAAAAAAAAAAATTGTAAACCTAAATTTGTAAAACTAAAGTTCAATCAAGAATAAAATACTAAAAGTTAGTGTAAAAATGGTATTATTGGGTGCTTTGGTGAGCATTACAAAATAAATCAAGTTTTAACAAGACTCTCTAACACAGAAAATAATCTGAATGTTCAGATTAGAAAAAAAATTATATAAGCATTATTTTGATCACAAGTTAAACAGCCAGCCACTACTGCTCTTGTAATTCAGAAATTCCAGTGTATGCTAATGCAGTTAATTCCCATCATACACGTCATTTATAGCCCAAACAAAGGACAGGAGTTGTTTTTCCACCATACTACCTCCTAGTTCTTTGTTGAAGCTGCTTACTTTGAATGACCTTTATGGACACCATTAAGTTTAAAAATTACATATACGTGACTGCATAATGATACAAATAATTAATAGAATTATTTTAACTGAAAGAAGCTGGCAAAGATGTGTCTCTTGTATTATTTTTCCCTCAAATACTTTGCCTGAATTCTTGCATTCCAGACCATATGGTGCTGCATAACTGGCTCCACAACACTCCTAAGCACCACTGAAGAGATTTCACAATGACAGGGAAGGAAAAAGTCCTCATTGACTCCCATGGGGTTTATAACATTTCAGAGCTTATGACTTTATTCCAGCTTCCTAAATTAAGTAAATTAAAAAAGAAAAATCTGAACTCACATTATACACCTAATGTAATTGAGGAAAACTGATACGCTTTGCAGCCAATGTCTACTAAAAAAACCAAACTTTTGTATGCTCAGCATTAGACAGTTAATGATAAACACAAAGGAAAAGAGAAATCAATGAGTGTTTTAAATCATATTAATGGAAAATAATAAATACAAGCAATCATTTTGCACAAAGCAAGCATCATAATGCTGTTAATCACAACTAATCACTACAGCACGCACAAATACACAAAGCACAAAAATGTAATGATTTTTAATTCATATGAACAGCACAAAACTTTCAAACAAAGCAAAAAACTACTAATTTGAAGAAAGAAAATGCATATTGCAGGCACCCTACCTTTCTTTTTGCCTGTGAAATACCCTAAAAGTCAGGGAAAAGATACTATTCATAAAGCGTCTTTCATTCAAAAATATTTGATTTAACAAAAGAGACTTTTTCTTCAAGCCAATTCAATCTTTCATTTTAAGCACTACTGGCACCAATAATGGATTTTTTCAAACAGAAATCATTTGCTTCCCAATTTTTCCCATTTGACTTTAAAATCTGACACATTAAGAAGGGATTCAGAATAGTCCCAAGATTATGACACTGAATGCTTACCGTTTCAATTTCAAATCACCACTGTGGCATTTAGTAACTTATGCTAAGCGTAAGAGCAATGTTCTTTTACACCTAAAACTGAAAAGGAGCTGGCAAATAGAGTTACATTACTTAGAGGAATATCATTACCTGAATAACAGACTGTAAAATTGTAGAAAATATTATATTTTAAATTCTTAAAAAGAAAATCAGAAAAAAAAAGTGAAAAGATAAATAAATAAAAATATTCAGAAAAAAATACTAAGTAATATGTAAGGTCATGGCACTGAGATCTGCAGAAAGCCTGAAAAATATAGCCTCTCCTAACAATGACATTTTGAAATTAGTTTTACTCCAGAAGTCTTTGGAATTAGCCACAGCTCACAATGAATCCCTTCTTATAACGATTTTCCACAGCTTTTGGTTGTTTCCATTCAGTTAAAATAAGGGAGTCATTTTATTAGTCTCAATAAACTCAGGCAATCGGATAAAAAGCTTTACCTGAGAAAGATATCGCCTATAATCTTGTCGAAGTTCCTCCTTTAGTTTATGCTTTTTTCGTTCATATTCTTCTCCAAGAGGTAAACTCAAGCCATAGTCACCTGAAAGTTTAACTCAGTTAAATTATTAATGTTGTACTATTTTGTACCTATACAAAGAACATACTGCAAAATATGCATTTTGGAGGGATTTTTGGATTTTTATTAGACATCAGCAATAAAAAAAAAAAAAACCCACATCCAGTAATCACAAAACAGCTGAAACAAAAACTACCTTCGCTGGATCAGTGGTTGTGTGGAAATTCTAGAAAAAGCGATTCGTTTTTGAATGCTAGTTTTCCTCCACCCCTTGCCATTTATTCCCTTACAATAAAATGCAATATAACCAGAATTCATTTGGATGGGTGCAAATACGTATAATATTTAGGGTACTTCATACCGTTTCTTATACTGATGTAAAACTTACAGGAAATCTCTCTTCTGTGACATGAATGTTAGTCTACAAATTACTCTGATATTTTAAGCTGTACTTATCATCTAATACCAAGCATACGTAGCAACCAACAAGCTACTTGTTTAGCATGAAATGCAAATGAAATCTATGTTGGCTTCCACACAACTAAAAGGAATTTGACCATGTGATATATATATATTTTTTACTTCAGTGTTTTTTATTGTAATAGCTCCAAAACACATATTTAGTACTTCTCCAAGATTACTATCAGGCCTTGAAACAGCTGCCTTCTAGAATACAATGCCACACCAATTGCTGTTCCCAAAATACATATTCAAGTAATTTGTAAGAAATATCCTCTGCCCCAGAAGGCCACTTCTGCAGAGGTTTTCACCACTCTCTGCAGAGAACTAGCGAAATGCACAAAACTACAGGTCAAGAAACATACAGCACAACTTTTTTTTTTTCTTTTTAATTTGTACATTGCTTGTTGTTTGCCCGAATGCATGTCTACTTCTTGTGGCCTGTTTGAAGTGAACAGTCGGGGCAAGGGGAAGCAGAGGAATTTTCAGATTTTAGTCTTAGGCCATTGACAATTTATTGTATGGCAATTTGTTTGAATCCACTATTTTAACTGCTTATGGCATTACTCAGTGTCTGTAGAGTACAATGACATTATCTAAATGCTAAAAATTGCTAACTTGGGATTCACACTACTACAGGAACAGATAAAAAGTAGAAAAAAAAGCTTAGTAAAAAGATGCTGGGCTGACTTACGACAGTTTCAGCTAGAGTCAGAGCGTATCCACGCTAGCCCAAACAGCAGTCAGTCTGCTATGTGGAATCGTGGGAAATAGTATCAGAATAAGGATTTGGCATACTCAATTTTGAAACAGAGCTTACAGAGTTCAACTAATAACCAAAATCTGCATGGGGGCTTCTTCTCCAACCTGCAAGTTATCATCTATAGAATTTGGAGAAAAATAAGCTAACTGTAAGTTCCATTAAAAAAAGAATACATCATGTCAACCAAACATGGGGATCTGTTTCAAGAGAAATACAATACAGAAGAGGAAAGGTTTTGTTTCAACTACCTTCTCTTGACTTTCATTTCCACATAAAATTATAGTTGGATAAACTACAGAAAGCAGAGAAAAATCAACAGCAATGAACATCTCAGGCCAAAGATTCATTCAGTAACTCCACAGAGGCCAATGAGTGACATTCAGTACAACGATCAGTGACAATCAGGTGCTTTGATTCATACAGCCGAAATATTCAAAAGAGGGCTTAAAGTTAGTTTACATAAGTTTACATAAGACCTTTTGCCCTGTCACCACAAAAGCAGTGAAGTAAGAATTATGGACAGTGGTTTAGGAGATAACAGAAAACTATCTACTTCAAAACTATTTGCCCTGCTATTTAGCAGGGCAAAATACTCCAGTTAATGTATGTTCACCCTAATTTTGTGCATCTGTGCTTTCTGATTGTTCTGTCTGAAGATGAGGTACACTTTATTTTTCATTGTTTTTCTGCTTTGGTTTATTCTGGATCTGCTCTATTTGTTCATTTGCCTATTTCACATTCTGTTAGTTGCATACAATCACATTCACAGTTTTCCCTTTTTTCTTTCTTTTTTTAAGAAAAAAGTCAAGACTTTGTTTTTACATAAAAGTTTGCACAGTTTTCATATGCTGAGAAATAACTATACTGAATAACCCCATTTCATTCAGCGAGATTCTCAAAACAACTGCTAGGTCTATAAAGCATACTAAGCAACTAACAAAGGTCAAGTCCCAGTCTAACTTAACCCAAAGGAAATTACAGTGCTTTAAAGCAGACCCAGCCAATAACAATCCACTGGAAGCCAAAGATATTGAGCACCCAAATATTTATTCCAGCAACAGCTAGTTGTTGCTTTGCATTTGAAATCACTTGAATGCTCCTCACATGTTATATTTTAGGGCAACATTAAGTACAGTTTATAGTAATAAACACATCATGATGTGCTATTATAGCTTTCCAACAGCCATACCTCATAATCCACAAGAAACACAATGTCATCCCTTTCTCCCTTATGACTTCATAAAAATATTTCTGCCAAAGGAAATATGCTACTCACAAAGTGGCAGACTCCACTATTTTTATTTATTTGCATCCTTTGGAAAGGCAATGGTTTTGTTATTCTACGCAGCCTGCTTACCTCTTCATGAGGAGATTCCTCCCATTTTTCATCTGCACTCCCACAAAAGACACAAGGGGACCTTAGCTCCTTGGCAGCTGAGTCCCGATCACTTCTCCTGCTTCTTTTTACTACAGGAGTTATTTTGCTGCAAAACTGTGCTTCCTCCCTTCCCTCCACAATTAACATCAGTAATCTTTCACTTCCTCAATAACATTTGTACCCTAGGTACTGAAATAATTCATGCTAATTACTGAAAATATTTTAATATTAAAAGAATTTTAACTGATATTTAGTGATCTGTCACAGCCTTTGGGATACAAAGGCAGACTACCGTATCCACCATGCTCTATTTTCTGTATTGTACGTTTCTGTAGTTAAGCAAAGAAATATCAACACCTGAACTAACTTGCTGATCAACTATAAAACTACCAAAAATGTGAGGTACGTTCTTATCCAAGTGCTGTCCTATTGCCAAGTTTAGCCACTATGACTTCTGGCAGCAAGCAATATTCAAGTGTTATTTTAGATCATTTTTAGTGATATCACTTCATAAAGCTTAGTATTAATGATAACAGCTCATAAATCAAGAGTTTCAGTTACAGAAACATAATTTCCAATAATGTTTGGAGCTTAATTTTTAAGTTTTTTTTTTTAAAGCATAACGCTTCCTGTGTAAAATTCCAGCACTGCTCATGTCAATGTGGCCAGAATATCCCTTTTCAATTTAACAGAGGGTGAAGAAGATCACAGTCATAATGCCTCTGCAGTACAACAGCTTGCTTACGTGATTAATTTTTTCCAGTATCGCTTAACAACTTAGCTAGAAATAGTTATACTTAAGCTTAAAGAAATAGCAAATAAATAAATATATAAAATAATAATAATAAATAATAATAATAATAAATAATAAATAATAATAAATAATAATAAATAATAAATAGAAATAGCAAATGGAAAAAACTTGTACCTAAAAAACAGTGTTTCGTCACCCTCACTTTCACCTGTTGGACATAACTACTTAGATTTCGAGTTCTTCAGAGCCAGGAGCTGCCCAGTGTTTTTTTGTTAACCTCCTGTTGTCTTTAAAGCATAATAGGATCTTAGCATTTTGCTGAAGTTATGGGGAAGAAATAAAATGGCAAGATTTTCATCTTCACCATCTCTGAATACATACAGGTATGTATAATTAGCCTCGCTTTCAAGATCTGCATTATTCTAGTCAGCAATTCAGTTAAAATTACAGAGAGGGCATAACAGACTGACATGTAGCAGAAGTACGAATTTAAAAGATAGATTAGAAACACTAATCTAAAAAATAGATTAGATCGGTGTTATGTAAACAATCTCAAATGCCCATTGACATACCTTCTTTAAAATAAAAGTACAGCTTTTACTCCCATTGCAGAATTATAACAAAATTACAATAAGCACAGTATGAAAATAAATGAGGTACAAAATCAAAGTGTCAACCACACTGTATACATGAAAGAACAGAGTCACCTAGCAACAAGAAGCAGGATACAAAAAACCTCTAAAGCTGTCAAGACAGATTCAAAGCTGTATTTCAACAAAAACAGAAGTGACTACAGGAAGAAGATAGCAGGACAAGTTAGGAGGGCTGGCACCTTACAGAAACAGTAAAATAGACAAAGGTACGCTATCGCACATTTTAAACAGAAATCACAATGAGAACATAAAACAAAAGAAGACAGGAAGATACCTATTTGCAAAGAAAACAGTCAGTGAACTGTCTAGTCACAGCACATCAGGAAAACAAATTTAACCCGTTCACTGGTTAAGATTTTCAACCAAAACAAAGTGCTTGTTCTTTCCTTGTATAAAAAAGGACCACATTATATCATTCTTTACTATAAAAGCAGCAAAATCAGTTTAAAGACATTTAGAATTTAAAAGAAAAAAAAAATAGTTTAACTGTTCCTTTTAGCCAAGCTGCAGGGGCAGAACAGGACGTTAAGCTAAGAGGCTGACAGAAAAGGCACCTTTGCTTCCCTGGCACAAAGCATGGAGAAAGAAGCCTTTCGCAGGAAGTTGATAGGCCAGATGAAAGATGACCTCCAAAAACTTTTGCTTCAAGTACCCCAAATACAATATGAAAAGACAGATCTTCTACCAAAGACTGGCAAGCATATTTTTTTTAATTGGGTCATCTTTACAAGAAGAAAAAGAAAGTGTTTGCTATGTTTTCTTTATTCAAATCTCAGAAAACAAGCATAACCACAGAAACACCCCACACAATCCCAAGACATTTGGGAGAATAATGAAATGCTATACACGTGAATTAGAATACTCTTATAATTAAGAATCCAAAGTAGCAATGCCCTTCCAAAAATTCTCAGAGGTAATTAAACGCTACCTAAACTCAGAAGGCATATTAAAGATATACTATACCTAAAGGACAGCTCTGTTGACTATTTGGAGGTATATTTTCTTTAGCCATGGAAATTAACATCTTGCTAGTCTCAGAAAGCTTCTCTGATTCTTTGTTCTGAAAAAGAAAAAACGGTGTTTGCTGCATCACAAGGTAAAAGAAATATCACATGTGAGAATAATATTATTAGCATAATTACTAGCACTTTAGAACAGAGAGATTGAAAGGCCTGTTGGATTAACATATGACACTGATTGTATATTCCATTGATACTATCAAAAAAGTAGCAGCTCCTCTGCTACACAGGAATTACTTAAATATATTCCATCTGAAATACATCAACTCACATTTCCACAAGTTTCACAGTTTATGCATATCCTCTTTGTTTTCTGCAGGGACTGGACTGAGGCACTCTGCTTGACACTGGGAAAGAATTTCTGGATACTGTAAGGTGAGCTCAAAGCTCCTTGTAACTACACTGTTACCAAATAGCTTAGGACTTTTTCCAACTACATGCTGAAGACATTCTTCTCCTCTCTAAAGCTGCTCTGAGCAGAGGAAGCAAACTGAAGGAAACTAATGCTTTCTCCCAGCACCTTAACTTTCCGGAAAGAATTATGATAAATAGGTAAAAATATTTACCTTACGCACACAGGGCAAAGATAAATGCTCATAACCTTCTGGTGAAACAAAAAAGGAAGTGAAAATGCAGTATTGCAATCCGTGTTGAAAGCTCAAGCTATTTGGGGCTTTGTAAGTCATAAAGAATATACACAAACCACAACACGTTTTTTCCCCCAAGGAATTCATTCCGGGTAGCTAAGAGTTACAATAACTGAAGAATTTAAATGTAGCTTTTTGCCATGTAGTTGCACTGCTAAATTACTTAATGGTGATGTGCAAATCATAAAATCATGACAGGTTATGTACTAAATTTTCTTACAGGAAAATTATGATGACAATAGATTTTGTGGAATTGAGTATATTAAATAATCTGCCTTTTATATTTGCCATTTTCCTTAAAAATATTAAGATTATTTATATCCTCCATCTTCTCTCCACCGTCCATTCTCTGGAATGGGCAGAGAGCAGCTCCTTACTAGTCAGTTTGCCTTGGGGCCAGAGGCAGCACTAATAAGCATTTGCTAGAGTCTTCCCGTTTGAAAGATATGAACTGTAATATGTATGCTGGGCAGCAAACAGAGCTTTTTAAAATACACATATGTAAAGATACAGCATACTTCAGTCAGAAATTGCTTTGAATGGATACATCCTTGATACACACTTTAACAACAAATAAAGTTTTAAGAGCACAGTAAAAGCAAGCTTAATTCGAGACCCTAATAATAGAAGTGTTTAAATTTAGGAAAATTATTTAATGTTCTTACCCTCATCTCCATGTAAGGTGGATCATTTTCCAGTTCTGCCTTATCTTGTGCCAGCTTGGCCTTCTGATCTTCAATAAATTTTTCTAAATCATCTGCCATCATGTCTAAGATTACAGAAAAGAGAAAACATTGCATCTACGTCACAGCAGCAGAAACTTTAAGCTCAATTACAGTTGCTTAAGACAGTAGTCAAGTCATGCTCACACATCTCCCTCAAAAATGATCCTTGCTGGGTTACAGGAAAGCCCACCTCAAGAAATACATGCCCTGAGGACAGTACCTGAAGTTTCTCCTGAGAGGAAAATCAGAAACTCCTTACGGTAAATCCTGATATTTCTCTAATCTTTCTTCTAACTTAGCTAAAAGTTTTCTTAAAAACTTAATAATGCTTTGGAAGTCTACCAACTGCCCTTCACTACATATTAACAAAAGCCTATTGCTAGTGAATTATAAAATCAAAGATAAACAACAGAAAAGATAAATAGCAACAATAAAGTAATGATTAGGCAACAAAACTGCAAAATAAACATGTACTCTGAAGTAAGGACCCAATCAAACAGCCATTTAGGTAGTTATATTTTCTATTACAAGAAATCTTTAAAATGATCAAGCCTATTTAAAAAAGAAAATCGTAACACACATGCATCGTGTTTTCCAGAGTTGGAGCCAAAAGCATGTCGTTACCTTTTCTACCAGTAAATTTGCAGAGGCAATAAGAACAGCTATAATTCTCCAAGAATCATAACTTTGTGGACATTAGGCAGCACTGGCTTATAATCAGCCGAGCCATTTATCTGTAATAAAACATACTACAGGAACCGTTGATCAAATCCCTTTTCCATTAGTTGTATATCTTGCCTATTTAACTGAAAGTTCTTCAGAGCAGAAACTTTTTTTAGCATCATTTGTCCAATTTACTGTACACTGCTGTTTCTAGATAACCTCATAACAAAAGTTAAAGTGAATCTAATTCATAATAATGGAACCATACAGAAGCCTGGCCAAACATTTAGACTTCAGAACATTCTTTGGTAAGATAATCTCATCAAAACTAAAAATATTGCACAACTGCATACTGAAGAAGTAAAGTATGGAAAAAAAAGAAAAAAAAATTGACTACATACAAGCCTACTCCTAATCTCCTCCTTGCCTCAGCTTCTTCACCGATTCCACCAGAGTTTTGCAAAACTAAGCCTACAGATAAGAAGTCCATATGTTATAGTTCACACTTAACAGGAAGCATGAAACTGAGAAGAAAATTACAACCTTCAAATCCCTCTACTACTAACCACACAATTTAAGCAACAGGATTGCTTATACAGGTCTTAAGCAATACCAATTCAGTATCTTTCCAAAGCCTATCGGTTGTACAAAGTAAAGAGCAAGCCAGCGATGACAGCATATTTGACACTTTCAGAAAAAGGACCAAAGAATTAAGAACAAACACACACATGAGGCAGCAGAAGGGCCTCCAAAACTCAGATGCGCAGAATACATTACCCGAATAGCTTACGACAGGATCTGTGACGACCTCACAGGGGACACAATACAAACAAACAAACATACAGCAGAATAAGATACTAAACAGCAAAAACATGACATAACATGTCCAGAGAGAATGAACTAAATACTTACTAGGAAAAGGCAGATGAAGAGATATAACGATGAGATAAAACGTCAGTACTGCAACAGATAAACGAAGTCAACATGCAACGTCATGTGACAGCAAAGACTTGAACTTAAGGAATACATGTACTTTAAATTTTGTTTGATGTATTAAACTTCATAATTTTATATTACTAATCAAAGAATAACATTAATATTCCTACAAAGGAGGTAGAACTAGGACAACTCCTTTACAAGTCCTAGTGGTAATACAGGACAATCAATTCCAAAAATAAATTCCCCCATCTGATTTGTCCTAAATCTTTAATCTCATTAGTTTTGCACAGTGATAAAGTTAAAGGATAAATGAAATCTAAAAGAGCATAAGTTTCTAGGCACTGATAAATTCTGTTTAGGCTACTAAGTTATATAAGGATAATGAATGGATATAACAACTTGTTATACTAAACAACAAGTTGTACTCATCAACTATCTACTGCAGCATACCCACCACGAGGAAAATTAATACAGGGAAGCACTGTGAGAAGCCTCCCCAAAAGTTTGACTGAAACATCCAAAGTTCTGATCTTCACTTAAGCTAATATTTATGAACACTAGAACTATTTTCAATTGAGTGTATCGGAATGGTATTTTGAAAGGCTGTGTAAGGAAAGGAACAGACATTCGTAGTGCATTTTCTACCTAGAATGAGGAACAAAGTGAGCATTCTATTATTCTTCATTTTTACTATACTGCTCAAAAGAGCAACGTAATAAATTTAAAAACAAAGACAAACCACTGATTAAGTTACAGCCAAACTACAGACATTCAACTGATTACCAAGAAAATTCACAACTCCAGGCCTGGGAGCATAAACTCAGCTGACCAACACTGCAGCACTGTTGATTCAGCATACTTTTAATACAGCCAAACGGCAAGGAAATGTGGCCAAATGCCTTTGAGGAAACAGCTATACATGTTATGTCTTATGTCCTTTCCCTCAGAGAGATCTTCTTAGAATATGCATAAGTGCAAACTTTATGAGATAACTGAAAATAGTATGTTATACTGAAAGGCAAGGGGGGGGGGGACAAACATTTTTCTTATGTACTATAAGCAAAGCACTGACCACTTGAAGGTGAGGCATTTCAAAAAAATTTCAGCATATAAGCAAATATCTCACTGAATATTAATAAATCAATTTTGTGATCTACCATAGCAAGTGAAGAGACCATGACTAACCACAACATATATACATAAACAATACATTTCTATCCAAAAAAGGAGCTACCACAGTTCCCAGTTGCTAAGTTGGAGCTTACAGCACTGAATTCGCAGTGAACCATTAATTTAAAACTAGCTTCCTAACACTATGCAAACTTACCAAAGTAAAGTTTGCCATTGAAAAACTACTTTAATTCAAAATAGTCCGTTTAGCTTAGCAGACTAGCAATGTGTCTGAATGCACATTGCGCACTGTTCTTCCTTCCAACTCATAGAATATTTTCTAAATGTGATTAAAAACCTTATTTTTGATAGCATATATTAATAAACTTTTAAATCTTTAAATCTTGTATGTATTTGCATAACATTCCAAAAACACTGTATTATACAAAGGGAAATTACATTAAACAGAATTCTGCTAGTTTTTCAATTACTGTCCAAATATGCCCCATAAAAAGAATATTTTATAACATTTTTACTTTTAAACAGATTAACTTTTTATCATTTTTTCCATAAGCTTTTTTTGTTTTGAAACAGGAAACGTTCATAAAAGCAAAAGTCAGGTAGGTAAACTTCACTTTAGTCAAATACACCACCGAACAGAAAACATACAGACACTTACAAAGTCAAGTTTGAACATGAGATTTTTTTTTTTTATAGGATCTGTGCCTAAGCACAGTTGTTAATAATGGATGTCTCCGTACCCAAGATATTCAAAATATCTATTTGTCCATCCATTGTATTGTATGTATTGTATCTTCTTGTGTCTTGCATTATCTACTTTATCACGTAAAGATATGTCTACTGTACTGCTTTCTACTCCCTCCCTTCTCCCCTTATTTATCAAAAAAGGGGGGGAGGCACAAAATTTAAATTCAGCACATGTAAGCGGGCACATTTTGCCTGTTCTATTCTACTGCTAATACTAAAACAGTTCTCAGGAAAATTGGCAAGATGACAATTCCCACCAAGTCCATAGCACTGCAGCAAGGGTCGTGGGGCAGGGAGATGCTTTAAAAAGCAATTTTACGCCATGCTTAGTTATTGTACTTAGAGATTATATGGCCACACAATTGTTTCATTAAGAACTATTTTTCAAAGTTTCAGCCGTACTTGCTAAATTTTCAGGACCGTCAGTACTGGCTGCTTCTCTAGCCCCTTGACTGACACTCAGAAGAACCTCCTGCCATCAGAAACACGCTGCCTGCACCTTCTCCCTCCATTTCTTTTCAATTCTTATCTGACAAAAATATTTAAAAAATCCAGCCAGCGCCTGGTCGCTTGCAATTAATAAATTCGGACTAAAACCAACGCGGCTTGTCAGGAACAGCGAAAGCAATTCAGTACCGAAAGGAACACGGAGGGTTGTCCCCCTCCCTCCACAGGTTTAGCCGTCCTTCCTCGAACCCGTACGCTGGTCCGGGAAGAAATTAACCGCAGAAAACCTTCAGGGCCAGGAAGCCGGACGTATCACTTCAACCTCGGCAGCCAGGGGAAACGCCGGCCCACCTCCCCCCAGCCGGCCTCGCCGCGGCGGCCGCCCCGGGGCCCACGCCGCGGCCCACGCCGGGGCCGCTGCCGCGCGAGGCGGGGTAGGGCGGGGCGGCGGGCGAGCTCGGCCCCTTTAAGCAGCGGGCGCCGTTGTCAGGCAACGGCCGCACAACAAACGGCTGCTGCTGCTGCCGCGCGCGCGCGGGGCCCACGACCCCGCCGCCCCCCCCCAACCTGCCCTCACCGGCACACCCGGCCCCACCGCCGCCGCCTCTCGCGCCCCCCCCCGCTCGGCGCCCCGCGGGCCGGCCCCACTCCCCAGCGAGCTGCCCCGTCCGCGGGGGCGGAGGGGGGGAGGAGCGGAGTGGGGCCGGCCGCCGCGGGGTGCGAGGCGCGGGCGGGTGCGCCCCCGCCCCGCCGCCGAGCCCGCAGACTGGGCGCTGTCCCCGCCGCCACCCCGCTCACCGGCTCCGACGGCTGCAGCTGCCTGCGCGTCCCGCGCGCGTTACCGCCTCCCCGGAAACGGGCGGGCGGCGCCCTGCAGCGCCCCCTGTCGCTCCGGAGGGCGGTCGCTGCCGAGGGGCGCCGGGCCGGGCCGGGCCGGGCCTGCGCGGACCGTACCACCTGCCTCGGCCGCCTCCCCCCGCGTCGGTTGGTCGCGGCGGGGGCCGGGTCGGCGCGGGGCCATGGCGGCGGCGGCGGGGGGCAGCGGAGGTGGCGGCGGCGGCGGTTCCGGCAGCGGGATGGCGCAGAAGACGTGGGAGCTGGCCAACAACATGCAGGAGGCGCAGAGCATCGACGAGATCTACAAATACGACCGCAAGCAGCAGCAGGAGATCCTGGCGGCCAAGCCCTGGACCAAAGAGTGAGAGCGGGGCCGGGCCGGGCCGGGCTGGGCCGTGGGGCGGGCGGCGAGGGCCCGGGGCCCGGGGCGAGGCGGGGGTCGGTCCCGGCCCCAGTACGGCCCTGAGCGCCTCTGCGGCCTCTCTCTTGCAGCCACCATTACTTCAAGTACTGCAAGATCTCGGCACTGGCACTGCTCAAGATGGTGATGCACGCCAGGTCGGGCGGCAACCTGGAGGTGATGGGGCTCATGCTGGGCAAGGTGGACGGGGAAACCATGATCATCATGGACAGCTTCGCCCTGCCCGTGGAGGGCACGGAGACCCGCGTCAATGCCCAGGCGGCTGCCTACGAGTACATGGCTGCCTACATCGAGAACGCAAAGCAGGTAAAAAGAAGTGGTGCGGGGTATTGTGTCCCCTGTGAGGTCGTCACAGATCCTGTCGTAAGCTATTCGGGTAATGTATTCTGCGCATCTGAGTTTTGGAGGCCCTTCTGCTGCCTCATGTGATAAAGTGGCTGCCCAGTTACAGTGTTTCTGCTCAAAACAGGGATCAGAAAACTATCCGATGCAAACTTTCTGATATAGCTTTTTCATTTTCACGTTTATTTTCCCATCTTAGAATAGGCTGTCGGGTACTTGAGTATGTTTTCCTTCATCTTGATTTTCATCACTCAGGAAGTGTTTGTATGGCTGCAGCTTGCAGCTGGTGGCTTGCGAATGGAATAAGGAGGGAGCATGCTTCTAAAATAACTGATATAATAGTGATTTCTAAAAGCAGTATACAAAATTAAATATAAATTGTTTACGTATCACAGCTACTTATTACTTGTAGAACAGGGGAATGATATTTTTTCATACTTGCTTGCTTTCTAAAGTCTTCCTACACAGTCACTCTGCTGTCTTCCATAATAAAAAAGAGAACGGGTCTATGAAGAAAAATACCAATGAATAAATAAAGTGTCAGTGGCAATTAATTATCCAGGTTTATAATTAAGAAATGTTGAATAGACTGACTCTGATAAGATTAATTACTGCGAAGTGCCTGTCTGCTCTTTCTCACCGTGTTCTCAAAGACTGAAGTCATGTTAAGCCTGAGCATGCAGTAAAATTCTCACATGCAGAAGAGTAACAGAAATGGGAATCTGCTCTGTGGCTGGTCTAGAAACCAGCATGGCACATGGGATTTCCTCCTGATAGTGCTAGGCATTCCTGTCCTATGAATAAGCTAACTGTGAATCCCATAAATTATTCTAACTGTCCAAATAGTTGTAGACCCGGTTCACCATTTGGTTTTTCTTTAATTCCAAAGTATTCTAACTCTGTAAAAATTAGAGGTGTCTTCCCTGTTCTCTGAAGACAAGAGGATAGTATTTGGGTTATTTTAGAGTGTTGTACTTCTGTTCGTACTTTATATACAATTAAAGATTTTAAAATAAGTGTGAGTTAGATTGGATCGTAATGTAAGCAAAGAGTAAACGTATTTCAGAGGTTGATATGTTTAAAGATTTTTTTTTAAAATAGATACATGAGGTCATGTCAAAAGTTCATTTGACCCAGTATTCAGCAGTCAGTAAGAGATTTTTGAACGAGGAACAGAATAAAAAGGTGCAGCAGGATTTCATTCTGTGGGGGTTTTTTTGGTTTTGGTTTTGGTTTGGTTTTTTGCTTCTAGAATTTGTAGATGTAGCCACGGCATTATTTGGAAACTTATGCTGATAATTTTTCCAGTCCCCCCAAATCTATCAAATCTAACGTTTGGCCTTCATACCATTGTTTTGCAATGAATGCTGTCGTATTGGTGTTTGGAAGTATGTATTTTTCAATTTATTATTTTTAAAACTACGAATGAGCTCGCAGTATGCCTCTGAGGTGTGTTACTGTGGTAAATAATAAACTTTCATTCTCTACTGACATACGCTATGAGATATGAGATTTTTATACTTGTGTCACGTCCTCCCAATGAAATTTTTTTTCCATGATGAAGAGTCTCAGCTTGCCTCTCATCTCACCATGAGGGATCTGTTCTGTACTTCAGTTATCATTAGAAAAAGAGTTACTGGCTCCTTGGAGTTGGTTTTCTTTGTTTTGTGGTAGTAGCTATAACACAGAATGCTAATACAGATTACATGGTTTGTAGAAAATAATTTTGCAGCCTAAGTTGTGCATTTAATACTTAGGCTATTTATGTATTCTTTTTTATCCTCTTGCCATGTTGTATTTTGCTGGGAGGCCCAATAGAGGGCAGCTGTTACTTACAGGATGGAAGCATTTCACACTATGGATTTCTTTTCCTTCACTCCTGTTAGGTTGGCCGTCTAGAAAATGCCATTGGCTGGTATCACAGTCACCCTGGCTATGGCTGCTGGCTCTCTGGGATCGATGTCAGTACTCAGATGCTTAATCAGCAGTTTCAAGAACCCTTTGTAGCAGTCGTTGTAAGTACTGGCTGATAGTTAATTTAACCATTCAATAAGCACGGTAAAACTGGGTAGCAAATTATGTTGACGAGGGAATTATTTTCAGATTTCTGGTGGTTAATGTTTTCAGAGCGTGTATTCTGCATGATGGAAGAATGATGCAGAAAAGATCCCAATCTTAAACTGGTATCACCCGTTTTGCTTTTCTGGCCATACGCTGGTCAGAACAGTAGCATTTGTTCACTGAGGCCAGCTTTGCTGCATCAGTCAAGATGTTGTAGTTCTGCTGAAATTTATATGCTGCTCTTTAAGTTCTGCTTGATAATTTTTCAAAAAAATTTACTGAACAATCGAGATTCAGCCTTCTGGAATAGATGAAAAATTCTGGGTTTTTTATTCTGCTAGTTGTCTTTTCTGTATAATAGAACCAAGCCAAATTAAAATGCCTTCAAAATGAAATCATTGGCATAGTATGAGTAGATGTTAGGAAAGGTATCTTTGAAGAAGAAATCTTCTGAAAAACTCGTTGGGCCTTTCCATGTCTTCCAGGCTTCAGATCATATTTTAAAACAAAGAGATTAATGTGCTAGAAGTAGATTAATCAAAGAGACAGAGTAAAGGAGTATAACTCTGATCATAAAATTACGTTAGAGAAGGGTAAATCAGTCTTAGGAAGTATTTTTGCTATGTGAGTTCTCCTATGTTATGATGTAATTTCATGGATTCAGAACACTTTCCTTGGGTGTTTTTGTTGTTAGTTTGTTACGTTTAAAACTAAACAATCTGCTAGTAAATGTGTTATCAAGGAGAGTCCTACGTTAGTTTCCTGTCTCTACTATGAAATACAGCAGATTGCACACTTATCTCATAACCCCTGGAGATGAGAAAAGTGCAAATTTTTTATTACGGTTTGTTGATTGCTCTGAGTGCAATTTCTTAAAGTATTTGGGAAACAGGGGAAACGAGTTTGAAGAATGGTCCATAGAAAACTCTAATATTCCCATCTTTTTACTCAGATGCGAACTGAAAAAGTAGTGTTTATGGCAAGAATAATACACTGTGCACTGATTATGTTTCTGAAATACAATTACTGTAAAGCTAACTTATTCCTGTAATAATTCACCAAATACGTATATAAAAAAAAACATTCTCTGTATTTCTACAGATTGATCCTACAAGAACAATATCTGCTGGAAAAGTAAATCTTGGAGCATTTAGGACATATCCTAAGGTAAATACTTAACTAGTTAAAATTATCTAGGGCAAGACCACTAAACTTTCTTTAACTAAGTGATTGATTAGTTCCCATCTCCAGAGATTACTGCAGTTGGATCATTGGACAGTTTGACCTGCTTTGCTATACTGTATATCATTATTCATAGTAAAAGAAAGACATGCTGACGTACAGATTATTTTGTGTCTTTGCATATTGATTACATTTAGAAAAGTGGACTGCTTTTTTTTTGCCTAGATTTTTGGCAGTATTAAATCACATAGACTGTCTAGATATTGGAGCTATCCTAAAATTATAGGAGATTGATATAGCAGCTTTTAACAGATATAGTTCTACTTGACATTCGTGAAAACAGGTTAATGTTAATTCTTCTATTGTTTTTTAGACCTAATACTAAGTTCAATTATATGTTTTATATGTTATAATCTGCTTTTCACTAGAGAAAGGCAAGATTCAAAATTTCCTACTTAACTCTTTCAAGTAAATAATGTGAATTTTTTGAATAAATAACATACAAAAATAAAAATATAGAATTAAACAATATGGAAGAGTTAGGCTGAAAACGAGGAAATTGTGCAAATATCCAAACGCGGTCTTACATTTATATTTCTGACAGAAATATAAATATGTCATTTAATTTTGTTCTAATAAAGTTCAGGTGTATCCTTCAGGCTTCCAGTTATTGACTCCTCAAGAACTTCAGTCTGACAGCCAAATAAAACTGTAATTAACAAAAACATGTGTGAGAGGTTCCCAAATGCGTTCAAGCATTATTTTTGTGTTGCAAATACACAAGAGATCTTCTTAAAACACTTTCCGATTCAAAGGAATGTTCACTGCTCTGGGCAAAACCACCTTATAAATACTTTCAGAATTTTGGTCAGGGAGAAGAATCCTGAGCTGCAAAAGCAAACTCTTCTTAGAACATGCACATTAGGATGTTTTTAGGGAGTCCTTGCAGTGGTTTGTGGGCATTCTTGCCAACTCATTAGCTGTGAGGAGCACCGTCTTGGCTAAACTAATGACCAAAGTATCTGAAGATATTCACAGGGCATATTCTAAGGCGTGTGTATTTCCTGTCTCTTCTCATGCTTTCTGTCTTCCCCCAGAAGAGGACTGAAATCGCTTCGAAGAATGGATAGTCTTAGCTCTATGCTCTTTCATTCCTTGATCTAATGATAACTTGAAAACATTTTACCTTTTTAAAAAAGCTGAACTGTGACCGCCAGTTTGCTTCCAACATGCTTTTTAATAGATCTGGATATGTAATGACTGTTAGTAAAGCCAAATTTAAATCTGAGATCCAAGAAAATTCTGAATTCCAGCTACTTTTTCCTTTAGAAAATAGTTATCTTGAGAAGTTTTGTGAAGAGCTTTCAAACAACTTAGACATTAAAAAAATCCCAAACTTACTCTGTTATTTCTGCTCTTTGTTTAATTTTTTAGGGCTATAAGCCTCCAGATGAAGGTCCATCTGAATACCAGACTATTCCGCTTAATAAAATAGAAGACTTTGGTGTACACTGTAAACAGTAAGTAACTTAAAAAATACTATCTTTAGCGCGAGTTCTCAATTTTTGTGTTTAGCGTAGTGTTTCAGCATGACAGAGTGTATTTCTTGGAGTGTCTCAAATCCTAAAGCTCTTTGTTGCCTTAGCACTTGGTTTTGCAGAAAAGCGTTACTTAACTGTTATTTATCAGGAAGTGTTTTAAGGGACAACTGCTTTAATGATGAAGGTGAACGTGGCTAGAAGCTTCAGCAGTTAGTTTTTGAACACCTTTAAGTAGTGGCGCTTTCTTAGTGCGGAGAGGAAAGGGTCAGATGCAGATATAGCAGCAGGGCTGGGGAGACTGAAATCTGGTTGCTTTTCTGAGCAGTAGCAAGTGCAGTGCATTTCGTTTTTCCTGCATCACAGTCGTGTGACTGTGCAGTTTTTCCATGCTATTAATATTCTTTCCATCTTTGATGGGATTGGAAAGAGGAGCTGCTTCATGGATAACATCAGCAATGGGAAGAATTACGGCTTTTTCTCTGCTGGTCAGCCTTATGACAGCACACACATTCTTGCTCGTGCAGCTAAGGTGGGGTGGAAAGCAGGGACAGATGGTGGAGACACAGTGTTTGAAAGGGCAGCCAAGGAAAAGTGGGACTGCTTCTTTCAGTAACAGAGCCTGGTTTCAGGTCTACCTTCAGATACTTGACAAACGCTACAGCTTAAGCATCTGTATGCAGAATAATGCTTGAAGATCTCGTGGATGCCAGTGTATCATGTAGGCTGTACCTAATATATTCTTTAATAGTACTTCTGTACCTAGTGTTTTCATGTTTTCGGTGCTTGGAGAACTGCTCTTCAGTGCAAGTACAGTTGTATGCAAAGTCTGACCCTGAAGAGATGAAGAAATTAAAATTTTCAATTGGGAATTGATTTTCCAAACCAATTTGAGAAAAATCCAGGACAGTAGCTGGACAGAAATCCTTGTGGAACTTTAATGTTCCTGTCATTTCAGAGTATTCGTTGTACATCTGGCATTGCGCCTAAACCCACACTTACATGCATCGGAGGAGGACACTTTTTACCTTTTCTTTCTTTTCTTTTTAAGAAGTGGTCAGTTTGGGAGAGTTCATTTATGGGTTGTTTTTTTTTTCCCCCCTTTGGTCAGAAGTGCTTAATAATTACCATCATGATGTCCATCTCAGTAAGCTGGCTTCCATAAGCTGACTTCTGTTACAAGTCACTTCTTTTCATCTAAACTTTATAGAAAATATTGTCCTGTCTTTTCTAGAAAATAAAGCAGTTAGGAAAAGAGATGGAAGTAGAACCGGAATTTTGTCAAGTTAAAGAATTACTGGTAGTGCAAAAGAGTAGAGTGGTGGTGTCCTTTCACTAGTATGGTGATCTGGCTTAGAATTTAAATTTTAGGGGCTTGTGGCTCTATTTCTTTACTTGAATGGTGATCCTGTTTGTCAGGCGATGCCAGCCACTACTAATTGCTTCATAATAACAGTTTGGGTAATCTTAGTCAAACTTCTCTCTTTCAATTGGTGTTCAATGCCTAATGCAAAACTGCTAAGTTAAGGCTAAATCTTGATCTAAATCCTAGATCCTAAATCTAATCCTTCAGCTCTCTTAAGATTTTCCAGTGCTTTCAGAATGGAGCTTTATCATGTTTCTTAGTCTTTGAATTTTATCCGGGTTCTAATCATTGACTTGTATACACACATAGCTTTTCTCCATTTGTATTTAAATGGACATTGCTTTGGTTTAATCTATTTGAGTAAGTCCATTGTATTGTCTCTCAAGTAACCTGGATTTCTAATTTTGAATCTGCCACACATTTCTCTGAAGAGTACCTGACTTAGTATCTCATTTTTCTTAGCAGATGAAGTACTCTTATTTTGTTCTATCACAGAAATACTGAAATGTGATATGCTGGTAGATTTTAAAGCATTTTGTTAATCTCGGGCGGAATTTAGTGTAGAAATTCCAAATACAATAACTTTCCAGAGAAATGAAGAGATAATAGGATTAATTACTGAGACACTGCTGAAGAATTTCCTAACCAAAATTACACGTCACATGGTTCTTTAATTATTGTCACTGTAATTCACCTCCGCTGATCACTTCGTGTAGTTCAGCCTTCTGTCTGCTTTGTCATCTTTTGTGAATTCTATAACACCTGTAAAACTGGCTTTCAAAAGGTGTGGTAAAACGTAAGATTATTTTGCCATTTTGAACATTTACCATTATCAAACACTCTAAATTTAATTAGAGGTGATAGATGATCGTAATTTTGTAAATAAAAGTAACAACTATTACAGTACTAACGATCTCAACCACGGAGCAGGGCATCATTGCATTGTACAAGAGGTTAAGAAAATAATAAATGCACTATCAGTCTCTTAAGTAGAGTACAGCAGTAAAGGAAGAGGGGCTTACTTAAACTTATATTAAAGCTATGTTTTAAATACGGAAAAGATTTTAGAGTAAGAACTGAAACTGATGGTAATTTTCTTGTTCTGTGCTTTGAGTTTTTAAAGATATTTCCTTTCTTTATTTTTAAAGATAAGGATTTTTTCAGATGCATCTAATTTGGGTGTTTAGCTCCCATCCAAACAAGATGTATTTAATTGGAAGCTTACTTTGTTTGCATGTTTGCTTTTAAAGGTATTATGCTTTAGAAGTCTCTTACTTCAAATCCTCTTTGGATCGTAAATTGCTTGAGCTTTTGTGGAACAAATACTGGGTGAACACTCTGAGTTCTTCTAGTTTACTTACTGTAAGTACCACAGTATGCTATCAAGTGCATGTTTAATTCACCTGTGCTAGAAGCCAGACCCTCTACTGTAAAATGCTTAATAGGACATGAATAGGTAATTTAGATCCCACATTAAGGTTCTACATGTCAGATTTGAACAATGAAGGACTGTGCTCCTAACCAGAAATACTTAAATGTTCCTTATGTCTGCCCCTTAAAAATAGAAGGTTGGGGTGACTTGTTATGTATAATTTTGCTGAGTTCTGTATAATTTTGTGTTTTTCTTAAACGCCTTTTAACCTTGTATCCTTTTACAACACTGTAATGAATAGTATGGCTTAAAATAATAGCATTGAATAAGTAAACAATTGCTATCTCTTTTTTTTTTTAATATCTAACAACTGGAACTGTTGAAATGAAGTTGCAACAGAAATAATACAGGTAGACCTTCAAAGTAACAACTAAGCATCAAAAACTTCCCTCTGCAGAAGTCAATTTTGTACCATTTCTCTTAGTTGAAAACAACTGGATTTCACTTATTCTATCTTATTGCATTGCTTAGGGGTTGGGTAGAAAGTAATGAAGAGCACCTATGTCATGATTTAACTATTGAGTATTTCGTAGCTGTTCAAATTCTGTTCCCAGGCATTCAGAGAAATGAATTAGGCTTAATTACCACTCTCATGTTCAGTAGTACTTAAACTGTAAAAATCTGCAGTATTACAGACTTTTCAGGCTGTTTTCAGATGTTACTTGCTTCTTTTGTATACACATAATAATATGGATTTATAACTTAGAATTCAATATGTTTATTGCTTGCTTTCTTGTAAGAATGCTGACTACACCACCGGCCAAGTCTTTGATTTGTCTGAAAAATTAGAACAGTCAGAAGCTCAGCTTGGACGGGGCAGTTTCATGTTGGGTTTAGAGACTCACGATAAGAAATCGGAAGACAAACTTGCTAAAGCAACAAGAGATAGGTAAGATAATGCACCCCTGTGTTCTTCATGGTAAAAAGTATTATCATTTTGATTTTAAACTCTTATTTTCAAGGCTGTAATTGTAATCTACCAATTTTAACCTACCAAGATTGTAGGTGGAAACAAGGCACTCGAAGTAAAACACATCATCTGTTACTTTTGAGAAATTAAGAAAATCTTGCATATATTAACCCTGCAAGGACATTTCACTATTTATTTTCCAGAATAAACTACGAACTAGAGTTGATTTATTAAACTAAAAATCCCTGTTAAGTTCCACCAGTATAAAGCAAACAAAAAATGTTTTTTGTCAAATGCAAAATGGTAGCCTTGCTAGAAAATAGCACATTTGTATGTGGTTAATCAGGTTTAGAATAACTGTAAATTAAATTAGTTCTTAAAATTATGTGCTAAACCCTAGTCCTGACAGTCTGATCAGTTTAATTTGCATTTGAGTAATACTTTCATTCATTTAAAAATTAAGAACGCCCTTTTTCATATTTCTTAATACATCCATTTCCCTACAAAAGAGGAAACATTTTTTTAGGCTGCCTGTTGCAAGAATTCTGGCCTTTGTATTTAGCTACCCTGTCTGCAAATAGTTGCTGTTATCAGTTAACGAACTTTACTATCACTGGGTATAGAGCATTATTTCAAAAAAGTCATAGAGTATCCCCTTAGTGTTCTTTATATATTTGCTGATAGTTAGCTTTTTTTTTCACTTTGAAATATAAAAGTGAACATAGGTTGCTTTTCCCTAATTTTCACATCACTCTCCCAATAAATAGTTTTAAGACTGATCTGTCTGGTTAGAAGGTCAATATAATCACTATTTTTCCAAGTAGTATCTTTTTAACAAAGGGTGGTTGTCCAGTAGAAGTCACACAGTATCTTGGGCTTAACACTGATTTGGCAAATTCCAGACTCTGAAGACTAGGAAGTACTGCACTAAAATACATGCTAGTGCAATCTCAGGTCCACCTGTGGAGAAGACAGGACTACACAAGACTCACCTGCATGCATTTTAGGAATGTTCAGAATGAGATATAATTCTGTTCAATAAGGAACTGTTCTGTAAAATCAGTTGGAGCCGACTGCAAAAGTTCAGTAAGATCAGAAATGTTCTGCTTTTCAGATTTGGAGATTTCTGGCCCTCTTCTTCATCCTTTTATCCTGATAAGTAGAACAGATCTCTTGTATTCATTCAATTTTTATCTCATGTTGGTAATGACTTAAGTTGTGATTTTTGAGGTACTGGATGAGTGGTGAGTTTAATGATCTGTAAATGAAGGCAGAAGTTAAAAGACATCTTGTGTGGAAAAGATTCATTTTTAAACAAGTGACTTTACAGACACGTTAGGCAAATGTAGGAAGTTCTTGCTCAGTATGACTCACTTGAGCACATATCTAAAGAGCCGGAGTCAGAAACTGTTCTGTGTTGGACAAGCCTTTTGCTTCTCAGTGAGCAGTGGAAGAATACGTGCAAGTATAATATGGTCATTGTTAAATAGAATCCAAGTTGTGCTAGCATGTTCTGTGCTTTTGTTTCCTTATTCTGAGAAGCTAACAGCTTTTATAATTTGTTAACTAACACGATAGAGTTGGGTGGGGGAGAAGGGTGGATTGTGGGGTTTTTTTGTTTGTTTTGTAGAAGTTAAAACCCATTTAGACTACTTTAGTTTCAGTAAGTGCTTGCAGTGGAGGTAACACTATTGCTTATCCTTGTAAGTGATACCTCCCAGTTCCTAAAAGTGCTCTTTGCTCCTTCTGCTGGTGAAATGTTTACAATAGCAATGCTTTAAAGACGCTAGAAGGATCAAGTTGCCAACAGGTTTCACCTTTGGTTTTGATCGCTGTTTGGTGTCACAAATCATTGACAGCATTTTAATTTCAAGTTATTCTCACATACTCACAGTTATTCTAAGACGTGAAATAGCATCTTTAGCTTCTCGGGTCATCCTATTGTACTGTCTCTTGCAGTGTTTCTAGATCTCTGTCTTTTCTGTTTTTATTCAGTCACTGTTAGTATTTAATTTCTAAATTACAGAACTGGAAGAGGTTGTTGTTGTCATCAGCTCTGCTTTCCTGGGTAATAGAGGTTACTGTTTGTCCCTGAATTAATTCTTGCTGAATTGAAATCTTTTAGAACAGTGGTACCCAATGCCCAAAGTCACGCAGGCCACCCAGCTCTCACAAAGGAGGCGGCACTCTTCTCTAATGTGATTAAATTTCAAACATGTGTGCATTTGTGGTTATATCTGCTCCCATGAAATACTTGCTTACAGAACTACTGACACACTTGTACAGATGCTTACTTTTTTGGGGGTAATAACCTGTCCTAAGAGAAGAGAACAGCCAATAGTAGACTGGTGCAGCCATTAATTCATTAATGCATTGACTGGTGCAGCCAACAATTGATTCAGCAATTCCTAAATTATCCTGGAAAAAAAAAAGGTTACTAAGAGTTTGCTGAAGGCTGAATAGTTGTCCTAGTTAGATGTACCTGTTTTACGGGGGGGGGGGGAAGGGCATTAGTATCAAGCTTACTTAAAGTTGGCTACATGACATCTTCTGTTCTGATGTGTATATATATATATATATGTCACTAAGAGCAGTTACCTAAGAATCCATTTGCATTAGCCAAGTTGTACTTCAAGCTGGCTCCCTTCCCTGCTTAGGAATCCTTGATTTGTGCAGTAGTAATTTGTCCCTGTTGTTCGTGCCTTCAGGGCTCGTTATCTTTCACATTTGTATATTCTGTTTTGAGACATGTTTACGTATTAGTTTGACACTACATCCCCATAAGCCAGGCACATCGAATGAAAACTGGATCAACCAGATTCTTCTCTGCTGTTCTTTTGAACGTACATATTACACATGTTGACTAATAACTGATTAGGTCTATAAACTCTTCCCTTAATGTCATCTGTAAGTTTCTCAGGGGAGCTGTGGTTACCGTGCACTAGTTACCTCATGTTGGGCAAAGGAGATAAGGTGGAGCACAGTGAGAACCTTCAAATATTGAAAAAAGTTCAGAGCTCTCTTCCCCCAGGAATTTTTTGGAACCGTTTATTCAGATGACCACAAAACTCACTTTCTGTTGTTCATGTAAGATGTCCTAAACTCTTAGACAAAGAAGCCTTCTGCAATTGGTCTTTGTATGTACAATGCTTGTCAGTTTGGTTTTTAAATAACAAAAAGTTATTGGCAACAATGGCTAAATTGCTGTATGTGACTTCTCATTTCTGGACAGTTGTGAAGATTCATGGGGTTATGGGCACCCTGCACTTCCAAAACAGCTGAATATCTTCAAATGCAATGACAGTTTAGTTCAGTGTTTAGCCAACATTGAATTTATGCTTGTTTTTCAGCTGCAAGACCACCATAGAAGCTATACATGGATTGATGTCTCAGGTTATTAAGGATAAACTTTTTAATCAAATTAATATAGCTTGAAATGCATCACCAGCTGATACACATCTCCAAAGCAGAAAAAGCCATGGTTTGTTTCGCTTGGACTTGTTCAATTTGGGAAACGAAGCTGGAGTGGAAAATTATTCATTTAATTTGTAGTACTTTAATATTTCCCACCTGTTTGACCAGTTTTTAAAGAACAAAATGGTCTGAAATGTAGTGTAACTTTTTGTTCTTTATCATGAAACACAACCAATTTGGAGAATTGTTCCAGAAGAAAAATAAATATGACTTACTGGTTTTTGCTCTTAGATATTTATCTCTACCATCTGTCTGCAATAAAACAATTTTAAAAATGAGTGAGTGTTTTGGGGGTTAAATTTTTTTGGCAAACGTTTGTCTTCTCTTACTCATTTTCTTACTGTTCCATAGAAAAGTTCTGTTCAGTCAGTTAGATTAGATAGGTAATCTATGCACAGTATAAGAAATTTGTTTCTCAGATTTTCATTCCTACATTTAATTTTAAGAATTGAAATCACATTATCTTAACCATTAAGAAGTTCTCAAATCTAATGGAGCCGTTACGAATTCAGTTTTAGTGGTCCAGCAGACTGGTTCTCACACTGAGAACCAAGCACGTGAGCATTCAGGCATGATACAACAATATTTTACTTGTAGCTTCACAATTAGGATGAACGTTTTATATCTTTACATATTCCACTGTGAAACTGACAGTAGGTTTACATAGCATTATTTTTTTTTCCTGCCCCCCTTCTATTAGCTGTCATATTCACTTGTTGCATGCCGAGGAAGAAAATAGAAAATCTGTATCTCTGCAATACAAGTTAGCCTAACTTAGGGCCACAGATACCAAAATCAATTCATCATAATTGTTGGCTTACAACATGGTTCCGCTGCAGGGCTGAGTTAAGTTTGTTTTGGAGGGCTTCGTACTGCATTTCAATAATTCAATATGTTTGGATTTCTTTTAAGTTTTTATCCTTAAGCCTGAGTTTCCTGGGTTTTTGGAATGTTTACTTTTAGGATAATTTATAACATGCTTTATACAATATGCCATTATGCTTTATTCCTTAAGTAACTGATATACCCTTTCAGCCTTAACTCTGCCTTGATGTGGGTTTTGTTTTTGTTTTGGTCTGGAAATTTTAATAGCTATTACTCATTTGGCGCTTTTCATCCAAATGGATTCTAGCGTATTCGAGGCTAGAATGCAAGTTATACAATGGAAACATATCATTCAACAAGGAAATGCAGATGCTGTGAAGCAGAAATTTGTCAATAGTTTTAAAGCAGCAGCATCCAATATTTAGAAAAAATACATTTAATTGGAGCTAGTGAAGTTTAGACCTGGGGTAATTTCAGTAGACTATAACTATCAGATTCACAGTTTGATAGGACAACAATGTTATGCTTCCTTGGGGAGGCGGGGAGAGAGTAGAAGAATGCTGTGATTTTTAATATTCAGAGCTATTCATTTTCTTGGAAGTGGCAGGGACAGTCTTCTGCACAAGCAGATGCAGTGCATAAGCCCACAGTACTACCTTTTAAGTTTAAGGATTACATAGTAAGTGTACCAAGGCAGTAACTTTTCCTACTTATTTTTTTCCACGGGAATTTGTCAGACTTTAAATATTAGCACACAGCCATTGTCCCACTCAACACGTGTTTATAGAGAACAATAATTCAACTTTGAGAAATATGCAGCTTTTATGAGATAAATATAGGTATTTGCAAATACAGCCTGTGTTGTCACCTCTTTGTATTATGTTTGCATAGCATGATCCAAAATGTTTGGGCATTTAGGTATCTATCTGAAATATTACAGGAATAATTTAAATTGGTGTTTGTCTATTTAGCATATTTAAACTGTTCTTATTTATGATAGCAATGAGCTGAAATTTCATGTACTGACTTAGTTTTAGTTACAGTTGGCTTTAAAATTTCAAGATGTTTTATAAACTATAGCAATATGAATTCTCCTGAATGCTGATGTAGACAGTTGTCCATTAAGTTACTTGTGTTGTAACTTACTGAGCACATGGTGTTATAACTAAATTTAAAATCATACATGTAGTTTAGCTGTACCTATGCCCAGTATTGGATCCGTGTTGCAGTGTTCAGGAAGTGAAATAACAACGTCCTTGTTTTTGATCAACTGTTTTTAATGTTGGCATTATTCCAAATTCTGCCTTTACCAAGATCAGCATTCCATTTATTGAAGATGGTTACCACAAAGGAGTAATCTCTCACACACAGAAAAAAAAAAAAAAGAGTATATCGTAAACAAGGGGGAATCATTAAGACACAGAAAATGCACCATGTTTCCACCAAATAGTGTTGAGACTTGAAAAAATTAGGAATAAACGTGTTCTTGTGAGTGAAATGTCTGTCAGCTCTACAGAAATGTGTGAATTCACACTCATTCTTTTTTCATTTAGTGTTTAGTAGTTTATACAAATGAGTGGTATGTCAGGTAATTATTTTGACAGCCAAAGCAATTCAGTACACGATAAATCATGTGCAGGTATTTCTCTTCATGTTGATTTTGAGACAAACATGCATCCAGAAGTTCTAAGCGTCTTTGATAGAATTTAAGAAATAAAAATCTAATTCAATTACAGCATTTAATGTCTTCATCTAACAGTATTTGCCAATGGATACTATAATTATGCAGTGCTGAAGATGAATAGTTTTTAAACTTCCTCCCTCTCTTACCTTTCTCCTGTTTCTGTTTTTCCCCCACATCATCGAGTTGCCCTGTACACTCACCTCTGATCTATGCCCATTGGATTTTAGAAGAATTTATACTTTCTAATCTCAACAAAATTCATATAAGTATACATATATATATAGTATGTATATGTAACAATCAAGTTCCACAGACTAAGCTGCAGTTGCTGATAGAGTACTAATTTGGCTTTACTATGCAAAGGCGTAAAGAAGAGCTTTCAGATTTATTCTGTGTTTACTGGGATAGTCGAAGATGTTTCAGTGTTCTGTCAAACCTTCTGCTTTGAAATTCTCTTCAAATATATGGTAGGAACTGAAATAGCAGCTCCTAGAAATTATTTTGTCTGAAGATGGAATGGTTGTGCTAGTGTTGGCATAAGGAACCAGAAGGGAGACGTGATTTGTCTTGCCTTTTTTTTTTTTTTTGAATTTACTGAAGCAACAGTGAGAGATCGGCTTCTATTTCTGCTCACCTGTTTTCCTATGTTCCAATCCACTTCAAATGCATGTATTTTAACAGGCAAGAAAAGATAAGGGGAAATGCCCTGCTGTGTCAGACCAGTGGTCCGTATCAAAACAGCAGCTGTAGGAGTTGTGTTTGGGGACAGCACGTAAACCTGGCCATTTTCCTCAGTCTGTTCCCCTTTCATTCTCCCAGCATCCACAACTGTTGTGTTAGGGATTTTAGTGGGTACATCCCTGACTGCACCTCTTAGTATTCCTGAATGGACATGTTGTCCTTTAATTTGTTTAGCTCTTTTTTTTTTTTTTTAGCTGCCAGTATTGTCTGCCTCCAAAACCTCCTGTGGCAACAATTTCAAGACATTTAGTTTAAACACAGTTGAAAAGAGTACTTTTGTTGGTTTGGTTGGTTGCCACTGCAGATTGAGTTGATGATTTCAGAGGCCTGTCAAAAAAAACTTAAAAGCTGCTTAACGTACAATTGGTAGTTACAACCCAGGAAAGCGTTGTGTAGGCATGGTTTCGATTCTCCCTAGATATATTACTTCACATCTATCTACCTTGTTGAAGCTCCTTTACCACATTTTTGCCCGTGCAGTTTCGTGAGATCATTTTGGAGCTGGATACCTGCAGCATCAGGATGGTATCTGACTACCTAAAAGAGCCTAGTTATCAACTGCAAACCTGGAGATATTTTGCTGTCTTTAACTCTTTGGGGTTTTTGCCAGAGGCTTTGTGACTGACGTACTCATTTTGGAGAGGAGTTTACTGCGATGTTACTGACTACGTTTTATAATATATTGACTTATATTTGGACAGTAAAGTCAAATGCAAAATATTGTGCAGTCCATAATAAAATGCAACCATGGATTGTCTTTAAAATTCAGTACAATGTTTCGTATTCTGAATATCCACAATAACTGCACAGAGAATACTCAAGGATGGGAGAAACTTGAAAGTAAACACATCAGAGGAGGAACACAAAACTGCAGTGATTGTGGGGAAGAATGTTTTGCTCTCTAAAGGCTGTGTACTGGAGAAGTAGATCATTTCAGGACTTCCGCATGAATGATGAGGTGCAGGATGTAGGAATCATGCATGCACAATAACTCATTTACGTTGCAAATGTCTGCGCTGTATCTGAATGGCATATATATGTGGAACTGAAAATGAACTGTTTAGAAACTTGGAAAGTTACATTCCTGGATTATTTTAAAATGAACTGTAATGGAAACATTTCAAAAGTATATGGAATATCTGAGTTACCTGGTTACATAAAGCAGGAGCACTCTTACGCTTTTATTTCTCAAATTTCCTGTGTACCCAAGATACTTTAAGTAGTAAAAATTTGCTTTGAAGTCCCACATAAACAATTAGATTACCTACTCTTCATTGTTGTATAAAATGGTTTAAGCTGGTTACATTTACTTAATCAATGTTTGGTTACTGTTTACTAAAACTGTAAAAAGATAATTAGACGAACAGGCTATTAGGGCTAATTTTTTCTAAGTAATTCTGCAGTCAGCAGTAGTCCCCATTGGACTACTAAAGAGCCAGATTTTTAAAAACTCGGCCCCTCCTGTGTGGGAAAAATGGGAGTTACTAGATGTTAAGTGTTTCCATAAGTCTCTTATCTCAGATGTCTATTGGAGCCTGAGCTTTTCTGAAGGATTAGTCCTAATTGGGAGTTTTAAGCAATAATACACTGAAGAATTTGATACACTGAAGAAATACAAGTTACAGGAAATGTTTTGCTCCCAAGAACTCTTTCTGCCACTGTTAGCCTGCGGTGTCTTTGGGCTTTATACAAATTCTGTAACCTTCACTCATGTAAGCAAACTTTATACGAACAGCCTCACTGAACTCGATAAATATTTTGGCTTTAGCAAAAGCTAATAAAAGAGCTAACCTTCATCTTTTGCTTTTGAGAAACATCACAAGTTCTTCAGTAAGTCCTGATTCTCCTACCTCATGTTCATGCCAGGCCAGAAGAAATATTACTTGAGCTTTTCATAAATTATCTTTCATCCAGATACTGGAAAAACAGGCAGTCATGAGCTAGCTACAACAGCTCTGTGCAATGTCTTTGATATTCCCTGGAAAACTCCCCTTATCCCATAATGTCTCTGTTCAGAGCCCTGTTTTCCTAATGGACTTTGTTTTCATGGTGGTTTGTGTTGACATGTTCAGATTAGTTAGAGAGAATAAGCTCTTTTAAACTTGCTGTTAAGTAGATAAAGCATAACTTCCTTGCATTTCTATCACTTGTTTCTTTATAAAACTTTGTGTCTGTTTTTGGATATTTGTTTTCACTTCAACCTGTTTTGTGTTTCATGATATTTCAGGGTGGCAGACTCATAGCCGCCTTAGCAGTTACATGGTTAGCATGAACTAAAATGCCAAATCTTTTGGAAGCTGTTCACAAAAGTCTGTAGAAAAAGTGTTTTTTCAGTGATTAGTGTAACCACGTTACTGAGCAGCAGCAAGGTAACAGAGCAGGGTTGAATTTGGAGGGTTACTAGGGGTTGTTAAGGCACTACATATATGTACATCTACAGTTTCAAATATTTTCACACAAAACACATTGTTTATTAAAAATGCAAAAATCCAAGTTTCTTGAAGGAGATGTAAAGCTAATTGCTGGCATGTTAATATCTTGTTTATAAGGTTAAAATGTACTAGGCATAATCAAGCATTTATTATCCTGTTTATTCTCTCCCCTTTCACAAATTTTGTGATTATTTATTTTAGGTCAGTGTTTTAAAGTTGGTATGCTGCCTTCTCTTTGATAAGCTTATTATTTATTTTACTTATTTCTATTGCTGTACCCCAAAAAGTCCTAGTCAGAATTGTGGTCTCGTTATGCTGCTGTATGTTAATATACACTATTTAAATATTCATTGGAAGCCCAATATATAAAATTTGCTCTATCATACCATAAACTAGGTTAAAATAAAATGATAAAAACAAATCCTTTCAAATAGCCAAGAATAGAGAAAATGTATTACTACAGAGTTGAGTTCACATCATGTTAAGGGTGCAAGTGCTTAAGAGGTGAAAATGACTCAAATATTGGGTAATAATACATAAGAGAAATTGCATGCACATAGGATTTTTTTTAACTTGTGTCGTCTTGAAGAATTGACATTAGCGAGTCTCCAGTTAGTTTAAGTGTTTTCGAGATTTTTCTGGAGTTAAAAACAAATGCGCTAAGCCTTTAAGGAATTAATAAAGTATCTTGTTCCTCAGGGTGTACTTTTTATGAGCAATAGTTGTACTTTTCAGAGCCTAGGAATAATATCCATGAGGAAATAAGTAATTTATGAAAGTTAATTTTAACCCTCAGATGAAACTTCTAACATACGAAATATTTGCTGTGACGTTTGGTTTGTTTTTGGTTATGAAAATTTGCTTCATACAGGCCTTTTTGAAAACTACAGTACCCTGGGAAGTAGCATGGTCCAGTGAATAGGTCATAGGACTGCATCTCAGGAGAACTGGGTTTTCTTCCTGACTTTTCACAAAGCAGGGGTGTATAAGCTTTAGCAAGGTATTTTTGCCTGAGCACTAGCTGTCTCTTTTCTTCTCAATGAAAGAGTTAGATTGATCATTACCCTTTCAAAAATACAGATGAAAAGGATTTAAAGTATTATTATTTTTATAAACTAGAGATCATCTCTCCATCTCCAGTTTGTTGGACATTACCACCTTAAATAGCCAGTCTTAATAATACTGTTAGCAAAGAATATTTACTCTTTTTTGCTGTTCGGATCATCACAGATAGGAAATGCTTCAGCCCTTTGAGGGGATTATAACTATATTGTTTTTAGTAACTCTTAATTTTCAACTGAAACATGCATTCAACTCCTATGTAATTTGTCCATCATTTCCTGTGTGAATTTCTCTGTTTTAGACCCAATTACCTTAGGGCTTGTGTATAACTGCAGTGGCATTACTTTATTAAAAAAGGAAATTAATTTATGTGCCTGCATCTAATGGCATGCAATCTTTAGTAATTACAACCATCTGAACTTCTTTTCCAGCTGAAGATAAGTTGCTTTCACTTACTACATCACTTGAAGTTAGAATTAAGCTTATATTTTTAATCGATTGCTAAGGAAGGCATTTTCAGTCTGGGTTCCGTGAAACTGGAGACGTAACTGGAGAAACCTGGAGATACTAAAACGGCAGACCTTCTTCCAACTTGCAACAGAGTTATGATGTATTGCATCTGGTAATACAAACTCCAAACTAGTTCCTCACTATACCAAGTTTTTGTGGAACACACGCCTTTCCAATTTTAAAAATCCTTCTTATGACAGCTAGGTAAAATTCACAGTGGCAGAAATGTTTTAACACAATTATTTATGTTAAACATCAGCCAGGGACAAATATGTTTAATGTCTTATTAACATCTGTTTATGAGCACAGAAGAATAATTGTGTTAATAATCATTTACTCTCTATAGCGTGTTTGACAAAATAATGCTGAAATACCAATACATCTTCTGAGGGTTTCTGAATAATAAGGGCATATAATTTTTACCTTCTCTCCTTTAATCTATTAAACTTCATTGCCATATCTGGAAAGCTGTTGTTTAGCTGGTGCTAAAGTGATACTATAATTAATGGTTATTCACTCTGTAGTGAAAATTGTATAACTGCATCTTACATTTTCATGCCAGCAGGTATAGACAGGATGTGTCACTTCCTGGCATTTAGGATTAAATATTGCATAGATGGGTTCTTCCTCTGTCACAAGCTTCTTAAATCATTTTACCTGGGAAAAAAACATTTTTAAATTTAGGTACTGAAGTTTAATAATACAGGTAAGAACTGTGGGCCAAAGTCAGAAAGGCCATCAATATTAATATAACCAATAATATTAACAACGATAATGCTCTTTTACTAATAATAAATATTAAGTTTTATAATAATAATTATCCGTATTAGGCTTCAGGCCTTGTCTAGTGTTGGACCTATTTATTTATTTATTTATTTATTTATAATTTTTACTTGATTTTAGCTGTATTTGCCAAAATCATTTTAGAAACTTTTGTAACAGCAAGCCTGTTATCTGCCTTGTTTTAATGTTGTTAGCATTCTTCTGTCCTAGCTTAGTTTTTTCTTAGGCTTGCCTAGTTGTCTTGATAGCAGCAGTCAGGAGGAGCAAAAATGTTTATCCAGTCAGAGAAAGAGTGTTAATTTATAAACAAGTAAATAGTTATGGCATGAGGTGTGAATTGTAGGTGATAAGGGAGGAAAGGAGCACATGAAATGTATCTACGGTCAACAGTCAGCATGAGGGGAACCAACAGGGATTAGATGGAAGAAGGAACAAAACTAGGTAATGGCAACTACCTAATGAAGATTGCATGCTCCCCCACCGGAAGGATGCTGCGAAGAGGACACTGCAGGGAAAGAACTCCGGTACAACGCTTCTCGAACTTGGGCGGCTTAAGGAAGAAAATTTGGCTTAGCTTTGAATGTATTATTTGTTGCTCATGCCTGTATTAGGTCCTGCCATCCTAAATCAAGAATCAAGATGTGTTGTCAAGTAGTTGTCATGCAGCAGAACAAGTCCAAGAACTTGAAACACTGCATGCAAGGTTAGGGCTTTGTATAATTATTCCAGCTACCTGTCTCACCTAAACCATTTCCAGAATAAAAATACGAACATGCAGAGTTATTCCAGAATACACCTATTTCAGAGTAAGTTTGATATGCGGACAAAACTTTGGAACTGAGGGAATTACATATTTACTAAAACTATTCTTGAGCAGCAAAAATAATGATGCCTGGTCACAGAACCACAGAATAGTTGATGTTGGGAGGGACCTCTTGAGATTGTCTAACGAGTCCCCCTGCTTAAGCATGGTCGCCTACAGCAGATTGCCCAGGACTACGTGCAGTTGGATTTTGAATACCTCCAAAGATGGAGACTCCACAACTTCTCTGGGCAACCTGTTCCAGTGTTTGACCACCTTCACAGTAAAAATGTTTTCTTCTTATGTTCAGGTGGAATTTGCTGTGTTTCAGTTTGTGCCTATTGACTCTTGTCCTGTCACTGGGCACCAGTGAGTCTGACTCTGTCTTCTTTACGCCCTCCCATAAGATATTAATCAACACTGATAAGATCTGCCCTGAGCCTTCTTTTCTCCAGGCTAAATAGTATTCAGTCTCTCATCATGTGAGAGCGTCTCAGTGTCTCATCGTATGAGAGATGCTCCAGACCCTTAAAAATCTTTGTGGGCCTTTGCTGCACTCACTCCAGTAAGTCTGTGTCTCTCCTATACTGAGGAACCCAGAACTGGACACAGCACTCTAGGTGAGGTCTCACCAGGCCTGAGTAGAGGGGAAGGATCCACCTCTCTCATCCTGCTGGCAACCCTTTTCTTAATGCAGCCCAGGATACCATTGTCCTTCTTTGCTGTGATGGCACATTGCTGGCTCATGTTGAACTTGTTGTCCTCCAAGACCCCCAGGCCCTTTTCTGCCAAGCTGCTTTCCAGGCAGTCAGCCCCCAGCCTGTGCAGGTGTGTGGGGTTATTCCTCCCCAGGAGCAGGACTTTGCACTTCCCTTTGTTGAACTCCCTGAGGTTCCTCTCTGCCTATTTCTCCAGCCTCTTTAGGCCCCTCTGAATGGCAGCGCAACCTTCTGGTGTATCAGCCACTCCTCCCAGTTTTGTATCATCTGCAAAGTTGCTGAGGATGACTCTGTCCCTTCATCCAGGTCATTAGCGAAGACATTAAACGGTATTGCCCCCAGTATTGACCCCTGCGGGACAGTATTGACACCAGTATCGACCCCTAGGGGACACCACAAGCCTCCAGCTGGACTACATGCTGCTGATCACAACCTTCTGAACTCAGTCACCACTAGATGATCTCCAGAGGTCCCTTCCAACCTCAGCCATTCTGTGATTCTGTGATACGCTTGGGATGACTCCACTTCAGCACTATTTCCTTGATTACAAGCTCACTTCTGTTCACATTGCCCCGGGCACTTTGCTTGCCAACCACATCACACCTGACTTTTGGTCATCCTCTTCCTCCCTGTTATTCCTAGTCTCCTGTGGTCTTCTACTCCCTAATGACAGTAATTAAAACTTCAGTTAGTAATACCTCTACTTCTCTTCGCCATGTCTCTTAACACCCCCTCCACATTGCTTCTGTTCTTTTTCATGTCCACGACATTTTGGTTGAGTGAAGGCTGTAGGATTTCTGGCACAGGCAAGCCGATTTGCCTGTCAGTATGTGTGCCGACTGGCCAGACAAACAGGTAGCTGTTCAGCTTACATTTCAAACCTTCCCTCAGATGCGGACACTAGTTTAGGAATCTGTTTTCTATTCAGCTGTTGATTTTTATAAAGAATAATAGAATTTATTATCTTCCTATGCCTCTGCCCTTTGCCAGCTTCAGCCACAGTTGGCTGATGGGTTTTAAAGTTACTAGGCAGTACATATAGCCAGACAGAAAAAGAATGTATAAGCATCATTGTCCTTAAGAAGTAAGGCTAAAAACATTCAACTTCACTAATTATAGCTTTATTTTTAAATAAACACATTTCAGTACAGCTGTCTACAAGTCTGTTGAAACTAATGCACTATTTGATCGGCCTATGCTGTTGAGAACCTTATGTTTACTACTGCTGAAAGTATAAAAAGCAAAACCTAGGTTTAAGTTCAGGGGGAAAAGCCAACTGTTTCAGAAATATATTTTATGCTGTATTAACAAAAACAGCTATACTCTAGTAACTGCGTTGATTCCATTTTATGTAGTTGTCCAGCCACATGAGAGGAAGATGCTCAGGAAAGACGTTTACCTGCTACAGTAAAAAAAGTTTGAAACGTAACCTTTAAAAGTTTGTTAGAAATTGTTAGGCTTGAATTTATCATTTTACAATTAGCTTACATGCCATGCCCCACATATAATTCATATACTCAGAAATAGTATTATGCAAAATGCATGTTATTGTTTAAGCAAGGAAGGCTCTTAAAAGTGTTTTATGTCCTTAGAAATACATTTCAGTTCAATGTTCCAGTCCAGAATTGTAAGAAATATAGTCTTCAGTGATTTTATACAGGTATTTCCAAGAGCTTTCCTGAAGACAAGGATTTTTTTGTACTCAGCCAAATTTCTGCCACACTGGAGAGTACACAGATGATTGTTTAATACTCTTTGCCACTGGACAAGAATCTTCTTTCAAATCTTAATGAATAAACATTTTCTCTGAAACTTCTCATAGCTTTTTCTTCCTTTAAATCAAATTACTAACAGACAGCCTTAGACACCTGCAAAATCTATAGCCATGAGGAGGAACAAACAAAGTCCAAAATTACTATCGTAATATTAAAATATCTTGCACAGAAACATTTCCCAGACAAGCAGCTCAAGGGCATGCTCAATTTGGATTCCACTGCATGCATACGGTCATCTTATGATCTTTCTTATCCTTGGAGAGAAGGATATAGGAAATTCAAGGCTGGAAGGTCGGGACTCTCTATACCTTGTATGCATTTCTGGCAAAGGTTAAAGTGGAACACCCTTACTCTTGATAACGTTGTATTTGTGTCATTTTTCCTACAAGAGAAATAAAGTCCTACTCCGAGTTTCATTGGAAGTATGCATTTTGTCACTGACTGCAAATGTTGTGTATAAACAACATAGCATGCATGCAGTTTTATTGACTTCAATGAGTTATTCTTAAGCTTAATTCATTAAAAAGGCACAAAAAAGGTTGTTATAATATTAACTTTCAAAAAGAAAAAAAAAGAATTATTGGGATAATATTTTCCTCAAGGAAAAATGCATTAAAAAATTCCTAACATTTTTATAAACTATGTTGCCATTAGAGTACAGTATCTACTCAGTTTATTAAACTATCAGCCCTCCTAATTTCTATACAGGGGAAACAAACTGCACTATTTTGTTTTGGTCAGTAATTCCTACTCAGGGATGCAGCTGGCAAGCAGCAAGAAGGGGGAGGGCTGAGGGCAGGTGGAAAACCTTTGGGTATATAAAATTCGAGGACATGTAGCATTATTAAGATAGTACTACTAAGGCTGTGAGTTTTTTGCATGAGAGATTTTATTACTCCCCCCCCCCCCTTTGCATTAATACATGTCAAAGTTGTCTCTTCTTCTGGAAAATTCCCTAGTTGCAATTTCACCCTCTAAGGGCTCCTGGGAGGGCAGATGGCAGGTGACACCTCCCTCCCCCAAGACAAGTGCTGCTGGAGCCTGTAGCCCTCGCTTGGCACGTCAACACTCAGTTATGCCAAAGGGTGGGAGGCCCGCGACTGCAGCCTAAAAGACAAGACCCTAAAAGGCAAAAGGAAAGCAAAGAGGCAAAAAGACCTCCCCAAAAAAAGAGACAAGACTCCCAGCCAAAGGCTCGCCCTGCCCAGCACGGGGACTCGTGGCGGGTCAGGGAGGGGAGCCCAGAGGGGAAGCTCCGCTGGCAAGCCTGAGCTGCCACTTCACCACAGGGTGCCTCAGCCCCGGACTACTGGGCGGCTGCCGGCCGCCACCCAGAGCCACCGCGCCGACGAGGCGGAAGGCTGCGCCCCAGCGGGGCTTCATCCAACGGCCGCTGCACGCGGCCCGCAGCCGCGCAGGCGCGACCCCCCTCGGCCCCTCCCGCCCTTCCTCTGCCCGCAACGCTGATTGGACGGGAGAGGCGCGCGCCGCAGCGGGCGGCGGGAGCGTCCGATCCCCGCCCCCACGGTTGGCGTTTGGTTGCCCCAGCAACCAGCCGCGGCGGAGGCGCTTGTGCTCTCCTGCCGCCGCCGCCGCCGCCGCCGCCGCCGCCCGCCTGTGGCTGGAGCTGCGGGGCGCGCCCTGCCGCGGCCGGGAGGTGAGGGGGAGGGCGGGGCGGCGCTGGCCGTTGGGGCCGTTGGCCCCTTACCTGGGCCCGCTGGGAGAAGGGTGGGACGGGTTTTGGGAGCCGATCCTGCCTCTTCCTTCGTCTCCTGCAACTGCCCGTGCTGCTTTACGGGCGGGGACGTGAGCTCAGCCTTGGCACGGGCTGCGTTGGGCTGGCGGCTGGGGCCGCTCGGGTCCCTGTCGTCCTTTCGGCTGTGGAAAGAGGGTGGGGACAGCGTCAGATGGCACGGCGCCAGGAGCGGAGGGCTTGAGGGAAAACCTTCCTCACCGAAAGCCCCGTACACTGACAGCCTGACTTCCCCCCCCCCCCCCAGTTGTTCCTTATTTTGGAATACGGTCCACGGAAGGGCTGTGTAGGATTTTTTAATGTAAGCAAGCAAGCAAGAGGTATTCTTCACACTACAGTGCCTTTTGTTCTCCCTTTTCCCCCACCCCTTTAAAAAAAAAAACAAAAAGAAAACTCATGCTTTTTGCACATGGGTAAGGGGGGACTGCTGAACTTCAGCCTTGCTTAGTGAGGAGATTTTTTTGTCTTTATGGTTTTAATCTTCACTTTTCCTCAGTTTCTCATACGTTTAATACCAGTAAGGTGGATTCTCCGTGCCTTGTTTCATGGTAAGCACCTGGTTGATTTGGCTGCATGAGATTTCGCAGTGTCTGGGTGCTTTTTACTGTCTCAATTACTTGGATACACAGGTCTGTAGGGTTGCCTTGTGAACTGGCTAAAAAACAACCTTTTTATTCTGGGTTGATAAGTTAAATTTGCTAGGGTATTTTTAACCCCGGACAGTTTACACATCCATGTCAAAATAAGCATCCCCCCCCTTCCTCCTCTCCACTGAATTTGTAAGCTCACATGAAGCAATGTGCTTTCCTGCAGGGATAGGAAAAAAGTTGGTATTGTTGTGACAGTCCCTACAGTAAGCCCTGATGTGAAAAACTATGTTTTTCGTTGTGTGCGTGACAACAGTGCAGATACGGGAAAAGAAGTACTGTGTAGCTCTATACTAGTTCTCCTAGCCTGTAAAACCTGGAATAGATATGTATTTTTTTAATGAATAATTAGGTTATGAGGTGCTGCTAATTAGTTATTTATGTATGGGAATTACTTCTACTGTAGATCACTGTGCTCATATTTATGTATTAAAAAAGACTAAGAAATATTAAGGTACAACCCCCTTAAGCACACTGAAACAACAAAGCAAATGTGATGTATTTTAATTGTTATTGAATGCAATAAAACAGTTTGAAAGCAGTGAAGGGACAGGTTTTTATAAGAGGCAGAGACCATATATATATTTGTCAAGATAAGCAAAAAGGGTAGTGGGGGAGAAAACTTGAGATTTGGGTAAAGTATGCATGTAAGCTTTGTTGGAGGTCTGACGAGCTTTATACGAGCAGTATGACCTAATTTGCTTTTTGTTTTGAAAGCATTTTATGAAACTACCTACAGGAACGCATGGAATAAGCTTAGAGATATTAAAGAGGTACAGCAGTTTGGCCTACTACAGAACTATGGTTCGACTAACCATGCATCTAATTGCTAAAAGCATCAGTCACAAGAATCCCAAAGAAGAGTACTTTGCACAGTACCTGCGAAGAATAACGCATCTGAATTTATCAGATAAAAATATAGATACAATTGTAAGATTTATTTTTCTTTATTTCGTTTTTAACTCAGCTATTCAAATGTTTTGTTGTTTTTGTTGTTGCTGTTCTGATGAATTGTTTATAGTTAGAGAAAAACGAGCAAAGCCAAGTTTATATTTTATAACAGTTATATGATATTTTATAACATATTTATTTGCAATCAAGCCTTAAAATGCATCTGTTTGGACACATGCTTCATTCAGCGTTTACTGCTTAATTAAAGTACTCTTATTGTTTGGAAAACTGCTTGTACCTAAACGTACATAAATGGATTTTAAATGCATGCGTATTTGAAATGTGAAAATAATCTTTCTGCTGTAACTTTTCATGTAAAACATCAAAGCAGGTGGATATAATTCCAATAGGCTGCAGAGTTGCTTATTATTGACCTGATACTTTTTTCTTTATTTAGCAAAAATCTTGTTGAAGAATTTTACCTACCTGAAAGTGGTGGAAATACAGAGTTGTCTACATAGCAGACAGGAAAGATGTTAACAATACACTAGCTAATTTTGCCATTAATTAAAACAAGAAAATCCATATAAGCAATTACACAAGAAAGAGGTGAAGTGAAATGTTAAAGTGATTTTTTTTTGTTTTTTTTTTTAGTATTTCACAGGACTAGCCAGATATCTACAGCTCTTCTAGAAATTTAAACAATTTGCTATTTTGACTATTTGGTACAGTTGCTACATTGTAAAGGAGCTTTCAGAGAGTCACCAGAACAGAATGATAGCTACTGCTTGCTCACCTCTTTAACCATTTAAGAAAGAGAGTATGTCAAATTAATCATCCAGACCTGACGCTTTTTCTTATACAATAATAGCCAGGTTATTGCCATTCAATCAGTAGATGTAGGACTTTGAGAACAGGTGCTCTAGGCATATTCAAATCCAGCCCTGTGGTTCTTGGAGGCTTAGGTCTGATATCAAAAACAAAATTCAGACTTTCAGCAATACTCTGGCTTTGATTTAAGGACTTCTAGTTATTGATGGTTACCTTATAAAAATACAAAACATGGAACAGAAGGACATGGGATGAACTAGTATTTTTGCAGATCAGATTTTTCATTATTTTAAGGAGGTAGTAATCATATTAGATAGTGCAACACTTAGTTTGTTCTCCTTCATGCCATTTTTTTTCCATTCTTGGGAATTTTACAAAAAGCTGTTAACTTGCAGCAAAATCTTTTCAGTCTATCTGTGATTTATTCTTTACATTTCAGAGGAAGTCTGAGAAAGCAAAGGAGCGTTCAGGAATAGGATATAAGCCAAGTGAGATTAACAAATTTGGACTGGTGTAGTGGCTATTTCAAATTACACATGTTAGAATCTACTTTTGTTAGTAAAATTGCTCCCTGGGGCTTATTCTTTTAAAAAATAAACCACGACCTTTTCATTTTCAAAGACAAAACCTGCAAACTTAACCCAGTCTTCCTCCTGTTGAGCTTAATAATAGGAAGTTTGTACAGGTTTCGAGAAGTCCTGAGCTAATTCAAATTCTCTCAAGCTATTGAGCACATTCTGAAATTGCTAAACCCTGAGCAACTGGATTGTATATGATGAATTTCTGAAGTATAATTTCATTCATGAAGATAAAAGACCTTCCTTGTTTCATGTGAACACATCCATGTAAGCATGTGGCTTTTCAGCCCACTCCTAGGAATAGCCATAGGCATAGTGAGTTATTAATTTGATCAGTCCACTTGGTTAGGACTGGTTCATTAGATATCAAGGTGATAGAAGTTTTAGAAAAACCCTGATAAGAACATGCTACTTTTCAGTTATTTAAGAATAATACATTTCAAAGAAATGTGACATTTCAGTTAAATCTTAAAATTGGAGATATATTAAAATACACTGATGTGCATTTTTTTGCATAAGTCATTATTTCTTTGCCAATAACTGCTTTCCATCACATCACTGAACTATTAAACTTTGGTGAAGACAACTGCACCAAACAGTCATGCTTTTCTGAAATTCACCTAAAGGAGGCAGGGAAGAGAATGAAGTCACATAGGATGTGATTTACTTGGTGATGATGGCTGTAACTCTCAGCTTCTCTGCAGCAAAACGCTAATGACAAATTACAGTTTTAACCTATATAGATGACTACTGATTCTACTTCATTTCCTAGTAAAAATAGTTGTTTAAAATGTTTATTAAAGGTGAAAATACATAATTCATACAGCAGAATTTAAATATAAAAACAAGCAACAGCTGCTAGAAGTTGATAGTGAGTGAACTTTCTGTAACATTAATTTGTTGCTGCTTATTTCAGGGTGATCTCTCTTTGTGCAGAAACCTTAGAGTTCTCTATTTATATGATAACCAAATCAGTCATATCCAGAACTTGGACTTTGCTACAAATTTAACACGCTTATACCTGCAAAACAATTGTATTTCATGTATAGAAAATCTCTCATCACTGAAACACCTTGAAAAACTGTAAGTTGAAAATCACATATTTTACTGGTAAGAAGATAATTGTTACACTAAGAAATTTAAACCTGATGTGGATATTAAGAAGGTACTTCTAGATGTTAAATTTTGCTATTCACATAAAAATAATTGCTGATATATGTTTTCTAATCAAATGTTCTATGATTTTAAAGTAACATAATGACATGTATCATCTTAACATACTGGCATTTGAATTATTTTGTTTTGTCAGTCATTTAATAATAGCAATAGTATCAGTATACCATAAAAACTGTAAAAAAAAAAAAAAAAAAAAAAGACTTGGATCACACTGTATGTTCTCCTTGCACATTCAGTTACTTACTTATTCTATTATAATTTCCAGCTATTTTTCAGTAATATGGTAAATATATATATATATTTTTTAATAAAGCTTGTGTTAGCTTTTGCTTTCAGAGCATATTAAATCTGTGTTCTGTTCTGCAGGTATTTGGGGGGTAATTGCATCGCTGTAGTAGAGGGTTTGGATAAATTAGAAGAAATAAGGGAGCTACGTATTGAAAGTCAACATCTCCCTCTTGGTGAGAAGCTTCTGTTTGATCCAAGATCTCTTAGTTCCTTGGCAGTGAGTACATTTTGAGATTTTCAATGGACCATTAATCAGTAGATAAGTATTTTTAGGAAATATCATTAGAAAGACTTGATCATTGTGTGTTTTCCTTTTCTGCCAATAGGCGACATTCTTGCAAATTCTGTCAAGGGACTCCCACTCCAGCTCTTTTATAAGCAGAGTCTGGCAGAGTCTAACAACTTATTTTATTTGTGTATGAAAGCTGGAAATGAGAAGACAGACAGATAGGAAGGAAATGTGCATGTGCCACATACCAACAGAATGTGAAGAAACTAAAAAAGGGGTAGGAATTTATCACAGGGAATTAGTTATTTTAGTTTACTTAGTTTGTAATGAATGGCTGCTCATACTTCTATGACTTGATTGTCACATTAGTTTATTTACCACCTCTCATATTTCCCTAGAGAGTTGCGAACAGCTCTTTTTTTGTTATTAAGAACAACACGATCAGAAGCATTCAGTTTTAGTTCCACAATTTTTCTATGTTGTGTTATATCAACATTTTAGGGAAGGCAGCTTTGGAAGTTTTTGTTTGACATGTTAAGTGTTCAGTAAACATCAAATGTATTGTTCAACTGATTAAAAAGTTCAAGGCTATATTTACTAATGGATGTAGTTCTATAATACAACAGTTCATCTTGCTATATTTCTCAAGGCTTATTCAGGGCTTGATAGACTTTTTTGTGAGGATGAACAAAGAATGTTCGCTCAAAAGTGAATTCTTCTGTTCATATGTATATCATGAACACTTGACCTAGCTCTAATCTTGCTGTTTTGAGATGAAGTAATCCAAGACATGTATTGCTATCATTCTTTAACAAAAAAGAGCCATCCCTGTGAAAGCACTTTTACTTTCATCACTCTGTCCTGGAAAGATAATGAAAGCAGAGAGAGGTTTTGCAGATAACATCTCCTTCCCAAGATGAAAACTCATATACTTAAATGTTTTGCAGCATCCTGACCTGGACTCACTAGCGTTTTGTTGTTCATAACTTTTATTTAGGGTTTTTTTTTCAGAAATACTCTGCATTCTTGATCACTTAACATCTCTGTGGAAACTACACGTAAAAGCATTGCGTTTTTACCCTTCGAGTGCTTTTTTGTTCATTTTTAAGACATCACTTTTTACTTCATCTTCCTTTTGAATCTGTTTTTGGCTCTTAATGCTGGTAGCAAGGAAAGGGCCAAAAACGTGGCGCCACATAGTTCTCGGTGCACCACCAACAAATGTTCTGCTGATGGCAATATCCTCAGTCCTTTGACCAAGAAGCTTGTTTAGTTTATGCACTGTATGTATCAGGATGATACTAGTAATTTCTGCCTGCAATGCAGATCTTGTTCTTCAGCTCAGATTTTAGAAGGGGTTTACGGTTCCTGATCCACACTGCTGAAATAGACTTTGTTTAACCAGTGGTAAGTCTCAAATCTGGTATAATTCTAAACTCACTAGCATAGGTGCCTTTTTTCATCTTCTAAAACTTCTTGTTGATTTTACATGAAACCACGTTAAGTAAACACCTGAAACACATTTAATTTTATCTAGAACATAAAAATACCTGTTGCCTATGACTATCCCAAAGTACATTCCTGCACCATTTTTCCCTTGGGAGAGACATGCATTACAAAGGCAGAGTCCGTTGCTTGACTTACTGGTATGCCAAAAGAACGAAGGACACGGAATAGAGGTATGCATACCAAGTAGTTTGTAGGCCCAAGACAGAAAAAAAAGCAGCATAGTCCAGCTGTTAATTGAGAGTATGTGGGTATCAGATACGGGTTTCAGTTCTATGCACTTAAGGTCTAACCTTGGAAAAATTGGTTAATTTCTGTGCCAGTTACCTACTTCAAAGGTAGAGTTCATAGCACTCGGGAAACTTTGTAAAGAATTTGAACATGATTAGATGAAAACTTCCATATATACTAAGAATCCCTGAAATAATTGAGAAATAATCTTACCACATTTTAGGACAAGATGCAAAGCCAACATTAAACTGTGTGTAATGTACAAGGTAGTTCTGTTTGCATGGTTTTGCTTTGTATAGCTGTTCTTTCTTGAGGAGAATTTTTGGTAAGAATTTACAACTTGACTCATGCTTGGTGTGGAAAAAAAGTCATTTTCTTTCCCTACTTCTTTCCTCCAGAAATCTTTGTCCGTGTTGAATATCAGCAATAACAACATTGATGAATTAGCAGAGTTAGCAGTTTTGGAAAATATTTCTTATCTTGCAGCAGTTGACAATCAGCTTCAAGATATGAAGGTATTAAAATAAATATTTGTTCTAACTGGTATGGGTGATAACAAAATAGTCAAATTCATTGTCAGCACTAAATAGATGAATACAGGTATACTTTACCTCTACAGTTAGTGAACCTCTGTCTTTCCAGCTGTACTGGGATTTTTTATCCAGAAATTTTGTCTAGATTAAAAAAAGGAGAACCTTTCATCTAGGATATCCAAATGTCCTGTAATCCTACACAAAGTGGCCATTATGCATGCATCTATCAACTGAGTAGTACATGCACAGAAGTTACAACATATCCAGAACGTAGAGCTGGTGTGTGTGTTCTGGCCATCTGGGTAACTATAAAAAGCTTTATTTGCAAAGAATGCAGTGCCATTGTTTGTTAATTAATTTGCAACATTTTACCATATTTCAGTTTTTAATTCTCTATTTTAATGTAAATAAAAGGCATTTATTGGATATCGTAGCATATAGCTGATTTTTCAGCCGTTCTCATATTAATATGACCTTTTTTGGATATTGTTGCCAGAGTAGCATAAAGACGTGCTTGTTATGAAAGTAGAAACTGAATTCCTTTTACAAATGTCTGTTCAGGAAAGGCATGTCTTCATAAGCAATAGTTCTGACTTCTAAAATAACTGCTAAAAAATGCAATATAAGTATCTTTACTCTTCCTTTTGCAGTAGTGAATGTGGTTTAAACAGAATGTTCTGGATATATAATTTCCAGCTTCCCTTCTCAAAAAGCAACAGGAGTAGCTTCTATACGTTTTGATTGTTTTCTACTTGCTAACATTAAGAAAACGGAAGTTTAAACAATATTTTGAGCCTCATGCTACTAGTCATTGAATTTTACATTGAATTTATGTTGAGCAGTGTGCTGCCACAGTCATTGCACAGTGAGGGTACGGAACAACAAACTTCATAAATGATTGTTTACACTGTATTCATTTCATACAACCATAGGCATTTCACTTTCTGTTGAAATGTACCTTTTTATTAATAAATGCCAGAGTGAATTGACTTAAATTGTAATACAAATCAGCAAGAAAAGGCCTTGACTAAAATAAACTATTTTATTACTGTTTTGCATATATGTTCTATTTTGTTGGAAAAGTTAACTTTAATTGGTTAGTAATTATTAAAACACTTAAGGCTACTACTTATTAGAATGTTTAGTATATTTTACATTACATTTGCCAGTTATATTTGCTAACGAGGAGATTCCAGTACTTTGTGCGTGTATTTTAGCACTTATCCAGGTCAGTACACTTTATTTGGACTCTTAATTTTTAACATTTTAATATTTAAAATGTTGAATGATGTGTTTCTTTTTCCTAGAGGATTATTAATATATTCATAATGTATTTCAAGCTGTCTTTTTGGCTGGCAGTTGTGACTGAATTCATATACGAATACAATTCAAGTTGTCTTTTATTAGGTCATTAAAACCGTAATAAAATGTGTTGGTTACATCACAATAACAGTAAGCTTTTTTTTAATATGTAGCCTCTTTACATCTGATTTATTAACTAAAAGAAGTATCTTTAGTAAGGAATCTGAAAAGGTGGTTTCTGATAATTATGTCTTAAGATTTTAGAACTGCAGGTCTCATCCTTTCATAAATAGTGTAGCTCATAGTACTGAAGGTATCAAGATGAAGACTATGGTTTTTTTCTGAACTGACTAGTCATCAAAGTATGACATCAGCACTTCAGCAAACACTGACTTCAAGGTCTTTCCAATTTGGTGTCTGGAATTCCTTCAACATTTTAATAGAAAAATATGTTCATTCTGTGTTTAACTTAAGAGTTTACAATATATTTAAATATTTTACACTTGCAGACACTTCTAAACACTGACACTTCTAAATTCTTAACAACTCTTAAGACTTGGAACAATTATAAGTTTAATTTCAAATAACTTTTCTTTTGGAAAGGAGCCCTGTTACAGTGATTTTTTTTTTTAACCGTTTTTTTTCTTTCTTATAAATACAAAAGATTTCATTTGTGATGATCTTAAAAGACAACTATCTTATCCAAAGAACCAATTTATATTAAGAATGAGGATGCAGGTTTAGAAACAGCATTTTCAGTGATTCAGTAACTAAGGGAAAAGCAGCAGGTTTTGAAACAAGAGTAGGGAGGATAAGAAGACAAAACTGCATTATCCAGTAATTGTGTGTATGTTACTTAATTTCATTATATCATCACCAGGAAGACGAGAGTTAATGTTTATCCAAATCAACTAGACATTTAGAGTTCCATGTTATGTGGTCACAGCTTTTGAAAATTTGTGTGGTTGGCACTTGAGTTAGTTACTGCTGCTATCAGTTGATACGTGGATCAAGTTCTAGTAGATTTTGAAAGCGCTTGTCCTGTGTGCTCTCTAAACAGTTCCAAGTTCTGAAGACATGGAGCAGGCAGGGTGTTCCTGTTGATATACTTGCAGGTCTGTAAAATTAATGACCGTATTAGGTATGTGTCACAAAGTGTAATACAACTGAATATCCAGCTTTGCAGCTACACTTAATGTGTTTCAGAGATTATATTTTAGTAGGCTCTGCTTAACACTAATATAAATTCTCATTTAAATTAAAAAAGAAATTGGAAAAGCAGTAGGCCAGGCAAAGTGTGTGTGTGTATATACATATATATATAAACAGTAGCAGTTTTATCTCTGTCTAAGAGGCTTTAACTTATAGTAAACATCTGGTAGGAGATTGATCTTATACCTCTAATAGCTGGAAAAAAAGTAAAGATAAGTTTTGAGTATATTTCTTTTTTTTGTTTTTTTTTTTTGCATCCCTGAACTTCATGATTCTATGGCTTATGTTATTCTACAACTGTGATAGTAAAAATAGTGTTAGGGATTATACTATTATTGTACTAAATATACTTGATTGTTTCTGTAAGCTGAGCTTGTTGCAAGCACCAAAGGCTCTTTTATTCTCGCACTAGTCCCTCCCTCTTGCCCCTCTATTTTCAAAGCTCTGAAGTCCACCTCTTTTTCAGGCCAAAGGCTCTATGTCTTGTTTTCCTGTTCCTGCTATCCCTGTGCTCTTAAGGCTCCCAGTGCTATCAAGAACATGCCCAGGAATGTTTGCAATTGGTCAGAGGCCATGGTGCAGTGGCACAGAGGAGTGATAGCAAGCTGTGTACCCAGCCCGGCTTTGCCTGGTGTCAGGGTAGGAAGAGCAGCCGCGAAGCAGCCATCCAGGTCTTAGCAGGGCTGGTAATAGCAGTGGTGACCTGTGTAGCAGAGGGAGAGTGCAGTGGGAATAAAATCTATGCAAAAGCAGGCAATGTGAAAGGCATAGCATGCATGAAATATAAGCTTCCTGTGTATGCTTTTCTCACTTTTGTATAATTTGTATAATATATAGTTACTTTAAATTGAAATATTTACCTCAGTTTTTTTTAACATCATTGTAAAAACCCATACCCCTTCATTCTTCAGCCACACTAAGCTGATTTCAGCATAGCTGAAAATGCATGCACTTAAGGTTCTGGCTACTTGAGGGCATTGTTAGCATAATTAACAGACATCAAGGCTTGTTTCACATGACTGAAGTTTCTATAATGCAGTCTGAATGGTAGACAGAACAGAAATTAGTTAATTGTTTTCAGTTCATGCAAAATAACTTATTATAACTAGCTACCACATGTAAAAAGCATGCCTTATGCTAGCCGTAAGGAACAGAATTCATTTTAATAGAATCGTCTTATCCTTGTTTTCTGCTGCTTGTTTCTTCATTTATTTTATTCTTTTGAGCTTCTTGTTTATGTTATTTGAATTTGCAGGGACTTCTAGGCTGCTGTATATTTGGGTAGGAATACTAAAGGAATTGCTTTTTCTTTCTGAGAAAACTGACCCTATTAATGATTTTTTTTTTTTTTTTTTTTTAGTTAGATTCAGGAAGATTATGACTCACATAAGTGTTTGGATAGATACAGAAAATGTAGCTAGAAATACCTATAAAAATCTGTATTTCCTAAGTCTTTAATTTATTCAACCTCTGCCCAGTATTGATTATGACAAGAGGATATCAAAAAAGATGAATTCACTCACTTTGGAATTCAGTCAGGAACAAGAGAAAAATTATAGATTTTCTCAAACAGATTATGACAGGTAGTCAAAATGGTGACAAATTGCTGTCTGTAGATGTAGTTAGGGCAGTTGGACTAGACGTTTCCGATAAAAACTGGAGCATGCTGGTCAAATACCAATTCTTAAATGGCCATCATTAATTGTGAAGAATGTTATTGCCCGTGCTACAGCTGCCTACTAAGGCACTTGCCCTTCCCCCTTCTCCCCCCATAGATGGAATATAATTTGCTCGTCAGTATTTTGTAGCAGACCTCAGAGTGATAGCATGACATGATCATTTATCAAACGGAGACTGCCCAGAAAAGTGTCTGGTCCCTTTAGTACAGCTTATTGAAAGGCTGGGAAGTGAAAGCACTTTATTAGAGACAGGAAGGCAATGAACAACTAGAGCGTATCGAAAGGGTAATCATATTTCAGCACAGGATTAGTGTGGTCTTAGATAAACATACACTGGAGTAAGCATGTTCTGGGTCATTTATCAAGTAAGTAACAGCTAACAAAAATCTACAGGACTCTTTGTATACATTCATCAAAGTTAAACTGTGTACATTTTATGTTTCAGTAATAGACAATTTTGTGTTCCAAAACTATTACTTGAAAAAAATCTTCCTAATGAAATCTAGACATCATTACAGATTTTAGTGATAGTGCCTGAATGCCCGGGTAAGAGTAAATAATAAACATACTTGCTAAATGCATTTATTTTTAAATAAGCCTAGCCCAAAATATTTTTCCTCTAAATTGTTATGTTTGTGGTAAGTGATAGCACCTAAGATATGTAGATTATCACATTGCTATTCCGATAGACACTAGTGAAGTTTCACTGTGTAATGTTAGGATATCTATCAACATACCTTCAGGTAGTTTTCAAAGTCTTCAGGGTTTCTTGCATCATTTTATCAGTCTTTTTCTTCACAGAACCAGACTTTCACATCTGTTTATTTTTCTGAAAAGGCACTGTCATCATTGGATCATTGTTTCAAGGTGTGAGGCTGTGCTGCCACTTCCTCTTCTGTATGTTTTTCTAAACATGTATTACATAATCCATAGAGTTTTCTGCAGAAGATTTTCTACCAAGAGAGGAGAGTCTTCAAAACCAGAATTCTCTCTAGTTATGTTTCCCAGGTGATTTTCTAAATTTGAAGGAGCTAAGAGATTTCTGCATCAGCAGTTATTTCATTTTTGGCATCAAGCTATGAAACTCTACAGACTTTACAGTTAGCATCAGTCACATCATGATCAGTAGATGTTTTTTCAAATTTATTACAACTGTAGAATATAAATTATTTTAATTTATCTCTCCTTTTGCACTCATACGGATTGTTCTGAATCCCTTCTTAAGCTTTGTGCACATATAAGGAAGCATATCAAGAATGACAGTCAAATGAAATTTTGAAAAGCATATTTCAGAAAGTTGGGTATCTGAGTAAAAGGGATCAATCTGCTACGCTTGGCATCCTTTTAACTTGAATTTATGCTATTTAAAAGACAGAAGAGGTTTTATCTAGGTCATACTGTCCTTGAGTAACCAGACGGAAACACAGATGGAGAAAGGTATATTTCAAAAGTTTCACTATTTGGGCCAAACCTGTAACTGACCACCCACAGTTATGTAGGGAGGGATTACTCTTTCTCCTGTAAAATACAATTTTACATACATATATAGAGAGAGTGAGTTGAGTGTGGTTTACATTATTTTTACTGTTTAAATCTTTTTTTGTGTGTGTAAAATATTTATTCTTCCACAAGTTTTTCAAGGTCTAATCACACACTGTGGTATTCTAGAGGCTCTGTGATACCATGGCTATGTGTTGACAGAGCTACATACAATACTAACTTTTAAGTGGTGATTGTTCAGCTTTAGGTGCTTAGGAGTGGGATTATAGTGGTAATTTTCTATAGCTGCTGTTGCTGTATCCTTAAAGATACTGAGTTTTCCAATTGCATCACCATTTCTTCTGTGCAGTTATGATGCATTTAGGGAATGTTGCACATCACTCGGGGGGGAAAATACAGATTCTTAATTTGCGCACGTGAATAGTCTCATTGAAGTTATTTCTATTTGTAGGATTTGGGCCTAACTGAACAAATCACTGAATTCTGTCCCGGAGAGGGAGAAGTAATTACAGTGTTCTGCTCTTTTATTAATTGCAGGATTTGGAGGTTGTATTAAACAAATGGACCAAGCTACGCAGCATGGATCTTAGAGGGAACCCTCTTTGTCACAAACCAAAGTACAGGGACAGAATTATAGTACAGTCACAAACTTTAGGTAAACAAGTAAAACCAATATTCAAACCAAAAAAACATGTAAGCGCAAGTACTGTCATACATATTAATGTCAAATGAAGTACTTTAGATCAGTTTTACTAAACTAATCTAGCTAAAACTACTTGGATAATAAGCTGCACAAACTTTGTTGCTCAGTTTTTCCTATTAGTAGTAATAACCATTTTCATGCTTACTACCCTAAGTAGTAAGTAGCTCTCTCATCCTGAATTTCTGCACCTATGCACACCTTGTGTAAAAGCATACTTCCTCGTCAGAACTTTCTGCAGACAGCATTCTATCTTAACTGAATTTGAGATATTTCCTTTGAAAGCTATAAAAATAGTAGATGTTTTCTTTTGTAATTAAAAAGTGTCAGCTCAGTCTTTCAACCGATTAAATCGGGAGTATCAAGCTGTAGTGTATCATTGGATTTTTCTTACTGAAAGACTGAAAAGAGCAACAAAGATTTGAGAAGAACAAATATAAAACCAGTACACATGACATACACTTTAATTTAGCTTTTTAGTTAACTTCTGCTATCACAGAAAATGTTCTCTTTTCTTTTACAGAATCCCTTGATGGGAAAGAAATTAAAGAAATAGAAAGACAATTCCTAATGAATTGGAAAGCCTCCAAAGGTGCCAGGAAAAAAAACAAAGAAGGAATGACAAATGAGCATGCAGCCTGTCTAGGTTTCTGTAAGCAAATTAATCAGTTATTCCATGATTATTTGCAATATTATAGAAAAAATAAAACAGTAGCTAAAACCAAATATAGTAGAAATGAGACTAATGTTAGTGGTAAGCCCAAAACATAGGATTACGAAATTAGTCTTTTCCAATATAGAATTTAGTTTTAGTTCCAGTTCATCTTTTTTTTTTCTATCCCCTTTCTGTATATATATAAAAAAAAAAAAGTATTAGGCATTCTAGAGTAAATCTGCATGAAATACATGATTTGCATACTGTGCAGTTCTTAGAATGTAGCTCATTAAATTAATTTAGCTCTTGCAGAAGTAGAAGTCTAACAGATGAGAAAATGCCAACAGGTTCTCAAAGTGGAAAAAAAAAACAGTTTTGAAAATCAAGCAAAACCTGAAATAAACTTTGAGAGTTTTTTGTAAGTGATCGTTGCTGTGGTTGTCATGGAATTGACTCCAGATTGAAAGCATTTCAAAAAAAAAGTTCTAACAGCATTTCTTGCCTGACAGATACAAGAATTACTGTAAGCTTGTGAAAGAGATCATCTTTGCAAGGCTTGGAAACAGACATTAGAATTTAAACTGCTTAAAGTAGTTTGAATAATCATATTTATAGAATAAAAATCATTGGCTGTTACGCTGTTGTTGTCACAAGATAAATTGTGAGAAGTAACTTGGGGGAGAGAGCATGTTCTTTATAGCCAAACCACCTCAAATTATTACTTCATCAAATCTCACAAAGATCAGCTCGTTTTGAAGACATGAAGTGAAAAGCAGTCAGTCTTTCAGTCTCAGCCCCAAGAAAGATGCAGTCTGATCAGTATTTAGAAGTGGTATGCAAATGCCAGTGGTTCTGAAAACAATATTTTATCTTCTGAATATTGGTATGAGGAAGCGCTATGTAATTGAAGTTACCCTTCTGAATAACATTGTGAAACTTTGTGCTAGTCATTTGATGATAAACTGAAAAAGCACTGCGTGATTTTTTTTTTGAAAGTAAAGGCATTTATCTTAAAATCTTGTAGAAATTCTGATTTAGGTAACCGTATATTGTTACCTCTTGTTTCTTGTTTCAGCTGGATAAAACTATTCTGCTTTACCTTATGACCTGCAGATCTGCATTATGCTGTTCAGCAGCTATAGTCCACACCCATGGGGCCTATAATCCAATGAAGGGCAAAGGGATTTTTATGTAGTTTTTTGCTTATATGAAATGTTATGTCCTCTCTGATCAGAGTAAATAATTATTTTGCAAGCAGTAAAATATTAGTCATCTTAGATATACCAGTGCTAAAAGATTAAAGATTGTATCTTGCATTTGCAATGGAATATTTTAATGACAGTTATTTAACTGTGACTATTTATGGCTGTCATTAGTTAAGATTAAAGAGAATGACAAGTGAAGTGACGCGACTTTTACAAACCTCTACTTTAAGGTGAATACCTGCTTTAATATGCACCTGCATCAGTGTGTGCAGCATTTTCCATAATTTCATATGAAGTTTCCCATTCTCTATTATCAAATTTGTGGTGTTTTACTCCAAAATTTATTGCAGTGTTTTAGATAACAAGATATATTGGAGCCTGTGATCGATCATATTGAATAATAAAAACAGGCATAGTTTGACTTGGAATATTGAATTAATCACTAATTCTTTGTATTTTGCAGGTGATTTTGAAACACATTATCACATTCTTCCCTTTTACCACAGTCCATCTGTGAAGGAAAAATCAAATTCTTTAATTTTATCTGAAATATGCAAAGATAGAAGAAAACCTCTGCCAAGAACCCACGAAGAAAAAGAAGTTGTAGGAAAACTCAGGTGTGTTTCTCTCAGACATCTTCACTCTTAGCTCTTACTGAGTCTAAAACATGTATATGAAGGTAGAATTTCATCCTAAATTAGTTGTTTTTTTTTTTTTTTTACCATGTCATGTTCATTGTCTTTGTTTCTTTGAAAGAAAGGATAATAGATTTCAGTTTCTGGTTAAAAATCTTATCAGCAGGCTATCTAATAGTAATAACTTAACTCCAGTGTTGCTGGTTTCTGTCATATGCATTTGACTCCTGGATTATATCTTCCACAAAGGTAAAATAATACAGAAGTTGATTCTTGACAGTGTAGTTACTGTTGACAGCATCGATGAAGGTTGATGCAATGTATACAGTAACAGGCAGAATGAGAAACAACCACTTCTCATCACTGTAGCTTACTTGTAATAAATACGTTCCAGTATGTTATATGCTTGATTAGGTTTTCCTGTAGCATCAGCTGAAGACCCTCAAGATAATCAAGAAAGGAAATCTGATGCCTGTGTCTTACAGACTTTTAAACAATAGAAAAGTTTAAAAGATTCAGAATTTAGGACAGGTGTTCCATATGTACAGAAGCGGCCCTAGTAGCTGCAGTGCCATTGTTTGTGGGAATAAAGTCTGCTCATATGTTTTTGCAGATTAGGAGCTATAATTTTACCTATTTTATCTGTAGTAATCTTATTTTTGTTTCATTCAGTATTTGGCACCTAAAACCATTCCTTCTAGACTTTTAATATTATTTTTAAGTAAACTATTTTATTATTTATCAGTCTACAGGTCAACAAAAAATTCTCATTTAGGCAATGCTGTAGATTTAAAAAAAATCAAGTGACATAGGTATTCGTTTGTAACTTGTTTACTAAATGTAGCAGTCTATTTTACATTCAAAACAGAATTTATTAGTATGTTTGAAAATTTAACTGAGAAGGGTTTAATACTATTTATTCTTGACAACTTACTCCTTCCCATTCCACTAGGTTTTTCCTCACTGACTATTTGTTCAGGACAAAAAATAGCCCCCTTTTCTTTGAGGAGCGAAGCGGAATTAGAAATCAGAGTTGCTCTCTTCCAAAGCATTATTTTCTGATCTTCATAGGACAGTAGATAAGTTCTGGTCCGAAAAGAAACTGAACTCCTCACATATGCACCCACTCTTGAATTTTTTTCCTGCTACTGAAGGCATGTAGCAGTGGAGAAGTTTAAAAACAAAAATTCCAGGAACAGTGCACTAATTATCACTAAGCAATACTTAATGATTATATTTCAGTGTATAGGCCACACCTGTGAAACACAGGGAGGTACAGCCTAATGCTCATGCCATACAAGCATCTCACTGATCTTGAGACATAGTCTAATCTTGGTATTGGCAGAATTTCATTGAAAGAGAAGAGTCTTGGGAATTAGTTAAAAGTTTGTGTGTTCCTTAAGATGTTTAAGGAAAAAATTCACATCAAAATACAAGAATATTCTTTCTTAGAATATATGCCGATTACAAAATAATCATAAATCAGTGTTCCCTCATCAGATCCAGTAATTTGTTATACGCACAAATAGGCCCACATGTAAAGTGAGCAAACTTTGTCACATTGAACACGCATCAGTATTGTTTAATGGAAATTCTGTATCAGACCATAGAAAGTAGTGAATTTTAATGCTGCCCTCTGTGTTAGTCAAATAAGTTATTCCAACAGATGTTTCCTCTTTCTTTATACACACTAGGTGATGTTTGACCCTTGGCAACTGAAAAATAGACATTAAATACTTTTTTAAAACTACATCTAAGATCCACTGAGGATTACGTACAACTTGAACAATGGAAAAAAGCCAGTTATTACTGGATTACTGAAATATGTCATTAATCTTTCTTTTTTGTTAATATAAAAACAATACCAATTTCATTTTGGATTTTCAAAGTTAGTTTTGGACATTTTTAGAGAGAGTTAAGCATATTGGCAGGAAGCAATTCAAAGAAAACAAATCACTTAACTATTTTAAAGATACCTAATACCTTCCAACAGGATACACTATTATTAATTTTCCCTGAGCAGAGTAGTTGTTGAAATTTTAATGTTGTAAACTTAAATTGTAACCAGCAGTTTCTGCCCACATATCCTTGCTAATGAAATTAAATATTGTAATAGGCTTGCAATTCAGAATTTAGTGGAAAAGTCACATTTTCCCTCACCGGTATATGTTATGTAATTGGAAATATCTCTAAATGATGTAGGCATCATACAATGAGTAACTACTCTGTATTGCGCTAACTATTAAAAGCCAGCCTCCTAACCACTATCTACGTCCTGTATGTGTAGTTCAAGTTGAAGAAACTGGTGGGGAGCGTTAGTTCGCCTTCTCTCATTCTCCATCTTCTTAGCTCTTAGGCAGGCGCTCTTATCAAAAAAGTTTTTATTAATTTTATTTATTAAATATTTATAAATGCCTTGAAGTGATTTGTGTGGTCTGCAATCTGTATGGAATACATTACTTGCATGTTTGATAACAGGTAAGAATGTACATGCTGTATACTGGGTTTCAGTTTATTTGAACCTAACTGTCAATGTAATAAATAGAATGATTAAGCCGTAATGGAGGATTGATACTGAGATTGTAATGATTGTGTACCCAAAATACAACTTTTACAGTCATACGTTTATTTCATACTAAAGAAATATAGTTCTCTGATTTGATGGGGATGAAGGAATGGGTTACCTGCAGGCAACCTTAAATCTTGTTCTCTTACAGAATGTCAATTTAAGCAAACTTCTGAAAACTCAAAAACAGTTTCAAGAAAAAACAGGAGATACAGAGTTAAGATATTCACAAGAGCAGTTTTAGCTGTGCACCCTAGAGCTAGTGATAGCCGCTGAGAATTGTCTGCAACCATTCCCAACTGTAATCAGAACTAGGTGTGCTAAATATTTGGAGATACTAGCTAGAGCACTTCGGCAGAGCTGAGAGCACGTTTTGAACAGCTCTGGAGTGCCCTTCCTTGATGGTGGCGTGGAAGAAAAAATGTATATCTTCTGAGTGAGGTCTAGTAAGTCTTGATCAGCAGTTAATTCTGAAGGCTGTGCAAGAGCAATGTAAGGATTTTTTTTGGCCGTTGAATTATTCAGCCGTAATGTGGAATATGACAGGAGCCTGTGTAATGCTAGACAAGCTGAAGTGTAAGGATGAAGAGAAGAGGTGAAGTTCTGGAATTAAATAGGTGTTGCTGAAGTAGAGCTATTTGGATGGAGACCAGGTATAAGTAATTTCTGGTTATTGTGTTACATATAAGGTTTCAGTGGGCAATTGGACCAATTTAGTGATCGTCTGCGTTTTTCCTGGAGGCTGTGCCCTACCTGCAAAGGTGAGTGTAAGTACAATTGTAGGACCACAATTAATATTACACTACTGTGTACCTTAATGGTATTTTGGGTGTCCGTGTTCACAGTTTTACTGAATGTGGTGATCCGTAGATTCCCATGATTCTGCCTGTGAAAATTAATTAATCTATTTAGAGGGAGAAATATAATTCCATCAATATAAAGTATGCAAGAATGTATACAAATGGCATTATCTTCAGTCCAAACTTATATTTCAGTAGTGGTAACTTCCCCAAAAGTTGGTTTTCATAAATGCTCAATCTGCAATTCTTAACACTGCTGCATCATTCAGTGTCACAAAGTCAGCTGATAAAAGGCATTCCTTTTTGGCCGTGAATTCTGCTGCTTGCCTGGAAACTACTGATTTGGAGATTATCCTTTCTGTCCTCTGTCCCTGCCTCCCTACTTCAGTTTTATATGCTGCTGAGTGTGCCCAAAACTGGGAAAGGATCTAAAATATGGTAATAGAACTTGTGCACTGGCAGACCTACTGTGACCGTTAAGAGAATAAATGCATTTCCAAATAGCTGAGAGGCAGTGCATATCGCCTGATAAGCAGCTTGCCAGCTAGACCACACGTACTTCTCATGCGTCTGGATGAGGAGAGGTAACAGGCACGTTCCTGTCAGGAGATCTAGGCCTGCTGATTGGGCAGCCAGTGGGAGCGTATTTGCTTGCGTTAGCCTGCTACCTCTGTCGGGAGATGCACGCTGTTGCCCAGCGATGGGAAGGCCAGGTGGCACATGCAACTTGCCAGCCAGTAGTAGGTCACAAAATCAACCGCGGCGCATTTGGGTGTAGAGACTGTAATGTGCAGCATTGTCAAATACTTTCAACAATTAAACCAGAATGTTTGAAACCTTAATGTAAAAATATTTGAATATTGCATAAATAAAATACTGGAATGTTTTACAAATAACATTTTAAACAGAACACACATACAGGAAGGGTAATTCAGTGAATTCAGAGTGAGTTAGGTCTTTTAAATGGTTCTATCAAAATCGTATCAGGGACAGTGCTACTTTAGGATGATAGAGAGCACAACCAACTATATGCATGTCTGTTTTTCCGGTGTTTAAGAAATGTCTTCATTATAATAGTTATTATATAAGCAAAACAGACTTCCAAGATATAGCATTTACTTTTTTTCCTATCCTTAGACCTTTGTTGTCAGTACTTTTGCAGAATACTGTTGTGATAACAGTTCAGAATTTCATAGTATCTTTTTAATTTGCTGCCTTAGCATTGTGCATTTTGATTGTGTAACTACTTTACAATTTTAAAAATCACTTTTATATACACAAAGCATGAATCAGATCAGCAAAGTAAAAAAGAAATGCTTGTTTTTTCAGGATTTTAAAACTTATTCTTGTACAATGAAAACATAATTTTCTTTGAGGATAAAATAAAACACTGCTACTTGAATAGGGTTATATAAATAAATTCTGTAGCACCTTAGTGTAACTCTGGCATCGGTTCGGTTGAAAGAAGTGCCAATAAGCTAATTTACTGCAGTGATGTAAATACTGGGTCACTCTTTGCCTTCATATATCCTACCATATATCCCATCCCCCTTCTGTAAGCGTACTGCCATACCTGAGAAGTTGAAAGCAATCACTTTAATAAACTTTAGGTGGTTACTCAGTCATTCTGCCCTCATCTAGCAAGGTGAGATGGTACATTTTGGAGGAGAGCATTACAATTGCTAGTGGCTTGGTAACAGCTATACCTCCAGGTGGGCAAACCTAGGCTATATTTTAACAACAGGAAAATAAATTATCTTACATCTCTTCTAAATAGTGTTTGGCTGTTGTTCCTACATGCTACTATCTATTGCTCCTTGTGCAGATATTCAGAATTATAAAGGACCCTGAAGAAAGGACGCTGGGGTGCTTTTTAGCCCTCTGTTAGGAGTCCACAGGGATATGCAAGACACGAGCACAGCTTAGCAAAAGCTACTATTAATAGGTTTTGAGCTAACAGGCAGAAGCATATACACCTAGAGTGGAAGCCACATGACAAAAAACACCTTGAAGAACCATTGTAAGGTAACAAAAAATAAAACACACACATCACTAAATTTGAGCAGATCTGTCTAGTGTCAGATCCTTTGTAAGTGAACACGGGTATGTTGGGATTTGGTGCATTTGAGCATACTTGTCAGTGGAATTCTCAGTTCGCTTGTAGAAATGTAAGACTTTTCAACTCAAAAGTTGTCAAGTTTTATGAAAAACCTGGGAATTCCTGGAGCCCCTTACTTCTTATCTTACTTCAAATCCCACGTCATGGCTGAGTTATTAAATAGCAAGAAAATTACTTGCTCTTGCACAAGACATAATTGCTTCAGATATAATTGCTGATCAAGACTTACGAGACCTCACTCAGAGGATGTATACGTTTTTTCTTCAACGCCACCACCAAGGAAAGGCAAGGACATGGGCTGTACATGTTGCAAAGGGCACTCCAAATCTGTTCAAATTCTTCAATGACACTACAGCCCTAATCTGCAACAGAGCAGACTTCTGTTCCGCTGTCCAAGCTTTAATGAAGACGTTATACAGAATCAGTCCCAATATCAACCTCTGAGGAATGCTACCAGTTAGACTTTGAATCACTGCTCACTACTCTCTGAGCCAGGTAGTCTTGCCACTTTTTCACTCGCCTTATTCAGTCTCACTTATTCCATCTACCTTCCTCCAATTTGGCTGTAAAACTTCTGAGAGACCATATGGAAAGCCTTGCTGAAGTCAAGTCAAAGTCCACCACTCGCCTCTCATCTACAGAGCCAGTCTTTTCATCATAGGACGTAATCGAGCTGGTCAGCTTGATTTACCCTTGGGAAATCCATGCTGGCTGTTCCCATTCACCTTCTTGTCCTTCATGTGCCTGCAAATGGTTTCCAGGAAGATTTACTCCTTAATCTCTCCATGTGCTGAGGTGAGGCTGATCAGCCTTTAAGTTTCCCAGATCTTCCTTGCCCGTTTTGAAGATGGACATGACATTGCTTTTGCTGCTTCCCTGCTCGCCACCATGTTTCAGATATCATGAGGGCAGTCTCTCTATGATATTGGTCAGCTCTGTCAGCACCCTTGGATGCATCCAATCCAGTTGCAGAGACATGGATCGGTCTGATTTGCCCAAGTGGTTCCTAATTTGATCGTCCTATACTTTTGGTAGTACTTCTCCCCACACAGAATATCACTGGGCACAGAGACCCAGGAGGGCTGACAGTAGACATTGCCAGTAAAGGTCCTGATGCTTTCAGAACCCACAGTACTGCTGCGGCTTTTTGGTCTGTTAGAAAGTACGAACAGGGAAACCAAGTAAGGCAGCAGAGTTTGAATGCCTCTCCTTGGTACGGTTATGACCCCAAACAGAATATACATATGGATGCATAATCTTTGTAATCACTGTGTATATATTAATTCTAATTTTGATCGATCACCAATACAATTCCAAAAATTCCTATTTTTCCTAAATGTCACATTAAAAATAGTGCAAGGTGCAAGTTAATTTAATGGCATATATGGCATATTTCCTATCTAAACATATATATATATATATATATATATAAAAGCTATATATATACACACACACAGACACATATGTATAAAGCAATGGATACGACTATCTGTGATACAGTTATAAAAGCCACATAATGCAAAAGTTCTGGAATTGGGGGAGAAGGGGGGAAAATAGACAATAAATGGAGTCAAGAGTTCAAGATGTGCCTACTGATTTTTTAGGGTGACTGTTCAGATACATGATCTGTTCATGCTAGAAAATATGTCCTTGTACATCACGGTGTAACTGATAAAAATAAGGAGGTCTGAAAGACTTCCTGGGTTTTCTTATGGTTTTTATCTTGGTATATTATGCAAAGTAGCTACCCTGAGTAACAGCTCGGATGGAGATCAAATAATATGTGAACCTATTTATTTACAGTGACTGAATGATAAATGCTATATATTGTGACTGTAACCAATACATTTTACTTTACTAGAAGAAAATGTAATTTTTTCTAATAGCGTGTTTTTATTTTGTTAAGTAACCTGGCCTTGAAGGATTCTAAAAGTTCACTGCCAAAAAAGGATGTATTTAAACCTTTCCTCTTCAATCAAATGCCACTGTAACCAGAGACTACAGAGATGACTACATCTTTCTGTTCTCTTAATTCTCAACAGAATTAATTGCTGCGTCAAAATCAAGATAAATCGGAGCCAGCTGTGAAATGATCCATCTAATAGACTAATATTTTAATTCAAAAAAGAGATTTGGAGCAATAAACTCTTCCTTTTTTAGAGAGTTGTGACTATCATACTAATCACTAATTGCCTATCTAATAAAGTTGGATATAGTCAGTTATACATGGGTTGTGGTAAAGTATTTTGTAATAAAAGACTGAGTCTTACCTGATTTCATTTGTGTAAGAAATGCTTTGACTATTAGTAAGACTTTGTTTCTAGTGGAACTTGAAAATTATCAGGTTTGATATAAATTTATGTGGACAAAATTGTTAACTGTCCCTTTGTGTGTGTGTGTGTGTGTGTGTGGAAAAAGCTTGTCAGTTTTGTAATAAAAGAATGTATAACACCCCAAATCTTGAGATTATGTCAATTCAAATTAGTCTGCGCTTAGTTTGGCATTGAAGGAAAAAAAAAAAGCTTTTGCTGCATCAGTCAATATCCTGGCAATAGGCAAAGACCACACATTCTTTTCTCTTTTTTTCATCTGCAGCTTTTGATAACACTGATTTTAAGTTTGACAGAAATGCTGCTTGGTCCTGAGAAGTGTTAACAAAGATTTAGGAGCAACAGGGATATTAGTACAGTTCTGACATTAAGATCTGATCAGTCTTGTCTGATCTCACTGGTGTAGGTTGAGGAGGAGTCAGAAGCAGTGGCAGAAGAGAGTTTCATTCTAAATGCCGTTAAGTTGCTAAGTGTGCAAATTGGTCAATATTAGATTTTTTTCTTTCTTTCTTTTCTCCAACCTTACAAAGAAAGGTATTGGCATCTCTTTGGATATGTTACTGGTGTCTTTGTAATCTCAAAACTAATGCTGAACCTAATACTGCATTTTAAGAGCATTCAGAAATATAAGGAGGCAACTGCCTATTTATTTAGAAGCAATGCTTTGTATTAAAAACATGTAAAAATATCAACACTTTGTAGACTAAATTGCCTGCCTTTTTTTAAACTTCCTCAAGAAAAGGGTTGTTTTTAACTGGTGTCTTGACTAGTTTGTGACCTGAACACCTGAGAGGCTGCTTCTTTCTATATATGCCACTGTAATAGTTATGCAGGAGCACCCTAATAGTGTCTTACTTCAAGGAGAGAGAGGCTATTAGCATGGGGTTTTTTAGAAGGTCTGTAGCTCTAAAAAATAATTTTCCACCGTTTGGATTTTTCCAAGTTCTGGTGAAGGCTGTGGAATAGTTAGGAAAGAAGGCGCCACAAGATTAATGATGTCTGTGCTGATTAATTTTTGGATTGAGAGTTTTATACGTTAATTTTACTTCAAATAGTGGTTTGAGGAGCTGGGACTAGTTTGAGTAATTAAATGAAAGCTCATTAAATGAAAGACTTAAGATACAGGAAAATTCCAGTCCTTCAGATAAAGAAAGGAAAGCACAGACTGTAAATCGCCCATGGAATAAAATCTTTCCTAAAACAGTTTCTCGGTATGAATGTCAACTCTACATCTTATCCTTGAAACCCTATCTGAAATAAGAAAGAAATTTTGCCTGAATAAAGAAATGAGGATCTGGCTTTTTGCATTCAGCTGTTTCGTGTTATTTTGTTATCATTTAGATTTTATTGCCTTTTGATAAAGGCAATTCAAGTAAATGTTACTCCTGTATACTTCTGTTTTCCCCGTGAATAACAAGCTATGTATCTTTGTTAGAAAGCAAAGAGGTATCCAGAACTAAGGCACTAGATGAGTGGTGTTTTAACCTTGAGCCACTTCTTGCTTCTGTTCAAGCTAGTGAGTGATTTATCATCAGAATAAGAAAACACTGAAAAACGAATGAAGGACTGATAAGTAACTGTCATTATTAGTTGATTACTGAAATTAATATTAACAGAGCATGATATTTCTATTTTTAGCTGTCCTCACCAATGATATTCAGATCAAGGAGAGTAGAAAAGTGGAAAAGAAAAAAATTGCTTTTTGTTTAAACAATTCTCAAAGAAAAATGTCAATACTTTTCATGAGCATGCCTAAAGTGACAGCTATGGGATTATTGACCCAATGCAATGTATTAGAAAGTCACCTCCTGATCTTTATAGCAGGATGTTACTGAGGCAGCCTTTCCACCCTTACATTTATTTCCATTTGCCTTGCACGCACCCATTCAAAAATATGTTCAATAGATTTTCAGCATTTCTCAGTGTGGGTTATGCTATGTAAGCCATCTAGACCATGACATATTTTTCAGAGATCATGAGCATTTGCAGCTTTCACTTTAAGATTTCAGTCCGTTATAAATTACATATAACATTTAAGACCTGAGCAAATTATTCCCAGCATGGCACAGGCCATGGGGTTTCACCCAGTGATTCCTGCAGCCAGGCAACTCACGTCAAATCCCTTTCAAAGTCTTCCATGGGTGAAATAGCATAGACGGTCTCAGCCTCTTTGGATCCAAACTCCCTCTCACCTTTTTATTTTCTGTATTAGCTTGGCTACATCCCGACTGCATATATGTATGTATACTCCTATTCTGTGGCCTGCCCTAAACTCCTGCATTTTAAGTTTACAAACCCCTTTGAGTGCAGTCATTCACACTGTCATTTGATGCACAAATACTCACACTTCTCCAGGTCCAGCAAAGCCAACCCTTGCCCTGCTCGGCTCCCACTCCGCTCTCGCTGGCTGCCACACTGAGCTTCTCATGTAGCTGCCAGCAGAGAGAAAACTTTGAGGCAGATTTCCTTCATCCTTCACCCCCAGTTGCCTTTCTCCCTTTCTTAGTATGAGAACTGATGACTGAGCTGATGGAGAAGCTTTCAAATTTGACATCTTACTTGTGATCTAGAATTCAGTAGTTGTAAGTATTCCCTTAAATACGTGTGCATATAAAATGGAATTATGGTGGGGTCTAGGTATTTCTAAGACTTAAAACAAACTTTAATATTATGCTCCAGTACATACATACGCACACACACAGACACACACACGCACACACACACACACACACACACACACAAGAATGGAGCTGTTCTCATGCATTTTAGGTATATTTTAAAATTAATTATTCCTTTATTGGGAAAAGTGGGTGTCTGCTTCTTGATGTTAGTATTAGTGATTTGGAATAGCTGGGAGAGCGGGATATTGAACTCTATTAAGCTTCCTTTTTGCCACTTGCCTCTGAAAATTGTTATGTGATTTTAGTGAAATTAATTCAAAACATTTATTTTTAAATGTTTGGTTTTATAACTATAGATATAAAAATCTAGAGAGGAAAAATTAAGAGGAGCTTGAGATATAGCTAAATTGTGAGCGTTTTGATTGTTTTAAGGTTATTAGTAAAAATGTTCATCCAAAAATTTTTTGAAATTTAAAATGGAATTTTCAGTAAGATAGCATTTTTGGAAGCTAAACGATTTTTGATCAGCCTATTTGGAAGGAGAGATGAATTTTAAAAGTTTGTCCTATTTACTTTTTCAATTTTAAAATCTTTCTTACAGCACTGATGTATTCTTGTGTTCTACAATTAAGTAGCAGCTATCATTAATTGTTTAGAAAATAAAATGCAACGTATTTTGCTACACTGTAATATATTTGACATAACTGCAGAATATGACATACTCCTACGACATACTATTAATGGTGACATGCCAAAGCAAAATAACATTTGAAAAAAGGAAAAAAATATTTAGTGGGAAATTTTCAAAATATTTGTTCTGATCTAGAATTAACTCCAATTATTAAATGTTGAGTTTTACCCGTGAAACAGAAGTTCTGAATTTCAGTGTTCTGACCTTCATATGGCTTTATCTTGCCTCTGATTTGCTCCAGAACTGCAGCTAAACTCAGTGGAATCTGATTAAAGCCAGTGCGTGGCTTGGCACCACACATATTTTACTCAAATGAACTACATTTTTGCTAGTCCATCAGTGGTACTAATACTCACGCTTCACCTCATCACCTGACAAACATATCTGTTAAATCCTAATCCCAAAAATGGGAATTGGTGAAAATGTACAAATCAGAAAGAAATATTGTGAATGCTGAATTTCATGCTGAATTGCAGCTGTAAAACCAGAAAATGATTTAATATGAAGGGAGCAAAGCGTACCTGGCAAAATAGTACACTGTCTCTAGCAGAACTTTTTCTTACCTAAATCACACTTGAAATCTGGCTCTTCTGTGACTGTGGCATTTCTTCAATTTGAAATATACCCTAGAAAGTACGGCAAGGAAGTAATTCTCAGATATTCCTTTGGGAAGGGAGAAAAAACAGCTGCAGCGGCTTGCTGTGACTTCATACATAAATGCTGTGTTGATAAAAGGAAGCAGTCACTGGATCGCTTGCTGTGGTTACAATGGAGGAGTCTTGCGATGGGAGAGAGTTGACAGCGTAGAGGGCCACTATCGCTATTTTGATATCTGTATTTAAAAGTATATATACTCAATGTACCTCCTCCTTGTCACAGCAGTAGCAGTCAGGCTGGGCTCTCCAGGCACCACATACTAATTTCATTCAGCCATTTCTGCAGTACTCACCGGGCTGGATTTGGAGTTGCCAAAGGTGGAAATCGCTTCCACCGTTTCTCCTCCAGCTCCTTCCTCTGGATTTCCTCTGCAGCAGTTGTGTTAGGAATGTGAGAAAGGCAACTTGAGAGCTCTAGTAGTGAGGCCAAACACATTATGGACACAATAGAAGAATAGTAGTAAAAAGACCATGATTTTGCAGAGTGGAGTTTGAGTCATTAGTTAAAACAGAGCAGAGAAAAAGAGCATAGTACTTGCCATTAGCTAATTTAGGGTTGCTGGGAAGTCTGAACCTACCTAACACATGAAAGATGTAAAGTCCCTGTTCTATCAGCAGCTAAAGATAATGCATAGACTAATGATATTAGCATTGTAGTAGATCCCATATTCCAGCTAAAATCTCTTTTTTGAGTAGGAGTTTTTTGGGCAGGCAGACCTAGGACACCGCTTTGGGAAATGGGAGCACCAATCCCTAGGCTTGTGCGTGGGATCCAGTGCGGGAGTGACGATGACAGAATGAAAGAGGAGTCCCAGAGGAACTGGGACTGGAACGCAACCTCCCCGCTCCCCAGTGAGTGTCCCACCACCACTGTGTCACATCCCACTCTCTCTCCCTGGTCCACTGAGGGTGTTTTCAATGCAAGTTTAAGGACACGCTAAAGAGCTACTTGTTTGAGCCCTTGAGGCTGGCTGAGCAGAGTTGTGTCTGTCTGTCGTGAGGCTTTCCAAGAGGTCTTAGCAGCAGGATGGTTTCAGGCACGCTGACCCGAGCAGGACGTGGATGTGGAAACCTCAGGGCTGAAACGTGCGGGCCTGGGTGCAAGGCCTCCTCAGCTGGGCTTGTTGGAGGTGTGTCTGTCCTCCAGCCTTCATTCTCTTGGGCACCATGCCGTTGAAGAGTGGTCCGTGGTGGGGGTGCAGTCCATAATAACGATCTTGTAAATATTTAGAGTAACTTTCCCGGTGGAAGGAAGGAAGGGAACCCTGCTGCGGGCAGCCTGCGCCAGGCAAAAGTAAACGTTCAGACGCTGCTTCGGCTTAGCGTTTACGTCCACCTTCCTCGCAACGGCCTGGCAGCATCACTTGATACCCCTCTGAACCTGGATGAAAGCAGGTCCGGGGCAGCTGCCGAGGGAGCCGCCAGCGTCCGCCGCGGCAGCGGCCGCTCTGAGGGCGGCGACGGGAGCATCTCCCTCAGGTGGGCTCGCCCGCTGCGTGCCGCGCCCAGGGCCGGCGGCCGAGGGAAGCGGGGAGGTGCGCGGCGCCTGGCGGAGCCGGGCGCGGCAGCCAGCGGACCCCTCCGCGGGCGCTCGGCGGAGCCGCCCGCCTTCGCCGTGCCCTCACCCGCTCTCGTCCCGGCCGCCCCTAAATCATCCCTTCCCGGGACTTCCAATTATAGCTGAAGATTAAGTTCTTAATTTTCTTGGCTGCAAAACCGGTAACAAATCGCTCAGACTTTGTTTTTCCACTGAGCCCGAGACGTGATTTATTGTGTCTATGTTATCGCAAAAATCAGGCTTCATTCAAAATGTTTTCCTGGGATAATTCTATACCCCCGACATTTATTTTGACTGTCCCTTCTCATTAACGTTACTAATTTTTAATTGCTCCCCGTTCACTTTTAAATCAAATATTCTGCCTGGCCAGTCGCACGGTCATAACTGCTCTCGTTTTCACCACGGGCAAGGTGAAGGTGCCGGTGCCCACAGGAGGTATTTGGGAAGAGCCACGACCCGCTCTGCTCGCAGCCACGGGCGAGGCTTCGGAGGCAGGGGGAGAGCGCGGGCTGGCGCAGACAGACCCCGGTAACGGGCCGCTCACCTCGGCGAAGTTTAGAAAAAGGAGCAGATGGAGCGGAGAGAAAGGGGCTCGCTTATTAAAAAAAAAAAAAAAAAGCTCGTTTGACCTCCGAGCCCAGCGATTAAATTACTTTCCTTCAGCAGGACTGTTACTTTATCCTAAGAAAAACAGCATTAACGGTGAGGGAGCTCGGCGCCGGCCTCAAGGCTGCGCGCTCGGTCCGGCCGGGCCGTTAACGACCGTTAACGGTCGGCGCGCGGAGGGATCCCTCCTGCCCCGCGCGCAGGGCACCTCGCGCCGCCGCCTGGGCGCTGTGGCCGCTGCCCGCCTAGGGCAGGCAAGGCGCGGGCTGCTTCCCTTGCCGCCGCCTCCGCCCGCGGCGGGGCTCCCTCGGGGCGCTGCCTGCAGCCGGTACCGGGCGGGAGGGTGCGAGGAGATGCCGCTGCCCCCCCCCCTCCCCGATCCCGCCCCGACAGCTCCGTGATTAATGACCCTCCCGCCCGGCAAGGGGCGGTCGCTGCCTCCCGCGCTGGCGGCGGGGAGGGGGGAGCCCGGCGGCCAGGTGCGCCCCAGCCCCGCCGTACGGACCGGCCGCGCCGTCTTATAAAAGGCGCCGCGGGGCTGGACGCGATGGGAGGGTTGCGGCGGCTGAGCTCGCTCCGCACTGCCTTGTCTCAGCGCGGCGCCGGGCGGCAACGGTAAGTTCATCTCCGCACTTGACGGCGGCCCAGCGCATCCTACCCCCGGAGCAGCGCCTTGCCCCTCGCTCGGGGCAGCTGGGGTGTGGGGCGGGATGCGCCGGTCCCGCGGCCGCCTGCAGTGCCTCCGACGGGACAGAGGGCCGCGGCCCGGCCCGGGCGCCGGGGCTGTGCGGGCGCCCGTGCGGCGCTCGTTTGCGGGCCGGCCATCCGCGCCGCCAACCGCGCCACCGCGCCGCCCTCCGCGCCGGCGGCGCCTCAGAAGCGGGTTTCCGCACCAAACGCCCCGGGGTGCGGGACCGAGGTTATCCACCTCGCTTCTTAGAGCACGTATTGCAGTTGTCCGCTTCAGTGAGCACAGGCAAATTCCTATTTCATCCCTTCGGAGAAAGCATTTTCGTTAACTATTAGCGGAGTGGCCCAAGGAGCAACGTCGTTTTAAAAGCAATGCAAAATAATCCAGATTAACTACTTTTTTTCCCTAAGGAACCAACTGGAAAGGCTGCAGATAAGATTATCTATTCATGTGTTTTCAGTTTGCTTATTCTGCTCCGGCATTTTCAGTCTTTTGCTTGTTCCTGTGGTCAAATACCCTTCATTGCTGTCCCTCTCCAGGAATAAAACAACAGTTGTGGTTTTTTTTCTTTTTGTAAACGAATTACATATCAAATCGGTGATGTCTTGGTAGTGTCATGTAAAACAAAATTATGTCTGCTTGCGTTAGAAATAACGCGATTAAAGCACATTAGAAATAATGTAAATAATCTGACTTATTTTCACCCTCCCGTTTCCAGGTTCCTTTGCATGCCATGCAATAAGCGTGTGTGTTTGCAGATTTCACAGGGAAATGTTTAATTCTCTAAACATACAAACCTCTGCCTTGTAACATTTTAAATCAGATTACATGGAAACACATACCGGGTCGAGGCATTTTATTTACTTTATTTTTCAGCGACTGTATTTTGGACCACAAAATTTGAGTGGCTCTTGGGCTTACAAAGAATGCAGGACCCAAAGCATGAAACGTGATCACACAAGTATGAACAATGACTCCACTCAACCACATTACTTGACAAATGCAATCTTAGTTCAGAAAGCACCAGCTATAGTTTGGATACTTGCATGAACACACATGCACATACCTATATTATATCCTGTATTTCTGTTTGCAGGAATTTCCTGGTCCATTGAGTATTGCTGTACGTACATGACCAGAAATCCAGTAGTGAAGAAATTAAGACAGAGTGAAGTCTCTGTTTTGCACTGCTGAAGTTTTGCCATTTTTCCATAGGCCCAGAATTTCATCCAGTGTAGTTGTGAAGCTTCTAAGATAAAAGCTCCTTCTTCAGAGAGGCAGACGAGGAAATGAGGTTTCTAGATACATGCATTTTTTGTGTAGTGTATGTCCATACAAAGTGATTATAGTTCTAAATTTGGTTATATAGCTCTACAGCAAAATAAAATAGCATGTAGACTAACTTCATTCCTATATTTTTAGTAGATTAATGGGTATTAATAACCAAATAAATAAAACAAAAATATTAGATACAAATAATCATTTCATCTCTCTGTATTAATTCTCTAATTAGGACTTTTCTAGTAATCAGGGAAGTAAATGGGAAGATTTTTATCATTTCAGTGGGATGTAGATGCAACGGCAACAATAAATCCTGTGGATAAAACATGCTACGAAACAGAATCTTTGCCTTTTTTCATAGCTGTATTGACTCTGCAGTGGCAATGAAGATAATTTTTGTAACTAAAACCCATCCAGACGTGACTAACTTACGGAGCAAATACCAAAAAAAAGTTGCCATTTGATGCTTTTACATTTTAAATTAAAAGGAAATAGACGATTTAAGGATCATTTTTTTCACTCCTCAATGAAGAGAAGCTCATGTGGACTTGAGTTTTGTTTTATATAGGTAATAATAAATTATCTCAGTAAACATAAATAATGACATTTTCCTTCAGTTTAGAGTTAAAATACACCTAAAGTATTTCACAAATATTTTCATATTCTAAACTGTACTGACATTTAAGTGAACAAGAGTTGTTAAAACTGTGAGCCAGATTAACAGCAAATTAATCACAATGAAACACCAAAACTAATAATGCCTTCTAAATATCAAATCAGAAAGACCAGCAGAGATGGTCCACTTTTCTGTTACAAATCTTTGATTTGATTCAAATCTTTGATTTGTCGTGGCTTTTGCTATTAACAGCCGCAATTATGCAGGGACTTCAGTATATGTTTGAAATACTTTGCAAAATCAGAGCCTGATTTTTGTTAATTTAGATCTTCAATCATTTGCATATATCATTTATTTAATATTTAAAAATTGTATTCCGTTTGAATATAATTAAAACAACTTATTTAATAATTTCTTGTCCCTGTTGTCTATCCAGGATATCACAGAAACACCAGGTCTCCAACACATGAAAGCCAAGATCTGTCTGAGAAGTTCAGAAGGTGTGCTTGAATAGGAGCAACTGGATCAGGTATTACTCTAGCGAAGAAGAGGTGAACTTTTGGGAAGAATGGTAGAATGGCATATTATTATGGAATTGGATGAACTAAAAGAACATAAGTTTTATTACAGGCAGTGCTGGCAGTCCTTTCTGAAAGCTGGGGAAGGCTTTTCAGTAATTATTTTCACCTTTGCTCAAAAAAAGTTTTCTGCCATTGTTTTCAGAGGATTCTTTTGCCCCCCAATGGCCAAAATACAGGATTCTTTTTAAGTATGAAAATGCGGAAGACAGAATAACAAGCACATTTATTCTTGAATAATTTCAGGTGTGAAAGGACAGGAGCAATCTGTTTCTGATCTTTCAAAATCATGGACCAAATTTTGCCTTTCAAAATATCTGTATTATATTTCTGAGGCTCCCATTCACTATTGCAGCTGAAAATGTGCTTTTCTTTCTGTAATCCATGGAGCACTGATCTCCTACAAGACTGCTGATGAAATGACTGCAGGCAATTAGAAAGTGCACACACAATTCCACATCCCAAATTACACAAAAAATACATTTTACAGAAATCACATTTAGTCTAATTTTGATTTGGTTGTAAATGGAAGCTACTGTGGCAGTACTGCTTAGCATCGTCTGTTGAGTTTTCTCAGAAAAGCCGGGTGATCTTTAGACTAAGAATGATCAAAAGAAATTGCTCTGTGTAATATTCCCGGAAAGAAATTGCAAAGAGTCTTGATAAAAATTTTACCTTATGTTTGTGTGCCTGTGGGTGATATCAAATCAACTGCTTTATTAACAGTAATCAGAGAAGCAATTCACATACCTGTACATAGGCATCCTCTGTTTTGCCAGAACTAGCAACATTGGAATTTCTGATAATCCATCTTTGTTTTTAGAAAGCATTCACTTCACTTCAGCACAGTGGGTATATCAACTTAATGTGATTCCTTTCTTTATCCCCTCTTCTGAGTGGGGAAAACGTTATGTGTAATTAATTTTTTGTACATACATACAACTTGGGTTTATTAACAAAGATAAAGAGGCTGACAGAGTTTGAACCCGGCAGGGAAATTCTGAAAATTGAGGGAGTGTGTATATCCCACAGGAAATTCCAGCCTTAGATTGTCTCTGGAAAAAAAGATCAAATTAGCTTTTTTTCTCCTGACTGTAGTTCTGTTGGGTCAGAGGAACAAAGCTGTCACTCACAGTCCAAAGTTTCTCTGTGTGTCTGTACACATGCGTGGTAGTGATTGCAAGGATGTGTGTGTGAATTTGGGATGGAGAGGAGCTGCACCCTTGGTGGGAATTTTTGCTCCGATGCTGAGATTCTGAGCATCACCATAAGCTTACAGCACGGCTAGTGCCAGAGGGCATGCTGATGTAGAGATGCTCTTGTTGGTTACAGATCCTCCCTACTGGGGAAGTCACCAATGGACTGTAGACATTTATCTGAGAACAGCAAGGAGATCTCCAGCCCTAGTTCAGAGCCTGACTCCCTGCTGCCTTCTGCAGCTGGCAGTAATTCTTGCACACCCTCCTCAGCTGGGCAGCGGGCTGGAGCAACTCCTGGAAGACCGGCAGCTGCAAATGCCGCTCGGGAGCGCAGTCGGGTACAAACCCTGCGCCATGCCTTCCTAGAGCTACAGAAGACTCTGCCCTCTGTACCACCTGACACCAAGCTCTCCAAGCTGGATGTGCTGCTCCTGGCCACCACGTATATCGCACACCTCACCCGTAGCCTTCAGGATGAGGAAGAGTCACCAGGAGAGGGCTTGGGTGCCCTCCGAGGGGATGGATACTTGCACCCTGTCAAGGTAGGACAGCTGAGGAGCAGCTTCCACCTTCTATCAGTGTATTTAAATTGGTATTACAAATATGTAGATTTCAAGCTTATTTGCCATGCTAGGATTAATACATGAAAAAACTGCCTGAGCTGAGCGTTCCAGAGTAGTATAACCCTTGTATCTGAGTGCTGAGGGCCTGACTGAAATATCCTGGAGCTCACTGGCATTTTCTCTCCAGCTTCAAGGACTTTGCACAAGAATATGAAATATAACAGAAGCTCAAGCCCAGTGGGACTTGATCCCTTGGAACTGGAGGAGGAGGGCAGGAACTGAGGAATACCAGTACCCATGTAGTCTTTGTGTTAACACAAGTGTGGAAAACTAGTCACAAAATTCATCAGAACCCATTCTAGGTAATAACTGTGATTGAGGTAATCAGCTGTTTCACAGCAACGATCCCAGTTGTGGTAGTGCTCGGCAATGTGTGCAGGCCTGCTTTGTTTCTCCTGTTGAGCCAGCTGAGATATGAAATGTGACATTAATTGCTGGCCACATTTTAACTCCTTATATAAAAGAGCTTTTCAGACACATTTATTTCATCTAGTTTGTATATGCCGTTATTTTTCTTCCCTTCATCAAAAAAAATTCATGGAGATGTAGAAAGAACATGGAAGGGGAAATGCTATTAAAGAGTACCTGGGGATGAAAACTATTTTCAAATATATTGCTCAGTGACTGATGTGACTCTTGAATACCATGAGGTATTTTCTTTGGCCCTGATCTCAGGGAGCAAGTTAGAGCGCTGTTTTTTTTTTTTTTTTAAAGAGCCTGATGAATTCAGAATGATTTAATTAAGATTAATCTGTGAAGTAATCTCTAATTCCCATAAAGTGACTAATTCACAGAGAGTTCCTTGTTCACAGTAACTTCATGTAAATACATATTTAAAATGGTTAAAAGCATGATGTGAGTGGAGGTTTCTTAGGTAATTTAAATGATTAGCAGACCCATTAAGAAAGCAAAACCTTTAAATAAATTAGAAGATGGCTATATTTCATAAAATAATAAATACTGTAATGTATTTCAAAGTAAGTTCTTGGGCTTCGGTGAGTTTGCTTGGGCAAAATGAGTGGACGCAGGTCTCTTATGATACTTTTTAATGACTGCCAATTATTACAGGTAGAAAAATACTCTTAACTAGTTACTAAAACAGTTAAACTATCCAGATGCAACAATTCCCAGACTACTGGAATAAAGCAATAGTTGATTCATTTAGCAGTTATTTTTGCTAATCTTACTTAATGTGTCATTTACTTATCTTTAGTTTTGATGAAGTACAGGTTGAAATCAAGATCCTGTCAGTCTAATCAATGTTTCTAATATTCTTGGTAGCAAATTATTTTTTTTTTAGTTGGAACTAGAACCAAAGTGTCACAGATAAGTCATATTACATGCTTCAAAAAATCAAAGTGCAGGATATGAGGAAAACAGTACAGATAAGAACTGTAACTATACATTCATATATTAACCATGATAAATACAAATAGTATGAAAACTGAAAAGCCAAGTACAGTTATGCGTACATCAACTGAGAGACATGGTTTATGACTTTAAACTAGCTAAGTCACAGATGTCTTATTAGTGACCCAATTCATAACACCAGACTTGCACTAAGAATATTGAATGAGACCTTACAGTCTTTCCCAGTAAGAAGTATTCTGCTTTTTATCTCTTGAATAGAAGATTTGAGATTTAATTTCAGTACAAAAGATTTAACGAGTGCTTTTACACTTCAGTGTTACCTTCGTGTCAGACCAATACTTATTTTCCTATTTCCTGCTTTTATAACAGAAGTCAGTCATTGATTTTGATGCTATAACAAGAATAACTAAGGTAGTTCAATGGATGGGACTACAGTCATTCCATTATGAGGAGTAAGACATCTCACTGCCGCTCCTGGAGAGCATCCTTGCACACACCAATTAACATATGATGTGGGAGGAGCCATCAGTGAAATAATCAATGCATCTCATTGAGGGACTATAGCACATATACTAAGTAATGAGAGAAATCTGGGTTCACAAAAGTCAGGTCCAGAAGAAAGGTGGCAGCCTGTTCCCAAAAGTGACTTGTAAAAAATGGCATTACCTGGAACAGTAGCTACAAAAATAGGTATTTAATGCAATTAATTGATTATTCCAATAATCAATTAAAAGGAAAAACAAATTGTTTCATTTCCTGAAACTGTTAGAGCTGATGAATGACAAGAAGTTATCAGTGACGAAAACTGTCAAGGAGCAATTATATTAGATTCCCTTTCATGCCGTTGCTTATCAGGCCCAGTCCTGCAATCAGTATTGTGTGGGCAGGTTGGAACGAGCATGTGGATATATAGATGCTGCAATCTGTGCAAACACTGGGGTGTAGCCAATGTTGTAAATCCCAGTAGTATCCCTGTCACCATAAACAGGAATGCTTTGTTTCATTTTAGTAACAGAGCGTCTGCGATACAGATTCCTATATGATGACACATCAGTACGATTTACAACTGCTTGTTGGTTCATGAGAATTTTTAGGAACTGTACCTTACAATTTGCTACCTAAGAAAATATCCATGCTGAGATTGCATTACACAGTTTCTAAATAACTTTTTTTTTTTCAATAAATGACATCAAAATTTTGGTGACAGCAAGTTTCCTATTTTCTGATACTGTGATTTCATTAGCATTTAAAGCTTTGCTTTTATAGCTCAGAATTGCATTCCGACTGCAAAGATCCTATATATTTCAGCACTGTGCTTGTCTTTTGTCTCGCAGAAATGGCCAATGCGATCCCGGTTATACATTGGAGCTACAGGGCAGTTTTTGAATCACTCAGCACAAGGAGAAAGTGCAAGCCAAGGAGAAACATCAACAAATTCACAAATCTAATCTCCCTTTTCATTAAAAAAAGTTATTTATTACATCATATGTATTTAAGTTAAAAAGCACATCTGCAGACAAACTGTAATTATTGAAGTACTGTTTATGGATGAGAAGGAACTGATTCTTAACTGCAATTAATGCCTCACTAATTTAATCTGATTTATCACTGGTTTCTGGTTTCTAACATAGAGGGGATTGTTGATACCTGAACTGAGGGATTAAGGGAAGGCTGTTGCACTCAGCACCGACCCATAAAGCAGCGACAAAGGCAATACTGCTAACAGAACAGGTATTCTCATCTGCTCCAATGCAAGAAGTTCATCGGTACGCTGTAGAGAAAGAGGGGAGATGCAGCACTGGCTAAGTATAGTGCATTACAAGCTTTGATGAAAAGCAAATGACAAGCAAGTCTAAAAATGCCAATCAAAATGCCACATATACTTTTTCACTGCTTGAAGCCAATAGCAGAAAGCTCACTGACTGCAGTCTGGTGAGAGCCTCAGCCTTCAGATAATCTCAGATGTATGTAGGTTTTCTTCAAAAATGTGGATGCATGCTCACTCTAAGTAAAAATGTGCTGAAAACTGTCCTACGTACATGCAGTGTTACATGCAACAAACGCTAACTGCTTTGTAGATGAAATGTAGTTATATAAAGTAAGTATTGCTTGTATTGATTCATATTAATGTGTCGCATGTTACAGGGTTCAAAATGTGTTTTAAGCGTTAGTTCATACTACTGCTTGCCTGTTTAGGTACCAGGATTCATTTATCTTGTTTTTCATGAGGTTGATAACATTCAAATAAATGAGCCTTAATACTTGGCTTGCTCACAGTACATTTTTCACTTAAAACATCTTCCGTGTATCGGCAGAGAAGTTGAAACTAATGCACAAATACCATCTATTGTGTCTGTTCTGCAAAACCTTGTACTTTTCACACAGTTTGCTGTTACTGCTAAGGTAAACATTTCATTAAATATCATTCAGTGGACATTATATACTTAGTTGCAAAATCGGTTATCACCTTCATTTCTCATTGTACAGGATGAACATTGTGCATTTTTAGTAACTTCTTGCTGAAGTCTTATTTACAATTTAAGTTTTATAGTGACATTTGACAGAAGATGAATTATCGGCAGGCATAACGTTTATAAAATCATTTTGTTGCTTTAATTCTTGAGTCAAAATTGTGACCTCTTTCAGAGGTCATTATAAGTTGAGTGTTCAATACCACAGAAAATCAGGCCATGAGTATCAGAACATGTATCCAAAATTGCCATTAGAAATGGTTGCCTAAACCATCTAGGACATGCGAGAGAAGTAAAGTATGATAAAAGGGTATGGTAAGATCAAGAGACCTCCTGCACTCCTGCAGCTTTCTGAGTTTTGACAAGTTAATTCTTTAAAAATATAATGCTCTTAAAAATTCTTGGCATATATTTCTTATTTATAATTGTAAATGCTTTATTAAAAGGTAAGAATTACATAGCCAGAGCATCATCCAACCAAACATGCTGTTATGTTTTGCGGGAGGGGGGGGGAGGGAAATCCTAGTTTTGTCAGACTCTTATTTACAAGTAGGTATTTGTCTGCGCTTTTGTTAAAAGGCTATTTTGAGGGCATAACACAAAAAGACGTTAAATTTTCGACTGACAAAATGCCAAGCAGCAAACATAGCAGCAAATAGAAATCAAACCAGTTTTGTATGTAATTAAGATCTAAATAAATGACATCAGGTTAGGGAAAACAGACAAGTGAAATCCCAGTCAGAAGTCAATGTCAAAACTCCTCCTAACGATGATGGAGTAGGATTTCATCCTTGAACATTTTTATGAAGGGCTCAGTGAAGACTGCTGATAATGTGTAGCAGCAGTCTGACAATAAAATCAAAAAGATTGTACACACAAAATGTGGAGACAATAGAAAAATATGATAACGTTATATATCAGTTCTGTGCTCCTTCCTAGCACAATAGTTTCCCAGACTCTTAAGTAATATATCTGAATTCAGGCAAGACAACAAAAATTAAAGCCCAAAACCCCCCCAGTTTTTAAAGTCTTCTTCTGTAAATGTAATTGAAAGATGGTGACTGCTTACTCATGCAGTCAACATGTAAAAGGGGTAAGAATAAATATGTTAAAAATAGGAAAAGTGATTGAATGAATGGCTTAGAGAAAACATTGCTACTCCGACTTTTTCTGTAAAAAGGTAGAGATTTTTTAATTGCTAGAAGACAGACAATAAAATGGAACAGTCAAACAAGAAAAATGTACTTTGTACACGCAAACAGTGTCCAAATAAACTGTTGCCAATTAAAAGCAAAATGCTTAGCAGAACTGTACAGAAGTATTAAAGGACAGTAATGCAGAATTACAATAGCAGGTTTTTAGTTGAGCTAAAGACTTTCTCTAGAGAAGGTTTAGAGAACTAGAGAACTCTATGAGTTAGGATTTATTTTCTGAAACAGATTAGTCTGGATCATCCGCGCATTTTTATGCCTCTGCCTCCTCTCATGTTACAGAAATTTACACTAAGATAAAACAGGTTTCCTGCACCTGTTTGTTTCAAAGCTGATGTCTGAAGCAAACATCCAATTTCTTAAAAACATTTTGTCTTTGGTATACTGAAATGCGTTTGGCATCTGGCACCAGAAACATGCACACATTTAGGCATAAAATTCTACAATCTATGTTCACACATTGCTATCAAAAGGAAAAAAATTTCTTAAAGTCATTCAGAGATATCAAGAAAACTTCAGACATTGTCATCACAGCTTTTCATTCAGAGGGATGTGAAATGTAGACTTTGTACTGCTATACACAAATAACCTGGATATCCAAAATATTCTGCATACAGTTCTTTTTTGGCTCATACACACAGCTGTACCGACAATACCGTGCCCTCCAGGCATATATTGCTTTCTCTTAATATATTCCCTGCCAATCACTATTTTTCCCTTTGAGACCCTTAGGACAAAGCATTCATTGTGCTTGGGTATGCTAAAGAATGACAACATTAACACAAAAAGATTAATTTTCTATGCTTTTGACTTCTAAAAGATGATTTAATGAGAACCGAAGCATTTCAGATTTTAAAACACTGGGGTTTATAGGACTGCTGTTGTACATAAGACACATCAGAAAAAAAAAGTGATTGCTTCAGAGTGAACCGTGGACCATACAGACAGACCGTCTTGAATCTTGTTTACTTTCTTAACCCACTGGGATTAATTTTTTTCTGTTTTCTCAGTACAACTGCAATTCCATAAACTGTTCCATAAATATGGATTTGTACGTTCTCTTTCAGCTTCTCAGAAACCAACCGGGCATGAGCAAAATCTTGCAGGATTTACACCTAAGGTTCAGGACTGTGACCCTTTCTTTCAAAAGCAGTATCACTAAGGTCCGTGAATATGAACAACCTAAAAAGTAACTGTTGCACGTTTAGGTTTTAGAATAATGAATGACTTTCGATTTTCTATTGCCAAAATTAAATTTAAAGTTTTCTTGTCCAAATTCCAACAAAAGCTTAATTACAACAGCTGTTATAAAATTCCTGTGTTATAAGATCCTTGTGGCCACTTGTGCAACCAGCAACAAACTAACCTGTCAGGACTCGACAGCGATTACGAGTAACTTGCATAGGCATGCAGCACATCTGTAAATTTGTCAAGTTTCCCGAAATTTGGGTTATTTCCACTTCCTGAAAACCCTCGTTTCTGCCCGCACAGCATGGTTCAAGTCTAGTCTTTCCCGTAAGCGCAGGCGCTACTGATGTCTAAGCCTAACGTGCCAGGAGACCTCGCCGGGGGCCTGGTCGGGCAGGGGGAGGAGGGAGCCGGCGGGGCGGCGCACGCACAACACAACCATCGGCTCTCCCCGGGCCTGGGTACTTGTACACGAAACCTTTCTCCACCGCCGGTTTAGGGGGGGAAAAAACCCCAACAACCCAGAAGTAGGCAACCATACAGAAAAGCAGACCAACTGCGAGAGCGAGCAGGGCACGTCGCGGCGCAGGCGTAGCAGCACTCACTGGAAACGTTGAGGACGATCTTCGGGAGCCGGGAACGAGCTGCAGCACGTGGAAGGCGGGCCGGCGGCAGCCTGCCCCGCCGCTGTGCACAAAGGGCCTGCGCAGCCGAGGAGTCCCCCCCCGGGCCGCTCCCCCTCCCCAGACCGGCCTCCAAGGCCCCGCCACGGTCCGCGCCGCGCAGCGACAAGGGCGTGACAGCGGGGCTGCCCCGGCGCCGGCAGCCCAGGCCCGCTCGGCACGGGGCAGCGGCTCAGGCCTCGGCGGGCGCTCGCCGTGCGAGGGCGCAACCGCCGCCCCCGCCGCCCTCCTCACCGACGGCCGTTTCGCGGCGGCAGCCCGGCAGCGAGGAGCCGCTGCGCATGCGCACGCTGCGCCAACTCGCACCCGAAACCCCGCTGACGGCGGCAGGGGGCGAAGCCCAGCGACCCGCGCCGACGGGCGGGAGACGGCTAGGCGGCGCTGCGCAGGCGCACGGGGACGAGCCACGGGGGGGGGGAAGGGGAGGGGGCTCGGAGCCGCGCAGGCGCATTCCCGACCCCTTGGAGGAGGCCGGAGGTTGCCTGGGCGGTGCGCGCCGTCCCCGCCCCCTGGCGCGCGGCTATTTAAGGGGATGGCGCCAGCTCCGCCCTCCTTTTGCGCGCTCGCGAGGCCCGAGGGCGGCGGCGGCGGAGGTGCCGCCCTGCGGTGAGCGGCGTTCGCGGCGGGCCGTTGGGGCGGTAACGGCAGCTCCGCTGGCGGGAGCCGCTTTCGGGGGAGCTCGTCGGTTGGGGGCGAGCTGGGCCCGGGGTCGGTCGGTCGGGGGGTGGGGGCCAGGCCGGTGGTGCCGGGCGGGCTGTGGTGAGCGCGGTGCTCGGGGCCCGTCGTATCCGCGCTCGGTCCAGCCCTTCACGTACATGTTGTAGCGTGGGCAGCGAGGTCCGGTCTTGGTAGGCCTGAGCGGTGTGACCGGCCTCGGGCGGGGGGCCCGCGCCTGCCCTGCTGCCGCCCCCTCCCTGAAGCAGCTCCTCAGCGTGTTAACGCTCTTCTGAAGTGCAGAAGGCCGCAAAAAACGAGGGTGGCTGGCAAGACAGTTTTTTTTTCCTCGTACGAGGCTCTGAAGAGGAACACTAGCTTTGTTGGAGGTATGGGGAAAAGGAGATTAGGGTATTATTCAGTCTTTCACAGGTAACAAGGCCTTGAAGGAAGGAGCAAGACAACACTATAAGGCAACCAGATAAGGAATAAAAATAAACCTGAAGAGAACGAAAACAGTTGATAAACAGGAGAGACCTACTTGAACTACGGGTGAACTATCCTAATTAGCATAATAAAAAACCCACCTACAAGCAGGGAAGCCCCCTGCTGATCAAGCTCCTTCTCCATAGAGCATGCGTAGTAGAAAAAGAGGATACTGTGACTTTAAATGAAGATGAGACCTAACAGAACCAATGGGAACAAGGATGCCTTAATGTAGTTGTAAACTATACTGATAACTGTTGCTTAAACTGTATACAGTGTAAGCTGTATAGTAGTCAGGTGCGCTAGCTTTGTGGAATTACCACCTAGCACCCATTTCTGCGCAGAAATGAATTAAACAAATATCTCGACTCTGTGTGTTTTTGGCTCATTGCACACCGGGTGAAAGAACCCTTCTTTGGGACAACAGCTTCATTTGCATCTGAGGAGAATTTTTTTGGGTAGCTAGACTGTTAACTGTTCAATTTCTGAAATGAGTGACCTGCTCTCCTCTCACTAATGCCACGGTGTCAAGCTACAGCAAAAACGAAGGCTGTAACGCGAAGTTAATATTCAGCTCTTCAGTTAGATGAGTGGTTTTCTTTTTTTTTTTTAGTTGAGAGAAATTGGGAAATATTCCTTACTGTTTAATTTAAGGAATCTAATCCTGACAATTCAAAACAATGAATATAAACTCAAGAATTAAAGGGGTAAACTGCTGGCACTGTTTTTTATGCAGCCTAAGCCATCACTTGAAAGATGAGTGATTGTTTCGCTACTGTAGCGGTATCCTGCTTGTGGTTACAAAACATAATGGCAGATGTACTAATGAATGTCTTCTAGTTCTTGTGCCAGAGTTGTTTGATTCAGGCTGCGACTGCACTGTCTAAGCATGCTTTCCAGGAACATGCATGTGTCTTGTGAGGCTAAGATGCATCTAATTAGTTAATATACTCCACTCTGCTGGCAAGCGCTATTGGTTACTTGGAGTCATTTTTTAGTTTATCAAGTCTTCAAAGTAGTGATAAATTAGACATCCAAAGAGATTTGTTTGCTTTTTATCTTCATAAATCACTTTCTTCATCAGCAAATGCATGGCCTAATTCTAAAGATAAATTACTTTTTTTTTTTCCCCCTCCCCCTCCGGGGAATTTTAGTGTTCTGTAGTGACCCTGATCATGCCCTTTTTGGATTGTAGGTACAGATTAAAAATCATGAGTAATTGCAGGGACAGAATCCCAAGGTATCTCCATAGTCTCAAAGGCAGCATCCTCTTGCCAGGATGATTGCATGAGTGCGATCTTGAGTTGAACCTGTAGGAAAACATGTCATCCATGGCACATGAAAGGTTCAAGGCTCTCCTCTCTCCAGTGATGGATATTCCTTAGGAATAGCATGTAATTGTAAAATCTTATTCTTTGTTTGGGACTTGTTTTAGATATAATGTTAATGCCTTTTATTTAACCTTAATCTCCAGACTGATACTGTGTGTACTTTGCCTCTCTCCCCAGTTAATAAAGCCAGCAATGCTTTCATGAAGCTGTCAAGTGGATTGATATTTCTTTGCTGCCTGGGTTACTTTCGCCGAGGAGCGCTGAGGGTTTTTGTTACTGGCTCTGAAGTGGAGCTCTGTGATGAAGAAAACCTATTTTTTTTGCTTCTCAATTTGTTTTCTTTGTTCTAGGTAGTAAATGGAGTTGGAGGTGAATTTGTTTCTGGCTTTGAGAATCTTCAGTCTAGACTTTGCCATGCTGTTATTCTGCAAGCAAAAAGGCATCACATGATTTCTCACGCTACAGACGTAAGTATTTCTTTCTGTACTTAAAAGTATTGACAAAAGTCTCAAAAGCTATCTCCCTGAAGTCTAGACCTAGAGTTTGGAAGCTGTCTTATAACCTCTTACAGGTGGAGCGAGGAGGAAGATGAGCATTTGAATGTAGGGTTAACTGTCCTAGATGGTATTCCCACTTAAGGTGTGTGTCTGTATTAACAAGCTGTCATGACTGATGAGTCAAATTGCTGGCCAAGAAGCATAAAGATAAGCCTTATTTTCTTAGCCATCCTGCATGAAGTAGCCTTTCTGTGTTGCAGTAAACTTTTTGCTTGCCCAGTAATTCCATTTGTTTCTCATGCAGCTGAATTTTGCCTTAATGTAAACTACTTGATCTCTGATGCATGAATCATTAGATCTCTATTTCTTCTTTCAATGCCAGTGCCATGAATGTTGGAAGATGAGCTTTTCATCCACTCCCAAATGAACTGCTTTAGCACTTAATTTTACTGTTTTGTTCTTTAATACTTGAACGACACGGCAGAGAACTTCTTGAGCTCTTATTGCAGTTGAAATTCTAACTCAAAAGCTATTATGACAATTATAAAACCTTTAAGACTTGCTCCCTGGAACAAAGCAGATGCATTCCAAGGATCCTGAGGAACCAGAGGGGAGGGGTCTTTAACATTGGAGAAGCTAGTTTTTGGCTAGAGAAGGAAACGCTGCTTCTGCTTTGAAGAATTAACAGATGTTAGTTTGAAGTGAGAGGCCAATGTAGAGAATGGTGCTAATTTCACCATCCCTGCTGCCATAGCAGGACTTAACCATGTAATTCTGTTGGAGTCTACTCCAAACAAACACAGTTGTAACAGTGATCTTTACCTCCAGAAACATATCCAGCAGACTAGGGTTTTAATGTAAAAACTGATTTCCTTTTCTTTTTCTCCCTTCACAGAGAAGGAGTCTTTTTGTTCCTAAAAATACTGAGTTCATTCTACGCTTACCCGTGTGAAAACAGGGTTCTACATCAATTTGTAGGAGCGCATTTTTTGAGTCAAGCTTAATGAATTCATTCATACTTGATATCTGGAAAACATAATACCAGTTGCATCACAGGCAGGAGGCTGTTTGCTGGCATAATGATGATGACTTTTTGCCGTTTACCCAACTGAGTTTTTTGATGAGTAACTTGTATCTGAGGTGCCAGCAAATTAATAGTTTTTTCCAGTTTGATTCATTACTATTATTTCTGATTTTTTACTTTTTTTTTAAAGGTGGTATATCATCAGATGACTATCTCAACTATCTCTGCTTCTAGAAGCATGGATGTTTAGGAAGGTGAGTGCACTGAAGGTTTTCCGCCCCTTCCCGTGATACGGCAGAACTCAAGCTGCAGTAAGACATGCTGTCAGCTGGTGAAGACCTGTACTAGCCACATTTGCTGTTACCTGGAGCTGTGCTGGCTTGCATCAGCTGAAAGCCTGTTAGTCAAGGATGTCTTTGGGCTACTGACTGACTTGCGGGCTTTCCCTTCCCCCCCCCCCCCAAAACCTGCAATATTGTTGCAGGTTTTAAAACTTGTGATTAAAACAATGAAGAGAAGAAGCTGGAGAGAGATGAGGATAAAAAGTTTCACCTCTCTTGCAGAAAATAACCTTCTTCTAAGGTTATGCATTCCTTAGCGTGGCTTATTGGAGATAATTATAAAGGACTTGTGTACTTAAGTGTATTATGGGAGTGATTTTACTGGCATAATGATGATCTCTTTGCCGTTTACCCATCTGACTGGTTATTGATGAGTATGGTTAAATCTGAAATGCCAATGAAGTTGTTAACTTTGTATAAGGATTAAATAAGCTTAAAGAAAATTGACTAGCTTGTGTTGAAATGCTTATTTTTCAGTGGAAAATAGAAGCCTGAAGTGTGGAGTCCAAGTGCACTTGGAAACACTTACACAGCCCTTCCTGCTCCTGAGAAAAAACTGCTTGAATTCAGATGTGGTTCAGGTTCAATCTTGTGACTTAACATGATGCTGAAAAATGAATTTCAGTAAACCGGAGGAGTCTTGGTGAAAATATGTGAATAAGGCATTGGTGAGAGAATATCACTCTAAAAAGTGAAGTAGCCCTATGGACACTATGTCAGAACTTAAGATGAGTGTTTTGTAGGGCTTTTGCAGAATACTATGACATTGTAAAGCTCTAAATTTTCATATAAGCTTGAAAAAGAGGATTACTTTAATGTTAATCAGATACTTCAGGTGTTCCAAACTTGTAATTTCATTGCTTTGATGTTTGAATGACATCCTTAATGAGAACAAATGAGGGAACCTTGAACAAACCCAAATGATACTGTCCAAACTTCTTACATGCAGAATGGGTGAGAAGCTTAATAAACTTTGCTTCTAGGTTGGAATTACAGCCCAGAAGTGAATCTGACTTGGCTAAATCAAAACAAACCTCTACTGTGGAAAGACGTGATTCCCTTGAAGTAGTTATGTTGCAGTTGTGGTGGCCTTGCCAAGTACTAGCCTGGAGTAATTGGAACAGCCTCTTTCTTGCAGTCCACACTGTTCAGCTTCCTTTTCAGTGTAGTAACTTCATATTTAAGTGTACCAAATAAATCACAGTTGATCAAATTTGAATCAATCAAATTTTGATGTGTTAACTCATATTTGTCTCAATGAGAGTGTTCATAATGTTTGTGGTGGCAGCTGTTCTGGTTATTTTCAGGGTAATGTTTGTAGATATAAAATTTTTGATTTATATGTTCAGTGACTGAACCTTTTTGGTAAGGGTTTGAGAGCAGTAGCAGCATGATCTAACTTGGGATGGCATCCAGCCCGATTCACAACAAGCCTTTAGTATTTGTTTGGCATATCATGGACATATGTAGAGCGTGGACATCTCTGATATAAATCTTGCTCTGTATAATGTCTGCTGCGGTAAGCCTCCTAGGAAGATGTAATACAAGAAAGTCCATAGTGGGAGAAGCATACTGTACATCAGATAGCTAATGATTTTCCACCAAATCATTTTTTACACTTTTTTTTTTGCAGTGGTGTAGCTAAGCATGTGACCTCATTGAGCTGCTGCTATATCAGGACTGGTAACAACTCTTTTGCTTTCATGTAATGGTCTTTGTATCCCCTGCAGTCTGTTACCTGAAGTCAGGTGGTGGAAATACTATTGTTTTTCCAGTTGTACAACTGGGCACACCACCATCCTGGTCTAGTACTGTTGCTAAACATAAAGCTACCTAAGACAAACATCAAGCAGCATGGTTGGTGATAACTCATGTTCTGTGAATTTTTAAATATATAGAAGTAATAACTTAAGGTTGTCTTATGCTAGAAAATTTTTTAATGTACTTAACGCTATAAACATCTCACAAGGTGATACACTTGAAAAGAAGCAACAAGAAAAACAACAAGAAGTTCATAGTTAAAATGAAACACTGAACTCTCGGATTGTTAGTTGCAGTGCCTTTTTAAAAACACTCTGCTTTACTCCTGTGACAACTATGGATAAACAAAGATCATCAAGAGCAGACATCCACGTTGTGGCTGTAAGTCTTCTCAAAGTCATGGCCTTCCACAATGAAAACATCACTTCTGCCTTTAAACAATATTCTGTCATAGAAGTTGTGGTTAAATCCTGTCAGCTATGCTTTATTCCATAGCAAAATAGCACTGAATATACATCTTCCAAAAATATATAAACTTATTTAGTTGTATGTTCTTCCACATCTCCAGTGGGTCAAAAGCTAAAGTAGAAGCTTCAAGCTTTACTTTGTGTTTGCTCTTCACTCTTCATTAGTGGTAACATGAATTCCTGGGCTATATGCACGAATAAACTTAAGCAGTTGATGGTGACATTGCATTAGGTAAATATCTCTCTGTTGCAGGGAGTTCTCATCACTGAGGTCAAATGGAAATACAGCATTTGGTGCTACACATAATGCAGACTTACCTAAGCAGAGAAGAAATAAAGGTTGTCATGCAAACGGACTCGATAACCTTTTGCAAATAGCTTTTAAGCTGTGACACTTAAAAATGGTAACTTGCAATATTGTATTACTAGTGTTTTATTGTAATTCTTGTCTCAATGTCCTGTATGAACTACAACTGTGATGTTAGACAACCAAACAAAAAAATCTGTTTTTTTCTTTCTCCAGGTGAAAGCAGTGAAATTAGTTTAACCTTGGCCACTGTCAACCAGAGGAGTTGACAAATATCAAATATGCCAGTGTAAAGGATGGGGGCTTAGTGCTGGCCTGTGGCCTAATTATGTACGGTACTGAGACTTATCATAGGAAAGTCTTATCCAAAAGATTTTTTTCTAACATCAGTCCTTTTTTGCCAGTGGAAATCCTGTACTTTCAGTTGACCAAAAAAAAAGTAATGTAATACACTTCATTGTAACAAATTGAGATGAAAAATTATTTTTAATCTTACAAAATAGGGAAATGACTTATCCAAGACTAAAGAGTTGGTTACATTATTTACCGTGCTTTAGGGTAAGAGATGATTCAAGTAATAAGATGGCAATCAAAGCATCTTCCTCAAGTACTTTTGTTCTTAAACTTAATTTAGTATGAGCCTTAGACAGTGAAATCCTAAGAAATTAATATAAGTGTGTCAGATGTAGCATCAGAAAATATTGCAGAAATGAATGCGATATGTATTGTCCTTTTAGGCACATCAGTAAACTGAAAGCTAACTGCAGTTTTTTTCTCCAGACTGCAGCTGTGTAAACTTCCCACAAATACTGTGCACTTATCACAGACAAAGTAGGCATTGCTATGCATGACTGTCTTGTGCTGTGTTTATGACAGCAGTGAAAACTGGCATACTGTGTATTGCTAATAATTTTTTTTAACCTGAGCAATACAAAGCTGTGATCATTTTAACTCATTTTTTTTTCTTCCTAGATAGGTTTAATGGTGATATCTGTTTCTTAAATCCTTGTTTTTTACTGCTTGGCAAACCTCCTTAACACCCCCCCCCCCCCCGAATCAGTAGATAAAACAAAGGGCAGTCATAAATGTTATGATACTTTACACTTGAACCTCTCAAAACTTGAGAGTCCTGTCTAGACTTTATTGAACAAACCCCTTGACTTCTAAGCAGGTCAGCACAATTTCTATTTGAAGCATAACGATGTTTTCTTTAATATGAAAAGTAGGACATACAGCATTTTTAGTGCAGATGCTGATAATTTTGATCCATGAATAGCATCTCTTCTCACTCTGCGACTTGCAAGATAGTAGCCCTGAATTAGGTTTTCTGCTTCTGAACTCAGTTCAACGTGAAGATTCTTAGCAAACAAAATAAACTAGAGAGATGGTATAAATTTTAAATCTTTCACTATGGAAAATAAAGAATTTACATTTTTCACGTTTTTCTAACACACTAGTAACATAGTTGGGACAGTATATACCACAAATAGTTTTTACAAAGAAGCCTGTCACCATTCAGCCATGCCTAATGATTTATTTCAGATGTTAAACTATGTAACCAGCAGTTTGTCCATTACGTTATACTAGAGATAGAGATAGTTTATTTAAAATGAAGTATTTTTATTACTGTTTCCAATTTTACCTTGTCAAAAAATTAGAGATCTGTTTTCATACTCATGTTAACCTACCATGTTTTTCAGAAACAACAACAAATTGAACTTACTATTATTTTTATCAGTGGTAAGATCCTATTGATGGTAGTGGGAATATGGTGGGAGAGAAGCGTTAGGAAATGAATACTGACAGGTTTAGAAAACAAGCAATCTGAGTACAAGGAGAGAACCTTTTGATTTCAGGAACAGTACGATATTACCAAGTATAATGTATTTCTAAATTATTAGGTATTATTTGTTACCTCCTCATAATCCTGTGTTCTGAACTGCTGTGAGACTCTGTACAGCATTGCTTCAGGATTAATGGCTTTTTTCAAAATATGATGCACAAGAGGAAAAGACAGTCGACAAGAAGGAAATTCATTGTATATCAAAAGCCCAAAAACATCTAGAAGGTTAGGTGAAATCAAACTCAAGTCCTAAAGAGAAGACCCAGAGTAAGAAAACAGCCCATTTATTTTGGACTTTCTACTTGCAGAAACATTGGAGATCTTTTTACATCTAAAATGTTCAGTATGTATCCTGAGTGTTGCAAGATTAGCTAATGAAACATCTGTAATATATGCAGTACAATTTTGTGTCAATACTATTTTCAGACAGCTATTCCAAGCAAAATAAATGACAGACTTGCTTTTGGGAAATCTAGCTCATTTTAGAAGATACTTGATTTAAAGTGACTTAATTTGTGGCTTCTAGGGAAAAACAAATAAATGTGATTGGTTTCATTATTTCACAAGTTGAAATAACTGTAAACAAATGATTGCTCTATTACAGTTAGTGTTGTAACAGGGCCTGTGCCTTACCACCTGTCCTATTAAAGAGCTATCCTTTTGTACATGTTTCTTTGAGGAAGCATCCAGATCTACATAAGACCAAAAATTAGTCTGAACTGGAATAGTAACTTGCTGGTCCGCTTCTTCTCCATACTTCTTCCCAGGAATGAATATTGTTGTTGTTCTGCTCTCTAGCACTAGGACAGGACAAAATGTGCGAGTTACATAATCACTGCAGTTTAACTCTCAATTCTGTAGTCCCAAGCACAGCATCTGAAAACAATCACAATTACATGCAGCCCTGAATTGTGGTGATGATCACAGAGTTTTGAAGTTTCCAGACGGGCAGTTTTGAGGATGTATTTAGATTTGAGTGCCTAAATCCTCTAGAAGGCTACAGCATAAATCCTAGAAGCTTAAGGAATCTATTTTTCTTCTTGTCTAATCTAGGTGAGTTATAATTTTGTTAATTGATGGAGTCTGTGTGGCAAACTGAAACTTACAGGAGCTGGGCCTTTTTTGTTCTCATTTCTTTCAGACTTGGTCAAAATAGTTCACAGATTTTTCCCAGCAGTTGAGGGCCATAAGCTGAGAAATAAATCTAGCTGTGATTTTGCATATTTGTTTTTTACGTTTGTTTCTCTCTCCTTATTTGTTAGTAGATGTGAGATTACCTGACTGTAGAAATTCAAGTTTATCCTTTTTATATGAAGATAAGTCTCCTATGTAGCAGATACCACCTTTAGCCAGCAGAGCACTGCAAGCTTGAATACTAGCGCTTCCAGTTCCATGTTTATCTTTGGACACGGTAGGAAAAATTTCACTAGCAGATGGGTGTCGTATGCCACGAGGCAGAAGACAAATGCTGTAATTCAGAAGCCTGGAGGATTAAGTAATTCTGTCAGTCATAAACTGTAAAATTATTTTTCAGTTTTGCAAAACTTAAACAACTTAATACTATTTTATAATGATGGTTATAGTTCAGACTTGGTAAGCACCCACACTGCTCAATTAGAATCCACCTCCCCCAAATAAAATCCAGAATCAAAACCTGAATGTTTAAACTAATTTTGAATACAAAGGTAGAAATCCAAGCTCTCTCTCCTACAGCTACAAAAAGGACAGTATTTCTTAAATATTTAACATATGAGGCAAATGAGAAATTCCGGGGAAGTCAGAAATACTCTTATTCTACCAAAACTTTTCCACAGACCTAAAAAGGTAGTGGATTAGTAACTTTTCTTGCCATCTAGGAAAAAATCAAAAGGTTGGCAGGCTCTTCCTTCAAATCTTCCTTCCAGGCAACTCGCAGGCTCTTCCTTGCCTGAGTTACATCCCCAGTATTTATTGAAAAATTAAATTGGGGCGTAGGACCTTTTTTTTTTTTTTTTTTTTTTTTTAAATCTTGTAAACGATGTTCCTTGGCTCATAAAGATTGCAACTGTTTGGTTCCACAATCGAAGGTTCCTAATGATTTTTAGAGGTCAGAGCAGAACTTCTCCCATTTTTAATAAATGGGAGAAAAGTTATTAATTATGTGTTATATATCATAATGATATATATTAATATAAAAATAGTTTTTAAATAACCTACTATAACAATATAAATACAATGTAAGAAATGCCTGTTGTGATAGGCTAATGACAATAAAATGTTATGAGCACCTACAAGAACTGTCTTGTCTATAAATAACAGTAATTACCAAGGTTTAGAGTGCACAACCATTTTAATATTTACCCAGTATTTCCATTCTCAAACCATTCCGTTATGAGTGCCTATGACTTCTTTTTGAAAATTTATTTTTAACCTGGGGAGGAGGGGGAGAAATCCTTCAGCCCACATTTTCCCCCCAAATTTGAACTAGTTCCTATGGTAAATTTTTGAAATGGTAAATTTAATAAAGAAAGCATTTCTTCTACTACAGAAGAATAAACTCATTGCTGTTGATGAACTCTGAAATGAAAGCAAAATTCATGCCACTTTCAAAGATCTTCTAGAACAAGAAAAATAGAAAAATTAAGCTATGTTTTGTATTGGGGAAGGAAAAATTTTCTAATTCATGTAGATTTAAAACAGCATAACAGCATATGGAATTTAGATGCTGTATCCAGCTCATTCTTTTTTTGCAGTGCATGGGAAGTTAACAGTTTATAGTGGTGTGAAGGGGTGAATACAAAGAATACATAAAAGCATTTTGTTAATGGTAACAACAGCTGGTATGATCAATGTGTAATGGTCTACATGGCTTTTAATAGTTTTATCAGTGTAGTTCTTAGGAAAAAGTAATAGTGATAAAAGTCCAAACGTGTATTTATACATTTCTATTAACTGAAAATGCTGAAAGCTGGGAAGTTGGTGATTAAAAGACATAAAAGTGCTATGTTTAACGTGACACAAGATTTGAAAAGGAGAGACCTTTGCTTTTATCATCACCTGCTTCTAGGACTTCAGCTGTGGCTTCTGAAAAATCTTTAGTTTAACTTCTGCTAAAAAGTGCTCCTCTTAAAATCTAATGGGGATCATTACAAGAGTGTTAAAAAGTGTTTTTATTAGCAGTGAAGTTCTGAGTTAGATTTCTCATTTGAAAGAAACAAAAATGTCTCTGAGATTAAGAATCCAGTGTGACTTAGATTAAATAATAGTTAAGTTTGCTAAATCAGAACCCTGCATATTCTTCTTAAGTGTAGTCTCTTCTTTTTGGATAATACCAATACTGTTATCTTGAAAAAGATGCATGTTTTTTACCTGAATTTATGCAAGAAACAAGGAATTTATTTACCTATCAATTATTAGCGTGTCGCTTGTCACAATCAAGAGATCCAGGTAATCTGCTATCTCATTGGCTTTTTCACATGTCACTACTAGGCTCAGCAATATTGTGAGTTTGAGAGTATTGTAAGTGCCTGGCGGAACAACTTGAGAAGCAAAGATATTGGCAAGTACGGCTGTAAACCTCCAGCATGAACTTGAAGTCAGTGACAGTAGATACTTAAAATTGTCACTGATACAAGTAGGACCTAATTAAAACAAAATACAGATTAATAAGCGCTTCATAATAGATCTATGCAGAGACATTAAAACAAATCACTATTTTAGTCTTGATACAAAAGCTTATGAATAACTAAGAAGTTTAGCATTGGGCAAAAATACAAGATGTAAACAGCTGACTATTACTATTGAAAAATAACAGATGCTCTCTGCTAATACCGATGGAGCACGAAAGGAACAGTAAATTTCAGTACAACTGCCATTTAACATGATTTCAAAGTACCTTCAGTGGAAAGGAGAAGTTGGAAAGGAGAAGCTGAAGGAGAACAACTGCAGTAAACAATTAATCTTTAGTATCCCAAGGCATGGAGAGAGAAGTGGGCAAAGCATGGTATTTTCAAATGACAGTACAAATATATTTAAGACTGTAAGAGAAACGTCTCAAAGTAGTTTTCTAATATGGACCTCTATATAATAGGAACCTGTACTAATTCTAAAGCTTTTGTTTTAAAAAGTTTTATAACATTTTGGTCACTTCTGTGGAGCTGTCTTACCATTTGGTTTACACAGCTGTACACTACTGACTTCTATACATACTGTAGCTTGTGAGCCGTTTTGTACACAAGCTGGAATTCCTATAATCTTGTAGTGGTTTCCTATTGTCATTCTATTGGCCAGTTCATCTAGAAATAAAAAAAAAAAAAAAAAAAAAAAGAAAAAGAGAGGAACTTGAAGCTGTATTAGGGCATTAAAAGTTTTAAAGACATGATCAGAAAACTTTTTTTTTTAATATACAGTCTAAACTCTTGCAATTTTATGATTTAATTTAAGAAAACAGTTGTATTCCAGGTCCACCATAACATACTGGAGTGAAACGAAGCACACAGTTTTAATTTACTAGTGCAACAGGTAAGGGATGCAGACTGGCTGAGGAAAAGGTGATTCCTGCTAAAGAAAATGGCTAATGCATTTAGTTCTGCATTGAAAAGAAGATGGACTGTTTGGAGGCATGCATTGCTACTTTGAAATTTCTGGTGACATATTATCAGCTACTGTCCTACAAACATGGTGGCAAAGAATCACACTAGAATGGGGAGAGGGAGATGGAGACACAAATAGCTTTGGAAACCTTTGTGTTTTCGGTGAGTCTTAAAAAAAAAAAAAAACTTTTTTTTTTTGGAAATATGAGGTATGTTCAACCTAATACGACTCTCAGCCTACAAGATCCAGTGTAACCTCAGTCCTCGCTGAAGGCAAAGGGAATTTGACGCATGCCTAACTCACCACATCGCACCCATAGATTCTATTTTGTAGTAACATCTGCACAGTGTCACGACTTTAAGCAATGATGTACCTCATCATCTTGGAGCAGCTGTGAGCTAATTAGTTTTCAGGAAATTAGTAGTATTAATTCCATAGACTCTGGATATCATTATTAAAGCAGAATGGCTTTTATTTATTTGGTTTTTAAGCAAATTACGAATGTGTTAGTAAAATATGCTGGTCTGCTGTGATTTTAGTTGAATATTCATTTTTAGAGATCATTTACTGTCTGCAGTGAAAGATAGAAGCAGGAGAGGCCAAAAATCCTGGTAGAATCTGGAAAATGGAGGACTGGACTGAGGAAGGATGTTAGAAGTGCAACAAGCGAGTACAAAACAGTATTATCAAAGGAAGTAGAAAGGATAAAAATGCTATAGTTAGGATACTGTTGAACTGGCTAGGGAATTTGATTTAAACAAAAATATAAAAGTGAACACAATACAGTTTTGCAATGTATACTACCCTTTAATCACTTGGCTAATTATATGGAGGTTCTTTTTCTAACAAAATTAGGAAAATAACACTATATATGTTATCATGATGTTCACCACTTAATCCAGAGAAATAGACCTATAAGGAAAACGCAAGGAATTATTACAGTTCAGCTCTAAAACATTTTTATTTTAACAATTCTTAGTTATTAATTTAAAATTCAGCTTACCTCTCAAGAAAACTGTAAAAGTTTGAATCCTAAAATGTGCTTTACTGTTGGAATATCCTTTTAAAGCATTCAGAGCTTTCACATCAATCATTTCAACTACTTGTTTATCTTTCAAAACAAAGGCAAAGAGAAAGTTAATTCTCTTGGAAAACAGTACCAAGTTTTGGGGCTTTTTTTTTCCTTAAATGATCTGGTATATTTTACTCTTTATCTCCTTACAATGTTATTTTGTTTACTTATGTAACAGACGTAGGAAAATAACTGAGATCTAAAAATAAAACTACATAGTTCCTACCACCAAGTACTCTAAACTTCATGTCTTCTTGCAGCAGTGAAGAACACAAGCTGCAAACAAAATCATTCCTCACTGTGGCAGATTCCGTCGCTCCGGGCAGATGCACTCTTATATACCTAAATCCTGAAAAAAATTAATTCACTAAACGTACATACATTTTCCAAACATTTAAAATGAGGACACGGTTCTGATTTTAAACTTCCCATTACAAACTAATTAAAATACTGGACTGTGAACTTCCAAATGTATGAGTAACATCTGTTTCTGAAGACGAATGTACTTTCATATTGCGTGCGTCTCAGGTTGACTTGGGAGTTTCTGACACTGAACAGCTACTAGTAACATCAAGTGTATAATTTATTGCAGGTTGACCAGAAGATGGCAGAAATTCTTATTACATGTCAGCAAGGAAAAGAGCTTGGCCTGGCTTTCTGAGAAGCGGTGAGCAAGCCACTGCCTTGTCTGCCTTACGCGGAAATGACATTGAATACACACGTTATTAGAGATATGTGCGCTCATAAAGACAGCATTATGATTTATTCCAGTTTCCACACTGTGAGATTTGGCTTCTATTTTGTAATTTCTTGGTCTCCGTTACAGAAAGAAGCAAACGAAACAGCCTTAAAAGTACTTAAGAATTAATTCTGCAAAGATAAGTACTTCAGTAATATTAGTCAAAGGAGTAGTTTCACAAAAATCAGCTAATCATTACAGTAAATCAGTTCTGTGCTACACGCTTTTGCCTGTATAATAACGTCACTTAAGAATACTGTTCTCTATGATGTTTTGATATAACCAGCCTACGGATGACTAAGTCTTCTTGAAAAAAATTATTCTACTGGTACAGCTTTTTTTCATTCAGGGAATTTCTTAAATTATACTGGCAACATATCTCTTCTGCTCATATAAGTCGTCTCAGGACGAGGAAAACAGGCTGCTGGCATCGCTATACTTCCAGAACCTCTAGTAATGCTGAGCAGCTGCTGGCAAGCTCCACTACTTTCAATTAATCAAAATCATGCTGTGCTCCTTACACAAACGTCTGCGTAATAGCTCTGCATGGCAAAATACTTTTTAAGGCTAGATTTTTAATGCAAAACAGTTAAATTATTCAAAAGCTTTTGAAATAGTATTGATTTTTCTTTTTCCTACCTTCAGAAAATGGACAGGTTTCCTCAGTACAGAGAAATCTTGCTCCTTGTGTATATTTTGTTACAGTTCCCATCGCGATCACTATTCCTTCAGACTCATAAAATCTTTGAGATGTGTAATTAAATGGAAACGTAGAAAGACTCAGCATATAACTTGGTAAAGGTGGCAAATGTGTTGGTTTCAGCAGTATGCTAATCTAAGACGACACACAATTACATTAATACTGTGAGAGTAATTTTTTTGTTTTTAACTTCTAAGTAACATTTACTTAAGTGGTCAAATTCCAAGTGATATACAGCTATTAGAAACAGTTTTCAGAAACACATAAAGTGTAAAAGCAATTCAGGCTTTTATTTCATCGTCTCGTCATTCTTGGAATATGTCTGGGTGAGACTTCCAGTTATTTTTAATTACAAAGAACAGTAAACCAAAGGGAAAATTAAAAAGAAAAATTAATACAAAAATGATCTTTGCTAATACGTCACTGTGCTTAAACCATTTAAGATCTAACATTTAAGGCGAAAAATAATGCAGACTCACCTGGGCAATTGTCTGCAATTGTTCAATTAATGATAATGTTTTAATAGCTATGAAACATACCTGTAATTGGAAAACAACTTTGTTTTAGAAAGGAAAATTTAGTTCAAAAATAGCTTTGTCTGCTATATATGTGTGTATATATATATATATATATATATATATATATGTAGGTGTGTATGACTATATACACACATACACACATACATATACATATACACACACACACACACACTTACTGACTGAAAAATCTGTGCAGCTTGTATGGGATTATGAAGAATGTAGTTTCCAAGAGTTGCGTCTAATTCAGCAATATCAGAAGGATTTATTGAAACAATGAATCGATAAACAGCATAACTTTGTTTTGAGTCTGTAGGAGCAAAAAAGTCTTTTACATAAAAATAACACATTTGTTTAACACGATTTATAAATGTTAACAGAATGGCTAGCAATTAATACCATTATATTTCTTGCAATCATGCATAAATTTTTGAAGGCCACCACTTCTGTCAAGGTAAACGAGGACAATTTCCCTCATCCTCTGTATTTCGGGATGCATCTTCCAAAAATATCTTTGCAGTCCTATCAAAATGTCGAAATAAATCATGATGAAATTAGCTCAGAATTGGCCATGCTACAATAACAACACAAATATATATTAACAAAAAGTCATACAAAATCAGAATAGCCTCTTTTTCACACAATGCAATTCTTTAAGAATTTTTTTAAAGAAAGGCCCCCATTAAATGGAAAGTAAGTTCCTTCCAATGGCTCATGCATACTATATTCCCAAAGTAAATTTCTCAAAAATGCTCTAGTATTTTCTTTAGCGAATTATTCCCCCCCTCCAGCCTTAACAAAAACCATCAAATTAAAGGTTTCATTTAATTTCAATACCACCACGTAAATTATAGGTATAATCATCCTAGCAAAAGGAAGCCAGTATTAAATAAAATATCTGCTTTTCCTGAAAAGCCTGTGTGTGCAGTCGTAGTAGTTAAAAGGGTGAAACTGGGCAACAACTTTCTTTAAACTGACTTTCCTACTCTGCTGCCCCGCGAGGCACCGATTTTTGCAAACACTTTCGCCCCTTTGTGCACACACAAGATTTCTTATTCCCACAGACAAAAATGTCAGGACTGGGATTTTGGTTTGGAAGCTGACCGTGCTCTTCAGTGTTGGTTTAATTGCATCTGAGTCACAGCTCTGTATTTTTTAAACGTCAGAGCTCAGGAAACACCTCTCTTCTGAATTTAGCTGTGGCCAAAAAGCGGCACTTTGCACCCAGGCATCTCACCTACAGCCCTACAGCTTTCCGTCCACGAAGGGCGACCGACCTTCCCTGGAGGTGCCCGGTATGAAACCCTACTTACACCCCCCCAAACCGAGAAGCGCTCGCCGCGGCCCGGCGGATGCGTTGCCGCGGTCTGAGGCAGGCGGTTTCAAGCGCAAACCGTGGGAGCACGTCCGCCAGGGATTCCTTCGGTGTCCTTGGGACCGCTCCCACGCGCTTACAGCTCCCTCCTTTGAAGTCTCCCAAGGAGGAGGGAGTCAGATGCAGCTGAAAGCCAGACCCCCTCCGCTCACGACCCTTCCTCCCCGCAGGCACGGCCCCATCCCCACCCGGCCTCCCGCCCTCCTCCAGCCTGACAGAAAGGACCCCAAACCAGCCGACCAGGACTAAGCTATGGCCCAGGTCATCGTGCACCCAACGTGGCAATCGCCTGAGCTTCACAAGTTGAAGCCTGGCCAGCCCCACCACCGGGGTGACCCCGTTCACCAGTGCTCCCCCCCCCCGCCCAGCTGCAGGCCCAGCGCCTCCCCATCGAGCGCCCCCGCCCACCTCCAGCAACACCTGCCCCCAAGTCCCCCCTTCCTCTCTCCCCAAAACATCCTCCCAGACCCCCCCGTGCCAGCACCGCGCCCCTCCACACACCCAAAAGCTTTCAACCCCCCCCACCTCAAGCCCCCACCCCACCAGCACCCCTCTGCCGCCATGATGGAGGGGCAGCCGCGGGCAACACCTGCGCGACGGTGGCACCGGGGGGCCCGGGAGCGGCCGGTGTTACAGCGCTCCTGCCCGCCGCAAACTCACCTCCCCGGACAGCACCTCCGAGCTCTCCTGCGGGCTCGCCTGCCCTCCTCCTCCCGGCCTGCGTCCTGCCACCCCAAAGGCGGCACCTTCCCCGCTTTGGCCCCCCGGCACCGGAGGAAAGGCCCAGCGCTAACGCGGCTTAGCGAGAGACGCGCTCGCTACGGCGCAGGCGGCAGCCCCCCGCGTTAGGATTTTACCTCCCTTATTCCGTTTTTTTTTTTTTTTTTTTTTTTTTTTTTTGCCACAACAGAGCGGGAATACAGCAGGCGGCTCCTATGTAGCTCCTTAAAGGATCTCAGATGTAGGTTTTGCCACAATGACGCGTAGGCTTTTTTCCTCTCGTGAACTCGAGTGTTCTGCAAAGGAACTACTACGCTTTGGACCCAGCCACCTTACTTTGAAATCCGTCATTAATAACCGACGAGAGATCCTGAACAAGAGCACTATACATGGGAAACATCGTGAGATTTTACTGTTTAACGTTGTTTGCAGAGTCTGCGTTCCCCAGCGTCTGTAGAGGGTCCCTGATCCGACTGGGGCATTTCACAACGTGAACTGTAGTAACAGGAGCAAAGTTAACAAGCGCAGCAAGTGAAACGGTAACACATTCACACTTAGCCAAAAAGGCAGAGCCTGCCGAAGGAAAAGGCAATACAGGATTAAGCCACTCAGCTAGAAATAGTAACTACTTCAACTGTCATGGCCTCTTCCCTGTTTTATTTAAAAGGCAACAACACCCCCCGCCCCGACGAACTTATGACAAAGCAAAACAAAAACAGAAAACCACCTCCCTAACAAGGCAGGCAGCTAGCTACGGTCAGCTTGGAAACACGGGACAAAGAGACCTGGGTCTCTCTGGGGGTGGTAGGCCCCACAGCAGTCTCTTCCCCTTCCCATCGCTCTGCTGTACTGTATTTCCCGGCTGGAAGAAGCGGAGAGGCGGTTACAGCATGGGACTCCTTGCAGGAAGGAGCAGAAGGCAGTTCTGCTGCCCGCAGCAGTCCACGGACTCACTTCAGGAACATAGAGAGTAAAATTCACTATGCGCAGGGATGCCTCCTTTCTTAAGGTCAATGTCTGCCTTCCAGTCCATCAGAAAGATACACGTTTAGAAGAGCCCAAGACTCTCTAGGCTGCCAAATTAACTACATGAATCCTGTTGCTTCAGTTACCGACTGCCCTGAACAGCTATATGGCTATTACCAAGCTTCTTAAAAACTTCACAAAGTGGCACTATGGAAAACAAGCGCAAACTCCCTTCCCCCGCTAAGCAGCGATGCAGTTCGTCCCTTCCTTCCATCCAACGTCACCTCTTACTTATTTTACCCCTCTACCCCTTCTGACATCTTGCAAAACATTTGTTCAGCATCACATAACCACCCTGCAAGAGAGGAGTGAGACAAGCAAGGAATCCCATTTTAGCTTCCACTTCTCAATGGCTTTACAGTTGACATAACATTTTTTTCAAGCAAAATATGATCAGATATACTGCTCTCCCTAACAGTCTCAATTTTGGAGTGATCACGATGCAATCTGAATACCGTTTCTCTTGGCTAATTCTTATTTTGTCAAAATTCAAACCATTTAAATATTGATATTTATAAAACATTTAACTCTGTCTATTCATCTGTGTCTTATCAGACCTCTCAGATCAAGGCACTTCACTGAAATGTATTTATGAACAAAAAACTCGGAACAATTTTGAAGCAATAGACAAATGAGTTGTTATTTACAGGTTATATACATATATATCTATCTGTATCTCAAAAAACTACTACTGTGATAGGCCATTACATTACAATTGGAGCCAATTTTTGCATTGTTTAAAAACATTCCTTAAACACAAGCTGATCAGAATTATCAGTCTGTCCATACGTGTGTATGTTATGAGAAGCATATACTGATAGCTTTTCACATTTTTAAAATTATCATGGCAACTTACGTTATTTTTCCTAAACATCAAGTGAAGATTAAAAAAATGGTGCAAACTGGGACATAGACAAGTAGCTATGAATGTTGAAATACAATCCATTTGGAACATAGCAGTGTTTCAAATACAATAAATCAGTGAGAAATCCCTAATATTTGCCATGATTCCCTCACCCCATTCCCAGAAGGTCAAAGCAAGATTGCCTTTCAAGCAGTGATTATTGCATGTTATATCTTTGGAAAAGCAGAGTTTTAACCAAAAATATTTTTAATGCAGTTGAAATGTAGACATATTTATCTCTGGGAGGAAAACAAAAGTAGAAAACTTTATCAGTAATGTTATCAAATCAATCCAGTTAATTTGTTCCATCCTTGCTTTGAGTAATCCCCCATACCTCAGAAAATCCAGTTGAACGAATTGGGTACTTCAACAAATGTAAGAGCAACATTATGTGATCAGCTTTTCATTCAGTAGAAATCCTTCAGGCATCTCAGTCTTAACTTAAATTTAACCCCTTAAGTGCTGACAGGTAAATTAACTTGTATTTCAGATTGATATGACATGAAAAACGTTTATCTTTTTTTAAACAATGATATACAAAAGACAAATTGCATAGTTACAATTCAAGCACAAAGTCACTGTAAATAGGTACAAAGGCATTTATAAATTTACTAAATTTGCTGCTGTTTGAGCCAGCCAAATCTTAGATAGGTATGAATGTAAACCTGAAGGGGCTGGGGAGAACAGTCAGTGTTTTTGCTTAAAAAATAGATAAATGTAGAGAACATTTTTTAAAGGTTTTAAAAAATATTTTCTGCAGCAGGAACAAACAGTTCAAACCCCAAGGAAAGCTATTCAAAATGCCCAAATTCCTCCTATACAGTAGAGAAAGTCTGTTCATAGGTTTCAAACCTATATACAAAACGAGGCACTAGTTACACCATTTTGGAATGTGTTCACAATCCTGCCATTTCAGTCCACCCCAAGATTTCCAAAACACTGTTGGCTTCTAACTTCCTAGGAAAACAGATCTTCAGAAGGTGGTGCATAAGAAAACCCAACAAATGCATCATCTGCCTCTAGGACACTGGCATTAACAATGTTGTAATCAGAAGAAATGCAAACTGAGTATGGGACCATTTCTTCTGTAAACACTGCGTCGAAATTCCCAATATCATCCGGTCCAACCTAGAAAACAGAAAGATCCATCATTTGTCATATCAAGACCATGCATTTAAAAAACATGCTTATCCTTCAGATCTCACTTTAACTCTTGAGGCTCTCTACTTCATGAAATTCTTTCTCATGAAAGTACAGAAAGTTTAAGGAACCACACAACAGCATGCCTGAAAACATCTATTAAACACTTGTTTGCTTCTTCTAGGCTGGAGTTTAGCTCAAAGGCTACACACCTTTAGGATCTGACAAACCTAAGAAATACTAAGAAACGCCTGTTTCTTAAACGACTGCTAGGTGCCTGCAAAAACCTAACAAAACCACAACTTCTCTTTCTCCCTTTACCAATAATAATATTTTTGTGTGTTAAATTCTACCAATAGTAGTGTTATTACGATAGATCATCTCCCCAGGAGCACACCTAAGAACTAAAGCATATTAACATTTAGTCACAGAGAGAAGCGGCAAGGCAGTAAGAGCTTCTCTGCCAAACTCAACAAAAGGCAACGCTCTTATTTGATTTTAGGAAGGTCGTTATTTTCCTTTAAAGAATCCCTCCTAAGTTTCTGGACTAGCAATCATAGGTTGACTCAGTTTAAACTGACGGGAGAACAAACAAAAAGTAGAGAGGCAGCTAAGGCTTAACTTCAAGAAAGCATAAAATCAGTTATTTGTTAAGTCCTCTTTCCTCTTCTTTGGTCTTCACACCCTCCCAAAATTGACAATCCTTTGAAGGAAATGACTAGAGGAAACACAGTGACACATCAAGGTGAGTTTTAACTCAAAAAGACAGTATGTAAGTGTCACTGCTCAAAAGAGCAGTCAGCACTGAGGGATTCCCAGCCTTCACCATTCTGATACAAAAATACTCTTTCCAACCAGATGAACTGTCAAAGGCAAAAGATTTGGCAGGTTTGAACTAAAACGACGCACAGCACCTACCACATTAGGATTAAATGGTGGCGGAATCTTCTTCTGAAGAAGGTCAGTCCAGCTGAGAGATTCGAAGAATGGGTGCTTTTGAATTTCAAGCTGCAGTAAGGAATAAAGATTTTAGCTGCTGCAGAAATCCATCCTGCGTACCATAGTAAGCATGTCTTCAGATTGCATGCATAAACCAAACATACAGAAGTCAAGTCCCTCATTCACTGAATCTATTTAGCAATAAAAGCTGCGGTTGGCAAAAAGAGCAATTACAATTTGTTAGCATGCCTCTACAGACTCATTTTCCTAGCAAATCCAGTTTTCTGTTCAAACCACTAACTTAAATCAACCACAGAGCAAGAATGTTTTCTGTTAGTATTTGTGCTCCTGCCTCCAAGTTTTGTTAGCTTTTATAAAGCACATGATAGAGAGGCAGCTGCTCTAACACCTTTACGATACGCTTCCTAGTTACGAAGCGGTAAACAGCTATGCCTTTCCAAACAATACCACCCTTTCATTTTACTGCACACTGCAAACAAGTACAATTTAGCAGTCTAAATGCTCGACTGCAATGTCAATACATGTCCGAGTATTAAGGCTGTGCAAAGAAGATTGTGAAGAACTCACAATGGAGGGAAGAGAAGACAAAGTCCTTCTATATCACTCCTCACTGCACAGTTCTGAGAACATCTGTGCTTTCTCTGAACATCTTTTTGCAAATAAAGTATTTCTTGTTATACTGGGAAATCACACTTGCTGTGATTTTAAAGCTGAAAAAAGACCTGCTGTTTGCATGCTACTAGCGTTCCTCTCTCTGTGAGGAACAGTATTTTTCATGTAGCCAGTTAAACTGGCATTACCAAAAATAGCTTTTTCTTTTGATTATTTCCCAGTTTCACCACAAGCATCAAATGCTGTATCTCAGTACATCTTAGTGACTGCTACCTTAGGAATTGTTTCCTTTCCTTTGCAGTACCTACCAGTACTGCAGCAACCAAGCTCAAAATATTGATATCCCACAATAATCATCTGTCTCCTATCCCCAAAATCTTTCAGGGCTTAGTGACCCACAACTGCTGTCTTGGAGGAGAGAAAAGGAGGAGAGAAAAGGAGGAGAGAAAAGGAGGAGAGAAAAGGAGGAGAGAAAAGGAGGAGAGAAAAGGAGGAGAGAAAAGGAGGAGAGAAAAGGAGGAGAGAAAAGGAGGAGAGAAAAGGAGGAGAGAAAAGGAGGAGAGAAAAGGAGGAGAGAAAAGGAGGAGAGAAAAGGAGGAGAGAAAAGGAGGAGAGAAAAGGAGGAGAGAAAAGGAGGAGAGAAAAGGAGGAGAGAAAAGGAGGAGAGAAAAGGAGGAGAGAAAAGGAGGAGAGAAAAGGAGGAGAGAAAAGGAGGAGAGAAAAGGAGGAGAGAAAAGGAGGAGAGAAAAGGAGGAGAGAAAAGGAGGAGAGAAAAGGAGGAGAGAAAAGGAGGAGAGAAAAGGAGGAGAGAAAAGGAGGAGAGAAAAGGAGGAGAGAAAAGGAGGAGAGAAAAGGAGGAGAGAAAAGGAGGAGAGAAAAGGAGGAGAGAAAAGGAGGAGAGAAAAGGAGGAGAGAAAAGGAGGAGAGAAAAGGAGGAGAGAAAAGGAGGAGAGAAAAGGAGGAGAGAAAAGGAGGAGAGAAAAGGAGGAGAGAAAAGGAGGAGAGAAAAGGAGGAGAGAAAAGGAGGAGAGAAAAGGAGGAGAGAAAAGGAGGAGAGAAAAGGAGGAGAGAAAAGGAGGAGAGAAAAGGAGGAGAGAAAAGGAGGAGAGAAAAGGAGGAGAGAAAAGGAGGAGAGAAAAGGAGGAGAGAAAAGGAGGAGAGAAAAGGAGGAGAGAAAAGGAGGAGAGAAAAGGAGGAGAGAAAAGGAGGAGAGAAAAGGAGGAGAGAAAAGGAGGAGAGAAAAGGAGGAGAGAAAAGGAGGAGAGAAAAGGAGGAGAGAAAAGGAGGAGAGAAAAGGAGGAGAGAAAAGGAGGAGAGAAAAGGAGGAGAGAAAAGGAGGAGAGAAAAGGAGGAGAGAAAAGGAGGAGAGAAAAGGAGGAGAGAAAAGGAGGAGAGAAAAGGAGGAGAGAAAAGGAGGAGAGAAAAGGAGGAGAGAAAAGGAGGAGAGAAAAGGAGGAGAGAAAAGGAGGAGAGAAAAGGAGGAGAGAAAAGGAGGAGAGAAAAGGAGGAGAGAAGAAAGAAAAAAAAAGAAAAAGAAAAAAAAGAAAAAAAAAGATAAAAAAGATAAAAAAGGGGTGGGTGGGTGGGGAATAAAAGGAGAGAATGCTCTCTTGTGTCTATATTCATATTCAACTATTACACCTGTGCTGTTGACATAAATTTGGTGATGTCCCTTCAAATGAAGTAGGGCTTGATAAATTAGGACATTACATACAAAATCTTCCCTTGCTCCAAGTCTGCTTTGCCGATCTTTCTCCAAAAGCTCTTCCAGAATAGACCAGGCTGTAAGACTGATTCCTGGGCGCAAAACTAGGGGTTTATGAAGAATATTTTCATACATCTCAGCAACATCACGGCAGTAAAAAGGAGGCTAAATACAAAAGTGAAGTTATATATGAATTTGAAGCCATATTTTTCAATCACTTTGTTTCATTCTATAGATCAACAATTCTATCAGAAATAAAAATTGCTAACAATGAAGAAGAAATCTTCACAGAAGAAACACATTATTAACTTCAAAATCAGTCATCTCCATTGCCAGCTCTCTGCGCTAGATAGCTTTTTCCTCCCATCTCCTATTCTAACATTCCCACACTCAGAAGTAGCTACAGATGCCATCCAGATTCAAAGTTCCGATTTATCTTACTTGAAAAGAACATGAGTGTGGGAAAACAAATCTATCTCACCACTAAAGGTCCTCAGGGGAGGAGACAAAACTGATGAAAACTAGCAGAACAGATTGTTATTACAGTGATCACATCTGACTAGATGAAGCACAGCGGAAAACCTGAAAGACCTAGGTTAAATACATATTTTAATTTTGTTAGTTCCAATATTTGGCAAAATTTCACTTAGAAGGGTTTTTTTTTTTTTTTTAAATTGGGTAGTATCACTGATGATTCAATTTACTCTCACATTCCCTCAAAGCGATGACTGCTTGTCTTCATTAGAGTTAGTGTTGATGTCCAGCAGCTCACTGGAAAGCAAAGTTTTAGTCATCAAGAGGCAAAGCAAAATCCAAAAGAGGAAAAAAATGTTATGTCATAAAGCTATAAGACAAACTGTTCATCCATTAAAATGAAGTATATGAGTTAGTAACTTCTACAATACTCCAGGGTTACTTCCTAAAGGGCAGGGGGAGCAACCCCTGCCACCCCCCACATATTAAATACATACCAGCCCATAAAGCATTTCATAAAGAACTGCACCAAGGCACCACCAGTCTACTGTGTTGTCGTAAGGCTGCTTTTTAATCACTTCTGGTGCAAGATACTTTAAAAACAAACAAACAAACAAGAAAGTATTTAGCGTTAGTCTAGCAATAATAAAACCTAGATTTTAGTCACATCATGGAAGCATCTTTAGGAGAAGTTACTTCATAGTGATTATATTATAAAATTGCTAAATATTTATCTTGTCCTTTAACAAACTTGGCAAATACTTCCTCACCATCTGGTCACACACCAAGTAGGACAGCTGCTTTCTGAACTGAAATAATTCTTTCCATACACTATCATTATGCCAAACTATTTTGCCATATCTATTACGAAGTTTGTTTTAAATTTTAGATAGGTTCACAGAGACAGTGAAGCACCTTTGAGAGCTGGAACTCAAGTCTAGGAATCTACTTGGAAGAGGGAGCATCTCCCCATCTGCAGTGTACTCTCTCAGCCAGCTGGCTACTGCCATGCCTGCTCTGCCACTGTAAGCTTAGATATTCCTTATCCAGAGATTAGAGATTCTTCTCAATTATGCATCATTTGACTGATTTGTGATAAACATCCAATACCATCAAACACAGAATGACAATACTAACTGGTTTCCATCTCCCTCACAAGGGATCTGCTCAGCATCTCAGAACTAACCAACACTACAATACCAGAACAGGCACTTCACCCAGTACTATTTTTTATGGACACATAATATAAATGGCTGGATCATCATCTTCTCAGTCCTGATATGCAGCACACACGAAGTTCTAACCTTATCTCCTCTCAGTACCAGAGGATACGTGCTTTGATCATTCTACTATCCAAATTCTGAAAGCTAATTTACAAATAAATGATAACATTGTCCCACAAGGCACAAATATCCCTGTAATGAGGGGACCTTACAGTTGCAGTTTAATTAGATCAGTATTTCTCAAACTTTCTGAATGTGAGTGTCCTCTAACTCATATGTCTACAGATGACCCTGCAAAAGCATAAACAGCAGATGGAGTATTTTGAACTCAACTACTTAAGCTTTTTCTAATCTTTCATAACCTCCTTTGAGCTTTTTAGGTGTTGGAATTCATTGAGTCACTCAGCTCAGTGTTGAGAAACACTGACAAGAACATTACATTTCTCGCAGGATCATGAAAGACTTGAGTCTAAAACCTAGATTAAAAAAGGCTAACATACAACTGCTATGTTTAGCCTTAATACTTGTAAGAACTCATATTAAGCGACAACATTAGCATCCTCTTACGTTGCAATTCATGCAAGTCCAATATAAGTGTGTAGACTAAGCTACTGAACACTAGATAAAAAAAAAAAACATAGATTTTCTCAAACAGGTCCAGAGTTATCAGCATTCTATATGTTGTCCTTTGAACTTTCCAAAATGTTCAACAAATATTGTTTCAGCTCACATTTATCACTCAGCTTTATGGACTCCCACTCTAATGATAAGTAGTTGTCACATGTCACATGCTACCCTCTTTTTTTTTTTTTTTTTTTGGAGTTCAAATGCTCTTCCAGCTAAACACTACTCCTCACCCATCCTACAGGGCCTTCAAAGGCCTTTTCTATAGTTTAAAGTAAGATTAGCAAATTTCAGCCATCTCAAGCCAATCAGTGTTTCAGTGAGTCCATCATACGTGTTCAAGATGTCCAGATTCTAAGTTCTCCAGTTTAATTTTCTTAGTAAAAAGAGACAAGAGAGTTGAATAAACTCACCAAGTTAATATTAAGTCTTTATAACCGTAATAAAAATCAGTGGCAAGTTAACGGTACGTAGCTTCATATTAGCAACTCTGTTCAGGGAAATCTGTTGCAGCTGTTGCACAAGCTAACTGTACTGTGTCTAGCCTGTGGTTAGGAGAAATGGGAAGCAATAGAATGCATGAAAAGGGCTAGGAAGAGGGAGGAAGGAAGAGATGAGTTAGGGAGATGTGGGTAGTAAGCAGGAGATACTGTGTATTAGTAAAAAGGACAAAGAACAGATCTTCAGGAAGCTATGAATGGCTTGTTAAAACGCAAATCTCCAACAGTACAAAAACTGAGTATTTGATTTTCCAGTTACACAAATATTAATAACATTAGCCAAAAAACACAGAAGTTGTCAACATACTTCTGGTGTCCCACAAAAAGTTGCAGTGGTATCAGAACTTGCAATCCCTTCTTTACAAAGTCCAAAGTCTGTCAACACAACGTGACCCTGTTTAAGAAAGAGTGGCATTTTAAAAACAGAACATGTTCCACATGTGGATACGTGTGGATATAAATGTCAATTTTGCAAGAGAATACAGAGCATCCAAAAAAATGTTGCATGCTTACCAGTGAATCTAGGAGAATGTTTTCCGGTTTTAAATCCCTGTTAAAAACAACAGCAACAAAAACTTGTATTAATTCAAAATAGCAGTCACTAACACAAAAGCTTCAAAGGCAAGGAAGGACTTTTATTCTTCAGCTGAAAGAAAGCTTTAAGATTTGGTGAAGTCATCATATTCAAATTTCCTGTAAGATTTCATGCAGTATTTGTTATTCAGTGATTTGCCTTCTTTTCTAACTCTGCAGGACAGGAATACATTTGAGAAACTTACCTATATACAATATTTATGGAGTGTAAGTAACCCAGTGCACTGGCTATTTCAGCAGCATAAAATCTGGCTCTGTGCTCAGGAAAGGAACGTTCTCTTTGTAAGTGAAAGAACAGCTGTAAAAATATAAAAAAAAAAAAATACGAACATAACACAAAAAAAATCAGGTTAGCAAGGTGTAATCTTAATAATAAAGTGTAATTTTATTTAGCTGTCCACGTTTTTAATGTAAAATGAAATGAAACTGCTTTTGCTGAATGATAATTTCTGTCATTCCTTTACTTGCTTCTGTTTCTCTCTGTAGCTCAGAAATATATAGGAATCTATTAATTAAATGCACAAGGACCCTCACCTAAAACTGAGACTAGCCAAAAGGAACTACACTAAACCACTGTCTTGAGAATAGAGGCAAACAAGGTTAAGTCACACAAGACAGATTCCTAAAGGAAGATAAGCAGGCGTCAAATAAGTCATCTTCTATTTTTATACGTTGCTATTTAAATTTTTGTATATAAGTAATCACATAACTGTAGTCTGAGATCACTTATATGTAGATCACCTATGGAGACACATATTCCACGTTGATCCACACATTCTCTCAACTACAGACAGCCCCCTGTTTGAGCAGATACAAGAAGCCTGGCCAAAAGATAAAATTATATACACACAGATTAAACTACAGAACACATTAAAGAAAAAAGAGAGAGAGAGAGAGAGAGAAAGGGAGAAAGAGAAAGAGAGAGACAGAATGAATGTTTTCTGCCTACAAGGTTTGGGAAAAAGTACATCTCCCCGCTCCAAACTTTCCAAGCACCTCACTCAACTTTGAAAGCAATTTTGAATTGCATTGTAGTTTGTCTGGGTGTCAGATTCACCTGGAAGAATCCCAGACTAAGCTGTAGCCCAGAAGTCAGAGTAGCACACCAGGGCATTTCTAATATTGTCTAAATACAACAACAGCGCAACAGACTAGACAGTGGCCCATCCAGTTTGGACTCCAATCATCCAAGGGGTCAGAAACAGGTGCTTCAGGGAGCATCATGAATACTGGCAGCAGGCCATAGGAATATGAATACGGAGCCCAGTTCATGTGTCACCCTGGTTTATAAACAGACTTGTACCAGCTCTAAAACATAAAGGTCAACATATTCTAAACTGTCTTTGTATATCCAGCTGTGGGGGCATAAAAGACAACTTTGAGATATGCCAATACTCAAACTTTGGCTCAAACTTACCATTTAAATTCTACTCCTCCTTCTCATGTGCTCTTTCAGCCATCAGAGTTCTACCTACAAGTGTCCCATCTCACTGCTTTACTACCCTGCTCTAAGCAGCTCTAAGACCTTTTAGAAGTATAAATTTTACACCGATAAATTACCAAACTAAAAGCATATCAGTGAAGTGACAGAGAGCTCTTTTTTAAAGCACGTATGCTGGATAGCTCTTCTCTTATCAGGATTTTTCACTACACTTTGTTGTTTTCAATCACAAGTACAATTAATTTGATAGAGAGATCCAGATGTTATTAGTCTGCAATATCCTTGATTTTCCATAATAGCTTTTAAAGAAATGTAAGCAACATTTTATATCCTTATCACAGGTTTATTAGCTATTCATTTAGTTTATACACAAGCTTCTTGAGTACTCGTGTAAGTACTTGGTATTTTGAAAACCAGCAGGTCCCTAGCTAAAGACAAACTGCTCCAGAACATTTTATTTAAATATTTACAGACTTTCTCCATGTCTTTCACAAGTTTTTCCTCAGGTTACTTATTGACTCCTCAGATTCAATAGCACTGCTTCAAGGAAAAGAATCTTGAGGATAAGGCTATTTGGCAATAAGTAATTAGACCATGCAAAGCCACAGAATAATCCTGAAGTTCCCAATAATATCAAAGTAGTAAATTCTGCTTCCTGTTTCCTTCCTTCCACTTCTGAAAGATTAACATCTCAACTAATGCAGATGCAAGAGCAAAAGGAGTTTTATATGGTTAATCAAAAGGCCAACATATGATTAATTCATAATAAATTCACAGATCTGTAGAAGAGAAGGTATTTATATTTGACAGTCATGGATAAATTCTGGATTAAAAAGAGGATGTTGACAAAAAGAGGAACAGAATCTGTATAGCTACTGAGGTCTATAACAACAGCATTACTCAAAGGATAAAGTAATAGGGTTTTCAAAACTTGGGAGAATATTTATCATAGCACGTTATAAAGGCACATTTTCTTCCTCCTGTCTAGAATTAGCAGTATAAAGAGACCCAAATGCAAACACAACAACCACATACCTCTCCTCCATTAACAAAATCCAGAACAAAGTAAAGCTTTTCTGTTGTTTGGAATGAGTAATGTAATCCAACCAAAAATGGATGTTTCACATTTTTCAAAAGCACGTTACGCTCAGCCATAATATGTTTTTGCTGTAAGGAAGCAAAAGGTCAATAAGTAAGCAGGACAATTTTTTAATTAAGGGAGAAAGAAGGGGAGGGAGGTGGGAGAAAGCATATTCGCCTTCACCTCTTTCCTGTTAAGCACAATTTTTTTCTGCAGCACTTTGACAGCGTAGTATTTCCCATCCAGTTTTCGTTTTGCAAGAAGAACCTGTGAGATTCAAAACAAAGGAAGACGTGATTGTTGTAGTTCAAATTTCATTAATAATAAATTCAAAACCCCAGCACAGAGGGAAAGTATTAATACTATTTGTTGACAATACAGTTTCTTTGCTTTTAATACAGTCAATGAGCAGTACAATTACTGACAGAAAAAACACTTGAAGTCAGCTTATAGTTCAGTAAAATCTGTCCGTAAAGTGATATGACAAATGGCTGAATTATAACATTTATTTTCCAGGACCTGCTGAATCTATCTTCTGAGATCAAACAATTTAAGCCATTTTTGTAAGTTTTGAAGACAAATTTTTGAAAAACTACAACTTGCAAAATAACCTGAAAACAAAGATTCCAAGAGGGAATCTCTGTTGCATCTTTCTCTGCAGGGCATCAATCTTAAACTCACTTTTCAGGGAGCTGCTGCTTACACTGCTCCATAGTATTAGGTGTTTGACAAAACAGCCCATCCCAACACAGGGAGATGCAGGATTTGAACTCCAGCTGCTGCGTGAGCACAAGGGTACCTCCTTTCCCCTCTGGGGGAAATGGACGATTCCTGTTGCTCTTTACGGAAAAGGGAAACGCTGCTCTGTTACAAGATTGCCTTGGTCACTTGCTGGGAGTGCAACTGCCACACCAGAAAGAAAAATGGCAGGGCTATGAAGAGGAGCAACAGGTATCCAGTACAACAGCTTATACGCCACACTAGGCTGAACACACGATACCGCTTCCAAAGCTTCTGGTCAAGTCTCCAGCTGTCAGTCAGCAGGCATGAGACATCAGCTGATATCCTCGCACCAGGATGAGACACAGCAAAAAGAAAGCTCACCTTGCCAAAGCTGCCTTTCCCAATGACTTTCAGGAAATCAAAGTCTGTTGGTTTAGCACTGAAAGATATTCAGGAAGGAGACAGGTTATTTCGGTAGAAATTACAAACTTTATACCTGTACAGCACTCTACTTTTATACGACTTGAATCGATAAAGAACTGCAAGTCAGAAATATTTTTGTCACCAAAACAATTACCTGTCTTCTCAACTTCCAAAATAGTCACATCACTATTCCCCTTTTCATTTACTGACACCAAAGGGAAATACTCTCAAATTTTCATTTCTTACCGCAACCTATCAAGTCTCACGTTTTCTCCCGTTAGCACAGAACAGCAAAACCCAAACAGCAGTCCTCTCTTAGCGGAAGAGGAGAAAAGCACAGATTCACACAGAACTGAGAACAACTCTGCAGAACACGCCAAACAGAGAAGCAAGTTATGACTACAGTGACTAGCTCTGTAATATCAACACGGTAACTCGCTCCTTTGTCGTGCGCTAAAACAAACTTGTTTTCAGAAACTTTTCACATTCCTTTCTTAACAGTTGTGGACCACTCCCAAAAGAAGAGAGGTCATCTTTGCTATATCATCCTTAAATAAAAGGATAGCAAATTAACAAAACATGAACGTGAAGCGGAAAAAAGTTTTAAAAGAGGGTTGTTTATTCAGCACAAGATTAAATATTTTGCTTCCTCCTGAGCATTGCAAATCAACAAACAGAGGCATATAACCAAAGAGCTTCCATACTATTAACAATTACATTTAGTTTATATTTCAGTCAAACCTACTGAGGGTTTCCAGATGGTCCCAAGTTGATATTCTCTGAGGTAGAATTTAACTGTTGGGAGAGACAGAGGTTTTTGTGTCGTTTTTTAAATTCTCTCTTATATTTCAAACAATATTAATTTCAAAATAATCTAATAATTTGCTCAATCCAAACCTCCACACTTGTTATGTTAGACATTTAAATACGTCTAACATCCAGATTTGGCACTTCGTAAATTGCAGTATCTGGCCATCATCATCTTTTCACAAAGCATTATTGCTACACACATCATATTGAAGCATAAAGGTAATAAAACAATTTTATGTCCAAATCTAGAGGACGAGGTTAGGAACAAAAATTTAAGGCAGCCCCTTTAAACTAACAACTTGCTCCTCTCATCAAGAGCTTAACTCTTTCTGTATTTGCTCTAAGAACATGTTTTTCACCTTTTTTTCCTGGAGTCTCCAAGACCTTGCCAATAATATTATTTAAAAAATCCACTGTTTATGCAAGAGTCTAATTATTAAACACATGGTATTTAAAAAAAAAAAAAAGAAAGAAAGAAAGAAAGAAAGAAAGAAAGAAAACATTAGCAACCTTCCCTACCCTGAGATGAAAGGTTAATTAATTTAATTCCAGGAACAGCAAGGACGTTGCCAGTACTAGTACACACCCAGGCAGACTTTGTAAATGACAGGGAGAGGAAGAAGCCACTGGCATTTAAATAACTTTCTCCTTTTTATTTTGGTTTTAAATAAGAAAAGTAATGTTTTTACCCTCATTATACTTTGTGAGTTTATGAGAGAAAGGTAAATTGTATTCAAAGAGAATTTATCTGCGGAGAGGCTAGTGGGCAAAATCAGAAGTCCTAAAGAAGGAGAGAACGCCCCGATAAAGGTAATACACACGACTACTGCACTAATAAGAGATAATCACACAATGGTACTAGGTAGATTTTAAAGAGCTACTACATATATTTTATGATGTCTTTTGGAGAGCTTGTTTTCATTTTTGATTGTTCAGCTTCATCATTTAAGCTAAGCGAGACAGAGATTTCTCTGTTAAAAAGTATGGCTCAGGACTATGCATTAGCTCTCTTGCTGTGTTGATATTTGTTGTGGCGTAACCCATCATTAAGTTTCCACTGAAAATTTAGATCTTTCCACACTACTAAAAATCTGTTTCAAAGGAGGAGGAAACTGGTATTTTGAATTGGAAGATATTGCTGTATGCTTATTACTTGGGACACAGTGCTGTGGAACACTTCAAAAAAAAAAAAAAAAAAAAAAACCACAACACAGACTGGCATCTTTAGAAGTGAAACTTTCAGAAAATAGATTGCATTATTTGTGATCCACAGCAGATTTAATGATTTAATAAAATGACTCTGACTTTCTTTAGCAGCAATTCAATAACAGAGAAGTACTACTATTACATTCATATGCCAACAAGTAAACCAAAGAGGAAATAAGTTTAATTATACCACTTCTGTCTTCCTAAAAATATTCCTTTTTCAATCAGGACTGCTCTAAATTAACTTCCAGGAGAATCCACTTAAATGGCATTCCTGTACTGACTTTTGTGACAAAAGAGGCTGGAGAACTCGCACAGTGTTACATGTGAACTGAAGTCAAATCCATCTTTGCTCCCGAGTGACTTCTAGAAAATCTGTTTTTTTTTGGCTAGAGATTTACTTTGCTTGCCCTCCTTAAAGAAAGAAGCAAACAAACAAACATTGAATCCCTCCTGCTTCAATCAAAAGATTGAAGATCTCTTCAATCTTTGAAGAGACTGAAAAATTGAGAGCTAAGCTATGACGAAAGCTGTGCTTATTTCACCCGCAGTATGTGGGGAAGAATAAGAAGGGAAGAAGTGAGACAAAGCTAGCTAGTCACTCTTACCCCTCTCTGCAGTTCACATCTGAAAGGAAAGTATCTTACAGCCCTTAGTGAAACAGTTTTGCTTAAAAAAAAACCACAGAGGTGATTTATTGTGAAACCAGCTTGCAATTTTCAGTAAATAATCTACTTAATATTGCCCTCAAGTTGTTAAAACGTAGAAGACCGTTGTACTTCTGTTTTATTACCTTCCGATTGCTCCTTTCATCTTCATCTTCAGATGGATCTGACTGGTGTTTTGGGTTATCCATCTGAAGAAACGCTCTGACATCTGGACTAGAAATACAGTTAAATGGATTAGGACACCAGTAACCTACATGACTTTCAGCCATAGAAAAGAAAGAGTAATGCCTTAAATAGTGGTGGACAGAGGAGTTCCTCATCATAAAGTTTACACTTCTGGTAATTAAGGATGGTGTACAAGGAACACTTTTATAGCAATATAATTCAGTTGATGAAAATATTATATATAGTATTTAAGTACTGTATACAAGTTTCCCCTTGTGAAAGTTTGGCAAGGTGAAATACACATGCTCACAAAGCCTTCATGAGAAAATGCTCTGCACAACTGCATTAAAAGGTAATTATTAGAAGAAAAAGAACTATCCAAGTTCTAATTGGCTACCAACAACTGGAAAACCATTTTTCTTTCAACAACTGAAGAAAGAAGAGCCATTTTTTGTTTTCCAAAATTAATGAGATGGTGCAACCCATTATAGAACGAAATACATCATCTATAACCCATAGAGATGCACATCCTGAGAGCCACGCAGTAGTAAAGTTCCTGGTCCCAACCACTTTAAACCAGAATATTCATTCTTTTGTATTCTAAATGAATTCCAGCTGAGCTGCTGACAAGACAAAGGTAAGAAGTCCTTCCAGTCAGCTGCATGTCAAAAACACTATCCTCAGGAACTAACAAGAGAAACTGCAAGCTTCCGATTGTATCTGAGAAGATAAGTTTCAATTGTGGCACTGATTTCTAGCTTGTGTTTTGGTGGGGGTTGGGGAAGGAGGATGGGGGTGTGGGGGGGGGGGGGGGAAGAGGGAAAATAACAAAATTCTGGGAGTCTGGCCCCAGCAAGCAAGGCTTACATAACAGCATGTCAAAAAGAACTTAAGAGCTTAACCACAGCACAGTAAGTGATAATGTAACACCAATAAGCCCAATTAATTCCTAAATAAATGGGTATGACTTATATCCTATATACCACTCAAAGAGATGACTTGATTCTTTCAACTTCCTTCAGCTCACTAAAAGACAGCCGGCTTATTAAAGAAGAATCATAACTAAATTTCAGAGATTAAGCTCTTTGAGAAGGTCTCAGGACAACAAACCCAGAGAGAGGAACCTCTGCATGAACCGTTCAGTGTAAGAACACTGTCTGACCACCTAACTGCTCCTTCATCTTATCACTAGCGTATCTAAAATAAGGTAGTTTTATAACAGAAGCAGATGCACTTATTTTGCCATCTACAATCTATTTGGCCCTCCACATGTCTGTAAAGTGAGGCTCAGAAGTGAGATGAGCTGTTTCTGACATTTCTCCAGCCACCGTATTTCATATTAGTATTACTGAAGCTACCTCATACCATATGCCAGTTGAGGCTCACAGTCTCAATCGCTTATGATCTGGGAAATCTTACTTGTATTTTAAGTCCTATTTCTTTTCAGGTTTAAAGCATAGTGACAAGACTGTTCACAGTTTCACACCATTGCAGTTTAATTCTTCCAATCATACATAAATTTCAAATTCTGATTTTATGGTATGTTTTGCATCCTGAGTCCAGGAAAACAAAAATCACTGTGGCTTGAATACTGTAGTAATATTGACCCATGATGTAGTAATTTTTCTACTTTAAAGTATCACAAAATCAAAAATAAAAAGCGATGATTAATGTCTTTCACTAGGCACAGAGTAACAAAACACGACTTCAATTACCTTTCAGCATTATTTTAGAGAACTGGCTGATTAAATAGAGCACTTTGTAATACATCTCAAATAGTTACTATAGTAACTTTGTCCATGCATGAGTTTATAGCAAAAATCAGCTCAGGCTGAAACGCTGCTATACGGTTGCAGGGTATTCAATGATTTCTACAATGTGTGGCAACCAGAGGCATAACTGATCAATGTTACATGATCACACCTGTAACTAAAAGAGTAAGATTAACGTAACGAGATGTTGCCTCTCTGATACGGACTGCACGATCTCATAATCCAAGGCTTTCATATCCATGTTTATATCCACCTGATTCTGAAACCAGAAAACCTAGGCACGCTCATTCTTTTCTAGGGAACAAATACACACCCCAGTTCTTACTTCAGGTACTGATAGCTCCCTTCCCAAAGAGGCTGCAGAATATTGTTATCCTTGAGTTCTTCTTAGGGAGTTGTGCAAATGTTCTAGTTTTCATTAAGGAGCTACTTAAGACTATTTTGAAATAATCGTTACATTTTTAATGCATCCTCTAACATGCATTTGGATTCAAACAGATTTTCTTTGGAAGTGTTCAGCTAGACAACTAAACGCATAATTTTTTTTTCCAGTGAAGACCTACAATTGAGCGGGAGAGCAGGCCAACTGGAATAGTTGCCCAGTGGTTTTGGCAGCCTCACACTGCTCACAAGTAACACATTCTCAGGTCCTATCCAGGATATCAGTCAGAAGCCGGGGAGGCATTATCAGATCTCTACTCCTTACGACACTTTTTTTCGCCATACCTGTATTCTGATGATGAGAGAAAGTTCTCTCTCAAATAAAAGTTAGCCGAGTAAACGCAGCTTGAAGCTGGTCCGCTTAATTCCCAATTTGGCCTAAGCTAATAATCTATCTAGCCCAGTATTCCACCTGACAGCGACTGCAGGAAAATCCTTAAGCAACCATTACAGGGTCTCTCTCTAACTCACTTTAGTTTTTTTGCTGGGCTTATTACTGAGAAATAAGGAAAGAAGTACACAAGAGAGAAAGTAAGAAAGGAGGAGGAAGAAAAAAACTCAGTGCTGCCTGTTTCAGAGAATAATGTAAGCATTGCGGCCTTGGACATCCTGGATCTGACACGCGTGCTTTTCAGTTCAGACATTCAGGTGCCTCCCCTTCCAGAAGGGAGGAAGCTGACACAAACCATCCTTAAGTTTTCAGTAAAATAGTTTTCCTAGGCAGGACTGAAAGCATGACAATCTGATACTGGTTTTAGTGTTTAGAAGATTTAGTTGAAGGTGGACTTCCTTAAATCTCTCTGAGAATATACAGAGCGCCCAAAGTTCTCCTTGCATATTATTTTGCCTAATATTAAATTTATAAAGCGAAACACTTTAAGAACGCATATGGGCTATCTGTAAAGACTTAGTTACCACATATCCCTTTAATAGTTTCCAGAAGGTTTTTACACACACCCCCCTCCACATACACACAAGGTAAAGTTTTGGTGTTTCTTCACGGCTAGCATTTATTGGCACATGGAAATGCCACAGATTATATAACTATTAATATGATTTGTTGCGATGGAGTACTACAAAAAAGAGAAAGCTAACGCCTTAAAAATAAGTATCTCACAGTTATTTAAAAAAAATGCACCACAGAAAGACTATGAAACGAAATGCTTTTGCGTTGAACTACGAATCAATCACTTGATTTTTCTCCCACCTAAATCACTCTTACTTTAAGGGTGGGGAGGAGGAGGAGGAGAACAGCACAATACAAACTTTTTTTTTTAATTATGGAATTCTGCCTAATAAGCTTTTTATTGCTATTTATTTTAACATTCTTTTGACAGCACCAAAGCCTTTATAATCCCTATTTTTTTAATACCGGTTTAAGTTAGTTTTCCTGGATCAGACAGGCTAAGTGCCATGCTAAAGAACTTACATTTAGCTACAGATGCAGTTGACTGTAAACCATTTAAAATCTCATGAAAATTTAAGGAGGCAGTTTTATTGGATTGAGTTTTGGTGTGGATTTGAGTGGATTTGAGTTTTTGATGTGTATTTAAAAAAAAAAAAAAAGGACTGTTTTACCTTTGGAGAACAAATATAAGATGTTTTGAGACAAAATAACATACAGACAACCAAACAGGGGAGGGACTGTGATAAAGTAAAAAAAATAGGTATTCTTTCCTAATTTAACAAAACACATTAGCTTCCAACAGTAGTTATTTTAAACTGCTTTTCATTCTTTCCCAGAGAAGAACAATGTTATGATCACCAACCTGACACTATTTCCTTTACTGGAAAATGATTCCATCATAAAGACTTTGTTTTGTTTAAAAGTTTTTTCCACTTGTCACAAGGAAGTATACATAAAATGCTCACCAAAAAAAAGGGGGGGGGGGAGAAAAAAGGAAGTACGTGTTTTAGGTTAATAGGACATTAAATAGTTCACTTGTTGGAAAAAAACATCTGACTGCACACTGCAGCAGTATTCCCTGTTGGAAATTGTTTTGCTTTCTATGGGAAATGAACAGTTTCACAGGCTGTGCAGATGGACAAATTAAACAGAGCATATGTGCTGAAGCAATTTTCTCAACGCTAAAGCCAAACGTAGAGCTTCACTGTTTTACTATTTTTAAGCAACATGGAAAGCGGCACGGATATATTTGTTTTTTTACTTTAAACTGATTAGGAATACATTTAAACTGAAGGCAAAATGTTGTTTACACTTAAAATCAGTCCACACACAAAACTGGATTTAACTGGAGCTGTTTAAGGCACTATTACCATTTCTAACTGATCATTGTCCCACTGAGGAAGGTTAACAGACCTACAGCGTGTAGAACAGTTTACGTGGAAACTTCTTCACACGCCTCAGGCGGGTCAGCTTGGTTAGCCCAAACCACCCGCGCAAGCTGATTAAGCTACCTGGTTGAGATGCTTAAAACAAATTCTGGAGCGCACCCATGAACTACGCTAACAGAACCATGCAGGACACTACTTCCTCCCAGGAGGGCAACATAACCAGCAAGTGATGGCAAAGATCTCAAACACCACAGCCGTCAGCAAAACAAACATCTGCCCTACAGCAAGAGAGCCTACACTGGAACCTGCACCCCTTGAACTGAAAAGCAGTTCATGAGATGTCTGCCAGGTGATTTGTAGGTAAGTTCTGAGAAAACAAAAACATTTTCTATTGTTCATCAGTCTGTCTAGATTTTTCTTTCAGGAAAAAAACACCATATTGAAGATTATTTATTATACTTAAAAGCACTGAACAAGTACAACGTATTTTCTAGTTAAAAGTACTTCATTTGCAATTTCGTATTTGGCATCCCACGTCATTTAAATAGTCCTTACAAAATGGAAGTGAAACTACTTACTGGTTGCATAGCTCTGGCTGTCTAACTAAATTTTGAATGAATTCATTCAGTCCTGCTCTTCTCTGTTTAATAAAATCTGAAAAAAGATAGATTTATTAGGAACGATCAGTCAACTCATGAAAAAGACTTATGTTCAGATTTGGTAGGTTTTTTTTTTTTTTTTTAAAGGACTTAAACGTGTATCAGTTAAGAACAGAGAGGTCAGAAGAGGAATGGTCCTACATAAAAAAATCATGAGCTTAAACGCATTGAAGGGAGGTGAGAGATCACATTTCAGTTTCTTTGTAACACCACTTTAAAATAGAAATGTAGCAAGTCAGGTGGACTGAAAGTTCACCAAAGAGCTTCAAGACCAATGGGCAACCACAGCGCACTAAGCCGTGCACTCATTGCAGAGGTGAGCCTTTCGGGCCCCGATTCTGCTCAGAAAGAAGCCGCAGGCAAAACTTGACTTCAGTGGCACAAGTCAAGTTTTTACACGAACAGTCCTACCAAGCAGCATATTTCTGTAATAAATGCATGGCAGTGGGAAAGTTGCACAATCCATGTAGCCAGCAGGCACTCAGATGTAAGCACTGAAGATAATTAAATAAAATGCTTTTTGGAGATCATCTTGAATTAAAAATAAAAATAAAAACCCTAAGAATCTCCACCCTCATCCAGAGTTTAAAACATTTAACTTTCCTTTAGCAATATGCAAAGAAATAAGCAGGACTTGAAACAGAAAAACAAATCTAACAGGGAATAAAGTGCAAAACTGAAATATATTGCATTTCATTGTTCACATCAACAGGAACCATTCATTTTCCTCATGCAAATTAACTTGTGTATTTTAACTTCTAAGGTATTCCAATGAGACTCTGTCATAGGTAAGCTACTGCTAATTAATAAATTTTTTTTACAGTTGTATTTCAAATATTAAAACGTTAATGCTTTTTCAGGAATATAATCTCTTAACCCTTGTTGGGGTACTTAATATCTCATATTACTGATATCAGCTAGGAAGGCAAATGTGCATAAAGTTTTTTTTGGGAGTTACCAACATCAGCAATTTCAGTACAGTGTATGTAGAAGGCAATCAGTGACTCCAGACCTATAAAACCATCCATGTTGTTGAAGCTAAAACACCTGCGTCACCTCAGCTAAAATGTATTCTGTAATTTTCTAGGTTTATTCTGCCCGGATTCTATGATTTCCTTCCCTCTGCCCTGTTTTTAAATTTAAAGCACGGTTAATTTTGAAATAACCTAAGTGACACTACAAAAGAGCGTTAAGGTGATTTTGTGACATTTTGTAACAGATGATAATATTTTTGGTAGACTTCACGAAAGGGATATTTTACAGTCTCACTCTATTACACTTTCAGACTCCAATGTGACAGAACCATTCTGTCTGCTGGAGTTGCACATACAAGCATGAGTTGACAAAAGCAAAAATACTTTTTCAAAATCTCTAAAATACGTAAGTCATTTCAGAAGCCAGCAGAAACATTACATCAAAGCTCTAATAAACAAGTGTTAAACTAAAGAACTATTTACATGAGCATCATGGCTCCCTCTCCACCCTGCCCCCCAGCAAGAGAAATCTTGAGAACGGTTTAGTTTCTCATGCTTCAAGGATTTCAGGACAGTTCCTGGAAATTCAAAACAAGTCTGAAGACTACGACTGTGTGTTTCACAAATACGGTTTTAATACATTTTTAATTTATTTCTCACATTTAAACAACATTTTCCTAAATCTGACTCCAAGACACCCACCTGTATATTTAACTGTATAAGAGACTGGACTGCATGCCATTACTAAGTTTTCAGCCAGCTCTGAGAACCCCAAGGTAGGAGAAAAGGAAAGAAACCACACAAAACAAGAAGTCCCTCTAGGTGCAATATGCGTAGGACTTTTGGAAATCCTTTACCCTTTCATCAGAAGAGGACATTAGAGCAAGGTAAGCCTGGATGCTTGCACTTGATTATTTCAATATAAAATGAAAAGGAAGTTTCATGTAAGGATCCAGATGAATGACGGTGTAACAGCCAGAAATTAAGATGGCTGAAAATACTTAATAGATAGAACCCCAAACCAATACATCCCAAGAAGGTCAGCACCTTTGGATCCATTTGTATTTAGGCAAAGGAATATATGAAAAGCTTGAAACAGGTGCAGAAGGAGGTGAAACAACAAGCACAGATATCAGACAAGGCAGAGCACCACAGCAAGCCAGAGGAGGACACAGAGGTTCCCAGCAACAAACAGGAAGGGTCTGAATGAAGGGTATAAATACATAGAGCAGAGGCCTGGCCTGCCCGTTTGCCTTTTTTATTCATCAGTGGTGCCACTTAGGTTCATTTAATGCACTTTAAGAGTGACTTTCCGTTAGTATTTTGATGCGGGCAGAGCAAGTTTAATTGGGACCTACGACTACTAACTGGCTCACACTGCCTTCATTTCAGAGTGGCTTCTATATGGGGAACAACAACAGGAAGAGGTCCGTTTTCATCTCAACTGTACAAGGAAGCACATTTAGATAGAGGGAGTTCAAAGGCCTTCTAAGATAAGTCCTTCAGTTATTTCATTTTCCAGGGGGAAAAGTCGCACAAGGCAAGGTTAAAATTTACTAGGCCTATGTTTACAAGAGCCTGGTTTTTGGTTTTTGCTTTTATCACAGAGAGATTACACCTGCCAGTTCAGCATCTCTCACAACCCTGAACATGGAAGGGTTGGGAGGAGCTACTGCGCTCAGCTAGAGAGCTTCCAGGCCACTAAGGAACAGGTTGTTCAAGATCACACAGTAGAGTACCTATCCTAACTCCTGTCTTGTGACTAAGCATGACTAAACTTTGCTTTAGCCATTATTTTGGGACTGCTTGCAAAACTGATTGAAGACTTCTTCTAGGCTGGAATAGGTCCAGTGCCACATAAACAAACTGACAGAAGGAATAAAAAGATAACAACTTACCAGGATCAAAATTATCTCCAAATATTCTTTTAGCTGGAATCTTCAGGTTCATAGTGGGAAATTGCTTCTTCAGCTGAAAATAAGACACATACAGTTGGATCGTGCAGAGACATCCAAGTATTTAGGAATAATTGCTTCTTATTTCTGAGGTTTGAACATCTGATCCTTAGTAATTCTGCTGCTCTCTGCCATCTTCTCTATTCATACGTTCAACAAAAAAACAACCTGTACTCAGCTTGTTTAGGCAAGTCACATACCTTTTAAATCCAAGGGCTATCTCACTTGAGAAAGTGAGTATTGCCAAAAATTGGCAAAATCTGGCAGTACTGCCAAAATGAATTCCCACTTACCCCAGGCTAAAAGAATTGGCTAGAATTTCTGTTTGTTTATTCTATTTTCTTCCTCCCTCAATTCTCTCTCCCTCTTTTTTCTTCTTCTTTTTCTTGCTTGTATAGGAAAGCATGCATGAGGTTTTAAATGGGCTGGGGATATAGGCCTTTGGGGTTTTTTTTCCCCCACACAAACCAGCTTTAGGAGCAACTGCTGGTCTAATCCTTAAGTCAAAGCTGTAAACGGATGAAAAACCTATGGATTATTATGTTACGTCTGACAATTTAATTATATACTACATTTGGTAATCAGGTTAAGGTCATATATAACAGGACTGAATTTATCAAAAACATTTGTCATGAGCCAAGTCTTGATTAAATTCACTTCATCTTCAGGCGCTCACAGGAAGAGCAATGTCATTCACCTTCTTTAAGAGGGAAATGTTCTTACACAGTAGCTGGCAGCTCTTCTTTCCTTAGAAATGTCAATATCTCCTCCAATTAGCAATGCAAGTTCTTCTTGGTGTACACTACACTATACAAACTACGAAGAACAGAAATTGGACAAAACGTCCTCTCTTTCTGCGGTTAGCTTCCCCAGGACCTTTCCCTCTACATGCATTAGAAAAAACAGGGCTGAACAAGTTTCAGCAGAGCAACGTCAATCTTAATGGGAAGACAAAGTCAGAGAGGAAATATGATCACCAAAATGTCTGTTTAGCACTCTGGAGGTCTTGAAAAGGGGATGGTTTTGTTTTCACATCACCTTCAAGTCTATTCAAAGATTCATATAAAAGCACGGCATGGTGTATATTGGATGACTTCAGCTCAGACCTTATAAGATAACTCCAAGCTCATAGCACTTGCATTCGTATACTGCTGTCACATATAGATCATAGAGATACATTAAGGCAGAAGGAAGAAATGCCTGTTTCTTACGGGGGGGAACAGAATGGGTACAGACACACAATTAAGCAGCTCATAGCATATATATTTTTTTAACTGCAGATTGCAGAGAATTATTTCTTCTTCTGCTAAAACAGAAGTAGTGGGCTCTAAACAGGAAGAAATGGAGAAAAGTATTGATACAGACCACAGCTGAGAGCACGCTTTAGCTCTGCTTGCCCACTCTGTAAAAAGGGCAAAATCCTCTTCTAGCAATGAACCAAAGAAATTCAGTCAATTGCTGGAGAGGCCTATTTTAAAGAAGAAAAAAAAGAAAGAGAGGACCACGGCCATGAAATCTGGCTAGGAAAGGGCAGGTAGCAATTGCCATGATTGACTTTCCACAAACTTAATATTAAAGAATAAGGATTTGTTCCTTTGTTGCTTTCAGTCCTTGGAAGTAAAACACTTAAAATAACTAGATAGGTAAATTTCTCTTAATAAGTTGAAGAATAATTTTTCCCACCACAAACAAATACACATTTCAGATGTTTTGACAACCAGGAAACTGGAAATTTCCCTCACTAGACAACAATCCTGAGCAACAATAAAAAACCACCACCACCAAGTGGATTTTGAGTTCGAAATTCAAACAAACCAGAGTTTAAACAAAATGACAAGATTTTTTTTTTTTTTTAAACAGGCTCCTACAGTTGTTGAATGTTGACTCAAACTACTCATTGAAGGAATTAACTCAAACATAGCAAATAAGTGTTACTCTGTACTACTCTGGTATGATTCCTTTTTCTTACCGTATTGTAGAGTTTATCAAACTCTGCATACCGTCTAAAGACGAACCATTCATTTCTGCCAACTGAGACCAACACTTTGTAAACCTGCAGTAACACAAAGACAAAGTTAATGCCAATAGCAAAGTTTAAGAAAACCCACCACGTTTAATCCTGGGGTGAAAATAAGGGCAGACTGTTAAACTCATTGTGTAAACATATTCACTAAACTACATACTTCTTACAACAAAGTCATGTAAAGATCAACCCAAATGATTAATAGAAAAAGTAAGAGAACCCATCTTTTTGCAAGATACAGAAATACTTGTTTGCTAACCCAGTGCTTTAAAAATAAATAAGTTAAAAAAAAAAAAAAAACCAGCAAGGCTGATTTCATGAACTTTCGTAATGTCATGAAATTGGTTCATATCCAACAGGAATGCGCAGCCATTAGATAACAGTCAATACCACAAGCCTGGAGAAAGCCATCAGATTCCTGATATGCCAAAGACATTGATACAAGAATAAGACACGGCTTCTTGCTCTAAAGTAATCCAGGTCCTGCTATAAAATTTGTTAACAACCTGATAATCCACTGAAGGACGTGACGCGTTTAAACACTGAAGACTGCCCTAAACAAACACAAGAGAACAAGCACATTCAGAAGGCAGGCGTGAGAAGAACAGTTCCTCGCAACATCTTGAATATATATTATAGTCAGGATCCTAGCAGACGACTGGAGACTTGGACACAGTTGTTCGGGGCAGGGGAAACAATAATAACAGCAAAAACCCCAAATCTCCACTGCTGTGGCTGAGAGGCAGCACCGACTAAATAAAACACCAGTTGGGGTTCAAGGGAGAAATAGTTGGAACCTGCCGCACAGTTCAAATCCCATGACAGAAGAGAACTCTAATATTAAACTAGGCAAACTGGGGACTCCTGTCTCATAAAACTGATTGACACCTGAGTGTCCTGAAGGCTTCTCCTGCCTCTGAGCGAGACCCTTCCCTCTTTCGTATACAATTAGCTGATCTCCCTTCCCCACCTTCTTGTGCTTCCAAAAGGAGCCCGGCTATTCCTGCACGGGAGAGGATAGATGCAACAAAGAAATGGGAGCAGAAGGCTGCTAATTCCTGATCTAGAAATATGGGCTGATGCTCCAATCTCCCCTCCCTTCTGTCCTGCAACAGCAGCTCCACCCTCTCAGTGGAAGTGGCAGCCACCATCATCAGTTCCTTAGCCCGAGATTTGCATTCATGCTATGCTAACTGCTCAAATACTTGCTCTCAGTCTGGAGAAGACTGGATGAGGAGGCTGGATGGCTGGATGGAAGCTCGCAGTAGGACGCCGATAAGACTCGGCTTAGAAAATTGGTTTTCCTTTATATTGCTAAGCGTGTGTTAGCAGAAACACATAAGCTATGTGCCTTCTAGAGCCTACCTAAAGTCTGTACACAGGAAAAGCTTCAGCTGCAAAGAGAGACTGAAGTACCGCCCTCCTGAACCAAGCACCTTGTACATCAGTCAAGTCCTGCAAACAATGCTCAAACACAAAAGCTTATCACTCCCCATAACTACAACGCCAACAAGCTTAAGGAGCAGGCCATGGACACGGTCTTAAATTAGTGAGACAAGATGCACAGACTGCGGAACAGACAGGGCCAGGGTAACCTAAGATACAAGATGATATCCCTCCTCCTATCCCCCAACAACCTCAAAATTAAAACTGCTTTGCTCTGAGAGCAGCTGCCATAACAATAGGTAGACAGATAATATTTTGACATGATAGTGCATAAAGGCAGAGGGATTGCAAGAGGGCATCCAGTTCACACCAGTACCCAAGCTCTTGCACACCCACAAAGAAGAATCTACAAGTTCAACAGCTGGCAAAGCAGTGAACAGTAAGAACGCATATAACATCTACAAAGGATTTGACAAAATCCCCAAACTTAGCAAATCTTTTGGCTGTATTATTACTATCAGCTACACCTACATAATAATTTAGAGATAGTTGCAATGCTCATTTCTAGATAGCCAAGAAAAACAAACAAAACACCCCACTAGCCTAACAAACTATTCAAATCCAATGACACCTAAACCAAAACTAGTCTTAGAAAACTCCTAGAGAATAGAGAAGATGCACCCACAACTAATAATCTGTGGTTAAATAATGTAATGCTTTGAGGGGTAAAAACAGAATTCCTGAAAACATCACCATTCTGATGAAGTACCTCTCCAGATCTGGACTGGATAGGTCCCAGTTATTTCTAAATGTGATAGATTTCTTCATGAAAGAAGTCACTGAAACAAAAAAGGCTTCAACTCTCTTCTGGTTACTCACACTCCTGGATTAAATATTCAAATGGAAAGGTAAGCAAAAAGGTAGGCTGAATGTTTTTCAATTTCAAGAGAGAGCAAGCATTGAGAAACTACGGAACTATTTAGCAAGTGTCAACAAAAATCAAAAAACTCCGTAATTTCCATGCAGTAGGGGCTTGGTATTCTAGGTCACAAATGTAAAACATTTGAGGCAAAGGTTCCAGATCTAACGGGAGGAATAGAACCGTTGAAAGAAATTTCACAAGGAGTTTCTAACTGATTGGGGTGTGCGGGGGAGACAAGAGAACAATTTAGAATAGAAAATTTATCCTCAGACATCAAACAGCGTAGGGATAAGAACAAGAAATCCAAAACAAAGCTATTTGATAAAACCAGGCAAGAGAAACTGCAGTAGCTACACAGCAAGGACAGAACAGCAATTAACATAGCCAAGATATGGTCCAAAACAACTGTTTTGCCTATTTTCAAGAAGAAAGTGAACGTTGAACATTCAGAAAAAGACAGCACAGTGAACCAGAGCGGATATAATAAACAGGCAGGTTACCATGAATTTACTCTACCAGAATGAGGACTGTACAGGGACACGATCACTTTTTCAAAATGTTTCCCCAGGGTAAACATGAGGAAGAAAGAAGAGCTATTAAAAGCTGGGTGGCATACACTCATCTTTGTTTTGATACTATTCATTTATAGTTTCTATTCAGACCAGTAAGATTCTAGAATAGCCTCATAACATAAGTAGTAGTGATAAATAATGTAAATGATATTAAGGTAAAGACTATATAAAATGGTCACCTGAAGTCTCTCCTAGCCTATGTCCCTTTAACCTTTTCTTTCACTCTAACGCTTTTAATGCTCTTTATGGAAATGGCATCAATATCGCCATCAGAAATCGACAGTTATGCCTACTGTAGACCTGTTAAGAACTGAGAGTCCGTCTGCTGTCATTGTCCACCCGCCTCCCCAAAGCGGTACTGATGGGCTCCAGCCATTCTCTCTTCTGTGCTTCTGCTGAAAAGTAAAAGCCACTGACAGACGCACTCTAGTATTCACAGGTCCTACCACAACGTTTAGCAACAACCCTCACTTCTGTTATTAAATCCTAAAATATACATGATAAAACTCAAAAGTTTGGTTGTGAAAAATAGTTCTTGTCAAGCTGCTAACTATTCCTTGACGCAACAAGCAGGTGAGGCCAGGACAGGCTGGGCTGGGTTCCCTCTTTCTTTCTCTCTCCCCAAATTCTGAAGGTTCCTACCATTGCTGGTACAGCTTTCTAGAAGGCATGCCCAGAGAAAGCGCCTCTGAGCTGCAAAAGTTGTCATACAGATCTTCTTCAGTTAAAACGACCCAGAAATCGGAATACTACCACCTGCCACAGATGTACCAGACCGGCACATTGTAACAGTGAGACTGCCAGCACTGAGACAGTAAAACAAACCTGTTCTGCTAAAGAAGTTCAGACTTCTATGAAGTTTTTTCCTGCTCGCTTACTCCGAGTTTCACACACATACAGCAAGTTAAAATATTAAGTAAATTCTCTTTTGCTTATTCCCTTTACCAGCATACTCCTGCCCCATATTACATCTTGATGGACTCGACTATTTAGGCTAATCAAATTGCAGTCTTGAGAGGGGAGGAGGAAAGACAGATAAATAACTCAAAAGTACATTTTTGTTTTGTAATAGTCTTCAGGCAGCAACTGAGTCAAAGGGTGCTTACATTCCACTTTTGAAGAGTGACTAATTCACACACACAAAAAAAGTAAAAATAGAACAAGCTTGGAGGAAGTTGCACAAGAGCAATGAAACAGATCAAACTTTTTAAAGGAAATATTATGATGTCTTTATATCCTAGTAGACATACAAGCAAAACAAAATCTACCCCGTACTACTATGTTTTTCAGTCTGCAAAGCAAAGAGTTTCCCCATAGAATGGGAGTAAAGACTTGGCTTCCAGAAAGCAAGTCAAACAGGCTGGTCAAAAAAGGAAGAGAGGGAGGAGGACAACAGGAGTGGAAACGGGAACAAGAGAAGAAAACAAACGAACAAACAAAACCTCACAGGTATTAGAATCAGAAAATGGGAAGGAAGAGGGGGAAAAAAAGGTCTTTCAAAAAGGTGATCTGTTAAGATCTTTTTACACAAAAATAACAAAAGCGTAAGATAACTACGAGAAAACTGCCTTGGCCTTTTAAAATATACACGCTATTCCTTTACAAGACTTGTCATGTAAAAACAAGTAGGATTCCAAATTCTAATCTGCTTTTTTACCAGTATGTTATCCACACATTTAAGATGCTGACGTACCTAATATGAGAAAATGTTAGGATTTGGAGGAAAAAGTATCAGAAATTTGTAAAGTCAAATGCTTCCTGAAGAAAATACAGGTAAATGCTGTAAAACATTCACAGCTTCTCATATTGCAAAGCCTGGTGTGTACTATGGCAAGTATTCACAAGACCAAGAGAATGAATTTCGATAACCTGTAGAAAATATTAGTAAGCTTACTAGCAAAATCAAGTAACATTTCAAGGAAATGCATAGGCTATTAATGCTTACAATGCTTATAGTCTTATATACTTACAGTAAATCTTTTTTTCTTCTCCCTGTGCTCATCAGAGCTGGGAATGCTAACACTTGGGCAGCTTTCTTTGAGATCCATTTTATGTATTCTTCTGACAAATTTGTCACAAGACCTTGCTTAGGGTGCCACAAACAGACGACAGCTTCAACGGTACTGATCCAATATGTGCAACTTTTCTTGAAAAAACGTTAATTCCATCATGTAATCTTAAAATGAACATAAAAGGAAAATTAAGTACAACAATACTTAACTCACGGTGCTAAAACCTGCAAGACGAGAACCTTTCCTGACAGGAAATGCAGTGTACTATGCATATATACAGTTATAAATGTCATGGCCTTGCAAAGTATTTCATGCGTGTGATCCTCTGTCCTTTCTCTAAAACCACTGAAGTTCTCTGAGGACACAAGCGCACCCAAAAAGCATTGTGTTGTGTAGACATATTGGAAACAGATTTGAGGTCCGCTACAGAGAATACACTGAAGCATGAAGCATTGAGCAACAATTAAAGACAACATCTGGGTATCTGAGAAAAGCTGACAACATCTGGGTATCTGAGAAAAGCTACTAACATGTACATTCAGAACAGTTTATTTTAAAAGCAAAGGTTTTTCAATTGCATGAGTCTGTCCTAGAGGGCATTTCAGATTTGTCAGAACATGCTGAGCGTATTTAATCATGACATCAGAGATGAAAGAAGACATGAGAAAAAAAAAAACCTTCATGTGAATTTTAGAGAGGGACACAGGTAGCGTCACGTGTTTGTCCGAACACTTACAATCTATTTTTAGAGCAACGCTGATGATTGCTGTAGCTGACAGAGGGCCTGTGCCCACACTCTCCGCTGCCACCCCTTGGCATGCTTTGCGTTTGAGAGCGCAGCGCACAGGAAGGTCGCCCGTTCCCTCCAGTAGGCCAGTCAGCTTCCCCGTGGAACTTGCGAGAACAGGAGAAGGAGGGCGAAAGCCAGGAAAGAGGATGAAGCCATCAGAACGGCAGAGAGAACTCTGTACTAACTACATGTCCTTTCACTCTCTGAGGGACAGTATTCTGCAAACCTGCCTTGAGCACGTAAACCGAACGTCTCACTGGACCACGCTGCAAATACAAGGAACTTCAGAACTGCCTAAGAGCACCAGAAATTCATGCTACATACCTAAAAAATCCTGTTCAAGCCTGCATCGCCATTTGAAGTCTTTTAGCGAACGCAGCTCAGATTTTAGCACGCTATGTAGTTGACCAATTTATAAACATGAGAAAACTTTTTAAAAAGAGAGGAGACCTCATGTTTCTTAAAAACACCCAGAGGAAAAAGGAGCGCCCAGTTCAACATTTGACTCCTATTTTCTTAAAATAGGGAAGTATAAAAGTGAACTGCGTATTTCATACCATAAATTTCCAAAAAGCACAAACTAATCTGATGTAATTCTGCTATTACAGAGACACCCATATTTGTGTTGGCAAGGCGGCCAAAGCCCCTGGAATCCAGTGAAAAGATTTGTTCTTGATACCCAACTACTCTTAGTCAGTCGATTATTTTTCCTCTTCTCAAAAGCCAGATCATCTCCCTGATTCAAACTTTATGTTGTTATTCCTCCCACTTAATTTTAAATTATGCATTGTTAAAAAAGACCTACATGGTCTTTTTATGGACCGTAAATAAAAAGGTGTGTTTGAAACCACCGTAATCACAGCTAAGTGACAAAACAGCCATACTGCAACATATTCAATTACTTTTAGTTATGCCTGCATCTGCCTTAATTTGATTCTTCCCTGCTTCGCCGATTAGGGAATCATAGGGTCGGGCCATTTTTTTCCTTTTATTTGACTATAATACAGTTCATCTAAACCAGTTGCACAGACCTAGAGCTTTGAAGGGGGTTTTCTTTTACTTTGGTAAGCCACTGTCAGAAGCCTTATTACAATAAACCACAGTTCCCATTTTAATCACATGCTTGTATACAACTGGGTAAGACCATTCTTCACCCATTCCCACACACTAAGTCTAAGATCTAAACTGTAACTTCACTCTTCCCCATCGTAGGAGGCCCACAAAAAGAAAAGTCCATGGGTGCAGCTTTCAGTAAGTGTTTTACTGGGCTTAGACCTTACTAAGCGCTTATGTCAATCTTCAGTCACTTCAGGTACAGCTAGAATTGAGCACAAGTCCTGGTGTTTATTTGTCTTCCTGCTCATCACATAAAAACAAGTGGAGCTTTAAAATGGATTAGATGTTCCTTAATTAGTATCATTCAATGTCCTTTGCCTTTTGTAGACTGATATGCATTGGTAACAGGTTCCTACCACGCTTGCATTCGTTCCACAATATAGGCTGTACTTCTTTCAACCCTTTCATTTTTGATTCTTGGTGTCCTAGTTTTAAAGACCACTACAGGAGCAGTATGGCTTAAAAGCCGTAGTCCACAGAACAGCACTGAATAGATGTGAAATGAAGCTCATTCTTCAGTTTAAAGTTATAGGGGAAACAAAAGGAGGAAGTACCACTCAAATTAATTCAAGATGCATGTATTCGTCTTACTGGGGAGAAAATGAACAAATCACCTGAAAAGTTGAAACTGCAGTATTCTTATTGCTTTTCTTAAGCTGCCTGGAAGACCACTAGCTGCGATTATTTTTTTTCCCCTTGAGGCACCTCCTGACCCAGTTGTGCCTGGGTCACCAACACTACACTGAGTTTGCAGACTTGGAAGAAACACATTAGCAGTTTGCCATTAAGACCCGGAGGATCAGAGCTTGCTTCCAACTTCTGTTTGCCTTTAGCATATTAGCTCTCAAGAGCTTATTTAATCTGAACTACAGGTCTAACTAGAAAAAGATATACATTTGCTTTAATTCCTAAATCTTTGCCATGATGTAGGTCAGGAACACAGCTGCAGCTTTAGTAGTAGATAAAACCACTGATGTTTTGGTAACTACATGAAAAAATGACAAAGAACAGAGAAGCCTTTTCATCCACACCCTCAGAAGAGCAAACTGCAGCTTCTTGAGAGCTGCCAGGTTTTGGCAGAAGGGCAGTACAGGTGAATTTAATAGACACTGTCAGGTGATAAATCTCTGCCTCTGGTTATAGCTTTTTCTGTAAGTAAGAACAAGTAACCCCCTGGCCTCAACTTCCACAACGGGCAGAAAGGAGAAGGAACTTTAGAAAACCAGGTTACAAAATAAATACCTCTTAAATCACACTTGAGCAGTAGTGAAAGAGCACATAGGTAACGTAAAACATGGCAGCACTGAGAGTAGTGTTGTTCGGAAACATTTGCCACTAGTTAAAGCTTTCAAGTTACTACAGTATCCAAGTCTGGAATAGAGGAAGGCACAAATGAATACATTAAAGAGAACAGAAAACATACTCCTCTGCAGACCTCGATGGCTAAGAAGCATTAAAGAAAGCTGCATATGTCTTGCTAACAGCAATGAATCTTAAAAAAAGAACAGAAGTCATGCATCCTTCTGGCAAAATTTCAAGGCTATCAAACAGCTACACTGTTCACTCCCTCCATGGTGGCTGTCAAAAAGTAAACAATATTTTCATTGTTTCCTGGGGGAGGCTGCAAGAACGTCAAATTTCAGGCTGACCCTTGCCTGTGGAGAGGCGAGGACAGGATAATAACAGAACCCTGCCACTAGGAAAACATACTCAGATTTACAGTACCCACAAATGAAGAATTTATTGAAAGCCCTACACTAAAATACTTTAGGTGGTCTCAGAAAAGCTACATGCAATGGATAAATATGTGCAGTGACACATGGCAGCCTTTTCTCACTCCTTTCCACGTAATCTAGGCCCAAATTGCATTACAAAAGGTTTCTAAAGTTTAATCAAGTTATTTTAAACAATTTTTAAAAAGTTTTTTCATGATTAAGGCCTGAGGATGATACCATCGCATAACCACAGACCCTTCTTCTGGGCACTTACTAGTTAATCCCTGCCAAGAATGTTTAAAACTAGATTAGGAAGCTAGGTACTCACCTGCTGCCTTTGTGGCTGCAGTTCGGAGCCAAATTGCCTTAAAATCCTCTGATTATCCTGACATCAATGTAAATCAGCTACCTTGTTCACTCCAATTCTTTGAGTATTGTAAGTGAGGATAGAGAAGATCAGTCAATAGAGGAGACGAGATAGTCTCCATGCAAGCATACTTGAAGAATCAGCAGGATCATACTCTCCTACCACTACAGGACAGGCATGTGCCCTACACACTAATCATCCACCTAGAAAGATCTACTCTAGGACTGGGTCACAAGTAAAACCAGTTGCTGAAAGTCTCCACTTGAGTATGATTCTGATTACAGGAGGAACCTGTAGAAAACAGAGCAAGACATAACAGACAGTACTATTATTTGCCCTATACATTACTATATTCCCTCTTACGTTAGGGCAAGTGTCATCTTTAGTATGCTTTTCATAACTTCCTCAGCCTTCTCCAAAAATACCTGATAATTACTCAACATATCACTGTACATTGCACAATTTCTGAAAAAGGCCAGAAAGTCAACTTGTTCTCAGCTGCTGTATGATGAAAGAGAGAGTCCCACTCACTTGTTAGCAGACAGGCAGTTGACACACAGGAAACGGGATATTCAGAATCCAAGGCAATGGAAATACAGGTTGAGGAGAGCCAGGGACTGCTAATCCATCCGTAAGCAGACACAGCTGACCAAAAGCTGTTGAGCAACTGGGTTCTAAAGAAATCAGGTTTCACATAGGCCACCCTTTTATACACCATATACCTACGATTTTAATACAAGAACACTAGCTAACACAGTGTAGATCTCTAGAAGTATTACAGCTGAAGAGAAAGGAGAGCACACAGCAACAACTTGGGCAGAGTCCAATTCAACTAGTCTCATTCCTTCTACCTGTAGAAGGGGACAGCTGATAACAGTGAAAACTGAAACAAGGGAAAGAAGCAAGTAACTCCCCTTGTCTCTACTACATCAAATTTACTTTGGAGAAGCCAGACAAACATTTACTTCTCACAATCCTAATGTACTGAAGAACCTCTTTTCCCTGCTCCACCTGCCTAAATTAGCTCCAGTAAGTTACTGTAACCGGAATATAACAACATTCATGGTTTGGACTGGACCTATTTGCACTCATGTTTATTAGATGATTGAATACAGATTCTTTGTTGTAGTAAGCAAACCCTGAAAAACAAAATGGGCCTTCAAAGCAAATAATATTCTCAATAAAGATGGTTGTCTTTTAATCCTGAACACAAATCCATAATAATTTCATCCTTAGCCTGGCTTCACAATACCTGGAAAGGTCACTATGTGCCTCAAGTGGTGTAACTTATATAAATGGCATGTCAAATAAAAATTAAGTTAGCATCGCACACGCTACCTGTGCAAATTTTTGGCTTGCTTCCTCAGTCTTCCTACACAGCAGGTCCAATTACAGTTAAACATAGATGCCTATGGATAGCACAGATCAAAAGTTGTAGCAACAGCACCTTGGGCTACTTCCAAGAGGTCTTACTCAGTCACTTGCAGCATATTCAGTTCTACGTAAGAGGGCGTCGTCAGGCTTCAGTAAATATACAGCAGATAATTCTAGCCTCATTTTGCCCCTCTTGAGGGAGATTAAGCTGGAGAACCCCAAATTTCAACTCCAGATGTACTGCTTGGGGTTTTTTGTTTGGTTGGTTTTTTTTTTTTTTTTTAAACACAACCTTGGACAAAAGTCACCAACTGTTCTCCCTATTTCACTACATAAAAAAGGGAAATTTTGGATCTGTTTGAGACAGATGTTATCACTAGTGCTTGGAACATGGAGAAAGTTATTGGATTTGACGTGCTGTAATTGGACAAAAGGTAAAATCTGCCCGATGCAATATCTCAGGATTGCAATAAATAAATAAATGTAAATCAAAGCTACAACTCTCAATCCAGAAAACATATTGTTGAAGTCTGTGCTCAGAGCTCGTGACTACCCTGCAGAACAATTAAAACTATTGGACAGTGAAAAGGTAACTATTTTATATCTGACTAAAAGGCACATAAGAAATGAGCCTTTAGCAATACCCACGTTGCATGCCCAGTTCACCACAACTTGATTCCTCATGTTACTAACTGTAGTTGCATTAATGTATTTATATCCATTTTGCAAGGACAGATTAAAACTCCTACAGGTAAGAGTCTGGATCTCTCACATATTTCAATCTTGCTGCACAGAGAAAAATAGGGTATTACAATTCTACAAATATAAGGACATAAAAAACATTTGCTTATGCATGATGTAGAACACAATTCGGTCCAATAACGTCAGATGTGGCAAGGCTGCAATTTACAGTCAAAGGTGCAAATTAAGGCTGGAAAACAGTTGCAAACAACACAATTCACCATAATCATACAAACGATGACTTTTTCGGCTTTAAAGTGTCAAGTCAATGAAATGACTAGTACTCTTCACTAGTTACTGCATGCAACTTAAATGTGCCAAATTTCTGATCTAATCAAGTATGTCACGATAGCTTTAAGAAACAAAGAGGTCAGTTTTCTATATTTAGTTATTAGAAATACTACACATATGGAGACTAACATGGACAATATTAACAAAAAACTTGTAAATATGCTTGCCAAGAGCTAAAAGCATCTTAAAGACTTCAGGAAAAACATTCCTTCTTCCCCCGCAACCTTCCTTATTTTTAATTAGCACGTTACCGTCATTGAAGAGACTGACGTTCAGGTGAACACATACAAAAAAAAAAAAAAAAAAGAGAGAGAGTCAAAAATATATTTAGATACTCAGAGTGAAACAGAACACTAGAGCAGCCATTAGGAAGTCAGGGTTTTTAATATTAAAAGAATCAAAATGGAATAACAGTAGCCTTTAAAAATCCATACTCATGCCTGTATGAGTCTATAAGCTTACTAAATATACGTTTGAAAGGAATTATAAAAGATTCTTAGCTACAAGGATACTGCAGCAAGTGATACCTGCAGAATTCCTCAGTGCCACAATAACTGTGAGAACCATAACGGCATTCAAATTGCAGTACTGTACTGAAATAAAATGCAGCACAGGCAGTAAAATATATCTTAAATATAGAGAGGAATGAAACATATATATTACATAGTGCAAAGTTACTGCACATCTAGGACAGAGCTATACCCTTTAGAGCTTTTAAAGGAGAAAAACTTACAGAAATCTTACACAAAAGATGAGCTGTCAAAACACCTTTAGTCTTGATACTTGATCGTCTTTTTATTAACATTCACTCAACTAAATTCCTCAAGGATACCTGAATCCCTGCAATACAGTAATGTCTATAAGCCTCAGTCGTTAGGACGAGACCTTGACGGCATTCTCCTTCAGGCTGCCTGCGCTTTTCCAAACTACAACTATTCTTTTGGCTGTAAATTTGTGTGTGCAGGAAACGAATCTTGCAAAGATAAAGCACTCCGGCATACCCCTCGTAGGGGGGCGAGCAAAAAAGCGTAGGAAGTGCAACGGCCCCGCAACTATCTACTGGGTAAGCGAGATCGCGAAATTTGCTTGCCCGTCACCTAGGTAAGAAAGGAAACCAAGCTGCTCACCTTCGCCTCGACAACTATTTCTGAGTTCCCGGATTTTGAGCGAGTTCGGGTTTTCTGGAATTCACTCCGCCCTGCCAGCCCCGCAGCGCTACGCGAGCAAGCTGCGCAGCTCCTCCCGCGAGCAGCCCCCGCCGCCCGCACCGCGCTGCCGCCGAGACCCGCGCGCGGCGGCGGCGGCGGCGGCTCCCCTCCGCCGCGCGGCCCTCAGCAGTCCCGCGCACCCGCCCGCGGAGAGCAGCGCGGCGCATCCACCCGGGCGAGGAGAGCGGCGGCGGAGGCGGCGCGGCCCCCTCCGCCCGCGCACACCCCGCACCTGCGGCCCTCGCTGCGCTCCCCGCAGAGGGGGGCGGATAGTGGGCGAAAACGCCGAGAGGGAGGGGGCAAAAAAAAAAAAAAAATTAACCCCGACAAATTTCCTCCGGAGCGAAAACTGAAGGCGGGGAAGAGCGGGGAAAGGCTGCGAGCGGAGGGAGGCGGGGGGCCGCGGCCCGCCCGGAGCGGCCGGCAGGGGCCGCCCCCGCGGCGCCAGGCTCCGCCCGGGCGCGGCTGCCCGCGCAGCCCTCCGCCGCCGGCCGCGGCACCGCCGCAGGTGGGCGGCCGGGCGGGCCCGGCCCGAGCGCGACCCGCACCGCACCGCACCGCACCGCGCCGGCCCGGCCCGGCGGTGCCCCCGGCCTACAGCCGCGGGCGTGGGAGACGCGGTTTCCAGCACGGATACTCCCCCCCCGCCCCAACACCCGGATTTTTTTATTCACGAGTTATTTGCAAGCTCTTCCCCAGACCTCGAGCCGTTCCCGCCCTCCCCGCCGCCGGCTGTAGGTGGCGGCCCCGGAGCCCCGCGGGCTGCTGCCTCCTACCTCCCGCGGCCGCCGGCACGCTGCCCGCTCTGCTAGGCGGAGCCCCCGAGGAGCGCTGGAAAGATCAACGGCAAGGCTGCCACCCTGTTGGAATAAATAAATAAATAAATAAAATAATTAAAAAAAAGAAAATCGTGCACAAAACACGTGAAGAGGAATTCTAGGTTAACTCTTCCATGCGTTTAGGGGTGCCTACAATTCATCGGCAAGGTCGTCGTTACACCAGGTGCTGCAGTGGAAGCTCGGCCCGTCCTGCTGTACACGCAGGAGGGTAACGCAGGAAAATGAGTCAGGTTATTATACTATCTAGCACTGTCAGGGAACGTCGCTTCCAGGCCCTCGGAAATTAGAGGATAAGTTAGCTAAAATTCAACCGGAGCTCGCAAAACAAAGTAACTCGGTAAGCTTTTCTGAGCAGATTCAGGCCATAAGAAAGTTATAAAAACAGAAATTCCAGGAAAAGCATCTTTTAGTGGCAACATCACTTCCAGTTTATTTTACTCCCTAGATCTAGAAGGGCAGGACAGGCAGCAGACAGCGTGCATTCAGTTTATGCTGCATCTGTTATGTTTAAACTTTGTGGTTATCGAGTATCTGCACATAGTCTCTAAACCAACACAGATCGTTCATTGTTCAGACAAAGCTTAAGAGGCAAAGGATATCTACTGCAAAGGGTAATACTGAGGCATGAGTTTTTTGCATGAGGCAAAAAAACGTGATATTTTAGTTTCCTCCATCTAAATACCTGAAATGATTAATAATTCTCTGGATTTCAACTGCAGTGTAAATAATGGACAAGTGTGAAAACAGGTCAGTCAGTTCCACTGACTTAAATGATACAACACGAGTTCTGGAACCGCTCAGGTGAAACATCTAAGTGCCCAGCAAAACACAAGTTTTCATCAGAAAATTGTTCTATTGATTATGGAAAAGCCCCACATTCTACACGCATGTTTTCACAAGAGCTATATTTAGGCCTGACGAGACATGACGATCTTCATTTAAAGAGAGTCACAGGTATTGGCAAGTATCTAGCAAACAGCAATTCAGGAGATCCTGTTTCTGAATGCTCCTGCTGCAAGTATTCCTACATAACACTACACTGATGTGTCAGACACTGACAGCCATCCAAGAACTCTCCAAAAAGAAACCAGAGAAACAGACTGGCATTGTCTAAAATACGTGTTTTCATTAGCATGTTGTAACTGTGTACACACAAGCTACAAGTCAACTCATCTGGATCACAATCTTTCATTTTAGGAGAGCCCTCAACAGGAAGAAATGAGCAATTTTCCCATCTTAACCTGCCCTTTTCCAATTTTGATGTTTCATATTTTTGGACAGGCACTGCTGTACACAGAGACTCTGCATCGTAGCAACAGTCATCTTCTGCTTGTTCAAATGTGGCAAGATATGTACCATACATTCATAGAGAGTTTTTAAACAAACCATACTAGCACTTCTAGTTCTGACCTCTAGAACCCCTAGGCTTCTGCACTTCAGTTGGTTAAAATAACTTGTTAGCAAATAATTTAATCAGGTAATCTGTATTCAACAGTTATTTTACTTAAAAGTTGTTTGGCAGTGTTCATCCTCTAGCTGGTCAATAGTTTTCGGTTAATTATTCACTTGTCAGCAGATTAGTTGAATTGGACTGACCTAAAGTAGAGGGGCCTCAGCCAAGGAAAGCTGGGAAGACCCTGGCCTAGAGAGAATTTAATTCTGTCTACCTGACCACACAGTCTTAACCTTAAACCCGAACCTTAAACCTTTGAATAAAAAGAAGCTATTTGTCCTTCACTGCAGTTAACAACTCCCTGAAGAGGTTGACAGGGCTGTCAACCATTTAATTTTGTGTAGTTCATCTCACTACTCTGGATCTGTACTAGGTCTAAATAGTCACAGAGCAGTGACCTGGTATGTATCCTTAATTTGCCCAAGAGAATTACTCAGCACGTTCATCTGTCTTTTGCATCACACCATACAAAACACTGTCAAAGGTTTTTAAATTTAAAGAAATCCTAATTTACAGGTTTGCTTGACAAGCTTTTTAAGGCTAATATTCTCATGTCAGTTTGCTTGGGACACTTGGTAGTTAATTGGACAGTAGATCTAGAAACACACAAAACTGAACTTGCCTTTTAAGTCAAGTTACAAGGTCAGCATTCATTCTGACTCTTTTTGTCCATGGGAACTCCCTTGCATTCCCCATTTATGTTTCCTAGGCAAGTAATATACACAAAGACTCTAGCTGCCACTAGCTGCTTCGCAGTACTTAGCTTCTAAAGAATGTTACAAATCTATTTACTATACTGTCTTCCCACTTATTTCAGGTCTTCGTTGAAGAATACCAGTGACTGCCTGGGGGGAGAGGAAAAAAAGTAAAAAATGGGGAAGAGCCATGAAGGACCAATCAAGCCACCTGAAACATAAGACATCACAGATATACACATTACCTCCAACATGATTCACCAAGCCCAGTAAGAGCAGAAAGTAATAGCAAATACTGCAAATACAGTGGAAATGGTGTAAAAATAATATAATAGCCGTAAAGGAGAAACTATTGAAAATGTGTTTAAACTAGTATCAACAGAACGTTGTCACTGACCAAATATCACACATCTAATTTTATAATATCAAGAGAACTAAACGGGCCAAAACACAATAGAAAAAACACTGTAAGACAAAGACAGTAAGAATGCAGAAGACTTGTTTAAACATAGCCAGGAGCTTTGTTAGTGAACACGGTTCACATGTATATTCTGTATGTGGTACTTAAATACATATTCAAACATTCACACGACAAGCACAGTGCAAACCACTTGACGAGTACAGTCCAATATTTTTAGTTACCGTTTAAACGCTGTGGGTCAATTGACTAACACCTCAAAATAATTTTCTCACTTTCAGCTTCAAACACTGCCATGACAGCTTTCAGTTTAAGTTATTGTATCTTCAAAAGAAAATCTTACCGTATCATTTTCAATACCAAGTTTTCTATCCTACTCTTCATGGTCAGGGATAACACAACCTCCTTGCCCCAGAACAGACGTTAAGAGTCACCAAGTCTGGACATTAAGATGAAAAGATCTCTGCAATCAAAACTCTCCTGCGATGTTATCTTGCATATCAGCAACTCCAATTAAACAAAATATGTCTATTTAAAACCTCCCAAATGGTACTAATGTGACACTGCAACAGATGTAAGGTGATCCTTGTTAATTATTATTCGCCTTTAGTCTATAAAGCCCTAAACTTAAACTTCCATTGGAAAACAACCGAGCACCACTGTAGTTAAACTTTCACTTGCCAAATAACTTTAGCCCATTTTTTACTGTAAGGCCACTCTGAATACATTGTATCCAGCTGCATAGTATATGAGCAGCCTGAGGATATAACCCTTAAGAAAGCTGCAAGCAGTAATGGACAGGCCTCACAACAAGGGAGATATAGCAACTCAGGGCAAATACTATGTAACGCCCCGGATTCCGGCAGCCACAAAGACAGATACGCATCTGCCCTTTTCTATCATTTCCTGCTCTGTGCTTATCAATCACACTCGTTCTGCTTCCCAGCCTCTTGTTTGGATATATCTAATTAATCCAAACCCATACCGCAATCTCTGCTTCTCATTGCCTGCTTAGGAAACGGACTTAAGAGGCTTGGGAAGGGGCCAGCTGGAACCAGGTGTTCACCTCTGCTTAACATGTCACCTAAGACTCATGTACTGGGGAAGACAGGCCTCTGACAGACTCCCTGGATACATGAGATTACTACAAAAACCTACGGACTATCAAAGGCACACATGTAATTTAGCTGAAAGTCTGAGAGTTAAAACTGTAGAAAAAAATACAGTTGCACAAGATGTGAACTGCACGGTGCATGTGCAAGCAACGGTGTCACCAGGTAACTGCTCTTTACCAAAGCTGGTTTTGTAACACTTAATTTATGTATGCATATTAATAGCTTTCATTTAACTCATTTTCACAGTTGCCTGTCAGGGCTTATTAGAGAAGTCTGAACAATAGTTTAGTTTTACATGCGCTGCAGGGAGAAATGTTTTTTTTCCCCCCCCATCACTTTCTTTTTGTACTCTAGATCAACTGCAAAATTTCTTCAGATTAGAGAGACAGTCTTTCAGTTTGGAGGGATTAAACTAATACCTAAGAGACTGGTTTGCAGCAAACATACTCCAACCCCTTCCCTCAAACAAATGAGCCAATCCACATAAAACTACCACAGGCCACCCAGGGAAGTACAGAAAGATGCAGTATTATCTCTTGATGAAATATAAGAACTTTGCAAGTAAAGGAGGCTTCTCAATACTGAATGACATTCACCGTGAGCTGATAGTTTTCCAGCACTCCAGATATGAACAAAAAGATCCATATACTACAAGAAGAGAGTCCTGGAGCAGAGGATAGCGGAGATCAAAACCAGCATCTACAACACTACATGGAACCACACTCAGTGTGGCGAACATGAAAACCAAACCAATGGAAAGAGACAGAATAGCTGAACAGCTATAATGGACTGCATCATTTCACAAACATCAGAGTATGCGTAACATGGCCAAAAAAAAAGAGAGCGCAGCACCTGATCAGAGAAATTCTTCACAGAAGCTAAAAAGAAAACACTGGATTAAAGCACATTTATTACAGATCAATGCTACTACACAAGCAAGTATAGTGCCACAAGCAGCAGCATCACCTCTAAAAGAAATGTCATAAAGAATTAAAGAAAAACAGGTAAAGCTGAATGATTACACAGGAGAGTGCTCCTATGGGAACATGTAGGCCAAGTGTGTTGTTCTATGCCTTGGAAATGCAGATTCCCTGCCAGGGCTACTCGGAGTAATCATGTTTTTTGTTAAAGGTACATTAAACTCTCAGTTTCTTCATCACTGCATTTACGCATCAGAAAGACGAGACCAACAGCTGAGTTTCTCTAGGAAAGAACAGCTGCAGCAAAAAGTAAATGCTCTCAGTCACAGGGAGAAGTCCCACTAACAAGGACTTTCAGTGACACTTCTGCCTCAAGTGACCCGATCTTGACACTGAACAACAATACAGCACATATGTATGACATACCATTCTTCCTAGAAGTAGCAGCCTCACGCTGCATGTTTAGCAGACACATATGGGGCTTCTTAATATCTACAGTCTAGACTGAACGGCCATTCTTTATCTGGCTGCTGGGTATCCAGACATCCAACACAAATGTTACCAGTGCTCAAGTTCTGTCCTGGTAGCCCCTCCAGGCAGAAGAAGAGAGGAGAGATCTTTGGGGAAAATTGGTCATATGGCTGTTTTTACAGGTCACATCTCTCAGTCCATGCCACAATCACTTTCACGTTCTGTCCAAATACGTGAATACTAGAGAACATGTGTACGTACAAATCAGCTCACTAAGTCACAAGCATTAGAGAAGCAGCTGTCAAAGGATGGAGAACAAATTGAAAACGTCAAGAAAAATAAGGCCCCAAATTGTCCTTCTCTTTAATGCAGAAGCCCTACTTTTTTACATTTTGTGATATTATTCAGAGCCTCGATATATTCTCATAAACGTATTTAGGAAAACCCATTCCTTTTACTCAACACTATGTTGTAACTAACAAACCTCTGGGTAATTTGATATAGAAGAGCAATTTTTGGCAGAAACTGTATAAAAGCATGATGGGTTTTCAAGACAAAAAGCAGTATCAGGCAGTGAAATATCAGATGCATATATTTTAAATGCAGATGTATCTTCTTCACTTAATTCTCCTTATGTTCTTGATTTTACTCGTACATTCATTGAAAGTCCCTGTATTGCAATATCACTCACTATAGAGTTCTTTTCAGTTAAAGTGAGTTGAACAATGTATTTTGCTAGAAACCAATCTTAACATTTGTTTGCTTTATAAAAATTACTTACAATGCAAGGTGTTTAAAGTGAACAGTGAAGTGCACATAAAGTGTCTCACAAAGCCCAGTTCCAATCTAAAAAGATGTACTACAAGATGTACTGCTTACATCTTGTTCACTTATTAGCGCAGTAAGAGACAGGGCTGCACCAGATGCCATCCCTTACAGCATGATTCTTAGGAGAAGCATCATTAACAGACAGTGCATGGATATACACCTGCATTTTTTGCTCATCCAGCCCAAATCTTGTTTGCCTTGCACCTACTCCACACAGCACGAATGTGCGTACAAAACAGGTACCCAAATAAAATCTCTATGAACTAGTTCAGTCATTAGAGGCAGCATAATGTTACAAATGTTAAACTCCACAAAGTCTAGGTTAGCTTAGTTTTCAATTATCCTAGAGATGTGCACTGTAGATATAGCTCAAGCCTCCTCCACTTGCTTAGATGGAAGCATCTTCTGTGCACTTCAGTCCAGACTTGGACTTTTGCATGGACTCTAAGAAGATGAGGGGACAAAAAGTGCATTGAACCTGGTCGTTACCACTTTGTAAGTCCTATAAGTGGTGCATACACACATAACGAGGAGGTATACTAAAGCTAAGTATTAAAAAAATGCTTGCTCTTAATGTAGTACTTCTATATGGATGGTTCTTAATTCAGCCTCCTGCATCTCAACTACACTGCAATTCTACTAGAATTACAAATACAGACTTTGGTAAACAAGCATGCTTGGGTGAACAGATGCTCTGGCATACATCATTATGCAGATGAGGTCTACCCAGAATGTCAAGAGTTCTTCTCCAAATTGTAGAAATGAATGAGAACATAACCACCATACTTATATTTTCAAGCTACTTACTTGTAGTTCATTTGCACAGGTATTCTGTTCAAATGAAACTCCACAAGGGTGAGGGATTCATTTTGGTCACTACTCTCACTAGTGGGCAAGAAGTCAGGAAGATTCACTTCCTGCCAGGTTTGTCACCTCTCAGGCTACTCTGTACTCGCAATTCTTAAGAGTGTTCTGAGCCTCCGGAAATAAGAGCAGTCACAGCACTGTTCATTAGCCTTATTCTGACAGAAGGAAGGAAGAGTAGGTTTTCTTGTTTGTCAGTGGTTTTCATATTTAATTTTCTCACTTTCAGCCTTCTTCGAAAACATCAGCACTTTAAAGGCAGTGTAAGATCTACAGAATACACCAGACTTGGATTTCACAGAATCACAAAATGGTTGAGGTTGGAAGGGACCTCTGGGGATCATCCAGTCCAACCCCCCTGCTCAAGCAGGCTCACCTAGAGCACATTGCACAGGATCACGTCCAGGTGGGTTTTGAATATCTCCAGCAAAGGAGACTCCACAACCTCTCTGGGCAACCTGTTCCAATGCTCTGTCACCTTCACAGGAAAGAGGTTTCTCCTCAGATTCAGACGGAACTTCCTGTGCTTCAGTTTGTGCCCGTTGCCTCTTGTCCTGTCACTGGGCACCACGGAGAAGAGGCTGGCCCCATCCTCTTGACACCCTCCCTTCAGATACTTGTACATACTGATGAGATCCCCCCTCATTTTAACAGTTCTGTTAATACTCTAACAAACTGCTTATGTCAAAAGACAAAAGCATTCTACTACAGTCTTTCTACATGCTAAGCCAGAACAGAAACAAAGGTAATAATAATTAAAAAACCCAATACCAAAGCTAGAATTTGTATCTCATAATCAAAAAAGACAATTTTTAACGCAAAAGAAGAGTTTATTATTTGCTGTCCTTACTATGATTACTTGGTTATCTAGCTGTTTCTTTGTATTTGTCATATGCCTAACCTTGCTCTCAGTCTACAGAGAATATATATTTTCATCCATCAACTTCAGAAGTTTTTTTTTTTTTTTTTTAAACTCTCACCTTCAATCCTTGGAATTGTGGGTCAATGTTTTAATTGCGCATGTGGGTCTCAAGTATAATCTGTTGCTGAAATTCACTTAATATACAGATACATTCAGTCATCTTATACCAGGAAAAACTGATATGATACAGGATGTCCAAGAACAAGCAAAGGCAGAGGACAGGAGATGATCAACTTTTGCACCCTACTGACTGCAGAGAAACAACACTTTTCTTTAGTGTGTCTTTCTTTCTATAAGAAATAATATAGCAATCTAATGGAAGCCAGTCAATGGAATATCGCAAGTTTCAGGACAAAGTTTCAAAACAGCACATGGCAGATTAAATAATCTTTCATGTCAGCAGGGTTTTTTTGTTAGCTATTATGGCTTTGTGAAGTAAGGACCACAGGGAACAAGGAAAGAAAGTGAAGGCTACCACACTGATTATGAATACTAAGTAGGAGAAGTTACCACAAAAACGTATCTGTTGACATTTCATTTCGATGTAAATATATCTGTTTTAGAGGCATAATAAGAACCAAAGTATTTCAAAGACACTGTTATTTATTGTAGTCATCATTCAAATTAGTTTGTCACATATCAGTTTCACATTAAGATGTTCCCGCACACAAATACAACTACTGTTTTCCCTCTACCAGTTGTGAGAGCAGGAAAGTCTTATTCTAACCGCAGTTTTCTCCAACTACAATATACAAATTAAAGTCATCTTTGTAGACGACAGCCCACTTGTAAGTTAGTTTAAGAACACAAAAGAGCAAAATGCCAAAGTTTCATAATTACAAGGCAATCTTTGTGTCAGCTTGACTCATTAGTTTTTCTTAGTTAATAAATTTTCAATTAAGCAGAGAAACAGTTTTGTTCTAGAAGCCAGATAAGTACCTTGTAAATTCATGAGGACAGAAGATGTTCTGTATCTCATGAACTAAAGCAGTCAAATATATTGTTACTGCACTGATGCTAAAATACGGTAGCAGGATCTGTACAACGTCCAGGGAACTACCAGTAATCAGTCTCTGTTTGCATGCAACCTCAACGCTGATGAGGACGCCCAAGCCGGAATATGCAGCACGCTAATGAAAGCTGATAGGAGTGGTAGTGGAGCACAGTGCTAGTCTCTTTCATTCTTGAATTAACTAATGAAAATCTAACTTCAGTCTGAAGTAGATACCATGTCAACGCTCAAAAGCTATCAGTGTCGCAGTAGCTCTATTTTTCCCCAGGAATGGGATGAGTCACTACCAAATTTCTAAATCAAATTGCTTCCAATTCAAGTGTACCTTTCATTTTGTATAAGAACTATTGCAACAACAGCCCCACTTCAGAAACATTCCGTTTCATTGTTTGCCTTGGTATAACCAAGGTTCTCCTAGGCCTTCAATAATCATCTTCCTCCCTCTTAGTTTGCCACTAATTCAGGCCTACCCCCACATAGCTGTTAACACAGTAGAATCAGAGAGAATATCTATGTTCATAACTTTATCTCCACTAGCAAATTTGGGGTGGCGGACAGATGTCAAGCCAGGGGGTTCTTACCTAACCAAATAAAATTGGAATTACAGTTCCTTTTACCAAATTAACCTAAGAAATCATTACACAATCTCTTTTTTAGACTTTCCCTGTGCTTTCAGTTTTCCTGCCTGCCTTAGGCCTTTTCCACGCTTGTCCCAAGCCACGTGTTTCGTACTGACCCCTTGGGAAGAAACACACACCTCCTTTAAAATAAAGGTACGTTAATTATGGATATTTTCATTCCTTCTCCCCTCTACCTCCACAGATTGATTACACAGTATCTTCAAGATCAGAAAATACCAACACTGTTTATTTCTCACTATTATAAGAATAACGTTTAATTTTGAGGAGGGGAATACTGAAGCACTGAGTAAAAATGAAAGAGTGCTCCAACAGTGACCACTGATAACTTACAAAAAGCTTGGGTACACCTCTGGCACCTTTTGGTGTGGCTGTTACTGAAGTTTAAGTTAATTCTTTAAAGGTCAGAGCAGGCAAGACGGCTGCTTACACTGCTGACCCTTAGCTCCAGTGCTCCCACATGCATAATTGCGCAATAAAGCTCTTAGTATACATCTTATTGCATTTATTGTGAATTTGCACAACTAAATTAGCACCACATTTTAAAATGCAGTACGTGGCAAAGACATCTCAAGCGAAGCAAGCCAGAGTAACTCGGCGTTTTCATAAAATAACTGAGAGGACAGATCTACCAACAAACAAAAGGACCGCAGGCCAAGGGAGACAAAGAGAACGTAGAACATGAAAACATTTACATCAAAGACAAAGAAATTTTGGACATTGCACTTAAACATGAACTTGAAAGCATTAATATGCCTAACATGCTGGGCAGATGCAGGGTCAGACTACACCTTGGTGGATGCTAGAAGTGTGGGCATATGAAGAAAGGAAGATGTGAAGATTAGTTATTTAACCTACATGGGACTATATGAAGCTTTGTTTTATTGCGTATCCAGGAAAGCTGAGAGCACAGCCCATGACCGCGGGAGAGAGGAGAGGAAAACATACACAACTCCCACTCCTTTACTTTGTACAAAAAAAAAAAAACCCAAAAAACAAAAAAAACAACAAGAAAAACCCCACACCTTTTTAGAGGGAGATTTTCTTTTGCAAGAAGAAAAAAAAAAAAAAAGAGAGTAAACTTTTTTCTTGCATATTTACTAAGAGGAAAAGTAAACCAGACAGTAACAAAGTGTTATTTCAAGGAATACTTTACAGTATCTTCTCAGAACCATGGGATTTCTGTCTTACATTTTAGAAGAAAGTTTTCAAATACTGCTACCTAATCTGCCCAGACCCGAAAGGTTAAGCAGTCATTTTACTGAGAAGCCTTGAAAAGAAAATAATCCAACTTCCAAATTTGTGATATATTCTATGCCAGGATACTACCAAATTAACTGCAGACCAGTGTCAAACTTAAACAAACAAACAAAATCCCAAATATTATTTGCTAGAGAGAATAAATAAATTACAGTTTGAAACCCATTAAATAGACGGAGTATTTTCTTGGCCAGAAGCAGCATTTTCTTGGCCAAGCCTGTTCAGATTCCAGTGAACCACAACGTTAAGACCTACTACACTGTAAAACAGATAAACAGCAAGAGAAAAGCACCTGCAATACAGACTAAAAGAATCAACCAAGGTACATGGAGAGTTTTTGCAGTGGAACGAGGAAGAAATCTCAAGCTTTCTAAATTCTCATCAAATCTTATTCATTATGCCACAGTGGAAGAAGATTATTTGCAAATGGATAGCCTTTTACTAAGCTAAGGAAAAAAAAATCCTAAGTATTGTACTTCAAGCATGGAATTGCACTTCCTCTTTTTTTCCAAAAGCACCATAGCCCAAATTCCCTAGTGTCACATAACACTGATTGCTCTTCTGTACAACAGCCGAGCAACAGCAGAACCACTAGCTTACATACAAATTTATGGCAGAGCTCTCACCAGTGCCAGTGAGATTGGAGCTCCATATGAATATCTGGATGCATGCCCCAGTATGCTTAGTGAATTAGTTTGCTAAGATTATTTTCATTTTCAGTTAGGTAGGAAGGGCTGCAAATAAATTAACATCAAAATCACAGGGAGTCTTATTTGACTAGAGATCTTAGTATAAGCAGAGGATAAGGCGGCAGGAGCTTACAAAAGCATTTTGCCATCAAGTCAAATCGGCAGAGCTTCGCCTATGTGTCATACTTATTACATTAACTCCTTAACAGCGTTGTGTTGGCCACCTTCATCCGGGCACACACTAGGTTATACAGGCAGTTTTACACACATACACTTCACAAACAGTAATATCAGATAGTAGGCAGTGAAGAAAGTATCTTCCCACTTATTGTTATATCATCTTCCTAGTTTACCTTCACTCAGATGATGATGTTTGTCTATCAATCTGTTGCATCCTGTCTCTTATGCAATCCAGCACTTCCCAGCTCTCTGTAACCTGAGCTTCACCTGAGGAAAATGGTAGTGTTTCAACCATCCAGAGGTTTAGCTCTTTGCTCACAATTACTCTTACCCTGATCTCTCCATATGAGTGTCACTATCACCCACTCTGTTCAGGATCCTTTTCACACTGCAGATGTAATTTGTCTTATCTCACCAGCTGGGAATAAGAGACAGAGCACAGTTTGTTGGAAAAAGTGCTCATCTTTATTAATTTGGGGGCAGTACATCTGGCATAATGTAGACGAGATGCTGCTTTTGAGTGCTTAGCGTCTTCCAGTGACAAGGGTAACTACGTAAACGCATACATGCATGTATGCGTTATTACATATATCCCTCTAATCATGCTCAATGGATGATATCATTAATAACCCTTCAAAGTTTCAGAATCTCTTTTACTCCTTGTTCCTAAGACTCTGGTTAGGACAACCAAATCCCCTTCTTTTAAAAGAAAGGCAGTATACATCAAAACTAAAATGGAAAGGAAATGTGGCCTGGATCACCTTCCCATAGTGGGGTGCAAAGTGAACACTCATTTTGTTGTTTTTTTTCCATCCATCCTGGATTTGAAGGATCAACAGTAAGCTTTTCGCATCATTGCTTTTGCTAAGGTTGCATGTGCAAAGGATCAGTTCTCTTATCGGAGTGGAATGCAGCAGAGCGTTCCCTTTTGAAAAGGATGTGAAGCACTTAAAGTTAAAGTGCTACGGTCACTCAAGTCATGATTCTAATGAGGCACTTTTGTCAAAGTTTTTTGCCTTTCATTGCTATGATAAGCAGTGGAAACGAACCTCAGGCCTAAGTCCACAGTTGGAACTCCTTGGGATTGAAGTGTTTGGATGCAGCATCCAAACTTTGTACGTTACCGACAACTTGCAAAATGTAATCTCTACCCACTGCAGATGGGCTCAAGTTACAGACCAGGAACAGAGATATATGAGTAACTGTACATCTGAAAGCATCTCTCTCCTCTCTCTCCCCTCCCCCCCCCTTTTTTTTTTTTAAATTTATGTTTCCAGCTACAGTACCTCCACCACCACTGGGAACAATGCCAGAGAACATGCAGTAGGCAGTCTGCAGAGGCTGAAGCACCTCAAGGAATAAACTGGTGGTATGTACCTATTGCAAACTAGTTTTGACGATGTCATTTTAAAACAGGCAGAGTTATTTGTGGGTTTTTTTTTAAATTCAAATCTAGACACAGTTAACAGAACAGTTAACACAACTTGGAAATGAAACAGGAAAGTCCAGAATGGGAACCGAACAACACACAATACCCATTTCATCAGCAACACTCGTCTGTGGAATTAACAGAAGCTTTACTGTTGTTTACACCTACGCTTGCATTCAACAGGTACCACATTTCAAAATTGGCTATTTTTGATTTAAAAATAAAAGGGAGAAAATCTAGAAGGCAGTAGACCCTTTAGATTTGTTTCTAGGCAAATGCAGAGAAACCAGCTGAGGAGACAAGTTGTATGAAACTCATGAAATGGAAAGAAAGTGAGCTCAGTGTAATGAAGGCAAACGTAATGTACTCTCTGCTTGAGCGTGCTCTCACAACAGACATAAGCAAGAGAAAAAGGAGACAAGAATGCAGTAGTTTCTTCCAAGAAACAAAACAATACAATAACCTGTGCTTGTGCCCTGTTCAGAAAGGCAACAGAAGTTGTATTAGGAGAGTAGTCTGGGTGAGTCTTGCATTTTTGGGATCTGTGTAGAGCTCAGGATAGACACAGAATGTGAAAACAAGGCCAAATCACTAGCAGCAAGTATAAAATCTATCTGAATATATAGGTATGAGAATCAGCATGGTTGAAACAGAAGCATAATGCACATAGACTATAAATATGTTGGTATTAAGGATTTTTCTACCATTTCCATTTTTTTTAATTTTTATTGAGAGCAAGGAAAATGCTACCTCCCTGGTCAACACACAGAAAAGCTAATGAGAGATGACATCCAGAAGGCTACCACGTTTAGTAATTGTTTGGACATCAATCTTCACTAACAGAGTCAAATGTAAGCAGTGGTCAGCATAATAGGTAAGATTTCAGTCCACAGTGTGTTAGTGCATTTGTGTTTATATAATGGGGAAAACAGACAAGTAAACAAAACAACAGGTATATATTTTTTTATATATATATAATATATAATATTTAGAAATCAGAGGTTTACAAGTTGGCTAGGTCTGATCAACTTCTTCTATGATGTAGCTCAGAATTATGAGTTGTAGGTTACTCATGAAAAATAAGCTAGATGACATACCAGAAAATGGGAAAGGGGCAAATATCCTCTGCATTAGTTTGAAAATAAATAAATAAATAAATGAAAGTGAAATTACAGACCCAATGAGTCAGTTTTATCCCTAATCCTTGACAAAAATCCAGAATAGACTAACTTGCAGCAACTGGAAGATAATGTGAACTAGTAGCCTACAGAGATTTGTTGAGTCACATTGCTAACTTTCTTTTGACAGGCCTTGCTGATAGATAGGGGAGAAACTACAGACGTAGTATTTTACCTTTAATAAGGCTTTCACAGTGCCTCAGGATATTTTAACAGTTAAACTATTTCTTCTTCCTGCTTCTCAAGTTTAGGATGTGCAAATATACAATATATGAACGTCAGGCAACAGGGGTGATCTGAAAGGACTGAGTGAAACGTAACCGGTTATGTACAAGATACACAGGCAGGAAACATCAAATACAGAAATACTGGATGAGAAACAAGAGGCATATTACAGAAGATCACAAAAGAAGGTCATGCTGTTGTGAGAAAGGCAAACACTATTATAAGATATAAAACAGGACTATTGCAATTCAATGTCTGAGCATGATCTGCTAGACTCAAAAAAACAAATTAAAAAAAAAAAACCCTTCTACTTTACTCTGTTAGTATCTAAATACCTAGGACAAATGTGGACCCAGCAGAGACAGTCTAGGGAACAGTAAGGAGAATGAAAGGAAGCCTAGAAAACGTAACTTATGGGAGGGGGTGGGAAATGGGATGGAGAAGCTAGTTGTTTAGGAGAAGGAAAATACATAAGAGATGGCTTTTTAAAAGGCTGATACGAAGACAAGAGACTCATCTTCTCTTCAGGCCACCCACACTTAGGACAAGTCCTAATGGGCTTACTAAAACTAGCACAGTGAAGATTCAGGTTAGACAGCTGGTGGATGGCGGGGAATGAGTGAAATTTTTTTTATAAAAGAGTAGTGAAGCAGTGGAAGAGACTTTACAAGAACAGAACTTAAAAACAGTTTAGGCATGTGCTTCTTAATAACCCTCCCCCTTCCAAAAAACAACCGAAGAAAAACATTTCACCTTTGGGGCAAACACAGCTTAGAAAAAAGCAGGGTTGCAGGTGCTTGCATCTGCTCTTGCTGTAGCTTCTGAGACAACGTCTACCTTAGCAAGTAATGCAGCACAAGAAAAACACATCCACAGAGAGGGAAACTGCTGATGCTGCGGTCCCAACATCCACACTACCCATGTTGTCAGGGCAGGATTTGTTTGTTTTGCTTCAAGCCAGCTCCAGTTTGGTCCTATGGACTGAACGCCCATTCATGGTTTGTATGCATTAGAAGCAGATCGTTTTCCAGTTTGGCTTCATCTGAAAGGAATCCAGTTCATGTTCTCCATGATCACCCAGAAAAGTGAACCAAAGCGTAAGTGGAAACGATCAAATGACGTACTTCAAAAGCAGGCTACTGAGCTCACACAGTAACACAGATTCACCCTATACCAAACCAGAAGAGTCCAGGGCCCAACAGTGCCATCCATACACCAGAAAGCAATGCAGGACAATTAACTGTATACAGGAGAAACAAAACAAAAGGCCAAGCACCCAAGTCAATCTTTTCCAGCTCCCTAGCCATAAAGCAGTAACCTTATCACTAAGACAAAGCATGCGCCAGTTTCTCATTGCTAGTTCCTAATTTCTTATCAACTTTTTTATTTCATGATGCAACTTTTTTTGTTTTAAAGAGAGTCAAACTGTGTGTGTGTCTGCATGTGCATAGCTGTCTTTGAAAAACATCTGTTTGTATTCTGAGATATGAGGCCTGCCACTATTCCTTATGAGGTCACCGCTCTGTAGCTAAGAAACTGCCAGTGTACCTTTTGAAAAATCCAGCTCTTATAAATCCTTATCAAAGGTTTTTTTTTTGTTTGTTTGTTTTTTTAAATCTGGGCACATCACATATCCGACATGATTCCCTGAGTAAGTATGTGGACTTTGACTGAGTGGTTGATGACAAAATTTCCTTCAGCTCATTTCAAGTGATGTTTCTATGTAAAACAGAAAACTGTTCTTTGCACATGCTGACAAGCCTTCTGCTTCATTTCTAAGAAACTCTACAAAGGTAATGCCATTCTTTCTCCCACCTGTTTTAATTCTCTGTAAACAAATATACATAAATCTCGATCCAAAATTCCCAACCTCAACTAAGATCAACAAATACAATTAAGATGTTTGCACAGAAATTCTGGATATGTTTTTATACATGAGGGCAACTATAAAATTTTGGTTTTATTCCCAGATAATTAACCACTAGGAAAAATAGCTAAGGGTATAAAACAGCATCTTCACTGATGATTCTAGCTGACTAGTGCTGCAGCGTTAGCTTTGCAAGAGAGGCATTATTTACACATTCTGGTAAAATACTCTAACCAGATACAGTAAGCAAAACCAAATGAATCATAAACTTAAAGGTATTCTGAATTAGAGAGGTTAAATCAAGCTTCCAGTTTCCACCTACACAGAAAATAAAATGGAGTTAAAAAAAAGTCTGCGTAACTTAACATCCAAGCAGCAAAACATCTTTTTAATTGTCTTGGAATACATATTAACTCTTTGTTTTTCAGTTTGCCTTCTGATTTTCTGATTCTAATCGGGTAGAAAACTACTGTAAGCATTTTCTTTCCCATTCCTTCTTCCCCAGCTTTTTTTTTCCTCCCAAACCAACAAGGTAGATACTGTTTAACTACTATATACTATACTTCAAATGCCCCAAACCAAAGCAGAGGATAAGTACATGTTGAAATTGTCATAGAGCACTGAGATTTCCATAGATTTTTTGATCATGCATTATCCAAAGAAACTTGCATACCTCCAAAAAAATTAACACTATTTTTAGAATACGTTAGTGCAACTTGAAGCATTTGTTTAGCTCTGCTCTTCATTATCTGCTTAAAGACAGAAAAGCAGACTTGAAAACTTTAGCAAACCAACCTAGAAAGATTTGCTCAGCAGTGTCCGAATCTCCGGTCAACAGCTCTGTGCTGTTCAAAGCACAAGCACAAGTGCATCACTGTTCTCTCATTTGAATGTAGAATAATTCTAGGATTCATGGCAATGCCAGCTTAAACTGTGCTCTGAAGAAACCCTTTGTTTCAAATAATCAGTGCCTGGTTTTAGATAATTCTATAAAGAATCTTAATCACCCACCACATAACATATTAGTTAACACGAAAGAGCAGCAAAGCACTAGCCAATCTCTGAAAGATTCTGAAGAAAAGTGAAGTTAAACTAATCTATTTGGCATATGCCTTTACAGTGTGTGTATACGTACACACGACGTAAAACATCGCTAGAAACAGCACAGTTTTCTCTTGACAAAATCACTTTGTATTAAGAAACTTGAAAATTTATGAACATAAGCCATGCTCTCTTGACAGAACAATTTAATTTACATTTTCTCTGTCACTGTTTTTAACTATAACATGATTTTTCAAGGGACACTACCAAGGTCCAATTTTGTGGTCACCTTACAGGGAAACCTTGTATGTTTTCAGTAAGGGCTCTGAACACTGCAGGATGGCAGATAAGAGTTGTTTAGACCCAACAGTTCCAAAGAAAATGGATTTCTTTTTTGCAAGGACTTTTTTTTTAGTTTGCAAATTTAAATGCTTTAATATTAAAATATTGCTTAAGCATTTCCTTGTATTCTGAAAACTCAGAACCCCTTGTAAATGAAATTGATCAAGCTAAATTAATTATTTACATGAAATGTATCAAGAGTACCAGGAGATTAGATTAACAGCATTAGACTCATTACTTAATGAAATAGGATGGTCTAGCATTTGAAGGGGAAAAGAAGAACTGCGTTTCCAACTCATGCCTTACTGTCATGCCTTACTATCCCTCAAGAATTTCAGACATTTTGCATATATTTATATATCAGATTTTGCAACCTATAACTATTCAGAAAAATATAAATACTAGGAGTGACTACAATTCCACAATTGTTCAATATATACTCAAATACAAACTATAATTCCCTGGGAGACTACAAATCTGTTCTGATGTTCTGACACTCAGTCCAGAATAAGGGGCGAAGCCTTCTTTTGTCTGAACTCTGTTCCACACTATTTTGCACTTAATAGCACAATGAAAAAAAGTTTTAAATAATCTTGTTTCCCCGCTTGTTTCACAACAGCGAACAAGAGATGGAAAAATACAGTCAAAGGGAAACTAATGATACAAACTCAAGGAGAAGGTAGCAGCAAAACAGCGTGCTGGGTGCCTCATAAGCAGCCGGAAACGTGTCAATCCTGTTTCTCAGCTGAGGCCTGCCTCAGCCTAAATGGCACATCCCAGCCAAAGTATTAGAATTTGATACCCTTTAATTTTCTCCAAAAGAAATGTAACGGTCTATAAAGTTATGAAACTTCGGCAGCGGTGATATTTTGCAATACTATTTTGCAAGGCACTTAGCACTAGCAGGTTGTCAGTCGTCCCTGTAGTTTCAGGCAAGACTGCCAACAAATAAAGTGTGATGTCTCTTTGAATAAAGGAGCTTTGAAATAAATTCAGACACCAAATCTTTCTTATCCACATCCTCCTTCACCCCCCAACAGGTGCTTTCCTGCCCTAAGACAAAGGAACATTGTAACAGCAAAACAAAGTATTTCATATGCGTGACAGAAGAGAGGAATTTCCCTCTCCTTGTCAGATGATGCTTGCAGTATCTGAAAGACCCAAACAAAAAGATCACGTGAAGATGTAACTTGATTTCTTCCTGTTCTTCCCTTTGCTAAAAGCTATGGAAGAAGATTCTCAACATAGACAGTCAGATGAGGGAACACAGTTACAGCTCAGGTTATAGTCAACCAAACTTCTGGATTCGATTAGTTATCACAGAATCACAAAATGGTTGAAGTTGGAAGGGACCTCTGGGGATCATCCAGTCCAACCCCCCTGCTCAAGCAGGCTCACCTAGAGCACATTGCACAGGATCACGTCCAGGTGGGTTTTGAATATCTCCAGCAAAGGAGACTCCACAACCTCTCTGGGCAACCTGTTCCAATGCTCTGTCACCTTCACAGGAAAGAGGTTTCTCCTCAGATTCAGACGGAACTTCCTGTGCTTCAGTTTGTGCCCGTTGCCTCTTGTCCTGTCACTGGGCACCACGGAGAAGAGGCTGGCCTCATCCTCTTGACACCCTCCCTTCAGATACTTGTACACACTGATGAGATCCCCTCTCAATCTTCTCTTCCCCAGGCTGAACAGGCCCAGCTCTTGCAATCTTTCTTCATAGGAGAGGTGCTCCAGTCCCTTCATCCTCTTTGTAGCCCTCCGCTGCACTCTCTCCAGTAGCGCCATGTCTCTCTTGTACTGGGGAGCCCAGAATTGGACACAGCACTCCAGGTGAGGCCTCCCCAGGGCTGAGTAGAGGGGCAGGATCACCTCCCTCCACCTGCTGGCAACACTCTGCCTAATGCACCCCAGGAGACCATTGGCCTTCTCGGCCACAAGAGCACACTGCTGGCTCATGCTTAACTTGTTGTCCACCAGGACTCCCAGGTCCTTCTCTGCAGAGCTCCTTTCCAGCAGGTCAACCCCCAACCTGTACTGGGGCATGGGGTAGGTAGGTGCAGGACCCTGCCCTTGCCTTTGTTGAACTTCATGAAGTTCCTCTCCAGCCTGTCCAGGTCCCTCTGAATGGCAGCACAGCCTTCTGGTGTATCAGAAGAATGTTTTTGTATGCCAAGAACTAGACACCTGCCGAATATGAAACTGATAGACTGGCACTATCACCACATAGGTGCCCCAGGATGGAGGTGTACGCATTACAAAGAGGGCTTTCTGGCAGAGGTCGTTTATTACCTCTACTCCAACTTCAGAGCTCAGGCTCCTAGGCCAATTTTTCTTCCTCAAACAACTGATCAAGTGTTTCTTCTCTCTTGAAGCATGGAGGATGCTATAGAAATTCCCACCTCTGGTAATAGTCTCATCAGCAGCAACCAAGCACTACAAGGCAGGGGGTGCCAACCCTTCTCCCAGGAAAGCATACAAACTGCTACACCAGGGACAGGCTCCTTCTGGTGCGCTCCCTCATCTCAGCCTCTGGCAACTTGCTGCATCTTCCATGAGGCAACCCCAGTCAAACAGAAAGGGGGAGCATGCCTTCACGTTCATTACGTCCAGCCTGTACAGCAGATGTACAGGTAGGGGAAGATGCAGGTTTGAACACAGAATCACAGAATCGTTTAGATTGGAAGGGACCTCTGGAGATCATCCAGTCCAACCTCCCTGCTCAAGCAGGGACCTCTAGAGCATATTGCCCAGGATCACATCCACACGGGTTTTGAAGATCTCCAGCGAAGGAGACTCCACCACCTCTCTGGGCAACCGGTTCCAATGCTCTGTCACCCTCATAGTGAAGTTTTTTCTCAGGTTTAGGTGGAACTTCCTGTGGTTCAGTTTCTGCCCATTGCCTCTTGTCCTGCTGCTGGGCACCACGGAGAAGAGGCTGGCCTCATCCTCTTGACACTCCCCTTTTAACACCTCGGGCTCAGGGACCAGCAGCCTTTGTTTCCACTGCTGGAATGCTGTCTACACTTTAGATGAGTCCCACCACCACTGGCTTATTATGGAAAGGTGAGCTCTGGTTCCTCTTCTGGGCACGCTTTAAAAAGAAAGCCCACACAACCACATTTTGAGACACAACCGATCCTCTCAGCCTGTGTGTTTCCAGCACACTTGCCAGGTGTCCTAGTTTCTTGATCTCCTGGGGGCCTCGATGCTCGACTACAGCAGCTCTAGATAAGGCGCTTAAGAACTTTCTGCTTAAACAAGGATCCAATAAGTTGAAGACACTTCCAGAGTCAGACAGACATTGTGTTAGGAGGTTTGGAAGACCTGGGTGTCTAAAGTATGTCTGAGAGCCAGGAACGTAAGCAAGAACCTTATTAACACCTTTTTAAGTATTCTCACAGTATTCTCAAACATTTCAGTTCTACTTTGGAAAAGTTTTGCCTTACAGATTATTTTAGCATATGCGTACTATTTAAATTAGAGCAAAACGCATACTTCAATATAAACATTCAAAGTGATAACTTCAAATCAAAACAACATACTGCCTTACTATAGCTCAGTCTATATAAATACATAGACTAATTGTGCCAGTTTCCTGGCCTACAGAAAAAAAATTAATAGCAATAAGAGTCTTTAATGACTTATGAACATCCAAAATGGAGTCACAAACACAGCTAGCAGGGACTTCACTTTTGGGAAGTGCCCATTCTTCAAAAATAACATTTTTCCAAATGTCAAGTTAGATAGCCAAAAAGAAATCAATCTTCATTTATAATTGCAAACGTGTGCTGTAGTCTGGTCTCAATTTACGTGCAGAAACGCTGGGCACTGGTGTATAAATTTCCTTATATCAGGGGATAAAGATGCCCTAGTATTTGCATGCAAATTATAAAACCAAAACCATTTGGAAAACGATCTGGGATGTAGGGGGGATCACCCAGGAAAAGCCTGATGTGTGAACGTGGCTGAAGGACCACAGCTTATTAGAAGGTTAACCTGTACGGATGGCATGGAACTCTTATACACCGATGACAAACATGAACCTGCAATTAGCCTGCACAGCTTTATAAAAATGACAAACGACAAGCGATTTCCATCATAAATCCTAGATCCCAGGGGAGACAAGAGTTGCTATGCATCTATTTTTATTTGTTAATACCTGTGACATTTTATCTAATACACTTCATTTTTGGCGCTCAGCATATTCTACTGAAGTATCTTGTTGCTGGGTCAAGGCAGCTTTGAAGGCTGGCAGCTACCCCAGCTACCTAGGATGAAAAAATCCGCATACTGAAAATCAGGAATGACTATTTTAAACATATGCCATTACAGTCAAATTATCCACCTACTTGTGGGTTGACTTTAAACAAGTCAAAAAAATGAACAGACTAGTAATTTTAAAGTGCCCACACCTTAAAACTTGAGGTACACTAGCTCCCTACAATACATTATTTTATATGCTACAAACAAGCCAACTAACATCCCCTTTAGGTCCTTTGAAGTCCTCTGCTCAATGAGATGCAAACATCCAAGCTTGTTAAGCTCCTTTAAAAAGTATCTATCCTTAGAGAATAAAAATGCAGATAATAACAATAAAAGCAACAATTCTGATTGATTGTTGATTATCATAATGAAAATTCCCTCAGAACAACAAAATGAATAAACTACAAGTCTTACAATACTTGGGATGTAGCCCATATATACCAGGCCAGCATAACTCTTTTATCTTCTCAATCAACATTCAATTCTCTTTTAAGATAATAGGTACTGAATTTATTAGATTAATACGGCAGAAATTCAAATGCAAGAGATATCTGCATTTATTTAAATTCCCAATATCAGTTTCAACACTATTTCACCTCTCAGAGCACGTAATGAGGGTGTAGCATGTACCAGAGTAAGAGCTATTGTGATTGCTGATAGTTTTTTTGATGCCAACAAGTGTATAAGCACACACCTTGCACACTCCCAACGTTCGCAAAAGAACCGAGCCAAAGGAGATCAGAAAGTGCAGACATGCAAAACTTGTGTGCACAATCTGCTGTAATTACAAAGTCATGCAGGTGAATGTTGTGTGATACTCTTTCAAGCTCCACTAGTTCTCCCCCTAACGCAAACCCTCAAAGTTCACATCAGAGTTTTATCTTGTCCCACAAAAGAGCTGTGCAGAAAACACACATACGTTGTTTAACTCCCTCCCCACAGGGAGGAAAACCAATTTCCTCGTTCTCTCCTGGCCTCCAACCTTCTTTCATGTATAAGGTGCTTAAAGGGATAAAGAGGCAATTCCAGACCTTACCTCCCTGGCCCAGATTTCACTGGAAAGAGAGAAAGCAGACCCAAACTGCATTAACAGCCTTTCCTCTGCAAGGCACAGCGCAAACAGAGCAAAAAAGGGTCTCCCCAATTCTCCTGAGGTACTAGAAAAGGGTTTCCTGGAAAAGGGCTCTTTCAGCTGCTCCAAGTTTAAATGCAAAGCCTCTCCTTACCTCTTAAATGTCTGCTTCCAGCTCAACACCAGTTTATAAAATTAGGTAGTGGGACTGAAATAGGGTTTGTCGTCGCCCATAATTGCCACCCACAGCTCAAACCCTTCCAGCCACTAAAGTAAACATTAAAGAAGCGGTATGCTTATAGATAGCAATGCATAACAACAGCACGGCAAGCATGCTAAAAGGAGCAAGTAACGCTGGAGGGGGGAATAACATTTTGAGAGGAAACGCAGAATGGCTTTGCAACTCATTTACAAATATACTACCTAAAATTACGCTCACTGAAAAAAGTAGGAACGCCTCCATTTTCGCTTATGCATCTGGGAGCACTTTGCCCCCCAACGTGTAACGAGAGCCATGCAAGCGGAGTCTCTACGCCCCCAGGGATCAGGGTTTGGGCGAGCAGTTTCAGTTCCTCCTCCTCCTCCTCTCGGCGGAGAGCTAGGAAGGGCGAGACTGAAAACACTTCCCAGGAGCGGCGGGAGGTTGAGAGCAGCCCTCCAAAGTTTTAGGGCTGCAACGCTGCAGCCCGGCCAGCGTGGGCGGGGGAGGAAGGGAGGACGGACACATTTGTACGCCTTCGCCTCTGACAGCCCCTCGTTAAAACGCCAGTCGAGTCGGGTCGGGTCGGGCAGCGGGGCCGGGGCCCCCCCGGGGAGCCCCCCGCCGCCGCTTATGTAACGCGGGGGGCGGCGCGGCTCCGACCTCCTCAGCCACCTCCCAGCCCGGCTGAAGCGGCCCCCCAACCGCCCCCAACGGCCAAACCGCGGGCGCGCGGGCGAGGCAGGGAGGGGGTTGCGCGGCCGCCCCGCGGGGCCCCCGCCCGCCCCCCCGGCTACGTACCTGCCTACTTCCCCCCCGGCCGCACCGCGCCGGTGTCCGCCGCTCGCCTCTTCCTTTTTCCTGGACGGTGTCTCCCGGCTTAAAAGCTCCCTTCACTGACGTGTCAGCCGAGCTCCTCCTGCCGCCGCCGCCGCCGCCTGACACGCACCGGCCGCAGGGGGCTCCCCCCTACCCGGCCGCCGCTCGGCGGGAGGCGGGGGTGGTGGTGTCAGAGCGGGCCCGCGCCCCTCCGCCGCCAGCACCGACCCGCCCGCCGCTCCCGGGGACGGCCTGCCGGCCAGCGGCGCCCAGCCCGGGGTCAGGCGGGGACTCGCCGGCCGGCGCCGGGCCGTTGGGCGGGCGCCGCCGCGGCCCCTAGCGGCCGAGGGCGCGCGCCGCGGGCGGGCGGCCATCACGGCCCCGCCGCCCCCTCACGGGCCCGCGGCCGCCCGCGCCTGTCCGGCCCGGTGAGCTCGCGGGCCCCGAGGCTGTAACCGCGTGAGGAGAGGAGAGGAGAGGAGAGGAGAGGACAGGAGAGGGGCGGGCGGGCGGGCAGGCAGACACCCCCCGCGGAGCCCGTGGCTGCCGGCCAACATTTGGCTCTTGGATCCAAATCCGGATTACGGGGTCTTCCTTTCCTTCCCCTTGAGCTGGCAGATCATCCAGGATGATCCTGTCAACTCTCGGCGTCTAGCGCAAACCCCGGCGGCATGGGGAGAGCCGTTGCTCCACGCGTGCTACGCTTGGGGAACGGATGTCGAGACGGTGCGACTACTTCAAATCCGTTTCTACCTGGTGGCGGATTACCTGTTGCCTGGCTAGGAGAGATCCTTGCCCGTTTCCCTCCGGTGCTAGCCATTGTCGGAGGCGTACTTATTCCTCATCAAGTGAATATCATATGTAGCCTAGCTAACAGTGGAGCGCTCTGCCGCGTGGCAAGCTGTCGTGCCATAGTGCAGGAGACGGACGGATGAATTTTTGATGCCAGCATTTCATTCACACGGCCAGCAAAAATGAATGAATTTGGCTGGAAGGAGGAAAGAAATTGGACTGCTTCACGCTGCTCGTTAGAGACAAGTGTCTCTAATGACAAGAGTGTGGGAGGACCTTGCTCAAAGAGATGGTGGCTGACACATCTAAAGAGACGAGTAGCAAGCAAGAAAAAAAAAAAGAGGCCAAAGAGCCAGTTCAATGGTTCTTTTAGGGAAAAGTATGCCTCAAATGGCTTTTTGAAGAGTGCTTATCCTAGAGCAATGCATCTTGAAATGCATCTTGAAACAAATTTGAACTAGTTGCAGGTATGAGAAAAAGACATAAAAAATGGCAAAACACTGGTCTTCAAAAGCTTCTCCTTCTGCTCTTCGAATCACGTTTTTGTCTCCCATCATTGTTTCGTGGTATCAGCATTGTGGTATAAAGGTCCACTACAAATCTAAAGCAGCCGGGGTGGTATAGGGCTTCCACGTCACTGTATCTTCTCTCCTCTGTAGCCTGTCCGTACCCGACTCCTCTTATCACACACCAGAAAGAGATGGTACTCCGCTCAGCTTGCACGCACACTCTGACATCTGTGGCACATTGGCTTCAGTTTTACTCCCTGAAAACACATAGAGGCTGGAGGGGTTATTTTCTTTTCTTTTCCTAGTCAGATTTGGGAGATTGGTGGGGGGCTAAGGTAGCAAGGTGATTGAAGGGATGCCAGTGCATGCCCTATTTAGAAGCCACGTTAAGGCATTCAGGTTTGAAGGACCTGGCCTGCAAATCTCAGTAGCATGTTTTTAGAAGTACTCCCACCCCTTCTGTCTTCTTGGCATTATTTTGTCTTTTTTAATTCGATAGTCATTATCTGTGTTCATTTCTCATGGCAGGATGTGGTAAAAATAGGCTTATCAGTTTGTCTCAAGTAACTTTTTTTTTTCTTTTCTGGCTATTTTTTTCCATGCTTCCTGCCACGCTTTCGTCTCCACATATCACCGCAGGATGCAGCACAAAAAAACCTTACCCTTAATTAAAGTTAAAAAATGTTTGTAAATTGGATTAATTATTCTGAGTATGCTTGTTTGGAGTTGATACCTAAGAAGATGATAACAGCTTAGAGGCTTCACAAAAACAAGCAAAATTTTGGAAAGGCCTTGGAGGTAGGACACAAGACAAGAGAGGTTGCTCTAAGCACAGAAGTGGCACAGGTGAAGTTCTTGAGTGTCAAAAAGAGGAAGACAGAGACTACTAAGAAAGACTACTAAGAACTCTTAGAAGGTGACATGCAAGGAAGAAAGCAGGGATGATAGCATGGGCGAAAGTGAATCCTAGACAAAGAGCTGAATCTGATGGTGTACTATAGTAATTTCTGAAAATGAGATCACTACCTCACAGTGTTTGTTCAATACATTTTAGATAGCTCCTCCTTTTTCCCCTTTGAATTGAGCAAAGGAGTGAGACTGAAATGTACCACCAAAAGCCATACATCTTTGATGAAAGATAGCAATATGCAGTCCTTGCCAAGATGGTATGATGTCATGCAAAATTCCTCTTTGCTCTCTTAATTTAATGATTTTGTGGACGAGTTTTTCATGAGAATGCTCATTACTATTCCCAGTCGTTTGACTGCACCTGTACTTCACTTCTGGTCTTGGTCTCTTCTTTAGCACTTTTGGGAATTATAAACTTGAGCCATTACAACACTTCTTGTTGTGCTGAACGTTTCTCTTTTTGACAGCTTCTTTACAACTCTGCTGGTGGTCTAAAACACGTATTATGTACTTGGGAGAAAGTGTTTGATTTACACAACTAAACCCTTCCTATAAGGACTGGATTGTCAGGAATTTAGTCTTTCAATATTAGGGCACTATTTCCATATTGGATTAGATGGGTAGAGCAATAGAAGTGTCCGCCCTCTCTGTTCTCTTCTCTTACAAAGAATTGAACTAGGACAAAGTCTTGGAAGGTTTTGTTCTGCAGTGGAACAAAAAGGAAAACAGAACAAAAAAGGTTCTTTTCCTCGCCCCTTTCCAAAAAAGAAAGAGCTATTCTATCCCAGTATAGCCTATAACTGGAAGTATCACCACAGCATTCTTGTAGGTCTTAAACCTTGGATGGAGTACCTGGTTTTGCTAGTGCTCATCCCATACTGGCACCAGGAGTGAATTAAGAATTTATGTTTCCAGAGCTCCAACAAAGTATTATTGTGTTAAGTTTACTCCATGTCTAAAATTAAAAATGGTAAAAAGATCCATTCTAAGTGAAACCCATCTCAGTTGCTTGACAATAGCATACAACTCTTTCTAGAGTTCTCCTGCCACTTAAAGAGAACACAAAGTTAGGAGGAAGAAAAAGAAATGGACAATTATAAACAACTGCTTTTATCAGTTGGCGAGGATGGACAACTGAAAGTCTCTTCTAGTCCTTTTTTTTTTTTTTGGAAAACTCTTTCTTTGACATGATAGAATCCATTTTTCCTGTTTCACATGCAGCTTGACATACACTAGGTCTCTTGTGAGAGATATGATCTGTCTACAAGTCATGGACTCACTCGCTGACAGCCTGGAGAAAAGTCTCTGGTCTAGACCACAACCTTTAGATGCAGCCCAGGCCACTCTGCGACATTGTTGTGGTGGTGGGGCCCCTGGACAAGTGTCAATTCACATTCTTTCCAAGTTATATTTCTCTGCACAATGGACCCTTCAGTTGCTGCTCAGCCTGTTGTGCTGCCGTACAGCCACAGCACAAGATCTAAGTATCAGTGAGACTCGTAATCAGCCCCCTTTACTATAAGTACATTTCACGTAAAATGAAAGCCTCTCAAAAAAAAAGAAAAAAACACCTGCCATTGCAGTCAGTGTTTTCTTTTCTTCCTTTGTAATTGCATTGTAAGAACAGCATGTTTTCTTTTCTCTCTAGTATTCCACTGTAAGGACCTAAGTACATGCTCAGTGTACCTAATGCTATATTATCTATAACAGGAAGCACTAAAACTCGAAAATCTTTAAAATGTTGGTCTCAGTCCTGCTGCTGAACAGCCAAAGCTAATAAATGTGCCTCATTTGTTCTGTCATCTGTTTGTTCTATTGTTTGTCTTCCTTCTTACACTTATCCTTGCAGACAGGTTCATTTGTGTAAGTACACCCAGGTCAATGTCTGAATAGCTCACCTAGAAGCACGAGCAACACAGCAAACAGGGAAAAAAACAAATCAGGATGACACACTGCTTTTAAAGAACGATGAAACTCTTGTCCATGTCAGCAGTCTGGTACACAGACTGAGGACGGAGTAAACGCTTTTCCACAGTAAATCAGTATTTTTAAAGATGATGCATTCTCCATCTTATTGTGAGATACCAAACAACCAAGAAGGCGAAAAATACCTTTTGTGACGCCACTTCTGCCTTCTTGCTATTTCTTCTTTCGTTTCCTTGTCTACTTCACCTATTTGCATATCTCCACCTTGTGTCTTTTTGCACTTCTTTCCCCATAGCAACTCTGCCTCCATACATCCCACTTTTGCCTCCTCCCACGTCATGAAGCTGTGCCATAGTGCAGGCCGAACTTTAGAAGGAAAAATTGCAAACGCAAAGGGTCATTAGCTGATGTAGACCTGCAGTGAGCTTTCTAGCACTATAGGCCAATGAGCCTAAGGTAGGGGAGAAGAAACAGAGAGACGCTAAGGACAAGTAGAATAGAAGACAGTATTTTCATCAAAAAAGTTTTAGAAGTGCAGAGCAGAAAGAAAGTTCCAAGAGGTGAACTTTCCTCGAGCTTTGTCCATTCGGCAGACCAGATTACACAAGCTCAGGCTGGTTAGATACCCCTTAGCCACATACTATCAGAATTACTAGAAATACACGAAGGAAACAAATCAGTGACTACATACCATAAGAAAGGCTCATTCTGACATGGCATTAATCTGCCACTAAATCCATGTTCATGAAGAGGTTCTTGTCTTCAGGCACAGAAACTCTCATTTTTTCAGAGGTTAGTTCCTGAAGGGCTGATAAAGTTTGCCCTTAGGAGGCTAGCTAACTCTTAATGTTTCTGATAAGCTTAGCACTTTAGCAGGTTTAGGTATTGAATTTCCTTTCCTTCTGTAAGGTAGTACAACACTTACATGTTTTATTGAGCATTTTAAACATGGACTACAGCAATTAAGATAAAAGGTCAATGCAAATATTACACAAACAGAAACATTTAAGTGCTTCATTAAACTCCTGGAACTTAGTTGCCAAATCACATCTGAGGATCGCTACGTAACTCTCACTGTATCTCCGAGGAAAAATCCTTTTCTCCAAAGCGTTACCATTAGACTTTCATATCAACACCCCAACTCAGGAGAGGTAGAGAAGAGTAGAGTTTGCCCCTCTCATAGCCACCATTTTAGGCTGTCTGTGATACACTGCAGTAGTGGTCACACTTTCCACACAGCGGGATGCTTTCTTTTTCTGACTTCGGTTGGTACTCCTCATCGTTTTACCTACATCTATTTTGCAGATTTCGCAGACTGTGAATCTACCATAGACAACACGGATGTTCAGGCGAGCTGCCCAACCTCCCAGGTGAAACCAGGCATCTTTCCAAATATGGCTGTTACTAAATAATGGTCATTAGCAGTCTAATCCTGAGTGAAGGTGAATACTAACTCATTGAGTAGGAAGACGGTATTGCCACGCTTGTGGGTGATTCTCCAGCACATGTAGGTGCTGTTACTTAGCGCCTAGCTGGGAGCAGCTTTCGACACAATAAGTACAGTTCTCTTCCTGAAACGGTGCGAGGTAAGCAATTAAGCGTGGGATCCTCAATCTAGGTAGTTAGTGAAAAGGCATCATTTTCTCTCCCCTCTTTCTAAAAAGCCCAAAGTGCATTGATTACTCACTTCTCATATTCTATCATGCAATTGCTGTGGTGTATTATATTACAGCTGAACATTTAAGTGTGCTCTCTATTAAGTTCAGGGTTAATTAGACCAGAAGGTTCACTGCCCTTCAGTCTTTTGTTACTGGATACACTGAAAGGTTCGTCTTTTCCTATCACAAGCCGTTTTAATTTTTGTATACAAAATAAAATGAATTTTTTTGCAATCAGGATTGCAGCTGCTACCAGCTATTTGTAATATGAAACACCAGGCACACTGGCTACAGCCGTGTAACAGCCCATTTCTGCATGTAGAATCTAACTGAAATTACGGAAGAGAGTATGTTCTTTACATCTGTAATAAAAAATATTTTTAAATAATAAAAATATTTATCTTTAAATATTAAATACCAATTCTTAAGCATCCAGTCAAGAACGGGATACTACTTCCCTAAAAAAACAACCAAACAACCAAACAGAAACAAAAAAATCCCAAAGAAAATAGGTATTATGGCATCTCTTACAAGTAGTTACATATCTACCATATCTAGCTACCTCCTAACGGAAAACCAAAGGATACAAGAAAGGAAACATGTTAGGGTGCATAGTCATCTTAATCACTACAGTGTGCAACAGTTAATAAGTCAGAGGCCCTAATTAAAACACTTAAGCCTACTTTTGCTTCTTAAAGTACTTTTATAGCAGAGAATGGGGATTAAATCCAACTGCTATGGGAAAAAAAATCTCATGAGATATAGTAATGAAAATCTCCAAGAAGTTTAAAATGAATTAACTTATTAAGGTTTTGACATGGCAGAACATCTCACTTAGGATGTGGTTTTATTTAATTTTTTTTTTTCTCTTCTCCCTTTTCATTTTAAGTCCAGCAGAGGTTGCCATTTTGGGGAACAAGAAAGTCCCTGATTCAGCTGTTTCCCATTAGTTATTAGGAAGCAGCAAGCATGAAGTAATAGCTTTAGCAGAAATAAAAATCTCAAAATATACCACAAATTCATGGAGTAGATGTTCTTTGTTTTAATATTGGAGTTGGGGTAAGAAGTCCTTAAAAGGAAAAGAGAATAAGCTTTTTGAGCAAGAGTAGAAGGATATAAGGAAACTTAATTTTTCAGAGAAGTAGAGAGGATAGTAAAGAGTATATATATGGAGTCTATTTTTTATATATGCTTAAATCAGAAGTATTATTGCCTAATACTCCCTGTTCTTTCGCATAACCACCCTTTTTCAGCTGATAGGGAGAATGCAACTTAAAAATTTAAATAAAATGTTCATTTTCCTTCAGTTTTCTTGTACTGGTTTCTCATCTTTTTTGTTTTCTATCCTATGCTTTTATGCCTAGAACTTTTATGCGTTACAATGCAATACAGACGAATTATAAGGAAACCAGTGAAACCTCTTTTGTAGGGTCAACTGGGAAACACGTGAAGTTACTCTTGTTTTTTAACAAACTTGCAAGCAGAAAAATGTAAAATGAAATACAATGGGCATATACTGAAAGGATAACCAACCTGAATAAGCAGAGGAGAGAAATCTGTGTTACTAAAATGGTAAAACTTGCTGCCCAGGACTCTGTAATGTAATGCTAAAAGCCTGCATTTTGTTATCAGCTCTTGTGCTGCAGCAGGAAGAAGCGAGCCAGTGTCTCAGATGTGCTAACTGCTATGTATCTGGCGCTGCTCTGAGCAGATAGCACGTTCCAAGGTACCTACCCGAGTCTAAGGAGGCGTCTGTGCTGGTGGGATTTGCTGGAAGTTTAAGAGAAATCCTTTTGCACACATTATAGTAGATAGCTGCTCACAATAGGTCTGTTTGGGAAGTGTCTGGAGTCCTAGGAAGGGACCGAGACACAATATTTAAAGCATGGATTAGATAATCCTAAAATGATGATAGACCAGTGGTAAAAATGCTGCGTTCTCTGCTTTACAATGTTTTCAGGTTGTATCTGTTTTTAAGGAGTTACTTGGAAAAACCTCCACTGTCTCTCCTACACCTAGACTTGAAAGGCAAAGTTTTGGGCATGCATATCCTCTGTTTTCTTCTCCATGTTATTCAGACAGCTTTAGTAAAAAAAAAAAAAACCTGCCTGAGGCCTTCCTCCGAGGGCTGGTATTATGCAGCAAAGAGGAGGCATTGGCTGAGCTTCACTCTCTGCAGTGGACCGCTCTCTGTGGTCCCCTTTTTCACTTTGCCAAGGGCGGTCTCTGTCGTTTCCCTGTACCAGACCTCCCGTGTGCACCGCTTTCCCCATTGCCAAGCCAATTGGTCATTCTCAGAATTATTTTAGTCCCCTGCCTGATGCTGTCATTCGTATTTTTCCTGCATGGAAAGAAAATTCTCAGAGAAACACTGAAGTGCTTTGGAAGAGCTGAGCTGGGAGTAATGCTCTTGCGAGGGGTAACAGGCTTCAGTCAAAGTATTCTTTGATCTGTAGGTTATTATAAAACTAGCTAAAACTTTCAGCTCTGCTAACGGACACACAGGATGAGCGCTCAGTCTCTTCTTCTTAAATTTTCATTTTTTTTTCCTCCCTAGTTTTCAGCATAGTCAGTGAGTTTTTGTTTGACTTTGTCAGGAACGTTGCCTAAAATTTCATATTTCACCTTGAGTGCTGGGCTGGCTGCTCACGGCATAAACAAGGAGGTGGGCAAAACTCCTCAACTGATCAGAGGGCTGGACTTAGCAGTCATATAAACAAATACAAACAGAGGAGGAGGGAAGGAGTAGGCCGGAGAGAATAGTTTATCTTGAAGCAATACAATCTCAAACAAATATTCTTTCTTGTGTCCGCCTTTCATATGATCTTTCTTCATTTACGGAGATCTGGACTCCTATCTCTGCTGTGTGTGTGATACCAGCCTCAGCTACCTAGCTCTTGCGTACTTAGACGAGAACATCCGTTCTTTCTCTCATATCCTTTTTTTTTCTAGACCTCTGATTATCTTTTGTTCATCTAGCTTGGACTTTCTTCTGCTGGTTCACATAGGTCTGGAAGTGAGGTACCAATACACACTACCTTTGCTGAAAGTTCCCCTGTGTCAACGAGAGCAGAAAGATCATTTTGTCCTACCTGTGACCCTCATGTTTATAAATCCTCTGACAGGCTTTGCTTTTTCATATCATTATAACCTGGTTGACTCAAGGTAAGTTTGTGATTCACTGTAGACCGTGATCCTTGCTGCAGAATGGTTCCAAGAAGTGTACCCCCTTATCTTGTGATTATAGCTGGGAATAAAGTATTGTATCTGCTGATTTCTCATTCGTTTTATTTCACCAGCTTGTCAAGATCACTTTGAACTATAAATTCCTCCCTCAGAGTGCTTGTAACCCTTTCCAGCTTAGTGTTTCCTACAAGCTTAATAAGTATAATCTTGCAAGTAATTAATGAACAGATTGAGGACAGATGCTGGCATAACCTCATTTGATATGTTTCTACAGTTTGGTGGTGACCAGCTGCTCTGTATGCCATGGTTACGTAAGTATGCTATAATCGTGCCTTTTCTAACTTGTACTGCACAGTCTGATCTGCACATTTTCTGTTAGCTTGATTATAAGGTGTAATGTGAGGGGATACCAAAACTCATAGGAATGTCAAAATAAGACAGCTATCACTTCCTCACGTTTGGGTGGCCTACTACCTTCTCTCAGAAAGAAAGTAGGCTACTGTATCAGGCTGGCGTTATCAAGCCTTGCTCACACTGATAGTATGTTTGCAGAATATCCTCCTTATGTCCCCTTAATTGTGTCTTACTTTCTACTTGGGCCTCCTTGGATTTTTTTTTACCATATTACTTTCTGCTTCATTTTTTGATTTAGTTTTCAGTTTCTATATGCTTCACTCTTTTGTTTTGGGGCCAATGTCATTGTTTAAACAATCTGGTTTTTTTTTCTGCACTTTACTGTTCTTTAGATTGGGATGGTTTGTGCATACGTATCTACTGATGTCTTCAGAATTATTTTTTACTTTTACTTTCTTCCCATGAAATCTTATCTAGCAATTTGGAGATTTTCAAAGATGCTATATTGAGGTCTATGAAATTGTCTTTAGTTATCACTCTTCTCTCCTTCCCTTTGTTATTTCAAGAGCAGATGTGCAATTTACCTTCTCCTTTTGTTCACCCAGCTATATCTGCTTAGAATCCAATCTAGAAAGCCCTCCCTCCCAGATGGTTTTTTATTCATCTTCTATATCTATAAAATATCCCTAAAACTTTCTTTCTCTTAGGCAACTTTCTCCCACTGTATTCATTTACCAACAGATGTCTGTTAATTTTAGTGGCTAACATGGGGGTAATGAAGGACCTTAGTATGTTTTATTTAAAATCACCTCCTAAAATTAGGTCCACTGAATCTTCCTTATGTAGTGGTCTATAGGAAAGTCATAGCACAGTGGGATCTCTTCTCTGCTTTCTCTTCTCCCGCATTTTGTTGTTGATATTATTTGAGCAAATCTGCTATGCTCTGGACCTCAGAACAGGCACTTATGTTCTTAATGTGCAAAGCATTGTTTCCTGTCATTCTTCAATAAGCAACTTTCTTCTGTATTTTTGTCTTGTGAATTACCCTATCTCATTTGCTACACTGGTGAAATCTTAGTATGTAAGCAAAGCTTTACTTGCAGTATATATTATATACTTAATATATAAGCAGTGACCTGCTTATTTGCTCAGTAGTATGCAATCAATTAGGATGTTCCCTAGTTGGACCCTCTGTTTTTCTTCGTTTGATTAGTCAGATGAAAGGTAATAGAGTGATAAAGTAGTTGTATCTAACGGCCCTAGTGTATCATACACGGAGTATGGCAATTGCAGGAATCAGCTTGAAGGTTGGCTTGGTTGGCTTCTGCTGACACCTACTGCCAGAATTGAAGCCTAGCAAAAGGACACAACGGAAGATTTCAGCACCAAAGCGTCTATTCTCAGTCCCACATAATTAATAGCATGTAGCTTTGGATTCAGACTGTGAGACTTGTACTTAAAGAGATAAAAACAATCCATAAGTCTATGGAAATAATAGTAATAGAGGTCGAAAAATGCAAAGCCTCCAGGAGCAATTTGTCTTTTTCTTGCTGTTTTTCTTGTAAAACTAGTGAAGGACAAGAGTTAATTGGAAGTTACCTTATGCATTTGTTCTTTGATAATTTTACTGGTAGAAGTAAATCAATACTTGTCAAAGGCAAAAAAGTTGAAAAATTGTTTAATAGACCTTTATTTATGAATGGCTTTACAACAAATTCAAGAAAAATTCTCCTCAAAGCAACTCCTGCTCAGTAGTAGGGTCCTGTTTCTTTGTTTTTTTGCCACCCTCCTTTTCAGCTATTTTGATACCCAGAAATCACATACAGAACAAGGAAGTGTGGTCCAAGGACCTGCTTACTGGAAGGTCTTTAGGCTTAGAAAATTGATTTCCTAAGGCCAAGGTCCTGCAATGGATTGTGCAGAGGCTGATGCATGTGGGAGCCATGGTTTGGCCCTATTATAAAGGACTAAGACTGTTGGAGATACCAGAATACTGGAAACTATTACAACATCAGGCTACTTGTGGTAGGGGTGTTTTTGTATTTTGGAAGACAGAATGTTATTTTCTGTTGCTAAAGGACGGGGCAATAAACCAGTTTGAAGAGTTCATCTAGTTTTTATTTGAACTCTAATAACATTCAGGTTCAAGCCCTCAGGAGAGAATCTGAGGACAGAGTGGCTTTGTTTTTTTTTTTTTTTTTTTAGCCAGCTCATCCACTCCCGCCATTTCATACTTGTATACTGGATTCTCTCCTGTGTCTTCAAATCTAAGAAACACAGGCTCTCAACCTATCTAGTTCTTCCAAATGTAAGCATAATTACAGGCCAGGTGCCATTGCTCGGTGTTCTTCTCTGTAAGAAGCATTCGTTGGCTTTGCCACCACTTACGTTCTGGACTTGAGCATTCTTGGGCATAGTGGAAATGGCTGTTCGTTCTTCTCTGCTGAACTGGGTATTTGCAGGGAGAATTTCACTAAGGACCAGACAATAAATTGGAACACTTAAGTAAATATGAACATCATACAGATTTAAGTAAGCCTTTAGCAGCTGCTGAGATCACTGAACGTGCAGTCTCTGTGAACATGCAAATCAGTATGGCAGTGAGGGTGTCAGTTGCTCAACCTATTTTATTTTCAGGCATTTATCTTTTAGTATTTTGGGATCATACCATTTCTTCAGTTTGTTTGTGACAGAGCACTGTGGAGAACAGATAAATATTCACAGTAATTACTACTGAGACCTATACAATCAGTTTACAGAGCTAAGCTAATAATTCTTTTAAATTCTCCTCTTTTTAGTGGTCTATCGCACTAAAGATTGATTTTCCATTGACAGTTGCTGGACGCTATCAGTCCTGATGAATCCATTTGGTTGTCTCCTTTAACACTGGCAACAAGTCTCAAAGAGACTTTCGGAATGAGAAGTGTAGAACCTTAATTTTACAAAGGGGTTTGCGTATGAAAGCAGCAGAATTGTTTGCAACATCAGGCCAAGAAACAAGATTTTGATCCATGGAATAAAAGGCAAAGTGTAGGTTAAAAGAAATGAAACTATGTACCTGTTGAGCAGCTTGTGTTGCGTGCAGAGCTTGTCCTTGCTCTGAATAGGGAGGAGGAGAGGAGAATGAAGGCAGCTGTAGAGCTATTCTTATTGGGCAAGGTCATACATGAACAAACATAGGGAACATTGACTTTGCAGCAGCCCAGCCTTTGAACAGGTTATTTGGGTAGTTGTCGTTAGTATTAGAATTAGCGTGTCTGCCCACTATTTCCCTTTTGCATGTTGTTTTCCTAATATGCATATGTTTTGCTAACCCGCATACCGTATTCCGAGTGGCCCAAATCTGGTCTTGTGTACTGTAGGAATGACATCAATGTTAACAAAATGCATCTATTAGTGGTGTGAAATGCAGAATCTGTTGCAATGGCAGCAGTTCAAACTACAACTTTGTGACGGCACTGAGAAAAAAAGATAGTATTGGAAATCACTGACTATAGTAGAAGAGGGTTATGAAAGGTATTCAGTTGGATGTATCCAGGAGAGTAGAGTCAACAACCCAGGTCTTCAAAAAAAATCAGATGATGTTTTCTAGCCGCAATTGGCTCACTTTAAATACCCCTTTATTCAACTTTTATGAATGTTGAACTGTGATTCCTGTGAATGTGAACAGGTGATTCTTGTCCTTCCAGAATATTAAGTTCAGCTGCTGTCTGCCTTTGAGGACAAGGAAGTGAAGAAGGCCTATGAGCAACACCCCTTCAACATACCGCAGTACACATGGTTGTTAGTGTGTGGGCTGTTAAGAACACCTGCTAAAGTCAACAGCAACAAACTAGATGCAGGTCAACAGCAGTTTGGGGGTGAGTGTAGAATTGGCTTAACAAGAGTGACAGATGAACTGTGAGGGCCAACACTGCATGGGACTTGAAGCTGCTCTATGTGCTGAAGCACATACTGTTGACTCTTTGTAGACAGCTAGTATTGCTAACGGTGCTTGTGATACCATAAGCACCATCCAGCCAAGGGGGCTACCCATGCTTTTTAGACACTAGGGTGTCATACCTAAGTGGAAGAATTCTATTCATTGGGAGTTGTGATTGTCTAATACCACTTTCATTGAGCTCACACCTATGTTTTCACTTTCCCCTTTCTCTCTTGAGTGTCAAGATGAAATGTATGGTACTGTTAGTGTGAGTTCAGGCAAAGCTGCTAGACTTGTGGGCTAAGCAGAATCAACTCCAGCAAGGATTAAATAAATATAACACGAGACATTCAGCTATCCTTTGTCCATAACTCATGGTACTGAAAGCATGCCGCTGTGTGCAGAGTTGTAGCTGAAGGGTGCTAATAACTTTCACTTCCTGACAAAATAGAACATCCCCCAGTTCATCACGGTCTGGTCTCTGGCATGCTGCACAAACCTTTTCTTTCTGTTTAGCTGTTTCTTAACAGGAAACCTTTATCGTTGCTTTTCCAAAGGCTTCCAGAGAAATGAGTCTCTCTGAGAAATAATTGCTTTCGTCTGGGAATGACCCATTTCTTGAGGGTGAATGGCAAGGAAGAGAGGGAATAGCACTGGGCAAAGATCAAACCTAAAATTTTACATCTTGCATCTTGGACCTGAAGCGAATGTCTGGGTATTTTGCCTGGCACTGCTCAGTTCTCATCTGCAAAGTAGTACAGGCTCAGATACCTCCTGTTGCTGGTAATTAATCACTCTTCTGAGGCATCATAAATAAACTCCAACTTGTAATAAGTGTGCTTTTTAAGTAGTTTTGAAAGTAATGCTCCATTTCCTGACTGTGATGTTGCTCTTCACATTGCCTCTGAAAGTGGCATGGTTATCACTCACAGGACTCATTGCTACACTTCTGCAGGAAATCTAATGCAAGACAGATACTATATTGCCTGAATTTTCCCTTAAGAGTTTTGTTACTTGTTTGTCCTGTATTCAGTGACATAACAGAGAACTTCCTTATCCTGTTTGCCAGATATAGAGTATAAGGCTTGTAAATAAATATACCTCTAAGTTACCTAAATCATTAGTTTGCTAGAGAATTGTGATTTTTATCAAAGATTCTGTAATTAAAGTTTATGGTTGCAGAAATTGCTTGGGCAATCAATCATGATGGTAAGCCTGCATACCTGGAATACTTACAAATGTCGTTCATCCATAACTTGCATGTTAATTGGGGTCAAGTCACCATAAAGCTAGATTCCTCTACTGAATATCATCAGTGAAAAAAAAAAACCATAAGGGAATATGAAAGAGATTTTTCTTGACTTTACAGTCATAGTTTATCAAGTGCTTTCATAAAAGCATCTGGCTAGAGAAGTAAATAAAACATCACAATTTCGGTCAGTTTTGATAATGAAAGCTAACTGTTTTACCAGGCTGCCACCTATTTATTTAATTTAAAGTATTTATTAAACAATGACACAAGTGTTTATTTCCCATATATGAAAAAATGGATGGCTCCAGAGATTGGTAGTGTTACAGTCTTTTGAAATGTAGGGCAGGATAAAACAGGATTGTCACCATCTCAAGCCCACTTCATACTTAGTAGCTGCTATACAGTTTCCACAGTGGACAGAGGTGTCCCTATTTGCATTTCTTAGTGCATTTTCATTACTTACAAAGGTAAGACTAAGGAATGGATGGGCATAGACTGCCTATTTATCCTTAAGATTATGGCAAGATTATGTCGCTTGCAATGCTGCTCCCATGGTATCGTACACATAAACAAGAATTGGTAGAACAGAGAGAGAGTAGAAGGCAAGAATGAAAATCTGTCTCATAATTTTCACCTTTTCCTCTTCAAACCTGACATAGATTTTGAAAGATCAAATAACAAATTAAACCATGGAATACATACATATACATAAACATACCCACCCATATATAAATATATATTTGTTTTACTACACTGGACAAATTATTGTAACTGAGAGGTAATGAACACGCACAGCTCCATTGAAGTCATTGGGAAGTACAAGTGCTCAGCCTGTCATACGACCAGGCCTGAAGCCTTTTTTTCCTGCAAGTCTATGATAAGGCATACAAGCAGAATTTTTCTGTATGTGTTAATCATCTAAATCTTTGTCATTTAAATGTCAGTTGCATAAATTACTTTACAGGGATGAATGAAAATGAAAGCCACTGTTTGTATTGGAAAGTATAAACAAAATAAATTTGCTATTATTTTAATTCTGTCTAAACATAAATCTGTTGGGTGAGTATAGAATAAATAAGGCTCAGGATGTTAACATCAGCTATTTGGTTTGCGGAATTGGGATGATGGAGGGGGGAGGAGGTGGCCGTTCTTGTCCTTTTACTCATAGGGCTGGATTACTGTGGCACTTGGCAATACTCTGTAGTGCAGCAACCTCAGTGAGGTGCTCTCTTGTCTTCCAGAAGTTCAGCTTCTGTTTTCCCTGATTAAAGGATAAATCTTTTTCTGGAAAGGTTTTGAGAGAGCTAAAAGAAATGTGAGCCGAGAGTCATCCTTCTGGAGATCTCCGCGTGAACATCCCGCGAGCCCACAGCTACTAGGTTGAAAGTTGTGAACGCTCGCTTTCGTTTTGGTGAAATACCGTTTCAGACGGCCAGCGGAGATAGCGTAACTACCTCCTTATCTACGGATGGAAGACTGGCAGAAAGGATCGCTTGTATTAACAACTTGCTCCCATGTCTCTCGCGTCTCTTTTTGGCACTATCAGCGGCTGGCAGCCGGGAAACACCTCCGTGCAGATAGCTCGCCCCCTTGAGAAGCAGCCAAACCTAACTGTTAGGATGACGAAACCCTGCTGAGGGTAAATCAAGCTCCGGAAACCTTGGGGAGCTCCACTAGCGCGAACGGACGCTGCCTCCAACATCAGCATGGCGCGGCCCGCCCCGCCAGGCCTCGTCCCGGCCACCCGTGGGGCAGAGCTAAGGGGTTGGCCTCCGCGTCCGTGCCTGCAAGTCACCCCGGCCCGGGAGGCCGCGCTGCTGAAGGCCGGTCTGAAAACCCCCACGCCGGCAACCTGTGGGAGCTCGGCCAGGTGCCGCTCTGGGGAGGTGGCGACCGAGGCTGGGCGACGGAGCGTCCCCGTCCCAGGAGGGCCTCATGGCCGCTCTGCTGGGGGGCGCTGAGTCGCCTCCGCTTTGGGCGCTGCCGCACCGTTACTCCTCCAGGGTATCCGCCCCGGAGCAAGGCGCAGGTGACCGGGGAGGGAAGCCTTGTTTCAGTGTTCGCACTGAGGGGGTGAGCAGGCTGGGCGGTGCGGGGGAGGTGGGGGGGTGGTGAAGAGGAATACACATGTGTGGGTGTCACCTTAAACACAGGACGGTGCCCTTCCCCCACACCCTAAAAGAGGAAGCGCAACAAGCGCTTGCAAGGCGTGCTAAGTGTGTCCCTTTCGGCTCCCCTCCTCCGCAGCCCAGCGAGGAAAAGACTACAATTCCCAGAAACGCTGGGAGGCCGCACAGCCGGTCCGGCGCTCTCCACCCGGCTCCCTCCTCCTACCGCGTTGCACCACGGTCCTTGTAGTCCTCGGGACGCTCCCCTCTCGTTTTCCCAGCCTGGCCTCCGCCGCGCAGAAGACTACAACTCCCGGCTGCCCCTGCGGCACCGCGCCTGCGCGTCAGCGTGGAAGTGAGGCCGTTGCGTTGCGGGCAACGGCTAAGGCAGCGAAGAGGCAGTAAGCAGCGGTGCCGCCGGCTTCCGCGTTTGCCCGGGGAGGGCGGGCCGGCGGGGAGGGGGCGCGGAGCGGGAGAGGGGGGGTGCTGGGCGGACGGTCGCTTGGCGGACGGCACCGGTGGCGGCGGCGGCATCTGTGAGGCGGCGGGCGTTAGCCCGGGCGAGGGGGATGAGCCTGTGAGGGCGGAGGAGCGCGGGGTGGGGGTGAAGCCCGGCCAGAGCGGAGCGATGTCCCAGCCTCAGCAGCAGCAACAGCCGCCGCCGCCGCCGCCGCCGTCTCCTCAGCAGCAGCCGCAGCCGCCGCCTCCGGCCGCCACCAAGAAGCGGGACCGGCGCATCTTCTCGGGCACCTGCCCCGACCCCAAATGCCAGGCGCGGCTGTTCTTCCCGGCCCACGGGCCGCAGAGCAGCGGCAGCATCGAGTGCACCGACTGCGGGCAGCGCCACGAGCAGCGGCAGCTGCTGGCCGTGGAGGAGGTGACGGACCCCGACCTGGTGCTGCACAACCTGCTGCGGAGCGCGCTGCTGGGCGTCAGCGGCGCCGGGCCGCCCCGCAGGACCACTGAGCTCGTCAAAGTCATGGGCCTCTCCAACTACCACTGCAAGCTCCTGGCCCCCATCCTGGCTCGCTATGGCATGGATAAGCAAACCGGCAAAGCCAAGCTCCTCACTGAGATGAACCAGGGTGACATCTTCGACTGTTCCCTCTTGGGCGACCGCGCCTTCCTCATTGAGCCGGAGCACGTTGAAACCATTGGGTATGGAAAGGACCGCTCTGGCAGCCTCATCTACCTGCATGACACTCTGGAAGACATCAAGAAGGCCAACAACAGTCAGGAGTGCCTCATTCCGGTCCACGTGGATGGAGATGGCCACTGCCTAGTTCATGCAGTCTCACGGGCGCTTGTTGGCAGGGAGCTGTTCTGGCATGCTCTGCGAGAGAATCTGAAGAAGCATTTTGAGGAGAATCTGAGTCACTACAAGGCGCTCTTCCATGACTTTATTGACGCAGCAGAGTGGGAGGACATTATCAACGAATGTGACCCTTTGTTTGTTCCTCCAGAAGGTGTGCCGATGGGCCTTAGAAATATTCACATCTTTGGTCTGGCCAATGTGCTTCACCGGCCTATCATCCTGTTAGATTCCCTGAGCGGAATGCGAAGCTCTGGAGATTATTCAGCTACATTCCTTCCTGGGTTGATACCCCTAGAAAAATGCATGGGAAAAGATGGCATGCTGAATAAACCGATCTGCATTGCATGGAGTAGCTCAGGACGTAATCATTATATTCCTCTAGTTGGAATAAAAGGTGCTGCTTTACCTAAACTGCCTAGGAAGCTACTTCCTAAAGCTTGGGGAGTTCCTCAGGACCTCATCAAAAAGTACATCAAGTTAGAGGAGGATGGTGGTTGTGTTATCGGAGGAGACAGAAGTTTGCAAGATAAGTACTTGATGAGGCTCGTTGCTGCAATGGAGGAGGTTTTCATGAGTAAACATGGTATTCATCCCAGTCTTGTAGCCGATGTACATCAGTATTTCTACAGAAGGACTGGTGTGATAGGAGTTCAACCTGAAGAAGTAACTGCAGCTGCCAAAAAAGCGGTGGTGGACAACCGCCTTCATAGATGTCTAATCTGTGGGGCTCTTTCAGAGCATCATGTCCCTCCAGAGTGGCTGGCACCAGGGGGAAAACTATATAATCTGGCAAAAAGTACCCATGGTCAGCTAAGGCCTGACAAAAATTATAGTTTTCCCTTGAACAGCCTGGTGTGTTCTTATAACCCTGCAAAGGATGTGCTGGTACCAGACTATAGCCTAAGTAGTTTGACTGCTTGTAACTGGTGTCATGGTAACTTAGTGCGTCGTGTCAGAGAAGATGGATCTGTTTTATATTTGGATGGAGACAGAACTAATACTAGATCTACAGGTGGCAAATGTGGCTGTGGATTCAAACACTATTGGGAAGGTAAAGAGTATGATAATCTCCCTGAAGCTTTTCCTATTACTCTAGAGTGGGGTGGAAGAGTGGTGAGAGAGACAGTCTATTGGTTCCAGTATGAAAGTGATACGTCTTTGAACAGCAATGTGTATGACGTTGCGATGAAACTCGTTACCAAACACTTCCCTGGCGAATTTGGTAGTGAGATTCTTGTTCAGAAAGTTGTCAATACAATATTGCATCAAACTGCCAAAAAGAACCCTGATGATTATACCCCTGTAAATATTGATGGTGCTCACGCTCAAAGAGCTGATGATGTACAAGGACAAGAGCTAGAGTCACAACTTCCAACCAAAATTATTCTGACTGGACAGAAGACAAAAACTTTGCACAAGGAGGAGTTAAATATGAGTAAGACTGAAAGAACTATTCAACAGAATATAGCAGAACAGGCTTCTGTAATGCAGAAACGGAAAAGTGAAAAACTAAAACAGGATCATAAAGGGCAACCTAGGACTGTGTCTCCTGGGGCTGTGCGAGATGGGCCATCGTCTGCTCCTGCTACACCAACAAAAACCCCTTATTCTCCAACTTCTACAAAAGAAAAGAAAATTCGGATAACAACAAATGACGGGAGGCAGTCGATGCTTACCCTGAAGTGCACAACCACATACTTGGAACTCCAGGAAAGCATAGCTAGAGAATTTAACATTCCTCCTTATTTGCAGTGTATTCGCTATGGTTTTCCTCCTAAAGAGCTTCTGCCTCCCAAAGAAGGCATGGAGAACGAACCTGTCCCTTTGCAACATGGCGATAGAATTGCTATAGAAATTCTGAAAGGTAAAGAAGAAGGCAGTCAGTCTACTTCAGCACACTCAGCCCATGCCATGAAACATGAAGATGTTGCTGTGACTAGTAAAATCTCGTCGAAGGAACTGCAAGAGCAAGTTGATAAGGAGATGTATTCTCTGTGTCTTCTAGCAACACTGATGGGTAAGGGTAGCTTCATGTTGTATTTTAAAGTTGTATTTTTTTAAATAGACGATACGATCTTACAAAATGTAATTATGTACATATATATTTTTTGCCTTAAACACAGAGGTTAGCTTTCTTATTCCTCTGTTAGAACAGTTAACATACCATCAGTGATTTGTTGTATTTTGTGACTTTTTAAACATGCATATGAGATCCTTGCTCTTTCATTGCTATGAAGTCTGTTTTATAACCATGTCTGTTTAGGAGTTGTTGCGTCAAGCTCTTCCCTTTCTGTCCTTTATTTTTTTTCCTCTCTCCTCTCTAGCCTCCCATTAAGCACACAGCTGATGTGCATGTGTGAGCTACATGCTCTTTCTCTTTCTGCATGTCCCTCAGGTTACAGGAAATAAATTCAGAGCAGCGTGAGAAGAGGATGAAGACCAGGTCTTTTTGAGACACTGTGAAGAGTAGTAGTATTTCAGGATGCAAGCAGAGGAGAAACTGAAAGAAGCTAAACTTATTTGAATCCCAAGCCTAGCTATAGGGTAGCCCAGCTATGCGTGTGTCAGTCACGTGAATCTGAAGTACTGTTAATAATTCAAGAAGACAGGACTTTTCTCAGCTGCTAAGTTGTTTATTGCCTCTGCTTTTTTATTCTCATATTTGGACTCAGGAGACTTGGAGTTTCATTTGTACTCCTAACTAAATGTATTAATTCAGTGACTGACAAAAGCTAGCTTCTCTTGTACTATTTCTCATTTGTTTGTTTTCCCCAGAATTTATCAGTATGCTACACTGAAATGGTTTTTCTTAATTGTTTAGTTTCACAATTCTTACTGCTTACTCACAGGAAGCAGAGCACTAATCATGATACATTTTGCTGTATGAAGAAGTAGAATAGTAGTGCTTAGAGGTTTTTTGTTTTTTGGGAGTCTTCTGTTTTGCTTGAGGGATTTGGTGTGGATAAAGCATGTGATGGTTTAGAAACATAACAATTACATAAGCACAGAATGATATGTCAGAAGTTCATAATGCAGAACTTTGATTTTTTCCAAGCCTGCTGGTTTACTCCCGTATCTTGCAAGATAGTAAGTTGAAGCACTAGCCACCTCATCATGCTGGCATTTATGCTGCAGTCCAAAAGTTCAGGAAGAGGTTAGGGTTAAAAGCTGCCTTAATTTTAAGGTGAAGCCTGAAAGAGTGTTTTCCTCTTTTCAGAAAATACTCTTGAAAATACAGTTACTGGTTCACGGGAAAACTCTGAAGTGATTTAAAAGTGTTTTAGTGATTTCAACATTCAGGTTTCTAATTTTTTCAAGTATTTATAAACCTTGAGCTGATCTGATATTCAAGAATCAATTTCTGTTTTTGACTCTCATTGTTGTTAGACTCTGCTTTTGAAGCACAGGTGTTAGAGTAGAATTTGCCTCACCCTTCTCTGACTGTACCTATTTTGCATTACTAATAGAAGTAAAAGTGGCAGCAATTGCTAAACTAACCGGTTATAACAAATTATGCCGCTACTGAGTAAGATGCTATTTTTGGGTAGTCACTCTTCTCATCAGGGCTATGTTTTCCTTTAAAGATACTTGTGGAAAAAAATCTAGGCGGTTAACTACTTACAGTTGTTATTTATCAACGGAGAAACAAATTGTTAAGACACTTATTCAGTCTTTGCACTTTCCCTGGAGGCTGTTGAAAACTTAAGACTGTTGGGATGGCAGTGCCTCGAGGTGGTACGTTTAGCCTTAAAGAAGCCTTGGAGTTTCTTAACCGTGTTTTTGTACTGTTCAAAAGTAGAGTTTCAAAGTTTTCGGTCTGCCTGTCTCTTACCCTGCACTCACTTGCTGTAACTTTATAGCTTCTGTTAACAATAGTAGAACACGTGGAGGAAAGATGCTCTCTGGACTAGACAAGTTTTTTTTATTTTTTTTAATGTCCATAGTGACAGTTTGTTTTGGAAGATCTATGGCTGTTGATTCTGGATGCCTCGAAAGCTTTTCTTTCACGCAGGGGCTCCTGCAGGTTGAACTTACGCTCCTTTCCTATTTCACTTACTAGAATTGCTCTTTTCTGGTGATCTCAGTAAGTTGGCTCATTAACGTTTTATACCATGTTCTTTGATTTTTATGTGCGTAACTTAAGTAAGCCTTGTGGAATCAGGTAGTGTAATTTTTGGACTGCTTTACATATTATGTGTAACTTTCATAAAGTTTTGTCCCTTTGTTTTGCTCAAAAATACAGGATTATATAAGGAAATGGCCAAAAAAAAAATTAATTGTACATTAACGTAGTTAAAACGTTATCTTTTTAAAGTGACTTAGTGACACCGATGCAAAGCCACTTTGGCTATTTGCAAGCCAAGTGTGAACCTATTCTAATCACTTTGTTTTGCGTCAGTGAATTTGTCAGTGCCAATGAAATCAAAATAGCCAGGTTCAAATGAAATGTATTACTTGATGCTAGGGTTTGCTTGGATTTGAACACCTTGTTTTTAAGCCAACTGTAGTTCAATGTACCCTGTGTTTCAGCTGAGCTTTCGATTTGATTTGCACTCCTGTGTGTCCTTTCTGATTTATGAAGTGACAGTCTCTGGCTTTCGCTGGCGTAGGTTATTCTGCACCTGCTCTTTTTCAGCAGTGTACGAGGCATGCTTGTGGTAGGATGCTCTTTGTTTCTTGCCATACTTGATCTTGCCATGCTGAAGTCTGGTCTGCCTGCATTGTGGTGGAAATAGCATGGCGAACCTCTCCCTCCAGACACTCCACATAATCAAAGAGAAGTTTTAAATCTGACTGAATAATCACGTAAATTAACTTGTGACCTGTAAATGTATTATTCCTGTCCTAGGAAAACAAAACAAACAATAAACCCCAGGTAGCAACAAAAATGCGTAAACCTCAAACACAGTTTAGCTGAATCTCGCACGCCGGCTATTCTGGTCTGGGAATGCCCAATTGCAATTGTTTTTCCTCTGGTGTCCCAGGCTGAGACCTCTTTATCAAAACAGCATGGTTTGTGTTTCTTTCAGTGGCTGATGCCTTTGTTTTGTAAGCCCTTCTCTCACACTTTTCTGTTACCATGTAGTCCTTGTTAGTGTTGCGTAAAAGGCTGTCTAAACAGAGATGCTTCTCTGGTGCAGGGCTTGAGAAGTCATGCCTGGAGCAAATAGGGAATCTTTCTGTGAAGAATGGCATTAATCTGTAAAACTGGGTTTTTACTGAAAGCCTGATGCCCCTGTTGTGGGAGGGAAGGGAACCCTTCAAAAATGAATGGACTCTTAAATGCCGCGCTGTAGGAGTCTGGAAAAAGAGTCGGCCACTGCATGGCTGCTGGCTGTGGCTTCCCCAAGTTTCCGCAGACTGCAGGCTATATTTCTTGGTTATCAGTGTAGTGGTTATTTTGATTCTTGTGGACAGTATTAAAACCATCAGGGAGACTCCAGCTTGCTGCTGCTTTGGGGAAAATGAAGAGCAACAGCAACGATGCTCTGGAGCCGGTGTGTAGGGAGATGCGTATTTCAGAATGTAAATTCTGGGGTAGCACTGAACCCCTTAGGAATGAGCAATAACAGGAGAAAGCGTATTATCAGCAGCGATTTCCCTCCCTGCCTGCAGCTGTTCGAAAAAGAAGGAGGGTTGTGGCAATGGTGGGGAGGAAGAGAGAACAGTATTTTTTTTGTTGAAGTGGGGTCAGTGAGAGCTGGAGGGGAGCTTCAGATTTATTAGCAAGTTACTAGATGGAGGTTGTCAGGATTAAGTCAAAAGACAAGACTTCTTTCTTCAGTCGGTCACAGAAAACAAGGAAGAAGAGTAGGTGGTTTGTTACCTGGGCGTTCTTCCTAGAAAGTGGACTTCTGTTGACCAGAACTGTCTGTCCTTTTGGTCCCTGGCCAATTTTGTGAACTCTGTGTGCGAGTGAATGGAAGGAACCAAAACGTGTATGTTTTAATGGGATAATCTTTAAAATGAATCAGATTATGTAGGTGGTCTCTGTTTAGAATGTCTAAAGGCAGAACGGATGATGAAAATGCACTCTTCCTTACAGAAAAGAAAAGTAAGTCTGGAAAAGGCATGATATTTAAAAAAAAAAAATTTGAAAAGGCAAGAGGGATTTCTGTAGAAGAAGTATGTATTTTTTTAGCTGCTTCCTAAGTGAGGTACTGCTTAGCTCTTTAGTTTTAGCTTATGTAGTCAAAAAAGCCGGAGAAATGAACCAATATGTTTTTCTTCCAGCTGTTCGGATACCTACAGGATAATTAAAATAATTAGATATAACTTCACAAAATAATTGAAGTGACCTAATTTTCTTAAAATGTATAATTGTTTGTTAAAGTAGTTGTATAGCATTTATCTACTTTAAATTTAAGCTGCAGAAAGGCAGGAGGGCAGAAGTATCATTCATCTTGATTTAATAACTTCTTACCTGGGCCAGCTGATGGGGAGTGTTTTCTTTTATGCCCTCCCTTACTGTCATTAAACTATACAATTTACAATGTTGATAGCACTAGTTGTTGATTCATAGATTACTGTTAAGATACTTTGTTTTACGTGCAATCTAGGCCTTTAAAAATAGTAAAATCCTCTTTATTCTAATAGCAAAATGAGTATTATCATGCTCTTTATTAAAAATGGGAAAAGCAGGTTTTGTTCGTGGAAAGCTTCCTGCAGTATTATCAATTTAGGCAAGATTTTGCCCAGTATGTAGGCAGAAGGTAATGAAACTGGATAGAACTTGGTGAAAAACAAAAGTGAAACTTGAAAGATTTTTCTAAGTAATTCAGAAAACCTATGATCATTGAGGTTTTGCATATGTGGTAAAGAGAGTATTTAAAATGTTAGAATTAGCAGCACAGTTACGGAATATTTTTTAAAAAGGCATTATTTGCACTTTAGCAAGGCATAATTTTGTGTGTTTTTTTTTTTTGTAAAGGTCCATTGGGTGTGTTAGCGTTAAAGATTTTAATACTAAGTCTCTTTCTGCCCTCTTGCTCTTCCTTAGCTGATTCAGTTCTCTGATCTGGTTCCCCACCCCACCCCTTAACCGGTTTTATAGGCACAGCGGAATGAGTTGTTTGCTCCTATGCAGGTTGAAATGGGGAGAGTGACAGTAGGAACTGCATGCTGAATATCCTTTGCGTTGTTGAACTGTGGCTTTGTAAGGATCTGATTGACTATTTAAGAAAAAAAAAAGACGAAAGAAAAAACTATTTTGATGTAAGCGATTTCACTTGGCGATAGTAAGGCAAAGCTCTGAACTCAGCTTTTTGGCATTCCTCTGGAGTTTATATGTAACCGTTCCTGGTTTCTTGGAACTGTTTTAGATGTTAGTGGGCAGTTAGTCCGATGAAAATTACAGAAACTGGGTGAAGCCAGTATAAAAAGGAGGGAAATGGAGCCCTTTTCAGTCATTCTTTTACATCATTTATATCACTTCACTGTGCATATCATCTCTCTGGTTGATTATACATGAAAAAAGTACTTGCTGCCATTAATAGCATCTATCGTAAAAGATCTACCCTGAATTACTTCTCTGCCAGAAAGGCAAAGACAGATGGTGTTGGTGAGAATAACGGCAACAGAAAATGGGAGGCAGAAGATGTAATAAGAGCTTCGTAGAGATTTGAAGCTAGCCGTGACTTCTAACGAAGAAAGAGAATGGGGGCTTGAATGAGCCTGGAGTAGATGGGCAAAATCCCTCTGGCAGGGGGCATGGGAGAACAGGGAGCGCGCGGAGGCCCTTGCCTGCTGGGGAAGGGAAAAAGAGGAAAGCTGGAGAATGGCGCAAAGGCTTTCAAAGTTTGAGGTAGCACATGAAAAGCTCACTTGGGGTGGGTGGGATAGGACAGGAGCTGCAAGTACCTTATGAGATATGCAGTAAAGAAATGCAAGCAAGGCCTTAGGTGTGCAGTATATTCAGTCTGTGGAAGCTATTAAAAATAACTTTTTACTTTCATTTTGCTCTTACAGGAAGCAAGGAAATATTCATACAGTCCAGCTATCTCTATAAGTAGTAAATGCATCCAGTTAACTTACTTCTTTTAGTTGATTTACATTCTCAAATTCTTAACAGAAAATTGAGAGAGATGTCTGTTGAGATTTAATGCCTAAGAAGGGTACACTTTCTATTTAAAATCTCATAATACTTCCCCTGAATGTTAGATACAAAGAAGGAAAAACAACTTTTTTGGAAAATTCATATACCCAATAATTGTTGCCATGTCAGAAGGCTGGAACTACTGGTACTCTTTGTTCACCGCTTTTTGTCAGCTACATCACATATCATTTCTATGAAGCAGGTAAGTGGTTAGCAAAATGAGGAAAAGATGAGAAATAAAAATGGGGATCTTAACTGATTTGGCAAATGCTCTGTTAGCTCACTGGCATCCTGTCATCATAACCCAGGGTTTCTACTGTTTGTTCTTGACATAGTCTGGGTTTTTCTTCCCACTCGGCAGCATTTAAAGATGTCACGTTTTGATGCTGTTTTTGGCCTCTTTGAAAAATACCAGTTTTACAGGGCTACTGGGGTCCTGGAGTTGGTATTTCCTTTCTAAGTCTCTCGAGAAGGTGCAGACGCAGCTCCTTCCCAGCTGCCTGCGTTGAGTGGTATCTCAGCTAGAGGATAAAGCCGCTGTATGGCAGGTACGTGTGCTGCAGCCAGTCAGTACCTATGTGGAGATGGGCTTGTGTAATTACTCGCTTGTGTAATTACTAGAAACTCGTGGTTTCTAGTAACTGACAGCACAGGCAACGATCTGAGCCGTGGGCTATCTATCTTCATAGGCATAGCCTCTAAAAATCAGCAGTGACTTTCTACTAAGTATAGCATCTACTCCTGCATTTCCATGCTGTTCTGTTCCCTGTTTCTGCTGCGGGAAAGTGGTCAGTTCTGAGATTTGGACTTCTTGTTTGGAGCAGGAGCAGGGGCAGAGCAGGTAACACTGGGATGAGTGTGGACCTGAAATAGAGACCCAATTTGTGGGAAGGTGTAGGGATAGAGAATGGAGATTTTTATGTATGAGGATGTGTGCTTGAATATTGAAGGAGTGGCAGTCGTTTCCTAGTTTTAATTTGAAGGTGTGTGATAGGGGAACGGAGTCTTGTGTGTATAGCCTGGCAAAGAACCAGGAGCTGCAGCTTGGAGCAAGTCAAATTTGGGAACCTTTGTGCTAGAACATACAGGATATTTGACTGCAGGCTTTGATACGTTGTCCTGGAAGTTCCTCAAAGGCCTGGGCTCCTGTTCTGTTAATTTTCAATAAGAATTTAAATTCTTAAGTGTATATAAGACAGTGAGAATTCAGCTTTTAAATTAAGGAATTACACTTTCAGCCATTGTTTATAATGTTAAACTAGGAGCGTTTAATTCTAATGATTGTGTTTGATTTTTACAGGAGAAGATGTTTGGTCTTATGCAAAGGGGCTTCCGCAATTGTTTCAGCAAGGTGGAGTATTCTACAGCATAATGAAGAAAACCACAGGTATTTTTTTCCTCCCTTCCTTTCTCTGTTTTTGAATCTTTAAAATTGTAAATTATTGTTGAGTCACCTTTATCACAAGCATAAATATATAATTTTATTACCGTGATATATTTTTCATTTTCATAGTACTGTTCAACTCCTCATGTTCTCACAGAGCCTCTTCTGAGTAGAATCGATCAGACTAATTGATTAGAACTTAAATATTTTTTCCGAAATATTCTCTACAGCTATTTATCTCCATTTAAACTTCTGACATATACAAATAGCTTCTATAAATCACATGATTTTTTTTTTTTTTTTACTGAAAAGGCCAAACAAAGTGAAAATCATAGGACCTATTCCTGTTTTTTATATATATATATATAAATATATGTATGTATACTTTAAAACACTTAACTGAAGTTCATGCTTCTAGTGTGTTTCTTAGTATGTATGTTATAGTAGAGTACTGCATCTTTTAAATTTAAATGATTGATTAAATTTGTTTTGATATACCCAAGATTGTTGTTCAAAAAACGATGCTCTCCATCCCTTTCTTGTAGTTTTAATAAATGCCTCTTCTCGGACTACCTGCTGACAAATCAAACAAGCAGTTAAACTATATTTGATTTTCAGACTGCTTTAAAAATTACGTACAAAGAAGTAACAGTAGATTTCTGTAGAGAAGTGATACTATTCTGTTTTCTCACTTAAAGTTTGTTTTCTTATTGAAGTCTTTGCATTCGTAACGTAGCTCTGGTGGCTTCATCTACAATGCTTGCTCTGTTATTTTCTTACTATTTGATTTCTTCTTAGGTAGATTTATCAATTTTAGCTAAACCTTGATGATTTCTAGAAATGGGTATTTTATCACATCATTTCTGTTTGCAACCCAATGTCCTTTTGTAGCATACGTTATAATGATAATATGTGGGATACTCTAAAGACCACTACCTCTCTCTGAATTATTATCTTGGGTAATAGAATTGGCCTACAAGTAGCAGATGTTTCCTTTTAGTTTCTTTCATTTACTATGCTTATACAGTAAAGACTTGTTTAAGCTAATTCACTTGCCACAAACAATATACAACGCCTGATGGGAAAGGACATTTTGGACTGATTAATGACTTGCTGGAGCTGAGAGCCTGAAATGAATCCAAGAGATTTTAGTCCAGGTGGACATTAGCTCATAGAAAATGCCTGGCTTAAAAGTCACTTGTTCCAACTAACAGCATAAGGCTAAGGCTATGGGAGATAACCTTTTGTGTTTGAACATTACTGCATTCCCTTGTCTGCAGGTACTTTACATGACCAGTGTCTTGGTAGGTAGAATTACAATTTCAGCCTGAACATACTTTATGATTTTAAATTGTATGAACTACCAAACTTCCATGTCAAGCAATTACAGGGTGCAACGATTTAGGTGGGGTGGTTTTTTCTTTTTTTTTTTTTTTTCTTCAGTTAAAGAAGCTCTTTACATATTTGTATTATTTTAGTTCATGTAATGCAAATATCCTGGTCATGTGGAACAAAGCTTTCTATCAAGGTATCGTTAATCACTTGAAAATAGATGTGGTAGATCTTGTTTGAGATTTCAGAATTACAGGATTGCATTTTCAAAGACAATATTGGTTTGTCATTGAGGCTCTTACAGCTCTGTGTTTTACAAGAGAAATTTGAGTTGGTAAAATTTGTAAGTAAAATTAAGTTCTTCAGGACTGGTCAGACAGGTAAGTGTTTGGGGTTAAATTTTATTCTGTAGTATATTTTAACTGGTTGATTATCAGTTCCCATGAATATATAAAGAAAGAAGCTGAGTGTGTGAAGTTCTTGTGAAAATAAAATCTCATCTGTAGATTCTCTGCCGCTGTAGAAGTGTGTGAAGCAGAAGCTATGGAAGATGAGTCAGATTGATCACTTATTGGAGAGTCTTAGTTCATCAGAGTAAAAACTGTTTAAACATCTCAGATTATCTGAATAACCTCTTTACTGATGCTTGGTATATTTGTTGTGATTCGATTTCATTTGGTACATAGAAATAGTGTTTGATTGTCATTATTTTTTCCCTTTAGTATAACTTCTGGTATTTTTCTTCAAGAATTGTGACAGCATATGAGGAAACCCTATGAATTTACCTATTTTTATTTTTATGTTTCTTGTAGCTCTCATTGCATAGCTGCTAGAACTGAAGGGAAAAGAGTTGTTGGAGCCGAGTTTTCATCTGCATTTGGCTTTTAACTCACAGAAGGCTGTCATTGCTGAAATAATATTTTACCGCTTATACCACAGCCTGTACGGGGCAGAGTTGAAGGAGTTATTTTGTATTTCACTACAATAAACTGGAAAACTAGATGTGGCCCACTTTTGCCACAGAGCAGCTTCAGAACTTAAATTTGCCTAGCAAACTCTCAGTTTTAGCAGTTCTGTCAAATCAGAAGTGGGACAATGAAACAAACAACAAATCAAAAATATTATGCATTGTGTTTGTTTTGTAAGTTGAATATTTTGTATTATTACTATATATGTATAATCTCCTAGGACCACTAAGCATAATAAACTTGAATCACTGTTTTGTTTCTCCAGCAACATTTTCCTTCTGAGAAGAAGATAAGTAGCAGCTCTGAAATTTCTCAGGTCTAATGGTGACTGTTCACAGTAAAATCCTACTACAGTTCTAACCAGTGTGGAAGTGGTCTTAAACAGTAGTTCTCCGGATATATTGTTATTTGAAACGTACTCGGTGGCAGTTCTGTGCTTTTCTTTTTTTGACTGGGGAGGGGTGGGGAGAGGCAGGGTTAGTTTTCTTTGGCTTACTGCGAGCATATACTCTTCCTTTAACTTCTGTTTTGCTAGAATTGCAAGATGAGTGTTATATCTAGTAATACTGCAGTCTTGTGTGTTCCTTAGAATCACCATAAAGGGTGGCAAATCCTTAGGGGTATACTGAGTTGGCATCATATGGTATAAAAGCCTGATATTTTTTTCCCCCTTTCACAGTAAAAAAGTTTCACTGTGTATGTTTCTGCAAATTTGATACTCTACATTTAAAGACAGTAATTATTGTATATTCTAAGCATGTCTTGAAATATGTTGGCATTTTGAATAACTTCCTCTATCTTTATAGGTTTGGCTGATGGCAAGCACTGTACTTTTCCACATCTGCCTGGTAAAAACTTTGTGTACAATGCAGCAGAAGATAGATTAGAGCTGTGTGTGGATGCTGCTGGGCACTTTCCTATTGGTCCTGACGTTGAAGACTTGGTTAAAGAGGCCTTAAGTCAAGTACGAACAGAAGCTGCTTCAAGAAGCAGGGAAGCAAGTCCTTCTCACGGCATGCTGAAGCTGGGTAGTGGTGGAGTAGTGAAAAAGAAATCTGAACAACTGCATAACATAACTGCATTTCAAGGAAAGGGCCATTCTCTAGGAACTGCATCTAGTAGTCAACAACATGATCAAAGAGCCAGGGAAACACCACTTTTAAGAAAGCATAGCACAGAAACGGACTTCAGTCCTTCTGCTAAGATTGAGCCTTCTATATTCACAGCTGCTTCTGGTAACAGTGAGCTTATCCGAATAGCTCCTGGAGTCGTGACAATGAGAGACAGCAGGCAGCTTGACCCTACTTTGATTGAGGCACAGAGAAAAAAGTTGCAGGAAATGGTTTCTTCTATTCAGGCTTCCATGGATAGACACTTGCGGGATCAGAATACAGAGCAGTCAGCATCAGTTGATCTATCTCAAAGAAAAGTAGAGGCAGTGAGTTCAACTGCTAAAACTGGGAGCTTTCAGGCTGGGTTACCCGAATCGTTTTCTGTGCCAGGTGGCACTGAACACTTGAATACCAAATCAACTGATGGTAACATGGTGAATTCTGTGGGCACAGCATTCTCCGCAAGGTCTAAAGCACAAAAGGGAAATTCTGTTGAGGAGCTTGAGGAGATGGATAGTCAAGATGCAGAAATCACTAATGCAACTGAGCCAATGGATCACTCTTGATAGGTTAAAATCTAATAAGGGTAGAAGAAATTACTGTTCAAATGTAATGTTTATTGGCTGGGCCACACAAAGTGATTAGTTATTAAATCTTGTATGTATGTCAAAGATTATATCATCTTATTCAGTGCATGATAAGCAAGTGTGTGATTGGCAATAGCTTTCAATATTACCATACTGCTGCCCAGGCTGGCTCTGTTACCTGTAAATTAGTTATTAGGAAATGCACTGAGATGAATATCTGCTGTAACTGTGGGTTATTGAAAGTTCTTTGTAATTTGTAATTCCATAAAAGTCTTAAGATTAAGCCCATGTGAGATTCTTACCATGCTAGTTCAAGGTTACTGGAAAGGTTAGAACAGGCAAAACTAGAAACAGGACAAAGTTAAACCTGTCCCAGATACTTAATTCCACTCAAAAGTATGCTATAAACTTGAATTACACATAAATTTCCTGAAGCAACTCAAATTAAACTATGCGCTAAATCTTAAAAACTTTAATTACGTTGTGCTGGCGCTTCCTCCGATTTAAAAACTTTTTCATTCATACAACTGTATGCGCTTGTCAGAAATCTTGGAATGACTGTAACTGGTGAACTCCAATTTCTGCATATTGTCAGTTTAAGCAAGTTAGAAAAAAAGGCTACTTAGTGTATGATGAAGATAAAGTGAATGTGGTGTGGTTATGCATGGCTGTCTAAGCCAACACAGCCATTTTGGTGCTCTGTTAGTAAGTGATAGCATGTTTATATCTTCTGCAGAGTACTGAGCTGGTCAGATGTTGTGCAACTTTTAATACAACTACAGGAGAGAAGTTGGCAAGTGGAAGGAAAAAACAAGCGTTCAATAGCAAATCCATTTCTTTTTTTTAGAAGACTGATTACTAGCATTGGTCAGTAAAGGCAAGAGTTACGTAGTAGCTGTCCTCTTCAGAGCAGATTAACCATTTATTGGAAGGAAATTGCTCTGTAACATACATTATCCTAAAGGGTTCAGTGATGGTCAGGTTTTTGGAAACTCACTCTTTAACTCCATGGAAACAAGGAATATATGCTGTTTCAGTGTCTGTGAGACTACCCACTACTATTAGCTTCACTTCAGTTCGTGAGCAGGTTTTCTGCCTCCGTTATAGTATAGCTGGTATCCACTTAAGTAGCGTGTTCATCAGACGTGCAGTGCTAGTTCTTAAGAGCAGCCCTTGTGCTCGCTCCCTAAAGATGGAATGTGTAGCTGATATTGCACTTTGCTTCCTACCTTCATAGTCATATTTTAAGTGCACTATTGTTGCTTCCTCTAATGGTAAAATAACATTGAGTGGATGAAAGTTGTTAATACAGCTTCAAAGGAATTCAGAGCATTTAAATATTGAAGTCTGTGTTTGTGCACATGTGAATTTTTAATCAGTTCACAAATGTTGTTTGTATTGTAAATGTTTGTATTCAGAAAAGTCTCCTCACTTTTTACATTTCTAATCACTTAAACAGTTCTAAGCATTAGTATGATAAAACGTCCCGTGAGGGAGGATTTATTTTTGTATGGAAAATTAACTGAAGCAAGTCACTTAAAGATTAGCCCCCGTTTCGTCAAAGCAAAATTAAAATTCCTCTACTGGATAACTTTTTATGGAGCGGGAATAAACATTTACTGATTTAGTACGCTACTTATGGGTAGAACATAAGAATCACCTTTTCACAAATAAATGGAAGTCTTTAACACCTCCCACTGCTAACCTGTGAGTTAGCACTTTGGAAGCTTGGAAGGCGTGAAGTAATTTGGCGCACTGAAACTGACCTTGCTGATGCACTGATTAACTGGCAGCGCTTAGTCGGGGAGCAGCAGGATGCACAGGCAGCAGCTGGAGGCCTGCCATGACTTCTGAAAGCATTTAGTCTCCCATGCATCAGTCTAGCTGTCTGAAGGCTACTTCTGTACATAACATCTTGCGTAGAAGGCTTGTGCTTTGTCACAGTATGAGGTATTAGAAAAGTTAGCGGTGGCATGTTCCTGGGAAGGCGTTTAAGTGAGCAGAGGCTAAAGAGGGAGGAATCACCTGCGTCTCTTGCATTTCAGACAAGATAGCTATCGCTCAGACATTTTTAACCTTTTCTTTAGCAAAAGGAGAAGACTTTCTCAGCTGAACAAATATGGGCAGTGTCTATGAGAGAAGTTTAAGTTTGAAATAAATTGAAATATTTGTTGCACGTCCTCCTTCCTCCAGGAGAGGAAAGTTACCTCTTTCTTGCCTTTCTGCGAAGACGACAGAAGTTTTTTGTGTGCCTTTTACTGTGTAAAGAGGAAGGCTTGGTTCGATTTTTAGCATGCTTCCCATTCCAGCAGTAATTTGATGTTTTCTGCCTTATATAAATAGAAATAGATGCAGATAATAGCTCTGTGTTTTGACTCCCCATTAGTATCCTATCTGGGATCCACTCAAATCATGTAGATCAGAACTCTCCAGTTCCTAAAACAAAATGGGCTGAAATAGGAATAGTAAAATGCTGGCAAAATTACAAGGTCTGCTGAAATGAATACCTCTGGTGTAATGCAGGATTGTGCATATTTATTTGCAGTGTTCTTATTTCACGTAGCTTTCTCATGTGTTTAAATGTTAACAAAAAAAATTCTTTTGGAGAAAGGTGGCTTTTGGTACTCTTACGTGATAAACCTCATCTACATGCCAGAGAGATGTGTAACTACAGGAGAAGTGAAATAAAGAACACTGAAGTGTCAGTTTGAGCAGATGTTTCATTTGGTTGCAAGCGATGGACGCATACGTAAGTTGAGGTAGATCTCTGTGCCTGTCTTTCGAGCGCACGTGTGTTTGCTAGATTGCCCTGTTGGAGTCAGGAAAATGGTGGCGGGGTACATGGAAAGGGAGGATGTTGACTCTCGTGGAGGCGAAGCCCCTCTAACTTCTCAAATGGTGTGAAGAGCGATCTATGCCTTTTTCAAGAAAACCAACTTGCTGCAGAATTGCCTCTGTGGACTTAGGCTGTGGCTCTGATTTCTTCTGAGTGCCTGCCACCTTCTACACAGTTCTCATGACAAAGAAGACTTAAATTCCTTGAAAATCCTAAACTTCACTATGGCTTAGTGCATGTAACCTAAATGAGAGATGATTACTGAAAATAGGGGCCCAAGGCAGAGAAAGGAGAAGGAACGGGTGAATAGCTAGATTGTCAATAAGTATATGTGAAACCTCAGGAGAACAGTCAGTTTTTCAGCCAAATGCAAGATTTTAACTGCTTAAAACGGCTGCCTGATTAGTAAGGCTGAGTATAGTATCTTTTTGATACTGCTCGTTCCCTGGGATTTGTTTCAATTTCAGTGAATGAAAAGAGATAGCAGCTTTACAAATATAAAAAATATTTGGGACATCTTCACTCTCCTAGTCACAAAACATCGATGTATATTGTTGGTTTTTCTGACTCCCTTAAAAGTTACTGGTCTTCTACTAGATAGAAAATAGGAACTAGAAGGTCTTCAGATCTAATCACTGGGGAAATTAAAGGTGGTCCTCACTTTACGTATTTGTGTGGTCTAGTTGTTCTACGGTTTTAAAACTTCCACATATCAAATAGAAACATAAAACAGTCCTTTACAAGGCTATATTTAGGTAAGGCTATGTTTATAGAAACAGGCTTGTTTAGACATTGCCTCCAAGAGGATACTCTAGCAGCTTCACAGAATTACAGTGCCCCAAGGCTATATGCTAACAACCCTGTACCACGGGCATATTTTCAAGACCAAAGTGCTTAATTTAAAATCTTTCTAAAAGTAGAAGCTGTTGTCAGTGTTACAAAGTTAGCAGAGTTCCCTCCTGTTTTTTTTTTATTTTTTTCCCCCCAATGTGCTGAAAATGTCAGGTCGTAAAATTTATAATATGCTTAGAACTGGGAGAGCTCTGCATCACCTGAGCTGTAGTCAAAATGAATGACTAAAGAAGATGTTCCTTGTTTGGCCCCCATTTTTCCAACAGTGGAATCTACATGCTTTTGTAAAATAATAGTATGAAGTTGATCCTTCTGTTAAAAAACATAACAGTAAGTGGTTTCTTTGTTTTGCTTGTGGATATCAGTTTACCCTCTTAAAATTGAAGGAGTTGCTTAAGATCTGTAGAATGCAGGATTCCCTCTGAGCCCTTACGCCTGTGGTTGAGCAATAAAAGGTTGAAATGTGATTGGTATTTTCAGAATTATTTTACTTTTAATGAGGATTATTGCCAAGAAATGAAAGAGTGCACTTTTAGGAGGGAATGCTATTTAAAATGTATAAATAAGAATTGATAGTGTATATATTTAGAAAACAAATCTTTTTAAACAGTAAGTGCTTTACATGTTGAAATAAAAATAAATTAGCATAGAAATTATACCATCTTCACAGCACTGGCTGTTATTCAGCACAGTTTGGTTTGTTTTATTTGTGATTGCTGTACTAATTATATTTGATTTTTTTATCTGTAATGTAACAATAGTGTATTATAACAGTATATAGTGTACTATACTACACTTCACTGTACAGTATTTGGAATTTTCTTTGATTGCTATATTAAAACTATAAGTTAAAACATCTGCTTTGGCTTATAAGGTGCAACTTTTATCTAGCCTTTCACACATTAGCTTGGTTAATTAACACTGATTTGGCTACAAAATGAATGGGTTATAATTGCATTCACTCTTATGTTCTACACAGAGATTGTGTCCTGCTTGCGTACATGAATACAAGTACAGAAGTGGAAAAACTCATGCAAATACTAGAAAGCTGAACTATGTCATCCATTTTGCTTTAGTAAAGTTCTGTTTAAGTGAAACTTTTTGAATGACAAATCTTAATGCAAAAGCTTTTGACCTCTCACCTGTTCTGAATGTTTCATTAAACACATACGGCATTTGAAGCTGAGAAACTTTTAAAAATAGTCTTTAGTACACTTGCGGGCAAAATCTGAGATGTGAATCTTTTTGTGAAGTTTTAACCAAGAAAAAAGTACAGAAAAATGTTGGCCAAATCATGCATGACGTTTAAGAGAGCTTGCAATCTGTGATATGAAACGTTCTTGAAAATATTGTGTTTCAAAGTGAAATTTTACTGTGGGCATGTAATACGTAAATATGGATGGTATAATTTGGAGGAATTAAGACTTTTGAAAATTTGTCAATGCTTAAGAATGAGCATATTGACAACTACTTAAATTATCGCTGTTCTGATTCCACCAGCTGCATGCTTCAAAAATTGGCTGTAAACAACTTTTGAGCCTACAAAGAAGTCATAAAACCCACTTGTGAAACTGTACTGCTTCTTCCTACAAATGAATTCTAATATTTATCGGAAGGCTTTAATTTGAAATGAGCTAGCGTTAAAACACTTTTTAAATGATGCATATAAAGATAATGAATTAATTTTGATTGCATGTCATATCATGAAGGATTCAAAATTACCCTGTAAAAAATTTGTATTTCAAAGGCTTAAAAGCGTAATGTTAAGCTAGAAATGTATGCATCCTTATTAATGCAGTGTTTATATTCTAAGCCAAAACTGGTACCGTATGTATGAAGTAACCAAGTTAGGAATGCTTTCAGAGTGTTTTCATTTTTCTTCGGTTATTAATTGCACAGCTTTAACATCTGTCTCAGTTTTTAAGTTTAGATTGGAGTTACTGGCTTTGTTTTTTTGTTTTTTGTTTTTTTCTCTTAGATGTGTACATAGCAACACATTTCTGGGTATTCTGAAATACCCAGAAAACCTTGACTTCCTGGTAGAAGAAAACCCCTCGCAGCATACTTCTCTGCACAGGGTCAGGATGAGAGCAAATCCTGGATGTTGATCAGGTTCTGTAGCGAGTTGCGAAAGGTGCTTTTGGTATTATGAGGAGTCAGTTCAAACGTACGTATTTCAGCTTTAAAAGGTAATAGAGATTATGTTGTTGTTTGATGTGGAGTTTACGTATTGTGGCTGTAGTATATTATCTATTGTTAAAAGTTAATATTCAAAACATTACAAATCAGTAGTAGACAAAGAAAAGTAGTAGTGTTTGAATCCATAATAGACTCAATGGCCAAGCTGATGTTACAGAAACCTGGTTGCTATAATGGACTTTGAAGCAGTTTATTCTAATTTGAATTACTTAAGTTGACATATGTCAGGTGATTCTGAACATTTATTAATGTTGTCAAAGATACTAGACCTGAGTGTAGGCATTTTCCCTATTGTAGTAACTTGCAGACATTTTAAGAGGCTTCAGGAAAGACCATTATTCTCTACTGATTGAAGACATCAATAAATGTTGTGGCAGACTTGTATTTGGGCTTTATCGACCTCTATTTTGACTATTTAGTTTAGCTTCCTGCTGGAAGTATTACTGCTAGTGGTGTGCCTTGTTGATAGCTGATCTGTTTTCATTTCTGAAGTGATCCAGTAGATCTGGACTGAGTCTATGGTGGTTAGAAACTTATATTCAATTAGTAAAAATAAAAAGAAGGATGGCAGGTAAAAGGAAGTTTCCGGACATGAGATGAACGCTTAGGAGGTACTGTTGTTTCTGTTAGCCAACAGTAAGAGGAGCCTGTGTGTATCCTTTAGGAAGGAAGTGCACAAAGGGGTATCTTTTAAACCTGAGCACAAGAGTTCAAACAACTTCTTTCAGACTATCACAAACCCTGATATTATGATCTGTCAACTCAGTACACAGATTTTTAGTTAAAATGAAGCTTCTTTTGTATTGCTGTCTCATTGTTGTGTAATTGGAGATACTTTACCTTTCTGCCAGACTCTACCTCCTAATCATAACCCCTGGCTCCATTCCTATATACATTTGTGCAGATGCTGCAAATTTTGAAGAGGTCTGTTCCGATGTTGTACTAGTTTTTTGGTTTGTGGATTTTTTTCATCTGCTTCCTGTCTTCTAGATCCTTTTTATCATGGAGAATTTTGCATGCTTACTGTGTTCACAGTGCTGCTCGTAGAGACAGTGAGAAGCAGCAGGTTAATGACTGGATTTCACACAAATTGGGCAGGTAGAAGTGAAAAACTTTGCTTGACTTCCTCTGAGATCTGTACGCATGGGGCAGAAGGGAATGAAGGGAAACCTAAAGAGGGCCAGAGACTTCTGGGTGCTATTTCAGGAGAGGAAGGAAATATGTAAGGATGATATGCCAATGGCTCTAAAAATTACCTAACAGTTCTACGGGGCGACCATGTTTCCTTGTTGTTCCACTTCCAGGGTGATCTAGTTTAAGAAGATGCAATGGCTGGATCTAAATCTGGGGATTTTCCTGTGGTCCACCTTTCTTTCTTTTCTCCTTCTAGTAGCAGAAGCTGCCAAGTAAATGCTTTTGTACCCAATGGGAGAGGAGGGCTGGAACCCAGCCAGATGCTGCCACGTGATGGTGTAGGATTTGTGGCAGAAAGAAAGAAACAATAAACACGCAAAGGTCAAAGGTCTAACTTAAAATTGTGTGGTATTGGTAACTGCTGTGCACAGCTATTTGTATGTTTAAATCTGTTTAGGTAGATGAAGTAGGCACCCAAGTCCTGTGACTGAACATTATAGAAGTATAGAATAGAAATACTACTAGTATACTAGTATAGTATAGAAATACTACTTTTCCCCTGGTCATGTCTGTCTTAAGACCCTTCTCGGCTTGCCCGAAAGAGGTGCTGGAAATAGCAGTTATTGCAGACAGTGTGGAAGGGGGAGGGATAAGGGAAAGAAGAGGAGAAGAGTGCTTTCTTCCTTTTGCTTTCAAGCCTACCTGCTTGAATCTAGCTCAGGCTGCTGCTGATAACCGTTTCCGCTGCCTGACTGCTGTTTACCCATGTGAACCTTTGGTTGGCTCGTCTAGCTTTGACTACTTCACAAAGCCATTGCATTAAGACGAATTATTTACTCACAGTTTTGGCAAAGTCTAAGGGTTAAACTGACTTCATAGGCAGTCACAACGATGACCTTCTAGGGCACGCTACCAAAACAGCACGGGAAAACGTGTACTGCCAATACCTGATTTACACATGACTTCAAAATAATCTCTGCGATCTCCAAAATTGTATGTTTGTGAAAGCATTAAATCCATTTTTTAAACATTTGCAATGGTTGACCGTAACCACTAAAATTATCCCTCCCTGACTTGCAAAAGGAGCAAGTGGCATTTGAGAAATTAGTAAGGCCTGTTAATTGAGATTAATGCTGTAACCTTATTTTGCAGCTGTATCGTTATTATTTGTTGGAAGAGTTGTTGGTGAGATCATAGGTAATGTCTGAGTGTGAATTTGGGAATATATTTTCTTGCCAGGTTGGTTGATTGAGAGTTCCTCCACTTCTAACTCCTAAAATGTTATCCATTTGCCTATATAGTGCCTCATATAAATTAATACCTGTAATATCAAAACCGTAGGTAAAGTAGTTACCAACTAGAAATTGGTCTCTCTGACGTGATGTTGGCCATGTAGCTCCCACTGTACTTGTATAAGCAGACAAGGTGTTGAGGACTGGGTTTTGAAGTGGCGCAGTCTGTTAGAGCTGTGCGTTCAACTGTACTTCCTCAGACTCCGTGCACAAGATCAGTGTGACCTCAGCCCGCCTTTGGCTTCTTCTCAAGCTGATGATAGCTGAGGATTGCCAAAAGTAGGGATACACAGCAGCTCATGAGATCTGAAATGTAATGTTGTCTCTGAGAATATGATCATTCTAAGGTAAGCAACTCGTTCTCCATATATGCGTTGAGTAGATCCTGGTGTAGTTCTCAGGCAGGACTAAGTGCCTGGATTTGCTTTACTGATCTCCTGAACTTGGGAACTGCTGTTGTTTTGAACGACCAAGGCTTGATCCAAAGGCCACCTCAGAGTTCTTAAGAGTGGTTGCCACTGAGGTTAATGTGCTAGTACTACTCCTAAACTCCCCTAGATATACTCAGTTATGTTGATATTTTTGTGATATTGTAACCTTTAAGACTCTCAGTTCTGACTTCCCTACACTACCATGTAGTCAATATAAAAGCAAAATCATGAGATCACAAAATACATGCACTTATTTTTCTTCTCTGTCGCGATAAACAGAGCACTGTCTAATCGATTTTGGGAGAGGCATTAGCGTTTTCTCCCCTCTCTGAAAAGCTGTATACATAGATTCAGTCAAAAGTACATAAAACTTGCTCACTCTTGTGAATAAAGCAGTAGATCCTGTAAGGCCATCATCTAAGGGAAATGTCATAAAAAAAATGTTTGGAGAGCTTCCAGGCAAAATTAGACTATCTCTAGTGGCCATGAATAGAACATTGTCCTTGAAAAAATTTTGATACTGAGAGACTTAAAAAGAGGGAAAAAAAAAAGAAGAAAGAGATGAAATATGACTCCACAGGCATGCAGCAAGTTGAAATTGCTCTGAATTGCAGCTTCACTGAACTGAATGGAAGCTGACTCCTAAGTACCAATGACAGGTTTGGCTCTTCAGTGCAAAGACTTGGAGCAGATGCAGATAATGTTGTGCTGTCCAGATGGAGAACTATTTTAATTTAAAAGAATAGCTGGTAAATATCTTCCTGCTTTTTGTCTGGAATTTCTCCAAAGATGGAGGGTAAGCTCAGGCTCCACAGGGGTGATGTAATCCAGAAGAGCAACTTCAGAGCTGGGTGAGTGGTGCTATGACACTGAATCTGGACCACATCTAGGAAAAGGGCTGAAGACTTGATGGATTCCTGTGGTTTTGCTTGACACAGCTGGTGTTTCTGCCAGTGTAGAGCTCTGAAGAGTATAGTCACTTGGGGGAACTGGTGGTAAGGCATTAAAAACTACTAAAAGCAAAATATCTGGTAAAAAGCCCTAAGCTCACCTACGCTCTGCAACAAAAATTCTTGACTCTTGGTCTTGATGTCAGTGATCATTAAATCCACCTTTCACTTTATAGAACTTAGTTCTATGATACTGGCAGCAATTGCTTTTGAGCTGAGAAACAGTTCGTTCAGGAAATAAGCCACTTAGTTTTTTTTTTTTGAACTGTGAAAACAAATTCCTGAGTTTACCTTGTAGAAGTTTTGCTAGATTCAAGGTTTGAAGCTCTCATGCAGCAGGAAGTCAGCTGTGTGCCCTCCTGTTTTTCCTGTGCAATCTTCACAAAGACTCTAGGTACCTACAGTGTGAGCTTTTTAAACAATCTGCATCGTATAGGATCATACAAGAGAGGCTGGTTATTTTAAACATCGTTAGACTGATATTAAGCCCTGTGCCTTCTGGAGTAGGTTCCTTGTATTACTTAGTTGTCCAGGTGAATGTCTGCTTGCCTACTTGAATTCACGATGTCATTTTGATGAGGATGCTAGCAGAGAATTACCTCCTTCTGCATATAATTTTAGACTCTTTCCAACATTTCAGCTCTGTGACAATAAAAAGTAGAATCATTTGGTATTTTTTGTTCATTACAGGTTTAGCTAGGGAACAGGCAAAACTGTCACAGAATTGGAGCAGTAACAAATGACCTGAGTAATACACACATGGGTTTCACATATGGCCTAGTAGTCTGGTACCTTTATGCCACTGCGGCTGGGTTTGAAATTATTTGAAGCATCAAGATTGCACTGAAAGAGACCTATTTCCTGGCAGGAACAGACTTGCTGCTCTGCAGTTGATCACGGGCATAATGAACACTTAATGGATTTTTGCCTGCGGTTCAGCAGGAAACCTAGCAAGAGGGAATGAGTAACAGGGCAAATTACAGGATTGCCATTGTCTCTTTCAGGGTGCTGTGCTTTGCCCTAGCAAATTGTCTGGGTAAGAGTATGTGTGCTGTGCTCTCTCAGCAAGTGGGATGGCCACTGCTGCTAGTGCTCAGTGAAAGCCAAAGATACCCAGCAGAGTCTAAATGCCAATAGCTGGTTCTTGTGATGTTTGGCCTAGGTTGGTGGGAGACCCAGCTAAGCAGTCCTATGGCAATGTGGAAGTAGCAAAGTGCCGCTGCGGAAGTATACCTACTGTGATTCAAGAGCGTGAGCTTGGTGTGACGGTGACGTTGGCTTCGTCCTGCCATCTAAACCTGCAGCAGAGTGTCTTTGCATCTGGGCACGTTCTTCAGGTTTAGGCTGAAATGAAGCCCTCCATTGTACTCTGTAACAAGGGGATCTCGGGAAGGAGGAGGGAAGGTATAAAGCAGGTCTGACATATTGGGACTCAAATATTGCAGGCTGGTGAGTGTCCAGCCAGGAGTCTGTGGAGGCTGAGCCTGACGGGAGGGGATGGGACAGTCCCTGGAAATGGAAGCATTTGGGAGAAAAGATCCATATCCCACTACGTAAAGAGACTGCCCGTTTGTATCTTCCTTCTTAGGAATGTTTCTAGAAGTGTAGCTGGAAAAAATAACTGGAGGCAGAGCCTTTGAGCAGAGAAGTAGCTTGATTTCTGGCTTGGTTCTGTAAAGCTGTCAAAGTTGAGAGGGGATGGAGAGGGGGTTTCTCCCCAATTCTTTTTTTTCCTCAGATAGGAGCTCAAGAAACTCCAGAATGTAAGACCTTGTCACACAGTAAAATAATATAATAAAAATAAATAATTAAATCCTCGTATGTATGAGGTGCATATGTGTTTACTGATGTACTCCAAAAAGGAATGTTTAGTGCATGTCATGGCAAACTTCGTTTTAATTTTTTTTTTACAGCAGTCCTGTCAGTATTTGCAAATTTAGTACTTTGACTCAGCTAAGGCTTTCAGGATCTATTTCCTACAAATTAAGAGCATATGTATTACTCTGGGAATATGCAGGAAGGTTAATTAAGCACTTAATATTTCAGGCTCCTTTGATTTTTTTTTTTTTGACTGAATTATATATTAATCAACACTAAAACAAGACATTTTATATTATACGAGGCTGAAGGACATAAATCCTGTCTCAGAGTGGTTTTCATTCCATAAACTGTTCGATTCCAACCTTTGTAGTTCAAAGACTCTTGTCATAGCTTTAATGTGAGGAAACCTGCAGTCTCATCGTCTCTGGATACAAAAAGAGTATTACAGTGAGTGCAGGTCGGTGCTCAACACCTATATAGCAAGCAGAAATCAAAGACAACTCGTACAAAGACTATTCCAACAGCAATTAAATAACCAATTGTGTGTGTTTTTTTTTTTTTCTCTGTGAAAGAAGCAATGACACTGGTTCACCCCTGTGACAATAAGTTGTAAGGTTTTTTTTTCCTCCTGGGGTTTTCAGGATGTACCAAGGACTGAGGTTCTCATGTGAATGCGCAGGGGGCGCTGCAAGCCAAGGTTTCTCACTCGCCCGGGTTGTCAGTCAACTTTCTCATTGGGGCTGGGAAAGGAGGGCCGGGGCAAGGACATCCCACCTATATATGTGTACACACACACAGACACACACACACACACATATAAATGTATGAAATAGGCACATGCTTTCAGCTGGAGCGCATGTGGGGTGATTATTTTTTCCTGTAGATCCAGTACTATTCATAAATTAAGTAGAAACTATATATTGGGTGTGTTATCCAAACATGGATGACGTGTATATAAATAACATGAGATAGTTGAAGAACTTTACAATATGGGTTTATTTCTTTGTAAGTTTGCTTCCTGTGTAGCTTTTGCGTGACGTCGGGGTATTGTTAGACTAGATCAATTTCACAGCTCATATCTTTCCACAGTGCTGAAATATCTCAAAGGAGAATGCAGTTGGGTTTAAAACATACAAATGAATCTATTATTCCAGCTAGTATTCAAAATGACCATCAATAAGCCTTAAAGCAATCAAAATCATTTGCTGCTGCTCACATGTTACATTCTGGGGAAAATATTACCAATTCTGATGTAAATGACTACAGATTTCTCAAAGAAATGCATCCGCTGCCTGGGCTGAGAACAAAATAAGGTGCCTGAATGTTTCTGTCGTATACAGTTAATGTTTATAAAATGGAGTAAATTTTTTCTTTCCCTGTGATCAAATGCCAATAGCAATCAAGGTTAACTGCTGTGTCACTGTTGTTGAGCCACTGTATTTCAAAACTCTAGTGCAAGAGTATGGAGGTTGCACTTATTGGCTTAAGAACTTAATCGTATTGTAGAAGAAATGAGAGTACCCTATGGTGGCATACAGTATGTTGAAAAACGTTCCAGTACAGAGGTAGACCTTTCTCCTTCACTGAGCTCCACATGCTGGCATTAGGCCCCAGCTCTAATAAACCTTGAAATTCATGCCTGCGCTGTTCTCGAGCTTCTGAGAGTGCACCAAATCGCCTAAATAAATGTCCCTAAAAATCCCTATTTGAATTTTCAGCTTCCGATAATTTTTTGAGTTTTGAAACGGTTACATTTTCTTTATGCTTATAACTCAGCTTCAAAGTTTTGTTTGAATGAGGCTTCATGCATACCACTAGCTTGCAGCTTAAGACTTGGTGTAGGGGGATATCGAGAAAACACACAGATTATACTAGAATCTAGTTTGAATTTCATGGCAGTTGCATGTTCAGGAAGTTACTTTCTCTATTGTGGTGTTTACCAATCTTCTGTAAGTAAATCTGTCTCTGAAGTGAAGACAAAACATGTGTTTAAAAGAAGAAACCATGTGCTGTTTTGATGTCTCCTTTGGCACCATTCGAGAAGGTAAAAATCACAGTAAAGAGCTGAGTGTTAGGGCCTCTGCACCCAAGAACTGCAATCCATCATCCCTTTTTAGATACTTTATCCCTTAAATGCAATCAGAAGACATGAGCGTGGTACCTGCAGTACCTCGGGCGTCTGAAACAGCAGCAGCGCAGCAAAGTCCTGCCTGAATCAGTGCATTTATGCTGTGCCTGCCTAAAAGCTGATCACCGAGGAAAGGAGATCTTTAAACACCGACTCCAAGGGGAAGGTGCTCCCAGGTATTTTGGCTCACTTGCTCACAACCCCTATCGTTCGGGCAGGCCTTCGCTCCGAGGAACCCTGCAGGGTTTGTGTTTCTGTTTACACAGCCACAAGAGGATGTGGTGAGGCATTTGGGTGCTTCTCCTTTTGTACAACAGCGTGGTGGTTAGGGCCATCGCCCAATAAGTGGGATGGCTGGGCTTGAGTAAACCCGCATTTCTTGTTTCTCAAGCAAGTGCTTAACCACTGGGCATCACAATTTTTTGGAGGAGGGGGAAACGGGAGGGAAGGGGGAAGGGCTATCTCTGAGCTGCTTGCTGAGACTGTGCTCCTGCCTGGCAAAGAATTGCAGAGTCACTGGCCCAAAGAGAGACTGTTCCTATATATTTACATTAAACTAGCAGTTGGGAACATACAGATGGGCCTGGAAGCAGCAACCCTGCTGCTTCCTCCCAGGGGCTACCTAACCGCTACGGATGGACTCAGCCTCCCTCATTTTTACTCGCTCTTACGACTACCATGATTTATTTTTTGGTTTTTTCCCCCCCTCCTCATTCTCCTCTCCTTCACACAACTTTTGAAAAGAGGAATAAGGAGTATTTCCAGGCCCGAGGACTTTATTCTGATGCGCTTTCCTGGGAGGTGGGAAACGCTGAGCTGAAGCAGAGGGGCAGGTGGGTCTGGCTCAGCCCGGAGCGGCGGTGTGAAGGACAGCGGCAGCACGCGAGACGTGCAAACCGGCACCGCAGCCGTTGCCCTCCTGGGTCACGTTTCGACGACGGGGACGGCTGCCGCAGGTTTTTAGCTAGGCGCTGGCTTTGCCAGACTTGGACCGGGTAAAGATCTTGATCTAAAGCTGGTCTGATCCGAGGCAGTTCATCGGCCTCCAGGGATCTTAGAGTTCATAACTGGCAGTGTCTGTGAAATATAGGCACGTCCAGGGCTAGTCAGACCTTGGGCTTTTAGTATTACAGCTGTGGATTTAGGCACGTGATTTATCCGTGGTAAACACTTAAGGTGAGAAATACTATGCATTTAAGTGTATCTCATCTAGGACAAAATTAATAATTCTATATATTCACGATCTATTCATCATCACAATACTATATATTCATATTCTTTTTCACTTTCTAGTTTTCATGGCCTTTTTGCTTACGGCTGCACACAGTGGAAGAAATGCGTAGTTAGACTAAGTCCCGAGTTCCTGAAATAAAAATGGCATAGAGGTACTTAGAGTGAACGTGAAAATACACACACACACAAATATAAAAATTCAAGCCTCGGGTGTTTTTTTTGTTTTTGTTTTTAAATACAACTGTTTATTACAAGGTGTGTGAAAGTCGCTACTTCCCGAAGAGCGCAAGAACTAAGAGCAGTGTCTGCTGTAACGGGCTCTGTCGCGGCGGCAGCGGCTGCTGCTGCTGCTCGGCGGCGGCGCTGCCCGAGGTGGGGGTCGGCCGCAGCCCCGGCGCCACCGCGAGGGGCGCGGCGAGGCTGTAAGGCGCGGGACGGGCGCTTCAGGCAGCTCCCTTCGATAGCTCAGCTGGTAGAGCGGAGGACTGTAGAGGCGCCGCCCGCCCGCGGGAATCCTTAGGTCGCTGGTTCGATTCCGGCTCGAAGGAGGCTTGGTTTTGCGCCGTGCGGCGGCGCGCTGAAAGCGTCGGTTTTTTTTTTTTTTTTTAATTTTTTTTTGCCAGTCAGGAGCGCGCGCGCCACGTCTGACAGCGCCCGGGGCACCGCGCCGCGCCGAGGCGCCGCTCGCGGCTCCGGGCTGCCCGCCCCCAGCGACGCGGCGTTATACGGGGCGGGGGGGGGGGGGGGGGAGCGGGCTGGCGGCGAGCCGAGCTCGGGCCTCCGCCGCCCCCGCCCGCGGCGCCGCCGCCGCCCTGTCAGCGGCGAAGACTCGCTCCCCCGTCATGCCTCGCGCCAGCCGCCCCCCCCGTCCCCGTCGCAGGCCGGCCCCGCCCCCCTTTCCCCCTCCCCCCGTCCCCCCGTCCCGCGGGACGCGCGGCCCCGCCCCGGTCGCGTGCGGCGGCGGCAGCCAATGGGGCGGCAGTCCGCCTGCGCAGATTCAAACGGTGGCTCTGGAAGGAGGCTGGGCGCGAGATTCGGCGGCACCATCCAAACCCGCCGCGAGCGCGGCGGTGGCGGCGCAGCCCGGACCGCGGGGCCGGCGGAGGGCCGGGGCGGCCAGCGGGCCGGGCCGGACTGAGGCGGCACGGCACGGGAGGAGGCGAGACGAGGCCCGGCGGGGAAGCGGCTCGGGGCGGGAGGGCGCCGCCGGAGCCCGCGGCGGCTCTGACAGGAGCGAGAAGGCGCAGCTGGGCGAGAGCGGGGCCCCTGCGCGTCCCGTGCTTGCGGGCAGCGGCCGGGCTGAGGCCGAGCCATGCCTGCCGCGGCGGGTGCGGGGCCGGGCCGGGGCTGAGGGCGGCCGCCAGCGGGCTCTGGATGCCGCGGAGCTGCGCGGGGAGAGGGGAGCCGTCAGAGGAGCCGCGCCCGCCTGAAGTCACCGCCAGCCGCCCGCCGCCCGCCGCGACGCTGTCCCTTCCGCCGCCCCGGGGCGGCCAGCGGGGCGGCTGCGGGAGGAGGAGCCCGGGCGGGGGCTGCACCCTGCTGCCTTGGCGCCCCCCCCCATGGTGCGCCCCGAGGATGGCGAAGAGACCGCGCAGGTGAGTGTGGCTGCGCGAGCGCTGCGCCATCTTACCCCTCCCCCGGCCAGGCCTGCCCGGTGCCGCCCCCCCCCCCCTCCGCGGCTCCCCGGGCCGGGCTGTGCCGGCTCCGCTCGTGGCCTCCCGCGCTCTGGTGTCGCTCCCGCTGTCCCTCTCAGCCCTCCTGGCCCTGCACCCCCACAGGCGCGGCACCCGTCTTCCCCCTGGCTGCCCCGCATCACCTCGCGGGTATAAACTGCTCCTCGCACCTGTAGGCTGCTCCCACCTGCGCCCTTTTTTGCTCTGCCTCTTTGTTGTAGCTTACCTAGGCAACCTCCTCGGCTCCTGCTTCTTGCGGTCGCTGGCCCTGTCCCCCACGACAACTTTGCTTCCACAGTGACTTTTCCTGCTGCTTGTTTTCCTGCTGCTGGTGTGTTATTTCTTGCTTTTCTATTTCTGAGTTGTTTCTGCGCTGCCTGCATGTCAGGCTTGAGGCTTGAAATTGATGTTCAGGCCTGCTGCTTGGCCGAATATCTTAAATGAACCCGTTTACTCTCACTTGGCATGTTCCTTGATTGAGGATGTCATAAGCTAGCCTGAAATCTCCTGAAGAGCGTTTCTCTCAAACTTCAACAGCAGCCCCAGATACACTTTTCTTTCATTTATAAGAAAACACATGTGTCTTCACTTTGTATTTAAAAGATGAATGTTGGAGAACTGTTTTATTGCCATGGTTATTTTTGCCCTGAATAGAAAATCAGTTTCTGAAAACTGATAAAGTAGTGCTTTAAAAAAGGATTGGGACTGAGAAAGCTTTCACATTAGTATTACTCATTTAGCATCTTTTCCTATCTATGGCATCTGGGGTTTGCTGTGAAACCATGCTTCCTGTGGAAGTGAGGATGGCTTCAAAGTTTCACTTACAAAATCTACTAAACCTGCCTGTGCTGCATCTCTTCTGAAGAGTGAAAGAGTTCACAAATTAATATTATTTTTCTGCAAAACTGAAAGTCAAACAAGAAGGCAGTACTTTTGGGCTGTAATTGTGTAAGAAATGGGGAAAGGTTCATTAAGAGGCTTTGCTTGCAGAGGGTAGCTGCTGGAACTGTCATAATTTAGCAGTCTGCAAGACAACAGTGCATAGAGAGTGTTTTCTGTTACTCTTAACTTGCATTCCGTAACTTCAGAAATTCCATCTATGGTATTGTAACCGATAATTTCATCTTTACAAAGCTGTAACTTGTATTTTCCCTTACGGATATGAAGTGCTTTCATCTTATATTTGAAAATAAAACTAGTTGTGGATCGCAGAGGAACTTCTGGTTCGAGATCAATAACCCTAGAAGAATACCTTATCAGTGTATGATGATGACATTCCTGAAACTAATCATCATAGTATAAGTTTACATCGAGATGCTTTCAAGATCATTAATCTAGATGTAGAGTAAGGAGGAAATATAACTGTTTTGTTCCACATGGTATTAAGTTTAATTCTGTTAAACTATGCTTGATTTTTTCGCATTTGGAAGATCTGTTTTTTTCTTTCAATGGTACCCAACTCAGAGCTGCAAAATAAAGGAAGAGAAAATCAAGGTGAGTTTTATTTGAAGATAGCTAGCACAGAATTCTTGAAGTACTTTTTTTTCCCCCCTAATGTTTCAAATTTCTTGTTTGATGAAATTACATGGCAGCGTTCCACTCTCATGCAATATTTCACTGCAGTTTCATAACTGAGAAAGGTTATTGTAGTTCCTTTGACAATTCTAACACATTTGACAGTCTCTTCTTCCCCCTAAAGCAATATCTGAAGTTAATAGCCCCAGACCTTCACATACATTTAACTTACAGTCTACTGGTGTCCCATTCTAAGCGAGGCCAAAAAGTAAACGGCGCTTCGTGTTGACCCGAGGTGCAAGGGGGCTTGCTCTGTGGTGAGCTGGTTTTCGCCCATGGACGTGGGAGGAGGGGGCCGGGGGGCGCGGGCAGGGCTTGGAATGCGCCGCCTCCCTGGAACCTGAGGGTGAATCCGTCCCAACTGCCGCTGCCAGCTGGGCCCCCACGGCTTCCGCTGCCCTCCTCGGCACCAGCGCCTTGTGTCCAGCATCCTTTTCTTTCTTTCCCCTCTTTTTAAAGTGTTGTTATTATTATTAAGCTTTTAGCATGATGTTACAAACACGAACTGAGCATCAGATGGTTCCTTGTTATCTTCCTGAATGTGAAGGCAGCTCGACCTAGAAGGGACATGTGAATTATTCCTCTCAACAGCAGTGATTCTGAAAACGGAATACAATGGGTTAAACAGAGATATTATTTCAGTTCTAATTATTTTAATAGAGCTAACTAACATTGCTAAGTTGCAGAAGATTATATATGACTATGCAGTAATGCCTGTACTGTTCTGACTTCCAAACTGTTAGTTTTAATGTGGGGAAAAAGCTGTGGTGTACCTTTGTGGAAGTTTATAGAGCACTGATCTTTACCTAACACTTTCAGTATGTCAGTGAAAAATATTTTGAACTTTAATATTAAACACCTAACCATTTTACACTTAGAATATTGATTAAAACTTTTAACCTTGAATGAAACAAAAATGAATTCAAGTCAATTTCTTCCTGCTGGTCTAGAAAGCTGGAGAAACTAGGGAGCTGTCATACTGTGTGTGTTTGATCACTGAGTTTAGGCACCCTAGTATAGCTCAAATACATGCACACTTTAATGTGTAAGGAACATAAGTCATATCTTCTCATCTCCTTGCAAATCTACAGGTGATCTAAGGATAAGTGTTAATGTTTTATGATGCAGTAATTCTTTTTAGAAGTAACGATTAGTTTATCTGAAGTTGTCACTTTTTTTTTTTTTAAGTCTTAGTTATTTTTTTGCCGATCTTGTATAAAACCTGGTACATTTTGGAGGTAGTAACTGAGTGAAAATTAAATTAATGGCACTGTGTTATAATTTGGAACAGAATGTAGAACAGCATTTTACATTTACATTATCTGATTCAAATGTTGTGGCCCTGTCCCCACACCTTGTTCACATAACTTAAGCTTCAGTTCTTGATTTGGTTCACTATGCAGTGGCTGAGTAAGGAGAACAGGTTGACAAATAGCTTGACCACAAGGCTGAATTTTAGTTATAACTAAACTGTATGGTTTACTTGCGATGGAATAGGATTATGATGCTAAGATGTGCTCCTGAACTTTGGCCAGAGCCTGTGGAATGTGGATGAAAAAAAGAGGACAGGAGGGAAAAGGAAAGGAAAACTTAGATACCTGTGGGCCTAAATTCTATTTTATTAGGTCCTAAACCACTTATTTTAAAACAATTTTTTCTTTTAAGAGTTTTGCACTAGCTTTGCAGCCTTTTTTTTTTTTTTTTTGACTCTTCGAGTACTGGGAAGAACTTGGTGTTGACCTTTAGACAAGTTTATTGTCTTGTATTTCACTGGCTCTTGAAAGCTTTAATATTTGTACATGTTTAACTAGTTCTACTGCATCTTGTAGTTAAGTAGGGAAAATCCACATGAAAGTTGTGATGTTGGATGCAAAAGCAGTGTTAAATATATAGGATGTGCCCAACTCTTGCAGATCCAATCTTGTAGTAGTGCTCTATCAAAATAACTGTACATTCATGTTAGTTGTGGAGAAAATATTTTATGTTAACTGCATTTCATGTGAAATGGCAACTATACATAAATGTTTGATCAACATATATGGATAAGTTACATATCCTGGAAAAATGATATTTTGTTTAGAAATCTGCCTTCTAATCCATTTTTTGTGATAGACGCACTGGTTAACTTTATTACTGTGAAGGGATTTATTTACCTTTGACTGAAAAAAAATAAAGTAATTTTCAAGTCTGAGAACTAATTTTTTTTCCTGAAGCATGAACTGATGATATTTATATTGATCTTTATACTGATTACAAAGTATGTGTGTAAACTGAGATTGCAGTGTAAAACTCCTTTTAATTAAAAGCTGTATATCTTGTTGTGGGTCCCTTCTATATGTCTTTGCCATAACTAATACAGAGGACCTGCCCTTCTCACTGTTAGGCCGAGATTTCTGCGTTTGTCTGCATTCATGCTGTCTAACTTGAGTCACTGATGCAGGATAAGTTTAAGTTACACTTCCAGGAAACATTTTCCCATGCCCCTTGTTTATAAGGCTTTGTTTACCAAGGCTGTGAAGCGTACGTTTCTCCTGTAGATGGAGTGTGATCTGTGTGGAGTCACAGAGGTTACCTGATTTCCTATCTCCCTGCCTCTCAGGTTAGAGGGTCAGCACTGATACAGTAGTTCTGTCTATCTGGAGTATTTCTGTCTTCAAAGTTGGGATTTGTATCTACTTCCTGGAACTTTGTGAAGCAACACTTCAAGGCAAGAGGCAACTTAAAATCTCAGGTTGACGCTAGGTTATTTGATGTTCATTTTCTTTTCGGTGGCTCACTACCCCTCACTCCCCTCAGAGTGCAACCCCCTGACCCCAAAAAAGAAAATACTCCTGCTTTTCCATCCACTGGCCTTAGGTAGCCCTCTGGCAGGGATATGTTTCACATTATATCCTCTTTCCTATACTGTTAAAAGATGAGTGTTCATTTGGAGCTCTTCTAGCCGAAGGTTGGATGGGAAAAAGGTTGGGTCCAGTTGAGTTATGAAATGCTGATTGCTTTTTGTACTGGGTATTAAATCTAAAACTGTGTTGATGTTTAGCACTATGACTTTTTTAAAGCCAGGAATTAGTGAACGCTATTTGGTTAAAAATAGAATTCAGCAAGCGCTTCCTTCGCTTGTTAGAATCCAACATAATGGAAAATGGTCTCTTTATACATTTCTTGAGGTTTAATAAACCTCTTAATCTTTTATGCTCAATGGTGTAAAATAGATCATGTTTTTGTGCCACACTTATGAATCCTAACAAAGAGCTTTTGCTTCAGATTTAAGTCTTGACTTAAAATGAGTTGTCTGTCTGTATCCCTGCACGTGATCTTGCAAATCAGACGAATTCTGTTCCTTTAATGTAGTGAATATTGACCACTTCTGAAGGCAGTTTTTTATGTACCTGCAAATTATATATGTCATTTTAGAATAATGTATCCTGTTAGGGGAAAAAACTGAATCGTACATCATCTAATATCTGTAATTAGAAATAAAAAGATAAGTTATTCACTGTTATTTTAAACCCTACTTCTATGTAGTGAGGAAGAAGATGATGACCTTCAGTATGCAGATCATGACTATGAAGTACCACAGCAAAAAGGATTGAAGAAGATATGCAACCGGGTGAAATGGACGCGTGATGAGGTGATATTTTTTTGTTTTACTTTCCTTCCTATGTAATATTGGAAAGACACTGAAGTGTGTTATTCTTTAGTGTTATATTGGGATAGCACATAATATATTTATTGGCTGAGGTTATGTCTTAACAGGATGAAAAGCTGAAGAAGCTGGTAGAGCAAAATGGTACAGATGATTGGGCTTTCATTGCTAGTCATCTACAAGTAAGTGTGAATCTTTGTTTCAGTTAAGTTTCCTTTTAATACTTATTTGCTTTGGTCACGTATCTAGTTTGGAAATGAAGTGATAGAGGAGTCAGAAACACTTACTGGACAAGACTATTTCAACAGGTGCTTGTAACTTGGACTTGAAATCTAGCTCAGACCTTAAAAGACCTTATCAGCTCAAACTGAGACTCATAATGAACAGTGGTCTGAAGTGATCAAAAATAATTGATACTTTGTATTCACATTTTCTATTCGTTCTGGAATATTACTACTTTCTGTCAATTGCATCCTTTATGGTGGTTATATCTACAATTCACAGATACCTTCTGAAATAAATAGGAGAGTGGGGTCACACCTAAAAGACCGCTTGAAAGGAGCAGGAACAATTCCCTGAACAACTTAAGGAAAAGGCTTCTGTGTGTGTGTGTGTGTGTTTAGTCCCTAACAAATGTGAACTTTTGCCCCTCACCGATATTTTTGGTTACGAAGTCTGGAACCTTGGTGGGTTTCTTGTCCTGCTGTTATTTTTAAAATACTCTGTTCTATTCCATTGGTGAGTTTGAACCAACAACTCCTTTACTCATTTCATCACTGAATGACTCCTCAGCTATGAAAACAATCATATGAGCTGGACTGCTAGAAAATACCTACAACTGGAATCAGTTATGTTTCTTTATCTTCTGATTGAATGTTACAAAATGCCTACTATAAAAGCATACCTTGACTCTAAAAAAAGAATTAAATCGTTACCTAAAAGTAGAGTAGAATGTTCACATCTTCGAAATCAAAAAAATTAAAAAGCCTGGTTGATGTTCTTAAAATATTGAATGGAAAGACATAGTAGCATGAAATTCATGTGTAACTAGGTGAAAATAAACTTGAATTCTAAAAGCTTCACAAAATTCTAAACAACTTCAACTTCTGTTTGTTCTTGTCATGTTTGTGCAATTATGTTGCTTCTGATTTTTTTTTTTTTTTTTTTGTGAGTAAGGAATAAATATTAAGGAACAAACTCAAGGCTCCTAAATTTAAGGTGTGCACAGGGAAATCACTATTCCATATATGTACATTAGCCCCTTCCAGAAACAATGGAGTGAGCAAATGGCAGAAGGAGAAAGAGAGTTTTATTAAGATATTCCCAAAAATAGTGCTTGGTGATACTGAGCTACATATGTGGTTAGGAGTTGCATTTGACAAATCTAAACAGAAGTATTTCATAAAGTTCTTCTGTCTCCAAAAACATTTGTTTTCAGCAGATGGGGAAGGAAGCAGACATGATATGACACAGCTGAGGGAGTGGGTAGCTTTTTTCATCCTGCTATTGAACGCAAGATAGGATGTTTTCCTTAATTTTGGCTTAAGGTGTGATTTATCACTTTTTATTTTTGTTACTGTCCTTTTCTTGAAATTGAGGATAGAATCAGATTGGGCTCATAATGTTTACTGATGGGAATGCTTCACTTTTCTTAGTTTGGTTCCTGTGCAGTTACAAGGGTGGAATTAGTCAATGGTAGAAGTGGGAATGGCAGCTAGGCTGCAGGAAAAACTATTGTTCAACTGTGGCTAGGTGAGGTTGGAAAAAAGGTTTCCCAGCTGTTGTGGAAAACATGCATGGAGGATTAGGTTACTCTTCACAAAGTCAAGTAAAGGCGGGCATAGATAGCACTTACCTTGTTACTGACACTCCTTTGCTAGGAAAACCAACTATATTTTGAATTATTAGCAAATAAAGGTGTTCAGAAACTGCCATCTTTTCAGAACTCCCTCAGTCTCAATGTTGGACTGGGTACAAATGAGCCTTCCCTCCATCCTGCCCTGAAAAGTAAAGTGAACTTAAAGATGGCTTAGAGAGGGAATGCAGCTTATGTTCTTTCAATTTATCATAGCTAAGGCAGACCTGAAATGATTTTGCTTTAACCCATCATTGTTCTTGCTCTCCTCCCCTAAATATGTCGAGATTTCAGAAACATCTGGAAGATTGAACACCACAAGACCATGACTTCAAACTCTTTCTTCCCTTGAAAATGGGAATAATTGGTCTCTGTGGAAAGTCTGCCTGTTATGGCTTGTTCTCACCAGGAAATGCTGTTTAATAGCACATTGTAGTATGCTTTTAAACATACAGTGCTTACTTGTGACTAACTTGAAAGTATTGTGATCCACCTCATTTGGGGTATAATAGTGTTTTGGGTTCTTGTGGGGTGGTGTCCGTGTTTTTTTTTTTTTTTTTTTAGTTGAGGGGGCCTTGCAGATTACCTCTTTTTTTTTTTTAACTTCGTCGTAACATGGTAATGTCTTCACTTGGTAGACAAGCCCAGCAAAATTGTGATAATTGCTACTCGTCCAGCGTCTTGCACAGAAAAGAGCAATTTTGCTTGTCCTGGTATCATAAAAGGTTTATTAACATCTAGTGCTAGGGAGGCCCTTATATGCATATTTTGGGGATTTGACCAACTACCCTGATAGTCCCAAACTTTCTTACAGGTACTTCTTAGAAAGTTAAGTGAAAGCTTACTTCTGTTCTGTAGCTGGGAACATTATTTCAGAAGATCTTCAGTAAAATTGCAGAAAAGTGCAAATCACTTACAGATCACAGAAGGTGCAGTGACAGAAATAGTATTTTTTTTTTTTCTTTCAAGGTCTAAATTTGAAGAGCATTGAAATAATTAGTTTAGAACTTCAGGCAAGTGTCGGGGAGTTCTTGTCTTTTTTTTTTTTTGAGAAGAGTTTTTGTAAGCAAACAGAAGAAGAAATCATAAGGGAGAACATGACTATCATACACAAGTCTTTGAAATAAGCTAAAAATCATTGCTAGCTAATACTTACAATGTTTTGTAGCTAAGAGTTTAATAGGTGAACATCGTCTTCTAAAACTATTTCAGAATCGTTCAGATTTTCAGTGCCAGCATCGATGGCAGAAGGTACTAAACCCGGAACTGATTAAAGGTCCCTGGACTAAAGAAGAAGATCAAAGGGTAATGAAAACTATTTAATACTGGTTTTTTTGGTAGTATTTGACTGTTAAGAATGTGAAGATTCTTTGTTCTCATCCCTGCACGTTGTATTTGACACATCTTGTGACATGGATAATTGCATTATATTTATGCTAAGTAAAAATCTAGCTGCTCTTAAGTAGAGGGAATGTCTGGTCTTTTCAAGTATTTCATTTCTCTGTGCTCAGATTGCTAGCTGAACTGCTCTAGCTCACAAAGTAGAGGAGACCTCTTTCTGGCACTAAAGATTGAAGGTGTCGTTTACATCGTTTGTTCCTCAAAACCACCAGACTTTAAAGGGGTTGGGAATGGGGTTGGAAATTTGTTTGTGCTGTAGTGTTAATTAAGCTGGAATGGCTTTTAAAATTCCTTTTGCCAACTTTTGTTAATCCACACTGCATCTCTTTTCCTGTAAAACCGGGGCTGCACTTTAGGGAGAGATACGTTCAGCTTTCAGATGTGATATTTGAAATAGACTGCTTGTCCCCATTATTTAAAACTAATTTAAGCTGTTTCAAACTAGTGTTTGTGAAGTTCTGAATATGATTTGCTTAATATGTTATTTCATAGCTCTCATCAGTCCTCCTTTGAGAAAAAAGTTTCTAATAATGTATAATAAAACAACAAAAAAAGATGAGATGGAGGCTGGGATTTTTTTTTAATGTATATTCACCAGCTGCTTGGTCTTTTTGGAGCTTCCTACTATGAGGATCCTGAAATTTGCAAAAAGTATGTGCATCAGTATACACTTAAGTCCAGATTCACTAGCTTTAGTGTATAATAACAGATTAGATTTTTTTATTGACAACAATTTTTAAAAACCCAAGTAACTGCCTGCCTCTATCGGACTAGTTTTTTGTCAAATTAACTGTTAACAGTCCTATTCTAAAATGTGAGTTTATCAGTTTCTTCAGTCTTTTTCCAAGACTTAACTTTGCTTTCTAACATGCTTTCATCTGTGTTCCAGGTTATTGAATTAGTTCAGAAGTATGGTCCAAAGCGCTGGTCTTTAATTGCAAAGCACCTGAAAGGAAGAATAGGCAAGCAATGCAGGGAGAGATGGCATAACCATCTCAATCCTGAGGTAAAAAAATCTTCATGGACAGAAGAAGAGGACAGAATAATCTACGAAGCTCACAAGCGTTTGGGAAACCGATGGGCTGAAATTGCAAAACTTCTTCCTGGAAGGTGCTTTTCAACTTTATTTGTATTAAATATGGGAATATGGAAAGCAGGCATTAAAGAAGTCTTTCCAATGTAATATTTTAGTTAACAAACACCTGTTGAACTTTAAGTCACCATATCTTTATCTTGATAGATACTGAAACACATCTCTTACGCATTTGCTTCTATGTTCTTAAAAATCTAGAATACAAAATCAGTGAAAAACCTCTAACACCCTGCAGGTTCCTTCAAACGCCTAACTTGTAATTCATCTAATTTCTAGCAGCTGAAAAAGCTGTAGCAGAGCTGAGGAGGTAAGGTACTAACCGCAAGTAATAGCGGTAGAATCTGCCTTGCAGACCTATGACTGGTTGTTAAAGTGCCTTCATTAATATGCATTTGAGATGACTTTCTTTTTGGTTTAAGATCAGAAGTTTTGGGGGGAGTTTTGCAGAATACTTAAAATTGGAAGTTTGAAAAGCAGACTGTGTTAATAACCTTCAAAGCCTAGGTTTGGGAGTCATGCATTGCGAAGCTAGTTGGTTACCATGTAGTCTCTATAGAGTTAAGAATGAACTATATGTATTGTTCTCCTTTTGTTTGTTTTAAGAGTGATTGCTGACTTATATGCTGTAGAAAATAACATTTCAGGGTATGAAGAGTTTAATGAAATTTTTAGCCTACACTATTAATTGAAATTCAGCGTTAAGCTGGTCCTCTCTAAACTCTATTTGTGTGTTCAGGTGGTGACTGTCTAGCTGCGCCTAAGGCACATCAGCTCTTGTTATGTTGGGAGAGTGAGTCCTTTGGGATGCGTGTTTCAAAACTCGACATTTTGCTTAAGTATTGAATTCATGAATTGCAGGAAGTCCTTTTGAGGAATAGGAAGGGAATGGATTGAATCTGAATGGCACTGCAGGGCGTATGCAAGGACAGAGGCGTTTCCGATGCACTAACTTATTCGGTGAAAGTAAATCCAAGATGAGTCTTACCTAAAAATTGGATCCTTGACTGAGAAATTTGTGAGGAGTTTGACAGTAGGAGGATGAAAAGGGGAAATACCTCTTGGAGTTAAACTTAAGTTATGGATTTAAGCCTCATTCTTTATTTCTGTATACCTCTCTCTAACACTAGAAGTAATGTTCCTAGTATTTAGACTGTAATAGATACATTCATTCTCTGCTCTCACCTTAATGATTGTCTAGTGTTAAAAGTAACTTCAGCATATTTGTCAAGCTGCAGGCCTTCTCTTTCCAAGGGAGTGGCAATCCATAAATGGGTACTGGTCTTTGCCATGTTTGCTTTCTTACAAGATCAGGGCACCAAGAGATAGTAGGATGTTCTTCCACAAAACTGCACATGCTACTTTAGGAGCTGGGGATGCAGGCTGTCATTTTAGAAGAGATGTTTTCTGGCAGCAAACATTAGCCACATTACCCTTGCTATGCTGCAGCTAAGCTTAATGTTCTCTTGCAAGTTTGTAACGGATGCTAAGAGGGTAAAATGATGTAGCAATAGAGAATGTATGGCTGTCCTTGAAGTATCCAAGAAAAAGGGTTCTCGCCCATAATAGCAGCCAGAAGCAAGATTTTTCATTTACTTTTAAATTTCCCTCAGACTTAAAATTCAGGGAAAAAAATTTGGAAAACAGCAGGCTTCCAGTAATTCTGTCAAGAAACCACTGAGAATGGAAACCTCAGTCAAAGCTGCTCAAGCTATCTCGATTTGTGGCTTTGGATTAACCTAATGTAAAAACTCTGTAAACTGTGTGCCGTATTTTAAACTTTCTGAGATATGGAAGCCAATTATGTATGTACACTTTCATTTTAGGACAGATAATTCCATTAAAAATCACTGGAACTCAACAATGCGAAGAAAGGTGGAACAGGAAGGATATCTACAAGATGGTATAAAATCCGAAAGAGGTAGTTCATCCAAACTTCAGCACAAGCCTTGTGCAACTATGGAACACTTGCAAACTCAGAGTCAATTTTACATACCTGTTCAGACGCATGTAAGTTCTAAATCCATGATAATTAGTTTCCCAGCTTTGAATCATTAATTGGATTTGGAAATGGAAATGAATCTGAAAAAAAAAAAAAAAAAAAAATCTGTTAAGTATTTTCCTTTATAGTTTGGTAACTTAAGATTTCTAAAATGTAATCATAGATGTAAGTACAATAACCTAGAGATGATTTTATAGACTCCTTTTCTTTAGAATATGTAAAGTGATATATGTCTCTTAGATTCCAGCATACCAGTATGCCTCACCAGAAGGCAGCTGTATAGAACATGCTTCAGCTTCTTCTAACTTAATTCAGGTAAATTGTTACTGGGTAATGTTAATGAACAAAATATACTTTGTATTGTGCTGTATAATGAAGAGTTTAAAAAAAAAAAAAAAGCAAAAAACCCTGTATCTTGAAAATGTCTGTAATTTTTTATCCTTTGTCTAAATTTACATAAACATTCCTCTGTTTGTAAATAGCTTTTACTACTTAAATGGGAGTTCTCAGCAGGAAAAAAGGACCTGTCTTCACAGACCTCAGTGCTGCAAGTGGATCCAAGTTGTACTTTTTTTACATAAGAGAGCTTTATAAGATGACATTGCAGGGTGTGATAAGTTATTTCTTTGTGTGGGGTTATGTAAATCCATGTAACGACTGTGCTTATTTCTGACACATATGGCTTAAAATAGTCTACTAATTAAATTTTAGGTTAGAATTATGACTTGTTTGTATTACCAAGCTTCTGTGATATTAAAGGGTAGGATTTTGTTTCCTTATATATGCAATAAATACAACCCCATCTGAAAGATTCAGTTCAAATAACGTACTGTGATTTATCTTTGACTCTAAATATGCTGAAGACTAGACGTTTTTCTGACTGATAAACCTCTGTCACTCACTTAAATAGGCTGTTTTGCAGCACTATAAATATTAAAGTATTAAGGGATTTGAAAGCAAAAAGAACATTAATGGGTATATTAGTTTCCTTCTGCTCGTGATACTGGCTCAGTTGGAATCAGAATGTCAGAAACGCCAAGTGTTACAGATGGGAAAGAGAACTTGGTTTGTGCTAGGACTTTCTAGAAGAATTGTTGTAAATCTAGGTTTAGTAAAATAGTTGTTTGGATGAAAGGGAAAAATATTTTGGTTGAGCTAGATGTGTTGAAGGCATTTGGTAGAAGGCTGTACCTTACCTTAAGTTGCGCTGTGCCGTTCATCTTTTTCATATACTGAGAAGAGAGTTCCACTGGTTTCTTACTCTATCTTCTGTACTGGGAAGAGTGCAAATCATAATAAAGCTTTGTGTAGCCTTTAACACTCTGGATTGCCCCTTGAAGAGAATTTTAAGATACTTTCTGCTCCTTGAAGTCCTCCCTAAACAGGAAAGGGAGTTATAAAAGGGAGTGTAACTAGTTTTGAAACTCATGGTGTACGTTCTCACTTGTCATGTTTTCTTTTTTTAAACAAATTCTTTAGCTTATGTAGCAATATTGGAAAGATACAAGGAGACAAAAAACAGCTAGGTCCTTTTCTTTTCCAATAGTAGTAGCAGGATTGTTTGTATAGATACTCCATCAGCAAATGTTGGTTTGAAACACTGTCTTGCACACTTGTTGAGGATAATCAAATTCAAAAATCTGGTGAACATGTCTACCTGAGTGCTCGTACTGTTAGGTTGATTAGAGCTGGAACTTAGTAGTTTTCAGTTAATCTGCTGTAGCATACTGAACATCTACAGACCGTATTGGAAACCTTTTAGAGTTGTAAAATATTGCTTTAAAATCAAATCAGTCTCTTATTAATTGCTGGAGTTGTTTTGCTTGCAAGTGACTACTGCATTACATAACATGATACAGCTGGTTCCAGTATGTGCAGACTGTTGTTAAAAATGTAGTTGAGGTATAATGTAAAATTTTTATTATGTGATGGGGAGGAGAAGAGCAAAAATAGTAATGACTTCTTTCTTAAATGTTTCAGCAATCATTTATTGATGATGATCCTGATAAAGAAAAGAAAATAAAGGAACTTGAGTTGCTGCTTATGTCTGCAGAGAATGAAATCAGAAGAAAACGAGTATCATCTGTAAGAATTGTACATTTCTATAAATATTTGAATTTGCTTTACTGAAATTAATCCTCAGCAATTTAGTGATGGATGTTTGGTTTTGTATGATATTTTTATCTGACTCTCTAAACTTAATCAAACTTAGTATGGAAGCTGGGTTGTAAAACAAAGTCTCTATATAAATTTGAGGCAAAATATTTTTAGTGTAATTCTCTAAATTCTGAAAACAGCAGAAATGGGACTTGCTGTTTGCCACTCATTCCTAACTTAAGACCCAGGATTTTAAACGTTTGCTACCTCTTCGAGATTATTATCTTCTCTATTTGGTTTTGTAGGTCAGCTATGTTAATCCTCTGATCAACAGTGAAAAGTGAAAAATATATAGGCTCTGCCCTTTTTGATTTCAAAAGGCTATCTCTGGTCCCATCGATGAGATTTTTGTGAAACTCCTGTGTGAATGCTTGCAGTACCTAATGTCTGCAAGTTCAAAGAGACGATTTGACAGAAACTCGCATAAATAATGTGTACATTTTCATGTACAAAAATGTTTGTTCTTTAGTGGAAAGGGAGGAAACTTGCAGATGACGCTTATTTATTTAGTCAGGAATGGGACTCTGAGCAATGTCGAATACCTAACTAACCCAACCACACTGCCCGCTAATTTAGGTTACAGATAGTTCTACAGTTTTTATGTAGTTGAACTATTCCTGAGATACTCCTGAAACACTGCAACATTCTGCTTATATAGTAGGATCTACTTTATTTTTAGGGTTTTTTAAAATGAAAATTTAACTCTTAATCTTGAGTACTAAGCAGTATACTAAGATGGGTAACCATTTGGAAGTTAAGTAAAGCAACATGGAATCTTCATTAAAAGATATCTGATCATATTAGGGGTATTTCATGTTTTAGAAACAGTTTCTAGTCTTAACATGCATCTATATACTGCAATGAAGATGACTTCATAATATTCTCATGTTCAGGAGCACAGGAAACTTGCATCAGAGATGGCTTCCAATATATCCCATAACGACCTAAGTATAAGCACACATAAGACTGGATTTGAATCTTATATGAATGAGGGGTGAGATAAAAGAATGTTGAATCTGCTGCTGCAAGGGGAAGATTGTAACTTTGTTAATGCAAACAGATAACTTGTTTGAAAATGCAAAAATTAGCAGTTGTGCTTAGTCATTCCACATATTTTCCTCCCCTTCACATAATTTAGTCATTTTTGATTTCCAAGTTGAATATCATTAACACATTTCTTCATACTTTTTAGCAAGCTGGAAATCTGCCTAGTTGGTCTGGAAGTTTTGTCTTGGAAGACAGTGTGTCTAATACACTAAATAGCCTTGGGGAGCAAACAAGTGAATTCTACAGCATGGATGAAACCCAGGGCACATCTGTTCAGCAGAATTCACCCACTAAGTATTTGGCTGTGGAAGCAAATGCTGTGTTGTCATCTTTACAAACCATTCCAGAATTTGCAGAGACACTAGAGCTTATTGAATCTGTAAGTCTGGGTATTCATTCTAAAAAATATTTATTTGGAGATGTCAAAATTGATTCCATGTATATAAGGTATTTTTGAATTACATATTTTGAAAAGGTACAAGGAGAATAATTAACTGTGTATATGGCTTCTGGAGGTAGAGAGCTGTTAGACTGACTGTGACGCTGTGTTGCAATCTTGGATAAGCCTATTTGTACTTCTGTTTTGCATCTTACCTCATAGGATCCTGTAGCTTGGAGTGATGTCACCAGTTTTGACCTTTCAGAGGCTGTTGCATCTCCCGTCAAGCCAGCTCCAGTAAAACTAATGCGAATTCAACACAATGAAGGGGCTACAGAGTGCCAGTTTAATGTTAGTGTTGTGCTTGATGGCAAAAAACCCAGTGGCATCAGTGGTGAGGAAGAAGCAGTTTTTTCAGCAACCCCAAACCTAACCAAATTCAGCACTCCACCTACTATCCTAAGAAAGAAAAAGAGATTGCGTGTTGGGCAATCACCAGTTAATGAACTGAATGATGGCTTGTGTAATGATGCCATCAATGTTGCACTAAAGCACACACCAGTGAAAACACTACCATTTTCTCCATCACAGGTAAGCTTCTTTTTAAATATAGCTAAGTTATGAGTATTGCAGTGAGTGGTTCATAAACTTCAAATACTTTCTCCCTAGTAATATGTTGTAGTCTAACAAATATGTCCAAAAATCTTCTTAAAACATCTGCTTAAGGGTAGTCTATTGTTTTTTTTTTTTTTTTTTTTTAAATAATGTACTTCAGTTTTGAAGATTGACTTTTGTGGTGAGAAGTCTTCTGCCTCAGCTCATGCTTTCTCATGGAGATATTGTTGAAAATTCTAATTTGTCCTTGGGTCTGTGACCTAAGCAAACGGTAGGTATTTTAAAAAGCATGGTTTCACTAATGAATTTGGCAAATGCCCTGGAGTATAAGTTTAAAATAGCTTATTGGAGTTTGTCAGTAAAACCCCTTCAGATAATTTGTGTGTATGTGTGTTTTTTTTTTTAATTGTTCAATACAACTGTAACGTCATTTAAGTTAGCTTTTTTTTCCTCTTGTCTTTAGTTTTTCAACACTTGCTCTGGAAATGAACAGTTTAACCTTGAAAATCCTCCATTTACATCCACTCCGATCTGTGGACAGAAGGTTCTAATTACAACTCCTCTACACAAGGAAATGACACCAAAAGATCAAAAGGAAAATGCAGGGTAGGGTTATTGCATTAAGGATCTGGTGGTGTTTTTCAAATAAAAGCAAGTTCTTTTTCTGAACGTTGTGAAATTAGTCTACTTGTATGCTACGAATGAGTTCAAAAAACCCTGACATGTAACTACTTGTATACAGACATAAATTGGCCTCCTCCCTTTACTTCACAGGAAGTGATTTGCACTCACTAATTTTTTTTTAAAATAAGTACAGAACAAAATGCAATTACATTTATATACACCAGGGGCAATTTTATAGTAATTCAGTACTTCCTGATTTGTGGTGGTGATACCTGTTGTGTAAATTAAGGTATTTAAAAATGTTTGAATAACTTAAATTCATATTATTACATCTTTTTTGATAAATTAAAATATTAAAATGCTTATATAAGTGCTTTTCTGTGTTTGAATAGTTTTAGAACTCCCACAATTAGAAGATCTCTGCTGGGTTCAACACCAAGGACGCCAACTCCTTTTAAAAATGCTCTGGCTGCTCAGGAAAAAAAGTATGGCCCCCTCAAACTGATGGTATGTGATGACATAAATCTATCTTGTTTCTGTTAAAGTAGTCTGAATGGCCTCTTGTTTTTGAGATAACAAGCCTAAGCATGATTTTGGAAAGCCATCTAATGTTTTGGGATCTTTCAGTATTATCCTGGAGAATAGCTAGACAGTGGATCAACAATGTTTCAGGCCTTCCACGAAGGACAGACTAGTATCCCTCAGTGTGGGATGGAGGCATTGCTTTTTTGGTCTGTATTCAGTCCATCTACTCATTTGATCCATAGCAGTTTTCTGTAACTGCTGACAAGGACAGAGCTAACACATCGGTTCTGTGTTTATGAGATATTTTAAATTGGGGTAGTCTTACTAACGCTCTATCACCTAGTAGACACTAACATCATTGAGAATTTTATTTTAATAATTTGGTGTTCTAGTTTTTCAATAGGAATTTTTTAAGTGAGAGTGAGTGGGTGTGGCTCCTTCAATTGGATAAAGCAGGCTGGTGCAGATGAGTGTGACTGACTTCATTATTTTAAGCAACTTTCACACTTGACTTGAAAAACTTCATTATCTTTGGAACTTCTGGGCTGTGTAAGAGATGAGCTTTTTTTTTTTTCTGGTTTTGGTTCTACAATACTAGGAATTAAACCAGCTGTTTGCTACAGCAGGCTAGTATACTGAGCATTTTTTTGTTGGGAAGATTTTAGTATTTTATCTTTCGTAGGGTTTTCTTGAGTAAAGTTTAGAATTTTCTTGATCCTAGAAACTAAATAACATAGTAATTCATGACTGCTCTGATTCTTATAGCTGTCACAGAAGTCTCTTCTGGTTGTGTAACCATGCTTTTTTCAGAGCATCAGATTTTTGCTCCTTAGCCTTGCTAAGGCGTTTTAATGCGTAATAACTTTTGGAATCCAGTAGACATGTGCCTTTCAAATGCTGAATAATTTCCAGCAATATATATTGACTACTACTTTTCTGCAAACACAGAAGGTAGCTCAGACTTTGCCACAGGGCTTGGCACCATCTGTGTTACCCTATAGATTCGCAGTCTCTCACTATGCAAATGGAGTGGTTTGACATTCCTGTTTCTGTCCACTGTTAACCTCCTGTTCAAAATCAAATTTTGAGGGCTTAAGGGAATTCTTCTCCTGTTCGTACACAAAGGAGCCATCTGTATGGCTTCTGTGAAATTCTGTACTGTACTTAGGACTATCAATGTCCTATTCAAAGATTAGTGTTGAAAGATTAATATATATTCCTTTTCCAACGAGAGGCATACTTTTATAGTACAGTTTTTTTATATTGCTATGTATAAAGAATTTTTTATCCCTTTTGTCTATGGATAACTATCGCTAATAAACACAAACAGGTAAATAGTTTACATGTCTTCAGTGCTACCTTGTGTTCTTACAAGGCAGTGTGTGTATGTACATTTTATCTGGCTAAAAACAGTGTGGAGTAATATGAATTATAAAATTGCATAGCCTTGAAATCTTGTTGTATAGTTGTTAAATATGATAATCTGCATTCTTAAAGACCCTGCAAAATCCAGTAACAGATTTAGCTCACCTAAATTAGGTGAATGTAGGATATGATGAAGAGCAGTAACTAATACGCTTCCTATGTTTTTCTTCTCCAATTTTAATCAATTTAGTCACAACCACTTGCCTTCTTAGAGGAAGATATTAGGGAAGTTTTGAAAGAGGAAACTGGAACAGACATATTTTTCAAGGAGGAAGATGACTCTGTGTATAAAAGCTGCAAGCAAGAGGTAACATTGCAATAATGCTTTCAGATAGGAAATAACTGCTTTTAACCAAGATTTTTAAGAACTTCTGTAAAACGTTGATTGCAGCACAATTCTACTAAGAAAGTCAGAAAATCACTGGTCCTAGATCCATGGGAAAAAGAAGAGCTTGGTGCCCCACTCTTTACAGAAGATGGTACTTTGGATGTACAGGTGGGTATTAAACTACTGAATAGCATCACTGGCAGCAGCATTAATGTAGAATTGAATGTCTTGCACTATATCAGCTAAAACAAAGAGTTTGGTTGCAGGCTGGATTCATAAATTTGTGAAGTGAAAGTTTCCTTCACTTTGAAATGTTAGTTTAAATACTTGAGCAATACTTGGATATTGGGCTTCCATGCATGAATTCTTCCTTCACCCTACTTAGGGCAGAGAAGTGGGAAGTTTCAGCTGGGAGAGTACTCTGGATGCCTTTGCTGTCTTAGCACAGCTGCTTCCATCCTGATTAACTCTACACTTAATATATATTATCATATTGAAGCGCTCTGATTCACTAAGTAGATGATACTGGCCTCTGTTTAGCATGCTAAACAGTTTAGTAGACAAGTTCTGAGGATTCTTAACCGCATGTTAAGTGACATGTTTTTCCTCTTACTACTTTACATTACTTTAAGAAATATCAAGCATGTAGAAAATGAGGTTTTGCGGTCTTCTCTCTAAAGGAATTTGAATACTTCTCTCTCAACAACTAGGGCATGAGGAGTTTGGAGGTGGGGCTGTTTTGTCCCTCCTTTCTTTAAAAAGTAGCTCAGTATTTTTTAACTGGATGATTGAATGAATAAATAAAACGTTATTCTTGTAGTTTGTGGGAAAACTTCATTCTAATATCATTCTTAAAATAACGCATGTAGCTGTTTAATCCTGAAAGCATAAATGTCTGTGAATCTTGGTCAGGTATAGAGTTATGTTCAGGAGGTAGATGCCAACGTTCCTGAAATGAAGAGGTGTTTATATCCTACCCCTTTCTGACTGTTGTGGCTAGCTTTCTAAATTCCCTTCTTGAATGCTTCATAAAAACTCTGCTAAGCCTTGGGTGTTGGATGCTCTGCCACCTAGTGGAATTCCCTGGTTCCCTGTGAATATCTCTCTGCCTTCTTGTTAATAGTGTTGCTGCAACCATTCAAAATAAAAACAGAATGCCCAGTATTCTCTTTGCAATATTTTGATATGGCATTGTGTGTTGTGTATCACTGATCTTCAGGTTATTAAGTTAAAATCAAGGGTAGCTGAGGCAGTTGATTGGGCTTTCACTCTGTTTCACTCAATGTTGATGCGACAGAAATGTTCCCCGCTGTGAAGAAGGGAGATGGTGGCAGTACCTGGCAGTGCCCGACTTAAATGAAGAATGCACTGATCCTTAAGGGGAAATTGCTTGTGCACGGGGAGGTCGGTTAGGAGTAAGGTCCCAGGTAGAATAAATATGTAAAGGTAGTTTAAAAGACTTTAATGAGGTATTTTGGTAAGCAAGCAAGTACACTTACCAGTTGCTCTTATGTAACTTTCTTCTCTTAAAGACTTGTCATGCACCTTGCTTCTGCCTTGCTGTAATAAACATGAAATGTTTTTCTTCTTCCTTTCCGTAAAAATTATCAGCATTTGAAACTCATTTGTTGAATGGTCAATCGAGCGATCATTTCATTTCTTAAAGCACTTCCTCCCGTCAGTACTGATACGGGCTTAGTATTTTAACTGTAGACTCCTTGTCCTTAGTTATACAAGAGTTGTACTAGAACTGGATTATAAGCTGTTTTTCTTAAAACTGTTTTGTAGTTACTGCTTGGCTTTATCAGGTCTCGTTTTTAACCAAATGTAGTCAGCGTTATACAAAAGAGAAACAATCTATTCAATGCCCAAATCGTGCTGGCAGCTAATTGTTATATGGTACTCGACAGTGACTATGAATCCTCGTATAGCCTGGGCTAGTTTTTTGTGTAGTATTTGTTTTATTATTTTTTTCTCTCAAATTTATTCCGAAGAGTCTACCTGTTAAGTAGGTGCTTTGTTTTCATTTTGGCTTCTCTGATCAGAGCAGTTAACGATTATATTTTTATGAAATACTAAATATGATTCCTGTTCCCTACCCTCTTTTTTGTCATCAGTCGGAAAATGTGTATACCACATCTTTATTAATGATACCATTGTTGGAAATACATGACAACAGATGTAACCTGACATCAGAAAAACAGGATACAAATTCAGCAAACAAAGCAAATGCAGTAATTAAGAAGAAATGGAGTGCATGTTCTTCAAAAAATGTCAAAATGGAGAAATCTCTTCAGGTCTGGATTGAAAACATTCTGTTATTTTTAGCAGATTAACTATTAACTTTTTATTTTCTATCTCATTCTAATGTCCAGAATTGTTCTGTTCAGTTATTTAGTTTGGATCAGTGTTTCCAAGATCATTATTTTTCACAAGTTGCTCATTTGTCCATGAAATACTATTCATGTTTAAGTTCTTTAAATAAGGTTCTGATGTTTATTAGAAGCCACTTAGTGGTTTCTAATAAAGATTTAAACACATCTGTCTGGTCCAGAATTATGCATTCAAGAACATACTTGAAAGGGGTTCTTAGTCATACCATACCACTATTGTTTGAACCATCTTTCTCCTTTTTTCCCCTGAGAAACCCTCCCTCAGTTTACTTGTTTCTCTAGTTATGAATCCTTTCCATGAATCAAGTCCTACAGAATTACTGGGAAACTCAAATGGCTAATTTTCTGTGTGTCTATATGCATAACTGGTTCTGTTGGATCAGTTTCTAGCTCATGTTGTGGGAGGGAGAAACTTGCCTTCCTCATATTACACTACAGTCTGCAACTGTCAGGTCCAATCTAGAGATACTACAAATCAGCTTGAGATTGAATAAATCATATAAACATTCAGTGTGTATGTGTTTGTTTTATGATGGAAGCAGGAGTAGTGGCCCCATTATTCTTCCATTCATTATTCTTGGTCCTAGTTCCTCTGTCACTTCTAGTACATTCCCAAAATGTGTGACTGTTCTCTTACAGCTGCCAGTTCTTTTTCAATGAAGTACTTTACTCTTTTTTTTTTTTTCCCCCCACCCCCTTCCTTGTTTCAGTTGCCAGAATCGTTTTGCCTTTCTTGGTGTCTCCAGACAGTTGTCAATACAAGTGAAAGATATCCAAAATGAAGCTAATTTACTTCCCTATTATGTATTAACTGTTGAACTAATCTCTTCTTAAGAACCTTTCTCATGTTGTGTTTTAGAACTTAAAACATAACATGGATATACTGGTGGTGAGCTGGATTAAGGGGTGAGAGCTTTGTCACAGATTTTAGGTATGCAGTATTGTAGAACAAGGTCCCTCTCCGTAAAAATACAGTACAGTATTGCTAGAATTTGACAATTTATTAATGAGAATTAATAATGAGAGTTAATTAATAATTAAAATAATGAGAATTGCTTAACTAAAAGACTTAATCCTTAAAGTTAAGAGAACTCTCATTAACTGAATTTTATTTTATGCAGTCAAATTATGAGTGGGAAGCAGTTGTTTATGGAAAAACAGAAGACCAGCTTATCATGACTGAACAAGCGAGAAGATATCTGAGCACTTACACAGCTACCAACAGCACTTCAAGGGCTCTGATACTGTGATGATCACTGCAACTGACAACCATCTCTTTCCATTATGACTGACATGTCTTGAGAGAGACTCCAGCAAAATACTTGTAAATTAATTCTTTATTTTGAGACAGCCTTAAAGCTTCCTTTCTTTTTTGGTAGACAAAGAGCAGACATGAAGCTTTTGCTGCCATTATGAAGGGATAGTACAAACAATTCTGCAATGAATTCCTTAAATATTAAAAAAAAACACAAAAAACTTCAAATACTATAAAAAGAATGGTAAAGAGTGTTATAGTACACATCAACATACAGTTCTTAGGTCCATTTTTCATATTTATTCTTTTGATTTGCTTTCTTTCCTGTTACTGCAGTTCCTACATAAGAGTAGGCTTATAGGTCCTTACTGATTTCTGAATGAGCAACATATGTGACTGAATGTGCTTTTTGCTTATGTAGCATTTCTCTAGTATATAAAGAAACACAATGGAAAGGAGTATAAAGGAAGGATAGAAAGTTGCACTACTAATTTTTTGGTATGCTGCAAAAAAAAAAAATTAACTACAGTGTTAAATATATTTATTTGGGAATGGTACTAGAAATAGGCAGAGGGGATGAATTAGGTTTTAGTGTAAAGCATCAGTATTTTCTTCATAAATCTCAAAATGAGATGATTGTTGAATGTATTGTACAGTTTGTAGGAGCAGGGAAAATTTTGTAAATTGGAAAGGAGTCTGTTTTTATAATTTATTTTCATTTTAAAGCTTAAATGTAGATATTTATGTGTATGCAGGTTGTCTAGAAGCCAACGTTGTTTCCTGTTATAACAGCAAAAATGGAAAAAGGACAAGTCTAACTTTTACCTTAAAGTATGGAATAGCAGAAGAATTCCAGTGGTGAAGTGTACAAATCTATACTGTATGTTACATCTACATAAAGATTGCACTATAAACCCTTAAATCATGTTGGTCTATGAAATAGTTACAAGGTATACCTGTATTATACAGTAACTGTTCCTGTAATTTGCTAAATATATTTAGAGAGCAAGCTTAGGGTCCTATCTGTGACCTGGGAATACTTTGTCCTACATAGGAACTAAAAATTAATGCATTTTATTGTAACTTTTTAAAAAAAAAGGAACTCGGCACCTTGTTTCTCAAAACAGTTATCTGCACTTAGTTTTGACCATTATATATTTACTGAACGTTTGAAGAGCAAAGAGAACATTCTTTTATTTATGAAAATCTTTTTGTCCTTATTTAAACTTATACAGGTCGCAACAGTTGCTTTAGTTGCCTATTTTAGGTATTTGCACTTATTTTATGTTTTCTTTTTTAAAGGAATGTCTTGGTTTGCTTTTGTTGTAGAGATTTTTATGTAGTTCATTTCTAGCAAATTATAATGGTGTGCTATCAACAAATACTGACAGGTAAATAGAAATGTACACTGTAGTTTTAGCTATTTATAATTCAGACACTCTTCCTCTCCACTCCCGGGTGTGCTGCTATAGATAGTGGCAGAATCGGCTTGCTGCTATGAGAGATGGAAAGAGCGAGCATCATATGCACTGTATGTAAAACTACGAAAATGATGTCAGGTTCTCTAGTTAACTTTATGAGATCAACCAGTACTATGCAGGGTGTGGAAAGTATTCCTATCACTTCAATATCAAAGATGGTAGCGATAGTTTTATGGTGGAAAATTGTAACATGATGAGTGGCGCTAGGAAGGTAATTGGTTCTTAAACTTTTTTAAACATCTCAAAGCTTATACAATCCTTATTTTTAGGAGCTTTTTGATATTAAATGTTTGCCTAGCTATGGCAGTAGTAGGCATAAAAACATTTTTAGCAATTTTTAATTCAGGTGAAAATTTTAAGGGGCGGGGGGAATACAGTAAGCAGGGCGGTTGCAAAATACCCGTTATGCCAGGTTTACTCCTCACCTATGAAAATGGAGAGGAGGTGACTGGGATCCTTGGCAGTAGTAGGTTTAGATGGGTTCAGTTTCACAATGGATTTAACAACAAAAACGCTGCTTCCAGCACAAAATGAATTCATGAAGGACAAAATAACACCTTGAGAGAGAATAAATATCTAGAATCTGGATGATATTTCAGTAGAAGTGGCATCACCAAAACTGCCTATACCAAGTTTAAGTGTAGATTTATGGTAAGTAGTATTAATTTGTGTTAGTATTGGTTGGATCGTCTAGTTAACTCCTACTTTGTTGCTTTAGCAAGAAGATTTTAATCTTTGATATGTCAGGCATCTTTTATTACTTTTTGAATGTTGTGTGCATTTGCATTTCTTTCAGTTTATAAGTAGATTGTACATGCAGCTGCCAAACTTGCATGAGAAATTTAATACATTATTCCATTTTTTTGTTTTAAAGTTTGACATAATGTACAACAAATGCCTTGATTAATCTCAGTTTTTGTTGTACTACAAACTTGTTTTATGTAAGAGAATCTCACATACAATACAGACCATATTAATGGCAGAAATAAAGCTTCTATGTACCAGGTTACTGGAAATGTCTCTTATTTGAGAACTTAAACCCTCAGTGCTCTCCTGTAACTGTTTGTTTGCGTGTTTGAGTCTAAGTAGTATCTGAATGCTTTGCTAATTCCATAGTAGTTGATGTGGTAGGGGAAAATGCCTCCTTATGATCTTGTAACCAGTTTGTGTTAAAGTTGTCGTGGTTTTTTTTTTTTTTTTAAGCAGTGGGATTTTTAACTTGCCTGTTTTACTGTTTGTAGATCTCCTGTTTAGTATTAAGTTCTTTTAAAAGATCTTTAAAATCGTGAAGCAATGACATGATACATATGATAATCCTTGTAATTGATGTGCAGTATACCCTGAGAATTAAATAACATATTTCCTCAAATACCACAGTGCATTCCTTGACAAAGGGAAATTACCAGCTCCTTGCGTAACAGTCTCCTCTTGCCTTGAGGAGAGCACTGCTCCTTTACCAACTTTATAAAACAATATTTCTTTGGAGTATACACTGGCATCACACTTTTGGACTTCCATTTTAACTCCATTAGCACTTTAAGTATAGTGGGTCAGATTCCTTTTGTTTTCCTTCAAAGACTGCACCATCCTTTAAGTGAGGTAGAACTCGACCGAGTATCTTTTCTCCCCTTTTTTTTTTCCCCTGAAGAATCTCTGCATGTTTGTGTTATCTCTTGTCAGTACCAGGAAGCTAGATGGATACATTAAAACAGCTAGACCTGTGTTATTCAAAGCTTAATTAGATATTTGTGCTGCTTTTTCTACTGTTGAACCAAATAGAGAAGAGTTATGTGACTTGGGAGGATAAATTAATACGAGTTTGCTGGTGTTTAACAGCAATTCTGGCTGTGGTTCCTAGGTTAAAAATGAAATATTTTCTGAAAGGTCAAATTAAAACTAAACTAAGGCTGTTAGGTATGCTAATCAAAGCAGTATCTTGCTTTGGGCAAGAGATCTGTCCCCCTGCCTTCCCCCACCCTCTTTTAAAATGTGTTGTAACTGTACACTGAGACCAAAGAAGTTATCCTGGGCAAACTTGACTTGCAACCGATAGCCTGGGATATCTGACAGATAATGGGATTTCTGATGGATAAACCTCCCTCCCTCCTTGCCCCAATCTTGTCCTGCTTTTCCAGTGTCACAGTACATCCCCTTCCAAGCAGGAATAAAGTTACATAAATACACTTAAATTGGTAAGCTCCCTTTCCATAAGGGCATTCACAAATGGCTTGTGCTTACCACAGTGAAGAATCAAATTTTTACAATCCCATTCTTCCCCCCCCCCCCCCCCCCCCAAGTTTGATAGGTAGAACATTTTATGGCTCCTACATTTGGGAACAATAATGGATGGCAGTGATTACTGCTCTGCTTCCTCTCTAGCACTAAGGGGGCTGTCAGCTGTGCCTGTGCTCAGGTGAGAGGTAAAGCATGTTCTGAACAGCTGTGGACATATCAGAGGCCCATGGTCTTGTCTTAAAGAGCTGAAAAATTAGCTTTTCAACATCTGCTGATTTAAAACTTCCCTGTAATTTCTTTCTGGTAGAGGATTTTGTATGGTTTATCATAACCACTCTCATGATGAATTGTTTTTGTTTTGGGCAATTTTGGGGGGGGGGGCTGTTTGTGGTGAAAAGGAGGATCAGAACCTTATCAAATCAAGCAGTGCATGCAGCTTTTTCTAAAAATCAGGATTTTTTTTCTGCTTCATGTTCAATCAAGTTGTCTGGATGGTCTGCTCTTAAGTATGCTACTGCATGGCTATATTTATTGTATGTGTTCTGGAATTGGTGTGGGGTGTGTGTTTTATATACTATATATGCACACACAGTGCTGGCAGTCTTCATCGTGGATTCTGAGGATGGAGCAAAACTGCAGTCAAAACAGTCTTGTTGCCTCCACTTTAACCCTCCAAGGTCAACCAAATCATTAGCTTGGATTGTAAAAACCTGACAAATGGGAACTGCCTTCATTTTGTATAGCAGATTCTGATATTTTTATAGTAAACAAAATCTTGAACTGGGCTATAGAACAAGAAAGATGAGCATGGGAAAAGCTGAAAAGCACTATTAAAAACAAAAAGTACGAAAAAGCAAGTTTTTGCTGGCCTTGTGAAAAAGGTCTGGTTAAGCTAGGGTTAATGTTGCTCAAATACTCCACTTACAGTACGAAACTGAAAGAATGAGGTAAATCATTAGGTGAATTGCATGCAATGGTATGGCAGTCTTCCAGAATTAATCTCCTCTAACTTTCTGCTACATTGATCCATGAATCATCAGGATATTTTCATTGGTATTAACTTTGTTAATACAGTTATGTCAGAACTTAGGATCGTTTTCTTCCCAGTCCATGTTAATACATGAATATGAAGTTGTCAGTCGGTGTGTCTGACAAGGGGTTGTTTGTCAGTGACTTAATAGGCTGTCAAATTGGTGTGTTTAACATTATAGGTCTAGATATAACAGTATTGCAGTATTCAAGACAAATTACATGATTTTGACTGCCTGAGAGTAGAGTGGAGAAGGAAAGAAACTAGAACTGACCCTGTTTACGTGTGCTTTATGTATGCTAGGGTTTACAGCATAATAGTATAGATACAGCCTCATAAAATGAGGGCTCGGTTTAACTGTAGAGTTGTTACTTGCATTAAAGATTGAGGAATGGGGACTTAAAGAACCAGAAATCCAAGTCTCTGTGGCTGACTTAAAGCAGCATGTACGTATGCCTGTGAAACTGCCAGAAACTCACCTTTTTTGGAAAGGGCACAGAAAAACAGCAGCCATGGTTAAGTTGTGGGTTTCGCAGCAGAATGGAACTCCTTGATAATACAGGCTTCAGCCCAACCTATTTGTAAGCCTACTTCTGTTTGGTTAATAGTTTATACTTGTCTTTCAAGGTCTTAATGCAAACATTTATGTATAGCAGTCAGTTTGAGGCGCAAAGAAAGAATGTTGCTAGTGTAAAGATTTTTGCATTGCTTTAATTTATATGGTAGGACTGATACTTTAGTATGTGCGGTGGGAAGGCAAAAGCAAGCTGTGCAGTGTGATTTTTTTTCTTAAACTTACACCCACAAATATGTATTAATCTGAATTAGCACTAGACTTTTGCTTTGCTTTATATTGCTAGAAACATGGGCATTCAGTAGATAATGTTTATTGTCTTTCCCAGTTCCAAAATTTGTACAAATTTTGTACAAATTTGTATTTGTACAAAATACAAATAAGAGTCTCTGCAAGTAAGATGATCCTTTAGCAAGGAAAAGTGCAGAGGAACTGGCCTGTGTTAGTTCTCCTTGCTATGTATATCCTGGTAATTTGTATAATGTAGCTTTAAGTTGCGTAAGTGAAGTGTGGCTTTTGTTGGGACTTTGTTGGAGTTGTGTGTCATAGCCAGGCCACTGTGTGACCGTCCTGCTGCAGCCCTGCTTGCGTTGGCTTCCCTGGAGGTTTCTGTTCCCTGGGACAAGCCAGGTGGGCTGCCTGTAGAGTGTTTGTTCTTGTTATTGGCTAGCTGTTGATGCCTGAAATCAGGGCAAAGCATAGGCAGAGGATACTAAGTCTCAAATGATGTGTGTGTTTGATTTTTTTTTTTTTTTTTCCTTGCCAACTTTGTTTACTTGAAAGAAGTAGAGCAGATGGGCAACCAATAAGGCAAATATAAAAGAAATTAAAATCCTAAGTTTGATCGTGCAAGGTTCTCTGGAGACTTTACTAATGGGAATCACCGGGACCCACCTTTGTCTGGAAGAAATGGTCTTTAAGAAGTTGATGGGTGAGAATAATGAGTCCAATTCCTATTGCCATTATTCTGGTTTAGCACTGGAATAATTCTGCTAGAGTTGCACCAAATTAAAACTGATGCTGTATCATGAGTGAGTTAAGCTTCATAGAATAGGAATCTTAACACTGGATTTTAACTGACCATCGTTGCACTGTGCCTGTGACCAAGGTCTAACACACGCAAACAAAAAGAGAAATGTTGAAGCTGGGACTGATTCTGTTTTGTGACAAAGACTCAGATAAAGGTTCAGTGCATAGGTAGTAAGTACACCAGTGTCTTCTGATGCTAGACCTTATTTATTTAGTTAGTTATTTATTCATAAGTTCCCTTGTTCTTGGATAAGCATCTGTTACAGGCTTAAATGCTTACTTTCATTAGGGAGCTGTGAATTACTGTTTCTCTGCCAGCTGAGCCAAAAGATTGCTCTCTATGGAAGTTGCAGCATATTGGTCTGTGTGGCTTCCCCTTGAGAAAGCCAGTTTATCCCCTTACTGGGTTGGATCCTTGCCCTGCGGCTAAAGGGAAAAAATAGGGTCCTTAGAGTTCTGCTAGGAAAATGTGTTAGAAGAACAGGTATTAGTACATACTTCATACAAAACTGTAAGATTAAAAAGTTTGCATGCTCATACCCATTGTATTCCACTTTAACACTCCAAATTTAATTTTAGGATACTTTATATGTGGGGTTACCAAACCAAAAGGACTCCTCTAACATGTTGCCTGTGTTTGACGGCGTGACACCAGTGGTACAGTTGCTATTTCCAAGAGAGCTCTGCCTGCCTGCTCTTACAGAAGTTAATTTCTTCTGTTCAGTTTTACTTTTAGAGAGTCCTCAAAATAGTTTACTTGATTTCTGGTTTCCTGGTCTCCGTACCTTCTGATTACGAGGAAGACAGATGTTAAGGGCTTTAGCACAAGCAAGATGGAAAGGGACTGGCAGCGGTGTAGGTCCTCGGACTGTCCTGTGTTATGATCCAAGGGGAAGGGTGCTTTTGCCTTTAGGGGCGGGATTAGGGTTAGGTCAAAATTTAGTTATTAACTGAGCATTTACTTAGGCAGCCGTTGGCCAGTTGCTTGATTTCTTAGTTACCCTCCTTGTAAAGTGAGGTTTGGTTGATGCACAGCTGTCACCGCTGTTGATCAGCGTAATGATGTGCTGCATGCCTGGCTTTAGGTGGCCTGCCTGGTAGGCAGGAGCTGTTTGCTCAGATAGTCTGAGGGCACTGAGTGCTACAGACGTAGGCATTAAATAAAAGAAAACAAAAACGGGAAACAGATAAAATCCAACCAACTAGCCAAAACAAAAAACCCTGCAGAATCCTGGGCTTTGGAAGACCATGCTCACAAACAACCATATAAAACTCCTAGAAAGCTTTTGTAGGAACTATATGAACAAAATGAGCTATGCATATTCATTAAAGGGAACACCAGGTGAAGTTTGACAAAGCAATCAGTTTTGTAAATTGGAGTAGCTGAGAATGTGTTTGCATGTGCACGCGTGTACGAATCAGCTTGATGGGCTTGTGCTAGCTGTGTGCTGAACGAGAAGGCGGACTCCTGCGTTGCCCCCTCCTCGTCTGTGCACCGGCCCGGTGCTTGTGATGTGGCGCGAGAGGGACCGCTCGAGCGGCATCGTTCGGGCTGTGCCGCGCAGCAGCTACGGAGCGGGTTAGCTGCGCTGAGCAGCGGGCCAGACTCGCTGGGTAAATCGGCCGGCTCCAATTTACAAGTGAATGAAACGTTCCCCTTGGCCATAAGGGAAGGAGCAGATCTGCGGCGTCTGGAGGGCCTGTGCCGGCAGAAGTAGGCCAGTCTGTGCGTCGTCCCGCGCTGGCGAGCAGCCAGGCTTTGTGTACTCCAGACACCAGATGGGAAGCAATTACGAGTGTGACAAGCAGGTCATCTGGCAGGCACTCGGAGGACCTGCTGCCGCATAATTTTTGGCGGGAAGCGGAGAGCTTTTGCTTTGCCTTTTTTTTTTGTTTTTTGTTTTCTGCTAATACCACCTCTCTTTTTTTGAACAGATTCTTCTGAGGGTGACCGGGCATGGAGGGGCCTGTGTTTGCTGAGTTTATGCTCCCTTTGTGCCCTTTCTGGTGCCTACAAGAGTGCAAGCACTTCTCCTTGGCCAGCAGTGAGCAATAGTTACAATTATGTTTGCATGTTGTGCAGTTTGCAAATACTGGCTTGCAGCGCTGGCACAGATGCTTTATTAACTTGGCAAGCCAGGCCAGGGCTCTCCTTCCCGCACAAGACCGCAGAACGAGAGAGGACAAAAACTCTCCTCCAGTGCAGCGCTCGCTTCCCAACGGGGAGTCCCAGCAACAAAGAAACCCAGCGCTTCTCCAAACTTTCCTGTCTTGCTGTAGGGCCGAGTGGAGGAAGCGGCGTGCGAGCCTGGAGCACCGTTTTGGCAGCTGGGGCCGTGGTGGGCCGGCTGCGGTTTGCTCTTTGACTGCAGACACTGGCCTGTAAAAGAGGAATTTTGCGAGCCTGGGCAAATCAGCTTTAGCTGCCTCCAGCTGAGCTTGGCAACTGAAGCCCCTCCACCAAATGCCTGTTGCTAATTGCGTGGGACAAATGTGTAAAATGTGTTACATGTCCCATGGCTTTTGGCTGGCTGGCTGGGGAAAAAATGGCCAACGCGGGCTGGGTTGTTTGAGGTCAGGTTGTTCAGGCATAGCTCGAGACTGCAAAGCCCTGAGCTGAGGCAGAGGCTGCCTTGGTCCTGACTTTGGAAAGGAAAACCACCCTTAGCTGTGGCCCGAGGCTGGACTGCAGCAGGCGCAGGCAGCCAGCTTAACCTAGTTAGGCTGAGTACTGATATGCAAGATTTCTGCTGTTAAATAGCAAGCTGGGGTCCCGGAAAGGTCTGTTGACCTTGTGCTGTCCCATGGGCGTTGCCAACGGTACCGGCTCTGAACCAGAGCACATCCGACTGCTTTGCCTTCCTGCTGCGGACAAGCTGCTCCGTCCCTTCCCTTCGGGCTCCTCCTTTAGGAATGACTCGGTGGCGAACGCGGGTATAACTACGTGGGGAGGAAGGGTTTCCCGTGCCCTGCTGCGTTGCCATGCCAGGCTGCAGCGCAGGGGCCCCGGGAGCCCCCAGGTGAGTTGCTGCGGAGGTTTTGAATCCAGCTCTCAGATCCAGAGCCTCACTTCAGCTTGTGGCAGAGACTGCGGGTAGTTTAACACCTCGTGTTTCTGCCTGGCGAAGGAACGGGGCAAGGTTTGGCCCAGATTCATTTGGGTCTGTCTGTATAATACAGCCTGGGCTTCCATGGGTTAACGTTATATTCCTCTCCCCAGGGCAATGCTGAAGTAAGCATTTTTTTCTTTTTTTCCTTCTTTTTTTCTCACACTCCCCCTCTGTATTTCTGGTTTGAAATGAGCAGGTGACAGCAAAGTAAGAAGAAGAACCCTGTCTTGAAAGGGATTAGTGGCCCGAAGGGCGTTTTCAAGGGAGCAGCACCTGTAGCCTCACTGCCCACAGTCTTCTCCAGCCTCCCACTTAGGAGACCTGCGGCCCGGTTCTGCTGTGGGCGCAGTTGGGCGCCCTCTCCCAGTGCGCCGCCCTCCCTCCGGCACCGGGACGGCCCAGCTCTGGCCATGGAAAAGCCGACAGTGGTTCTGGCTGCAGGTGGCAGTCCTGGCCCACCCCGTCCTCCCTGCCTCCTTCCAGCTCCGCGGCTAGAGGCTGCTGCCTTCATTGTGAAGGTGTGTTTCCCACAGGTGCTTGGAGCCAGCCCTGATTAAACAAATACATAAAATGAAAACATTAAAATAAAAAAATCCACTGTGAAGATGCAAGTGGAAAAGGGCAACATTCAATTATTTAAAACCTCTGGTGCCAAATGGGTGAGATCACGCTAAAGGGCCCTCACGTCTATGTGGCTCCAGAGTGCTGACAGCAACGAGATTTTGGATGAGCCTCCTCAGCAGAGATGTCGTGAGACTTGAGGCTGAGTCTGCGTGCACAGACCTCTGAGGTGGGGTCAGATCTAAGCACTTGCCAGTGTCCCTGGGATCTTTCTTTCCTCCGCCTTGTTCTTTATTTTGGGAGCTCTGAGAGGGTATTTGGACATGTGCAATTTTGGCTCAGTGCCTGAGGACAGGGTATTTTGCAGGGAGTGCTTGTTGCAATTTTTTTTGATTCGTAAGGTGTGTGATAGATGGGATAAGAGATCATATTGCAGTAAGGATTGTAGTCCTCGGTTTATTTCTTCCGTGAATAGCCCCCGAGCAAAAGATCTTTCTCTGACTCTGTACTGAACGTGAATAAAGCTGTCAGCTAGTGGTTTACTGGAGCGATATGGCAGCTGTGAAGCAGGTGAAACGTAGATCTTAGTGCGGTGACCTGCAGCCGCCTCCAAAGCTTTATTCTGTAGCCCCGACTTCAGTTCTGCCGGTTAGCTGCTAGACTTGTTCCTGCTCCTGACTGCAAAAACGCCCCATCTGCAGCTCCCCTTCACCCACTAACCATCATCTGGTGGTGTTTAAAAACTCTGGGTAGGTTTGATGCAAGTGAAAACCAGAGTTTTACCTCTGGGAGGTTAGCGATTGGCTGAGCCGAGCTGGGGAGCGCCAGGGGTTAACTTGCCATTTGCATGTTGCCATCAATTAGCTCCAGAAATGATGCTGCTGCTTTTCCCCCAGCCGCGGGGAGGGAGGGTGGGGGGTCCCCGAATGACTTGGCCCCAGCCGCCGGTGCCCGCTCCCAGGCTTTTGCGAGGCCCCATCCCGGGAGCAGCCGCTGCTGTCGGACCCTTTTTGCACAGGTTGTTTATGTTTGTGTCCGCCCGCTGATCTTGAAGTGGTAGTTTAGCGGTTTCTCACAAGAGAAATGTAAAGCTTTGTCTCAGGGGCTGTCGTCTTACTGTTTTGTGGTTGGATATTTCTTTCCTGTTACAGCTTTGTTCTGTCTCCAGGTTTGGTTCCCCCCCCCCCCCCCCCCGGCTCCCCTTCTAGGTCACCCCACTCACATTTTCGAAATCTTGCCATGTTTATCGTGCTTGGGTTTTTCGCACCTTCTCTTGATCTTTAAATCCTTTTTTTTTTTTTTTAATTCTCCCCCTCCCCCTTAAGCATTCCCTCCAGCCGACATGAGTGACCGACTGGTAGGCTGCCAGCGAGGCCAAAGCAAAGCAAAACTGGGCGTAAGGGGCGCGCGGCGGACGGGGGCCGTGGCGCCGTCCCCGGGCGGCTCTTTGCCCCGCGGCTCCCCGGGGAGCAGCGGTGTCGGTGGATATTTCTTGCCCCTGGATATTTTAGTGAGAAGTGCCCAGGCTGCCTTGGCCCCACCGCTGGGACGTAGATGCCTGTGTGCCCTGAAGGGATGAAGAAACTCGTTTTTTTTTTTTTTTTGAGGGACTTGGATCTGCAATTGCATGCCTTATGGCCCTGGAAAACGTTAACGCATTGAAACTGAAGGGGGATGCTATAAGGATATATATGAGACAACGGTCACATATAACGCCCATCTGACGCTTCCTGTCCCAGTTGTCGTTCCCGATATACGGGGGATCCTTTCACCTCCGGACGCGTGCCGGCTGCCGCGGTCCCCGCGTCCGCCTTGCCTGTCGGGGCCAAACTTCTCGTGGTAAACGAAAGGAAACGTAATGTGCCGATTCCTTCTGCAGCGGCACTGGCAGCGCCAGCGCTGGGAGCGCGAAGCGGGCCGGCGCGTCGCTTCGGCGCTGCGGCGTCCGTGCGCGCGGCCCTGCAGCCGGTGGGAAGCGCCGCCCGCCGCGGCCGTGCCCTCGGCGCCGCGAGTAGGCCGGAAATTACCTGAGAGGTTTTGCTCTTGACCTGATTTTTTTTCAGGTTTGCGGAGAAGACGCGGGCCACCACTGTGGTTTTCTGCTCCAGCTCTTGCAGGCAGCTGGCACCGGACCGCGCTGCAACGCCTGCGGCCTCACCCCGAGCCGCTGCCCAAGAGCTGCGTCTGGGCCGCCGCGGCGGGGAGCAGGGCCTCGGGGGGGTGGCTTTTTTTGCATGTGTGGATGCTAGGGGAAGAAGGAAGCGCTCAAACTATCTTGAGGTTTTTCCAAAAATACCGGACTGCATGGAAAGTCCCAGAAGGGCTGGTTCCCAACCGGCAGCGACGCCTGCTCGGCCGGGCGCTGGTGGCCCTCTGAGGGCTCTGCGGGCCTGGGAGGAACATGGACTAGCAGTTCAGTCCGAGTTTTTTGAATCTTAACCCTACTTGGCCTTCCTGTCCATGGGCGATCCTTCCGGGAGTCCAAGCGGGGACGCGGCACTCTGGTCCGCCCCCGTGTCTTGGAAGGAAGGAGGTTTTGTGGCAGCAGAGCCCTCTTTTTTCCACCCCACCCACCCTATTTTTAGGCGTTTTGAGGTAGCTAGGGTGTATTTCTATCTTCTCGACGTAGGTTTTGGCTTTGGCCCAAAGTGAGATCCGGGCTGGCAGGTCTCTGGTTCCTTCCCCATGCCGCTGAGGACCCCGGTGGAGCTTTCATGACACCTGTGCCCCCAGTTTCACCACCCCCAGCCCAGCAGTGACTGCGGCCCCCTCCGCGGCGTGACGGGCCCGAGGGTCCTCGGAGCCCCCGCGAACGTTAAAACGGGGGGCGCAACCCGGTGAGCGCGGCTCAGCTGTGTTCGCTTCCCCAAGCCCGAAGGGAGAGAAACCCCATCTGGTGAACCGCAGCTCTGCTAACTCTTATTTTCACTTCGTTTCCCTACAGCCTCTCTTTGAGGGAGGAATTGAGGCACCCGAAACTGTTCCAGTAACGGAGGACATCTCTCTTATTGACAGGAATCGGGACCTTTTCCAAATTCCTTGTCTGTCTTACGCCGTGCTGGGGGACCAGTTTGGTTTCCAAGTTCAGGGGTTTGTCCATGGAGGAAGATGGTGAGAAGGTTGTTTGTTTTCTTTATTGAAGCCCACGGGTGGGATAGCCTACCTCAAGCACGTTTGATGTTTCTGTTACGTAAACAATTTAAAGAACTGGTTAGCCAGGCTTTGGTTTTAGGTGTTGCCTGGATTGAAGGCACAGACGTTCAAAGAGTCTCCAGGTGCCGGTGAACCCTGTTTTTAAGAGGTCGTTGCAGACAAGCCTTTATCCAACTTGCTTCAAATCTAGCTGAAAGATCTGCTTGTGCCCCAACTTATGAGGAGAAACGTCGTATGCCCAGATTTACGAGGACTCTGGGATGCGGCTGTAAAGGAGTAGGGTTGCAGGCTTTTTCCTCTGTTGTGAGGAGGGCCAAAGAGAGAAACCACTTGCGGGACTTTCTGTGCAGTCTGGCCATAAAGTACAGTCCCGCTAGCATCATTTCTGAACTTCCAGGATAAAGCAGACTGCAACTTATGAAGCTTTTGCTGTGTTTAGTGTCCTTGTTGCTAGGACAACTGGTTCGACAGGGATGATGTCGCTTCCCGAGATCCACCTTCTTTTGCCAGCGCGAGGGGACAGCTGCAAACGCCCTGGGCGAAAAGGGCTGGTGGCGAGGCCGCTCCCGGATAAGCGGGACTCCCCGAGGGCTGGTGTCACGGCAGTCGGCTGCGGGGGCCGCGCGCCCTGCGGGGCCCTTTGCATGTCTCTTCTGCTTTATGGTCCAGCACACCCCGCCCTGCCCTGAGAAAGGGAGCGTCGGGCAAATGTTGTGCGTCGCCTCGTACTGTTCTGCTGCTATGCAAAATATGACTGCGCGGTAGGAAAATATTAGTCTAAAATAAAGCAGAGCCTGAACTGTTGGGGAGGTGACGCTATGGTGAGCGAGGGGCGCGAGCGTGTGACCCTGCTCCCCCCCGGTGCTGGGAGCGTCTCTGGCCCTGGGCACCTTGGTGGCTCTGTGGAGCTTGCAATAAGGCTGTTAAAAATGGTCCTCTTCCTCGTAGTGAATCCAGCCTGACCACTGAGGACTGCCAGGAGGGGCAGCGTTCCCGCCTGCTTCCCTTTCAGGCTGGGTCGTGCTTCTTCCAGCTCAGCTGCCGATGTTTTCTGGCCCTTCAACTAACTTTAATAAACTCCTTTTTTTCCTTCTAAGCATTAGTTTATTGTTTTAAGGATGGCTTTGCCCATTCATTTCAATAGTAGTTTTGTGACTTAAGAAAACGTTTTAACGCCATGTAGAGCCAAGCCAGCCATTTGTGAGTTATCTATGGAGTTACCATTGGGGTTTTAAACATCTGTAATAAAAGCTTTATGGCTATTTGACATCTGCATTGTTTACTTACAGAGGTCACACACAATTTGATGAGCAGGGATTTCATCTGAGAAACTGAGTTGTTTCACTTCTGTTTGCATATGCCAACTGTGTGACCGTGCAACTTTTCTGGGTGGGTAAGTCTGAGATCTGAAAGTGATCATGAAAATTCTGATGTTTAAGTTAAAAACGTGTTTTCTGCAGAAGTGTACGCTCTTCCCCAAAACAGATGTGTCTGTCTGTGAACAGCTCTTCTGGCAAACTCTCTGCTACAGGGTCTGTAGAGTGAACGCAAAAGGGGAAGGAAAGCAGGAAAGCGTATTTGAGATTTTTTTCATGCATCAGTAAGAATTATTTTATACAGTAGCCTAGCTTTAAATAAACTACAGTTTATTTAAATAAAGTGGTATGCAAATAAATAATGGATATTTTAATAAGTAGCTCTATCACAAAATTCATGGTTTTTTTTTTTTTGAAATGGTGGCAAATTAGGAACAAATTTTTTGGAAATGAAAGGTAGATTACTGATTTAGTTGTTGCTAGACTCAGGGGACTAGCATCGTGTAGTCTGTTTCAGTCTTGTTTGTGCCATTTAGTTAGCCTCTCTCTGTAGTTCTGGAGAATCAAAAATTGTAACAAGAAATGTGTCTGAAAAATGCATCTTCTTGCATATGCCATAAAGTATGACGATAAGCCTATGTGGGGGCAGTGCCAGAAGGAATGCTCTGAGCAGCGCAGTTAACTCCTTTTCTATCTTGGATGGACAAAATGGTACAATTCATTTATTTTTTGATCACTATTTCACACTTTTCTGACAGCGTGCTTAAGTTCAGCTAACATTGTTTTCTGTACAGGTTCATCTGGAAAGTATATTGCATGTCCACATCCTGTTCCATGCTCATGCTGATATTTTTAATGAATGATTAAAGATTATGTATTCGCTGTGGAATTCCTAGCCAAGGCCAGGTGGTTACCCCATGTCCTGGAAAAAAATCATGCCACGTCCTGCGGGATGCAGACTCATCAGGAGAACGCTCCTAAGTTGGTCATGGTAAATGTAGGCATTACCCATAACCGAAGCACCAGAAACGTGACACCTTTTCCTTTGGGTGCATGGGCTGGAGGGCTGAGGCAGGCGGAGGAGGCAGGTCAGCCCCTAACAGATTCCTGACCTCAGGCTGGTGAAGGAGGCCACCACCACCCGTCTCCCTGCATGACCCACCTCGTGTTGGGTCCACGTGCTTTCCATGGTTCAGCATATGGTTCCCAAGGGCTGTGGTCTACTTGAGGTAAGTTAAGTGACTTTGTGGTTGGCTGGTAGGACCGAAGATAGAAGAAGCTTGGTTCTGTTTTCTACCAGAGCTTCCATTAGCCTCAAGGCGTCTCTGTCTTGGTGTTCATAACTGGTGGGAGAGAAGTGCCGTGGCTTACCTCCCAGGGCCCTGTGGAGACTACATACCATGTCTGTAAAGCCCTGGAGCCCAGATGTGTCAGTACATACCTAGATGTCTAACTCCTAGGGCTTTCTCTGAATATTAAATAACAAACAATGATTCTTCCACTACTAAAATATTGGCACCATTCACAAACATACCCTTCCAGACCCTTCCTGTGGGGGGGAGGGGAGCTGAATTCTCTATTATTAGATGTATGTGTTTTTGAAGCATCGCAAGACCTACCTTTATTTTTCATTAAGTGCTTCCAAAAACCTTTACAGTCACCAAGACCCATGTATTGCCACATGCTACACATTTCTTTTATTTTTTTTTATGAGTAGGACATATTTTATTTGAATCAATAAAATAGCTATCTACTATGATACAAGAAATCTCCACAGCAGTTCCCAGAATACAGAGTAATTATGTTTCTTGAATCTCTGCTTCTCTTGAGATCCAAGTTATAAATTAAAATAAGTTATAAGAAAACCATACATACACATTTCAAGATACAGCAATTGTTAGATAGAAGCATTTATCATCTCTTCTCCTCCTCCATCCTCACACTGCTTAGAGCTATTAGGTAACAAAATCAAATACTAAGATACAGCTCTCAACTGACAATATTCTTGCTGCCTTATGTTGTGTGCTGGGTGTCTGTGGGTTAGGTTAACTAAAAGTTCAGGTATCGTAAATGTTCACTCTCTTAATTTTCTGAAATTCAGCAAATGGACTTCTACCAGTGTCTGTTTTCTCCTTTTTTGCTTAGGGAATGGGACCAAAAAAAAAAGGAACTAGTGATAACTCCTTACTCTCCCTACTCCTTGAGCGTATCTGTTGCTATGCAAGAGAGGAGTCCTAACGTATACAGTGGGATTACCTATATGCGTAAAAATAGTATGCGTCTGTGTGTCGTCTAGGCCAAAGTTCCTGGCAGGTTTTCTATGTGCTGGGAAGCACAGTGTGGCTGGTGATACTTGTAAAAGACATTTCAGGAAAAACTTGAGAATTGCTCCATTTTTGTTCTGTCATTGCAGAGGACCTGATGTTGGCAGGGTTACATCACCCTGCACAATTACGCTGTGTTTGGGCACCAGGGGAAGTGTATCAAGCTCTGATTTAAAGGTGGAGTGCACCTCTGTGAAAAAGCTGTGTGGGTGCCGTATCAGCTGTGCTGCCTTCAGCAGGCAGCCGAATCGCGCTCTTGTGCTGCGGCCAGAGATGCAGCATAAGCGCTGGAGTGCTGCCTGCCACCTTCTCTCCCCGCTGTGTCAGTGGCCGTGACCTTTCAGTGCCGGGCGGCAGGCCGCTGCTGATTGCGTGCAGCGCACAAGTTGCTGGGTCCTTCTCTTTCCTCTGGCGGAAGAACAAAAAGCAATAGAGGAAATTACGCCTCTGGGCTGAGCGTCTGTCTGGCTGTTGGGCCAAAGAAGGACTACTGGTAAGAAGGAGGGGAGAGGCTGCACTGGAGGCTATGTGGTTTCTAGCTGTGAAGTTTTCCCATTGGTGAGAGTTCCTGAGCACCTCTTAAAGGAAAAGCTTGTGACTGAAGCAGTGACGTAAACTTGGACGTGAGGCAGACAGTGAGATTTTATGAAGGCCTAGTTCCTCAGTCCTCCTTAGTAGATTCTGGGTTGAGCGACTGGAGTCGGCTCAGGCAATATGACAAGCCTTGGCATGTTTTTAAACTGAGTAATTCCATCTTCTTCTCCAACGCATCCACCCTGACGTCATCCACTGCTCTCCTTGGCGCCGCTGGGGATGTTAGCTCTGTATGGCAGCTGGACACCGGCCCCCACCAGCTGCTGTTGCGTCACGTGCACCTCAGTGCTTCAGGCAGTCGAGCAGTGAGCTCTTACGGGTGCTGCTCCCTCCGCTCACCCCTCAAGCCAACAGACCTGGTTGCTTCAGCAGCCTTCCCTCTTGAGCAGGCTGCACGTGGCTGCCTTCAGCTGGCGACCCCTGACACCAGTAACTGGAATATAGGAGCTCTGTCCTCCCTGGCCAGCCCGCTGTGGTGGAGCATCTTTAATTCATATAAGAAACAGGGAGAGCTCCTTTCTTTTCTGCTGTTGGTAGATGGGGAAACTAAGCAGCTACCCTGTAATTTAGAATCCCATTTCTTGATAATCATTTAGGGATCTGAAAACAAACAAAACCCCACCAACCCAAGGATGTTTTGCTTAAAAAAATGTAAATGAGCCCACGAGCATCTTGCTTTTTAGTGCTGATTGATTGGTCCTCGTTAAGGAATTGTCTGATCATGTCTTGTGTGCTAGGGATGTTATCCGTGGATAGCTGCCCAAATCTGTAGCTCTATAGGATGTAATCTGAGGCTTCCTCCATGTTCTCTGTAAGAGAAACTGGGAATATGTTTTTTTCTAAGTCTAGTCTGAAGAAGATCTTAACATAGGCAGTGGATGAAGTCAGCAGAAATTATCCCAAACGCAGAAACTACCCAAGCAGTTCTTGTAAAAGGGGAAGAAACTGTAACTCCAATTAAGACTGCCTGTTGCAGTAGCACAATTTGGACTATCTGATGCTGTGCGTGCTCTTCATGTTGGTACCTTGGCACCGTATATGACGGTATCTCGGAATACTTTACTATTCTGGCTGCAGGCAAGCAAGTTTCATATTGGAGCTTCTTTCTTCCACGCCTATCTCTGAGTATGACCTTTATTTTTTCATTAAGGTTTTGGAGCCCTGGCAGTTTGGTTAGAAAAGATTATCATTACTATGAGCTACAGAGGGCACATTTCTCTCAATTTTATATTTAAGGTTCTGTATTTAGACAAACTGAATTCTTTTATAATAACTAGGAGAGAACTTATGAGGCAAGTATTATTCATGACTAATAAAATATTGCCTCTAACATTGCTGAAATATATTGTATAACTTTCTTTTGATAGGGAAAACCAAGGGACTATGATCAGCTATTTCTAAGTTGGAAAGAAGAATCAGCCATTTTTTTTTTCAGCAAATCCCATTCAACTTATCAGCTGATAAGCTCAGGTCTCCTATATACAACCATCTCACACTGAGTTGTCTGGTTGCACCATTTACATAGCTTCTGTTTCCTCCTAGCACCTTGTGTGCCTGGTGAAATATTTTACACCAGACAGGTAGCTAGTAAGTTGATGCTATTAGTTAACATATACGCAGGTTCTGTGGAAGAAAGTATCTCCTGGGTTACTCAATTGCTTATACAGTTGATCTGGCAGGACACTTTATAACACCACTCATCTGTCACATAGCAAAATTTGGTAAATGTGTATTTGCAAACTTAATAAGTTCTGACTCACCCATTCTTTTACCATTTTTGCATCTGTTCACTCCTGTCTTGAAACATCAAAACTGAAGAAAAAACATGTTTAGCATATGTCAGTCAACCAAGCATATCATAAGATGCAATTTTTAACTCACACTTCAGAGGAAAGGGTATGAGAGGGGAAAAGGACAAGCAGTGGTACATAACGAACAAGCCCCTGAGATTTAATGGCACTCTGTAATTGATCTGTTATCTTGCAGATTTCTGCAAACTTCTTGGTAGGTTTTTCTTATTGTGAATCTGAGCTGATTAAGACAGGACATGTAAAATGGTAAATGTGTCAGCAAGAGTTTCAGCATCACTGAGTCAAGACATCAATCTGTTGGAATGTTTGGGATTCTAGTATGTCACAACAAAGAAAGGCTAGTGAGTCACATCATATTCACTTTTTTTTTTTTACTTTAGTTATCCTCTCTCTGAAAGAACGGCATCAAGTAATAAAAATGATATCATTTCCCTGGATGAGCTGTGCTGTGTCGGTTCCACAGCAACACTAAAGCATCTTGTTCTGGCTAAAGGAATTTCTGTCTTTCCAAGTGATGCTGAGACTTATCAGTCTGCCTCAAAGGCACTGTTTGTTGCTCCCAGATACTCTGACTTCTTTTTGTGCTTCATCAACATCTTCCTCAGGAGGCTGGGCGTCCCACACAGGTTGCCTCCTGTCAGAGGTAAAGAAGCTTCTGCTCCTGGTGGTAGGGTCAGGTCGTATTCTGTGGTCTTCCTCAAGTGCTGTTTATGACTAGCAAATAAAGCACAGAAGGGCATAAAGCATTTATCTCTGTGGTCCTTCTTCCATGTTTATGATGACCAGCCACTGAAAAACTAAGTGCAGCCCATTTGCAAAGGTGCATTTGTACCTGGTCTCTTCCTAGGACCAACAAGTCAGGAGTGAGCAGGGTCTGTGCTGGGCGCTCAGCCTGGAAGCCAGGAGGGAGGATGCTGGCGAGTCGCCCCTGCCCCAGCTCTGCCTCGTGCTCCTCATTCCCTTACTACCAGAGTGATTGCTCAGATGAGAGTCTGGGCTGTAATTAGAGCCCAGTACTAAATGTGTCCTGAGTAATGTTTACCACCAGACAGAAAGCCACATGGTATGAGAGAAAAGCTCAGCCGTTCGGACAAAGCCCTTTAAGACTGTGAAATCTCTGTAGCGGGGACGGTCTGCCAGAGCTGAAGTAGTGCGAACTCCATCTGTTTGTGGGGAGCTATGCTGATTTACGCCACCTGAAGGTTTATGTCTTTGGGTATGAAGTGCAAGGACACTGTGATAATGAACTTGTAACTATAGCATATTTATGATGAGCAGCCACTGAAAAACTAAGTACAGCCCATTTGCAAAGGTATATTTGCAAAAGTAGCAATGGCATCATCTTAGACATCACCCAGATCTGTTTTCGGGTTAATTGTGTATTTATAGAGATGAATTTATACTGTGGTCAAACTCATCCTTAATTACACTTTAGAAACAAAGTAAGTAGTTCTTTTTGTTTTGAAAATATTTAATTACATTTTCTAAACTGCCTTAGAGCAAATATTATAGACTACTTTTGGATTTAGACACTTTTTTCCTTGTGATATAACAGAATCATAACAGTCACCATAGTTAATGATATAATCAACATATTTTTTAGCCAACCCCTCTCTCCATTTTAGGAAACAAGCAATATTTCTCCACTATAAATCACTGAAGTTTGATAACTCTGATTCAGAGGAAATATTCAGCTGAGGAATTCTTTCTGTTCCTGGTGAGATGGTGACCTGCAGCTGAGGTCACCTGTTCTTTTCCTGACAGGCAGCCCCCTGAGCACAGTTTCATTAGGGATGGCTGGAGAAATAGAAAGGGACTTACTCTTCCGTAAAAGTGCTGTCATCTGTGGGTGATTCTGCGACAGCCGCCTGTTTCGCTGTGATATGGGTAACGGACGACGCTGGAAACTGCTGGAGGAAAAAGCATGTCATTAGGAAGGAGCACTGAGGAATTGGAGCTTAAGGTCAATCTGAGGAAAGAGGTTGTTTTAGGAAAATGAATGAATATTGTAAATCTCTCAAGATGAGAAAGCAGGCTAAGAGACTGTTGATCTCTTAACGACACAAATACTGTTTGTTACTGTGAAGTTTTACTGAGTTCAACAAAGTGCTTAAATGAGTAAGAATTACTCCTCCGAATTGAGGTGGGAAGTTTGCAGACCAGGTTTTTCAGCCTGGTTTCCCAGGGAAATGAGGCTTTTGTACAAACTGAGTGTGTGGCTTGCCTCTGGCAGTTCTTCCTAGGTCACTTCTACAGCTGGATGAGAAGTGGCTTTCCAAACTGTCACAATTTCTTAACCATTTTAAAAGGTTTTCCTCTTCTGTGGGGTGCTGATCTGTGGTGCGGGAGGCCCAGGCTCAAACCTCAGCTCTGTCATGTTCCCACAAAAGTATGTAATCATCAAGTTATTCTGACTTCTCTCTTGTCCTCTTGATTTGATCATAAATTTTCCCTTGGAAGTGAGTTGCTTTTTCTCACGAGCAGGCCATTGAAGCTTGCAAGGTTATCCTTGCAAGCGTTTTGATGGTACCTAAGGTGTGGGTTACCATAAACTAGAAAAAAACAAGTGAGAATTGTGATGCGCTCTGGTCATTTCAGGTAATAATCACTACTGCTGATTTTACTGGGGAACCTGAAAAATTTGTTCGTATTAATTATTTTCACTGATACGTGACAGCTCAGCTATTCTTGAATCAATTTCCTTAAGTCTCATGGGAGTGATATGAGACTGGATACTTTTAGGTGGTCTGTAAGTATTCCAAGAAGTAAGAGTTAAAGATACTTGAAATTGCTTTTGTAAATACGCTTTGAAGTTAACCAGCTTAATTGTAGGTAGGTGAGATTAGTTTAATTACACTGAATACTGCCGATTTTAACCACCCTTCAATATTGCGCAGTCATTTTTCTTGAGCATAGTCCAGCTAGCCAGTATATTGTAGCCGCCTAAAAGAGCATTTGAAGCCATACAGATTCTATAGCAGCACGTGGTGTTAGTCAGAAACTTTTCAAAGGGCTATTTTTGGTTTGAAAATCAAGTTTTTATAAAATGCAGTGACTTTGAATTTGATTTTTTATACGAAAAACAGGAGGAAAACATTTTAGTAAAGCTGAGTCTTCCTTAGCCAAAACCTTTTTCTCTCTCCGTTACGAAGTGAAATTTCAATTGTTATATGAGGATTTCCTTATTGACTCCTTATTGACGTTTTTGACTGATCTGAGATGATTATTTTTTCACAATGATGTATTGGAAAAAAAAAAGGAATTATTTTGTTTATTCCATTTTAGAAAGATATTGTTTTCCTAATACGTGAAATTCTCTGAGAAACGCAAAGTTAAGTGCCGCCAAGTCTTGCATGGCTCTTTCTATGCAAGTGGGTGAGAATCCAGAAAGGGAGCATGGCTGCGTCCATCCTACAATGCTGCCTCTGTTTCCTGAAGGGCAGCAGTCCTATGCCAGTCAGTGGCTCCCACCTAAAGATGCTTTGGCACACATCAAATCTCAAAGCCTTAAAGAAGACTGAGAAATTCTCTAAGTACTGCTACAGACAGACATACTGTTAGTGTGGAACCCATTAACAGGTACTAGGATTTAAAATGCATCAGACAGTGGTAGTTGGTCTTACTGTATTTACTTACCAAAGATTTTCTATCTGACTGGTGACTGCAGGACTTGGATGACTCTTGTTGAGGAATTCCCACTGCAAAGCATAAGAGACATGGCATTATCGGTAACTATTCCCGTGGCACAGCTTGTATTAAAAGTATCCTTTCATGCACTTAAGCCAAGATATGAAAAGAGCTAAGATTCAGATTATAGTCCCCCTAGATTTTATTATAGCTAGAAATGCAAAAGTTTTTCCTCATTGTGACCATCTAGTGTGATGTCAAAATAAGTGATTTTGGAATTGCTTAAATATTTCTGGAAAAATCAACTTGACTGCTTGAAGTTAGACCTAGACTTTTGAAATGATAAAGTGAACTGTCCTTAGCAGGCCAAATGTGGGAGCCTTTACCCACTGCTAACACTTATATATGTACATAAAAAGAGCAGATGCAGCTGCTGCTCCATAGCTGAGGTTGGGTAACAGAGTTTCCATGTGCCTTGGAGTCCCACTGCCAGGGTTGTCCTATCTAAGAGGAGATGGGTCATTTGCTTTTCTGGATTGACTGGAGGAGGCACTCATAACTGGAGAGCAACGTGTGCTGCGTCCATCCTGTCAAAGGGGGAGACCTTTCTGTCTGCCCATTGCTGAATGGTACCTTTCTGTGCTGTCCTCAAACCTTCAGGTTAGGTTTCAACCATAAGTGAGTACTCAGTTGCGAAGTTATCGTATTCACAGTTAAATGCTTGCTGATGTTTCTGCTAGTTGTACAAGGAAATAACTGAATCATGATTTCCAAATTTTTTTCTCATGGAGCTAAATTCTCCCATTTGGTTGTGGGACTGTTGATCTCTTTTCAAGTTGTTTTTCTGTTCCTGGCCGTTTTCAGTTCTCTGTTGTTTTCAAAATGGTACTCAAGTTAGCGAATAGCAAGTATCTACAGAAATACCAGCATTCCTGAAGGTATACGAAAGAATATGATTCAGAACTACTGCTGCCCATGGAGTGTAAATAATGGTGAGAAACATCAGAAATAGCAGGAGCGCTGTTTATAGTACTGTCTCCAGTGTGAGTTGGCAGTCAGAATCGTCTGCTCACTTCGGGGGGGATATTTGACCATGATAAATATCTTAATTAGCCTTCCTCTTCCTAGCCCAGCCCAGTGATTCCATTAGATACCTAACAGTATCCCTGACGTCAAAGTTTAATTCAATTACTCCCTCTCATCTTGTAGATTAGGTACTAACAGTATTTAGCAGGTGGCTCTGAGCATCAGAGCTTGAGCTAATGTCCACCTTTTTATTTATTCTGTGTTGCTCTTATTTTGTATGAATCTTCCCTTCAGCATATCCATCTTCTTATTAGATATAGAAAATGTTCTGGCAAAGTTTCAGCAAAATATTTAAGTAAAAGTAAGTCCTCATGGTTTTGAGTTTATCAGTGCTTATTAAGACAGTGGTGGCTAATTGCATTGTGAATTCCACTTCCAGAAGATGCTGTGGATGTCCAAGCATGGGATGGGAGTTACTCCACATCATTTGTTCCGACTTGCCTTATGTCTCCAAGATAAGAAAAGAGAATGCTTGTTTCCTGGTTAAAACTGAAGAATAAGTAAATACATTTTTTTAGTTCATCTCTCCACCCTGTGAAGCAAAGCACTGCTCTTGTGTTTGAGCTCAGTCAGGAATTTCTTGTTCATCCATGCTGGCCACCTAGTACACTAACTTGCCTTCCTGCATGCTGGAATGGACTGTCCTTGTGCCTAATACTGATACGGAGCGCTGATATTTCTATTGGGTTTCCAATGCCAGCAACAAGCTTGCTGAAGCTCTCATCTTTGCTCTTGTCCCTGTATTTTTCACTTACGTACTTTCAAAGTTTAAATGTTAACGTGATTGCCCAGATTAAGTTCCCTTAATATTCAACAGGACTCATCTATGAGGGAAGCCTGGAAAACATTACAGATATAAACCTGTTTCCAGTGAGGAAGTTGAAGGATGTCTGTTAAGGATGAAATTTATGTAGCGCTCACATTAGCACAGAGATAAATGAGAATAGATCATGCATATCCTGGGACAAATATATATACCTCATTTTGTATCAGATTGTGCTGGCTTCCTTTCTGGTTGAGAAACAGCTGGAGAAACCTTTCTAGGCTCTTTCATGGCTCCTCATTCTTTTCTCATAGGTATATATTGGTGCAGTGACTACTAAAACCTGAAGCTGTAGCGTGACATACTAAAGAGACCTATTTTTATTCATATGCAAATATTTATAAACAGTTCTACTCTTCTCCCCCTAAAATATAAAATTTGTAAAGTCAGGCACTCAAAAGTTATGAAACAGCAGAACTGAAGAAAGGTTATTTCAGCCCCAGGGATCTAGACATTATGATTCAGTCCCTAATTATGACCGCAAACTATTTTTCCACAGACTTGCTGCTTCATTCAAGGCACCATATGGATGGTTTTCACTCAGAGGGTAGTTATTCATCCTCTTTTTTCTGTTTTTTTTTTTTTTTCTTGTTCAATACATGGGCCTATACCTAGTTTCTCCACCAGTGAATCCTCCTCTGAGAACAGGACTATTAATTTTTTCATGGGCTTTTCTGTTTTGATGATCACTGTGGTCATCATTTGCACAAACATTTAAAAGAGCAGCTTCATAATCTTCTGGAGAATAAGAAATTATACTGGGGAAACAGAAGTCCCTCCTTTCTCCCATGCTGGCTCTCTGCTGCCCACTACCCCACAGCCAGTCGCAGCTACCCCTTCTCTGTTCCTCCTTCCAGCCCCTAAGCCATTTGGCTCTTTGTTCAGCCATTTCTTGGCTCTCATCCCAGTTTTAGCTCTTTCCTTATGGTCCCACGCTCAGTATGCTCCTTCCTAGTTTCCCAGGCTCTGCTCCTGTCTAGTGTGTGTTCAAATCAGATGGCTTATGAGCAGTGCAGTTGCAGACTGGTGGTGTGAAGAACATGCTCATTCATGACAGAATCTGTTTGACACATTTAACAGCTAAACTTCCCCTCTCTCTGCCAAACATGTGCCAAATGGGATTTTTTCCCAAGGCTTAGAACTTGGTTGTATCTGGCTGGTTTTTCACAGGCATAGCAAAAGGTGTGTTTTTGATAAAAAGAAAAAGCCACCCCTTGCCAAATTTCATGTGCCTGCTCCAGCTTCTTCCCTTCAAACGTAAGGCCTCAAATTTGAAGGAACTAAGCGACCATTCTAGTTATGTTTATTCATTTGCTTGTTTTTGTATTGGCGAATTCTATTTTTCCTTGACGGGTTCTCAAAAACATGCAGATCGAGTTTTGGTTTAAAAAAAAAAAAAAATCAGATCTGAGGCTAACGTCAAGAATGTAAACATTCATCCCAAATAGTTATGTTCTGGCAAAATTCTAAGCAACTGCACAGAGATCTTATGTAATGAGATGAATCAGGCAAACTCAGTAATAAGCAATTTATCATCTCCAGCTGTACAATATTGTCAGCTTTTGGAAAGGGAAAGTTTATGACTTTGAATAAAGCAAGTGCTGCTTTATTAGCTCCCTCCTCCAGTGAGCAGAGCTCTGCAATGCCAGGAGCATTATCTCATTAACATCACTGGACATTTTAAGCAAGGAAGACTCCTTTAGATACCTAACAAAATGTCTGTTTCAATGCAAACTACAGGACTGCAATGGCTAAAAATGTCCTGAAGCAACTGAGATGGAGACGGCTGAGCAATAAAGCCATATCTGAGGACTTACTGTGCTTGGCAGTGCATTTGGCAGGGCAGGGTGCCTGCTGCCCACTCGGCAGGTGGCCCAAGCCCCACACCTCATCATCTCTGTACAGCACCTGGAGGAGATCGCCATGGTGGGGCTGCGGCTTTTCTGTCCTGTGGGGCCGGCAATCAGCTACTGCTATCACCTACAGGAAAGAGACAAAACCATCCCATTACACTTGGCCTTGGAGTGGGCTCCGTGTAAGCAAGATGCCATCCGTCAAGTCACCCTGGAGCAACCTTTCTTGGGAGCAGCATAGCACTTGATCTTGCTATTGCTTTACTGTCATTTGAAGGGGATTTTGTTGGGTGGGGATTGTGAGATTTGTGGGACTTGTTCTAGTTTTGCTCCTGACTCTGTGCATGAAGAGTAAAAAGTACTGGAAAAATCAAGTATATTTTCTCTGGGACCCAGCTACTTAGTTGCACCTTTCTGTATTTTCTTCAAGAAGCTGAAATGTGGTCCTTTATAAATCTACTGATTTTGGATACCCACTCTGAGACAGCTTAAATTTAATTTCTTATTGCATCATGTTTTAGGCAGTCAGTTACACTTATGCAACGTGAATGCAAAGTGCTATTTCTTCAGGCCTCTCCTGTCTCTTGGACCTGTCTACATTTTACACTTGGCAACTGATTACACAGGGTATCAGATGGTGGAGAATTATGTTCCTAGATAGCATTTTTCACAAAAAGTGGGTAATAACCCCCACAAACTCACTGGGAGCTGTATATTTGAATATTTGGTCCCATGTGTCTGGAATAGAGTTCCTGAAAGCAAGTGGAAACAAAACAAAGTACTCTTCTACATTGACCATGATTAAACCATGTCATTCAGTGCTGCAGGTAACTGTGGAGGCCAGAGCTAATGTGAATTAAAAAAAATCTGGATAGGCTCAAAGCAGATGGAGGTCCATTGGTGACTACTACCCAGTGTGGTCCAGGAGCAGTTGGATCAAGAAGATTAAAGTTCTGATAGCAGAGAAAGTGCATTTCATACTTTGTTTCTCAAATTCTTCCCTGAAGACCCACTACTGTCATACTATAAAAGAGAATACAAGTTAAACAGGCCAAGGATTCAAACCAATAAGGAACCCAAAACACATGGCAACTTTTGAGATTGCTTCCTTTTAGTTTTACACTGTCATTTATTTTCTGCAACACTCTGGCAATAAATGTTCTGTAGGCACCTGGCGTGATGTACGTGTTTCAGGATGCCTGAAGCTTAGAAGACTGTTTATTAAATGCTGCCTTTTGCCAGCAAAAATCAATTCAAGCAACATAAAGAAAAGCATTATAAACACAGAACCGTGGAATGGAAGGGCGAACTTGGATGGCAATAAGTTCCTCGCCTAGAAACTCTATGCACGTTTTCCAGTCATAAGGTAGCCGCAACACAGGGGTGGTGAGTGGGATGTTGGTGGTTAACAGAGGTCTGGATTTCTGTTGTGCGCCCTATCTTAGCTAAGCAAGGTCAAGAAGACCCACGGACCCAAACACTGGCCATCGGCATCCTCTCAATAAGACTCGATGCTGGCCAGCAATTAATAAGATGCCCAAAATAAGACAAGTCTCCTTTTTTTTTTTTTTTTTTGAGAAACTTTTCAGTGGCGGGAGGCACAGTGATTGGAAGTGAGAAGATGCTTTTCAAATAAATACAGCCAACTTTACTTTAATGTTAGTATAGCTTAGCTGGGAATAGCTTATTGGGCTGTATCTGTTGTTAATGTAACACCTGTCATTTAACATACTTGTACTCCCTTTGCTAATTTGTAAAAGAAATGTTTGACAAACAATATAGATAAGCTTGCTAGTTATTGCAATATGTAAACTCAAAATACTGCTTAATAGTAAAAATGAAAGTTGGCTACACCGTATGTGTCATATTATGTTGGAAGAACAGGTGAAAAGCAGTTACTTGCATCTTACTGATGACTGACAGTTGCCATGTACCTGTTTTATATGTAAACGCAGATATTTTGTCTCCTGCCTGAGATCAGAAATCAGTAATCAACTAGCCTGCTATTGGCATAGAAAAAGCCTTACTTCATCTACTGACATGCCTCTGCTTCTAGCATGCGATCATGACAAAAGCCAGACAGCATTCAAGCATGTGCCTTCACACAGTGTTATTAATTTTCTTTAAAGATGTTTGAATTCAGTTTACCACTAATCTGCAATATTCTGTGTACATAAAGTTTTACACAGATTTACAAAAGCATGCGAACAGATATTTCCCAAAAACAATATAAAACAAAACTCAAACCAGATCACTTTTTACTTTTTGTATTCCATGTACCCTCAGAAGTCTGGAGAAGACTATGTAGTTCCTACTGACCAGCAGGACAAGGAGCAGACACTGACTTCTGAGACCAAACATCAGGCAAAGATACTACTGCTAAGGGCTGGTGAGGCAAGTGCAGTCTAATGCAAGATGTAAGAGGGGCTTTCATTTAGTTCGGTGGCTTTTGGTACACAGCCTAACATAGTCCCTGTTCCATAAGCTACCTAAGGACGTGCCTCGTGTTAAGGTAAAGTCAAAAGGACTACTGGTGTCCTTGAAGCTAAGCACATGCTAAGGAGCGCTGGTGACTGAGGCCTAGCTCTGCTGACCAAGAATTTGGCACTGCAGCAAGAGAGCCAAGCCTCAGCATCACGCAGATAATTCAGAAATAAGCGTGATGCCGGAGGATGCCGGTGGTGGGAGGCCTCCTGTTGCTGCTTACACAGTTTGTGCTGGCTCTCTCCCAGCTGCCACTGGACGAATTCCAGGACCTCCCCATCCCTCTGCAGCAGCTCCTTGCCTGCTGCAGGCGCCTGTGCCCTGGTGCGGGTGTGCAGCCCGGTGCCACCCCCTGACCACCCAAACCGTGGAAGCTGGTTGCCAGAGGGACGACCTGCAGTGACATCAGCAGTGACACCCTCCTTCACGACGAACGAGATGAGGCTGTGGCTGGCAGGGGTCTTCTGTGACAGCCCCTCTGCCTGGGAGTTTGCCTCGCTTGAACTGAGCTCTTCCAGCTTTCAAGGTATGCTACAAAGCCCAGCTTTTCTCACAAGCTTTGGAAATATGTCTAGTGCTCTTGTTCATACTCAGTCCTCTTTGGTGCGTGACAGAAAACGTCTGCAGCCCTCTCCCATTCAGATATAAGGAAACTGAGTTCCCTTCTTTTACTTGGTCTTGGAAAGAACAGTTTAGGTAAGTATGATTCTGGCTGCAGTAATCTCTAATCTTGGAAGTGGCTTATTTTATCGGTGTAAACCACCATTGACTTGAAACTTAACAATCTGCCTATGCATTGCTAAGCATAAATTTCATTTAAATTAAAAAGCAATCTAGTCTGGGGGAAGGAAGCAGGTTTTTAAGCTCCATTAATAGCAGGAATTACTTAGCCACATCATCTGTGTTTTTAAGATTTCTGGTTTACATTTAGTATCAGTAGTGCCAAAAGGCCTTCAAGCAAAAGGGTCTATATAAATGGTTACATTGCCATTTTCCATTACAATTAGACACAACACCACCCACTTTGTAGCACATCCTCATTTAACGTGTTTGTTTGCTGCAGTAGTACATTTTCTGAGTTTCTTATCTCCTAATGAAAGATTTCACTGTGACTATGGCTGCCTCACCCATTACTGTAATACATAAAGACTTTTCTAGGTCAGGAAACTAAACCTGGTGTAGCACAGTGTTGATCTAAACTAGAGCTGACATTTCTTTCGGGCATCTAGGGTAAGGCACAAGGATCAGCTTGAAGTCACTTTTCTTTTCTAAATGTAACAGAAAATTTAAATCTGTGTGAATGGCAGAATCATCCCAACTAAGTGGGATTACTAAGCTGCTCTCTAGATGATTATTGTTTTTAAAACCTGTAAGTCCCTTGGCTGGCTCATTCTGTTTGCAGGGTGCAGATTCTGAATTCAGAGCCCAGCAAAGTGTCTTTTTTCTGTGCGTGTGAGAGTGCTGAGGCCTGGCATACCTTATTGAAATTAGCCAGAGAGCAGCGTTAAATGGGGAAACCCGAGGATGCAGGAATGCTGTGGAAGGGCATGGACACTACCCCAACAGCTCAGTGCTCTTGGAACCAAAACCCCACCATCAAACAAAAAAAAACAAGCAAAGAAGATCACAGTCACACATCTAGCTTTGGATAAAACTTTGAAGCTTAGTGGCTGAACAACTAAGTGTTGTTAATGGAGGAAATGGCAGATTTTTAGAGCTAAGTTCTTCTTGATGATCTAATGTTTATCTGACTCTTAATGTGGCAGCACTAACATACACACTGGTATTTGCCATTTTTCTGCTAAGTAGTCAGGTATTGGTGTCAAGACTCTTTTTAACGTTCTAATCAAAGGATTTAGGGACGAGAAGGAAAGGATGTGCTATTATTACTAGAAGTAAGTAACTCTTAAGAGGGCAATACGAACTGCAAAAAAGCATAGTGAGGAAATACTTAATTTAAAAAAGAAAGTGTTTCCCCCTTTTTTCCCCCTTCTGCTGTCATGATTGTGCTTCTGGGATGGATTCTTGAATGTAATGATGGAAGTTACCTCACAAGCTCAGTCATTTCAGTGTTAAATCACTTAATGCTACGTGGCTTGAGTGTTTGAGTGTGGCTGAAAAACAATCTGGCAGATGTCCATGTTGCTTGCTATTTTTGCCCTAGTCTAGGATTAAAGTTGTGCATCCACTGCAATTACCAGAGCAGAAGATCTCATGTTAGCTGAGGCATTTCTGCAGCACCAACAGCAGGTGCAGAAGTAAAAGTGAAAAATAAGTAATCATTCTGCTACTTTTGTGTGGGTCTAGAAATTGGCAATCACAACTTCCTCAGAGGCATGTATATTCCAGCACTTGCGATTTATTTGAATGATTTCACACTAGCTGTAAGCAGCTGCATCACACTGAAAGGGGGAAACGCACAGTTCTGAGAGTTGACTGTGCAGATTACTTTGGTTTGAAAGCCTTGCTGATTTTCTTAGCTGGATTTGCAGGCTGTTCCTTATGCCTGGTGCTAATATGATGCTGTCTGCATCGTGAATAAGGGCCAAGCAAAGGACAGCTTTAATTGGGGTCAGGAAAGCCCCAAAGCAAGAAAAATCCTATAAAAATACAGTGACTAGACAGGGACTTTCTTCTCCTGTTTTCTTAGGCCTACATAAGTATAATGCTGCTACAGAACTTCTCCCGGGAAGTGGGATGCGGCAAGTGGGAAAAGGGAAGGCCATGCGGCAAAATGTTTCAATAAAGTAAACTCCCTTTTCCCTAGAGAAGGGAGAAGTCTGTAGTGAGACTACTTTGACAGAAGAGTCTCAAAGCTGATACAAAGTGCCTTAAGCACGCACTGCAGAGGAAGAGGCTGTCAGTCCTACAAGAGAGCATTGCGATAAAAAAAAACCTTTCCCCACAGTTCTGCTGTTGTTGCTTTTATTATTATCAGGTATTTAATAATGTTCAGAAGACCGAATCCGGTGCAAAAATATTTACAGACTTCCTGAAAATAACAGCAGCAAATGAGCGTTACTCATACGGCTAAGAGAAAATGGGGAAGGAGAAAAAGGTGAGACTGTGTAGCACAGCGCTATGGGAAACTTGAAGCGATTTTCTCCCTGAGGCGAGAGGCAGCGCGGCGCTGGATGGTGGGCAGGGCGAGGCTGGATGAGGAGGTAAGGGCCGCATTCAGCTGCAGTTTGGTACTGTGCTCTTTAGCGTGGCTCCTTTGGGGTGAAGGGCCGCGAGAGGACGCTTGCCCTGCTGCAGCGGTGCGATGCTGCTGCCCCTCTGCTCTCACGTATTCCCATGCGGCAGGTTTAGGTGGCTGGCGAACGCCGTGGCGCTGCAACCCGGCAGTAAAGAGAGCGGCTTTGTGTCTGTGAATCCCTCAGATGACCTGGGCGGATAAGCTGTTATGTTTAACTAGCTCTGCACAGAAAGACAGCATTTTTTGAAGAGTTTCCAAAGCCACCTGCCTAATACCTGTAACTTCTCAGAAACTCCCCTTTCTGCTTCCCGCCCCTCTCCCGGCACCAGGCAGTTACGCTTCTTTGCCCCAGCCCTCAAAGATCTGCTTCCTATTTATCCATGGCGTTTTTAAGGATAGATTTAGCCAATTCGAATTAAAAAAAGAGAGAGCAGGAGAGAAAAGGAGATTTTTTTTGTTTTTTTTTTCCTTACACTCTTTGTTAGGGTGTGCTGCGGCGCTGTGGCTCTTCTTCGGGCAGGACTACACGCTGCGGAGAGAACAACAGAAAGAGGATCAGGGCGCAGGTGAGGCAGACGGGCCCAAACGGCGCCTCCCGTCCTGCTGCCCGCTGCCGGAAAGGGGATGGGGGCGTAAGCGCCATTTCCCGCCGGGCTGGAGCACCAGGGGGGACAAGGCGCAGCAGCGGCTGCCAGCAGGCACAGCTGGCGGCTCAGGCAGACCAGAAATGCCAGTTTGGTCAGGAGGTTCCTGGTATTCAACTTGTCTCGAGGCCCTGTGCCGGCAGGCGAGCGCGTCAGCTCTTCTGTTAACCCCCCACCGCGATACGGTCTGTGCCTGTGCGGGTGTGCAGAAAAGCTGAGGGCCTCAGAGAGCTAACGTCCAATAAAATAAATGATAACTGTGCTATTATTAAAAAAAAAAAATCTCATTTCAGTGTTTTAAGCCACTTTTCGTTACTTTAAGGTGCTGCGGCTGTGCTACAGCAATGACATGAGGTTAAATACGCCCCTGGAAGGGCTCCATGAGATTGTACTGGGGGCTGGGAGGGAGACGGGCCCAAGGAAAGGCTAAAGGAGGGTTTCAGCTGGAGCACTCACCCCAGAAGAAAGTCCTTTCACTTAATGTCATCTCAGAGACCGTTTTCTAGCTGTACAACACAAACATCTACAGACACAGGGCAACAGGCGTCCCAAAGTTTCTGCATTTCTGCCACAGGCTTCCAGGAAGAATCGTCTTTTTTGTTCATGAGTTTTTGATTGGCCTCCTACCTGCCCGTGTTTAGGACAGCAGCTCTTTCGTTTCAGAAAGAAATTAACTTCTCTTTCCATCGACTCCGCTTCAAACCTGACTAGCATAGGCGTTAGCTTTAAAGAGGCTCAGCCTTTCATATAAATACAGACTTTCTCAGTAAGCTCAAACTGTCCAGTAAAGTCATTTCAGACTTACTGCATTATGTCCAAAATGAAACGCTTGCAGTAAGTCTCGTCTTGTTTTTTTTTTTCAATCCTCAAAATGACCCATTCAGTTCTTTAGCTTGATTTTGCTTGGAGTTTGTTTTCAATTCTATTTTTAAACCCATTAGGACACCAAAATCATTGGCAAAACAGAATCATTAGCCACTAGATGCACAAGATACCAGAATCGTAAGCAAAGTTGGTGGTTAGATCAGACACTCCACTTGCACTGAAGTGAATGGGCTTTTTTGGACAAATTGGAGATTATTTAAATAGTTTTTGTCTCAGTTTGACTTAAAACTGGACTAAAAAATTCTGATCATATCTTGCCCATCGTGCTTTAAAATTAGTACCTTCTCCTGTATTCAGGATATAGAAGTCATGGCTGCAGGATTTAGCGGCCAATTACAGAAACAGGCCGGCAAAATTCAGACTCAGTTTAAAAAAATTCTAAATGTTGACCTTGAGGGAAAGGCATGTGAATGGAGGGTTCCTGCCCAGGCTCAACTTGTAGTCAAAAGGCTTTGAAGAATCAAAAAGGTTTGTTATCGAATCACACGTGAATCTTATTCTCCAGATGAACTTTCCTTTACATTTTTGGGATACGTTCAAATGCAGGAGTTGCAGCACTCATTACTGTTATGTATTACTGTTCGTAAAGACTTTCGAGGATGTGGAAGCAGATGAGGTTCACTCAAAGCTTCTCATTATTGTTGCAAAACAAAATTCCTGCCTGGAGATGACAAGGGTGAGTCTTAAAGGAGAGGCTTGCTGCTCCCGCTGCCCGAGGGGGTCATGGGGATGAGTTGTGATCTCCTCATGGTCCTGGTAGCTGCTGCCCCTTTGCAATGGGGCTTCTCCTTTGATGTCAGGAGTAACAAGTAGCCCGGCTTTCCAGGGCTGTGGCACAAGTAGAGCTGGCAGGGACACCAAAGTCACTTTGCCTCACGACATGGGGTTCTAGGCAGGTTGTGTTTGTCTAAAAGCTGCCCCTAGCTACGCAGTATCAGAGCAGCAACGCCTTGCAACATCCAGGGATTTCTCCCTTGTACTAGCATGGCAGTTGCCTGGAACGTTCCCCATAAAAATGGGAACAACAGGACAGGATGAAGTTCCTGGCTAACGAGCCACTGAAGTCCTGGGTGCTACACGCTTAACCCATCACAAACAAGTTATCTGTGTATACGCAGTTTGAGAGCGTGCTAAGCTGTGAGCTGGTTAAGCTCTGTTTTGAACAGGATGATATCCTCAAGGATCTCTACAGCCTTCTCCTGCATGGGAAGCTTTATAATTTAAACCATGGCGAGCACAGGATGAAAACCAGACAGACATAATGAAGCTGGATTTTTGGCTATGAATTTGTTGTAACCTGCTTGTGAAGCTGCTGCAGCCACCATGACTTTTGGGATTTCACCGTGTGAGGGGTGAACTCATGAATTGCCCACAAGCAAAACACTAATGAAACCCAAGTGCAGAAAAGTTTAATGATACGAGGAATCATCTTCACATCTCTCTGGCATGTCATGTATTTTACTGTACAGTAAAATACAGCAGTTTAAATATATTCCTTGCAGAAGGGAATACCTTTATGCTATGTTATGGGCACCCAAGCCGGTACCACAATGAACAACAAATAAATGTATCTAACAGTAGTAAGTATGCCTGCTTTCAGGGTACGCATGATCCACAGGCCAAATCATTGCCTGTCATCTGCCAGTTTAAGTGGCAAATGGCTTACGCGGGCTGAAGAAAGGAATGGCATGAAAGGGAAGTTACAGCACCACCAAACGTGCAGTTACTTGAATAGCCACTGAAGGAAGAGCGAATCATGGAGCTAGACATCAGTGACCCACTTGCACAGGAGTACAAAGGCAGCAGTGAAAACAGGGGAATTGCAGGGGGAACCCTGCAAACATGACTTTTCAGCAGGGGGTGGGAGCAGGAAGGGAAGAACGAATTCTTGCAGATGTTGTTTCTGGATTTGCCTGTGAAAGGATGTTTGTATGTACAATCCAGATTTCAGGCAACAAAACAATTACAGTGATGGTCCACTCTGTCATTTCCACTTATATTCTGAAATTAAGCAGCTGAGCGCTCATGCTTGCAGCTTCCAAGTAAAGACCTGATCTAGCCCCTGAAAATTTATTTTCCCTGATTTTTCCTGCTTTCTTCTTGTTGTTGCTGAAATACGCAGCTATCGAGTTTAAACTAATTTGTTCAATCAAAAGCATGCAGACTAGGCTTTGTCCGGTTCTTACTCTTCATTACAAGCAATTAACGTTAATCATGCATTCATTCTGAGGGCATGGCTTTGGAAATGTTCCACTTATTGAGCCAGCATACTTAAATTCAACATTCAGGCAGTGCACCCAGTTCATCTGAGATGCTAACTGCTCACAGAAATTCATTTTCTTTTCTGTCGCATAGAATAGCCGTACAGTTGCAAGCTGCCACTTTAGCAATTACCTAATAGGTATATGAGTGCTGATTCCAGATCTTCCAGTTTTGCCTGTACAAAGATTTTACGCAGCCACAGTGTCTAAGCACCTGCACAGATTAGCTTGAGAAACAAGCAGGGAGTGCTGAACTGCGAGCACAGCGCAGCAGATCAAACAGAGCCGCGTATCACTTCAGAGATTTCTCTGATGATAAAATAAAACATTCCACTCATCTAAAAGACAACACCGCTATCTGTTATGCTAGTTTCTATGTACTCACATTTGGATGAAATCACAGTGGTGAAAACTTCTAAATTTTCATCGCTGCAGCTGTAAATCTGATGCATTTTCCAGCTCTCTCCACTGACTGCCTTTCAGCTTCATGCAACTGCTCTGAACTTCTGGTAAATAGGTTTCACTAATCCAATCTGGCTCTGTGATCATTGTCCAGATCTACAAAGGACAGACTGATGCTGTGATCTCATCTCATTCCATATTCTTCATTGCAACATTTTCTGCTCCCATCTGCCTTTGTATGAATACTACTAATGCAAAGATTTAATTTAGCTGTTACTTAAGCCTCTACTCAGATAGTAGCATTTTATTTTACGTTTCCCTTTTACCAGTTTGGAAAATCCTCTACAATAAATGGCTGACAATTAAAGGCTGTTCTGTGCAGCTGATGTATGGGCAAATACAAGCTTACAGAAGTATTGCAAGGATTTTTTAAATGAGTTGGTTTAATGCTTTGTGTGCTTGAACACGTTTATAATGAAAAGTTGCTCCTCCAATTAACGAAGAGCTGGTCATAGGTGTATTAAGAAAGGCATTTGGTTCTTTGCCTTTTAAGTTCATAAATTAGTACCTGAATTCTGGGCACTTCAATGCACAATTTCAATGCAAATGTCTAAAAAATGGCACGTCAGACAGATATACATAGGTCTATTGCCCGTTACACTTTAATGGTCCCAAGGAGAGAGTAGATGTCTCAATCATAGACAGATTCCTGCATAATTTGATGGATCTTGGGCCCAATTCCGTAGTTATGCGTTTCAAGAAAGGGTCTCTTTTCCAAAGGTTTCAAGTGCATTCCTTCATGCTCCTTTTACAAACTGTTCCTTTTCCATACCTATGAAAATTAGCCCCCTCAAGTTCTGATGACTTACTGCTGCCATAGACAGCAGGCCAGTGTGCAAATTTTGACTTGCATACTCCAGCAACTGACGTAGCAGAAATACTCTCAAGTTATTCAAGATATTAAATTGTATCACTCCACTGAATAGCCTTCATTACTAGTGTGCACGTGTAATTAACACAAAAATTAGCTCTTTCTTCTCCTATAGACGACCACCAACTGTCCCAGATGGAAACTGCTGAGAAATGCGGGCTGCCAACGTCCTATGAATAGAAAGTTTTACTCTGAAAAAATAAACATTGATCAAATAAACATCCTAGGCCTGGAAGCATTTTGGTTCTTTGGAAGGTGTCACTGTTTCAGAAGAAAATGAATGAAGAGAACCTGGTATCATTTGTTACCTCCCAGGGCAGCCTCCTGCTGTCCAAGGGCAGCAAATGTATTGGGAGGGACATTGTTCCAGGAAACAGTGCAGTGTTTAAAATGGGCAGTGAGACAGCAATATAAGCAAGCAAAAGTTCAATTAGTTTTTGATTTATTGTGCCACATGTTCCGCTTGTATGACTGATGTCATTAACATCAGGCTTGGCTGCCTTGTTCATCTGTCTCTGCCCAGCTCCCTCTGAACGCGCACATACTCAACAGATGGGGAGTTTCATGGGCTCAAATGGAATTGTTTATCCTTCTATTGTTCTTTTGTCAAGCAATCACACCAAATCCATTACCCACCAATAAAAAGATCAGCACACCATCCGTTCAGCAGTGACTACAGCAGAGGTGGTTATGCAGGGAGAATTTAACGCTCCAAAAAGGATTAAAAAATAACGAAGAGCAACATTGAATAGTTGACACCCCCCCCCCAAAAAAAAAAAAAAAAAAGCTGTAACAAATCTGACTCATCCTTTATTTCATATTTGGATATTCAGAGTTCTATGAGAAGAAATATTTTTGGGTCTGAGTCATTGTCTCCTAGTTAGAACGATGACCTTGAGATATTTTAAAATCATAGCTGTGGTTTACCATTAAAATAACTATTTCATGTTTCATCATATTGAGGGGAGGCATGGATGTGGAAACAAAAGTGAGATTTTTTGAGAGGAAAAAATCTGGTTACCGGGTGGCAATCACGTCTGTATAAGTTAAGTTTTGGTCAGGTAAGCTTTGAACAAGTATCTCAACAAGGGACACTATGTTCTGGGGATAAGAGTCACTCTTTATGCAGAGAACTGACACAAGATCCTCACAACACTTCCAGACAGAAAATAGGCCTCTGGAGGGCTCATATACTGCGTTTCATCTAGGATCTTCATCTGCGAATGAATTCTCCCCTGTTCATGAAGGGGAGCCTGCTGCTTCATTCTGTCCAGCTCTGACAAGGTAGTGAAGCATTATAAATTCCTAGGGTTTTACAAGAAATCTTAATGGGCCTTCAAGAGAAGGAACACGTGTACTAGGCTATTTTTTTCAGCTCTCCCCAGGTTATTTTGGACAAATCATCCTGGTCTATTTAGCTGCAAAATAGGTATGATAATACCTGCCAAGAAAGTGTACTATAAAGCTCAATGGCTCGCAACGTGTTGAAGAATAGCTTGACAGTAAATTGAGACTTGAAGAAGCTACTGTGTACAGTATGCAATCTAGGAACTGCTTGAAGAGCCACATCGAATGATTTCATGTAGTATCTCTTCCTACTGACTTAGCAACAGTCCAGTCTCTGGTGGAATCAATATTCACCAAACCTGAATATTGATTCTAGAATCTTTTTTTCCTCCAAATTAAATACGATTTCTAGAAAGTAGACTCTCATTTCCCCCCACTGCTAAATACAATTGCTAAGTTATTAATTTAATTCAAGTGGTGCTGCTGCAGCCCTAAGAAGACCCCAATATGTTTTCACATCAGGGTATGTCTCTGACTAAAGCCTCCCAAGCTGATATTTGGAATCCAAGTGGTAGAGACTCCTCACTGTGGGCTGTGACATATCTCTGTCTCTCAAACACCCAAACTTCCAGTGTTGTCAGTAAATAACAACAATGATAATATTTGCTTGGTGGAAGACCTTGCGGATCAAAAGTGAGAGAGAACAACCGAGGAGGAAGAGGAGAACTCGGGACAAAATAACAGACATACAAAGTCTGACAAAACATCCATGTAACCTTGGACAGTTTTCAACAGTGCCCAGTGATGGATGTCTAGGGGATTACAGAAGAAACGACATCTTTAGGAACATCCTTTCTTTCTCCAGTATATCTTCCTAATTTTCTGTAATCAGTTGAGGGTCTGTTCACATGTTGTGTGCGTCATGTTTACCAGTCATGGATGGAGCTATCTTTTTGAAGCCGTTTATATTTCTGGTCTCTGCGATATCCTGTGACAGTGACTTCCATAATTTATTACTGTGCTGCGGGGAGGAGCAGAAAAGCCTCAGAGCTCTCTTCACTTTGAGCTGATCTGCAACCCTGGAACAGGAAAAGTAATTGATTTTGGGAACACGAGCAGGAAGGAGGGAGAAGTGGATAAAGGAAGAGACGTATGGTGAGGCTGAGGTAAAAACAGAATTGGTGAAAAAGCGTAAGGCTCAGTGAATCTAACCAATCATGGCAGAAAACCCTATGATGACCCAGAAATTGCCAAAATGTCACCCTGGGGTGGCAAGGGAGCGTCTCCCATGGACTGGATCTGTTCAGATACATTTGGAAGAAGCAAATGTAGATGTTTGTCTTGTTGTATATGCTGCAGTTGGTAAATTTACAAGGAATCAAATAAAACCAAATCTTAATTATAGTTAAAAAAAGAATGAAAACTTTAATTGATTTAAGATAAGTATGAGGAACCTCGAGACCTTATTTACATTGGCCTTTGCAAACATATTACTGCCTTTCTAACAAGCCATTCTTCTAGTGAAGTCAGTGGGAAATAGCCCTTTATTTTCAGCATACGCAGTATTGCCAAGGGATTCCCTAGCCTGCAGAGGACAGCGCTCTTCACAAGTCAGGTCTTATGGTGCTCATTGGATCTTACAGCCTGTTGTGTAAGAGGTGACTCTAATCTGTACTGAGCCACTTGAGCCTCTTTCTTACTGTTAGCTGGGCAATACGATAAGAATAAATCACAGGTATTTTTGGAATAGGATTGTGAACTCAAATGTATGCACAGTTAGCCATTTAAAAATAAGCGGGGATAAAACTACACATGCATGCTGTTTACATTTAATCTCTAAAACACTTCTGTGTGATGCAATTTAAGTCTTTTTTTTGTGGAAAGAAAAGAGCTTCGGTTAATCTTAGGGCCACAAAAATGCATCTGACTGACTGATTAAAAGCAAAACCAAAAGTAAGTGTAAAATACACAGTGAGCTTGTCATAGTCTGTTTTTTTCGTCTGAAGAGGAAAAGATGATGAGATGGATATGCTCTCAACAACTTCACCTCATTCTTATGGCAGTTTACAAAAGTTGCTCAAAATTAAACTGAGCACTGCACAGCTGAGAGGTCTGTGCATAATTGAGGAGTCGACAAAAAGTAACATTTTACTTCGCATCTGGCTGGAGGCTGGCATGGCAGATTTTACCCAGGCGGGAATAAGAAGATTGAGCATTAAAAGAAAAAATAAAAAAAAAAATCCAAACTTTACATTTCTCATCCCCTACATTCACAGCAGGGGATGAGAAAAGATGAATGTAAATGCTGTGCAGTTTAAAAGGGCACATACATCTCTCCTCTGATAATCAGGAAAGGAAATACTAACCAGAACTGGAACCCAAGCTGAAAGCACTCCCTCTCCCCCAGTAGCTGCAGAAAGATATTTCAGGACCCTAAGGAAAAAAGCCTGGTTAACTCATCTTTAAAAAGTTACATATAGATAATTGAGACATTCATAAATATGGTCCTAGGCCTGTAAAACATGCTTGAGTAAGTCCACACAATGACTCGTTTGCAAGAAGCACAGGGTACGGTCGTGCTTTTTAAGTACAATTGAGAGTTGTACATTTAAGTCAATGTTTTAAAAATATCTTGACTATTGGCTCCTGATATGAAGTAAACCATTTTTGGACAAACAAGCACATTAATGAAAGCTTGTCACATGACTCCTGGATTTGTGCAGCGGTAGCTCTTTTGCGGCAACGGCGGCATACTATGTCTCAAACCGTATAGAGGAAAATCCACTCCTTGGATAACCAGGCACAAACTACTAGGACTCCCCACACAGAAGAGTGATGCGACATGAACTGTCACCTCTACTTGTATGTAGTGTGTCCTCATGCAGCCATCATGCTCTTTCTGCTGCGTGCAACACACGTGCTTTGTGGGTCAAGGTCTTTGGAGGATATCAGATCATATTTACTTTGGTTTAAGTTCTGTGTGAAAATGAGATTAAATGTAAAACTAGAAACGTCACTAAAGATTGGCACTTGATACCACAATGCGAGGAACTTGGAAAATGGGAATAGGTAATATGAGAAGCTGTGTTAAGGGCACAGAAGCAGGATTCAAATTAAGGCTCCCATTTTGACCCAAATTTAACTTTTTGTGCCTGTGTGGGGCAGCGAGATAGCACGGGACACTACGACCTTCTTTATGACAAAGAAGGTTTTAGGACAGAGTGGGAGCATTAATATAGAATTGTCAAGTCTTTCATATGTGAGACTTTTGAGGTAGGTTTGTGTGACAAGTACACTAAGCAACCATACAGCTATGATCTGGAAGGGGAAACTGAGGAAATCCCTCTGATGCCAATTATCCTAATAAGAGTTTTGGAGAGATGAAATGGGTTATCTGGTCTCCCTGCTGTGATTTGGTCTTTGGCTTCTCTATTGACACTGCCAGCATGGGTGTCAAAGATCTTCTGCTTTAAGTACCTGGCTTGTTTCTAGGAATCTGATTAAAGTAGATCACCTCAGATAACACGAGGAATTAATGCCATGAATACATATGGGAGGATTTCCAAGCTCATAAGCTGCATACAGGTCAGTCCTTTTCAAGTCATCCACCCCCCACGATTTTTGATTTTTACAGAACTGATGATCTATACTCGGCATTTTCCTCTGTCCTATTAGCCTTTAAACTTAAACCACTTATCTTTATTAATTCTGGTTGTAATCTGCTCAGTTGCTCTGTCCGCTACAAGGGACATACTGTACAGAGGTAAACCTAAGATAGAGGACAACCAACAGAAAACAGTAGAGAGTTATTGGGACTTTGCATTAGCCATCACAAACTTTCCTTAATAATTACATCCTTTTACACTCTACGTTCTCTAGATTTTTACAGTGTTTTGTAAAACAAATATTCTCTTTTAACGTGTTCCCCTGAAGTCCCACGTTTCTATATCCTCCCAGCTTAGTCAACAGAAAAGAGGTGGACTCCTAGCTCCTAGCTCTTTCTTTTAACTTCGTATACTCTCAAGCGTGTAACCATGCTGTGTAGTCAGGCTCAGTGTCTTGGCTGTAAGCAACTGCACGCGTATGTCGGCACACAAGTCATTTTTTTTTAACAAAGCCTTGCTCGCTATGCAAATACGACGTCTCCAGTGAAGTACACGCTCAGACCAGCAAGCATCAGCTGGCCCTCCATAGCCTTTGTTCAGTGAGTCAGTGATTTTAGCTCAGCTCTGTTAGGTAGGTCCCTGAATTGTGCTTTACTCTTGGTGACATTATAATTCGTGACATAAGAAGTCACAAATGGTTACTTTACAATGCAAATGTGTCCCTAAGCTCTGTGCTCAACTTCACCCACCGTGTAGTCCTAATTTAACCACACCTCAAGGGTAGGACTTCAATTTTAAATAAGCAAATAGTAGGTATGAAGTGTATCAGATTGACTGCTCCATAAATTAAACTTGGGAGATGGCTACATTAAATCTGTGCAATGTGTTTTTACAGGATGTCCAAACTGCTTTGCACACAGCACTCGCAATTCTCAAAGCAAGACTGCTCCTCTGACCTTTCCTTCCAAAACCAACATATGTAACGCAGATCACACCTCTCAATAACGCACAGAGAGAAATGGCAGAGAGAAAAGAGGATTCACATGCCAGAAATGCATGTCCCGTCACTGTGTGTGTCTGAACGTGTGCTCCAGGAGCAGGAGCTGAAGCCCTGCAGAAGGGAATGCAGGAGTGTTGCCACTCGTCTGCACGACGTGGCTCACCACCATGGCTTCATCCCCTCATGGCATAGAAAGATGACCTGAGAGAAGGCTCAATCCACACCGAAGCCAGGGTTTTAGAGGCTCTGTCGCTGTACTAGGGCAAGAAAAAAGGAATTCAGGTTCCGTTCACCTTGCTTCCTCTTCCTTGCTGCTCAGGCAAGCGTGTAATGCCAGTTTTCACGAGGCTGAGCCCTGTCCACTGGGAAACAGATTAAGATGATCAACTCAGGCACAGAAAGTACTGAGCAGCCATCTAATGGTCACTAGAGATACGCTAAAGGTCTGGGCTGCTGACCTTGAGGCGAAAAAGCTTTCTTTGTCTGTCCGAATCCCCAAGGCATTCAGACCCCTGACTGGGGGGAAGTTCTAATCCAAATGACCATTAATCTTTCTTAAAGTGAAAAGGTCAGAAGAGCAAGTTATACAATGCTGGGGTTTTTTATGCCAGCAAAAAGCTTCTTTATTTTCAATGCTAACCTAAAATATACAGAACACTTAAACATCCAAACTTGCACAGTGATTTTTTGAAAGTGATGTCAGCTTTTAGATAGATGACAAACTCCACACAGAGTGTCAGCCCCCTACAGCTGTGTCCATAGCAATACCAACAATGCCACACAATGGTGTCCTTAAATTGCATAAAGGCAAGTGACAATACCACAGAATGAAGCAATAATGTATTGGAGCGGCTGACAATCAGTCTTTAACATGTGTTATCCATTTGACTGCAGGTGTAAATCAGCATTTCAATGTCAAGTTGCTAATTTAAGGCTGTATGGTCAAACATTCAAATAGCATAGCCCACGAAAAGCACAAGCACATTGTTAAAGTAGGTTAAAGCTACTACAAGTCAAGGAACACAAAGGAGAAAATTTCACATCAACGAACTACTGTTTGTGCTACGATATATATTTCATGATGGAGTATTACTAAATTAAGTTAAATATTTAACAGAAGCTCAGACTACAGTGTGGGCAAAGCAGTCACTCTTTTGCTGCTCCACTGACTCAGGCGGTGTACGTGCTGCCCATGTACTTGACAGCAGAATCAGGCTCCCTGATGGACAATGCGACATGAATTAACGTTGCTCTTCAAAGGATACGTTCCACTTTTCTTCTGCTTTTACTTAACTGTGACTCCTAATGGCTGTGCATTAACTTTTTTATTCTTCAGAGAAAAATATCTGCTGCCATTAACAGTATTTGGAGTTCTTTGAAAAATACATACATCTTGTACTTTTTCTATAGAAACCAAAGACTGAACATTTTGAACTATTTTTTCATCCCTTCTCATATTAATATGAAATTAACTCAACTTAAGACTTTGGAATTAACATTCCCTTGAGCTGTGCCAAAATGGTTCTTCCCTTCATTGTTACAGTTTGGCTGCATAAAGCTTCCTACCAAGTCACTTGTGATGGCTTTTTCAGTACAATGGGGAAAAAAGAAAATGAATGGCATTCTGTTTTTTTTTTATGGCAAAATATAAAACTGTTCTAAAATGCTCTACTTAGGGGAGCTGCAGCTTTTCTAATGATATCCCAATTTTTGTTATTTCTCTCAGTTTCACTGAGAAATTCAGAGCAAAATCAAAAGCTTCTGCTTATTCTTGTGTACAACTGCATGACAGCAACCACTCTGACACATGCACATAAAAATACACTAAATATTTCTTCACCAAACGGAGCCTTGTGCTATTTCACCTACACGCTACACGTAAGTACAAAGGTAACTGCCTGCAAAAAAAAAAAGTACCTGCAAATAGAGCTGAGACCCTTCGCAAATTCATCCACTCTAAGTCCCACCATACTATTTTCCAAAGAGCAGTCTCTTGTTCTGCAAGAAACCTGGCGATGGCTCAAAAATCGAATCAGGTTATGAGGCAGGATTACCAGGGCAGGTAGGTGCACATGACCCTCCCTTGCTTCCCGTGACAAGCACTGTGACAAACTAGCAGTCTTTGTACTGCCGCGTGAACAACAGCTCTTGGAGAGATCAGGAAAACAATCCCATTATTTTCTGCATTCATTAGTTGGTGTTTAACAGCTATTTTGCATTTGAATTAAGTTATCTTTTATTTAGGAAATACACAGAGATTGTCGAAGGAAAAATGGACAATATCTCTTTCGGCCTCTTGCTGGATTGCCGTACATTGCTCTTGTCCCTTCTCCACAGATATACTTAATGCAGTGAGGGATTTATTACTGCTTAGGCAGAAGGTAAGATGTGGAAGCCCAAGACATAATGCACATGCTCTGGAGCACTGTGATGCTTTCAGCAGATTTACCTGAGGGTTATGGAAAGTGCCTAGACGTAGCTTTGCCGTGTGCCTTTTAACGAACGCTCTTTTTCAATCCATTTTCCAGGTCTCAGGAGGGTGGAAGGCCAGCCACAAGACAGAGGATGACAGCCATGGCACATTGCCCTGAGGTGAACATGCTGCAGTGAGGGATAAACTTGCATACTGACTTACCTATAATTTCTTCCAAGTTTATTTGCACAGGATGAACGTAAGAGTTTTCAAAGATTTAGCCATGTTAGGTACATATTTTTTGGTTCATTCTATTTTTGCTTTAACTATGGGCATAATCAGCTCTGGAAGGGGAAAAGGGGGTGTGAACAAACTACTGTAGGCAAAGTAATGTACCAGCTGCCCCCATTTCTGTTGATGCTAAACAATAACCCTGCAAGCTCTGAGTACCTTGTAAGGGGAGCGGGTTTTCCATTTTGTAGTCTAGGTAAAATTATACCTGCTGTTTAATTACTTTCATCAGCACGACACACACTTGTTCATGCTCGCTCCCAAAAGCTAACCTTATCACTGAAGACAGACTGAGAAACCAAATGGTTCAGTGTCTGTATGCATGTGCGCAACTCCGAAAATCAGGACTATGTTACAGAAGTCGCAGATCAGTCTCCACAGCAAGAATTTGACTAGTTTGCTAGTACAGATGTGATAACTCCTACTCTAATAGAAAGGCGTCCCTTCAAACCGTTCTGCTGACAGCACTGAATAGCCCCCATTTATGCTTGCTTAAGACCTATTGAAAAGCTATGATGTAGATAAACTGGGCATATATTCTTTTTTAAATAAAGACTGGCACATTATTTTATATAGTTTTAGCTCTTTAAGGCAGGAAGTCAGTCTGCTAACAAGTATGACATATAAGGTTTGCTAGCGTTGTCAGGAAATACATACTTAAAACTATGTATTGACTAACAGAGCAGTTGTACTAGAAGCTTCCTAGAAGTTCAGAGACATACAGCGCAGCAGTTTGTGTGCTTTTATTTCTGAAACTTCTGTAACATTCTTTTCAATTATCACTCATGATACAAGGGTTTTCTGTGCATACAGCCAAGCTCACCAAACGAACAACTCTGCAGAAATAATCGTTATTCTCTATGATGCTAATGAAAGCTTATTTTCTCTGAATGATTTTGATTCATAGTTACTTTACGAGATTCAAGTTAACATCTGGATGTGATCCTGGGCAATATGCTCTAGGTGACCCTGCTTGAACAGGGAGGTTGGACTAGATGATCTCCAGAGGTCCCATCCAACATAAACGATTCTGTGATTCTGTGCATGACAGAGTTAAACACAGCTCTCAAACACTTTCATAAGCTTGTTTACAGCAAGTGCAATATTATTCATTATTTGCATTCCTGTAGCCTTTAAAAGTAGTCACACAGATGTTCTGGAGGCCTTTAGTAACAGAGCAGTAATAGAAGTCACATGTGGAACAACTGTGTTAAAAGATACAGATATATTTGACCAGCTAGATTTTCTCACTGTAGAATAATTTAGTTACATAATACATAAAAAAGTTCCCCCTGTCTCTTCAGTTGTGAGTAAAACTACCAATGCTCAGAGCAGGCCAGGAACCAGGCTGTGATACAGTATCAAACCCTCACTATTGGAAAGACAGCACAGTGGGGTGACTTAAGCTCCCTTGATTTTCTCAGAAAACTTGCACTTGTAGCTAATAATTGGTGGTGGGGAAACATTCATGCAGCTGATGTCTACCAGTGAGATTTTACAACCAGTTTAAGCCAGTCTAAAACCCTGCTGCTACCAAAGGGTTGTTGGAAAGAGAAATGGCCCTTTCTTGCAGCACAATGTGCTTATGTTGGATTACAGATGGTATCAAACCTTTTGTCTCATCTCTAAAACATTGTTAAAAACCGTTACATCAAAGGGCGTTGTGAAGCTTAATTTAAAAATTAGCAAGAGCTCCGAGTTACCTGAAAGTAGGAAGCTAAGTGTGAAGTTCTGTCGGTGGAAAATCCAGCCTGCTAATAACTGCCACATATGCATAAATGGTAAATAAAAAGCATACTGGAGTAAAATATCCTACATTCTTAGCTAGCCCATCAAAGTGCTCAAGTGCAGTAATGAAATCCATGCACTGTTCAGTTCCCCAGAAACTATATTCTCTCTAAGCAACATGGCTGCTAGGAATTAGGCTCCTGGAAAAAAATCCTCCCTTCAGAACTCTACCGCTACCACAGCCCGCAGAAAGACAAGAGTGGAAAGATGAAACATACCAAAAATTACATACAAAAGGGTTTAACTAAAAGATTTTCTGTGGCTAAGGCAAGTTGGTATAATACAGTAAAACGAATCCTTCATCTTTTGCTATTGCAAAGTAAGCCTTTGCAATAGCGATTCTTGCTGGCAATTTTTGCAGAGAGGACAAGATTCTGAAGGACGTGGAAATCCAATGTGTTTCCCAGAAGAGGCTGAGGTATATTGGCAGTACAGTCTGGAAGTCTGTACAGTCTGTACAGTCCCTATGGCCCCTAAATCCATTTTGTGGTTAAAAAGAAAACCTCTGGTCTTCAACCAGTATCAATCTACCTACTTCAACTGAGCACTAAATAGACTCAGTGTCACCATCCAATATGGATCTGGCCTCAGATTGCAGGACAGCACAAGTCTTATCGTGCAAAGACTAGAGTGCAAAGATGTAAGTACAGAGCCCACTACTTCAACAGGGCGACTGAAGAACTGGTCTCTTCCTAGCAGAAAGAAACAAGTATATCAGAGGTTGTATGGTTCTTCTCACACTTGTGTTGTGCTGTTAGTAGCTACAGGAAGCTGGTGCTGAAAGCCCACCATGAAGCAGAGTTTGATTTAAATGAATTGTACACCCAGACCATGTGCACAGTTTTAACAAGAAAAAATAGTATTAAAATTTGAGTTTCATTTCTCCCTTTCCCACTTCCCTTTCTCAGTTGACAGTCAACCAGCTGGTTAACTGTTCTGAACGTGCACACTCATTCCCATGTTTAGCCAGCACTCCTAGTGGGGCACTGTGCAGCCATATGCTACACCACCACTTTTTAATACTGAACCACAGCATACCGCCATTTCCTTAAGCTGGTGGCTTGTACTCTAAGTGACAGCACCAGCAGGAGCTCAGCAGAAGCAATTATTTCACACAGAAGCAAGATACAGTTGATAGCTTCTTCCCACAGCACACAGCAGGAAAAGGGAGCTGTGGCCTCCACAGAGAAAAGACACACGTGATGGATGATGTCTTGCTGTTACGCAGTTCCTGTCGAGTTTAGAAGTGCACTTCATTCTGCTTTTGCTCCTCCTATGAACACTTCACATAGATCTTAAAAGAAAAGACAAATATCTGACAAGACATTAAAAAATTCTAACGCCAATGCAGTTTCAGGAAGCCTTTTCCAAACATGTAAAATGTGCGTAAGTTTTTTATCAATCAAACCACAAAAAAGTACCCTACTTTAATAGCCTTCTAATAGCTCTGGAGCAAGGTGGTAAAAAGATCATAAAGTGAAAGAGAATATTGGAGGCTGACTTTTTCCACAAGGGAACTTCCCCTTTCGAATTAAGAATGACCTAAATTATTCCTAAAATAACATGACTTTAAAATAAACAAAATCACAGACAATTTAAAAATAAAAATAGTATTTTGTAAAATGTTTCAGAATATCACTTGAAAAACAATTTCCACTTTTGACCACCTCTGAAGCACAGGAAAGCCTTCACTATAGGTAATAGTCTGATCCAGCTTTTACGCAAGTAATACCGCTGACTACTGAGCAAGAGAAAACGCAATCAAGCTTTCCACTTCAAAGTACTATTTAGTTAAAAATGAATTAGTTGACCTTTTGACAGTGTGCAATGGAACAGAAGAGGAAGACACCCAAGTTCTTCCATTCCCTAAACAAATCCAGCCTGATATCTATAAGAAATCACCTTTGTGTTAGCTAGAAAATAATATACTTTTCTGATTAAAATTTTAAGCTAATAAAGCTTCATGGAAGCCTCAAAGAGGGCAGATAAGTCTTCTTCTGTCTGAGGACGTGGTGATAGTTTGGTCACTCTCTCCTGCAAGATTAAAGAAAAACTGGATTACAGAAGGTTGCCAATGAAATGAATCAAACAGTAGTTAATTATGTAGCTGAACTATGTGGCTTTGTACTAACGTCCTTCACAGAAAATAATAAGGTTTTGCAAATAAGTAATCAAGTAATTAAAGTAATAAGGTTGAAGCATCAACAACTGCACTGTACTTTCAAGCATATAATAGTTTACATTGCTTGTAATTAAACACACAAACTGGATGAAAAGGCAGTTCATTTGCAAAGTCAAGTACTTTATAGATGAATCTTGTCAATCAAAGATGTCAGTAGATTGGCCTGCAGTATCCTGGGAATACAGTCCATTTTAAAATTCACTTGCCAGCAATGGAAGTAGGAGTTTCACTTTTAGGGATGAACATTTTCAAAATAAAACATCTCTCTAGTGCTCAGGAACTGCACTAGATGTGTAGAAAAAACAGTGCCTGTGACATCAGATCCTAAAGAGAAGACACGGCTGGGAAGGTAGTGAAACTGCTTAATAAATAGCTTGTCACTTTGGAATCAGAACAGTCGTGGGTGGTCTTCACTTGGACTGTGATTCAACAGAATTTTCAGGTGCTTAAGCCCCACTGACCGAAATGAAACTCAGGTGTATGCTTCACTGCTCTGCATGACAAAATAACTACGAAGGCAGGGATCGCAATTCAGAAAAGCTGCTGTTCTATTCAGAATGAATAGGTATTATTATAGGTACTCAGTTATTGCAAAAACGTGTGGCACATGACTCCACTTAGCTGAAAGGGCCTAATATTCATGTAGTTGTACTGGTTGTGATTAGTACTTTTATGATTTTAAGCATCAACAACTTTAACATTTATTCAACGACTAGGGAGAGTTAAAAGCATCTAAAAAGACAGAAGCCAGGCCTACGCTAGGAATGCATTGTTTCTCAGCAAAGCGGTCTCCAGGTGAATTTGGCAAAATAGTATTTCTTCTGCTACAAAGCTATTTCAACATCTCCCCAGTGAAAGAGGCTATCCTAGTAAAAGCCTGAGCTTTCAGATTTCTTCCTTTTTTCCCCTTGTGAGACAGTGGTGTGGGATATCATTTGCTGAGCCCCTTGCCTCATATACTGAATTGGATGCTAAGCAAGGAATACCTCCAGCCCTCCTTCAAGTGGAGAAAGCTCAGTTAACGGCACCCTTCTGAGCACAGGCTCTCTCCCAGTGGCATGTACCTCCATGGCAGCCCAATGTCTCAGCCACTCCACTTCCCTCTGAACCCACATGGCTGAGAGCTGTGGGCCAGCTGGATGTGGTCACAAAGCAAGACAGAGGTGACTGCATTGCGAAGTGAATATGTGAAATATTGGCCTAGCACGGAGAGGAAGTCAGCTGTGAGGTAATCACAGTTCATGATCAAGATCAGCATGATTAGCATGAGCTATGCTGAGTCTGAAAAGTGCAGCCTTATAAGCCTAACGCTACCTGCACTGGAAGATTTGCTGGTGCTGCTACCACAGCTACGCACACAAGTCTAGCCAAAGAAAAGGCTAAGATTCTTCTACACAGATCTGAAATCAAATGGAAAATTCAGATGGCTCTGCAAGAAAAGCATGTGTTTTTTTCAAAAGCCCAACACTCAATATAATAACTCAGTGTTCAAGTACTCAGACTCATCAGGCTTATATTAGGACCCTCCGGGTCAAATTACAGTTTTGCAACTCTGTGCATTTTGACGGACAGGGTTATCTATGAAGTCACACAGGGTGATGAGACACGACCACCCTGACAGACTGGACACACTAGTATTTTCAAGCTATACAAAGAGAATGTTACAAACACAAGCTCTTACTATGCTTCGAAGCAGAGCAATCAGCATCGCCTCTACACAAGCCTGCTGTTATTGCTAATGCCCAGAAAGCAAGGTCTTGGCTCCTCTCGTCTGACTCACTAGATTCTGGAATAGTGCCAGTAATGAGCAAGTTTGTGCTCATCAGAGGTATGTCCACATTATAACTGCCTCTGGTATGTTTGCAGAGAGGTGGGCTGGGGGAGGCAACAGGCCCTCTGCACTCTATCATGTTTGGTCCTCCTCATCACCCCCAAACACCGACTCAGGACCAGACATCTTAGGCCCTGGGACATAATCTCCTTTGCTAGACTGCCTGCTATGCTGTAAACAGAATCAGTTTCAACAGATTCACTTAGAAAGGAAAATAAAACTCTGTTTTCAAATATACTTCAAATATAAATATTTGTCCCAACAGAGTTCCAGTCTCAAATCCTGGTAATTAGAGTGGATTAGTTTTGTTTTCCTGCAGCCTGCATTTCACAGTGTGAAATACGTTCTGCAGATTTATTAGATGTATCAGTCTGCACCACACTGCATTGCCAACATGAATAGGTCGGTGCTGTATTCCAAAAAAAACCTACTGCAAGATGAAAAGAAAAATATATCAAAGACTGAACTGTATGGAATACCTCTGTGGGTAATGGACCATTAAGAAACAGCAATCCGTTTTCTTTACGCTACACTTCACGTACAAAAATAAGGTTTGAAAAACTATTATCTCATCCCATTTTACATAGTACAACTAATCACCGATGCAGTAAGAGGAAGTAAATGAATTAAAAGTCAATTTGAGCTAAGCTAACAAACAAACAAACAAAAACCCTACAGCATCTTTTGCTGAAGAATTCAAAAAAAAAAAAATAGCTACGGAAAACATACCTTTGATGAGATTTTGTGCATGTAATGAACCCAAAATAACTGCTTTAGAAGAATATATTATCAAAACAAGCCTCCAAAGGGCCCTATAACAACTTACGTGCAAAAACTATTTGATGGACTATCAGGGACCTTAGGTTTCTTTGGGGCTGTGCCACTGATCTGTTGTGTGTGATCTAAAACATCTGCATCTTTGTGTCTCATTTTCTCAGCTATAAAATAGGAATATTAATATTCCCTCTGTTGTAAGTTGCTCTGAGATTTGTGAATGACACGGTAAGAAGTACTGTCGTAAAAACTGAATGACCCTTCAGTCTACAAAATTTTTATTTTCTCTGTAGCATTTACTTCCCTTGATATTTGGTGGCAATAAATCATAAGTAGACAGTAGAGTCCATAGCACATGAATCGAAGTTTCTTTTTACAAGGGAAATTTTGGATTTTCCTTTCGATGTGATGTGTTCCTTTTTGCAGTGTCTTTGTGAGCAATGAAACGATAAAGGGTATTACAAGTTTAATCTGTATCATCCCAGGGGACCTTATTTCAAATTCTGATGGGGGTCAATGGAACAAAAAAGCCATCTGGGAAGAAAAGTGCAACTTCTCAGTAAGAAAAAGTCTAACGCAAAGTGAGCTCGATCATTCTTACCAGCTAGCACTCAGTATTAAGGCTTTTAAGTATAACCCATTCTGCATGTATAAGTAACAGAGTTAGTTAAGAAAACACAGTCTCTTCTACCAATTCAAAGTTATATGAAAAACATCCTCTTTTCAAAAATTTGAAGTTTAGAAAAACATAACTAGCCATTCTTTCTGAATCCAAGTGAAGAACAGACTGCAGCATGCACTCCATTCCACTAAACGGAAAAACCTAAACTGGGCAAAGGAAAAAGACAGTTGACTTTCCATTATTTTCTCCATTTTAATTGCTTTCATGTAGGACTAGGAATAACATTTGCTTGAAAAGAAACACTTTTGTTTATTAAAAATCTGTCCTTTTTGAAAAGAAAAACTGCTTTGCTTTCTGTCTTACCTGAGGCAGAGTGCCTTTGACTAATTCAGGGATGTCTGCTTTAGAATAACCAATTGCAGCTAAGCCATCATCAACATTCAGATCAAATAGGAATTTCCGGAGCGTGTCTGCCAAAATAAACCCTGCATCCTTGATTCTGGCAGTGCGGATGTCAGCTCCTAAAATAAGACATAATGCCTTGACTGTAGGGTGGAGAGAGAAGAGGAAGCCTGCTCTGGACTTAATTTAATCATAATATCAGCTGAATACATATCCATGCATAACAGCTACCGCTCTAAAAGCAACATGAAGTAAAAACAGGAATCAGTCTTCATTTTACAGTTGGAGTAATTTGTAAAAGGTGGAATAAAATAAGATCAGGAGAAGCAAGTAACTGCTGCCAGAAAGACTAACTGCCACGTGAAGTTCACTTCCTTTCTCTCTGTGCTTACAGGGAGAAGCACTTTTCAGTTCGACTAACTGCTGGGAGGAAAGAAGCTAGCACATGAACATCGGTGGTATTTATTTTTATGGACAGTGTGCCAAATGCCAACTTTTTTTAAGGCCTTGACTTTGCTGACATCTAGAGGACATGAAAACCAGTGATCAAATAATTTTCTATTTGTTTCTCACTCTTCTGTTCAGAGGACGAGAGTAGGTAGGCTGAGGGAGACAGAAGACAGCAGGACAATGTTTAGAGGGGTTAAATAAATCCTGAGATTAATGCTATTTCAATATATGTGGTCTAGAGTAGGATAACGTAGGACTGAAGAGGAAGAATGGATATCTTGAAAGTATCTACTAAACAGTAACAAAAGCATCAATATAAAATGAAAGTATACCAATGTTTCTTACAGAACAGCTTGCTCTACAAAGAATGGTCAGAATTTAATTAAAAAAAAAAAGCATATAGAAATAGAAGACATAACTTCCTCTATAATGCTTCTTTCCAAAGCAAGCTGAGCCAAATTTGTTTTCCGCGTAACTTCAAAGACGTAACACCAGAACAATGTTGGGTCCAAGTGCCATACTGAGAGATGAGTAAGACCACAATACAGTCACAGGAAAAATATTTTCTGTGATCCTCAGGCTCAGATAGTCTCTACCACAGTATTGCCACTCTTATTACTCAACTATCTGGGAGAAACTGATAAATAACTTATTAGAGAGTCTTGCATGAAGTCTCATGCTGTTGGGATTATGCCATGCAGTCTGCATTCATCCTGGGTTTTGCTGTAGAGAAGTAATTGGAACATGAAGGCAATCCAGTAACTTTAGACAGAAAGTAAGAAGGGAAAGGGAGGAGGGAAAATAAGGATCGTAAACATGAAGGGCACTCTTGAAACACTGCTCCAGTTGTAGTACTTTCTTTTTGTTTAACCCGAAGAATACACTGATCTTTGACAGCACTTACAAAATTTCTGGCCACACGCACACCTATTTCAACTGTTTAGGAATCCACCAAGGGAGATATTAAGCTTGTTCTAGCTGTACTTAAATTCACAGCTGTACATACACACGACATAACTATTTACTAATCTGCTCCATGTCATAAAATACCTTCTTAACCATGGCATTTGGCAGCATGACAGATTTGAATCAGCTACTGTAGTCAGTTGGACTCTGGACCGGAATCAAAAGTAAACACCTCAGGTGGGAGTTAACAAATTCATTTTCACAAGACATGTTTTCGGCAGAATCCTTTTATAGCAAGGAAGACAACAACACAATTTAAATTTCTATTGAGAAAATTAAATGAAGGTTTCAGATACAGAATTTCTGGCAGCAGTTCACACCGTAAAACCTAGAGGAACTGCTGTTTCACTCCTTGTTTTAAAATCAAGACGACAGAGAGCAAATTCTCTAGATATGCTGTGCTGGCCAGTTATCCAACAACATTTTCTTAGTCCGCTTTATTTGAAGTTATGTTATTACTGAAGGAACACAGAAATTTCCTAGCTTAGACTTCAGCTAGGTTTGTGGTCTGTCTTCGACCATAGGCAAAACCGCATACCTTGGAAGAAAACTGAGCAAACCTCATAACCAACAATTATAACATAATCTGAATTTTCCCCCAATATATTTTTTCTGACCATGTTGTTTTAAATCATCTTTAATATGACAGTGATACTTTCATTGTCTGTATAAAAGCCCCACTCTTGAAACCTACCATGCTTTCAGATTAATTATACAGGGAAGTCATACTTGTGACTGGATTGCTGTGTACAGAAACTGAAGATAGTAAGCAAGGGTATTAGCAGTAGTTTTTCTACAACACAGCCTAGAGCAGGCAGAAAAGCTGACCTTAGATAACAAATACATTAGCTCACATGCAGTCAATGCTGCAGGTGCAATGAAGAAGTATCTCTCTGAGAGGCCTTCTGGTGCTAGGTTCCACAAATTAACAAAGCACTGTATGAAACGATCCTCTTTAAATGTGCTGCCTGCTTGCAGCATTTACTTTTATTCTGCCAAGGGGCAAAAGAGGCCACTTTGTTCATTAATCCAGTTCTGTGCCACCACAGATGTGTCCACAGAAGAGCTAGTCCACACGCTCCCTCAACGTCGGCCATTAAAATTCCAATACTTCCAAACATGCTTAGGCCTACAGTAGAAAGACTGAAAGCCACAGTTATGATATGCCTCAGAAAAGAGCAGGAGTAATCCCGAACATTACTCTGTCCTAATTCTCTGCAACAGCAGGGAACTTGTTAGGCAAAATACTTCCTTTTAGCTAACAGATGTACCTTTTTGAGAGTACTGCTTTGTTTTATGGTACCTACTCTAAAGTAACTTCTATCCATAAAGCACAAGAGAGATGCCAATCACAACTATTCTCTCCTGATTCATAAGATAGCTTCACAGTATAGCTAATTTCAATTTGAAAGTTCTCTAGCTAAGAAGCAGATTTCTCAAGCTCGCTCCTCTAAGCACACATCATCCTGTAGTATTAAAAAGTTAACATTATACTATCCAGATATCAAATCCTCTGTTTGCACAGTGAGTAACTCTATCAGACTCCAGAACCCAGTATTTGTATTTTAAAATTAAAACCCCTGCAAGAACCATTACAGTTGTTTTCACACATTCTTTTTCTCCCGAAAAGACTACTCGGGAAGAATTCCATTTCCATTAATAAGCTGTACTGACAGAGATTCCTACCTAGTATCTCTGCAGCTTCCAAGTGCCGCTCAGGATGTATCTGCGCTGTAAAAGCAAACACTGCTGGGGATGTCAGCACCACAGAAAGGCCATGCGGCTGGAGAAGAGAAAAAATATAAAAATGCATCAACAGGTATCTACTAACCACTTAAGCAATGTGCTTTAATGCTTATTAATGTGACATAATGGAGAGTTGAAGTGTATAGTATAAAAACAAAGATAAACCAAGTTTTACCACTAAAGAGTGATCCACATTATAATCCTTTGGTTTGTAAGTTTTCACCAAACCAGAAATAGGGTAAGACATTCCATGGCTGGAACAGAGAGTAGAGAAAAAGTGGTTAGGGCAACTCTCCTGGTGTTTAGAAGACTTGTGTTCAATCCTTTATACTGCCAGTCTTCTGCATGCCAGTGTCTCATCCACAGATACTCAAAAGGCATTTAGATACCGATATGGTACAGACATCCCTCAGCCTCTGCACCTTAGGACCTACCTGTAAAAACAGCAAGAACAAGCACCTCCTTGCTTTGAGTGTGATGTTATACTAGTCCAAAAAGACTGAAACATGCTCAGATACTGAAGTAACGCAGAGAGTCCATGAATAGCATCATCTGCATCCCTGCCTGATCACACTGAGTAAAATAAACATCAGCCTGAAAGTATAATTAAAGAGTACATTTGCTCAAACAAAAGGAATGAAAGGAAGGTCTCTGAAGAGATTCACTGCTAATAACTTTTTCATACAATTCAGGCTTAGGCTCTGCTTCTCTGAAACTAGAAATTAGACTTAAAATATTAACTACAGCTCATTTTAGCTTGCTAAATGTCTACCCCACAGACAAATTTATTGTCAATTGCTTCAGTTCAGGAATGGCACAAGATTAGCTCAGCACTGTGTGACTGCAGAACAGCTGACAGAATTCAGCATTTTAATAGCAATGATTTTATTTTTCTAATTATGGTTTTTACAACCAAGGAAGGAAAAATAGGCCATGTTTTGGAATTTTTACAGGACTGGTTTTAAGTCATACCAAGTGAGAATGTAGAATCCTCCTACTGTAAGTGGCAAGAGACTACTAATTTCTCATAGCATAAGGCCCCTCTGTGATAAGAGGCATCATAGGCCAGGCTACAGTGTCAGCAGTGTCTTCGGCAATCTGAAGCAAACACTAGGAGAGAAGGTGACCTGGGAAGGAATTAACATTTTCTGTACTTACCAGAGATGAACACCAGCATTGCCAAAGCCAATACCAGCAAAAGCACTTGCTAGATGCATGCTAGCTCTTGCTTCACGGTCTTCAGGGTTTCTGATGGCTCTGTGCGCCATGGAGACAATAGTACTAGTAATCTCACATATGCATTGCTAATTCAGGGTGGGGAGAAAGGGTTTGTGGGAAAGACATACAAAAACCTCCAAGATAAGTTGAGAAAAAAAATGCTGGAAATGGGATCAGTTGTCACTTCAGTGACACTTCAAAGAGATCCTGCTTCTATCAAACTAGTTCACCGAAGGGTGAATTTCCTCTCACTTTTCCAAAATGTGAGTAAACAGGGTGAAATTAGACACATCCACCTCTGGCTTAAACAATTCTACTACCAAACTCTGGTAAATACATGTTTAGATCCAAGCTCTGAGCTTTTTTCATCATCTCATCAGATGCTGGCCGGACTTGCACCATCTGTGCAAGGAGAAGTCAGAGTTCCCTGCCTGCCTACACAACAGCATGCTTATGTTGTTTGACAACATGCAGGAAAAAACTAATGAACAGATTTCAGCCTATAGGAACAATAAACAACTACTTTGACTAGACGGGTACTGTAAAGAGGCTTTTATAAAAAAAAATAAATGTTGATCTTTAATAGAAATGCATACAATATACAAAAGTTAAAACTTTATTGCTAAGGATCAAATCCAGCACCCAGTTAAGTCAAAATTTAATCTAAATGGAAAGTCTTCTAAGTTATGAACTAATTTCCAATAAGCATGTAATTTTACGTATTCACAAGTCCATCGAAAAGATAATCACATTCACTTATCTACTATTTGTATACGTATCTTCATTTACACTAAAAGTCAGGGAAATGACTCCAGCAGTACTTAGTTCAGTTTATCACATATTCCCTTTAAGCTGTCACAGAAAGAGGATTATTGAAAAGTATAAGAGTGCTGCTCCCATATTAACTGAGCAGCTCAAAATACTTTAGCTGAGGGCTTCTGAAATAGATTTGCAGAGGCATTAAAAAGCTACCTTGGCAACTTAACCCCATAACCCTAATCCTACCTCCAATTTTATCTGACATAATTTTTTGGCTTTATTCAAGAGAAATCCAGGGTAGGAAATGACGTTCTAAAATAACTCTTTGCTTCATTTCAGACTAAAATTCAAGTCCTTCTAGGCATTCCTTTTTGGGCAGTGAAGACTGAACATGCTGAGAGGGGGCACGGCTGTTGGACACATTACCTTTTCAAATATTTAGCTACAATGCGCAGAGCATGGAGAGCCCAGACATCACTGATGGGGTTGCTGCCTTGGTAAGCCGGTCGGTTGATTGGATTTGTAGGGCAGGGACTGCGCATCTTGTAAGGAAGAGCAGTGTATGATTCTAGAGCATGACTATAAGAAAGACGAAAAACGAATTAAGTGGAAGAACTCCACTTTACTGCCCTGCTGTCCTTTCAGTCCAGGTTCCTCTTAATAACTTCTGGTGCTTAACAGATGCCAAAATTAGAAACACGGTATCATAGATGACTGGGAGAAAGCTGGATGGACACCTCCAGAATGCCCAGCTCTCCAACAGACCCACAACCCAAACACAGTCACAATCTATCAACTCAGTTCATGGCCAAAGTTAGGTCAGATGAATTGGCATCTTGGTTTGAAATGCTTTTCATTAACGAGTGCTGTGAATCTGCAATGGGTGCATTTCCTTTCTGTAGGAAGCAAGCCTTAAAAGGTTCTAGCACTGTCAGCATAGTAAGCTACTTTTCTTTTAAAAGCATTGACCTTCAAAAATTTGGAGCGTGATACTTAAGCTAAGTGAGATTTAGCTTAAAGTGGAAATCTTGTCTGCCAGACAAGATTCTGACTATCATAAAGCATCGCATTGCCTACATTGCTAAATTTATATGTACAAAAGTACATTTATAAACAAATGCCTAAATTCCATTACAGCTATTGTAGTTTGGGATAATTCACTAAGCTTGAGAAATCACACAGTTTCATTGCATATACATTACTTTAATATATACAACATACAAAAGCAAAGCAAGCTTTGACCCTCAGAATAGAAACTTCCATGCATTTTGTGCAGTTAAAACCTGAAATCCAGAGTAGAAGAAAATTTTATGACAAGTAAAAAGCACATTATGAGAGAGGTTCTGAAGGTTCTCATAATTGGGCTAAAACTTGCTGGTATCCCACAAGCCCTAACAAAGTTTTGTTGACACATTGTGGCTTTTATTAGAAAATCCTTGTTCTCTGTTCCCTGCTATATCTGTCAGACATGCTAAATGTCACAGTTCTGTCGTTAGTCATCTACATGATCGCTTGAAAAGTGACACCTAGACTCTCTTCCCCCAACAGGCACCACCCTGAAAGCAAATGGTTTGTCCAGCACACTGCACAAACATTAAAATCTCTGCAACTGAATGATTTGCTTCCAACAGGACTAAGGGACCTAGCGTAATTAAGTAAGAGGAAGGTATAACTGAGATCACCCTAAAAAGAACAGCAAAAGAGAAAGAAGGTCATCTTTTTCTTCCCCTAAAATATTTTTTTTGTACAACCATTATAGTAAAAATACACAACTGTAATAAAATCAAACAGCAGCCTACTGTAAACGCACCAAAGCACATCGAAGCCACTGTTGGCCACTATTCGCTCTGGCATGGACAGGGTGTGTAAAGGATCAATGATGCCTAGTGTGGGCTTAATGGCTCTTGAAGCAATGCCTGCAATATGTAAGTTAGGAAAAAAAGTTAAAGAATTTTTACAATAAAACAGGATAAAAAAGCTTAATGTTCAATTTGTAAAAAAAACGATGGGAAATGATTTGAAACTATGAATACAAAAGCAGAGGAAAGGGACAGAAGGAAGAGTAAGAAAGGTCTATGTCTCTAGGTCTAAGTCTCTACGTCTCACTGTAAGAGAGTTGTTTGATTTGGCACAGTTGCCTGGAGTGAATAATACCAAAGTTCTCTCTCCATTTGTAATCCTCCCTGAGCAGCCTATACTTTCAAAATGTCTCTGCTGAATGGCATCTACAACATTACTCTTTAATTTATATCTTCTGAGAAGAATCAGAAAGCAAGACTGGTTTGTTTCCAGAATTAATTGCTGTTGGTAATTGCTGTCCTCAGCATCTCTAATAACTGTACCTTCTTGTTGTAGTTAAGACGGCACAGATATGGCTTTGAGAGAGAGAGAGAGAGAGAGAGAGACTGACACAGCTTTGAGAGAGGGACTGACTGACTATATATAGACTGGAAAACTCTGAGGTACCGTCAGAACTCCTCAGTACACTCATTTGTCCCAAATATTGTAGACTGCGTGGCACATAAAACCCACACAACACTAAGAAGTAAAACCTCAAAATAGCTATGAAGCTTAAGATGACATTTTAGCCTTAACCCTTATTTTCCAGGGATGAAAAGGTCAAAGGAAGACAGCGCTCCTCACTTGCATAGCATCTCAGGCCTGAGGTTTCAAAAGTCAGGAAAAGGAACATTTGGTTGCAATTATACAACAAAGAAACAGAAGTCTTAAAAACAGAAAAGAAAATATAGAGGAAATAAGGAACAGTTGGTTGACCCTGAAAGAAAGTAGAAATTTCCTTTCCAATTAACATTTTCTGCCATTTAAAGACTTGAAAGATTTTAGTTTCCTGTTTTTTCCTTCAAACTATAATACACTGTACTACATAAGCATTTCATTATGCTAATATGCTTTAAATTTAACTCAAGGGCGAAAGCTTTACGCTCTTCAAATTCGTTGGTGGTAGCTGAATTGAATGAAATGACACCTGCAATGACACGTGGTATCTCTTTCTTTCAAGGCAGGGAAATAACGAAGACGTTGGAAAAAAAAATTGTCTTAAATAGCAGACAAAAAAATCTCACCGGTTTTTACTTTCAGTTCTTTGAAGTCAAAAATGGCAACACCTGTAGTTTCACTTCCAGTTCCAGCTGTTGTAGGAACTTGAAAAGAAGAATGAGGACAATAAGAAATAATAAGTAATACAGAATAATGTAAAATAAATAAATAAAACCACAATAATAATGCAATGAAAAAAAAAAAGATCTAGGAAATCTCAGCGGTATCGTTGAAGAACCAGACACTAGATGGGAAGCCAAAGGGCGAAGAGAAACAGCTAACATTAATCTCTTTTCCCAGTAAAAGGAGTCAAACTCAGCTAAACAAACTGCTGACAAACTGATGATCTTACTTCCACTGAAGTATATAGCAAAATTGTTGCTGAATACAACTAGAGGAAAATTAAGCCCAAAGACAGTGAAAAGGTCATAGTAAACGGATTTCAGCAGAAATATCTAGAGAGACCATGAAAAGATTCCCTTTCTCCTACCCTTCCCTCTTTACCTGCAATGAGTGGCTTAAGGGGCACAGTGACAGGCTTCCCTTTCCCAATAGGAGCATTGACGTAATCCAAGAAGTCTGCCATAGGGCTGGATGCATACAGGTTGGCAGCTTTACAGGTGTCTATTACGGACCCACCTCCAACAGCAACATAGGCGTCAAACTCTCCCTTTTTAGCAAATGCAATGGCATCCAGGAAACTTGGAAAACAAGAAAGGCTTTCCAATTAGTCAGGAGAAAAGCAGCACACGGAAAAAACATAAATATTAAGACCAGAGTACAGAACACAAACACAGGGGTGCTCATAGAGACATTCAGCATGCTTTAAGGGCCAAGGCACTACTTTGAGAAATGCAGTCAGAAGTAGTACCTTTGGTCTGTTGGCTCCACCCGGACATTATCGTACATCTGAAAGTTTATACTATGTTTTGCCAAGGAGTTCAGTACTGCTTTTACAGGAGGGAGTTGGGAAAGGTTTCTATCTGTCATCAAACAAACTCTTCTAGCACCAAGATTCTGCAGGTCCTGCAATAGCAATGAAATTAAAAAACAAACAACTGGTATAAAATCATAACTTAAACTATTTAAATACTAAGCCAATTCAACTGAATAATTCGATTTAAAAATACTAAAAACAATTGGTTGTTGTAAGATTTTTGAAATAGTATCAGTTAAAAGAGTCCACACATACATACAGGACGCAGAAAACAGCAGAATTTATAAAGCTGTCAAATTTTTACAGTTGAAGTCATCTGAATATACTGGAAGAAAGCTAATAACATGGATGTCCAGCAAGTGAAGTGGAACCGCTGAAGACCACAGTAAAAGGCAAAATACTTTTTCAAAATATTTTTTTTCACAATTCACGTGATATAAAAAGGCCTTTCGGCAGGTTAGATCTCCTCTAGCTGCCTATCAAAGCTTTGCATTAATATCTGGAGCGTTTAATGTTGAATATTAATATAATAAAAAAAAAAGCCCATGATAAAGGCGAACCAGACAATGTTACTCAGGTGAATCATCCCACACTGCTCAAGGCAATGGAAACAAAAATTCTGCAATTTCACTGTGCAAGCTCAGAGCCCAACTCATACCCATCTAGTTTAATGGCAAGTTTCTGACTCACTTTACTGAGCAGTGGAAGAGATGAAAGCGATCTTGAGGAAATTCTGGTGAGTCACCAGGAATCAAAACTTTTTGAATTAACTTTTCTGTCAGAGAAAAATATTCCTGAATGATACTGGCAAATCATCAAAGATCTAATTTTCCATTAAGCTGCATTTCATGTAGTCACTTACACTGCAGCAATATCGATGTAGAATGCTACTCTTCTTACCTAACAGTATTTTCCAAGCTTTTTACGCTAGTATATACGACAACAAATATTTTAAGCAGTAGAGATTCAGACACGCTATATATAAGCTTTCCCTGGATTGGTAGTACCAGTAGTCCTTTAGAAATAACTTTTCACCAGTGATAGATTTCCACTGTTGAAGCTCACCATGCCAATTTCTTTAGTAACTCCTTCTCCATATCGAATGTTTGAAATGGCCATCTACAAAATAAAAACATATTTTCTGGAAAAATGGAGAAACTGCATCATGTCCCAAGTATCCAAGATGAAATATAAATAAATATATTAAATAACTACATTGAATCATATTTATTAATGGAAATATTTCTTAAATGTCATATTTGCAAGTATATATACTGCTACATTCAAATAAAATATTTCTTATTAAATCTACCTCAAATGCATAGTCTGTATTTCCCAGCGTAGCCTGTTCAGGAACTGGAATGGAAATTAAACCATACAGTTAGGGAACAAAAACTGGCTTAAATTTGTATTTCAGTACTAAAGTTAAGTGATTCATTTGCTTTTAAAATCACTAATACATTTGCACAGGTTGTCTTGGCTTGTCTGGGTAACGCTTACCAATTTTGTCCCTTGTTATTTGCTAGTTCAAATGATCTAAGTACTTAGACCGATTAATAAAATTCAGTAAAAGAAAGGTGTTTTCCATCCTGCAAGAACTAATTCTTTACTACATAAGTTAATAAGTTATCAGGATGTCTGCATGATAATTTGTTCACAGTCTGGAAAGATCAGAACAGCGCATAATAAATATGTAGAAAATTTACAGGATTCTAGACTTAAAGGTATTGCAAATGAATGTAGGAGCTATATATCCTTCAGAACAATCTTCACATAAGTTCATGAGACATCCTCTATAGGTACACCTGGACAGAAAACATCTTTTGGGCGTGGGTGTGTGAGAATAATTCAGAGGGGCATTTACGCTTCTTTTTACGCTGAACTAGCACCAAACTTGCTTGAAAATTAAGAAATTGAATGCAACGTTAATAATAAATAGAGTTTTGAATAAGAACTGGTGTCATTATCAACTTTATTTAGTGGAAGAGAGAAAACAGTATAAGGATAGCATTTCAGTCATGTCTTCTGTTCGCTAAGTCATTCTTGCGTGAAGTTCCACAGAACTCTGTACTTTTGCATATCCTCATTTGCCGCAAAGAGAAACAAACTTCATCAACTGAAGCAGCCTGTTCTTCTCCAAGAAAAGATCAGATGAGGCATTCTGCTCTTCCTGCTGAAGTCATGCCTTCCGTCTGCTATATTAATTGAAAAATTGTGATTTGAATTCAGACCCAATGAGCGAAGCCAGGATAATGAGCCTACAGACACTCTGGGGTGCACTGAAGCACTGACCCACAATAGTAACAGATAGATGCATTAAAATCCTTTATGTGCTTTCTATTCAAGCTCAGGCCAGCTGCTATCAGCTCTTTCATTGCCATCTCTTGCCAGGCTGTACATGTTTGACCTCTCCTGGAGTTTGAGTCTGCTGTACTCTTAGTCATTAACTTGACAGGCTAAGAACATGTCCAAGCCATTTACTCTCTTGCTTTCTGATGGTATAATGGGTGCCCTGCTGTTATATTCTTGAGCCAAAGTTAACTCTCAGGAAGAATTTTGCTGAGTTGAAAAACTGCTTTATTTCCTAGAACACTGTCACAAAATACAAGGAACAATTTTCTGCTGGGATCACTACTACGTTGGTTACCACTTTTTAGAGAACTATGGAACTGTTATTATCTTGCTATATATATTGTAGACCCAATTTCTGCTATAGAACTTACATAGGGAATCCTTCACACAGATTTCCCTTTACAAAGGGCTTATTTTGAATTGACTGAGTATGTCATCCAGCGGATAGGTGGAAGAACTAGATTCTATTTTCTGTTCTGCTGCTGTCTATCTGTCTTGGGTATAATAAATACCTGAACATACAATAGCTTTTCCATATGTAAAATGGTGATGACTGTTCTTCAGAGACCTTGAAAAATGTCTTAAGTAAAGCACATGAAACCAAGCCACTCAGAATCACTTATTACTGAAATTAAGGCCAAAATTATTACTTTTTAATAGAAATTCTACCTACCATATCTTATAGGAACCTTTATAGTAGTAAAAATGAAACATATGGGATATACTGAAAGATTAAGAACATCTGGAGACTAACTTTAGCACAGGAAGAGCTGCTCTCACAGACTCCCTCTACAGCCAATGCAGAAAGAAATTCCTCCAGAGGGCAACGCAGTCACTGTATGCAACCCTCCTCCGGGATCGTGATCCCAGTAAGCCACATTCTCTTCATTAACTATTAAAAAGCCTACGGAGGTTACATTCCTCAAGCTAAAGTAAGTCTTTGTGAATATCTGTTTACCGATACCACTTTCTGTTTCTTTTCTAATGTAACAGATGCACATTTTTCCCCTGAGAAGCAGATCTAAAGTTAAGATGGTTCAGGTGATAACATCAGTAGTAGCAGCCACAGCAGTTTTCTGATCAAGTTGCCTTACAACAGATGAAGGGAGAGAAGGGACGTATTAGGTGCGACTTACATGAAAATGCTGAATCTCTCCACATTATTACTGAAGAGTTGGAAAATAACAGACTGCTTACCTTAGAGTGTTTTCTTTTCTCCCTTTTATGTGCTCCCTCTACCCAGGTTATAAATCTGGGTACAAGGTCATGGTCTCACATAGAATTATTTCGGAGACGCAAATTAAGTCTTACCTTGGGAATAAGTGTGACTATGGCTTGGGCACCGACATCTGAGTAAAAGGAAGAAAAAAAATCACAGTTATAAGAAAAAATTGAAGAAGGCAAATTAACCTGCATGTAAAAGGCAGTCTCCTGTATGTATTCATTTGTCATGCTTTACCTCAAAATTTTTGACAATGGTGACTGCCATCTAGTGCTCCATGTAGATAACGTCTTTGCCTATATTGAGGGCCTAAGAACTGTTTGTGAGAGTAATGAGCAGCTGCAGTACAACTTACACCTAGGTGCTTACGGTATGCGACTCACAGACCACACAGACTGAATAGGTGCCCAGGAGAAAGGAAAAGGATTTCAGTAAAGTGGATGTGATATGCCCCGGCCTTCAGTGATGCTGCTGAACGTGAATCAGCGCGCGCGAAGCGCTCCTATTGCGTTGGCGGCAGATGAAAGGGAGCAAGGCACGCAGATGGTGAGAGAGGTTAGTGTTAGACACGAAAAATTACAGCTCCGCTAGGAGGGAGATGGGACAGTAACAGTGTAAAAAAAGTACTACGCATATTAACATTCTCCTCCGGTGTAGCATCAGCGAAGGTGAGCAGGGCAAAGCTAGTTCACCTGCCCCGTTAGGGAAGCCGTGCCCAAAGCCACAGCGCCGTGAAGCACCGAGAGCCGCTCACCGCAGTCTGAGATCAAAACGCTCTGCTTTCGTATCTAAAACGGCGCGAATGCTTGGCACAAGGCTGCAGGGCGACGGCTGCGAGGAGCGCGCAGCCGGCCAGGCCTCGGCCCCGCACCGCCACCGCTCGCTCGTGCCGCTCCCAAGCGGCCAGGCCGGTTCTGCTGTGCAAAAACCAGCCCTCGCCGACAGACCGCTTTCTCCTATCCAGGTTATCCTTGCAGTTAAAGAAAGGGGTGGGGGTGGGGGGTAAAAGAATATCACACAGCACACGAAGACACCTTTAAAGCTTGTGCGTTATGACCGGAGGCCGAGGCAAGGCTAGTGTCCCCCCCAAAAACTCCTCGGCCTCACACGCCGCGGCCATTTCACCACAGAGCCGCCAACGGCCGCAGCCAACGGCCGCCCCCCCCCACCCCCGAGCCCGCGCGCCGCCCCTCACTCACGCGGCGCGCTGCAACTGCCGCAGCAGGCGCGCGGCCCGCTCCCGCCCCGCCGCCGCCGCCATCGCCACCGCCGGGGGCTGCCGGGAGGCGGCGGCGGCGGGGCCGCCCGCTGCCCTCCCCCGCCGGCCGTCCCGCCGGGGAGCGGGCAGTACCCACCGGTTTAAAGGTCTTCTGCGAAGATAAGCAGAGGCGACGGCCGATGTAGACGCGGCCGCCAAAGTTCAAACGGATTTCAGCAGGGACTGCGCAGCTTACCGAAAGCAAGGGCTTGTGCAGGACGGGTAGGTAGCTGGCCTCCCAGGAGGAGATGGTACGGAAAAGTTGCTTATAAAGTACTGCTGGAGAAAACGCGTGGTTGAAATGACAGCTGTAAGGCTAATTCAGGCTCCCAAAATGAACGCTGCAAGGTCAGCCTGATATATCCGGCAAAATCCAACTGATACCTGTTTGAAGGAGGGCAACAGCGCGCTAGATGCCCTATGAAATTACATGGAAGACATGGAGCAAATAAAAGCATATTCAAACTAGCTGTTCAGCACACTCCTCCTTGCTCAACTCGCAACACCGATGAGGTGAAGTTTATGACTATACAATTTGTGTATAATCAGTTTGTGCTTCACCTCTTCAAGTTTTGAAACGTGAAATTATTTATAAATTTCAGAAACCGGGAGCACCCATGAAGCAGTTTACATTGGTCTTTACTGATTTTATAATCACTACTGAAAATCCACAAACTATCAGCATTTCTGTAGACAAGTCTTTGGCTTCAGAAAATTCACCAGTAAAATGTGGGTCAGCAGTATAAAATACTTCTCTAAAAAGAAAATGCTTTCTAGCTGAGCAGGTAACAAGACATATCCTATGGAAACGCAGGAAAACTGGAAGTCTAGAACCTATTTCAGAACAACTGTTTCCACATTTCCAAGGACTTCTCGCCTCTGTTGCCTTGCTAGCTGTGCTGAACAGCTGGTTTCAGTGGGATGACATCCATACAAACACCGCTGCCAGCGGCCAGTCAGAAGCAGACAACAGTGGTAAAAACTACTTGACACAGCAGTACGAAATTTTTAAAAGGCTAAGAATAGATATTTTATGTAAAGCTGACAGAAATTCACCATTATACTCAGTGCATTAATGCCACTGAAATCCTTCAGTACCAATGCCTACTCCTTCCAGCCTGACCACTATTCTACAGATGGACCTTTGGCTTTTTAATCACACTCAATTGCCATCTCAGCAAGCTCTTACTGTGAGATGAAAGATTAATTGCTTTAGAGTTATTCAGCCCTTCCAGGAACACATTTGCAATAGAGTGCTATGATAACAGTCTTAACTACTTGAAAGTTTGAGAACCTACTTTACTATCCTCATAGCAGGAACTGGCTTCAGAGAAGGAGACCATCCTCCTTCTTGTAGCTAAGTCACATAATAGAACAGCAAATTTTATTTTTTTCATTTCAAGGGTACAGGAAACACTATATTTAAAACGGTTATAAACAAGTCTTAGATCATATCTAATATCTGTTTGCAAACACTTTGGTAAAGAAAAAACACTATGAAGCTATTTTTATAAAAATGATGACTTACTCTCAGGAGATAGTACAGGTAGAAATTTGGGAGTTTTTCCCTGTTGTGTGATGTGAACATTTATCTGCTGAATTCAAGGCAGGTCAACAGCTTTTTTTTTTTTTTTTTTTTTTAAATCAGCAGAGGTTTATAAAATCTTTGTAACCTCTCAGGCCCTGCAATAAGTCTTACAGGAATAGCTTTCATGCCCCTCCTCTCACAACCGAGCCTGAATACCACTGAGTTGACAATGACTTGCAAAGCAGGAGCTCCACAGTCAGGCTACCTACCCGCAGCACAAAGCAAAAGGCAGTACCTCATCCTTTAACTGCGCAAAGCAAAAGGCAGTACCTCATCCTTTAACTGCGTTTCTCTTTGATCACACCAGCACTTAACATACCAGTTACCGCCCTTGAGTTGAGTTCCATGCCCCAATCTTAGGTGTTTCTCACTTAAGAGCAACTTGACTGCACAGGGACTGAGGTCTGTCTCAAAATGCTGCAGCCAGGGCCAGCTGTGGAGCTATCTGGCTGCCCCCATTAAAGCCCCTAACCTGGGGGTAACTGGGGAACTTGACTCTGGTGATATACCACCAACTCCTCTTAGAAGAGGGACGCTGCCCTCCTTGACTGCTATCCAAGAGCCAAATGCTGATTTTAGAAAGACCAGAGCATATTTATTGACAAATAGGTGTGAGAGCCGAGCACTGGGCAGGAGGCTGTCAGCAGCAGTCCCTTCCTGCCCCTTGGTGAGCAGCCCCGGCCCTGAGTCGTGCTCAGCCCTGCAGGCCACTCTGTCCCTCTGGGTGCCAGTCCACCTCATGCTTTCTTCCTCTTGCCACCACCACTGCCCACAGGGCGCTGCTGCCGCTTGCCGCCACTCTTCTTGCTGCCGCTCTTCTTGCCACCGTGGCCGGGCCGCTGCTGCTGCCGGCGACCGCGCTTCCCCCGCTGCGCCCGCTTCTTGCCCTTGGCGGCAGCCGCCTCGGCATCCTCCTCGCGGAGCTGCTTGTTGACGGCACGAGTGATGTCGAGGGGCGGCTTCTTGCTGCTCATGCCACGCAGCAGCTCCAGCTGCTGGCTCCGCTCGGCCGCCAGGTCACCCAGCAGCGGCGCGAAACGGCGCTTCTTGGCGCCACGGGGAGGCGGCTCCGCTGGCTCCTTGGGCAGCCGCGGCTGAAAGCGGCCGAGCGAGGCGGTGGAGAGGCGGGCGACGCGGGCAGCGTGGCCCAGCTCAGCGCGGCTCTGGTGGCCCGTGGGGTGGAGCGGGGCAGCGGGCACGGCGGCGCGGTGGGCGCGCGCCAGGTTGCGCAGGCGGTTGAGCTCATTGCGCGCCACGCGCTCCCGCTTCTCCCGCCGCCGCTTGGCCAACTGGTCCTCGTCCGGGTCGGCGCCCGCCGGCACCTCCGCCGCCCAGTCGCGGGCCGGGTCGCCGCCCGCCCGCCGGTAGCCCCAGCGCCGCCGCCACTCCTTGGCCTGCTCGTCCCACACCAGCGAGGTGCGCTTCCGCCGGCGGATGCCCTTCAGCCGCGCGAACTGCTCCCAGCGCGTGGGCGGCCGCGGCCGCGGCGGCGGCTTCTCGCGCGGCAGGCGGAAGGCCGGCTCCGGCAGCTGCGCCACCAGCGGCCCCGCCGCGCCGCCGGCGCGCTCGGCCGGCAGCGCCCACAGCTGCGCCACCAGCAGCTGCGTGTTGTCGCGGGCCAGGGCCCGCAGCAGCGCCTCCCGCCGCGGGCCGGCCCCGCGCAGCCCCGCCGCCGCCGGCGGGTTGCGGTCCAGCGCCAGCAGGTTGCCCAGGTCGAACTCCAGCTCCAGCTCCTTGTGCACCGCGATGCTCCGCTGCTTCTCCGCCTCCTGCTCCTCCGCCGCGGCCAGCAGCTCCTCCACGCGCACGGCCGCCATGGCGGCGGAGCGGAGCGGGCCGGGCCGCGCCGACACGTGCGGACAGCTCGCGCCGCCCGGCTCCGGAAGTGACCCAGCTCCGTTCCGGGTCAGCGCGCCGGAAGCACGTCAGAAGGGAGCGCGGAACCACAAAGGGAGGGGCGGGGCGGGGCGGGGCGGGCCGCGCGCATTGTCTTCTGGGAGCTGTAGTGCGCGCTGGCCCGGCGCTCAGCCCGCGGCGGCGCGCGGCATTCTGGGAGGGGCAGGAGGCAGCGCTGCATTCTGGGAGCCGTAGTCTCCGCGCAGGCCGTGGGGCTGCGTCGGGGCGGCCCGTTGCTCCTGTCAGAAAGTCTCCAGCTCTTCTCCCACTTATTTAATGATCAACATGACTTGTGGTCCAGCCCTCCCCGCAAAAAATCCCCAGTGAAGTTGCCAGGCGCGGGTTGCCCTTGGCTAGCTGGGGGTAGACGCTGCCTGGGCCGGTTCGGCCCAGCTGGCGAGCGGGGCTGGGGCAGGAGGGGCGTGAAGAGAGCTGGCGTGTACAGGAAGGCCAACGCCGAAAGCGCGTTCGCTGCCTGCAGCAGGGAGACGAGGCCAAAGCAGGGCACGCAGAGCACCCAGAACGCAAACTGGGCCTCGCCGCCTTCTGCTGCTGCGTAAGGGGTTGCGCGGTAGCACTCAAATATCCGGCAGGTTAAGGCTGAGACATGGGGAAATATCCTTTCTGTTTTTATTGCAGCGTAACGTTTAGGTGTCAAAGTCACTGCTAAAGCTTAGGCCAGGCAATGAGTGGCCTGATCCCAACCCCAGCGCCGAGGCTGCTTCCCTCGCGACCGCCGCCGGCCGCCCTGTGACACCAAGGGGAGAGGAGGTGCGCGGGGAGAGCCGCAGCACCCCTCAGACGGCTCGTCAGGCACGATGAGTGAGGTCGTCGGGTGATACCGCATGCACCAAAAAAGTCAGCCAGGTCAAAGATACTGCCGTGCTATTTTTAAACAAATGAGATACGGCAGAATCCTTTTACAGCAATAGAGCATGCAGTGATTTGGCTCGTATGGTCATGACGTTTTGAGCTGATCTTTGGTGCCCTAAAAACAAGCTCATGACAGGACTTCGCTGCAGCCAACAAAAAGTCACGGGAATTATTATACTGGATAGAATTTGCTACTGAGTTAAACACGTCCCCTCCCTTAACTTGTGTCTGGGGTGATGGAAATGATTCTGAGTATAATGTCACAGCTGTATTTTTAGAATGAAAATAAAATGTTGCTCCTGTAAACTGATTCCTGGAATCTGTTGCCTAGCATATCACATCTTATACTGTATAATTATAATTATGATAGAATCTTTTTTTTTTGTTTTTTTTTTCAACCCAACAGGTCTGAGTGTGATTCAAGCACTACAGAGCAGCAAATTCCCTATGCATTTAAAACCTAATTAGATGCCATAGACAGTTTTCCCGTTTACCACAAGATGGCATTGCATTGCATACTACTTTCTTCACTTTCCTGGACAGCTCATACTTTCACCTGAAATTATAGATTAAATTAAAGACAGTTTTCAGAGATGTACATATACTATTTTTGACACAAATAAGTTCAGGCATATATTTATACTTTTATACTGCATAAGCAAGGGGCACTGTTGGGGCAGTCGGTTGATACCTTGGTCGCTGTACTGTCCTATCTTATCCTTAGATAGCTAGCTCTTTGGGCTCTTTTGGTTTATATTTGTACAAAGCCCAACAGTCTTCAGGTAAATGACTCGGATTGAAGGGACATAATTGATAAAATTTATTACACTTACAAAATTGGCTTGATATTTAATGATTACTTTGTATCGACAGAATAACAGAAGGAATGCATGCCAGGAATTGGTCTTCATGTTTCACACGATAGCATGGAGCTTCTAAGTTAAAAATTAAAATGCAAACAAGCTTCTACCCTCCTCCAGGTTTACTCAGCGCAATATTGCCTGCTGTTCAAATCTGACTACAAAACCATTACTGCTGACAGGATATTATTGAGTTGAGATTTCAGAATGTGCTTGGTAAGATGGCAGTTGGAATATATGAGTGGATTTGTAAACCAAACAGAATTTGTAAATGGAATCATATTTTAGGAAATTATCTGATGGTGAGAAGCAGCTTCTGAGATGGTCGCTTTAATAATCCTAGTCATGCTTAGAATTTATAACTCTCAGTTTGTAGCTGAGAATTACAAGCAGGCACAGAGCTTCCCTGAAGTGAATAGGCATGTGTGTAAGCTTTATTAACAGGCTTTTGCAGCAGATTTTTTAAGGGTGAATTTTTAGAAATGTTTGTTCATTTTGGTCCTCTCCACTTCTAGGTTCCTAGTTTCAGAATCTCAAGTATCACATTTCTCTAAGTGCTTGTGGCTGGATTTGTGAGTGCTCAGCCATGGCGCTTGAAGGGAGTTTTCCCTGATTGGAGGCATTATAGTTCATAGATACTTGCACAGTTTCAGCCTTACCCTCTCTTTCCTTTGGTTTTCTCTCTCTCTTCACCATGAATTATAGTAATCTGTAACTTGTGTGTGTGTGCATGCGCACATGAGTGTGTGCGTATGCTTACTTCCTTAGCGTTTCCTAACTCTCGGAACTGTGAGAAACTCAGGCAGAAATTGGATGCTGTGGCAACGTGCAGGCTTTCTTGGGGGTAGAAAGCTGTAATTGCTTTTATTGCAGTTAGCACCCTCAAGGATGATGCACACTCCTGAGGATGTAGTACAGAAGTATGCATGTGGCTGCACAGCTTTCCTTACCTGAAGTTACGGGGATGTTTCAGATCAATACGTTTTTCTTAGTTCCTCAGTACATGATAGGTCTGATACAAAACCCCAGGATGAACATAGAGGGTACATTGGCATGAAGAGTGCTATTATCCTTTTTAATACAATTTGTTGTGCTTTTGCATTGCAATTCTTTCCGAATCACTATAGCTTCAATTTTAAAGAGACACGGTAGATTTAAGAACCCTGGAAATATCAATTAGAGTTAATAGTTTCAGGTTCCTCTGAAAATCCTATCCTGTTCTCATACATGAAGCCTGATTTTTAAATATGGCTACTGCTTGACATCTGGACACCTAAACAATGTTAGCTAGTCACATCTGAAAGTCTGGGATGTGATCCTTCAGATTATGAGCGCTCTCAGTTTTCAATCAAAAGCCCACCGCTCATGCTAGATTCAAGAGCTGCTTTAATACCAAAGGTTGCATAATGGTTTTTGAAAAGCACGTACTCTGCATGAAAAACCTAAGATATAATTTGTAATGTAATTTGCAGAAATACTTGTCCAAAAGATGAATAGAAAGCATGATGCAGGATATATTTAATGCACAAAATGAACTACAATGTCAAAGTGATGTAACGTTTCTTTTTTTTCTTCTTCTATTAGAAAAATTTTTTTTTTTAGTTTCTGTTAGGCTGGGCTACAACTTTAAGTCTGTATAAAATAGGAATTGTTCTAATATTCCCTATTCATGTCTCACCTTTTGTGATACCATTAGCTTAGATTTACTCTTCAAACTTTTGCCAATTACCTCTGGATGGCAGTAGATATAGTTAGAAGATGATTCAATCCATTCTTAAGCCTGCTGTGAGGATCATTATGAAGAACACTTCTATCAGGAAAACCCAAAGTGCTGGTAATTTTGGAAAATAGTAGAAAGTGCCCTTAAAATACCCACACTGTCTCCAAATCATTCCTTTTCACTGATTTTGTTCAGAACACTTTGAAGTAAAATCTACATTGTAGGATTTCTTCCAGTAAGGAAAAAGCTGTTTGCTCACTGAAGCTAAATTAAGTAAAAATTAGTACTACAGCTTGTGGACAAATTCCCCATACATTTTTATCCCAAAGTGTTACAACATACATCTATGTCCTATACAGGTGTTTTTGCAGTACAAATAATAAAGCTTAGTAGGTAAATAATTTGGCTAATGGAAAACGCTTTCCTATTCACTGTTCCTATTCGCTGTGAACAAACTATCTGCCAGGAGTAAACAAATAAAAAAGGCTTGTGCTACAGTCTTTTAATGACTACAGGCATTGACTTCAGCAGTATATAACAAATATGCCTATTAGTTATGGCTTTTGCTGTTTAAGAAAGAACTATGGCTGCAGGTATTACAGACAGCAGGTAATTCCTTCTCATGGCTTCACTGAAGCAAGCCCTTAACCTAACAACGCATTAAAGGATATACTTATTTTTGAGCATGTGGATTGTTCCATTGATGTTAATGATGTTAACTCTGCTCACATGCTTAAAAACTTTCCTGACTGAGTTGTAGATGAGCAGGGTTAGACAACATTTATTGCAGTATTAGCAGAATTCTGTATTTGAGAAAAAAACCCTGAAGATGAAACTCAGGAGGCTGTAGCTATAGTTCCAAACCCTAGAACTAAGTAACTGGAAATGCAATTACAAGCAAATACTGAGTAGGGTCTGATTTCTGGTTCAGAAGCCAAAACATAGATAGCTGGGGAGACAGCATTCAGATCTGGAAGACTACAGACCTTGTGGAAGGTGATTGGTAGACTGTAATTTATTTTGATCAGTTAACTGGCTATGACTGTGTGGTTTCACTGAACTCATTTTGGGTAAACAAAACGTAAACTAAGCTAATCTGAGGCCTTCCCAAGCGCACGATGCCTATCTGGCTGTGCACTGGGGAATCAGGCTGAAAACAGATGGTGATATGTTTTGCTATTTTATGAGCTTTACGATGACCTTTTTTTTGAGAAAGTTTTCTTGTAGCGTGGCCTTAATACTGAAAATATCAACAATGGTGTGGCTTGGTCTTGTTAGAAGTCTTTTTAGGAGAATGCAAAGAATGGAGTGAAGCCTTTATAAGGCAGTGACGGAAAGAATGGCAATGTAGTAACATACTCTTTTTCCAGGGTCAGTATCGCTTGTCACCTTTCCAGAGCAGAGCTATACCTTGGCATGAGATTACTTACACAAGTTTAAAAAAAAAGCTATTGAACATGTTGCCTTCTTTTACAAAGAAATCTGTCATGCAGAGATTTGCCCTAGATTAAGTCTACACTCACAGCCAGAGGAACGAAAATGGTTCATCTGTTCTTGAGTTGGGTTCCTGGCTGGGAATTTCACCGGTGTTGGAAGTGAGAAGAAGCATGGATAAGTATTCATCTATGACACTGAGGATGTGCCATAGTCCCTGCTGATTTTTGCTGACAGAAGGACACAAGGGAAATCAAATGGAGCTGTGGGTTCAATACATGAATTTGAGATTAGGATAAATTCCTGTATGTTTGCCAACAATGACTGCGTCAGCTCCTATATTCTAATGCTTTTGTGAGTCAGAGGCAATCCGTTTTCCAGAAGCGTCCTTTAGTTTAAAAAAAAAGCTTGGGCCGTATTTCCAATAGAAAATCTCAGCCTTTTATGTACATGTACAAATATCACGTGCATGTTATTAAGCCTCTCTTGCATTCACATGTGTGGAAGAGTTTTGAATGATGATTTTTACCAAAGAAAAAAGGATGAGACCTGATGCCAAAGCAAAACAATGCACTGCGTTTAGGATCACATTTTTCAGGGACTTATACCAGCCTTAGGGAATCTGCAACTTTGGGCTAAGTATAGATCCGAGCATCCTTTCATACAGCCCAGAACCTCTTGAATCTTCTCCCCATCCTCAGCGGGTGGCATGGTGATGGATGCTGAGATGCTGCTTTCCAAAGCTGTATTCAAAGCCTTGGCACTACCTGGCACTCAGCAAGGAAATGGTTCCCCATACCCAGTTTATCTCCTTTTATCCTCCACATTTTCATTCATCGTGAAGGCTGATCAGTCAGGATGGAGTTTTGTGCTCAGTGTGTTTTCAAACTACTACATTCTTAAAGCTACCTTTGACATCAGTGTTATGAAATGCACGTTGAAGGTGGTAGGATCGGCAGTGGGGAGCATACGTGCAGGTCCTGCCAACAAGCAACAAAAGCATTTGTGTGTGCGACTATGCCTCCCACAAGCTACTTTGATAATGTACCCTGTAGGTGTCCAAGTAAAGCTACTAAGTGCTGTGCTTCAAATGTGATGCTTCAATTACATCAGTTGCAGTCACTTCAGGATCTCACTAATACCTTTTCAGTTGACAGTTATCAATTGAAAAAAAAAAATCTGTGTTTAAATCTTTTTGCACACAGTAAAACAGCACTTTAAAGGTTCAATCCAAGATATTAGGCAGGTTTTCATCCACATGTAACCACAAGTGACTCATGTAAGACAAGAATCATCTATAAACTTGTACGTGCTTGTACCTGGGATGTGTGTTGTGGTTCCGAATAAATTAGGACAATTTCTGTTAAACAAATATTTTTCATTTTAAATGTCATAAAACCTAAGGCTGTGACTATACGTCATTACCCAGTGACAACAGATTTGGTTTAAAAAGTTCTTGCACAGAAAAAAAGAAGTCCCAGAGATTAACTGAGTCAATTCACAGGATTTAGACTGTGGCCACCAAGTAGCTGAAGCAGCGTAGCCAAAGGAGGTAGCTTCAGGGTTGGAATGGGAGTGTGAATGAGTGGCGAGGCATTTGAGCTGGAACAGCAAGCTGCTCGACTGGATTTGCTACTGTGGGAATTAGTGACAGCCTGGCTTGCAAAGGGGGCTGGTCCCTTCGAGGAGCAATTGTGGTTCATGTCTACAGCAGTCTCCCAAACCCGTTATTGGTGAATTGTCTTCTGCAGAGATGTCATAACTGTTCATGCAGGAGCAGAGATCACCCATAACTGCTCATGGAGCAGCAGAGCTCTGACAAAGCTTACAGCTTGGTGTATTAAGGTGAACCGGCAGCGTTTTGGGGTTACCTTAATCTTATATACTGTAAACTATAGAAGTTGCTACATGGGCTACTCATACATTCCTGCAAAGGGTTTGGAGCATGTCAGAGAGGTGGGGTGGGCAGCTGGCAGCAGAAACAACTTTGGCCATCCGAAGGTAACCTTCTCGCTGGTGTTGGAACAGAACCTGCAAAGCCAGAGCAGGAAATTCCCTGTCCTGACTTGCAGTTGGGGCTCTTGGCTCCTCTGAGGGGATGAGTGATTCTCTGAACTGTCCAGTGCCTCCTTCATGCCATCATATAACCAGATGAGCCATTCTACACAGTGCATCCTTATTCTTCTAGTTTTCTGCAGCATGTTTCTGTTCATTAGTTTCTGTACTGTACCAAAACAGTAACATGGAACAGAATCTCATTTTCCAAAATCCTTATATGGGCACAGCAGGAACTGGTCAGTTTGTAACTTCACTCAGTTAATGAGGAAATTTTCCGGGGTGGGGTAGCAGCATTCAGGAGCAATAAAAGAGGATTCCGGAAAAAAAAAAAAAGGGGGAGGGCCAAAAGAAAAGATTTACATCTTTGGACAAGGATGCATGAATGACTTAATCTACAGCATTTCTAATGCTTGATTTAAAACCTGCGGATAGCTCATAGAACTATTGTACAATCTTTGCCACTGGGACTACCTGCTACTTCTGATCTTTATTGTGCTAGGTTCTGTATGGGATTAGGAGCATTCACAGGGCCGTCTCCCAGTCTTGTTGCTCCTTTCTCTGTCATATTTGCAGGGTTAGGCATTCTCATTCTCTCACTGTGCAAACATCTTGAGTTCCGACAGACAACATTTGCTTTTTTCCTTGAAGATGATTTTTCACCTTCCCCCTGTCTGAGCTTCTAAACCCTTGCCACGCTGCCTGCGGACCCGTTCAGACCGCTTCTGAGATCCTCTGTGCAATCCATCATCCTGAGTCTTGTTTTCCTCCCATCTGTTTTCCTCATGTCCGTTTCAGTAGCTCTCCTTCCTCACTCCGTTAAGGCAGACATCTCAGCTTCATCTCAAGGCTCTTTCGATTCTACCGCTGTTATTTATCTGCTCCTGTATTTTAAGTTGTTCTTCGCAGCCTCTGCTCTACGCTAATCATCTCCGTTAGTACTTCTAATTCATTCTGCGATGCACTGAACTAGAATTGCCACGATTTGCGGGGCAACCTAAACCCAGTCTCTTAGTCTGTCTCTGGGCTGATTTGTCAGTGGATAGAGCAGCTACTTGCTGTGCAGAGGTGTGACAAAACTAAAGTTATTTTTGTGCGATTATAGAGCACTTCTGGGTACGTGAAAAAAGTACCATTACCAAATTGACTAAGTCAGACTTAGCTTTCTTCTAATGCACTGATATAAATGGTGTGATAAGTTTGAATGGAGTGGTAAGTTTGAGAAATAGTTGAGCAGTGAATTAAGCTTATGACTCACCCCTTGTTGATGTTACCAGTCAATTAAAGGATCATGGAAAATCCCACCTGTATGTTTAGTGTGAGCAGAGTTAAGTTTTGGAAAGCAATGGCTTTTCACTCACTTAGTGAGGCCTTTCCTGGGCTTTGTATCCTACACCAATGAAAATACAGACATTTACAATTGTAGAGAGTAGAGGAAAGACGAGGAAAGCTAAGTGGAAAAATACGTTATAAATGAGTTTTAGAGGATCAGTAGGGAAGGAGGAAGAGATCAACATCTCTTTAAATGAATGGTTTGAATGATTACAGCTTTTCCTTCACATCAATTTACTCAAGCTGTGCAAAGCAGCCCTAGCTCTAGCATATCCTCATTATGTTTTTGCTGATTAGAGGAAGAAAGAAAAAAGCTGTAGATGGCTTAGGATTGAACTGTGGATGTTCACAAATCTTGGGATGTGCTCTTGTTCGGGCTATGCGTTATTATGATGGAAACATTATCTAACACTAAGCCTATGTCTTCTAAATAGATCCTCTAAACTCAAACCATTTGAGAAAAAGAAAAGCAGATGGGTGCTGTCAAACCTCTTATGTGCTAAAAGAGCTAGTTTCAGATCGGAAGTTCAAAGATTTGTCATCTCAGTACATTCAACAATGGTCTTCAAGGTGGCATGAGATGTTTGTGTTACATATTGGAAAAAAGCACTTTGATTCCTGTTCTTGAGAAAAAAATTCATGATCTTGCTTTTAAACCTTCACATTTGGGTTTGTACTTTCCACATAAGGTACACTATTTTAAACATATAAATGTGTATATATATATGTTTATATGTATATATATATATAAATAAAATACACTTGTAAACCTGTCCTCCCACCCACAGTTAGCTAGGTACTTGTGTTCTGCAAGGTAACCACCAGTGTTTTCCTTTGGATTTTGAAGTTTAAACTCAGGCAGTTAAAACTGAGCATGAACTTAAGAACATTAATGAACTGGGGCTTTGAGCCTCTCCTTTGAGAAACCTACTGAATTTTTTATATACAAATTTGCTGAGATGTGACTGAACTGGGCGCAGCCTCGGATTCTGACTTAGTTTCATTATAATTCTGGAAAATTCAACAGATGATTTTTACAAACTTTCTTTTTGCAAACTGCCTAGATGTACAAGTCCCGGAAAACACTTGAGATACTTTATGCTGCCTTCGTTCTGGGTGGTAGGTGGGATAACAGCAATTTTAAAGAAAAAGTTACCATCAGATTATGCTTTTGTGTAAAAATGAATAGTATTATACAGCTTCCAGCATCTTGAAGACACATTTTACCTTGAAATCCCTAGCAAACATTTGCAGTAGCACCACTGAAATCAGTGCCATTACACAAGGGTTTGTTTTAGGGTAGAGAAGAGCAAAATTTAGCCTGGTTTTCTATGTATTGCGGGCAGCAAGTGGGAAGTTGCCAAGATAAAAGGAGCTAATGCTAGGTGAGAGCTCTTTAGAGAAACCAAAAATGTCAGCTACTGTCTTGTTTTATCTCTCAGCCTTATCTTTAGCTAAATTAGGTGCAAGTACTCCTGTCGTTTTCAGTTCAGTTCAAGAAGGTATCCAGGCACATGAACAGTCCTACCAGTTCAGGGTTTGAAGTGAGGTGTGCATTTAACTGCAGAGTAAATTCTGTATGCAACATTCTCCAATGAGTGTATCTCACTGAATAGGAAATCTGAAGACTCTACATTTTCACCTATGACGTAAAAATGCAGAGTATGCCCCAGTATAACATTTGATTGCGGAATATATATTTAATTTAAAGATTATGCCTTATGGGAACAAAGATTCTTTGCGCATTCATTGTCAGTGTGAGCCTGAGAGAAGAAAACTGGAAATGCAAAAGTAACCTCTGTGTTACTTAATAGTCCCTCCATGCAGCTTTCTGAGTTTCCTAATGTAATTTTTCTCTGCTAACGTTAGTGCAACACAATACTTGTATAACTGCAGGCCATGTAGATCATGTGAACTGACAAATGAAAGGCCAAATAAGGTGTTAATTACCTCTTGTTGAAATGTAAATGCTGTTGTGACCTTCTTTCTGCATGGTACAAAATACTTTGTGCAGTGTCTGAGAAAAGTTATTTGAATGCGTTATGAAAGCTACGCAGGGCCTGATCCTCAAAATCTTTACTAACCAAACTGACCCGTTGCTACAGTATAGGTCTACAGCATGGTCCTCGGCAGGTATGACTTGGCCTTGCCCTGGGTTATGTCAGATGTGCCAAGTGTCCGAGTCTGCTTTTGTGCACAGCCTATTAGTGGGAGTAATTAGAGGAGCAAAGCTGTGCAGTGTCAGGCCAAAGAGTCGATCTGCATTGTTTATTTCTGAGGGATGAGCAGTAAATCAGGCTAAACTTTTGAATAGAGCATGAAAGGTGCAAAAAATGTTGCAGATAGATAACTCAGGCAATTGTTATCATCCTTGTAACCTGTGTTACATACCCAGAGACGTCGTGAGCGAGCCCTGGGCAGAGCATCTTCTCCCACCCCTTGCCACCGATTCCTTGGGACGTTTAAAAGTTTCCCCAAAAGAACATGCTGGTGTTTGAAGGCTGGAAAAATTGAGTCAAGAATGCAAAATCACACACTTACAGCCTTGCAGTTAGGAAGGACCTCTAGAAACTGCCTTGACAATAACTGTGCCTTTAAATCATCCTTGTCTGTTGTTGGTCTGGTCTGTTCACAGTCTGCTCCAGGGAAAATAAATTACACCTTCCTCCTAGGTATCCCCTTACAGCATTATTTTAATCAAAAGGTTGTTTCTAATAGCTAACCTACATCTTTTGCCACAAATTTACACTTTTTTTTTCCAATTCTACTTGAAAGAGTGGTGAAAATTGATTGATTGTTTTCCTAGTTAGCAGCATCTTTTACATAGTAGAACACCGTTATGTCCCCTTCAGTTTTCTCGTCTCTAGATTAAGCAAACCATTTCCTTCGTCCTTCTTTCTTAAGTTGAAAATTAGTAACACACCTCCTGGGTCTTACAAACGGCCCTCCTGTCAGTATACCCGAGAAGAAGCCTGGCCTTTTTTTTGCAGTGTCACGTAGGGTTGGTTCATATTCAGCTCATGAGCCAGTATGACATCCTTGTCTGCAAAACTGCTGCCTAATAAGGGTTCCCCTTGTATGATACACAGTATAATAGAACACAATACACAGCCAGTCCACTCTAGATAAAATGGAGAACAGGAAGCTCAGCATCCTCACAACATATTAACTCTTTGTAGTCCTGATCTATATGAGATGACTAACATCTCATGACTAACATTCACCTTTTTGAAGTCATGCTTATCGTACGTAGTGTGAGAAGAATGCTGAGCATACGTAAAAACTAGGGCAAGTGAAGCTGTCCGAATGAATCCTTCAGTCAGGAGTGAAGCAGGCAGTAAATGGGAGAAATGGCTGCAAAATTTCAGAATTTTCCAGGGCGCTGCATGGAAACGGCAGGGGGTGTGATCTCTCCCACTGCCAAAAACAGTCAATCCTATCGTGCTGGTGGCGATGTGCAATACTTTCTCGAGGAAGCATGAAGCAGACCACAAACTTCTCAACAAAGGCACTCAGAAATGTCAAGAATATTGCCATTGACAACAGAATGTCACTTGGAAAAAAGCACATCTTGACACCAAACCAGATGGCAGATGAGACAATTGAGCATTATGTCACACAGCTGTACAATAAAGCTAAGCCATATGAATTTGAACAGCTATCAGCCTAATTAGTGACTTAATAATGTGTGCTCGAACAGATAACCAGGTAAAAATAGTGTGCAGACAACTGAACTACCATGAATAGTTCGGGTTGGCAGGACCTACTGAGAAACTGTGCTCTGCTTCTTTTTCATAAACTCAGAGCTAATATTGGAACAGTTTTTCAGGAAGAAAGCCTAAGCTGTCATACCCTTTTTAAAAAGGGCACGTGGACAAAATCCTATAAACTCTAACTTTAAAAAGTATGCAGCCATGTAAATATGCAACACTGCTGTTCATCTCCTCTCATTACGATCTTTCTTACTGTGTTTTCCCGTTCGTATACTCCAGCAGATTTAAATGGATTTATTTGTGACTTACTTTGGTATAACTGAAAACGGAATAGGAATCATGAAATAGCAATGAAAATTTAAATGGGAAGGCCAGATTCTCATTTAGTCAGACGTCACTTTGCACTTCTCTAACTATGTAACAGAGCTGTGAAGTGAGTACGAACGTAATCTGTATATCCAGTGAGGTGCAAAACAGCTTTTGCATCAGAGAGAATCAAGGCTGAAGAAAGCTTTGCCTCTTAGGACCTGAGGACAGATGAGTTTATTTTTCTTCACAAACACATGCTATAATCAGCCATAATTTAATTGAAAGCAATTAGAATTAGAAATGAATGTATTTACACAGTCAGAAGCTTAATGTGAAGAGAAGACGAGATGCAGGTAATTCCAAAGTCATTCATGTCGGGGTATCTTCCTATTAGTTACCTTTATCCTGGCAAGCATTTTATAAAGCATGAATATTCTTTATAGAATGCTGTAATCTTTTTTGTTTTTTCTAAAACTACCTTGAGTTTCATATGCACAACAATTCATTTGTTGAAGAAGCGTTTCCCAATAAAGATCTTTAAATATTTTAAAATTCAAGTGCTAGAGAGGGTATCATCACATCTGAAGGCAATCAACCATCTTGAGACAAGTTAATAAAAGCATCTTACACTCTCACTCAAGAGCTCAAAACGCACTCTTGACCTCCGTTATCAGGCACAGGACTCCTAATGATTCATTGATCACGTTTTCACTGTTCTTCAAAAATATCATGAGCCCAAAGGTTTCAAGATATCCAGTGTGAGAGATTTTTTCCTGCCTCACAACTACATTTGACAGACGACCTTTAATCTTTCTTTCACATTGGTGAGATATTTAATAAAGATAACGCAGATACATTTTTCACAAGTATCTAATGCGCATGCTCACAGACTCCTCTGCTCAGAGCACCACACAGTAAACAGCTAAAAGAGTCTTGCTTCTGTAAGTGCCTTCATTAGAAATAAGTGCACTGCCTTCAGCATTCCCCTTCCAGTAAGATCACAAGTTTTAAAAGCCTCGGAATGCATATAGTTAACCTGATGCTGTTTAACAGGGAGATCGGTGCAAGTGTGGATATGCAAGAAGGTTTCAGAACAGATATGTAGTCTGTTTGTATCCCTTCAGTCTAGCAGGCCGAGAGCTGCACTCGCGTTTCTAAAGTACTGAAAGGTCCAAAGCACTTGACACTTCCTTTTGCACTTACACCGTCGTGCAATTCAGTGGGCTGACTGCAGCTTGCCTTTCCAACCTGAGCTCCTGTGAAATTTCCTGGCTTGAGTACAGATAACAAGGGAGCTGTGACGTTGCGGACCTCTGCAGCCAAGTCCTCGCCCAGGTTCCTGGGCAGATTGGCACAGCCTGCGCTCAGATGCTTGCTGTCAGCACCGGAGCTGGGCAGCTGAAGGTGACTCAAGTGTCAGAGCCGCAGTCAAACCTTTGGGCTGTAGCAACGTTCCCTTTTTTACTGCTTCTCAGGCCCTGGTGAGTGTTTTCTGCTGCAACTGCGTAGGTCAGAGGTGTTGTGGAGGGCACACGAAGGCGCAAGATTGCACAAAATGTTAAGAGTTGCATCACGCCAGAGCTCCCCACAGGTAGGTCAGCGGTCCTTAGTGTGTATCCTCACCTTGTGCTGCCATGTGGGCCACAGAGTGGCTGCACTAGTCATCTCTTATTAGCAGGGAGCTTCTATGCAACTTTTAAAAGGGTCTGTGCTCTATTCAAGTGGGTGAAACCAGAGTGCTGATTCTTTACTCTGTTATGCTGGTGAAACCTGAAGTTATTCCACTGAAATCGGTGATCATAAGGAGTTTGAGAAATGTGGCTCTGTCAGTTCAAAGCCAGTTCTCTGCTGGGGAGAAGGGGCAAGGGAAGTCATCCCATCAGGATAAGCTGCCACCCCTGAGCTCTACAGATGAGGAAGGGGAGGGAGCCAAAAAGGAGGCAAATAGCATTGCAAAGCAGCTGGCAGGGCACGAGCTCAAGGTCACTTGGCTGTTGCCCCAGATCCATCAAGAAAATACTGAAAGCCAACAACTGGTCAGGCTAGCAGAATGAAAGAAGAAGAATGGAAACAGCTGAGCTACGAGATTATTTAGTAAAGAATCGCTGGTTCTGCCAGCACCACAGAATCACAGAATAACCGAACGGTTGAGTTTGGAAGGGACCTCTGGAGATCATCTAGTCCAACCTCCCTGCTCAAGCAGGGTCCCCTAGAGCACATTGCCCAGGATCGCATCCAGGCGGGTTTTGAATATCTCCAGGGAAGGAGACTCCGCAACCTCTCTGGGCAACCTGTTCCACGGCTCTGTCACCCTCACAAGAAAGAAGTTTTTCCTCAGATTCAGATGGAACTTCCTGTGTGTTAGTTTCTGCCCGTTGCCTCTTGTCCTGTCACTGGGCACCACGGAGAAGAGTCTGGCCCCATAATCTCGACATCCTCCCTTCAGATACTTGTACACACTGATGAGATCACTCTCAGTCTTCTCTTCTCCAGGCTGAACAGGCCCAGCTCTCTCAGCCTTTCCTCATAGGAGAGGTGCTCCAGTCCCCTCATCGTCTTTGTAGCCCTCCGCTGGACTCTCTCCAGGAGTGCCATGTGTCCCTTGTGCTGGGGAGTCCAGAATTGGACACAGTACTCCAAATGTGGCCTCTCCAGGGCTGAGTAGAGGGGCAGGATCACCTCCCTCCACCTGCTGGCAACACTCTGCCTAATGCAGCCCAGGATCCCAGCGGCCTTCTTGGCCACAAGAGCACACTGCTGGCTCATGCTTAACTTGTTGTCCACCAGCACTCCCAGGTCCTTCTCGGCAGAGCTGCTTTCCAGCAGGTCAACCCCCAGCCTGTACTGCTGCACGAGGTTATTTCTCCCCAGGTGCAGGACCCTGCACTTGCCTATGTTGAATTTCATGTGGTTCCTCTCTGCCCAGCTCTCCAGCCTCTTCAGGTCCCTGTGAATGGCAGCACAGCCTTCTGGCATGTCAGCCTCTCCCCCCAGTTTAGTATCATCAGCAAACTTGCTGAGGGTGCACTTTGTCCCTTCCTCCAGGTCACTGATGAATACATTGAACAAGACTGGACCCAGGACTGACCCCTGGGGGACACCGCTAGCTACAGGTCTCCAACTAGAATTTGCACCTCTGACCACAACCCTCTGAGCTCAGCCATCCAGCCACTTCTCAAGCCACCTCACCGTCCACTCATCTAGCCCACACTTCCTGAGCTTACCTAGGAGGATGTGATGGGAGACAGTGTCCAAAGCCTTGCTGAAGTCCAGGTAGGCAACATCCACTGCCCTCTCCTCATCTACCCAGCCAGTCATTCCATCATAGAAGGCTGCCAGATTGGTCAAGCATGATTTCCCTTTGGTGAATCTGTGCTGACTACTCCTGATCACCTTCTTGTCCTCCATATGCTTAGTGAGGACCTCCAGGAGGAGCTGTTCCATCACCTTTCCAGGGATGGAGGTGAGGCTGATGGGCCTGTAATTTCCTGGGTCCTTCTTCTTACCCTTTTTGAAGACTGGCGTGACATTGGCTTTCTTCCAGCTGGAGTGACATTGGCTTTCTTCCACCCTTTGGGGGGATACCATTGACATAACCTGGGACCATCGTAGTTCTTAGCTTAAGCTTGATAGTGTGAATCAAGCTCAGAGTCATTTTTCTTGAATGCATTAGCTTCAAAACAAATTCAAGATTAGATTCTCAAGTGGATCAGGAATTGCTGATAACTTCTCTTGGGATGGAGAGGTGAATGGCTGAGGGCAATAATACTTCGATGCAAGACAAAGTCTGTTAGGGCAGCTCTGGACTGATGCTTTTCCTATTATTGAGGCATTTATAAGGTTATATCAATTCTGAGTTAAATCTTTCCGCTCCCCTCTATTAATAAACATAAATGTGTGAAAATTACCCTAATCTTCTTCCAAAGAGGATATGCCTCCAGAATCACTTCTAGTACCAAGAACCTCAGAATTCTGCTGCCATATTTAGAGGCGATATAAACAGCCCTTGAATTTCTGACCAAAATCCAAATATAGCTTACTTCTTTCTGCCAAGTGAAAATGCACCTTTTTATTTCTTCACTTTTGTTTAAATTGAACTTTATTCCAAACTTTTCATTCTATAAGCATCTCTTTTGCTATAATTATTTCAATAAAGTGAAAAAGTGCCCAATTCAGTCAAATGAATTAGTATGCTACCACACTGAATAAGCCTGCTGTCGTCATTCTACTAGGATATGCATTGTTTTTGTTATGACTTCTCACCGACTTCAGCAGATTTATACAAGAGCTGAACGCAGCCTGGGAAGGACAGATTACCACAATTCTATTTGACACTTTTGAAGGGGGCATAGTTGCTGTTCCTAAGTGATTTACCAAAATCTTAGTAGGAAGTAGTACACCAGCTGCAACTCTGTCTTTATGGCTAGAAGCTGGCAGTGCCTTTCAGTGGTTCCCAGAGACATCTAAGCTTACGCCTTGTGCATGCTGTGGTGTGTCAGGTCCTGGTTCTGGTTTCTGTCAGGTCCTGGTTTCCCAAACATTCAGCTTATCACCAGTTTGGCTGTATGACAGCTTTTGCCTGTGATGGTCACCTCTCTCTGAGAAGTGTGAAACACATGTAGCTCAAGAGTCCAGGAGAACCTCAAGAAGCAAAAGAGGTCACACAATAGTGTAGGGGACGTTACTGTGATATTAACCTCAAACTAGTTTTTGCTATCCATGCTGCAGTATTCTACACAGAACTGGTTGTCTAGGCTCTTCCTAGACCCAGTGGAGGAAAATGGGAAATTCTGTGACACTCTAGATTTCTTCTTTGAGACAAGATGCAGCTTACTCTAGAAGTGTTCTTTCTCTTCAATAAATTTAGTAGCAGTTTGAGCAACTGAAATACAGCCCTCATAATGTAGGTGCCAGAGATAAGTGAGATGATCCTATCTTTCTTGTCCGAGACTTCTGCAGGTAGAGACAACATTCACCTCAAGGTCAATTTTATTATTGTATGTATTGTATATCCAGAGGCTTTTCGTTGTCTTGCTTCCTTCTTCTTAGCTACTCTGAAGAAGCTATTTTTTTCTCCTGCATTCTCATTTACTGTTTCTTTTCTTTCCTTATATTTTTACTTGTAATCTATTTTTTGTCTACACTTCAGTGCTTTGAGATGATGGTGGTTCTGTACAAATAGGTTTGACAATCACACTGCTTAAGGAATTCTTTCAAAATCTTTACTGATCTCTTGAGGACTAATTAGGAAAGCAGGCCAGTCAGCTGGACAGGCTCATTTGATCGCCTTTGCCTAACGGTCCCTCCTTGCTGCATCTGTGTTTGATGTACCTTCAGTCCTCGACCTCAGGTCGCCTGATCCACGATCTGCAGAAGTGCTTAGGCACAGCAGCAAAACCTGTGTTGTCCAGTGGTTCTGGCACTCAGGGAGGCTACTTCAAGCAGTCTTTCATTCTACCTGGAGCCTCTCACGGCAGCTTCTCCCTTGTTATTTCCAGGTCTGGAGTCTCATATGCTGGGACATGTGGGGAGCTATGATGATAGAGCTAGGTGATTTAGGGGCTGGCTGCTGCCCAAATGGGATGCTGGTGCTGTTTTCTCCCGCTGCCTCCCTGGCCAAGAGCTGCTGCTGTTTCCCATGTGCCACTGGCAGCTTCCTGGCCTTGCCGCAAGTCAGCTCCAGGAGAGGAACCAGCACAAAATTACACTAAAAATGAAGAAAAGAGATGATGTGCCGATTTCTGTTTTGTGTTCTCTTTGAAACTGCAGGTTTTCAGGTGCAGCACTGATACTCTCTGTGGTACAGTATAAAAGCAGTATATATGTCCTTAAAATATCTATGAAGAAGTTGTATATAATGATCCAGTCCCGCTCCCGCACAGAAATTTCCTTTTGGCTTCATTGGTTCAGGATTAAACTTTATTTATTTAATGCTATCAATATTCTGCTCATTGTCTATAGTCAAAGATATTGTAAATATTTCAGTACAAGCTTAGAAACATTAAGGGGGCTTTCAATGCTGGAAAACACTTGTACAACTATGTTTTTTGTATCGTTTTCACACCAGGCTACTCTTGGCTCTTGTTCACTCTAGTGAAATTCAGGAGTATGTCCCAACTCATCTGTAAGCCGGGTCTGTGGATCCAGCCATGAAGGGAACAGGAAAAAAGAAATCTAAAATACCTTTTGTAATCTCATTTTTTGACTGTTGAGGTACAAGAACTCACTCGGTGGAAGTGCGCAGGTGCAATATGGAGCTGGCGGGTGCGAGGCAGCTGCTGGGTCTGTGGGAGCACTGAGTTTCTTGCAGCGATACCACCACTGTTGGAGCACGTGATGTTCAGTAAGGACAGATGCTGTCCCTCACCGATGGGAAGAGGGAACCAGAGAGTGTCTTTGTCCCTGTAGCCAGACCCAGGTCACATTATGTGAGAATGTGTGAATGCGTGACTGAAGCCCCCTTCATTTCTGTCCAGTGCATCTGAGCCTGTCATGTGCTCAAAGCACAGCTCACTGTGTTCACATTTGCAATTGCTACTCACTAGAGCGTTCACTGGGATATTTGCTGGAGATGAACTGTGAGTGTAGTCCGAGTGAATTTGTTCAAAAATGAAAGTGAATATTCATAGCAGTTTGGGGGGGGGGAGTAACATTTGTTCAACTGTATTTGTTACACTTGAGCTATAAAAAGCAGCAAATTAAGGCTTAACATGAAGCCACATAACATAAAATCAAAATGTGACAGCAGAAAGGTTTCAGTATTCGCCCACCACTTGCACAAAGGAATGAGGAATAGTGTCTGGCTTGTTCCAGAAAGACTATCACAGTGATCCAGCCTAACATGCTCTAAAGTCCAGTTTTCCCCTTGGAGCCCCTTTACTGATTTGCAAGTCATAATGTTTGGTTATTCCTACAATTGTAAAGGAAGATGCAATGTAATATCAATCAGTCCATGTAACTATATAATGCATATGCAGTCTGATGGGAAAACACTGTGGCTCCCATCTGCCTTCGACTCTAAAGAAAAGTTTTCAGGATGGTAGACTGAGCACAAAAACTTTCTAGAAATGGACTGTCGCAAAAACATGGGAAGATGATCTCATATTTGCATGCTTAAATGGTAAATTTCTTATAAAAAGTTTCATGTACATTCAATTAATCTGTTTGCAGATATAGATGAATATAGAATGTATATTTAGCACACAGTCTTTCATTGCAGACCCCTTTCTCTCTACCCAGTTTTTGATAGATGTTTGGAGTGCACACATTTAGGGATAAAGACCGAGGAACATATTTCCCTAGAAGTGGCCATTTTCTTTTAGCCTGCCAGACTTTCCCTACACGTGAAGCAAGACTGCAAGGTGAGTTGTTATCACTAGAGCTGGTTGGAGAATTCTCAGTCAAACTTTTTTTTTGCATCTAGAATTAGCCAATTTGGCAAAATCAAAATTGTACTGCAGGGACAATGCAGTGTTATGAAAGCACGGACTTGGATTCTTTCTAGGGATGGCTGCTACCTGAGGCTTTTTTTCTGTAACTCATTTGACAGGACAGTGAGGAGCTGAGGCTACTAGGGTGTGCAAGCCTCAACTGGCTTGCCATTCAGGCGTGCTGGAGCCGGACTCTCCAAGGCACTGAGAAACCACTGCCTGGAGGCCTGCCCTGGTGCTGGACTCCTTTCCCTTTCTGGAGAATTATGTACCTTTGGGATTTCCCATTCCTCACTACAGCACAATCAATTTCTAAATGTTCAACCTGGTTGCTTTGTGAATCATTTTTTTTTTTTTTTTTCCCAGCTTAGCCTTAACCATGTGATACCTCTCAGAAGAGACATAAAACTGAGATGCTGATCTCTAGGTTTTACAGACTGGTCTTGTTTCATTAGCACAGGGATAAAGCCCTGGTCAAAAGTCTTTTGAAGCAATTCCTTTCTGCATCCCTCCATCCTTCAGAAAGTTTAATCATAAAATGCATTTCTCTTCACTCCCTTTACCAAAACTGGAGGGCAATGGTACTTTATACTGACTACTGCTTTGTATTACTCTAAAGATGGCTACTGTCAGGTGAGTTTCAAGTCATCCTTATAACTCTGTTTCAGTTTAGACCCGGTCCCAGCAGTAAGTCTACATTCTAGGTGAAAAGTTGTAATCTGCCCTTCCTGCTCCTTAAGGCCTGATCTAAAGGACACTGAGGGCAGCTGAAAGTCACTGCATTGTGCTTTAAATCAAGTTAATGCCTTGGCTGCACGAGAACTCCTGTAGCTAGTTTGCTTGTGTGACCGCCTAGCAGATGAAAAATACATACCTTTAGGAGTTGTATGGAGAACTTAAATGTAGCCAGAAAAAGTTGTCTTCTGTAGAAACAGCTGCACCCCCGGTTGAGTTTCACAGGACACATAGCAATGTGAGCCAAATGGTGAGAATTTGCACCCTGACTATACAGTGGTGGCAGAGATCTGGCCTAAGCAGAATCAACCTGAAAGGTGTAGTAATGCTTTGTTTTCGCAGGCACTTGTTTAAGGAAGTCTTGCATATGCTGATGAATTGCTGGAGCTCAATTTTGGGGTAGACCTTACTTTCATATTTGGGATATCTGTGTGTGAGAACCACTTGCATCAGTATTGTGCTTTAGAAGTAAAAGATCTATATAAATTTGTATTATTTTCACAATTGCTACTCAAATAAAGTAGCTATTTGTGCTTATTATTATCATTTTGCATTAGAAAAAAATTTATCTTTTTCAGAGTCATGAGAAAAATCGTCCTGGAATGTATTTCTGGGAAAAAAAAAGGAAAGTTGGAAAGTCAGATACTCTGTTACTGCACCAAAGGAAGAGAAGGTAGCAGAACCTCTGATGGTACCATTCATTAAAAGAAAAACAATTCATCAACCTCACAACATAGCAAATTAACTATTAGGTATATCTGACTTGATGATTATTCCTCTGTAGTGTTGTCCGGACCAAAAAAATCTGTTTGTCCTCCTGTGATTACTTCTGAAGCACTTTCGTACTGTCACATCTTCCTGGCTTTGCTGTTTTCATTATTCCTGACAGAACATTTGGGAAAATGCAGGAAGAGAGAAGGGATAGTATAGCAGTTTGACAGCTCTAATTATGAATATTTAAGAGCTGTTTAAATGTGCTCTCTTTTATCACCCAGTTTCCTATCAATGACAGCGCTGGAGGCACTTGTCTCATTTTTCAAATCAAAGCTTCTTCAAGCAAAATGCTTGGAGACTGAATAGCTTATGCATTCTATTAATCACAGAGGGTGGGAAAAGATCCATCAAGTATTTCAGATAGTTTGAGAGTGCTCCACTCTTGTACTGCTTTCACCTCCCGTTTCTCACAGATGAGTGCATATGCCTCCTGTGAATGATCTTTGTGATTCTTTCTCATCAGAAACGGTCTTAGATTTATCTTCCTTCAACAGTGCGTCAAATGATGTCTGAATATTTAAAAAAAGAATAAGTTCTGATTGGGGTTAGTCACACATAGAAGAAAAGAGTAGTCATGTGTTGTTGCCTTAAAGGAGAGTAGCTCTTGCTTATTCTGCTTCCGATAGGTCAAGTTTGGTCAAAGAAGTGTTGCAGTTTAGACAGAAAAAAGTAACCATCTCAACTTGGAAATGATCTTTCTTGATTTGAGCCAGAAACAATATTATTGCCTGATGTTTATTCTGTGCTTACTGTTACTTTTTTCGCTTAGGGTTGACTTTGCTCATGACGGTAAAATGGGCCCCAGTTAAGTGTATCTTGGTAGTTCTGTGCTTTATGGAAGACTGAAGACATGTCTTCTTCTTATTAGATAATATTAGCCAGACTCTTCCTAATAATGACATTAACATGCTGCAAAATGTGTTGACTGCTGGAGGCAGAGAAGGGGAATATGTTCATATACATGCAGACCATACCCAATAATAGCTAGGTTAGTCCTTTGCCTGCTGGGAGACATTTGGTGGCAGAGCAGCGTGATAACTCCTCCAAAGTTTTGAAGCAATCTGTGTCTGCAGTGCTTGTTCCCTCTTCCGTATGTTACTCAAAGATGACATGAGAGAGAAATATGATGATATGAGATGGAAAAGTCACTACTTCATTGAGCAGCAATCCTTTCCTGCAGCATTTTCTAGTATTAGTAGAGGAGACTGACCTTCCTCCTGGTCTCATCAGAGTTTGAAAGCTGTGGTGTTATAGCAAGGACAGCCAGTCTCCAGCTTGGGATTTGATTGAGTGGTTTTAGATAAGAGAAAAAAGGGTTAAGATAGGGAAGCAGAGAGAAGAAGGGAGCTGAAATGAAATAGTTTAGGAAAATGAAGAACTGGGAGAACAAAGCATGTGAAACTGGCTGTGGGAAGCCTGAGGAGAACAGAATAGAAAGAGATTAAAGAGTAACAAGTAGAACTGGAATGGGAAGGGCACGAAAAGATGAAAAGACACAAATAGAGGGATTTTTTTTCCCCAAAGTTTGTCGAATTTATACAGAACATTCCTAAAGAGTAAAAAGCTGTCCTCATGAGAGTGTAGAGGATCCAGCTAATCAGAATATTTGTATGCTTAATTTTGAACAAGTAATTGGTCTAGAAAACTACAGTCATGTGCTTGCCTGCTGATTTGGACCATAGGATTTAATAGAAAATTATTAGGAGTTTCATAGTGTAAACTAGAATCTATTTTTGTTTTTGTAGCATCCAATCTCTTCCTCTTTGAACTATCCTCAACCTCTCCATTCATTCATTCATTAGAAACAGCATCTCATCTTTGTTCTATTTTCTCCTAGGTTCTGTTTTTGGCTTTGTCATATCTTACTGTTACCAGAAAACAGACTTTCCTCAAAGTCTCAAGTATTTGCCAGCTAAGCAAGCTCTCAAGTTTAGAGTCAAGTCCACACCTATGATTCTGACTAGAAAGATATGTGGGAAATGAACAACCGCATCTCACTTTAGAAACACACCACACAGGAAACAACTGTGCTTCAAGGCTTTTCCTCTCCAGATGGAATGACTGTTGTATTTTTAAAGGTCAGTTTTCTCCTCCTTCCCCTAGCATTAGTCAAAGCAAATATGATGAAATGTGCTCAAAACTATGGATAAAATTTTCCAGAGTAAGTTCAAAACTCCTTTGTGTACATTGGCGCAGCTGGATAAAAGTGTCCTTCAGTTCAGAAATGCCTAGTCTCGCAGCTCCCATTGAAATGAGTAAGGTCTGCATACAGTCACCCAAGAATGAACTACTAACCAAAGACAACTATAGCTGAAAATTTGGGATTTTTGTTTTCATTGACTGTTGTTCTATGTCTGTGTCTATGCTTAGTTTGCATCTTCATGGGTCTAAACTTAGAAGTATTGTCGTCCAGCTACCAAACTAGAGGAAGCTAAAGAAAAATAAGGCTGCAAACCGTTTAGATTGAATTCCTTTTTAAATGGAATTCTGCTATAAAATGTTTCTAAATCTTATGCCATTGATTGTGTTTCTAATTTTCACATTTTGTCCACTGAATGATTGATTTAAGTTTGGTTCTGAGGCACAGTAAGTTTTCATACCAAAGCAATTCATTTCTCACCATTTAAGGGAGAATATGAGTACAATTTTATACTCAAATTGTTACTCACATTGCTGCTAACACATTCCTTCAGATTGACTTTAAAGCACTAAAGCACCTTAAAATGGAGCTACATTTTTAATTATGTAAGTTTTTTTTTTTTTTTGATGAGGAAAGAAAGATCAGTTAACAAAGGAAAACAGGATGCTGTTTTTTGGAAGGATGAACTATGTCATGAAACAACTACCAGGATTGTAGATTTCCCACTGAGAGTCAAGTGAGACTTTGTAAAAGGGCAGGTTGCAGCCAAATATTCATTTTGGCCTCAAAGAGAAGAGTCAACTGTACTTTATGGATTGTCACAGAACTGAATAGACATCTTATGCACCCTGAATCTGCTTACATTTTTCAGTCAAAGTTGTTAGTTTTTGTTAATTGACGTGATTATCACCCAAGGCATGTTAACTGTGCTGTTCAGTCCAGTGTAAATGAGCTCACCAAATCATGCTCTTTATACAAAAGTTTAAAACGGGTCAAAAATAAATTGAATCAGTGACCTTTTCCAGCAGTTTGCCCTGGGGCAAAGTGAAATGTCATGTGTCTAAGTAATCTATTTTCTTTTTACAAGATTCTCTCTTCTGCTGTGATTTTCAGTAGTCTCCAAACTTTGGTGGCTGAGTTCTGTCGATTACAGCTCATGAGCAAGCCTTGAAGCGCTTAGCTAGCCTTACTTCACTTGTCAGAAAGCAGCCAGTGCTTCACCAAACCTGGTGAATGGATTAAACGCTCTATGGCAAAAGGCTATGTTGTATTAATTAATCACCTTAATAAACTCCCAGGCCTGATTGGTGGACATATGTGAAGCAGGGAGCAGGAAGAAACATTTCATTAGCCTTTTCATTAGTTGATGTGTAAACAGGCAATGAATTAGGTATATAATTTTTACTCAATTTCTACTGTAGTCCATAGTTATTTGGAGTATAAGAACAAGGACTGACTTGAGCTGGAGCCATAGACCAGATTTCTACTGCCACCAATGTTCTTTTGAACTCTTCCGGCAGTGTGATTGCCAGCTCTCCTGTTAAGTAACCAAGAATTGTGTTGCAAATATTTTAAGTCCCCCTTTATATTGCTACAATATTATACAGTTAAAGGAAATAGGAATCAAAGGCAAAATGTCCGAAAGAGTTTGATATCACAACTCTGCGCCAATTTATGTTTCTATTTTGTTCCAAGTAGCCATTTGATGAAATAATACAGAAAGAGATGCAGAAACTAAAGTGCTGATTTGTAGTCTCTGAGATGAGTGCTCTACATATCTGATTAGATGCACTCATGTATTCTCTTGGTCTGTGGTTTCTTCCCTCAGCCTTCAGAAAGGACTCTGGAGAAGTCACATGTAGAGGTGAAAGCAGGCAGAACAGGTCACTGAGCCCAGGTCTCCCACCTGCTAAGCCAGTGTTGCTTCAACTAAATTACTGGATTAGAATAAGGAAATTCCCCCTCCTTGCTGTTTTGTGTGGACGTTGATGTATTAGAGCATTCACAGCCTTCCTTCTCCAATGATTCAAGTGCTGCAGGCAACACAGAGAGTTCTCGGTTTGTAAATCCTGAAATGACGCAGATAGGGGCTAAGGAGCTAGCTGTTAACATTGTCAGGACTGAGGTGTTTCAGAGAGGACCGAGGAGCAGAATTGTGCACTGTAAGTGCACATGCAGCATAGCTGCCCGTAGTGTTGGGGCATTCCTAGGATCTTGTGCAAGGATCACAGGATGTAGTCTTCAATCAGTATCTCTTGCACTGGCACATCCCTAAAAGAGAAGGGTGAGACACATTTCATCCAACTTTACCTGTTTAATAGATAGTCATCTAGGCTAATCAGTCATCTAGGTTCCTTAACCTCAGACTTGCCTTAACACTGCAGACTTGCTGGGGGATCACAAGACTACTGGATAATCCTGGTTTCCAGTGCCACATCTGCTCTGCTCTTCTTGCCCCAATACTCTGGGGCTGCACCCCACGTCAGCCCTGCCTCCCTCACTGTCGCTCTCAGCTCAGAGCTTACCTTCCCCTTCGAAGCAGCCCCACTCTTGCTGCTCCCTGACACTTGAGCAGTGATTTAGCTCTCCTTAAAAAAGATAACTTCTGGCCGACCAGCTCTTTAGCTCCATTGACTCCATTCATTAGATCCCCGTTGACTATGATGGGAGCTTAGACATTTCTCTTGCATGTCAACACCTGTCATAGCTACTATATTTAGGTGCCTTAATCTGGAGAGGAATTCCACTCTAAACATCGAGACAGTGAGGGCTCAGTTCAGCTTCCCAGTCGTAGTTGTCCTGAGATACTACCGTACAGGCTAGCAAGGCTGGAAGATATAACACGGGAGCTACGTATCTTGCTGCAGCAGCAGCTGGAGGCCAGGCGGAAGAGCTTAAGGGATCTCAGATGGCACCTGGTACTTACACGTAGGCAACAGGATTCTGCCCTTAAAACTAGTTGCAGTGAATCTCTCATGAACAGCCCTATTTTATTTTGCCTTGAATTTCTGTGTTTATCTATGCAAACTGAACATAATATACTAACAATGCCGTTGCACATCCCACTGTGATCGCAAAGTCAGAACAACTGCATGGGGTATTGGCTACTGCCATGGGACTGGGGCCAGGCCGAGGCCAGGCTGCAGCAGTTGGCCTGTGCGTTGGGGTCAGGGTCAGGTCTGGAGAGGGTAACCAGGGTCAGACATGGCCCTGTGACAGCTGAGCAGGGCCGTGGTGATGGGGCCAGGTCAATACGCTTCATTTTTACTGGCATAAATGACAGTACATTATATGAGCATGTAATTATTTCATGCTCCATTTGTGTATGAAACAGTGCATAGAATCTGAATTCTGCTGCATGAACATTTTGGTTTAACATGCAGAAAGAGTGCAAAAAATCTGCTTAGTTTAAAAACACCTTCAGACTACTTAATTTTATGTTGTACTTTTCTGCATCATTAGTGGAGTTTTGCAACATTTCCTTATATGAAGATGTTCCTAAAATAACTGAATGGATATTGTACCTTATCCACAGCTGTGTCAGGGGGATGTATAGAAGATGTCAACAAAGCTACTAGGTGAATTTGAATATTTAATTTCTGTAGTGGGAAACACGTTTATTATTTGCAAGACAGTAACTATTTTAATGTATTTTAGTCCATGTTTAATTTTTGTAATGGTCTCATATTATAGATAAGAAAACAAAATGACATTGAAGAATTATCAGGACATCCATCACAGGTACTTGCCCAGCCATGAATGGATAATTCTCTCATTCTTGTATTTGGAATTATAGCTTTTACTTCTTCGTTCAAACATTTTATCTGCTTCAGGGATCCTGTTATCCTTCTGCTTCCTAGACAGAAAAATTAAGGAGTTCTTCAAAATTATCCAAGAAATAGGAAAATTAATTAAAATATGTAGGGCAGGAGGAAATTTCAGAATTTCTGTAAGCATATGAGCCTTAATACTTGTAATACTTTGAATTAATTGTAATTAATTTGTAATATGTTAATTAAAAAAAAATTTCCTTCAGAATGTAGATTTTGAAAAGTAACCTGACCTTTATTTCTATTTCAAAATAGGAATTTCATAGTAATAGTCAATTTTGTAAAAAGAATAAGGTCACTTGCTTGTTTTTAGATTAGCAAAGGAGAAAGTGAAAGAAACTTTCATATCCAACTTCTCTTTTCTGAATGAGTGAATTTTTGAGCAAGTAGTACAGCTGTGTCAACATTTTTCCGATAAATTGCTTTTTTGAGCAGTTTTATATTGAATTGTTCATATTAAAAGTAGTGCAATATCTTCTAAAATCATCTGACTCTAATGAGACTGCATCAAAACTGGTCTTCAAAAGTGATCTACATTTGTTAATGTTTTCTGTTGGGGAGGCATGGAAGGGACCATTTTTGATTCTGTTTTTTGAAATCGCAAGCTTTAAAAGGAGTTTTCCAAGCAGGTACTTTCTTCATTTGAGATGCGAGCCTTTATTTAGACTTGACTGGCTCCACAGTTGCAACAAGGTCTTGACCTGGGTTATAAGAAAGGAGTTGCAAGACTACAGTAAACGAAACGCGTGAAGTATTGAGACTCGAGGAAAAGATGAAGAGGCCTCAACTTTTGGGTTGACAATCACATGAGGGAAGTAATGGTAGAGGAAATCACAATATCAGTTACTACTTAGGCAGTCTCGGGCCAGTGGCTCCCTGCACCCGCAGGGAGGCCCACAGATGAATGGCCCCCTCTGGTGGCTCCAGCTTTACCTCCCATGCTGGGAAAAGGCAATAGATAGTGAGAACTTACATTTTTGGAACTTGTCCTCACCTTGTTTGAAGGATTACATTTTCCTTTTTCTTTTTTTTTTTTTCCTGTTTGTTTCAACTAACTGAGAGATGTTTCAGCCTTCTTATTGTCTTCGTTCTTGAAGATGAGCACAATAATGGACCTCTGTACACAATCATATGCAATTGTGAACATCTCTTGAATCCATCACGTGGGTGGCAAGAAAAATTCATCACATTTATGTACACTTAAATATGCTGTTTGATGTTCTGTTCATAGTCAGACTCTTTAAAAGAGTAATTTGTGCCAAAAAGTCTACAGCAAGTTGAGATTGCTATTTGTAATTTCAGGTAAATGAGAATTTATCATTTCCTAAGTGTTGCATTTCCTGTTTGTCAGTTCAGATTACATTTTTAAAAGATAAATTTCATGGTATACCTGGCTCTGCTGTGTGGCAGACATGTTCAGTCATGCTATCTAGGTTTAATTCAAATTGAATTTCTGCAAGCAGCTTTATATATAGTTTTAAGTGTTTGTTCTTCCTGTTATCTAGGTTGAAATTATTTATTCCTACATCTCTAGAGCAAAAGCAATCAGATCCATGCCACATCTCTTCAGTAAAACAGCAGTCTGTGTCTAGTTCTCTACTACATTTCACAAGTAATTACTTTGTCTTGGGTGGGAGGATGTGGAAATACAGTGTTACTTAGGGGTGAGTCTCCAAAATAAGTTTTCCTACACTTTTCCTTTCCTGATTTTGCTTTCCTTTTTTGCAGCTAGATCACAACCTTTCAGGGACTACTAATGGTTGTGGCTATTACACAGAGTCAGGTTGTGACTCTGACAGCCCCTTTGGCTCCTGATTCCTTCTCTATATTCTCTACATGTGACAAGTCCTCCCTTTTCCCTAGTGCTAAAAGATGCTTCCACTTGTTCACACCCTTGTTGTGTTCAGCTGGAATTTGATCAATAATCAAAGCAATTTATTCCTAAGCTAAAGTTTAACTATTCAATTGATCAAAACCCCAAATCTGGTAGCATATTTAATCAATCACATAAGTCAGGCAACAGATAGGAGAAAGTAGGGACTGGATGAAGTCACCCTATGACTTTGCACAGAGGAGCCATATATTCTCTTGTGGGAGCTCTTGAGGGCCCTATGCAGAGGCTATTTCTGTCATGCAACCCAACATGCATCTGTCACATGAACAAAACAAACAGAAGTGCTCCATCATATAACAGGGACATTCAGTGTCATGTGAGAAGAGCATACATGTGTACCAATTCATGAGATTGGATGTGATGGGAAGGGGCTGCAGTGCTTTAGGAAAAGGAGGCAGCAGGGAACAGGCTGCCAGAACAACTTATTTGGCACCCAGCCTGCTCCTGCCAAAGCTTCAGGGCCCCTTGCAAAAGACAGATTAGGCTTCAGACTGGGTGAATTGTTCTCACTGGCTGGCTCTAACCCAAAGACTGCATGCAGGTCAGGTGCCCCTGCTATACATCATCTGCAGAGATGTTTAGAAGATAATTTGGCAGGGAATCTGAGGCTTATATTTGTAGCCCTTCATCCCTGATTGCAGTCTTATGTTGAGTTTCTCAAGGAAGCTCATTCTGCTATCTCATCAGTGTAAAGAAAGCATAGATCCTTAAGGTAACGAATCGTGTCTAGAGATTATATGAGTTGGCCGAACAGCACTAATTTACACTAACTAATAATCTGGTGCCCTGTAAATTTGGAGGAGAAATGCACAGTGACATGACAAGAAGCACAAGTTGTTTCAGGGAAAATTCTGTCTGGATATAAGAAAAAAGTCTTCCTCATGAGAACAATTAAACGCTGGAAGAGGCTGCCCTCAGCTTGACAGTTCTAAGAACCTAATCTGCGACCCCTTGCTCTCAACAGGAGGTTGGATGGGGTGAACTCCAGAGGTCCCTTCCAATCTTGCTTCTTTATGATTTGTACTTGTACTGTATTCTTTGTGAGGGAGGACCAGAACTGTCTGCATAGAAGGACAGACCAGGAAGAAATTGGAACCGAAAAAATGAAAGTGGCATAATTCCTGTGTGACTGCAAGTGCAGGATAAATATTAGGTAGAAGAGATAGGTAGATGTGTACAGAGTGCAATGCAGCTTTGAGCAAGACTTTTCACTGGCTGTAATAAAAAGTATTATCTGCAGTTTACATACATGCTGCTAGATAGGATAGAGCCTCCTGCATCACCTGTCTAATTAGTCTCCAGAACCTGCTGCTCTTTAGATGCTGAATCTGTCATGCCCTATGCTTGTAGTTGCAGCAACACCAGACGAAAATTTAGAGAATGGAAGAAATGGATAGAGATATACTGAGCAATCTTCCCAAAGAGCATATGTCGAGGAAGCCACTTTTGATAATATTGTCCCACTGCTCTTGTTGAGTCCAACATCCAAAAATAGAAATCTCATTAACAATGATAAATAAGTGACATGTATTTAACAGAGGAAAAATAAATGTATAAGTCTTAAGCAAGGGCAATTGTAAAAATGTTAATTCATTAAACTGCAGGTGGTCTTCCCATGAGCACATTGTGTCATAGTGTCACTCATTAATAATCTTTTCCTGTCACTTCTGAATTAAATAGTTTATAGAAATTGCAGCCTATGCTTTTCCTCTGATGATTAACAAACTTGCTATTACATACTGCTGCAGGAGCTAGAAGTCCTCAATATTATCTATCCTGAAGAAAAAAGTGATTTCTGATCTACCTGGATTACATCCTGTTCTTCCTTTTCACATGCCCTATTGTCTTTCTAGTAAACTATAGCTAGTAAGAGGTTAATAATGCATAGTAAGATTTAGGCTATAAAAACATATTCATTTTGAAATATGAAAGACTTGAAAATTAGGCCTTTTTTCACCTAACCACCAAATTCCAAGAGCAGGATCTCAAGCAGGTATAAAACTGAGCAATTTCTGTTTAAGTCATTAGATCAATGACAGCTTACTCGTATTGAATGGCTGTTCGTGCTTAGCTTACAGCTACAAGCAGAAGCATAGTAAGCAAAAGTGGGGGCCAAAGGCAGCTTTTTGTTTGAATGTTCAAACGTGTTTGTGACAGACCTAAAAACACACCCTGCTCGTGCCAAAGGACCTAAAGCCATGCAGAGTTGTAGAGTGAAGTGAATGGCAACATGGATTTCACCCCAGCATATTCTTTGAATTGCAATTTGGATGCTGCCACCTGCTGTTCTGCTGCTTTCCTCCCAGCTGTTTCTTCCACTCCCCCTTTCCAAGTCAGTCGATTCCAATTTCCGTCTTGCCTTGGCTTCCTCATCCCCCTTTGAGACTCACTTTCTGTCAGTCCCAACACCTTTTCAACATCCACTAAAAATAGCCCATTTTTTGATTTCCAAGCAGGTTCCTTAGTCCTTCGTTATTCCTGGTCCAGACCTTGTCCTCTCTGTGTTTCAGGCAGAAAAGTCCTACTCCTTTACACTACACAGAGTCTATGTCTACACTAGCAAATGCTGTGGCCCGCTGGGAGCACATCTGTGGACTGGAAAAGTATGTGTTGAGGACCCAGCCGGTGTCCACCCTATAAACATCTCAGGGAATTTCACTTGGGACAAGCTCTCATGGGCAGGACCCTCATTAACATGAGGAGCACATTCCTTGCCGTAGCTTCACCCAGCAGGAATCCAGCCCGTGCCCTTTGAGACCACACCACCAAGTGAAATGAAGCGTAGTAACGGATGACAAACAAGGGAATTGCTTCAAGATATGTGCACTCCTCATGCAACCTAAAACAACAGTAGACACAGACACTAGAGAGCAATGCCACAGTGGCTCCTGACAGTCCAGAAAGCTGACTGAAGGCAAAGCCGCACTCAACCTTTGTAGCCTAGGCTTGAGCAAATTTGGTGCCACAACAGCTTTAAAGAATTGAGGTGCCAAATGCTAGCAAATCTTTACTGGAACGTGTGAATGAAGATTTTTTCGGAACTTGTAAGTTCATCAGAACAGCAAAATTCACATCTCTCATATCAGGACAAAATTTCTACTCCAAGCCAGAGCTCTTGAGTTTCTCAGTGCTAGATTTTTTTTCACTTATTCGAAACAATAACTTTTCCCTAAGGTTATTATCATAAAAGCCAAAGCATTTTAGCTGAATTTAGGAAAAGTTAAGAGTCTAAAGCTGATCTCTGTGGAAAATGAGAGTCAAAAAGGTGACATTTGTTAGAGTGAAGCATTTATGTGTTCTTAAATTAGATTTCTAGGAAACTTCCCCTGGCAACCACCCCATCAGATTTCTCTGCTCAGAGCCTGAACTTCATCTTGTTGTTCACATTATAATGTGACATTGCAAAATCAAAAAGGAAATGACCATCTACACGCTCTTCTAACAAACCCTCCACATACAAATTTTTTTATGATTGTAATATTGGCACATCCATTTCACACAGGCCATGCTGGATGTGGAAGATGATACATGCAGTTTTTTGAAGGCTGGTTAGAATTTTTACACATTTAAGAAATAAACAAACAAATAAATGAAAGATCAAATCAGACTGCATCAGACTACCTGATCACCCAACATAGCTCTTTTTTGGCAGCAGACAAAGGAAAAGCAATCATGGAGTGTGCAGTGTAATGTTTAAATAACTGATATGCTGATGTCCTGGCCTGTCCTTGGCCCATCCCCATCTCCATGGCCCTACCCGGCTGTCGCAGGGCTGTGCCTGACTGTGGTTACCCTCACCAACTCCCACCTCGGTCCTTGGGTGCCTGCTGGCCTGGCCTCGGCCTGTCCTGTCCCTGTGGTGGTGCCGCAGGGCTGGGGGACGGGCCCTGGTGGTGAGACCTGTCCCTGTCCCCCAGCACCGGCCCTGGGAGCCCATGGCCCTGGCATGGCCGAGTTGGCTTCTTCTCATACTCAGAGACATACCTGAGTGGGGGGCCATGCACATGGATCATTTGGTCCCCTTATTTGTTAGGAGGAAACTCAATAAATGCTGCTACGTATTAATTGACACCCTGCAGGTCCTGGGTCTCCCCTCTCCCCCTGCTGCTGCCGTTCAGCTTGGCAGAGGGGGAGCCGACTACCACTTTCAAACTTGTGAGGCCACTTGTGACTGAGAGGAGATGAGGAAAGATCATCTCTGTCACCTCTTTATCAACAGAGTTGACACATCTGAGGAAACTGCTGCCTGTCTCCAGCAAGGTGTTGAGAAAGCCATGAATTATTTATTAGTTCAATTAGTTGACATGGGCGAAGAGTGGCGAGAGCTGTAAAATAATTACTTATTGATTTACCTTTTCTTCCTTGAACCGCTTCACAATTTTGGTGTGAGGTAGCAAAAGCACAGGGACTGGGGCGCCCACTTGCTTTCTGTTCTGGTTACAGTGGAGCTGGCATTACAAATAATGAGGCTTCAGCTTTGGACAAGTGCTAATATTGGTGCTGGCACGACAGACGGAATAACTTTATTTGCTACAGCACAGATGCTGTAACCCCATTATTTTCTACGGGCATGTTAAGCAACAATCAATAACTCCTTGTCTGCTTATGGCATTTGGAAATCTCTGGGGACTACTTATGACGCTCATTCGTTTTTCGCACCTGCCATTAAATCATATTCAAAACACCCTAAACTTTCAACAGCTAGCTACCTAACCATCCTGCATATTAATGCTAATAAAAAGATCTGCCCAGCTTCAATAAATCTATCTTAGCTCTCACAACAGGCTATCTTAGCTCTCACAAACAAGAAGACATGGCTAATAGTGTATTTTTAGGTCATTCACAATCCTGCACAGCTTCTAGAGTCATTTCATAACTGAGGCTAAGTCAGTCATCTGGCAATGTTGGTTACAGTTTGTACCAATGCCTACACCATGAGATCCTCAGGAGACAACCTGAGAGAGTTGCCTGTTACATTTTTGCAATGATGTAAATGTCATGAGGACTATGTTGTTGCATTGTCACTATAGGTACTTTCTTTGAGCTGTGAAAGCTCTTGAACAAAACACTTCCATTAACTATTTTGCGATTTAAAGTAATTTGCCAAATGTACTACAAACAAATACAGACCAAGTGATAAGCTATGAAAGAGATCAGAAGCTTTAAGGTCATTGTTGGAAACAAGCACACCAAATCACCTTCTAATCCTTGAGGAAACTCATATCCTGGGGTAATGGTGTGACTAAGAAATCATATCACGGCTCAGAACTTCTCACATTTTGAAGCACACGGTTCTTGAATTTTTAGACTGTTGTCCAACTGCAAGTTAGAACATGACATATATACTGTCGTTAGTCCTCACAGTCTGTGGTCAGGAATGTGTCAGGACCACTCAAAATCATTTCTAAGCACAGAGGAATATTAAAGAAACTTCTATCATAGGACTAGCCTGCAGCAGACAAAAGTGGGTATGGCAAGCACTGACACTTAAACCTTGAACCAACTTTCCTTTAGAACAGAAAAGCAAGATTTTCTGTAGCTGGGGACCACTATATATTCCACCATATATTTGCTGGTTACTCATACTCCTAGATTCATGTACCACAGAGCTACTGGCCATTTGTTTCCCTGTACTCAGGAGTGCCCTGATCAGATTCAGCACTCAAAAGCTTGTTTGAGCTAAAGTCATCAAGGTGGATTCTCCCCACTGCCTTTACAGCACCAACAATGCCATTTTTCTTGATGCTATTCCTGTTGTAGTGAACATGATGAATGACCTCTTTGAATCTAACAGCAGCTCACACTAACCACTGCCAACAACAGGAAAATGAGGCTTATGAATTTCATACCAGCGCTTGTTTGTGAAAAACTTGGGCTGAGATTCTGGTTCATCTTCAGCTCTCCTGCCGCAGGGCTGAATCACAGCTTGACCAGAAGCAGCAGCTAAGATGGGCCTGGAGAGGATGAAGTTTCCAGAAGTCATGTTTGTTGCTGTCATGTCTGCTGCCTCTGTAGTGGCTGTGGTCCTGCAGGTGGCAAATGTCGCTGTGGAACAACATTTTAAAATTTTCATTTCCTTTAAAAAAATCTGCCAGAGCTAGGAAATTCCACATAAAACAACTGAGAAGAATACTATGCTTGAAAGCTTCAAAAACTGGAAGATACAAAATTATGTTATTAGGTTGCCTGTACAATCCCAGTTATCACACCTCATTCATTTACACTATAACTGTCTTCAATTCCACATTGATATACCACTTTTTCATTCTAGCATTTGCTTACCCTTGAGTGCTCGCCTTTGCAACATTACTGTTCTCAGCAGTTTCTCTTAACATAGGTGATCAACAGATATTTGCAAGAGGTTTTAACACTCTTTATTACTCTCTCTCCTTTCAAATAAAACATATTTTCAGGAAGCAAAACTGAAGGCCATTGTGCTGACCAGGGTCAGAGTGAGAAATGCCACCGAGTTCTTATTTTAAAAGCCGTTCATATTCCGAGCGTTCAGCTCATCCAGTGAGTCTTCTAATTTTTTTCTCGCAATCTGTTTGGGAAGTGAGCATCTTTAGCAAGTAAATGTTAGCAGGAAATTAGGGGAAAGTTTCCAGCAGTTAAGGGCTCTTATGTTCAAGTGTTATTTTGAAAATATTTCTGGTTAAGTGCTAACACATTTTCAAGTGTCATTTAACAGGTATGATGGCATTTCATGTGGGAGGTGAGCGTACACCAACAACGGTACTACTCCTTCAGCATGACACATATGTTCATTTTGTGTGCTTGAACACTGTGCTTTTCCGGGCTCCTTGTCAATACCTACGTTGGCAACATTCACAGAATAATCTTATGGGTGATATTCCCAGGAGGACTGTAAATTTAATTATTGTCAGACTGCTTAGAGGCATTTTTGTATGTCAAATCAAAATACATCAAGTCAAACTACAATCAAGTCAAACTTCTCTTTTCAGTGAAGACACTTTCTACCAGCAGTAACTCCAAGTTCTGCTGTTGGGCCAGCTATCACAGGCCCCTTCCATGTCGCCTGGCACAGAGGCAGAGCTCAGCTACATCAGTAGAGCTTACCCAGTTTCTGAATGCTGTGTGGACAGCGCAATTTTTGCAGAGCTGCAGCAACAAGGCAAACAAACTTGTAAAAAACCTTGGTCCAGAAGGAGAGTTCTGACTAGCCAAGGAAAAAGCTCCAGAGCAATCTTCAACACGAGCGGTTTGGAGCAAGCAAATCCATGGTTTCTTTGGGCAGATGTTCTTGGTAACTTTTTTCTACACAGTTTAGCAGCTGGTAGCAGTAAAGATGTCAAAGATCAGATTAAATGTGTGAATTTTGCCTTCTTCTGCTTTGAATGTAGGGTTTACCCTCTTAGCATTGGCCTGCCTGGAACACCAAACAGGTGGTTAGTTTATCCACTGATGAATGAGCTTATGCAATTTTTTCTATACTGCTAGCTGTTATTAGTTATAAATCACAAGTAGTTTTATTAAGTTAGTATTAGCACAGCACTTTGAACAAGCAAACCTCTGTAACTGTTAAGAATTAATACTTCTAGCCTATTTTATAAAGCAATATCAACGGTGACACTGGATAAGTATTTTTCATATTTTCTGGCTTCTACATATCATTTTATGTGGACACAGGGTTATTGAATAAAGACACTCTAAAAATATAGTTGTTTGGTAATGTTCAAAATTAGGACTACATGAATGGCCAGCAAACTGGGGAACAAATTGTGTTCAGATTGAACTAAATGCAATTGTTCTCCCGTTCTGCTCTCAGAAATGGAAACCCCAAGCATTTTTGTGGTAGTAGTTCCTGTTTTGACCTGTAACTCAGGGACTAGAGCACTCTCACAGTGTGGGAGACACTGGGGCATTTCTAACTCCTGCAAAGTGGTTTCAAGCCCACATCTCTCAGTGTTGCACAGAGTGTTTTAGTCTGTGGATTTTGAAGGTGGAGGGGCAGGCAGGAGAAGGTGGGAAGAGAAACAGGGTCTCAGTCCGTGCTGTTCACATTATCCTGACTTGTACAAATATTAAATATCCACTAGGAACCAAACCCAGATGATCTGTCACCCTATTGGGACGCTGTGTCACTTGACTCCCCGCCACAGGAGTTTCCTGGCAATTAGGCTGACACAGTCTCTGTCTTATTAAGTATTTATTGCAAAATAGATCAGCCTGAAAAGGAAAAACTAAGTGAATATCCCATGCCTACGCTTTAGGACATTGAAGAAAATGCAGTTGAAGGAAGTTCACGTCCACCGTTTATTCAAGATGGGGACTTCAAGCAAGGCTTCCCTATCTCCCAGGGGCACCCCAGCCACCATCAGTAGATTGCTCTCAGGTGGGATGATCCCAGCAGAGGGGTTGCAGAGGATACTAAGCAAACATATGTAGAAAATAACTACTGTGGCTCACGTTTAGACTCATCCGGAAGCAGAAAATTTTAGGGGTTTTTTTTGCCTCCAAAAATATAACAACACCAAAGAATTAAGAACCTTAAGGAATTAAATTGTTACGACTTTCCTTACCTTCCCCACTTTATTATTCCTTCCAAGTGAAGCTTGATGTTTAGGACACTCTCTGGATTCAGCTGTCAGTAGGAGGAGATAACTGAAATCAGGTCCTCCATACCCAATGAAAGAAGAATCTCCTGTAGAGATTCCATTCTACTTGTTTAAAAACCGATTTTAATTAAAAAATGATTGGATCATTGACCTTTTGCTTCCTAACAAACCAGCTCTCACTGTATTGCCTGGTCTCTGAGGGGTCTCATAGATAAAATGCTTTTGCCTGAAGAGCTAGAAGGAAGCTCTGCAGCAGGTGTTGTAGGACAAATCCAATAGACTGTAGGAGGCTCAAGCGAGTATTCCCATCTATTGCAAAGCATTTTGGGTCAGGCTTCATGGGAAGTGAGGTTTTTTTGTCATATTTATGAATGTTTCACCACTTCCTTTATGCCTGAGAGAAGTACGCTCAAGAGTTGATTGTTGTGCAGCATAAAAAATAATATACTGAGTTTAATGGATCTGATTTTCTAGTCTGTTCTTGCTGGTTGAAAGTCTAATGATATCACTGGTCCTATACAGACACCTAATTGATGCAAAAGAATGAGGAATGAGGGCTATAGACTGATTTATACTAACTGAGAACAAAACTGGCCTGCTTTCCTTTAGCACTGCCACAGAAGTTCCGCTTGCCTTTAATTATAAATTACTTCGCATTCAGACATTCATCAGCAGAAGCCTCAGATAACAATTCTGCATAAAGTCATCATTATTTCTATACCTTAGATGCATGAATGTTTCATGATACAAACTCTGCTGGCAGTTAGCATTTAATACACATAACACCAATATAATTTTTAAACAATAGTAAAATTGCTATTTCCTTTTAAGGATAGACCTATTTGTTTTTCTTCTTCATTGTATCCCAATCTGATATTTTTCCTGCCTCTCTTCAGGGTATCTTCTTTCCGTTTTACATTTCTACTATATATTCAGGAGCATCAAACAAACAAGGCATAAACCAAATCATTTTACTTAGATTTACTTACCTAAACAAATTTATAAATATTTATCAATATATTTCAGTGTCCTGCCACACTTAAAGGAAGAAGCCTTTGTCCTGAAAAGAATGAAGTTCTTTTTTAAAAGGGTAAAGTAGGGAAATGCTGGTAAATCTACTTTACGTTGCTTTGTTGTTGCTATTTTTGTTTTTCTTCTCCTGGTTTTCCTTCTATGTCTCTTTACTTCCTTCACTGTGGTCCCCAGATTTAGTCTCTTAGTGTGAGACTTTCTGAAGAGGTAGGCATTTTAAGGGTCAGTATTGTGGAGCTCACAAGCAGCATCAGCAAAAGTCTGTGTGCTTGGTCCTCGGGGCAATGGAGGGCTTGGTTTGAGTTTTACAGACACTACTGAAGTAATTGACTATAAGAACAAATTTAAGGAGGGTAGCAGGCTAGTAATCCCATGGAGAGTCTACCAACATGCAGAAGCTGGCACAGACAGATGGCTGAGAACAGCTGTGGATGAAGTGAATTTACTGGAAATCAAAACTTGTGCTTGAGTGAAGAGTTAGTAGGTGCGAGAAAAGATCTGGGCAAATAGAATTGCAGGGAGCTTCAACTTGATGTAACTGAGAAATGCTATTTGGATAAGTGGGGATTCCTGAACAGAGGTCAAGAAATAGGATATTAAGATCTGCACATTGGCCTGCAGTTTCTAAAGGGCCATCAAAATCTCAGTATTGACTTTCTTTGCACAACCCCATTTCCCGTCATTTATTTTGAAACTCTGAAAAATCTTCACAGTGGAGTAATTTTAACTTAGTGTTTCAATAACGCTTCACATATGCTCAAGAGTTAGTTGCTATAAGCAAAGGAGTTAGGCTCTGCCCTTCAATGAGGCAACAGTGTTTGAAAGATTTGTTTTTATCCACACCTACCTTGAAAAAGCTGGTGGAGCCTTTCCTATCCATTACACATCTTTACACTGAACAGAGAGCACATAAACAATTTGCACAAGCAGCAGTTACTTTTTATAAAGTGCTGTGTGTTGGGAGATCAGTATTAAAATACTGATGTTCAAATAGCAGGAGACATTCCTGAACTGATAAAACATCATGTTAATGTCTGAGAAATGTGGAACTGGTCCTGAATAAGGAGTCTACTCAGGAGGGAGTCCTACAGGATTTATTGACTTCAGGACACATTCAAACACCCAATTGAGTCATTCAGAACTTCTGTGGGCATAAATGAGAGCAAAGTCTCCATAGGTGTCTTAAAAGGCAGATCAGAATGTGCCCACTGAATTTAGGAAACTGTATGTTTGGGATGGAGGAATAACAACAGGGAGTTGCACAGTACTTGCAGTAGATAGGTCAGGTCTTCATACCTCCAGCCCTAGATGGGAAAGAGAAAACCATTAGATCATTGCAAGATGTTAAAGAAGTATTTAAAGTAAAGGTCACTGATTTGATTTATTTCTGTTGAGTAATAAGCACCTTCTCTTCCAGAAGTATGTATTACAAAAGTCAGCTTGAGCCTTTCAGGTATAGGTACAGGGCATCATTCTGAGAAAGGTCAGAGCAAGTAGCAGCTCCTCTTCTTGAAAGAAGCCAAGACACAAAAAGGCTTCTGTTCAGACCTGTTCTGCAAAGTTATGCCTAGACTTTGTGCAGACTATTTTCAGACGTAAACAGAACTTTTTTCTTACAGGAAAGCTCTCATTCTTTCAGGTGTTTTAAGATAAGTGAGCCTGTCTGCTAGACAAGAGCAGTCTGTTGATAAACCAGCTCTATAAACCATTTCAAATTGAGCACATAATAGGATTACTTACCATGGCTACATATATTTTTCCATCAGTAAATGAATGTGAAACCTCTTAGATTTTTTTGTTCAGATGGAGCCACACAGATTAAGAATTAACAGCGCAGGATAGAGTCAATTTGATGTAGTTAGAAGGGAATTTTTACTTCTGATGCTGACTAAATAAATATTTATCAGCACAATTCATGGAATATGTAGTACTTGGTATGTCAATGGTTTTTCTGATTGTATAAAGTCATGACTTCAGCACTGCCATTTTGTAACATTAAAAATAGTGAAAGATATTAAAATTGCAAACTGGAAATGTACCCATGGTCTTGAATACGCAGATACAAAATCTATGAAAATGTGATACAGAGGTAGAAAACTCAGTTCAAGAGAAGTATACCTGAAAACCTGTAAGTGCTTTTTCATGGATAAATAAAGAATTTTTGTACACAGAATACAAAAATGAGTGCTGTGAGCTGCTTGGTGTCAACTAGGTATACTGAATACGTATAGTATTTAAGGCCTAATTTAAAAACTCTCAGGCATAGAACTTACAGCCATGCCCCGGCAAGCTGTAAGCATACTCCTCATTTGCTGGGTATCTATAAACTCTCTGGCAAACCCAAGAATAATGTCAGGAATATGGGGAGAGGTTCCAACTAACTCTTAACTGTGCAGGTATTTGCATCAGATGGAACAGGTATAAAAAGCTAATGGATCAGAGTAGCAGTCACAGATTGCCACTGATGCAAATCACCAGAATTTCACTGTGTGCAAGGCTTGTCTCTCTCTTGGCATCTTGTGACTGGAGTCTCTGTGCTGGCCCCATAGTCAGGCCAGGGAATTAAGGAGTAAAAAGCTAAGCTGCTATTGCTGGTGAAATTGCTGAGGCAGAGAATCTAGCTTTATTCTGTTTGCTTTGGGTTCACCATTTCTGGCAATCTGGGCTGTAGAGACTCTGTGGTTTGCCAATGGGCAGGGTATGCCAACTCCAGTTCAGAGCTAGACTATTGATGGCTTTCAACTGGAAGAAGAGCCAAACAAGTTCACATCTGCCCGCAGAAAACCATGCAGACATGTTTTACTGTTTTATGAGCTGCTTCTTGTCTCAAGAGAGTTGATTTCATTAAGGTCTAACTTCCTTTTTGTCATTTCATTCTTTCTCCTTCAGACTAATATACTCTCTGAATGAACGATGACCGGAGATGCTATCAGAGTTCATTTGAAGGCAGTTACGGTGCAAGATTCACTCTGGTGAGAACTCATCTACCTTAGAAAGTTGTAGCTCTTGAGCTATGCCAGTAGAGTTACAGTGACAAGATTATCCTAATTTGAATACAGTGGGACTTATGGGAAAGTGCTGATAGCTGGAGAGCTTATTCTAAATCTAGAACAGAAATAGGTCACACTAGGACCAGGTGTCTTGAGTGCAGCAGATCCACACCTATATGTGAGGATGGGCTGCTAATGAATCTACACTCACCCCCAAAAAAACCCCCTCTTTTGGGTTTTGCATGTACAGTGTGGAACAGCCCAAAGAGCAATATCACTGGCACTATTTTAGAATTTCCTATTCCATGAAGCTGTGGAACTAGTCAATCCAGACGGCCTAAAGCTCAGCCTGTCAAATGAAGCTGACCAGATCTTTAGTGAGTGCAAGTCAATACAGCTCCACAGACCCAACATGGGTCTATGCTCATTTGAATCACTTAAGGGTGTCCTGTAGTTCACAGTCAGGCTCTTCAGTCTGCCCAAATCTTTGGTGCCTTGTGCCTTTTGTAATTGCTTAAAGCTATGCTGAGGGACTGGGCAAAGACAAAGCATTTTGCATCTACTTGGCACTCTGTATGCACAGATTCTGAAGGAACCTTGAGATACCTAAATCTTACTGAATTTCTTTAGAAGTTGGACATCTGCTTCCCACAGGCTCTTTTGAAAATCACTGCCATAACCACTCGGTGAGATATAAGGGAGGAGTGAGTGGGGCCCAGCATTGGCTAAGAGCTGCAGTAACAACTTAAGTGACTTCCAGTGAGGTAAATACTAAATATATATTTCCAGTTTAATACAAAATCCACTGACAACACCATGATCTGAGATCCTTTCATCATGCATGATTATAGTCACTCGTTGGCATGAGGAGCCTATCTGTTGCATTTATAGTTAGAAGCAGTGGAGGCAGCTGACATCTGACAGGCATGAGGCAGACCTGACAGGCTCCCCCACCTTGGCCTGCGTTTCCTCTCCCTTTCATTCCTGTCTTTCAGAGGCTGGTATGACATCTTGTCCTCACCACGCAGGCTCTGCATGCCTGATCTACCTGCCACTAGAGGGAAACACGCCTTTATGGAATGACTTTGAGGCCTCACTGCTACCCTAATGATAGCCAAGGGCATAGGTTAGAAATGGGTAGGTAATTCCTGGGAGAGCAGAGACCCATTTCACACTGGGCACACGCACATTCTGTTTCTTCATGCTTGGCAACTTCCTCTCTGTCTGGGTACCTTTTAAAAACTCGTCAGTGGTGGATCTTTCCTGAATATGGCCTTGGCAGTAGGGATTGCTGAGACTGTGTATATTGAGCAAGCCCAGAGCGCTACGATCTTTCCAGACGAAGCTGGGTGCCAGATCTCTGCCGTGAGGAACATGCAGTCTACAAGCTTTAGAAATCAATCATATATTATCACAGAAGAAGATGAATAACCAAATAGTGACTCAAAGGAGTGTTTTGTTCCCTGGTTCTTTTTCGTTCCTTGAACAATATAATGTGTCCTTGCCATTTTCCTGACAAAGCTCACCTCGTTCCTCACGCTTGTTTACTATTGGAAATTATCACCTTGTTGGAGGTCATCCTCCATCCACTCTCAGTCTCTGGTGCTTCATTCCCTCCCATCAGCAAGTGAAGGAAAGAATCAGCTCAAAAACTGGTGGTATCCTGTTCCATGAACACAATTCATATGATTAGTGTAATTCCCAGCTTTGCTCAACATGTATATAAAATTGCAATCTCAGCTTCAACAAAACAAGGGAGAACAGTGAATGTAATCAATAGTGGGTGAATGAATGCACAAATTAGTATTAGGTTTATTTCTAGCGTGGTTCTTTACTCTTATGTGTCTCTTTTGCTAAAACTTGATGTGAAGAACACTAGGAATTTTTAACAGCTGATTTCCACTGTATTAAACCAATACTCTCTAAGGCTGAAACTCGTTAATGAAATTTGTCTTTGGTATCTAACAGGCAACTCTCTTACCTATTTTTCTGAACAGTTATGCCACAATTGAGACACTTCTATGGACTTCCCATTGCTGAAAAAATGAAACACAGATTCATTTCACAGTTTCATTTTCTTACAGCAGCATAGATCTATAATAACAACATAGCAACATCAAAATTGTTGGCAGAATTTAACCCATCAACCAACATTTAGTGAGTTTTAGAAACAGCAAGCAATTGAAAAGAAGCCCATTGTTTCCAACTTTAGAAGAGGAACTTTATCTATCAGACAGCTGCTGTACTCTACCTGAGGTTGATTGATGCTAGCTTAATAATGATGATCGATTAGATCATCAATGTCATCCTTAGAAAGAATGTACTTTAGCTAATGACATCAGTTGACTAATAGATTCCTGTTTAAATGTCAAGGGGCCAGAGTCAGATGCTCTGCTAAGTACTTACATTATACTTATTGAAAAAAGTCTCCTCAAGTCTGCCTTACAAAGGACTTTTGTGACATACATAGCTATAGCCCCTCTATTTCCTTTACTACTGAGAAGGAAATTTTACTTTAAGTTGCGACAGTGCAAAATTGAGAGATATTGCATTCATCTTCAGAGTTTGGCTCAGCCTTTCTAGAAATCATCAGATATAAATCACTGAGCTGTTACCTGAATGTGCCTTTCCCTGCTGTCATTACTGAGGGCACATCTCTAGCCCTGAAACCAGAAGTATGGAAGGTAGTCCTTTTGTCCACTGCTGTCTCAGGAAAAGAAACTTTGGGCTGAATTTTCTCATCCAGTTTGTTTGCATTCTGAGCAACTCAAATTCCCCTCTTCCAATTATATTTTACCTCCTATGAACATCTTGAGAATATCTTACATCGTAAGATGTTGCCATAAACAAACTGCATTTCCCCCTCCTTGCAAACAGAATGTTCTGAATAAATTTTACATTAACGTTACGCACAAATTAGTGATTCCAATGGGCTATATCATGCTATGAAATCTTCAGACGTAGTTTCCAATTGATTTTAAATTAGCCTTCAGGGAAATAGTTGCTTAATGCAGACTTCCAGTAGGTAAATATGAATGGGAATGTCATTCTACTACTGACTATCTTCTTTATGGATTCGTTAGGGAGAGGTACAATTTTTTGACAAGATATGACTAACATATTCTTCTTAATGTAAGCAGGTGGTAGAATGAGGGGCACACTTTGTTATATGCAGACGTATAATTATACTGTAGAAAATAATTTTTTTCTTTGAACTTGAATCAAAATGTACAGAACTGTGAGCAAACTAGTTCACTTTATCTTAATATATCTAAAAGTGCCTTTACATTTAAGCCTAACTTCTGGACAGAATCAATTTATTCCTTTTCAGTAGATCACTGCCAGTATACAACTCGCTTGCATAGCTGATAGGAGCAGCATTACAGACATGCGTTTAGATTTATTTGTTTGCAAGTGTGCATGCATTAAATCCAGCTGCCTACCCAGCAGTAGCTATAAGTTTGTAACTGGAAATTCAGTATGCCTAACTGAATGAACATTTTTATGGCTCTAGCACACTGTTAACTCAAAAAACTCCATGAAAGGTTTGACAATAGATGCTGCCTGAGCAAAACAATCAACAAAAATACAGAGTAAAGATTTTAGTTAAGAGAACACAACAGATTTAATTGCTGCTGATATTCAAATCACTTGCACACATTGCTTCTGGAGCAGGCTGATCTGGGAGGACATTGCAGGCAGCAGTGAGGGAAGAGTCAGCTAGCACTGCTGATCCCCAGAGAGACGGATGAAAGTCCCTACCTGAAGGATAATCTTTAGCCACCACAGAGCTACTGGGGAGGTGGAGCGGTGGGAGAGCTTCGGGGAGAAGAGAGACGGTCGCCAGTTTTTCACTGGCCGGAGCAGGGGAGGAGGCAGTGTCTCACATTTGCAGGACACTGTTCCAATTCATCCCAGCAAGAACCTGGAGAAGCCAACAGAGAGGAGGAGGGTGAGGGCATTCACAGCGCTTGATTTTACATATGGCTTAAGTGGCTAAAGTTGTCCAATGCAAGGTCACCCCCGAAGGACTTTTATGGGACTCAGCCCTAAGTAGCAATAGGCAGATTCAGCTGCATCCTGATTTTATATCCTGCTGGGGTTTTTGGACCTCCATCATGTCGCCTTGCTCCATCAGCATGGAGGGTTGTTCACAAGGTATGAGTCACAGACGGACACTAATTTTTCTTTCCTTGCATCACACTACCTACAAAGACAAAGGCAGCCCTTGGGCTAACCCAGCCATTACCCTCCTGGGTAAGGAGAAGGATGTTTACTCTGCACAGGGTGCAGTGCCCTCCAGAGATACCCGAGGAAGTTTTAAATGAGCAAGGGCTATCTCAGAAACAGTCTAGGTACAGCAGTGCAGCACTCAGGGTAAAACAAGCTGTAGGCAATCTCTTGTGGATGTGCTGTGCTAGCAGAAAAGGTATTGCCCCAGCTTTTCATTGCTACTCACTCTCAGGGGCTATTATGACTTCTAATCTGCTGCTCAGCTACTTGCGCAAGTGCTCCCAAACCCACCTCAGTGAAAGCGAGCAAGATAAATCTGAGCCCGCTGTTTGAATTAATCTGCTTAAATTGACCTTGCTCACACAAGCGGCTCAGTAGCAGCCACAGAGAAGTCGTCTCCTTAAGCTGGGAGGGCACTAAGGCAGGGAGCCGAGACCACGGCTGTGGCCTGCACAGGCTCCCACACGCCCCCAACACAAACTCACTCTTCTTCCCCAGCCCAGGACTGCATAGTCCCTTCACATAGCTTATGCTCTGAGAAAAAAGATTTACTTACTGTTGCCTAATCTCCTCTTAACTTGACTTTGCTCTCTTCTTACTGCTGGCTACAGGCACTGACACGGACTGCAGATCTTAGCCAGGCTAGTGATTTCCACTGGATTTCTGTAGCCCCATAAGGAGAGTTTATGGTAGGCTGGAAGGCTCCAGCGTTGTTTTTCTAAGAGCATGAGATGTCTGCTGCATGTTTTTGACTTCAGGAGACTTTGAACTGGGTCCAAAACCAGCTCCCTGTGAATCAGAGATACTGAGATGCTCCACAACACCTAACTGGTAGGTGAAATGGCTGTTGTCTGTGCTGCTCAGGCTCTGCTCTGAGCTCAGCATTCGGGGGACCCGACAGAGCTCACAGACAGAAGATAAAATCCTCATGTGGAGGTAACAACTCACTAATGACATGAATTTGAAACTCTACCAGGTGTCATCATGAAAAAGAAAAAAAACACGGCTCATAAGACCCAGCACAGAACTATCCTCTTCATAATTTCAGGACCAGAAGAAGCATTCATTGTCTTGTTGTATGTTCCATAGTTTGTTCATTTCACCTTTATCTTATCCAGAGAATAAAAACATATTAAGAATGTCTTTTACCAAGAAGAAAAACAACTTGAAAAGAACATCCCTCTTTATCTATCTATCTATCTATCTGTCTAATTTAAGTCCTTAAGAGATAATGGTACATTACAACCACCAATTCAGATTTTTAAAACGTATGGAGAGGGAATTTGACATTTTGAAACAGTATTTTTTATTATTTTTTAATACTATTGTTTCTGTAGCTGGAAGTTTACCTTTGGTGGGTTTTGTGAAAGTGTCTTTTTAAATTTCCTGCCCAACACATTATGCTATGACTAATGGCGTGAAGTTGTATAGGTCACATTCAGCTTCTTTGTTAAGGAAAACATGATGTCACATATGTGGCCTAATTTGATGTGTCAGAGCACATGAGGGGTCATGCTTGAAACGTGACAGAAACAGTTCTCAGATTTGCTTAAAACCTAAGGACATACAGCAAAGTGCTAGGATAAAGCTGTCTCATAATGTTATAAAGTATTAACCTTCATACCTTTCTGTAGAACCTTTAGTCCTGAAAATAAAGCTATCTATCTCCAGAACAGTGAAACCATTTTCTGTTTTGAGTATGGTTTAACAGAATGCTTTCTTTTTGTTAAAGAAATTGAATTTCTAGATTTTAGTGACCTACCGTAGATTTTGGCTAAAGCATCAAGTCCTGGGAGATACTGAGACTCTCCAGTTCACAGTTTTGATTTTAAGTTGATATGGTGCTGTCATGCCTAGAGTATTGCTTCAACAGTGACATGAAAAGAAAGGTACCACCCACAAAATCAGCAGCAGTGCAATGACCCTCTGCTACAAATGTGTCCTGAGTCTGTGACTAAAGGCATTTTTCTTCAATTTAGACTTTCTCTGATGACCATCAGCCCTATGCAGTGCATATTACTATGGCTTCCCAAGTGCTTTGAGTGATGTGCTCCTCTGCTTTCAGGTTAATTTTATACAGACTAGCACCAATGATAAGAAAGAGGTTTTGCTTAAAATAGACTGACAACTACAGTATTTAAATTCTTCAGCTGAAGCTATGAACATGTGTTTATGCATGTATTTCCTGGAGGAATAAAAATTTGAGTTTTATTCTCCTGTACATAGACACGTATTTCTTCATAGTAAATTTTATGAAAGTGAACACAACCATCATCTTAGAGAAAGTTTATACTTAATCTTAGTCCCCAGGTCTCTCAAAAAAAAAAAAAAAAAAAAAGGGATGCCATCTTACAGCATCAAATTCTGATGAATCTTTGGCCAGATCTGCTCAGAAGTCTAAACAATGTTTATCTTTTTCTGAGCCGAGGCCTGCCCTCCTGCATGATACAGAGTAGTTTCCATATGTGACAATTAATCCTTTCTAGTTACTCATTTAAGAAACATTGTATCTCATTTTTCTCTTAGCTGTGTTACATTGGTGCTATATTTTTTGCTCTTTACCTGTATTAAGGCAAAGAATGTCATGCGCTGTGTCTATGCCATGAGTCTGTCAAACAATAGACCTATATTGTGTTAGTGTCTTTATATTTAAAAGTTTCATCAGAATTTCTAAATATTCCTTAATACAACACTGTTAATGGGAAGAGCTGTCAGATGAAAATGATTGTCTCTAAGTTCTGTGCTTATTAACATTTAGCAACCTCTTTGAAGTAATTAATTGTCCTTTCATATTGAAAATCTTCATTGTTTGGTAAAAGTGCCATGTTTTTTGAAGTGTTGGACCAAAATTCATTGGATCTCTTTGCCTAAAAAAAAATCTTTAATTTCCTGACTCTTCTGTGAGAACAAGTGTAGTTAAAAAGGGCTGATTGCTCTTTTCTAGCATTGCCATTGGAGTTACGTTCAGGGAGATGCAAGTCATCATTTCTTCTTCTCCTAAGCTCTTCTAAAATGTCACTCTTGACATGTACTGTATATACGCTGCTAAGTGTGCCCAGATCCCAGATCCAGGCTCAGATCCAAACTTCTGGTCTGGCCAAATTTTTGTCTTTCTGTTCTTTACTGCCTACAATCCCTGCACGTGGCATTGCTTCTATTCCGGTATGTCAGCTAGAAGAGAGTTTGGTGCTAGAGAGTTGTAGGAATGTGTCCCAAAGTCCTTAATGCTGCCTTAGATAGAGTGACTTGAAGGACTAGTTCATGGAAGAACCTGTGTACACATCCGTGAACTTCCACCTGAGCCTAGATCTGGTGTGCCTGAGCGTGTACATGGGTGAGCACCGGTTTTCTATGGCAGGTGAATGGCTCTGTTCTGCTCCACATTGCTTCCTGCTGCCTGAGGCAAGAACGAGTTATTTTGGCTCGGTGTCACAGTAGTGACACCCAGGTTCGGTCCACTCACAGAAAAGCTGAATTAACCAAGTTGGCTTTTCCTGGAGGTGGAAGATGTTGTTCACTGGCTAGCGTTGGTCCTGGCAGAGGGTGTGTGGGAGGCTGAGCATGCTGACTTCTGCAGCCTGTCCTTTCTTCTGCCCAAGAATTGCTACAGAAAGCACCTGGTATGTGAGGCTGAGAATGAGAGTGGGGCTGTTAGAAGGGACTGGTCTCCTCTGCTTATGGGGCATCACCGAGACAGCACAGTAAATTTAAATGAAATACGCACTCATGAGTGGCCACGGTCAGCAGAGAAGCAGCTGGGCCCATACTGGGGCAAGCTGCATGCCGCGGAGGGAGCAGCAGCCAGTGCGGCATCCCCAGTGTGCAGGTGCAGGAGGGACCGGTGTTGGCATAACCTGGGAGCTTTAGGGTTGCAGACTGAATCACGCGTTCCTGTCCAACCAATCTGGCCATCACAGGGTATATCATTTTATAGGGGCAAGATGTAGAGTCAGGAAAAGTCAAATCCCAAGCAAAACACATTTGCCCATCTTCAGAGCTATATCAGCCCCAGTGAATAACATCCCCTCCCCAAAACCTTGTTTCAGTTTATTGCCTGCTTCTATCCATATTCAGAGGAAACTGGAAGCTGTCTCCTTAAAATACTCATAATGCATTTTGTTCAACTAGTCTAAGATTCTAAATTTAGCTTCCCCCCTAACGCTACAAAACATTTTTCATAATAAACTCTCCTTTTTTCCTATTTGGGAAGGAAAAGAAATTGTTTATTTTTAACAATTCAGTTCAGAGAAAAAAATTATAGCATAGTGAATAGCAAGCAAATTAGCAATTCTCTCTATTATCCAAACCAGCAGGTCTCCTATTAACAAGGGCAGTTTGTGGCCCTTAGATTACAAGATCAATCAGGCAGTTAATTTTTCTTTAATTTTAGGGAATTAAGTAATTGTAAATCAGTTAAAAGCTACACATATAGGACTTATGTTTACCTGTGCTGAAATCATTTAGCTGATTTCATATCGCTTGCTTACTCCCTTTGATTTATTTTCTGAAGCAAGGGTCGCTGATTGTATGCAATTTATCCCAGACTAAGAGCAGTTACAAAAGACCCTCAGCAACAAATCTGATGCATACAGTACCTTCAATCTGTCTGTGAGAAATGTGCTTAGAGAACCTGACTCTCAGCCAGAACGATGTTAACTATACATAGATAGCCTGGGAAAGAGGAGGTATTCCATCTACTGTGTTTTGTTGACAGGTTTAACGGAAGACTTTTTTGTTTGCTTGCTTTTGGTTTTTGTTTAATCAGGAGTGCATATTGGCACAAAGTGCAGCTGGTGGGTTAGCTGGCCAAGGAAGTTCAAACGCAACTTAAATACTGGAGTCATGTTTCATGTTCCCTTTCTGAGGGTGGCTTTTATCCAATGGCAGTAGATAACAGAAAGCTCATAGTAATACATAGCAGAGATTACCATCATGCACAATCTAGAATTAGATAGGAAATATCCTTCTCCATGATATGACTTTCCTGAAAAGATAATTGAGACCTGCTCGAGCTCTTCTTTATCTGTAGGTCTTTATTATCTGCTGGCCATACCTAGGGAGCAGGAAGCCTTGCATTTAGTTTCTTTTAGATCACTCGACTACCCATAGTCATTTGCCCTGTGTCATGCTCCAACTTTACTGGTCCAAAGGCAGTAGCAGCTACATGTGTACATGCATCTCAAACTCTTATTCTGAGACATTGAGGTGGTGTCATTAAGAGGAGCCAGATTCATCCCAGTCAGTGCTGAGAAGCCAAGAGACTGTGCCAGGAATAAGAAGGAGCGAGGATAGGTTATGCTATCGCCATCAGCCTTGCTAGCTTCTGCAGTCCTGCAGAGACACTGAGCCTGATAGAATTTAGAGCAGCTTTAAAGCTGACCTGAATTATGCCACGGTCTAAGTCAGTTCCTTGAAGCCAGGAGGGAAATGGAAGTAGTGTGAAGCCATGCTGGCAGGCTCTAGTGTAACCGAAGGTCTATTTTATAACATAGGTCCAGGACCAAAGATCCTCCTTGGAAATTCGATCAGTAGCCAGCTGCACTGCTAGACTGCATTTTACCGCCTTTGAAGATTAAAAGAATTGGATGGCTAAGATTAAAGTATACTTTTACAGAGTGAAGGCATACAGTACACCTACTCAGAGAATTAGATGAGTCATTCAAAAATTTGGTGCATCAATACATTATTTTTTAAACACAAATAAAACCTGAATTAACACTGTCACTGAGATTGAAAAACTTGTGAATCGGCACATATTTGCTTATAAGCATTTAGTAGAAATCATTTACTGTGAAGAGGAAACAGGTTTAATATAAACCAATTTCTAGAAAGGCTGACATCAGAAGAGAGATAGTAGATGTAGTTCTCCAAGCTGGTCCCTAGTGCTAGATCTACAACTTCAAGGACATGAAGATGATGGTATTTAAGGTCAGAAAGCATCTTTAGATCCTGTAGCCTAAAATTGTTTCTGTATCACAGATGTGCAGTTTATCATCACCTCTGAGTTGAACTCAGTAACATGGTTGATAAAGGATCTTCCAGAAAGTCATCTGGTCCTGACTTGAAAGCATAGAAAACTAAAGAGCCTGTCTCTTGACTAGGCATCTGCAAAAACGGTTATCATGCTTCATGACAAAAATGGTTGTGTGGTCCACATTTGCCTCCAGCACTCAAATCTTGTGCCTTTCCCCACTGGATTAGAGAGCTCAGTGGATCAAAGCATTAGACAGCTGCTGTTCAGTCAGTCAATTACTAGATGTGTTAATTACAATGTCTGCTATATGGATGATCTAGAAAATTAGCTTTGCATTTCCTCCCTCCTGCTAGAGCACAGTGAGTACTGTCCTATGTGTGAGGGCCGTGCTGTAGGCTAGGCCTGCTCTTCTGTTCCTGGGAGGCTGTATTACCCTCCACAGGGTACAAATAAAATTGTGCGAAGGTGATTCAGCTTTTTAACATGCAGTCCCTCAGGGAGAAGAACGTGCTCTCTGCCATGTCGGTGTAATTCCACTGACTATAGCCTGTTTCTCCACGCTCATGGTGGTGTAACTAAGAACAGGGTTCAGTCACAATTCGACTTGACAGCAACTGTAAAATGTAACGAGGGCTGGACTGTAGAGTCAAATCACCTCTTCTCAGTAACATAAATGTCCTTCAGTGCCACTGCGGCAAGGTAAAGGTGCCTTATAGAGAAAAATAATTGTATTTTATGTTCATTTAAAGAGCTCTTTTTACTGTTGAAGTAGCAAAAGGCGGCCATCTTGAGATGCAAGCCAAAATTTTTTGAGGATACTAAAACTAAAGTTTTGATACTTTAGTACTCAAAAAGTAGTAAGTACTCAAGTACTTTGAGTATGTTCAAAGCACTTTCCTTTGCTATGCAAAGGGAAAAAATGCAGAAATTCATGCACTTCACTGACCTGACTAGTACATCCGTATTGTACAGCATAGTACTGTGAGGAGGTCCTAACTTGGGACTTCTGCAGGAGCCAACAAGTTCCACCTCTCAGTGAGATTAGCAAATGTGGGTGGAGTGTTTCGCCAAGGCAGTAAGACTGCTGCTCATTCCAGGACAAGCTCGGTAAACACTAACCCAGGGGTCTACATACTCTCAGCAAAGCCTCTGAGTTAGTATGTCCAAAAGCCTGTGCTCAGGCTTTTGGACTTTAAAAATGTTAGTAATCTGTAGTTTCTGTGATGAGATGTGGATGTGTAGATTTAGAGGGCTTTACTGCCCTGCTCTCTCCAGATAGTGTATGCATGGACTATACTGTCTGAGTCTCATCTCAAAGAAAAGAAGTAGACATTGCAATGCTCCTTCAGCCCCACTGCCTCATCCTTGGAAAGGTGCATATCGCAGGTGGTATAATATTTTCTTCCAGAGCTCAGGAACAGACTTGTTAGTCACTGGAGAACTCAGCACAACTCAATTAAATTTCTTCCACTGCCTAATTGACATTTAGTCAGCTAGAAAGAAAACAAAACCAACAGAAAACAAGCTGTATTTCAGTTAAAGGCTTATGAAACTTCATGATCCCAACTGGCCAAATGTGAAGAAAAAAATGAGAAAGATTGAATTAGACACCGAGTGGCCTTTCCTCTAAGATTAAATGTAATATGTATGTGGTTACAGCTTCCCTTTAGGATCCTCCTACTCATGTCAGGTATGCCAAAGTGTTAAAACATCTATGACAGCATGGCATTGTACCTTGGTGCATATCATCATATGAAATCTGTGGTCTCAAGACCAGGACTAACTGTTCCAACCAAATAAGGTGACCAGGCCTCAGAGGTGTGTGCTGAAGGCTTGAGGCTCCGAGCATCTGGGATAAACTGGGTCGCCTCTAGCTTAAAATGATATAGGAGATTTTCCTTGAGAGCGATACAGGACAATGTTCCCATCTCTGGGAACAACACCATAAAGACAGTTTCCAGCACTTAGCACCTAACACCACTTTTTGGGGGAGGAGGCTGTGGGGTTTATTCTTAATAATCGCTTCAATCATATAGGCATAAGAAAGCAGGCAGATGTCAGGATCTGACTACCTCTTAGCCAAAGCACTGGGACACTGGGGCACACAACCTACAAATTCTGCCTTTTCTGCAGAACCCGAAGCAGGGGCAGTAATCGAGAAGCAACAGATATCGTATAACTTGACTCCAATAGGCTTTTGACACTATCTCAGGGGATGTTGTCATAAGCAGTCCAGGGGAACCTCGTCTAGATCATGTTTCTTATCTGGTAGCCTGTGGACCAATCTCTAGTGTTTTGTAAGATATCATATGAGTTGGAAAAGCAGTTACAACCAGCAGTTGAAAAGAAACACATACACGCGCCCATGCATGATGGCAATGCAAAACAAGGAGGGAGGAGAAATAAACTTTCAATTAGTTTTCACCACACCTAATTATCATGTGGTGACATTGCACAAGATGGTCCGTGGAAGTTGTGTCAAAAGGGTTGAGTGGTTTTTCTTCCATAAGGTGGAAGAAGATTGCTCTAGATGAAAATGCAACATGGCTGGCGCAAATCTGATTTAAAAAACCTTATTCAAAGAGTAGTTATCAATGATTACCTTTATAACTGAGGACGTGTCCAAGAAGTGCAAAATTCCATTCTTAGGAGAAATAATGCACAAACATAGAATGGAGGGCTCCAGTTGACGTAGGTCTACTGAAAGGAGTCTAGAGATTACAACTGGTCACATTCTGAATTTAAGTCAACAGTATCACATTTGGGAAGAAAACAGCAAATATCACACCAGGATATGTAAAGAGGACTACTATTTGCTTTACTGTCTACTGATAAGGCTTCATTTTAGTATTGTGTCCAGTTTTGGGCACCATCCTCCAAGCCAGATGTTGAGGAGTACAGCAGAGACTGGTGTGGGTGATGCAGCCCTAGGAAACAAGATATACGTGGACAGACAAAAGAACTGGGAGAGGTTAATCCAGAGAAGACTCAGTGTGACACAGCCACAGTCTACAAATTCTGTTGAGCTTAATAGGATGAGAGTCTATGTGAGTACGGAGGTTAGATGTTAGGAAACCTGGCTAATGGTAAGGAGAGATTGGTAGAAGTGGTTGTGGAGTCTCTGTGATCCTACTTTGAGGCAGGGCAATGGTCTGATGCATCTCAGCCAGGACCATCAGGCAAGGGAGGCCTTCTGGGTGCAGAGCTGCCAGCAGTCTGTATGCCTTGTTAACCTTCTTTAGCCACCTTCTTCTGGTGGTCGTTTGCTTTACCATGGTCAACAAGGAATAATCTGTAGCGTATTTCATATATGCCATCTCCTATTTTCACTCGTATAGAACTTCCCATATCCAATGTACTGAGTTTTCCTTGACCCAGCTCACGTTTTCTCTGGTTGCTCCTATTTTTACTGCTAATCATCATCTGCATGAGAACGCTTTTCTGTACTAATTCTTTATGGCTTCATACCAAATACGAGGTTTAAATGAGTACCTCAGCTCCCCAGGCTGGATTGGTAGCAAAAAAAAAAAGCTCTATTTCAGTATATGCTTCAGAAGCTACAGAAGCATAAGGCCTCTACCTTCCTGATGTTAGAGAGCATAGTAAGAACTACTGACAAAACGGAGGTTCACATTGACTGTAAAGTAGGTGGGTTCCCGAGCGTATATGAAACAATGATGGATCCAAGTTGCACTAAGCAGAGAGTAGCAGTTAAGAGTAATCCCTTAAAATAAGTACAGTTACGGTGGTGGAAACTAGGTCTAGAGGAAAAATGGGCTCAGAGAAACTTGACGCATGTAATATTATCGTAAGATCAACTTCAGACCCAATTGACTTAAGCTTCTCGGACTGATTTTGATTAAACTCTTGTCACATGTGATATTGATTTCAACTGAATTATTTCTGTTCACACAATGTGAAGGAGGCAGACTCTGTCCCTGGGAGTGTAGAAGGTCTGTGTGTCCTTCAGAAAATATATAGTAAGTAGTCTGCCCTTCCAGCATTGATTATTGTTTCAATACATGCAGGAACAGGAAAGCATTATGCATGTGCATTTCCCAATGGCTAGCTTCAGGACTAAAGGGAGAAGTAACATTTGCATTCCTTAAAGAACTGATTGAGATTCTAAAAACAGATTGGAAACTTAATGGTAAGAAAGGCACAGCTTGAAAGTCTTTACTTTTTGGCATGAAAGTGTGGACCAGATTGACACAATCTGTGACGTAGTTTCTAATGAAGTATTTGTAATGAGACATTTAAAGCAACTCAAGAGGCCTCTCTATCCTGTTGGGAAAGGAACACAAGGAGCACATATTTGAAATTCATTCAGCAATGAATACATAAGCTGATCTTGACATGAATTTAGAGTAGGATTCAATTGTAGATAGGTGCTTGGGGAAGAAGTTGCTTGTAGGAAAAAAAAAGGAAAGAGAGAGATAAATTAAGAGCTAAAATAGTTGGAGGAAACTCTTGGGAAAATTATCAAGAAGAGAGAGAGAGGTATCTGCTTATTGAACTGTTGAATCATGGAACTGATTTCAATCGGAAAACTTTGCGCTGAAATTTCATGCAGAGACAAATTTGGCTTTCTCAGTAAATAGGTGGGAGGAGTAGGACCTCTTGATTTCTGCTTCTCATTCACATCTTGACAACCTCAGGTAGGGAAGAATCTTTGGTGCTCACTAACAAACTTTAATGAGCCCATTTTAAACCCCTGCTGTAGCTGGAGAGTGATTGAAATATTTTTTTTTTATTTAATGTGTTTAAATGTGTATTAATTAGGCAACTCAAAGCTCCCACTAGGCCTGATCTTGACCCGCTAACATCTGTTAAAATCATGTTTTACCTTATTTCCCTGTTAAAAAACACCTGTTTCCCTACATAAAGCAATAACAAATGAATGACCATGTTTTAGCTCTCTGACCTTGTTTCTGTAGCTCCATTTTCTCATTCTATAATATCACTTTTGCTTGCTTCTTTTGCTAATTAGTTAGGAATTAATTTTCTACCTAATCTACTTGTGTAGCTCTTTGAATATAAAGTATTTTAAAGTGCCAAATATTGCTATTACTGCTGATTATGTTATTAGAAAATAATCAGTAGCTGAAATAGGACTTCCCACAATGAGAAAAAAGTATGCACTTTTCCATCCTGTTTCCCATCTGTGGAACCGCCAACTCTCTCTGCAGTTCTTGTATGGCATACTTGTATACACCTCCCCGAGGTGCCTGTATAGTCATATACACCAGTGCATTTTAACCCCGACCATGAAATTAACTTTTGGATGCAATGACAGCTATTACTCTTCATGATGCGAGTCTCTAGGCCTTCAGAGGTGTAACTGAAAACACAAGTCACAAAGGATTAGGCAAAAGATGGGCTGAGTGAATCTGAGCACAAGCTGTCTTTTGTAGCATACGAATGTCAGAGAAGCGGCTGATTACAAAAGCTGCCATCTTTCCCAGTAGTCATTGGCCAAAGCCTAATGTGGGCACAAGGGAAATTCTTGTCCTTGAGCCACTTCTTGCTTGCCTTCAGCTACAGGCATAAGTTAGAGGACGCTTCAACTCTAGCCTCCAAGATTAGGTCTGCAGTGTCTTTTAGGACTGGGCTCTGATGGGACTCTGCTGATTTGTGTCAGTGAAGGATCTGGCTTTACGTTGTCAAGTGTAATAAAGCCAAATGTTAGTATGAATTTGCTAACAAATTAAGGTAATTAGGTTCTTTAGGAGGGAATGAGACGACAGCTTTTACTGTACTTCAAATATCAGTCCCAATTACTGTAAATACGATCATGATGCAAAACATTAATTAGGAGAATCTGAACTGTTTGCAATGTAGAGTCCCATATGAATGATTAACTACATGCAAAATATCGTGCCTGATTAGAGGCATTCTACTGAGACATCCATCTGTGAGCTCTGAAATAAACCCAGTAGGAGGAGAGCAAGGATCACAGCACTGAGGGACAGGCACTGTTGAGATAATAGGAAGCTATGGGGCCAGGCATACCTTATGTAGGTGGTTATAGGGCTTGAGGACAGAAACACCTACATACCCCGTATTCTTTATTGTAGGTACCTTCAGAAGTAATATTTCATTGGAAGTCAGGCACCAAAGCAGCACGTAACTTACTTAAAGTCACCAGGGATGTCAGCAACGGAACAAGGAACTGTCTGTCTTCCAGGTCTTAGCCTAACTTTAGTTCTTACGCATGGGTGGAAGTGGTTGTCTACCATCAGGTGAGAAATAAAACCTCATAAAAAAGATGATGGTGAGCACATGATTATGCAAAGACCAGGAACCGCAAACTTTTCTGTAGGTACTGCCGGATACTCTTTCTGATGGTGTGGATTCCTGTGATCCTGTTTTAACAGGAGCTTATCAATTGCCAATGAAATAACATGCCTAGAAATGCTGTCTCCAGGTAATTCCTAAGAGACAGACACGTGTTGATCACCTTCCTTTTAGTCATGGGCAAACCCTAAGTGACAATGAACATTTTAATGAAGTAAATAACATCTGGGTAAGGCTTTTAGGATGCAGCTCAGTAATAGCACGGATTTATGAAAAAAGGAAAGAAATAATCTCCAATCTTGTGACTTCGTTTTATTTGCATGTTGTACGGCAGACAGATGGACCATGAGAGCTCAAAATGCTTTATCTGCTGGTTTGTATCTTATTTGAAATGTGCTGGTCTTCTCAGTTCATTAAAAATACTAAATAACTATACTATTGCTGTGTTATTATGAAACTTGGATATGTGTTGCCAGATGGGCTATTTTAAGCAAAATATTCTGTTGTAGTCTAAATGTACTATTGTTCCCCCTTTGGATGCGAGTCCATAGCTACTGAAATGTAAAAGCTGACAAAATGGTGTTTCTCTGTGAAAACCTTGGTGAAAGAATCAAGCAACAAAGGATAATCGTTCAGAGTTCGAACTCCTTTTTCAGTCCATTCTTAGCCCGCAAGTCCCCTCTCTTTTTCTAGTGGTGGTACCACATCTCCCACTGATCCAGCTGGAGCATGAATATATGCTCCCATTTCTGTCAAATTACTCGGATCATGTGCCGTGGACTTATGCTGCCTCCATCTTCTGTGCCAGCTTTAGGGGGAACAGATGATACCCAGTGCAGCACAAACCCCGCTGGGACAAAATTAACTTGCTTTTGGGAAAATCGGAACCAGCAGCACTTTGCACCAGGTGGCTGCAGCACTTTTGATCCAATACTGGCAGCCATCGGGTCAGGTTTGCAGTGCCGAGTGCTGAGAGCTGTGTGCCCAGAGCTTGCTCTGATCCTGTCACGAGCTTTTCTGCCTTTTCTTTCTCAGCAGCTTTAGTCTTCTCAGCTACTTTCAGCTATATAGCCGTCCCAAAACAACGCCCAATAAACTTTGCAGCTAGCTACGCTGATGCGTGTCTTTAGTGGTAACATATGCCTATTCTGGGGACTGAGAATCGTATTGTTTATTATATAATTCCCTAGAGAACTATAATCAATACTTACATTTATCCCAATACGGAAGGTGGCTGTTACATTGATGTTTTCTAAAGAAAATTTGTCCAGCGCACAACAATACAATGTTATAGAAATTGTATAAGAAAATAATAACAAGAAATTTAAGGTAAGTAATAACTTAACCCTTGAATTTCTTATCTCAATATGCTCTGAGATAAAAACAAAAATTAAAACAAAAATAGGCTTATTTGTGAGCAACTTATGACAATTTCACTTCCAGCGCTCTATCAGCTAATTGTTTAGGAGCTCTTCAGGAAATTCCCTAACCGTTGATCATGATGATGTAACTTATTAGCTTCCCCTTGTTGATTCTGGAGTAAAAGTCTTCAGTGGGCTATTTTCACAGAGTAAATGAAGCTGATGAAGGAGTCTTAAGCATTCAGGCTTTAATGAAAATCAATATAGAATACACACCGGGATCTATAAGAGAAGTGTTATTTTAGGGTGCCTTTTAAAATCAGTTGCTGAAGTGTGGTACAAGTAACAAGTGACAAACATTGTCAGCTGCTAATAATGATGTTTACTCACTGTTCTTATTACGATCTCCACTCAATTAGATTTGAAAAGGTTTGCACTGCAAGGTTGCCACTGAAACCTCGCTGTGTGTTTTTTCAGCAGAGAAGTAGCTGCTTTTCCTAATGTTAAAATTTCTACCGATAGGACCAGGATCCCCCGTGAGGACTGGTGCATGATAGGGAACAGTTCCCAGAGAATGGACTTCCCGGTTCGGTCACACACCGGCAGGGCAGAAGAAACGTCAGAGATTGCAGATGCTCCTGTCAGTGATGCTGTAAGTGAATATCTCTGGTGCTTTTCCTACTTTCTCACTTAAGGCCTCTGGTCGAACAGAAATGTGGTGTGAGTTCCTCTCTGAAGTGTAGCACAATTCACTGTCACTGAAAGAGTTTCTTGCAATTCATCCCGAAAGTAGGATACTTGTCAGTGATAGAAGGGCCTGGTGTCAGTTCTAAGCATGATTTGATTCATGCATATTGTGCAGTGTGTTGCTCTAGTGCTCAATTTAGGGACAATGAAGCCAGATTAACTCATGAATATTTGCGTCTGAGGTAGTTGTTCTCATTGTATTGATAATGAGTGCTTCTGGCTCTAGCTGGGGAGTGAACAGTTTCAAGAACTCTTGGAAGCGAGCAATAAGAATTTAGGATGATTACTTTTCAGAACGGTTAGTCCCTAACACTAAAAAAAAACAGGTTATGCTCTTCCTAACAGCACAGACAGCTGAGAGAGACCAAACAACCCAGGTTGTAAACATTACAAAGCAGAGTTCATGCAGCCATCTTTTGCATCTTTCCAACTGAAAACAAATGGAATAAACGTTTCCAAGGTGCGAGATAGCTGAGTTCTAGCACCACCTCTTGGCTCCCACCTGTAGCTATGGGATATTTCAAGCTAAATAAACAAATAACGGGCAGTCAGGAATCTGAGCCTTTTTGGTTAAAGATCATTCAATTCTTCTGCTCGTCCTGCAGAGTTGTTATTTCCTCAGCTAGAGTCATAGAGCAAGCAGTCTACAAGCCTTATAAGGGACTAATGGAATTTCTGATATTTTCACTGGAAATCTGAGCTCTGATTGATCTTCTGCATTGTTTACACTGTGGAAGAATCAGGACTCCTACAACATTTTTTGAAAATCAGTTATTGCCTTTTTCAGAGTACGGGTAGTAACGTTACATGCAAAGACATCTTTTCCAGGAAAAGAAGGGTCTTGCCAGTTTTACAGATGGGTTGTGTAGCTGAAGTTCTCCTCTTCTTATCACAGTCACGTTGCATGTTAGGATCTGTTACTGGGTTTGTTTGTTTTTGATGCAAATGTCATTCACAGGAAGAGCAATTCCCAGTCAATCTTTGATCGGACAGATTTGTGAAAGGATTACTAAACATAACACCTGTCACTGGATCACAAAGTCCCCAAGCCACAGACCACTTTTCATCACAGTCCGTGCACAAGGAGCTGCATGCTCAGGCTCTGGCATGTGATACAGGGTAGAGAGCACAGTCTGCCTGACACATGCTGTGTTTGTGTAGTAGGGTAAGCACTGTAATAAATTTTAAACTCTCAAAAGAATAGTACAGCTGAAAGCACAGCTAGTTTATTGTAACTAAATGAAGTATGTGTTAGTTCCTGACGGAGATCTTGAGAATGAACTCAGGTTGGGCTCAGGCAAGAGAAACAGTCTGAGTCCTGTGTCCTGGGTAATGGCATGGTGCAGATTTTGTGCGTGGGGAACCGGAGAAGCCCAGGTTATTTAGAACATAAAGTCTGTATGCAGCCCTGCCGAAACCCTGCTGAGTGACAAGTTCAAAATATTACTTTCTTCCTCCAAAAATATCAGGAGTTATGCTGCCCCGTGTTGTGAACCTGCAGCAACTCAGCTCAGTCACGACCAGAAGAAACAAGTCACAGGGGGATTTACTTCAGTTTAAATTATTGAAAACATCTTAGTTTGCTTCAAGCTAAATCCTAGTTGCAACTGTAGGCTGAAGGAGAAGTGGACTATTCATATTTTGTTAATGAACAGAGGTTGGTTATCAGGAGGTGTCAATCCAGACCGGAGAGATCCCTCAAACCACTGCTTCAGACTCCCCTGCAGTTGGCATCGTTCAGGTTCGATTTTTAGAAGACAAAAGTGAATTGAATAGGACCTCTATGGTGCTGCAGTGGAAGGTACGCACAGACGGAAAACTGTTCCTTGTGGCTCGAGTCATAATGACAAAGGGTTTGTAAAGATATTTAAGCTATGGCATTCATTTTGCAGCATGAGGCAGCCCTGCCTCCAGCTCCTTGTGTTGTCTCAAGCAGAACCATGCAGAGAGACAAGGTTATGCTTCAGAAAGAGGTTCAGGATTTGAAATTTGGCCTTGTTCCAAAACTGGGATTGTATTTTCATTCTGCATAAAGGAGAAGTCAACTATCATCTTGTGTTCCATTAGCAGATTTTGACTCTGCTTTGTGTTGACTCTATTATGAACTTTGCAAAGGGATTATGAAGTAGCTCAGTTTTTGAAATGAAGAGCTGTTCTGAGGGACCAAACCTTTGACATTTGCCCCTTAGATAGCTACCTAGGATGTGGAGATTATTAGAAGTTTGTCCTTAGTTGGCTCCATCACATTTTGCTAAACAGCTGAAGGGGGAAGGATAGTCCTGTGACTGAGGCAGGAGGTTCAGTTCCCAGTTCCAACAAAAAATGTATGTCACAATTCCTTCACTGCCAGAAAGGATTAATACCTCCTTTCCTCATTCCCTACAGGAATTACCTGAGTGTTCCCAAGATGTCAGTAGGGCTATATGGAAAATGCTATGTGTCTCTGAAGTGCTCAGTATTCTTTTTTGCTCCCCATCTCTTTAATTTGGGGTCTATTTGTTAATAGGAATAGCAAATGCAGCCAGGGGCAATTCCACCTCTTAGATACAGCCGTTAAATTGGAGGGTGTCTTGAGGTATACCTAATTACCTACTGCAATTGTTCTTGCTGATATAATAAAGACATTATGGTGCAGTTCAGTCACCTATCACCATGTGGAAACCAATTCACTTACCCCCTCACTTATTTTCCAGTTCACCAGTTTCCTGTTACTGGCATCTCCTTTTCATTCTTGTTCTGCAGCCATCAGCCAGCCTCCACCACACAGCTCTGCCAGAAGCTCTGCCAAGACAAACAGGAGGAAAGTGTGTGCATTTCAGTTTGAGTCCAAAACAAGATAATTAGAGTCCATGTCAGAACCCTAGATCTCAGGATGTACAATTTCCATCCCCTCTGAGCTGAAAACTGTACCTTTTCCTCCTCAGCAACAGTAATACAGATAGGACAAGGAAAGGACTGAGATGTAGTCCCCATATTATACCAGCAATCCTCCTCCTTTTCCTCCTAGCAGAGCGTGAGACCTTTCTTAGTCACAAGCCTAAAGCAATTCTCACTAAGCTCTAAGTGCTTTGATGTCAACTCTTTTACCAGATAAGTTTCCAGGTTCCTGTGAATTCACCTCTCAAGGTACAGGCCTTGTTGAGCACACTGCCTGGGTGGCATCCTTTGGAGGGTCATATGAGCTGTGTCATTGAACCGAAGATTTTTAAAATCTTTCCTGAGCACAGGATGCTCATAGAAAACCGAAAAGAGACAACTCAGTGAGTTATCTGCCAGCATTTCATGCTGCTGTCTTACAGCAGCACCCAAAGGTCAATGACACTCACTGTTAACACTTTAAGTTTGGCTGCTCTAAAATTATTTTTCACACAGCCTTCACTAAGGGAACTGAAAAAGCCATATAGGGACATTCCCAACCTGTGTAGGCCCATATATGTAGCTGCCTCAAAAGAGACACTATCAACTCAAGTATTGCTTAAAATTAGAGCCTATTAAAAAGAAGGAGGCACTGATTACATTTCTGAAATTATTTTTGAGTTTAAAAAAAGCTTAGGCCACTCTGATAGCAGCTATCTTCTCCCATCTAAAAGCATCCTAGGAGGACCTGTGAGGTCTTTGCTCCTAATGTCTTGGATGCCAGCTGAAGACTCTTAGCTCTAGTTCTTTGGACATAAAATCTCAATTGCCTCCTGTCATTTAGTAAAAACTTCACCTGGATCAGCCAGATTATGTTAGAGACCCGAGAGTGTTGGATGTTGAAGAGCTCTTGGCATTCACCTAGATGGTTTTAGCTCAGTTCCAGTTTAATTGTCTATCCAAGGGCAGGTGCAGAGGAGCACAGCAAGAGAGTGCTGAGCCAGCGCTGCTCCAAATCTCTTGTGTCAGATGCAGCATTGCATTGCTGCAGCAGGACGATGCCAACTTGAGAGGTCAAGGCATCTCTGCACTCCTTACATGGGGCAGACCTGCCCACAACACCCCCATTCTGCAGCCTTGCTTGAATGCAGTATACATATGTGTTTCTTGGCACTAGTTTTAACCCAGTCTGTGGAGTTTGATTCTGGGTGGAGTTGGGCTGTCTTAGATTCCCGTGGGAAGAGAGGAGACTTGGCTGACTGGGACCTTACACAACCGCTGTATTTCAGTCAATTGAGAATGCATTTCAGTGCTAAGCAAAATCAGCTATGTATGTCCATTCATTAACTTCAGAGGTAATTAATCTTTGCGAGGCAGTTTGAGATCTGCTTCTTATCAAATGGCCTGATGTTAGGCCACAGCAGTTTCCTGGTGAAGGAGAAATCTGGAACTATGTGCTTAGAAATGTGCATAGTCTATCTTGATTTTCATACCCACTAGCTTGGAACAGAGGGGATTGTAATGACATCCTGCTGTTACATTACTGTCATGCCTCAAAGTGAAGATATACCTGGTTCTTAGTTTTCTGGAAGCTCCTGGTTATGGAGAAGCAATGATAACACCTCCGTTGTTCGTGTCTGCCACTGCTTTCCTAGCATCAGGAATTAACAATAAAATCAGTAGTTTTTTCCAGGACTAAAATCTTCCTCGCTTGCTAAGAGAATAACATATGATGATATGTGTAGCAGTGCCATCAGTGGCCCCTGCCATTATATCCATAATGATGATTAATACTTTAAAGCAGAAGGCAGACGAAAGAAGCCGTCTAGTCAGTAAATTCATTAAGTATATGCTTTACGTTAACAGTAAGCCACAGTGAGAATGGGAACTGGTTGAGAAGTCTGGAGATTTTGCCTACTGGAGATTGACCATTTCTTCCATTTATCAGCGTGATTTGTGCTTTAATTCTGTACTTTGATTCCTTCACCCACTCTTTCATCTGGGCTATATCAGCACCTACTCCAGTGCTCCCAGACACTGCAATGCTGAACTAGAGGAACCAGACAAAAGGTTCAGCCAAGTTCCCAAGAGTAAGCTCTTGTTTTGTATTAGCAATGTTTTCTCTTCATAAAAATGAAGTGTTTGCAAATAAATCTCTATTGGCCACTGGCTTAGAGAAATGTTTGTTGATCCTGTACTTCAGAGATGCTGCTGAAAACCTCCTTCATGTTCCCAGCTAATTTAATACTACTATTTACTATAATGTACTGCTTGTATTGCAGTAGCACTTAGGATTCCTAGTCACAGACTAGGGCGCCGTTGTGCTAGACACCAGGCAGGCATGGAACAAAAAAGAAAGTCTCTTCCCTAAAGAATTTGCAGTCTTTGGCATGAGTATGGTCATTATAAAGATAACAATCTTTTTTTCCAAGAAACGCCTCATCTTGTTCATTATCCTTTACAATTAGTCTCATGGGGCCCCACTTCCAGCAACATGCACCTGTTGATAAATGCAGCCTAGTCAGAGCTAAGAGAGACTTTGATTCTCCCATTTTTTAATGAACAACAAATGGTACATTAGAGATGTTTGCTCCTTCAAATATGCAGACATCTGAATTTCTAATTGTTTAGCATTAGTCATAACTTAAGTAGGACAGAGGAGATTCTATATATAGTCCGTTGCCCAGCCATTCAAGGCAGATAGTGTGTTTGTATTTCCTCCCATATTTCCTCACTTGAAAGAAGTGAGAAGGCAGTTGCACCATCTCCCGCCTCAAGTGTTCCAAAATTGCGCTGCCCCTACCTATTCCTCCCCCAAATAATGACATTGCATTTAGAATCATGAGGGTTTTTAAAAAATATGACATTCTGAGCTCTTCACTGTTTGTCTGGGGATTGTAAGCCTTGATGGTATAGCTGGCTCATATTTTTAAGTTTGAAGGCTAAAACTTTTCTTTTTTAAATTGTGAATAGAAGGGGAAGAAAACGTACAAGGCTATCTCCTTGTGCTGCCTCTGTACAGCGCATTCCCCTAGGCAATGAGAGCATGTCCCTGAGCATGTCGCTAAGCACATTGTTGAGTTGAGGTTGTAACAGGATTCCAGGAGCAGGAGCTGTTCTAAACGTCACAAATCTCCCTTTTAAGGGTAGTGATTACCCACGAGCAGGCACTCGCCATACGGGCTGCGCTCTGCTCTGCACCCCTCTCCCAGAGCCCAGGAAAGGGACAGCGGTGGGCTCCAGCTGCCCTGCCCCACAGATGTAGGGTTGTGTCTGAGGAGAGGCAATACCGGCATTCCCACCGGCCTCTTCCTTCCAGGCCCACGATAGCCTCCCTAAACGCCTCAGCTCTTGCTGCTTGGCCAGCATGCCCAGTGCTGTCTGCAGCGCGTCTGTCCAGCGTTTCCCCCTCCCGCTCCCGCGAGGCCATGCCCTGCTGCCTGTATAGCCGTGTGCCCTCCTCTGAACCACGCTGAATCCATGGGTTTCGATGGGTTGTTCCAGATGCACGTGAGATTGAATCCAATCTCTTGTCCTTGCCCTGGTACCAGGGGCAGTATTGGCCACATACAGACAGACCGGACTCTTAGCTAACATACACCCAGCAAAATTTCTCTTATGGCAAAATATACCCAGGCACCAAGACAGTCAGGAAAACAAATTACTCAGTGCTTTCACATAGTGCTGATTTGATGGATTTCCTCACTGTTACCTATAATTGTGAGATTAATTCCTGCAGAATTATCATTAACTGTGGTGAGAGCTCACATACATACCCGCGCAGCCTTCTCCATCCGTTATTCGAGTGCAAGAATAGCAACTGACAAGTCTTGTGAGGTAAATATAAAGGTCAGCTGTTGCCTCCCTAGATGAGGGCTGTCAAAAAGAGAAAGGCACAGCCCTTCCAGCATGCAGACTTTTCCCAGCCTAATTTTACAACTTCCTTTTGCTGATTAGAATTAGAGAGCAAGGCTGTGAGGCCCGAGTGCTTTTTTGGTGATGTCCAGGAGGGTACATGCCCAGCTTCCCTTTGCATTGCAAGCATTTGGGTGAACAAATCCCCCTGGGTCCACAAGGCCTTAAACAGAGGGCATGTTCTTGCTCGGATAAGGTATGTGCTTGAAATTCCTGAGCGGTGTTTACTGGCCTCTGTTCAGCAGGAGGTCAGACTTCAGGAGCAAAATGATCCCTGCAAATCTGTGAGTGTGTGAACTGCAGCAGGGCTGTGTCCTGCTCAGACACTGTGGAACCGAGGGGATAATTCTGGAGGAATTTTTCCTTCTGTCGAGACCTTGAGCCTGTAAAACTGCGTCTTGTGGGCAATACGCTGGGAGGAAAAATATGAATATTATCCCATGAATGAAAACAGTCTTTTGGTTGAGATTATGAACTTGGGCTCAGAAAATACAAGGGTCCTTCCTGCCTGATACACAGTTCCTTGAGGGATATGGGGTAAATCACTTTGTCCTCTCATGTTTTTGTTCCCCATTGGAATGTTTGGAGAATTAAGCAGCTTTCTCTCTATCTCACAGGACTATATGAAAGATATCTTAGTTAAGGTATAAGTGGAGCTCTGATACAATGACGAGACATGCAGAAAAACTCTGTGACATGAGCAAAATATATCCTTTCTGGATTGAAATTGTCTACAGTTTATTTGAAAGAGAAATTAGAAATTAAAACTCAGTGAGAGAGAGGAGAATTTTGAAGACATATGGGTTCAGAAGAAATAAGATAAAACTGAGGTCCTTATCGTCAGTTTTATTCTCCATTCTCATCTCGAACTGTATTTATCTGACCTATTTTTATTGGTTTTTTTTAACTTACTTTAATTGAGGTTCTCTATGATCAGTCTAGCAAATTCATTCTGCTGAGGAAGAATAGGCAAATGTATTTTATTCTTAAAATGACATCACCTTCAGGCATAAAAAGATATCTTGAATTTTTCTTCTTTTTTCTCTAGGTTGCCACAGAATGCATAACATCTGTGACCATTAGATTTAGGTTTCTTGGTACCAGGAGAATCAAATAGTTGAATGAAAAAGTAATATATACACATGCTACTGTATGAATGCAGGCACTTCAGAGGTGGCAAGATGTACAGAGTTCCCCTGAAATAGTCGCAGAATGTAAAACCTTATGTCTGAGAGCTGATCACATGGACTGAGTAATGAGGGTGATCACAAGAAATGATCACGTGAGATGACATAGAAAAGTTTGCTGAACACAACAATACCAGAAAGCCTTTCTGCCTTCTGACAAAAGCTGGAATTGTAATGAAACACTACACCGTGGTGGGAAGCTGATCTACCTCTAGTGTGAGCTCTTCCATGTTTGAAATTGGACATCTTCAAAAATACCTGGCGTAAGAGCCATACCCCCAGTTTAACATCATCACTTCTATATAGTTATTTTTAGAATTGTGTGGTCTCTCTGCTATGGTCAATCAATGAGAAGGGCATTCTTTTTATCTAACATTAGCCCCTTAAAAATTTGGTGACTAGGCTAAGGTAGCTGTCTGCACTCCCTTTATAGACAAGGGAATGAGGTGAGCTTCTCCAGAAGCCTTAAGATATTAGTTTGCTTTGGGATGCATCATACTCTGGGCATGCTTTTGCTCTCCATGACCTCCAACAGAATGGCTATAATTGCCTTTCAGTAGGTGCCTAAGTTTGAGATCACTAAAGCTAGAGATCAGCTGCCACCCGACCCAAGTCAGCATGGAGAAGGTGGATAGATGGGATGCTTTTTAATCCTATGCAATGCTATTTTGTGATTCACTGCAAAAATTACGCTTGCCCCTGATGTTTGCCAAATGAGCCAAATATGAATACTCTTCTGCTAATCTCAAACTGTACCACTAGCCCTGAAACTTAATTCCAGATTTACCTATTTTCTGCTTTGTTTCTCCTTTTCTCCCCTCCAGTGAGAATCCAGGCTTTCCTCTGGTGTAATCTTCTTCGGGAGTAACTGCTGAGATTTCACCTAGAAACTGGTTACTCTTTGGAGAAAAGATCTATGTTCTTAGGAAGTCAGTCCTACATTTGAAGTATTGAGTATGAGTACTTCGTAGTTCAGGTCTCTGTGACATTTTATATTCCTCATTATCAAAGCATCCAAATGTCTCTCTGTCTTCCTCACATTTAAATTGTTGCAAACCCTCTAACACGTCGTTAAGGATCTATGGGGAAAACATGGACTAACATGGCTGTGTTGGATTAAAAACAAGTGTATGTGAGAAAACATAGACTCTACCTCAGAGTCAAGGGTCGTGAAAAAGGAAGGAAGAATTTGGCAGGTTACGGAGCTCTGTGAAAATCACAGGAGCTGCTATCACTGTAATTCTTCAAGGGATGAAACTGTCTGCCTAAAGGGACCTAAATAATATTTTAAATAATGACAAACATAAAATAATCTGAGCCAAATTCTCACTGGCATCAATCTTTTGGAGAGATGCAGCTTTTTATCTTATTCATCTCACCCACGATACTAAAAAAGCATATTTGGATCAGAATGTTTCCTTCTTTATGTTTGTGATCACAGTATTTTAAGAAGTTTCATGGTCTCTAAAAAGGGTATTGCACCTAAAAATGGAGATAATGTGATAAAAACCACCCCACAGCACATCTGGAGAATCTGAGTTTAATGTGCCTCTTACATTTTCTACCAATTCTTTGAACCTAGCTCCTGCTTCTTTGAACCTCTTGTTCTGGGTGAAAACTATGCTGGCACGCTTTTAAAGCATACAGATAGCTGTGACTATCTACACAACATATTCAGTTCTGTTTTTGTTGTAATGTGCATTTCACTTCATGAGTGCTGGAGTTAACACAGTTAATGCAGAAACAAAGCTCTGTTATTACAGCTTGTTTTTCCATTTGTTTATGATGTGATTCTAAGGCACCTTACCCAGAATGTCAAAGATTGTGGGTAGGTAGACCAAAAGTTACAGTGTAGAGCACCTCTCAGGAAATGCTCAGAAGTGGGCTGTGGCCAACCTCATACACTAATTTGTCTGAACCTCATTATTTTATCAAGGAAGTAGATTTCAGATTCGTTGCTGATTTAGCACTGCTAGCACGCTACCACCTTACATGGTCTCTTCCTACTACTCACTGTGATCAGGCACATCCAACTGCATGACCCCCAAGCATTTACAGTCTAGGCAGGATACAATTAGTAGGTTTTCAGTGCAGTTTTCCAATTTAAAGGGAAGGATATGATGAAAGTGGCAACTGAGGCAGTGGAGAAGCAGGACAGATGCAGTGACAAAGATGATGGGATACAAAACCAGAAAAATGTGTATTATGCATGGAGTGGGCATTGGATGGAAGTTATTTCTATAAGCAGTTACCTCCTGGAAGAGAAGATCTGAGGGTAAGCAACACAGCTGGAGATATTGGTGGAATATGGTCCAGAGCCTGCTGACATAAGGGAGAAGGGAGAGCACTTCAAAGAGAATTCAACATTTTGCAGTCACCTGCTGATTAAGAGACCCTAGAGGGCAGGCGGAGGGGGGGCAAAGAGGGAAACACATGACCATGAGGGCAAAGCGCTGGGGAAGATGAGCTGGTGGGAGTCAAAGAGAGGGGGAAGAGTAGAGGCAGGGGATACTTCCAGGGAAGGAGCGGAGAAGGCAGTGGAGAGGAGCGCTGGCCAGAGGTGCCACAGTCGGGGACCGCAGGGAGGGAGCAGGGCCAGGGGCGAGCGAGCGGAGGTCCCGGCGGCGGGAGGAGGGCAGTGGGCAGGGGGAGGCGGAGCGGGCATGGCGCGGAGCGGCCGCCGCCTGCGGGCCCCCTCCGCGCCCGCGCCCGCCCCGGCAGCCCCGGGGGCCCCGGACACCGCGGCGGTGCCGCGGCCGCGCTGGTGGCTTTCCAGCTCCCTCCTCTGCCGGCGGGCCCTCGGCTGTGGCCCCCTCGCTGGACGGCCCCGGCCCCCCGCCTTGCTCTGGCGGGTAGGGGCTGCCCCTCTGCTCAGCCCCCAGGGAGCTGCAGGGTTTGCAGAGGGCCCGGCCCGGGCTGGCCCCGGGTGCAGAGCATAGGCGGGCTCGGCGCAAAACCCGGGCCGCAGGGAGCCTCCCGCCCCGTCCGGCCCCACGCCGTGCGGACGGGCCCGGAGGCGGCGGGGGCCGGGGCTGCCCTGGGAGCGGCCCAAACGCAGCACCCTCGCGGGGTGCGGGGGCGGCGGATGCCCGAGATTGCGGCCCCAGTGCCGGGCCGGTCGGGTCCCTCGCCGCCGGCCGGCCCACGAGTGGAAAGTTTTCCCGGGGTGACCTCTCATAGTACGCGCCCGCTAGGAAATCTCATTCAAGTATTTTTGTCAATGGGGTGGGGGTGGGGGGGCACCTTGCTCCCCGGCCCCCGGCCCGGCTGACGTCACCGCAGAGGCGATAAATATCTGTTGATATAATTGGACGTGAGATTTGGGGTTGCGATAGCGAAACTCGGCCCATCGCCGCTCCGACGGGCCCCCATGATTTATTCAGCAGTGGATCGGGGCACGCAAGCGGCGCTGTCAGGAGAGCGTCAGCTTATTAGGCAAGTTCTGCGTGATTCCAGGAGAGGGTCTAAGCTATAAAAATCACGCGCCCGGGCTCCGATCAGGACCAAATCTGATCACAAGTTCGCCAGGAGACGGCTCCGAGGTAGAGCGAGAGGAAGGGACGCCGGGCACGGACGAGCCCCGCCGCCGCCTGCCCTGCCGCCGCCCCAGGTAAGTGCGGGAGCCGCGCCCGGGCGCGGAGCGGCGCGGAGCGGCGCGGAGCGGAGGGGGCTGCTCTGCGGTGCCTCAGCGCAGGGACCCCGCGGGAGCCGGGCGAGCCCCCTCGGCCGGGGAGGAAAGGGGCAGGGAGCCGAGGAGGCACGGGGGAACCGGGCGCTCACAGCCCGCAGCTCTGCGGGACAGCCGCCCTGCCGCCCGCGGAGGCACAGAAACGCGCAGGACCGCGCACACGCGTTATAGCCGCGCCGCGCCTCTCTCTGGACGGATCCAGCCCAGCGCGGTCGCCGGCAGCCGCTGCCGCAGGGCTGCTCCGCAGGGGCGGCCCCCTCGACGGCAGGGGCCAGCGGAGGGCGGGCAGCGCCGAGCCCGACGGGCCGCGGCTCGGCGCTCCCCGGCGGCGGAGCGCGGGGGGCCGGAGGGGGCGCGGAGCGGCGCGTTTCAGCACCGGGACAGCAGCCGTCGGTGCGCGCCCCCTGCGCTCCCCTCCCGTCCCCTCCCGCCGCCCCGACGGCCCGCGCTAACCGCACGCCCCGGCTGTGCCCCCCACCCCCGTCCTGTCGCCGCTGCAGGTTTGGGCCCCGACCATGAAGATCCAGCTGCTGGTCTCCACGGGAATCCTGCTGGTCGCCCTCCTGCCCTGCCAGGAGTGCAGAGCTCTCAGCAAGAGCCCAGTAGCCGCCCACGGGGCTCTGCACCAGCCAGATTTCTTCCAGCAGCAGCAGCAGCAGCAGCAGCAGCAAACTCTGCCCGTCCTGCTCCGCATGGGAGAAGAGTACTTCTTGCGCCTGGGCAACCTCAACAAGAGACCCGTTGGCTCTTTCGCCGCCTCTTCCAGCAGCACCAGCCACCTACCGCCCGAAGCCGCCGCCGCCAACTTTTTCCGAGCAGCGGTGCAACAGCTGCAGCAGCTGCCCGAGCGCTCGCTGGAGAGCCCCGAGGAGGGCGAAGCCGAGGGCGAGGCCGTGGAGAGGGAGAAGCGGTCCGAGGAGCCCCCGATTTCTCTGGATCTGACTTTCCACCTCCTGCGAGAAGTCTTGGAGATGGCCCGCGCCGAGCAGCTGGCGCAGCAAGCCCACAGCAACAGGAAACTGATGGAGATAATCGGGAAATGAAACGGCCCCTCCCCGCCTTGCCAAAGAGATTCCGCAGTTAGCACAAGAATAATTACAGTCCGATGTACCATAGTGCTGCTCTGATGTCATCTCTTTATTTTTATATAGCTTTAAACCTAGAAGGGTGTACTCCGAACAGCCTCTGTCCCTTGACTAGCATGCACAACCGTGTACCAAGTGCAGAAACACGAGTGTCGTTTGTAACCTCCCCTACCTTTATTTATTTCTCCATTTCCCAGTTATTCTAGTGACATCGCTACGTAGGGATGTGTGCGCATTGGCAGAAATGTTGCCAAGAAGACAGATAACTTTTCTGGTGGGGGCAGGGAGGTGGGAGGGGGAATCTCTGTAAGCTACTTTAAATCCACTTTCTCCTGTAAACATTTTCACAATAAAACATCTTTTCAGCGCTCGGTCAATTTTGTTGTGTAAGAGAATGTTTAATATTTATATTTTTAATAAAAGCTGCAAAGTAACGATGGCTTGATAGACTTTCTTGCCTGGACGCTTGAGGGCTGCTCTCCTCCTTTCAGCACTTCCCCGGGGCGGGGGCGCCCCGCGGCTGCAGACACCGGGGGCCCCCCGGGCACCGCCGCGCCGCGGCGAGCCGCAGTAAGCCCCCCAGCCGCCCCGTGGGAGCGCCCCAGTGCCGGGCTGCGAGGAGGCAGGGCAAAGCGAAGCGCGGCCCTGCAACGACTCTGGTTGATCCCTGCAAACGGCCAGGCGATTCATGCCGGTTTTCCTCCTCCGCCCCGGGGAAATTGCCTTCCTTGCTGCAGGCGGCTCCCAGGGGCCCGCCCCGTCGGGCTGCCGGCGCCGGCCGCTGCCCGCGGAGAGCCCCCAGCCCCGGGCGCAGCCTGCTCCGGGGGGCCGGGGCCCCGGGCAGCCCCCCCGGCCCTCTGCCGGTACCGCGTGGGTGCGGGGCTCTGCCAGCTCCCGCCACCCCCGAGGGCTGGGGAGGCTTCTCCGGCAGGGCCGCGCCAGTGCACGTTCAGCAAAAACTCGTGAAATGCAACTGGATTTCTTTTTTTTTTTTTTAAGTAGTGCTTGTCCTCCTATTTCTGCGAACACCCCAAACTCACTTCAGCTCCCTCATCCCAGTGGCAGAGTTGCTAAGCTGGGTCCCTCCTAGGGGCATTAGGAGGAAAACTAATTTGTACATGGGGAAACTTTGTGGGAGGTGCTGGTGGAAATCTGCAAGGATGACTGGGACCTGCGATCGCAAACCCTCACCCCAAACTAAATCCATGGGAAAAACTCTCACAGCAACGTGGTGACGATGGTGCAGAGAGTTGCTAGCTCTGGGCTGTACTAACTTCAAAGCTCTGTACAGACCTCACCTTCCCAGTCCTCAAAAACTTCTCTTGCAGGAACGTTTTCCAGGGGCAATAGATGTAAATCAGGGCTGTGATGACTGGCTGATGTGACTTAGTCCCTATAATGAGGCACAGTCAGGACTGGGGCTGGATGGCTGGATCACACCTCGTAGTCTGCTAACCAGATACTGCGTTGTGCCTGCACTGCCAGGTTCACCTGGTCCTGCTTTGGGCAGTGGGTGTAGCGCAGCCCTACGCCCTGCCAGATGGTCTCGTGCCAAAATGATGTCTTTAGGATAGGACTTAGAGTTCCTGGAAAGATCCACATATAGCTCTAGATCAGAGCTTTAAACCTGGTCCTCTATGGCACTGGGCATGCCCAGCGACCTGCCAATCTCCCTTAAACACTACGGAGCACTGAAACCTTGTCCCTCGTGACAAAACTTGCAGTTTCACCTTCAGAGCATCTTATAGAGCTTCTCTGCTTTTGAGACAGAAATCTGGTTTCATTAGACATTAGCCATGCACAGCATCTGCTGTGCACATGGAACAGGACATTCAGCGTTAGCCTTTTCCACAGTGCACCATGGCGCTTTCAGACCAAACCTTTAACAAATAGCTGCGGCCACCTCACTGCACCCTGGTTTCATGCAAAGACATGCCCCCTTTCCTGTATGCTGATCTCATGGATGACTGAGAAGACGTGGATGCAGGTTACAGCTGGACAGACATGTGGGCAGCACTCCAGCCGCTTCCCCACACAGTCAGAGCTGTGTGTCACCCCATGCATGAGTGGGGGGTTGGCCAGTGCTTTCAGCGTGCACATCTTCCTCATCCCTACTGCTATGGACCTTCCCTACAAACAAAACCTGTGTACGTGATTGTCTTCTACGTGACTTAGCAGCAAAAGCAAATGCAGAAGGAAGAAAGGAAGAAGGAAAGAAACGGCAGCTTCCCTTTCCCCTCCTGCGTCCAGCTCCTGCAGTATGGGATGTCCCAGTACTGTGGGGACTACAAGTGACTGCGGGGAGGTGTTTAGGCTTAACCCTGATTTGGCGGTGTTGAGAAGGGATAGTTTCACTGATGTCACTGACACTGACAAGCTGTCCGGGCTGGACACAGGAGGGTACTGAGGGGAAACACTCTGTATTGCCAAAGGGTACTACTAGTGAATATCATATTAGCATTTTAACTAACAACATGGATGAAGCATTTACACCTACACGAAGACATGCTGAAAAGTGAATAAATAGTGAACATTAGCAGTACTCATCCTACAGCTGTAGTGATGCCATTTTCCCCTTGGAAACAAGAAATTATTGGAAAACACTCTGACTACGGTAGTACAGCAATTTGTCCCCGTGCTCCCGCCCTTTTCAGGACTCCATCATTTCAAGGGCCAGGGCACAATGTGGAGGTCAGCTAAGTTCCTGGGAGCGAAACCTGCTCGGATGTCCCTTTCCAGGCCTGTTTCTTTGTCGACTCCAGGCAGGCTGCCTGCGCTTGCGGTCCCTCAGAGAAGCACACCAGAAGCCAGCCCGCGTGAGTCATCATTCGTTCAGGGAGTTCAACCAGGAGAAGGAGAAGACATGACGAGCCGGCTCGTCACCCCTCTCGTGGCTCACAGGCGTTTCCTCCATGCATCCTTGAGGGGATGGTTCAGAACCAGTCTGCAAAAGAAGGACAAGTTGACACATGGAAGAGGAAAACATGAATTGAATTAAAATCCTTAAGATTTCATAACACGTAGAAAAACAGAATGAAGCAGGTAAGGGAGAAAAGGTGGAGAACACGAAAACTTGGGGAGGCCAGCCAGGCCAGTAACACCGGAGAAGCCAGTGGGATTTTTGCCACCGACATCAGTAGAAGGATTACTTTACGTGTGTGTGCTGCCCCTGCGCAAAGGGCTTAGTCCTGATTTGGGCCTCTGGGATATCATTGCAACGAAGGTGATAACTGCCTGTTTATAAGTGATCCTGAGCCAGTTTGGCTTATGTAGCTGGGCCTCCAGATTGATGTGGTCCTAAGCCAAAACTTATTGTCAGTGTACTGCCACTCAACATGATACTTGTTCAGCTGTCATGAAATGTGCCTTGGATTTTTTTTTCTTTAAAGTCTTTTAATATTTATTTCCTTTCAGCGTTACTCAGCCCAAGAATAGAAAACAAATAATGCAGAAATAAACTTCTGCTTCTACTCCCAGGTGCAGAAAATAGGTATCCTACACTTACAGTAAAAAAGGAATTTGAACTTGATATACTGTACCTACTAATCACTAACAGGAATTATTCTTATTATTTAATTAGCTGAATATTTAACATGCCATTAGAATATAGAGAAATATTTTTACTAATCCCAGAGTCTTCAGATCCCTTGGCGGAGAGTAAAGACTAGCTATGTGATATTATCAGAAATGCCATTAAACGTAAAGAAAACAAAAGTGTCTGTTTTGGTGGCTAAGGCATGCTTTGTGTCTTCAGTATTAAAACCACAATCACCTATACACACACATACACTACTGTACATTCTTCACATTAAAATAGTTGCAAGAGCCTTGGGACCACACTACCAGTCCTCTCTGTGTGGGGTTTCACCTTACTTTGGGAACTCCCATACGATTGCAGGAGGACTATTTGATGTCAAGGTATTACACAGTAGAGAGAAAATGACAGAAAAATAACCTCTGAATCTTAACACATCTCAATCAGTATAACACCGTCTGAAAACAGAAAGTTAACAAAGCAGTGATGCTAACACACATGTCCAGGAACAAAGAGTGAAGCAGGGATGCTTAGGAGAAACCAAAGCATGGGATGGATGATTTTTCTAAGAATTTTTGTAAGTATTGAATGTTAAAGTGTACTATAGGAATTAGCAAGAAGTGATGATATGTTACGTATAAATTGGCTAGTGGGCTTCATTCCAGTTACTACCTGTTTGAGCGCTCTGTCACCAACAGACAAGACAGCATGGAGGTATGAAAGAAAGTAGCTCCTTATCACTTCCCTTATATCTACTTACAGAGTTCATAGCTTCTTCTTCAGACTCAGAGCCTCAGTTGCTCTGGACTGGAATAGCCTTATTAGTTTCAGTGAACTACTAGCTGAGAATCTGCCTTACTGTTTGAAATATGGACTAACCTTTCCACATTTTTACATTAACATTTTTGAAGCAAGGCACCTCCGCTACTTGCTGCAAAATATAGGACTCATATGGATGTGAAACTTTTCAAAATAATACTCCTTTTGCTGGCTAGCTCTACCATGTACTTCATTAAGAACATAAATTGGGTGAAAAATCCAGGAGAAACAACTATCTATATGAATACGGAAGTCCATTTTCAGCAACACTGGTGGGAAGCATTGTCTCCTAGGCTTATGCAAAAATATTGCAGGGAATTGGGCCCATGGGTCAGATCTTCAGCCAAAAAAGCACATAGCTAATCAAGCCTCGATTTAAAAGATCCGACTCTTAGACCTGAAAAGTGCTGAATGCAAAACCTTCCAACTGAAATGTTCCAACCCAGATTACAAAAATCAGATATCAGCGGTGAATAAATGGCTAGATTTTCAAAGTTGTAAGGGAATCTGTGCTTGCTTGATCTCAGTGGATGCAGAAGTATAGGTGGTTTATTAGTCTCCGTGATGTTGACAATTTTGCCTTTTATTTTTGGAAGGACAGCTGGAATGCCTGGGTTAGCTAGAACTCATTTTGAAACTGATTGTACAATTTTGTGCACCAAGTCCTCAGTAGCAAGTGCAACCCTGCATGGGACAGCCTCTCCCGTTTTTTTCCTCCTCTCCCTGAAGGAATATGACTGGAAAGAGGTTTAAAAAATCATTTCCTGTATTTTTATTCCTTTTCTGCTTAAATGATGCTAGTATCTTGTCATTTCTCTCCCTGTGCAGGACAGGCTTCCTTTATCACCTCCATTTGGTGTTCCAGCCCGCCATTATCCAGAAACATAATATAACCAAAGCTTAACTTTGAAAGAAAGAACTATTTATGAGTTTAAAGTTAAGCAGCTTGTTTCATAGGATTTAGGCCTAGCAGTGCTAGAAGAAATAAAGTACAGTATAAAGACTTAAACTGGAAAGGTGACTGCATTACCTTGTCAATCAGCACTGCTGGTACTGCATTTCAAACAAAACAATCTTTGTCTACATCACTGCCAAAACTATATTTCATAACATGTTAACTCCTTCATATTCTGATGCGATGACATCTTCCTGTGTCAGCAAAACAATGTTGAAGCTCCAGCATATTCCCATTGGGTTTGGCTGGATGAAGCACTTGCTCCCAGCACCTCACTGGACTCAGCAGGCTGCCAGTTTGCAATACCTCGATGTGCCTTTCCAAGAGCAATAATTTGCCATCACACCCAGCTGGGAGTGAAGCAAGCACAAAACTCACAACAGAGCCATTCCTTGGCTTAGACTTGTGTTTTCACACCTGTGACATTTTAGTATTTGTGCTCTGAGTCATACAGTGACTGAGGTACATTACCCTCATGTGAGGCAAGAGACCGTCGAAAGGTGCCTGGAGCAGCATTGTCCATATCATTAAATGAATTTTGCCCTTGCAACAGCAGCCCACACAACTCAGAACTGTCTGAGAAAAAGATTTCAGCTTTCACGGAAAATAACTTTTTGAACTGGAAGTAATTTTTAGGTAGAAGTGGAAGCAGGTCCCCTCAGTGTCAACAGGATCTGGACATCCAACCTCTCTACAGGTCGGTCCGTGCAGTCTCACCCCAGAACACCCTCCTTTCCCTGTTACTGCAGCCCGACTCCACTGTCAGAGAAAGGCTTTCTGCTGAGCATGGCGCAGCTCTTGCCACATGCCTTTCAGATGTTTGAGATACAACGACTCATTGCATTTGTCCATTGCTATTAGGTAACTATTGTGAAGCTTCTTCCTGAGCTTTATCTCTTGGTCTTGGACATCTCATGGCTAGGGCTTGTTTTTCACATTGCATAGAATAACAAGTTCCAACCCTGGATTTGGGTCCCTAACATTAATAAAGAATAACTGAAGTGTTTACCTCAGATTGGATTAATCACATTAGCCCAATGCTGAGAGAGCGCTGAATACTTACGCTTTGATTTATGTTTTCCCCTGTGGTGTCAAGTGACATCCGATGATGCTTTCAGTAAGCACCAGGAATTTTCACCAGGCCAACTCATGAAGCAGGGAGGGAAGCACACCCTGCATGACTGATGGCTCGATTTGTTTTTGCACAGGCAAAGTCCTAGTTGGAGTTTACATGCCAATTCTTCAGAGGTGCTGAGCAACTGCTGAGAACTCCTACTGAACAGCCTGTTTAGCACCCTTCAGCATCTGGCACACAAAGAATTTGTGTGAGTAAACAGTGTAAGTTTAATCTGATGAGTTGTGTCAAAATTGCAGGTACTCAGCATCTTTCAGTATTTGCTTCCTTAAGCAGAAGCACTAGTTAAATCTATGTACAGTTCTAAAAAAGGGTGTACAGGAGAGGAAAGGGCTAAGACACTATCAGTAGTGTTTATTATGACCCTGCAGTTATCCTACTTATGTTGGGGAAAGATAGGCAGTCTAGGGCTTCTAGATGCTTGAAACACCGTGAAGTCCACACTCTCTGTTCTGCTTACACCCACTAATCTCCACAGCTTTCAGGTACACAAGGACTGGGATCCATCTTACCAAATTTTAGTCAGACAGAAGTGAGATGTCCAATCAAGCAAATTGTATTCAGTCCCTATGAAAGAAAGGCACCACCAAAGGGTGATTTGCCTCATCCTGAAAGAACTGTCTATGGACTGGATTGTCTTATGGAGGTACCCGTTTCTAGCTGTTGACTCTGAGAATCCTGATGACCAGGTTAGACTAGATCTCGCTTTTAAATAATTACACATGAAAGACCTCTCCCAAATACTTTAGAACATCAGAAAGTTGCTTGATAGGAATTGAAAGCCACTGTTACTTTTTATAAAACCTGTAACTCTTACATTTGGAAAGTGGGGAGGAAAGGTGAAGGAACTTAACTATCTACAATTTGCTTCTTGTTTTGGCAACTTTTTGCCTATTTTTTACTTACAATTAGGTAGGATCTGGAGAAGCCATTGTTATAATGACCTTCTCTGAGGTTATAACACACCAGCTTGCAAGGAAATGTGAGAAAAAAAAAGAGAAACGAGGGCTGAACTAGTTGGTTCCGGCTGTAGATCACCCAGCAGTATATTTCATCTGAGTTGTGCATGACTAAATGATCACAATTTAATCTAATTAGTCAGAAAATAAAAGTGGTTGCTGGCTTTATGCTGGCCATAGGAGAATAAATTATACCTTTGCTGGCAAAGCAAAAATGACCTTTTCACATTCTTTTGAACCAATTAGATTCACCACAGTGAATTTGTACCAGCTGAAAATTTTGTGTCACCTCAGTACATTATTTCTGAGCTAGCACTGAGTTCTCCAGAATTGTATTTACCATCTTGTGAAATCATGGTCTCAAATTCGAATTAATCAGAAAGGTCTAAATTTACACTGAAATTAAGTGAAAAGAGAATGCATGTGACTTATTAGCAATCAACGAGCCCTAGCAAAGGAGTTTATTTCTTACAGCAATGCACGTGGATGCTCTAGTTGGTTACAAATAGCCCTTTCATGCAGCTTCATAAATGTTTTCTGGAGTTATGCTAACCAAATGCAGATCCTGTCCCTTGGCACCCCATCCACCTCATCCCTCCATGGTTCACTGTCCATTTGCATTGCTGCAGCTGTTTGCAGCATTGTGCTGACAATGGCAATGTTACTGGAATGACATCAATTTGTTTTGTTTTGTTTTGTTTTTGAAGTGAAGGATGATATTTTTAACCTAGGCCATTTGAGTGATTTGATTCCAGCACAGCCCCACAAACAGCTGCATCAGCACAATTGTGATGTGAGTAGTGGCATCTGGGCAGGAACAAGAAGCAGGTCTATTTGGCAAGAACCTCCTAAACCACCTTTGCTGCCAGAGAAAGAAAGGCAATACACCCTTGGAAGCATCTGAATCACCCAGTGCTTTCACTGCCTCCTCTTGATCCAGTGGGAGAGCAAGAGTATGAATTTGGAAGAAAATGCGGGTTTGGGAGAAAGAAGCCGTGAAACTACAAGCTTCTTGTTTCCAGGGTTTCTGTAGCCTCAGAAAATGAGTGAGAAATTAAAGTTAATTCCCATATTTTAGCTAGCTTGTTTAGAAACAACCCCTAGTGTTGACAAGAACAAGCATGATTAAAAAATGCTAGCTGGTTGCAAAGCCATCACAGAATCTGTAGGCTATGTTTGTCTGCCTCAAATGTCAAGTGTTACACTTCTGGCGCTCAATACTTCCAGGCAGCGGAAACAAAGGGAGCACAATAGGTTATTTTTAAATAGTTTAAACTTTAGTTCAAGTATTTTGTTTTCATATTTTTATGCAGTCTAGCTCCTTCAGCATAACACCTGGCAGCTGTCACATATATCACAACAACACTGCTTCAAGCTAAGAGGCAGCTTATTTTATATGGATCTTTTCTTTTTATTAGTGGGAACCAACAGAATATCCTCTGAAATAATTGCTAAGATTACCTGCCACTAAAAAACATATGGTGGCAGGCAAAATAATACAAACAGACAAACTCCATCAATCATAGTACTAGCTGTATCTCTCTCTGAATAGTGGCCAGTAATGAATTTTAAATGTCTATTGGGAGCAAATGCCTTTCTTCAATAGATTTTCATTGTACTACAATTAGCTTTACGTGGCTAATGGTTAAAGCAACGTCTCTTACTTAATGGCCTTAGAGACCAAACATAGTTCAGACAAAAAGTCTGGCTAGCTTATTTCGGTGCAGAATCTATACATCTCCCACAGGATACTAATGTCCAGACACTTGAACCAGTGGTGGAAACAGTTTAAGAGTATGGCTTGCTTCTAACTGGTGTTTGAAACAAACTAAACACAATTCCCCTTTCTATATAACCAGTCTTTTTCACAACTGAAATAAAAAAGCCAGAAATAAGATACTCTTTTAATATTCCATCCATTACTGCAGCTCACTGAAACTTCTTTTTGTTGAAAATGATTAACTGCACATCTGAATAAAACCTTGTCCTGCCACTGTTCAGGAAAATGAAGGAAACTCAAGAGGAAAGTCTTACAAACATGTGAATGCTAAAGCTGCATGATCAAAATAGTCTTTCCTGGATTTATCCACAGATCATTCTCTGTTCCTCTCATAGCGAAGCTTTTGAGGACCTCCTGATCAATGAGCCGTCTATCATTTATGCTCCTTTTCCTGTCCAGTGAAGAAATGGATCATCTCAAGAGACTGCAGAAGCAAGCAGTAAGTGCTGGCTACCAGTACCAGAAAGTTACTCACTACTACGAACTCTTTCTCCTCCTTTCACTTCATCAAATCAATAGGTACAACTTCAGGTCAACAAGTAAACCATGAAGCAAAGACCTTCCAAGAACTCCTCTGTGGTAGTAACCCATCTAATCCATGTCAAAGAAACAATCCTACTGACTTTTAGGGAGACGTAACAAATCTAGTAAGGTCTTAACATCGGTTTGCCTCTGTCACACAGTTTTTCTATTGAGTAATATGGAGTGTTGTAAATTAAAACTTTTTCTTCCTCTCCAAATAATATTTTTGTAAATCCAGTGAATGAGAGACAGTGCCAGTTCAGACTGTGACTCACCCTGGAGCTCCATTCACTGGATCAGATAGCAGAGTCAGCATAGCTGTGAGGTGTGCAGATACATACCATGCTTCGGAGGTTTGAGCACTGCTTATACTTGCATCATGAATGATGGACTGAGTCGGGCTGTTGTAAGTATGCTGGGGGTGATATACGCGAGCTGTGGACACATCACACAGCCTGTGAGAGTCAAAAATACACTGACAGAGCTCCAGGAAGAAATGCTGGAACGTCAGCTAAAGCAACAGGTTGCTATTCTGTAAAGCCACCATATAATGGAAAGGGAGAGTCCATGCCACAGTTCAAATATCTTTTCCCCTGATTGTCTGCTGCTGTTGCCCCTTTTTCTGTGTGTGCTTGTTTTTCCATGTTTTCAGTTGCCTACATCTTCTCTTTCCTATGACCACAGTAGTCAAAGCGGGTAGCCAAGAAACAGCTCTACTCCAGTAATAATACATTGCTCAGCTAGCAGCACTGTGACTTCCTGGACAGGCATCTGAGGTATCACGTCTCACACTGTAATCTATGCTCATGCATTAGCAATACTGGCCTGTTCACACACTCTTCAACCAACTTTCGTGCAAAATACTAAACTAAACTTCCTGTTGCCCATCTCACAGAGGTCCCAGGTGAAGTCTAAAGAAGCTGTGATAAATACTGCTCTTAAAAACTCAGATTCAATTGCAAGTGTTGACCCAATTACTAAGGAGTATAAGGCACAGATCACAAACGAGTTGCACCAATGCCAAGCTTGGAACTGACCTGCACCTGGGCTGACACCAGTTCCTTAAAAAAAATCTTTATTTTATAAAATTAAATTACAAAATTACATTTCAATATGAAAATGAATGTATTTTATAAAATAAAATTGGTGCCAGATACCAAAAAGGCTCATCCCGCTGATGGGGGAAAAGAATAGCTATGCTTCCTCAATAAATTGTTTTGTAATAGAGCAAGTCAAACACCAACTGCTTCAACATGAAAAATAGCGACTTGTTTTGTGCCAAAGTGCTGAGTCATGAGTGCTTTAGGAGACTAGGTATGTATTTTGATCACCACCTTTGGTGGGTGACACAGACTTGGGCAGATGTGACAGAATGTTCTCGAAATTAGAGAGAACAATGAGAAATTCAAACTACTTGTTCTCCAGGATTGTGGGATCCTTTTTCTCCATTCAGTTGAAAGAAAAGTACTCTGCCAACTATGCCAGACATCTGTAGCAGGGTTTGAACAGTGCAGTATCTGACTCTCTCCATTGGCTGGTAACCTTGGAGTGACCGCTGTCTGAATTAGTTATTGGTCTCTTAAACTTAATTACCTAAAGATTATTGTAAATGTCTAGAAGGTATATCACCTGGAAAAGGATTTAAGGCTGAATCAGCACTGTATTTCCTATGTCCCTCTTCATTTGTTTTGTTTTGTTTTTTTTTTTCTTTTGAATGCAAATGCACTCATCCAACCTGTATCTCCATTTTAAGTGCCAGATAGGTAGGCTCTGAAACAGGCAAGATGCTCTTCGTTCTTGTGCATTCCAATCCCTCAAAAGTCACGAAAGCCTAGAAGCGGCATGATTCAACATGAGGACTTGGCTCCAATTAACTACTAATTACTGCCAGTAGGATTTTCAGTACGTACAGTCAGATAGGCTGGTATTTAAATATTGATCCATCTCTGATTGTTACCGGTTTACAAGCCCTGCTTTACATAGGATAGTTTACAGCTGCACTGAAAGTCTGAAACGTTTCAAGGCAGTAGGAAGACAACTAACCAACTATTTTACAAACAGGTGGCTTGTGTTGTTGTGACATAAAACTACCACAATATGATCTAAAACAGCAACAATTCACCCATGATTAAGAAACACTCTTTGTTTACATTCTATTTCCCTTTCCGAATGGCTCAACAGAGAACAGAATGAGACATGCTTTGAGAAAGAGGCTTCGTGGAGGTAGAATTCAGTCAATGAGCTAGTTTCAGAAAGACAAGGTCTGGGTGAGCCCGGCTTTGTTTTAATTTGAACAGGAGAAATAACTGTCCACACTCTCATTGTTGAGGTCTGACTATCGCCAGCAACGGACTGAAATTGAAACATATATAAATCAGATGGTATCTCTGACTCACCAGACAAATTACAGACCAGACTATTCGAGGTAAAACTTCAGGTGAAATATTTGCCACTCATATTAATTAGTGAAGCTGTTGTCTGAAAGCTGGCCTTAATGCGTTGCCCTCACGACTCATCATTGCTGCCTCTGAATCACGCAGATAATTCTCAGAAGCAAGAGAAAGCGAGGTGTTAAAAGAGGAGCAATCAAGACTTTCCTGATTTTCTCTGCGTGTATATGCTAAACTAAGGAAAAAAAAAAAACTCACCTTAAGCACAAAATCAAGATGCAAAATGGAAATTTACAAGTAGAAATGGCCATCAACTAAACAGCAGCCTGAACGGCCTCAGACCTGAACTTTGTAACTGAGCCCTGCCTCAGTAAGTCAAATTAGAGAGAGGCAAAAGCAGAATTTTTGGAATGTTAATTATCTGAGATTTTGCGTCTAATATATCCCTTGTATTTCAGCTACAGGCAGAACAATCTTTTAAAAGGGAAATTTAAGTGAGATTTTGGAAGAAGCTTCAAGCAGAATTTAACTGGGACTTGTATTCTGATTCATGGATCTTCTGCAAAAGGCTAAACTTCACTGAGGATAGATGACCCATTTTTCGTTCAATCATATCCTGCAGATTTTTTTAACAGTACAGGCACAGACCCATCCAGTGTTCTACCTAACGTACAGTATGAGTATATTCAGATGCAGACAGTAGAAGGAAGCAGGAAGGCAATGTCTGGTTGCCCAGAGATGACACTAACCTTGCTTAGTGTTAATTCCCACTAAATCCAGCCTTGCAAAACTCTGTTCTCTCAAGCAAGCAAGCAATCTTCTCCCTGGGAGCAGTAATAGGCTAACTTAGTGCAGTAAGACTGGCAAGACTGAGTTTCCAGTTTGCAGAAGACAATGGAAATTATTACTTGCATATCACCACTACACTTGGGCAATAATTCCAGAGAAGCAAGCACTGAGCTAAAATGTAGAACTGCTCCCTTTATACAGTGATGGAAAAGCAGAGGTATATGAGCAAGAAGCACAGCCTGATCCCTCTCGGGTTTATTTTTGTTTTAAATAATCTTATTTTGTCCATGTTGTCTGCACATTGACATGACAACGAATTGGCTAAAACTTAGCTAAATACTGACCTCTCTGACATACGATTTAATGCTATCTTATGGAAAAATATATGAAGGATCACCAGCTGAAATTGAAGTATTCAGCTGCAGGGCAAAGAGAACTACAGTACCTGAATACAGAGAGGAATGTCCCTATGGTAATTCTCGCAGGTGGCATAAGGTTGCAAGCAAGTAATAGAAAATTTTAGAACTGATGAAACAAGATTAACATAGGCCACTCCATTAGTATTTCTCTTTCCAAACAGCTCAGTCCTGATTATATTTTATACCCTCAAGGAATTAAAGCACTGTACTTACTGGCAGCAAAGGGAAATTAGATCAGAATACTGTCTGCGGGTGATTAACTTGCATTTCCTTTCAAACTGGAGGTATGCATTTGAGTCCTTTGGAACTACAGACCGTTACTTCTGTAATGCATGCTGCCAAATAATTTGGGCGACAGAATACAGGCTCCTGTACTTCATTTTAGACTAAATAAGCTGAGTAATCAGAGATCCAGGTGAATGCAAGACCTTTCATAAATTCTAATAAATTCACATGACGTGCCTAGAAAAATCTGATTAGGGCAAAAAATGAATGAACTTTTCCTCACCTATCAATTACCCCTTGTATTTTAACCAGACTGAAATAATTTGAAGAGCTATAGGTTATTTTGGGACCTGTCTTTTTCCAATGACAAGACAAGAGGGTTTTATTGCAAAATGTTCATGGCTTTTACCAGTCCTATGTTTTGGGGTTCCTCTATCACAAACAAAGGGATATGGTCTTTCTGAGTGTGAGGACATTTTTAAGGACTACACATTCCTGGAAAGTGGCTCTACTGTTCTTGATGTGCTCAGCTTTGTCTAGCTATCAGAGATCTGCACAAGTGAATTTAAGGGCACGATTTAGGCCCAGCTTTTCAAGTCTGGTTGCCTAAAGCTAGACAGCAAGAAGAGCTTACATAACTGGCTAGATAGTCAGGAGTATTAAGCATTTGCTCTATTACAAGTGACAGATATTCAGCACTCCTGAAATCTAATCTTAGTACTAAGGATGACGCAATGCATATTTAGAAATCAGATTCACAGGAGACTGAAGGGCCACAAACTCCTTCAGGTGCCCAAGCCCAACAGTTAGACAACACCAGCATTTACAGAATGTACGCACCAATCTTCATATGTCTACAGCTCCAAAACTAAATGTCAATTGGGAGCATCTTCCAGGTATAATGAGCATGCAGACAGATGCCTGAGACCTGAAATGCCAAACTGGTGAATGAGCTTTTTAGGTAGAATCCCTATAGGGATTCAAGGAATATGCATTCTCTTTCCTATCACACTTAGGGTGTTTTTTGAGACCCAACACAAAAATGCTTTTTAAGACTTAGCAAAGGCTTCCTTCACCTTCCTTCTATCCTTCACCTTCTTTCTATCCTTCACCTTCCCTCTGTAACTCATTGCATGTAGTTTCTCTAAGCTTTCTTATTTTTGTTTTGGACTCCAAGATCTGTTTCTCTCATGCACTGGAAAGGTCTGTTTGTTAATGCCCATGTCATCCTCTGCCAATATATTACTCCAAAAGAAGATATTCCCAATAGCGGTAAGGCAACTCACTATCCCTGTTCTCTGTGTTTTAAACATTTGCTCCTGGTTGTCATGCACAGAGGTTCAGATTCACTTCAAAACATCCACCAACTTTAGACTCTTAACTGAGGCACCTCCATTAAGAGCGATATCACCTTAGACTCTAGATATGAAGAGAGTGTCAAAGGCAAGACAGTGACAGCGAGTTGTCTCCCTCCCTGGAGAGGCCTCTTGTTCTCTGTTAACCACAGACACAGCCTACAGTGACTACACTTCTAACTTCGGCACCTCCCTTAAATGGGATGTGGCTGTATAGGAAGGAATTTCCTATTTTGTTCATGCTGAAACGTCTCCTACCAGCCCTTCTTAGACCAAGCAATCTATACATTTGCTGGCTGCATCTCTTGTTGCCATATCCTAGCTGATAACCATATCTTCCTGTATTCCAGAGGAATTTTTTTTGATTAATAGGTGGAACTGACCTCTTATTGCTGCTGAAAAATAAGGAAATCCATATCAGAACCTTCTATTTAAATAGCCTGAAAATAATAAATTATATGCCCATTTTATGCTGATGGTCATGAGTGCATTTATATTATGATTATTATTAATTATTATTATTGGTGGTATATATTTTGAGTAGTTTTGTTATATGGCTTATGACACAAGCAGGACAAAGGGCAATGACCTGATATTCCACATGAAGGATAAAGACATATAAACTGTCTAAACAGCCATCCCACTACTTCTGGAGGAGAAAATCATTTTTATTCAAGTAGAGTCTGTGACCAAAACGTCTTTCTCCCTCACCTCCTTTCTATTTCATGATTAAATAAATCATAAAGCTGTCACAAGAGACTGCGTACAAAGAGGCCACAAATGTTAGAAATGAGAACTTTCTAAATTTGTCTATTTTAAATTTCAAAAGGTATTTTGAATTAAAAGAGAAAGAGAGGGAAAAAAAGAGCATAATGCTACTCTCATGCCTGATTTCCCATGTGTACAAATAAGCTCTATGTCCTCCTGTAATAATATAATAAATTTTCAAAAACAAGCACTAATAAATGAAAATTAAACTATGCTCCGTAAATTTAATTGAGATTCACAGTGTCCGATTCTTTTCAAATTCAAATTACTATCAGACAGTGCATCTTTTTGCATAACTTATGCAGATAAGCATAAGTGACAGCTTCTTCTTCCCATCTTTTTTTTTAAATGGAGAGATATACTTCAGTCACAGTGCTGGAATTTTTGGATGTAAAAGCTGAATGATAGTTTATCTTTTTCCATAGAGGCACCACTTCATATTGCCTAGCGCTTAGAGAGCAGTGCAGAAAATGAGCAGGGAAAAAATGAGCATTTTTGTTTAGAATGATATAGAACAAAAAAAAAAAGATTTTTTTCTGTCATTAGAGCAAACACTCAAAGGTAACTACCATTTTTTTTTTGTGTTAGAGGTCTTTAGTCTTCAGTAAGTAAGACTAAATGCCCCATTTAATTAAGCGATATAGGGGTGCTAGCGCCCCCAGCTGCTCATCACACCATCGCAGGGCACGTGGCACATGGGGCCGCGGGGCACTGGGGAAGCCCAGCAAGGGGAGCCTGAGCTTTCGGGAGAAGCATTTCTTAACTCAGACCCCTCTTTTCATCATTTACTGCACTTGAGTTTTAGGGGGACCCTTTCAGCTGCTGTTTTTCCGCTCTGTGTTGTGCTGCCGACCATGTAAGCCTCCATAGGCAGGCAGACTGGCAAGGGCTCAGCCTTCAGCGCCGCTAAAAAGTAGGACACGGTGACCCAGGAGAAAATAGCTAGCTCCACTTCAGCCTTCAGCAGAGACAGCAAAGCTTCCCTACACACAGCCGATCCTTCTTCCCTCCCTCATGAGCACGGAAAAGCCAGAGCAGTGCACGCAGCGGTACGTGACGGGGGGAGCTTTCCCGACCAGAGACTCCCGTTCTCTGCCAGCCACCTTAAAAGCAATTTCAAAGTTTCAAGCTTTATCTGATAAATGATTAGGGCTTTTTTGTCTTGCTTCTCTGGAAGACTTGTTCAGACTCTGTCAGCTCAGGTGGTTAGGAATCTTCTAATTTACTAGCTGAAAATACGTGGCCAGTTTAAACTACCTTTTCTGCTGCCAGTGTCATCCTTTAGCTTACACAGGGGATTTTCCTCCTGATGTGTAATGTGTACCCCTCTGAGTGTAATCATTACGCTCCAAATTTGCCTCCCCCACTTGTTGGACTGAACATGCCTGGCGCTTCTCATCTCCTGTCAAACCGCAGGCTTGGTTGGATGGGTGACCACCATCCTGCTGGCCGTTTGAACAGCAACTGAAATATAAGCCCATATATTTGAGGAAATAAATTTCTCTTTTCTTTTTTAAACCAGGGAGATGCAATGTTTAACCATGCAGGATTAAGCTGAAGGGTGGTGTTTTGAAGGTGCAAGGAAGAAATGCTTTAGGCAGAATGTATTGTGAACTAGCATGATGGTTTTGGATGGGATAAAAGGAAAACTTCCTTTAAAACCATGTAGGAACATCACCAGAAACACTATTGTACTGTTAGTTAATGGTAAAATAAAACATCTCCTACCCATGAAAGTACAAATCATGTATTGAATCAGATTCCAAAGATGATGCAGTATGATAAGAAATGCCAAAAGTGATATGCAGAATGCTAACTCCTGTGAGAAAATAAGAAGAATGCTTCACCAATGTTATCATAAAATGAACCATAGTTATTAATAGTAAATTTAGTGAAAAAGCTCTGTTTCCACAGCACTTTTCCAGTTTTTTCCATGATATTTTTTAATTGGAGCAAGGGAGTAAAAACAGGGGTATAAGGAACATCAGTGAGGATTTTTAAAAAATAATTAAGTATGGCATTTGAGACTGGGTTGTGTAAAAAAAAATCACATGCAGGAAAAAAACAAAGTTGAAGTTCGCATACTGGAAAATGATGCCACATGCTAGAGGCCACTTAGTGACCTAGACGCTGCACCACATTCCAGCTCAGATCCATGACACCTTGACTGTGGCATCACCCTGCTACCCTTCCTAGCTTGGGCACTCTGGTTCTTCTGTTCCTTCAGCACATTTTGCACCCTCTGCTCCCTGTGGTTTCCTATTCCTTCCCCTGTCTCCAGCCCCATCCTCAGCTGTGGCTCTCCTGTCCCCAGAACCGCGTCTTCCTCTTCTCAGCACGCTCCTCCTCCCAAAATGTCAACATCACTCATGATTCCAGAAAATATCGAAACCCATCACCCACAAAGTCAGAAGACAACAGGAACCGATATCTTTCTCATTCAACTATTTTTACTGCCTATGCTTGACTACACAGAAAGCTGGGCTCCAGACTATTTCTTTGATCTGCTTGAAAACCTTTGCAATAGTTTTACAGAAACTTGATCACATCAAATATTTGTTTTGCTCTTTTACCTGTTACTGATAAATTAGGACCCAAAGCAGCATACCAGAGTCAGGAAAATTCACAGAGAATTAACCCAATGAGGATTTTACCTGCCTATGGTAGGTAAAACCTTTTCCTTAGTGGAAATGTTGTGAGGAAACAGCAGTAACAAATTTCACTTTTAATTTATCCTTTTTTGCCAGCTTGTTTGGAACATACTTAAGAAGACGTGGTTATTTCAGATTTGATAATTTTTAAATACATAATTTTTTATTCCACTCTTGTACTCAAATCAACCCTGACTTGAAAAATGACTACTGAAAATTGCGGGTCAAATTTTGCCTCATTAAGACTGAAGTTAACAAGAATCCTCATACCAAATTCAAGTGCCACTGAATAAATATATGTGCCCCTTTTATCATATCTGCAGGAAGTCCTTCTCCCTTTTGCCCTGAGCGTGATGGTTTATTATTGTAGGGTTGCTTATGTATGCTGAATTGCTGACTCCAACTTTTAAGGAAAAAGCACTAATTATTTAATAACCATTTGTGCTTTTTCACATATACACACACACACACTCTCTGCTCCAGCTACATACATACAGTTAATTGCTTTATTAAACCATACAGCTTAAGTTTGGTATCTATAAACCAGGACAGTCTAACTTAGTGAGTGCTGCTTATGGGCTACCTGATTGTCACCCGCTAGTGCAGGAGCAGATGAATTGTGCACATATTCCACACATACCTCCCTCAGCTCTGCTTCTTGAATCTTTGGCCCATGTAGAGTTTTACATACACGTGCAGAATAGAAAACTGTCAAATCTAGGTTATACCAATTCCAACAGTGTCATTTTAAGGGAAACTACCCCCAAAATCCCAACACATCAGTCTCTACCATGCAGTCATGCTGCTGGTAGTCTAATTCAGAACTGGAGGATATTATCTTCCTGCTCTTCTTTGATCATGTCACAAGAAGCCTTGGAGGACACCCTTTGCAACAGATCTGAACCCAGGAAATTGCACCCTGCTTTCTCAGCAGCAATCAAACACGCACAAAGGTACCAGGTAGCTGCGTCGCTCAGTGTGCACGTGGAAAAGCTGTACACCCAGACACAGCCACAGAGCTGTGAGAGGCAAAGCAAAGCCACATCTGCTTCCCCGGTGGGTGCAGAACCACACGTGATGCACACAGGCTTTCAATTGGCCATGAGAGCAGCCTCATGCACAAGGGTTGTCTGCTACTAACACATGCAAATACCCGATGTGCAGAGGCACTGCCAGCCTCCCTGGCAGTTAAATCAGAGAGCGGCTCACACAAGTTAGGTGCATCGGCAATTAAGTTAGGCACAAGCAGTCCAGGAGGTTTGCTGAGATGGCAATTTATGCTATTCTCATATTTCTGAGATTATTATTATCCTTTAACATGCAGAGGAAAATTAACCCACATTTTCCTTAACAGCTGCTGTTCCCCCCTTGCTGCACATCGCACCCCTGTGACGTGAGCTCAGTAGCACTGACCTTGGATGTTGCCGCAGTGGTATTGCTTTCCTTACCACTCCCTGATGTGCTCTCCTTGACGGCTGCCGCCTCCGGGGCTTCTGCCTTCGGTGCACTTGTTTCCAGAGAAACAGGAGGCCCTACTTTACCCAACCTGCTCACTGGGGTTGAGCTCGGACCGCTTGATTGCCGCGACTGAGCCTTATACCAGCTAGGGTAAAACAAGGGATCGGCGGTTTCTGCTGTGGATGACACTGGACTGTCAGACTCTGCAGTCTGCTGAGAGCCACTTGGTGTCACAACCTCATCCTTAATCAGGACAGATAAAAAGAAGAACAAGCGGAGGGCACCACGTTACCTTCCTGCAGTAGCCATGTTTCTCTGCATGCCGTGTTTGTTAGATCGCACTGCAAGGAATATATTTGTCCTAATGTAGGGTCCGAAAGAAGTATAGTCAAAGCGCGGAGTAAAGGCACCTATCTTATTTGAATAGCACAGGCATAGAAAAGAAAATAAGTTACCGACAAAGAAAACAGGAGGGTCGAATTAGCTGGGAAGGGGACACAGAGTGGAAAGGGAGTGAGCAAGTGGTCCCTTAATTCAGTTATACACTTTGGGCCTTGTTTTAATCCCGTTTCTAACTCAGGAATAACGCCAAGGAAGTTGACTGAGCCACACAGTGGTAAAAACTGGCCCAGGAGGAGGATGAAGCTCTATATTTTAATGATTTTGCCTAGTGACTGTCCAGTAAGGGGACACAGCTGCCTGCCAAATTAGAGGTTCTTAGTGACTTATTTAATTTCAGCTTATATACGGGTAAACACCCAATTCAATCCTAAGAATATAATAAACCCTACAAAAGAGCTCAGGAACCAGCACCAGACATGAACAGCAGTACCGGTACCAGGCCTGGGAAATCCTCTGAATTCCTGGACTTTGGGTTAAGCCAAGAACAAGGCATCTGCCAATGAGTCTGTTGATAGGGGCAGTCACAGTAAGGAGAACATACAGCCACTGGAGAGAAACAGTTGCCCACCAGTCCTGCTAGCAGCATGATACACCAAGCACGGTTGCACGTTGGGAGGAAGAGAAGCAGCTGGCAGAATGGCACCTACTCTGCTTGCATCGAGCTCTCAGGACTCGCCCCCGCAGTACCTGCTGCACCACTGCATTTCTATTTTGACTTCCTTACGCCAGAAGGCAAAAACTGCACTGTTAGTATCCCACACGCCGCGTCCGCCTCATGCCCATCTGGCCAACTCACAGTGGCATTTTACGATAGCAGCATGCCATCCCTTTTCCATGTTAGCCCTAGAAGTGAGGGACTTAGAGTTCCCTTAGGCAGGCTGGCTTATGTCTATATCCTGTTTACATTTAAAACTACATCATCTATGCTACGTAAGTTTAATTAAACCAGTACAAATCTCCCAAATGACAAACATTGGTTCAATCAATAAAACCTGATTTAAGAGCATCTTCACACAACTCATGAGGTGCAAACTCATGTATGTTTTTAAACCAAAGCAAGAATGAATCTAGACTATTTATTTTCCCATGTGTTATGTGGGAAGATTGCTATAGTCAAAGACTCATTACTTGCTTTCTTGTTTTCACACTGGCCTCTTCAAATATCATCACAGCAGCCTTTACCCACTCGGCAGCTTCACTGGGTAAGTTGCGTAAGAGGGCAACTTGCTAAGCTAATTGCATCTATGGGTAGGTGAAGCAGCATATGAAGTACAATTTTTATGTGGATCTTTTAGACTATGTGGCAGTTACTGTTTCATGCTAATGGCATTCCTTAGGAAAAAGTGCTGTCCTAAATTATTAAGAGATCTGACACCCTGAATCCATTTGCTGCTAGGCTGTAACACTGTTAGGTTAAAGGCAGTTTCCTCTTCCGTTTGACATATGGACTCCCAGATGATATCCCTAAGGATGACCAGACCGGAAGAAGGAAAATGCCATTCACAGAAAACAGATAAGAAGTATGATCTAAAAATGGGTGGCAGAAAGCTCACTAAACCCAGCAGGAATGCCAAACTCTCTTAATATAAATATTTTAACAACCATCTCATTTATAAGAGTTAGTTTGAGTTAAATCACATGATACACAGCAGGCAGAACATCCGCTGTAACGTGCTTAAACCCCCAATTAAATCTCTTTTATTTGTATCTTATGCCTCCCATATATATAGTGATTTATGTAACAGTGTAATTTTTGCCTATCAAGAAATATATATGCTAGTTGAGGGCACAGGTACAGTTGTGAATATATATGTACAAGGGCCAAAGGCATCTTTTTCCTGCAGTGTCTTGACTACCTTAATCATGCCCTGGATGCAAGGCGGCGCTCAGCAGAGATGGCAGGGCAGAGGAGCCCCGGGGGAGGTTACCTGGCCAGCTGGTTCAGCGGGCAGTGACGGTGGGGCCAGTTCGACTAGGGGCTCGCCAGCTGCGCTTGGTGCTTCAGGGTCCTGCTGAGATGGCAGTGGTGCTCTCTCGGCCCCTTCCTCCTCCTCCTCCTCCTCTCCTGATGACTCTGTGTGGACTTCTTCTAGATCTTCACCATCCACCGTCTCCTCCTCTTCTGCTTCGCCCTCCTCCTCTAACAGAATAGGCATAAAAAGACCATATGAAGTTGTCTACAGCCCTTATGCAATAACAAGCCATTTACAGTTGCATGGCAAAGCTACTCATAATCTGGCTGAGGGTTTTTCCCAAGGGAAAGCACAGGTTTTGCTTTGCTCAGAAAGGGCTGGGCAACAGGGCCTGGAGGGAGGCAGAGGATGCACGCTGGGGAGAGGCCAGTGGCAAGGAGTCTACTCCTGCACACCGGCACTGGCCACAGCAAACGAGCTGCCAGCACAAGGGAGGCCCTGGCACCGGTGTAATTGCAGCAATCTTGCTCTCCGCTGGGTTAACCAGCTCCAGAAACCCCCAGCGGAGCAGCACGAATCCTCTCCGGCCTCCCCAGCACATGGAGCCTGGGTGACAGGACCTCAGGTTGGTGCCCTGATGTGGGCGCTGGTGGCCCTCCTGGCAGTGCCAGCGTGACCCAGGATAGGTGTGAGCACACAGCCATCCTTATGCTGAGTTAGCCACTGTGCTAAACTGCATTTACACAGACTTCACACTTCAATATCAGCTGATCTGGCATGACGTAGAGTCTTGTTCTGTGCTACAAGCCTCTAGCAACAGTTTATGATGTTGCTGTTCCCATTGCTGCAGCCCTCCAGCTGTTCATCCTTACCCCCTTCCAGATCCCACTGACCCCTTCAGCTGTGCCAGTTCAACTGTTTTTGAATAGCTTGGGCACTTTGCCTCTGATCTGTGAAACAATTAGGCTGAATGTACACTTTTTTTTTTTAAATCTTAAACTAGTCCTTTCCACAGGAAGGAGGACAGAAAATCTTGTTAATGCAATTATCCCTGTGAGGGATTTGCAGCATGGAATTGTTCTTTTTGGTGAGAGGATACCTGGTCTGGCACAATCTGTCAGGAAAAAGAGGTCTCTCTTGCAATTTTATTTATCTTTTTATTTAAAAAATGATTGAACCATCAAAGTTAATCTTTACCAGCTTTGCAATAATTGCCTGTGAAGATTTAGGGTAAACCTCCTTAAAACCAGACTGTCAAGCCTTGTCAAACCGTAGGTTTAGCATCATATAACACATTACATTGTTAGCATTCTTGGGCAGACTTGTTTTCAGAGAGAGCCCTCTAACAGGCATTTTGTTTTGCATAATCTTGCTATTCATCCTCACAAATATCAGATGTTATTCAAAACCATCCTAGTACTTCAGTGAAATAAACATAGATGGATGCATTAACCCAAGCTCCAAAATGACTGTGTGTCTTGAATAGCTTGTGAGAGTTTTACTGTTCATTGCTCTGCCTGAATACACAGACAGAGCACAGATCTGCAAATTAAATAATGTCATCATAACGGAGAAATGTTCCTGTAGGCAAATACACTCCTATAAGCAGAGTGCTGAAACTCAGCTCCCAAGTCCCCTGAATGTGGCGAAGCTCATTGACTATAGCTTCAGATATAGGGCCAAATGCCCGATTGCATATGCCTTACTACTGCCTCATCCCTAGAAGACGGGTGTCACGTTTCAGATCACGTGGTGGAGATGCGTGTCCCATGCACTGGCTCATCGTCTCAGCACATGAACATGTGTGGCAGCAATGTGGCAGCTGTGGCTGATCGCAGGGACAGACCAGGCGCAAGGCAAATTGAACTGGGGACTGCTCCTCCTAGGACAAATCCCTTGAGTTCCATGGTCCTGCACCCGATCCTCTGCTGCTGACTGGTGCCACAGCTTTTGTCCTGCTATATGGACCCTTGTGCCAAGTACAGCTGGTCCACAGACCCCAGCTCACAGACCAAGATCTACCTGCATCAGTCATGGGGCCAACCACATGCTCTAAAGCTAGTATAAGTCATGGCTGGGGACTTTGTGATGAGTGCCAGTGGACTTAGTCCCATGCGTCCCTATGAGACATAACTGGGCGGATGAAGATAAATATAAATGTATCATCAGAAGCCAGTACTAGAAAATAGTAGAGAAAATAGAAAATAAATAAGAGATGGTCAGATGACTATTACTGCTGCCTTCTAATGGGAAAGATCTGCTTGTTTGAAACTTTTATGTCCACTGATTTCTTGTGGCTTATTCTCTGAGATAAAGCATAGATGAGCCTAGATTTCAGGCTACTTCAGCAAATGTGGGGTAGCAACATTGCAATATTACATACACCAGCATCAAGCATACAAATGACATCGTAAAGGATCTTAAATGTACAAAAGGCAATGATACTGATTCCCTCCATAACTCTTTGATCTTGAATTTCAATTACATTTCTGTTACATGTCTCTATTAATACAAAAAGAGTATATCTTTCATAAGTACTTCTTTTAGCAGTAAGCATTATATTTCTTCAATGGCTTTCTATAGCTGATATACCATAAAATAATGGCACCTGTTATGGGGGGAAAAAGTACTCCATAGTCTGAGATAAAAGCTTAATTTTATGGTCCCCTCACCATAAGTGAGGGGTGTTCCCTGCCCTCTGAGGAGTCAGTAAAGTTCATGCTCTTTGGAAGGTCTTGAGGCTACATAAAAGGTAAAATTAATGGTGTCAATTAATGGTGTCAATTACTTGATCTTTTAACTGTGATGGATTTTTGCTGTTTATTATAACTGATACAAAATAGTTTAGTTACACCTTGGGATGGAGGGAAATATCAGTATCAGCATGCAAATTACACACAGCTGCAATTTTAAAAAGGAGGTTAGGTGAAATAAATAACATACCTCTCTCAAAATCAATTTCTCTTATTATTTTTTCTTCTCTACTGAGGTTCACTGTGAATTGGTTCATATTTTCATAGCCATCCTCTATTTTTTCCATTTGAAATCCTTTAGATGCTTCAGTAATTCTAGAACAGAGGTACTAGTCATTTGCATTTGGCTTTGCAGATAAACTTGCAGTTTGTAATTCTTTATAAAGCTCAAATATATACTTTATCTTTCAAGTTTAAATACTTACTTTTGTAGCAATGTTTTGGCATTCTGTGGAAAGAAAAAGGAAATAACTGACTTAAATGGTTCAATTTTTTCAGAGATTTTATGCACTGAGATCTAGTTCTTACACAAGCTGCTTCTGAACTTATTAGTAGGGATCTCATAAATGTCGATCATGAGATCTATGAATTAGATCCTATTTCATTAGCAATTAGAATATAGCTGAGTAAACCTTTTAGTTCATTGAATAGTTGTTAATTAAAATCTGAATATGACAGGAAAGACAAACATTTTCTACAAAAAGGAAATGCAAACATTTTTTGTCTTTTTTGAGCTTGTAGCAAAAATCAATTGTTCTGTTATCATCTCTAGTCACTAGAACTATCTTTGGATATCCATAAGGGTATGCCTTTGCAGCCACAAAATTTTATTTGCCTAGGAAAAAATTCTGTGCTCTTCAAAGGCAATTCAGTGATGAAAGCACGTTTTTGGTAGAGAAGACCCTTTCAACCTTTAATACAGATAAACTGTAACACTGCAGGACAGAAATTCTACACCAATAATTTCAGTGGACAGGTTGCTAATGATTTCCTAATCAGCAGTTCTCAGTTTATAGGAAGAAAACAGAAAAGTGTTGACGTAAAGGCATAAAAACGCGACTTGGAACAAGTGTATTTAATTCTTTGAAAGTTAACCACTTTTTCAATATGCAAATGAAAATTATAACTCACAGAAACCCATGTACACATATATGACAGTGGCAGGACAATAGAAATACAATTGAAAATATTTAAATTTCTGTTGCTTCTTTGGACAACTAGAAACCTATACACAGGATAGTATATTTTGGTGCAAATAGCAAATACTCACATTCCTGGTTTGGATACTATTCACAAGAAGGCTAGTCATTTGTCTGTGCTGATGTAAGTGTTTAAAAAAATGAGTTTGTACAAATGTTCACTCAAAGATGACCAAACTCTGAATGTGCCTAAAATCAAGAAACACTTAAATAGTTTTTAAATAAACCTGTCACTCCTCTTCTGTCTCTATTTATAGACTTCATACCTGCAAAAACACAGCCATTTCTGGCTCTTCCATGAACTGGATTCCTGATTCAACTAGCTTTGACACGGCTTCCAAATGATCTGCGTACTTCTTCATCAGGGAGCGGACGTGTTCCAGTTTCTCCTCTTGGGTTCTAGTGATTATTTGTGTCATCTCATTTTTTCTTTCTTCCAGTACAGAATAGAGATAATCAAATTTTTCACACAGCTGCTCTTTCTGTCGTCTGCAGCATTCCTGTGAATCATTTGGTTTATATTAAACATGTTATGTTCTTAAAAGAGTTTCTATTTTTGCAGTTACTTGGAAGCATTTTCATCAAAGAAATTCCTCTTTCTGAACAGTGCAAAGGATTTTGAATGACCCCAGAGACTTCTATAATTTTCAAACTTCAAGCTAACAGAACAAAAGTTTTAAAGCTGTTTCCAAACTACTGATTCCAAATCATTGAAATCCCCCAAACAGGTTATTGTGTAACTTGTCAGTCTGTGAAAAGTATTTATGATGTCTATAGTGGTACTTAAAAATCTTTAGGAAAAGTAAAAAAAGGTGCCATATTAGCAGCTGGATTCATTTGCATGAATATAATGGTCTTTAAAGGAAAGATCAGCTCAAATCAGTTCTGGAGGATTTTTTGTTGTTGCTGTTTTTGTTTTTTCCCCTACCAAAGAACCTGAAACTATCTTGGTTAGGCCTGTTTTTTACTTAAGTGCTCTTAGACTCTATTTTGACGGTAAGTGTCCACTATATTAGTTTTACTGTGCACTGAATGAGGTAGAGGTACCTTGAAAAAATGGTATGTGACAAAAGGACAAGGACAAGAAGTCTGATTCCACCCCATTTTCTGGCTCTAATTTTCACATCTTTTTTTGAAACGCTGCTGCTGTACTTCTACCTGGACAACGTAGCACTTTCACTGAGTAAGGAACATGGGTCTGATGACTGCTTCACTGAGAGCCCTCTAACGAGAGCGCAATGCAGCTGTAAGGGCGGTTTACAGGGATGAGAGTGGAGACAGGTTATCTGTAATGTCTGAAGTCTTCTAAGCAGAAGTATTTGAGTCATCTGTGTGCCCTGGGGCAAATGGCAGGGGTAAGGCCATACTTCTCGACTCTGTACTGTCCTTATTGTGGATCTCACTGTGGATGATGGTGATTATTTTAATCTCTTTCTTAGAAACCAAGGCTGAATCAATTCCTCATCTTCAGCCCTTGAGGCACAAAGTTGAGATCCTGGCTGCACAGGATTATTAACAGTCCCACAGTAGTTTTGGAACTGTTCAGACTGATTATCGCTAGTATTTGGCCAGAGAAAATTTCACTTTTTCTTGACTATCTGCCAGAACTCTTTCCTGAGGCTGATGACAGTCTGCTCTGTATCGCTTCAAAGGATGCCTTGGAAGATGGACATATGGCCAAACATCACATTCTACACTTACAAAGGCCAGGGGACCAAACACAGATCCTTTTGCACCAGCCCAAGTACCCACCTCTGCTCCTGAATGAGGAAGACCATGCTAAACAGGCACCCTTAATTTAAAACTCATACAAGGCCAAAGGAGTGGGTTGAGAGCATGTCCTGCCCTTCTGAGGTCTTTTGCACTTCCCAGAAATTCCTCTGTATTTGCCGTGGTGCTCATGTCTATCGCTGGGCAGCAACAACAACGCCAAGCTGGGAAGGGTACAGCGCGACACAGCCGGACTTTATTATTTATGTGATCCCTGGCTGGAAGGGGACCAGGGCTGCTGTGAGCACCCCCTCCCTGGGCTGGCCTCCCCGCCTGAGGCCCACAGTGAAGGGAAATGGAGCCATGGCATGGCTGCATGGATGGATGAGCTGACCGAAGCCATAAGGACAACAGAGACGTTACAGATATCTATGTACACCTGCCTGGTTCAGAGACAGGAATCACTGAAAAGATCCTTGTGCTATGCACCCTTCAACCAAGATCTGCCCCTACCTGATGACGAAACAAATATCAAAGGAGGCCATTCATTCAGTATCCACAAAGATGTTAAAAAATAGGCTAAGTTGAAGGATCAGTGAATTATAGGGTGGGTGTAAGGAAACTTTGGAACCAGGTGAGCCGTGGTTCCTGGATGTCATTCTATTGTTCGTTCCTCAAATAATCTTCTTCTCTTTCACTCCTTTCCTAGTTTTCTCCCAGGGTTTCCTGCCCTTCCTCTTCTTACAGACTCCTATTCGTTTTGATCGACAGTGACCTCCTCAGATCTACAGTGACCTCCTTTGAAGTGCCATTCAGGTCACTTGCAAAACAACCTTAATTTCAGGACAGGTGTGTGCTGTCTTTGCCATTTGATATAAGACAGGCGATGGAAGAAGAAGAGAGAGAGAAGGCAAGGTGCCCTTCTCTATCCCTAGGCTCTAATATATAATATTTCCTGACAGCAGATATTACAGAGTTGTGAACTTCAAGCGTGAGAATGCAAAACAGGTTCCTAAGTGCAAATGCTTAAATACTTCTGAAATACTCTCTTGCTGAATAAAATGTTCCCATACTAAGTCTCTGCTTGATGGAGGTATCCTAATCAGATCCTGAGTAATGAAAAAGCTTAATAAATAAATGTCTTTCCATTGTGAAAAATTCTCAGCGTATTTGTTTTTCCTTTTTAAAGCACAGCTAGAGCAAAAAGAAATGAGTTCTTGGCACTGAGTGTGAGCTGCATTGCTTTTTCTGAAGTATCTGTACTGACTGTCCTATGCCATTAGCATTTGAAGTAAATACTGTGATTTTTGCTTCATTATTTGATTCCTGCATTTTTTACATGGCTAAACATTATTCAATTACTTGTTATTGTTTTTGAGTATTTAGCATTTTATATTCCTTTTTTATTTCTCAGTGTAAGATGTGAATTTGTTCTGCTTTTCAATCAGTTATAAGCTATGCAAATATTAATCCAAATTTATGTGTTTTTCTCTTGTAGAATGTAGAACTGTAGGCTAAAAGAAAAATGAGCATGTATTTTCTGCTATAGCCCATCTCTGTTGATCTCTGTAAAGTGTTAAGCAGAGAGAAGAGACAATCCCAGATTATAAGCGTTACTTCCAGGTGTGCACATTTCTCAGCTCCAGCTGTAGTTTTTCATCTTCAAGGACAAACTGATGCCAATGCAGACAAAGCTCTAGTATGGTAGGAAATGCGACTTGCTTGAAAGGTAACATGGAAGCGCCAAGGTGAGTTCTAAGATCTATTTTCTGCAATCTCTGACTTTAAAGGTGGAAAGCCTGTTAAAACATCTGAAGGTAAAATAGCTGCACTTTCTCTAGGCTTGGAGTTCAAAGGTTCAACTACATGAGTGGATGAATTTGAGGAAGCTAGTTTCAGAAACTGTGGCATTTAATAGGGTATTTTTAGCACAGTGTTTTCTCCATACTTCAGACTAGATGTTTGAAGTTTTGTTTTTGTATCAGCTAGTTCAGCTCAAATGGGTATAAGCTTTTGCTTTTGTATGATTCAAATTTCTGCAGTCAACCTACTTGAAAGGCTTGTTTTTGTCTGCAAAGTCCTGATAGCAGCCAATTTCATCCTTGCAACATGAAGGCTTCCGGACTACAAAGTTCTGACTTGCTGCTAGCACCCTCTCTCATTTACTCGGGCTAATGGTTTTATATTCTTTGAACCAAACTTGGACACTTTCTGTTCTTCCTTGCTCTGAGGAAACAGGAGCCTTGGGCAACTGTGTACTTAACTTGTGGAATCAATTTTTCTTGCCAATTAGAATCTATACATCTTGCATTAACTTCTTTTTCACTGCAGTTTCTCTTTTCTGCTCTCACTCTGAAGGGTCAATGGAATTCTAATTGGGCTGAGAGGGATGCAATTGCTTCAGCAGATGCTTCATCAAACACTGATCATAAAATCAATTCATACAAGCTCCTTTCAGCCTACTGCTCTTTGATGCTCAAATTGACCAGAGCTGAAATTTTTATTTGCTTTGCTGGTGCAAACCTCTTGGAGGAAATGAAAGCCACTTGTGGTACTGAACGTCACAAAACTAATTCCAGCTCTGTCAAAGTAAGACCTTTACAGGAAACCCCAAACTCACAGTAAGAACCCAGCTGTTTCCACCTGCAAGCAACACAACAAGACCCCTTCAAGGACAAACATAAGCATATGAATAAAGTACTTCTGCATAGAAGGCAAAGTAACTAAATGCACAGTGCATTGACGTGTTTGGAAGATACACTATGGTTGAGATTAAGACCCTGTTCTCAGGATCAGGTTTTAGACTAACATTGGTCTTTTACAGCTCTAGTATCTGATCTGAGAAGTTACATGAACTGAGAGTTGATGGCATTTTGTTGGATCTGATTTTATCTTCACTTATATTCTATGCAACTAAGGATGCTGAGCAAGACATGCTGATGTGGATTATTCTTATTCTTTATCCTTAATCACATGCTCCTGGAAAGTGTCAGAGGCAGGATGCTGAGCAGGAGGCATTCTTGGATTGAGGAAGTACAGCTGACACTGTACAAAACCACAGGTAATCATTTAGCAAAATGATTGGGGAATCCATTTGGGTAAAATGAAGTCTGTTGAAGAACGCTCATTATCATTAGTTTAAAAGATGCAGCTTTACAATGAAATAATTACAATGAAAGTTGTGATACTTACCTCAACCACCTTGCAGGTCTCCTCCAGCTGTGTGACTATCCCTTGCACTCGGTCGTTGCTCCCCACCAAGATCGCGATGCCGTCACTGAGTTCAGACTAGATGGTAACAGGGGAGAAATTGGGTGGCAGGTTAAAGACTTGTGACACGCTAGCAGCAGTTCTGCCACACTTTGCAGAGTGGCACATCTAACAGTGGACAGAGCAGTAGACAAATGACCTGTCTTAGCTGTTCTTCTCACCAGAACCCAGTGCAAACTGGCGCTTTACCTCCCCACAAGTTTCCTCTCCTGAAACGTGCCAGAAACATGGACATTTTGAAACTTCTCAGGGAAAAGAAGCTGTGGTTTGGAAGGGAGGAAGCACTTCACTCCAGGAGGTTCTTGTAGATGCTTTCGTACAAAGCTCAAAGAAGCTTTCAAGAAGCCCAAAATAGTCCATGTGAGTGTGTTGAGAGAAAAGACTTTGCCTCCAGAGAGATTGACTTAGTTTCTGGATCTACCTGAGCCACAGAGACCATGGCCACTACAGAATAGCTGCAATGAGGGGCAGTGAGGCTGCGGGGCCTTGGTGAGGGTGTGAGAGAGAACATGGGGGAAAGTGGGGTAGAGACAGAGCCACGGGCGTGAGGGAAACCCTCTTGCAGGATTCAGACCAGGCGGGGATGTGGAGGCCCTGCTGTGTAACATAAAGGAAAAACTCGGGGAGAAAGGAAGGAGAGGGAGCTGGAAATGGCGAGGCAGATTGCTCTGCATGGGAGGAAGGAGAGTCTCTCTTCCAAGGGGAAGAAAGGAACAGTCCGAGTGTGGGAATGAGGATGATTATGGGATGTCCTTTGCAGAGAAGGGATGGAGAAGCTGGTCCTCAGGGAACTTGGTGAGGAGGCTGAGGAAGACAAGGAGCCTTTGGTAAACTTTCTATTTAGTGCCTTAGCTATAGAGAAAAGTGTCTGTGACCCCAGCTGATATAATAACAGTTGTAAAGGACTCTTTGAAGCACACATCCTTCAGCCTCTGTGTTATTTCTCCTGTCTTAGGCAAGACAGCTTCAAATCTTTATTTTAAGTTCCCTGTTTGCACACTGACTTGCCACCCATCTGCTCCAGGAGTGTCTGGTGGCTGGGCTGAACATCTTCCGAACTCACAAAGACCTCGGTAGGCAGCCACCAGGCACAGCTGCTGCCAACGCTTGTGCTAAGATGCAGTTACACGCACTTTCCTCTTTCCACAGACACACTGGGAGGGAAACCAGTGCTCGCAAATCTCCATGGAAAGGGAGAGATCGGGGCATGGATGCTATCCAAGAAACTTCTCCCCTTTCTCTCTCCTTTTTTGATTGAAAATGATGCTTGTAACTACTTTCCTAAAGCAACTTCTCATTTGTAGTTTGCACACACGCAAGCAGCTGTGTGAGAAAGTTGGAGGCTGTGATTGTAAAGTTGGCCTGTCTGATTGCTTGCCCCACTGGGGCCCTCCAGAAAAATGAGCTGTTTATCTCATGAGGATAACCCAGTGAGTCAGGTTTTAAATTAATACTGTATTAAAAATAAACAAGTCTTTTACTGGTGACAGCAAGGGCAGAGGATGTTAGGTACATCCTGTGCTGCCAACTATTGAATATTCCTGCATTCACTTGCAAAAAAGGTTTTTCACTTCCCATTTCTTAAAACTGGGATGTTTATAGAGGAAAGTGCCTAACAGAATATTATTTGATTTGTAAGATTTGTGATGGGCTGTTCTCTTCCCATCACATGTGCTGGAAATCCTACTTTTTTTTTTTTCCTGATCTAAAAGCACTGGGAAAAAAAGAGATTAGGAACCTCAAAAGGAAGATCCTCAGCTTCACATCACACCTCTGCCTAAAATATTTACTCATTATGCTAATAACGAATTGGGACACTGTAATACGTTTCTGTGTGATTTCTATTAAAATATTTTACTGTGTTTCTAAATACACAGCTGCTATAAGTTTGTGAGCCTTTCACTCACACATAGGAATGGAAAAGACACCCCCTCCCCAAGCCCTTCTGGAAATTCACAGGAACCTCCTGGGAATACCTTCCTGTGAACTGTCCTTGAAGTCACTGGGAAGATTATGAGATACAAAAAGATTTACCTTCTGTCTCTGGTAAACGTTTGTGAGAGGAGCAACTTGACAGTCTTTATGGGCACCAAAGACTTTGCACAAGGAGCAGGTGGGCATTTCGCAGTTCAAACAATAGATATTAATTTTCTCATCTTCGTGCTCTTCACACATTGGCTGGTCACACTTTCTTTCGGGTCTGCAAAGAAAATAAATAAATTTGAAACAAACTTGGTCTTCATCATAAGTTTCTTATGATAAAACTTTGGGTGTCAGCATGAAATAGAGTTCACGTAGACATATATTTGTGGAGTACATATATATAGCAGTGTCCCAGACTGACCTGAACACTCTGTGTAGACTTAAACCTGTCAGACAGGGTGACAAAATAGACAGAGGCACAGTTAAATATTATGACACAATAGGATGTGATGACAATATGGCAACATGACTTCATACTGTGATTCCCCCTCACAACGTGACTAAACCCATACTCATATTTAAAAATATTAGTAACCTCACTAAGATTGGTCTTGGTCTACCTGTATACTTTAAGTTAGCATGTTGTCTAACTTCTGTCTGAATCAGGGAACATATTTAATTGCTTTAGGTTTAATCATGCAAAATCTTCAGTACTTCACCAGATCCATCTGCTGCTCTTGTGCAGCAGTCTAATTTGCAATGATAGTATGGACCTTCAGGCGCTTAACTATGTTCTCTGCTAATGTGCTTTGCATGATCCAGGTCAGGGCTGTCGATAACAACCAGGGCTGTTATGGCTGCCCTTATGGCCAGCAATGGAAAAAAAGACTCACGCAAATTAATTTTAGCCAACTGGCATATTTCTAGGCTGTACAATGTGAAACTCTTTAACAGTAGCTAACTCAGTTGTACCAGCCACCAAGGATATGGGTTACACAGGAATCATTCCTGGCCTATGCTAAGGCAAGGAGCTCTGCTGTAGACTATAGCTCAGTTTTGATCTTCATTTTACCAAAAAGATTTAGCCATACACATGCAAGTCAATCCCTGCTATCTTATGAACAAATTCAGTTGGAATGTCCTTTAAACAAGTCACTTAACTGGCATGCTCAGTGTAAAAGAAAGCTCTAGCCCAGTTCGCAGAGGCAGGCTGGTGCTTCTTTGAGCCTGTGCTCTAGCCTCAGCACTCTGAGCAGGTGTGTGGCAAGCACGATGTAGGGTGCAGGATTAGTAGAGAATTCAAGCCTTCAGAGTTCAAGCCTCCACTATCCACCACTCCTACTGTGACAGTGCTCAGTCTTTCCAATATAATATGTTATACCCTTTGGCTACTGTTCAGGAGAACTATGATTCACCTGCAGCAAGAGGAGCAATGACATCATAGAAATGTATCGTTTCGACATTAGATAGAAAATATTTTCCAGACTACAGAATTTATTGGAATTAAACAGAAATAATTTCTATGCTTTTGAAGCCATCCTACAGAATTCTATAACAAGAAGACAACCAATCATCCCATTAAGAATTTTTTAAAAATGTATGGAAATACCACTATTTTATATTATGTTATAGTAGAATTTTCCATACAGTTTGGTAGAGTGGAGATGGCAATTACCCTTTAATGACAGAGTATAGGTTTTCTCTTCTAATCTTAAAAATGGAACATGATCCATTAAATTAGTATAAAAAAGATCAAGCAACAAAGAAAATATCTCCTTCATTCATATTTTTTAATTTCAAGATGGCACTGGTGTAAAAAGGGTTTTTAAGGGAAACATGTGATCTTCAATATAGTACAATATACTATAACAAAATAAGTTGGGCATTTCTGAAGGAAGCCTGTACTATTCAGACTAGATTTCTAGCACGTATTTACTTAATGCACTCAGTGCTTCAAACCCAGTATCATTTTAATGTTAGCCAAAAGAGGTGTGTCTCCACTGTAAAGAATGCTTTACATTGTTGGCACATGAATACAAACCCCCCCAGAATATTTCCACATTATAGACCACCAGTGGTAGGGCCTGCATGCTGGGGCAATAACAGACGATGAACTACAAAGTGATTGATTAAGCCTGAAATAGCTGCACTTCCTGAAAATATTTACAAGATGAGAAACTACTAGCACGTTATTTGATGCTGGAACCGTGCCACTAGCGTGAAAGACAGATAGCACAGGGCAGAAAGGCAACAGTGTCAAGTTAAGTTCAGCCAGAAGTAGCCAACCTTCAAAGGTACCTCAAAGAGCTGGAAGAAACCTGGCAGAACTCCCTGAACTGTTGGGGCACTGAAGACAGTGACAGAAGTCTAGAAACAAATGGATTTACAAACTCTTTCTTAGGCTTTGCAAAAAGAGACATTTTTTAGCAGGAGATGCTGGTCCACAGACTGCTATACTGGTGCAAATTCACAGAACATGCCCTGACTTCTGAGGAGACCCTCTAGCTTAACATGGTCAAAACATCACCCTTAAGATTACAATGGTGGCTGCTGCTGAAATGAAAGGCTGAAGAGTAGCCAGGAGAATGACTGCATGGCTGTAGCAGAAGAAACGATTCATCACAGATGTAGCTGTGACCAAAGAAATTGCACGTAGGTAAAATGACCCGATAGCTTTGCGCTCTCATTCCCTGACCTCCAGTTGCAGGATAAGGTCCTAGGGATGCAGCCTGAAGAGAAACCCTAAGTACTACTGCTTAACCCACTAAGGGTGCATCTAACTGCTACAAGCTTATTCTCTATTGTGTGATAATAGGATTTGGACCTCAACGTGCAGAGTATTGTGCATGGTTTGTGAAGAGCAGGAAAGGCAAAGCTGCTGCACGTGAAGGAGCACACGTTAATTAAGGGTGTAGTAAGAGTTTAATAAAACTACTGTTAATACAATTATAGCTAGACATGGGTTTATGTAGATTTATATCAAATGAAGATTAGGGCTGCATATTCCTATTATTCTCTCATTTAAGAGCTATTTCATTTGAGCCTGATAAGGAACTACTATACTGTATACAGCATGTTATTGCGTATCTTAACGTACTGGGCCTCGTCTGCCCTAAACTGCACCAATCTACAACTATCCCGCACCCACTGCTTATATGCCTTAATATCCCTTAGTTGCATGAGTAGATTTGCAGGAATGGGTTTTATGACCCAAACAGAGGGACGGATTCTTCAATCAGAAGGCTTTTTTTTTTTTTAAAGGATTTACACAAATCTGTAAGGTCTTTGCTGAAATCCTGAAACAAACATTAGGAGTGGTTTTATTGAGGATCCTGAGATAGCTGTAGCCCTTCCTGTACCATCACAGCGTGTAATGCATGCTCCTGACTGGGCGATGGAGAGAACCTGTGTGGCTGTGCATGAGGCAAAAAGAATAAGCTTATGAAAACTTGTTTAAATCAAATTTCTTATGAGGCTTACTATCTGTCACTGCTTAGTTGAACAGACTGCTTTTGGTAGTGAGGTCTTACGGGATTTTAGGTCTCTTCCTGTTATATTTTTGCTTGCAAATGGGAGGAAAAAAATAGCAGACTTTGTGCTTCTTCTGTTCCCAGTAGGTTTTTAGGCTTTGAAGGAAACCTACTGAGCTTAGCTTGAGGACTAAGATTTCCTCTCAGTCTTCAGCAGAGGAACCGCTACCTGTGCTCAAAGAAAACCTGAGTGGGGCAGAGCAGTCTTTTAAGCAATGCCACTCTGAGATGCCTAGGGAAAGGGTAACATAAAGCAGGCATGTACAGACTCACAGGATGAGGCTGGCACTGAGATCGGTCACCTAGTCCAAGCCCCTGCTAAGAGGAGAGTCAGCTGGAGCAAGCTGCCCAGGAATGCATCCAGCTGGGTTTTGAATACCTCCAAGGATGGAGACTCCACAGCCTCTGTGGGCAACCTGTTTCAGTGTTTAACCACCCTCATAGTAAAAAAAAAGTTCTCTTATGTTTAAGTGTAATTTCTATATTTCAATCTATGTCCATTGCCTCTTGTTTTTTCACTGGGCACCATGGAGTAGAGTTTGGCTCTGTCTTCTTTACTCCACTCTACCTCATTAGGTATTTATACCCATCAGTAAGATCCCCCTTGAGCCTTCTATTCTCCAGGCTAAACAGGGCCAGCTCTCTCAGCCTCTTGTCATATGAGATGCTGCAGTCCCTTAATCATCCCTTAATCCCTTAAGGGCCTTTAGGCCCTTTGCTGGACTCGCACCGGGAGCTCCATCCCTCTCTTGCACTGGGGAGCCCAGAACTGGGCACAGCACCCCAGATGTGGCCTCACCAGCGCTGAGCAGAGGATCACCTCTCTCACCCTGCTGGCAATGTTGTTCATAATGCAGGCCAGGAGGCTGTTGGCTGCCTTTGCCACATGCGTGCATTGCTAGCTCATGGTCACTTTATTGTCCACCAGGACCCCCAGGTCTTTTCCTGCCAAGCTGCTTTCCAACTGGTTGCTCTCCAGCCTGTACTGCTGTGGGGTTGTTCTTCCCCAGGGACAGGACTTGGCATTGCCTTTTGTTGAACTTCATGAGGTTTCTGTCATCTGATTTCTCCAGCCTCTGGAGGTCCCTCTGAATGGCAGCACCGTCTTCCCGTGTATCGGTCACTCCTCACAGTTTTGTATCATCTGCAAACTTGCTGATGCATCTGTGCCATTATGCAGGTCATTAATGAAGATGTTGAACGGTATTGGCCCCAGTATTGACCACTGGGGTACACCACTAGTCACTGGCCTCCAGCTGGACTTTGTGCTGCTAATCACATTCCTTTCAGCCTGGTAGTTGAGCCAGGTTTCAGTCTACCTCACTATCCACCTATCTAGTTCATATGTCATCAGCTTGTCAATGAGAATGTTATGGATGACAGCGTCAAAAATCTAGATAAACAACATCCACTGCTCTCCCCTCATCCACCAAGTTACTCATCTCACTGTAGAAGGCTATCAGGTTGGTCAAGCATGATTTCCCCTTCATAAATCCATGCTGATTAGTTCCAATCAACCTCTCACCCTTCATGTCTTTGAAAATGGCTTCCAGGAAGATTTGCTCCAACACCTTCCCAGAAACCGAGGTGAGGCTGACTGGCCTGTAGTTCCCCAGATCCTCTTTCTTGGCTTTCTTCAAGATAGAGGTGACAGTTGCTTTCTTCCCGTCTGCTAGAACCTCTCCCAGTCACCATGACCTTCCAAAGATAAGAATGGCCTAGCAATGACACCAGTCAGCTAGTTCAGCACTCATAGGTACATCCCATCAGGGCCCATGGACTTGCTTATGTCCAGTTTGTTTAAATGTTCTCTAATCTGATCCTCCTCCACCAAGGGCACTCTTCCTTGCTCTAAACTTCATCTCTGGTCTCAGAGACCTAAGATTCCCGAAGGCCGGTCTTACTAGAAGATGAACAAGGTGAAGGAAGCGTTGAGTTCCTCTGCCTTTTCTGTGTCCTTTGTCAGGAGGGCTCCGCCCCATTCAGCAGTGGGTCCACAGTTTCCCTAGCTTTCCTTTTCCTGCTAATATACTTGCAGAAGCCTTTCCCATTGCCCTTTGTGTCCCATAACAGATTCAGCTCTAGAGGGGCTTTAGCTTTCCTAATCCCATCTCTGCACACTCAGACTGTGCATTTCTCCTGGGTCACCTCTCCCTGTTTCCACCTCTTATATGCTTCCTTTTCATATCTGAGTTTTATCATGAGCTCCTTGTTCATCCATACACGCCTCTTGCCACCTGTAATCTATCCCCATGTTTAGGAAGTTAAGCGTTATTGAGCTTGGAGGAGGTAAGCCCTGAAAACCAACCAGCTCTCCTAGATGCCTCTTCTCTCCAGGACTGTAACCCACTGGATTCTTCCAAGCAGGTCTCTGAACAGGCCAAAGCCTGCTCTCCTGAAGTCCAGAGTTGTGATCCTGCTTTTTACCCTCCTCTCTCTCCACAGGATACTGAACTCCACCCCCAAACCTTCACATCCCTACCTAGTCCTTCTTTGTAGATATCAGGTCCAGCAGAGCATACCCCCTGCCAGACTTCTCGATCACCTGTGTCAAGAAGTTGGCATCAATGCACTCCAGAGACATCCTGGATTGCCTATGCCCTGCTGTCTTGGCTGTCCAGCTGACATCAGGGTAGTTAAAGTCCTCCATGAGGACTAGCGCCTCAAATATGAGGCTTCTTCCAGCTGTTTGAAGAAGACCTCATTATCTACTTCTTCCTGATCAGGCAGTCTGTAGCAGACATCCACAACAATGTTGTCTTCATTGGTCTGCCCACTAACCCAGACCCATAAGCTCTCAGCTGGATCATCATCTGCCTTAAGGCAGAGCTCCATGCCTTCCTGCTGCCATTTCACAAAAAGGAGAAATTTCTTTCCTCACCTTCCCAGCCTGACTTTCCTAAGGAGCTTGTATCCATCCATTGCAATAATCCAGTTGTGTGAGCTAGCCCACCACGTCTTTGTGATCCCAATGCAACTGGATGCAGATCTCTGACTCTTCCTGTTTGCTCCCCATACTGCATGCATTGGTGTACAGAGAGGCAGCTGTGCTGACTTGCCAGAGAAGATATGTGAGCTTTCTCCATAATCCTGTCTCTTGGCACTTCCTGGTGCATACGCTTGGGGTCGGCCCCCTTCTGCTCTGTTTTGTTGATCATAAGGTCTCTCTTGCCTGCACTATTTGCTTACCAACCCGGTCCACCACTTTCTCACTTGATTATGGGTTGTCGTCACCCTCTGCCCCTCCTCCCTGTTGCTCCTAGTTTAAAGTTCTCCTCACCAGTCTGGGGAGCCTGTTGGCAAAGACACTTTGCCTCACTTTGTCAAGTGGATCTCATCTCTTCCTAGCAGCCCTTAATACTCAAAGAGAGTCCCATGGTCATAAAAGTCGAATCCTTGTTGACAACACCAGCTGCACAAACCTTTGTTGACCAACAGGATCCATTAATTCCGCTCCAAGCCCTCCTCCCTCACTGGGGCACCACCTGGCCCCCATGACCTTGGTCCTCACCTCCAGAGCCACATAATCACATCTGATATGTCACAGGTCTCCCCTGGATATGTTATTGGTGCCCATGTGGAAGAACAGCAGGAGGTAATAGTCTGAGGGCAAGGCAAATCTCAGCTGCCTCTCCATAACATCCTGGACCCAAGTCCTCAGCAAGCAGCAAACCTCGCCAGACAGCAGGTTGGGTTGGTAGAGGGGGCCTCCATCCCCCGCAGCAGGGCATCACTCACTGCTATCCCTCATTGCTTCCTCCAGGTGCTGCTGCGGGGCTCACGCTCAGCTGGCTCTGATGTTTTGTCCAATAGAGCTCCCAGCCCTATCTGCTGCCAGGGCACTGACCCTGCTCTGCTGCGGCAGGTCTGCTGGCAGAGTAGGAGCTCACCCGGCTGCTGCCAGAAGTCACCAGTTTCTAGCTTTCACTGCCATGGGAGTCTCCCTTTCCCAGCCCAGTGAGCTAGGAGACTCATCCAAGAGACTCTGCCTGCCCCTCCATCCATGCTGCTGGGGGTTCAGGCTCTTGTCACTGCAGGACTCGGAGAAGATGTGGTCAATCTCTCTCTTGTCATCTCTGATGCTGGACAGTCTGCTGACCACCTAACACAGCTACTTTTCATGATGCAGACCCTCTGCCAGCGCTCACCTCCTGCAGGTGAGGAAGCCCATCTCCCCTGCCCCAGCCTTGGCCAGGGGCCCAGGCTCTCCCTGCAGCCCCAGTCCTGGAGAGCCACATCCTCCCTCGGAAGCGCAGGCTGAGGACTGTGCAGTGCCAGGCACAGCTGCCCCCATTGCTGTGGGAGAATCATGCCCTGCAGTGCACCACCACCTCTGCAGAGCCCACATATGTTCTCAGCATGGCTTCCAACCCCTTCTGCACAAACCACTGCGTAAAGTCCTACATCTGTTCCCTGCACTCCAGGCTTGGCCTTGCTGGACCCTCCCTAATTGGGAGTCAGCTGGAACAAAAGCTCAAAGCACCCTTTGATTGGGAATAGCTGACAGAGCTCATTAGCTGCTGATAGAGCTTGCTGGAAGTTGCAGCCTCCTGCAGTTAGCAGCAGGCACCCTGAAGTTCCTTAGAAAGCTCAGGTAATCAGTGGCCTAGAGACTTTCAAACATGGTTTAATATTTTAGTCAACTCTATTTCCACTGGGTTCAAAGCTTTGCCCTCCTTTAGACCTTTGTAGCAGCCATGTCCTGCCTGAATATTTCTTTTTTTGTGTTGCTAATATGTTCTAAATTGGGCAGCAAGCTAAGTTGTCATCAGTTGGAAATGATGAGCAATATAAAAAAGACCATATGATGTGGTTGTTAGCAATAGCATGTGAGAGCCTGGGCAGAGCCTCCCAATCCGATGGCACACCTCCTGCTCTAGCTTTTATTTTTAAAAGAACAATACCTTAATTCAAATAGAAAACTCAAATTAAAAAAAAATCTGTTTTCAAAATAAATGATTTTTGCCTACACAAGAAACAAAGCCTGCTCCCAATCTGAGTTAATCTTACTTTCCCAGGTTCATGTGAAAAGCAGATGGCCGCTGGCATCATTCTGATATGCACATTTATGGTGCATTTTATCCACTGGAAGAGTAGAGGGGGAGAGGGTCCTGTCAGGAAGTCAGAAATTGCTATTTTGGAGGGTCTTGGGAAGAAAGAAGGATGCAAAAGTTATATCTCACCCTTCTTATGTACCTCTGCCAAAACCTAACCCTTGCTTTGAAAGAAAATGGTACAGAAAGAAAAAGCAGAGAAGATTTGATTTTTCTTGATTTTCTGGTTTCAGTGGAGCAACGCAGGATAAAGTAATGGCAGATCTTGCTCACACACTCATGGGTGCCTGAGGAATGCTAAGCAGGAGATAAGCAGCTGAGGCCTACAAAGTGGCAAATAGTTCAGATAATGCTGTTATCATTGCTATTGCTACGTAAGCCTGATAATTAATGTAAAAAAAGCACTGTAATAGATTAAACAAACCTTTTGGACAAATACCTAAGAAAGATATGTTCATGTATGTATTTTTCCACCCCCTGCTTTTATTCATCTTGTTGTATTTTACTTTAGTAGAGTTTTTTAAAAGAATCTGCTAGATCTCTTACAATTCCATGTAACTCAATTTTGTGCCAATTGTCCATGAACTGAATGGAAAAAAGGAGCCATATTTCCATTTTTTAAAGTTAAACACAACTCTCAGTTGAAAAAAAAATAAAAGAGAGACCATGAAGACACACATGTCCAGCTTGTTTGGTCAAGAGAAAAATCCAGCATTGTAGCTTTGTTGATTCATTTCCTCAGAGATTTTCCTGACTGAAATAATATTTGGGTATCAGTGACACAGGAGTAGCTGACCTTCCCTTGGCACAGAGTGCTAAGAGCAACAGAAAGGACAATTTTAAGCCAACTTTGCGCTCTCCGGTGTTTTGGAGCTCCAAGCTTTGCCCAGCCACAACAGTGCCCAACAGGATTCAAACAGCCAAGAATAGCCAAAGGCATAGGTGGGCTCCAAAACACCCTCTGTGCAGGTGACTTCCTGTGGGAAGGGGGTAGGAGTGCCCAAAGCCATCTGAGGTTGTCTTGCATCAGATGCTGGGCTCAGCCAGTTGTGTCTGTCTGTACCAGTGAACCTGTTGCCACCACTGTCCTGCAATACCCAGCTCCCTACTGGAGGAGTGGGAAGGCTGTCAGGGAGCGTGGCCAGGATTACATCTTCCTTCAGGCAGGGTAAGGTGTACAAAACACCTTGCGATACAAAACTACGCTGGTGACAAGAGGTCACTCTTTGGTTAGGGAGTTGCTCGCTTGGTGGCCTGGGACCAGGTTTAGCTTCCTCCCTAGTGTGCTCCCCATGGTGGAAGCAAGCATCCGACCCATCCCAAAGCAAGACAGACAAGGACGTAACATTGTTCCACTGCCAGATGGGTTACAAACCCATTTCTAGCAATTGATATTTGGAAGTAGTCTTACTTTTTAGGATTAACCCATTCATCTACGCTGTGATGCTTGTACACCACCACACAGCACTGACACATGATTATTTCTGGCTCTTCCTTCTCTTATATAGAGTTCTAAATAAGACTTAATTTCATCAGGTCACATCCCAAGCTGACAGGAGTGGAGATTTTTTACTGAATTTTCATTTGATATTCTGATGCAGGATATCTCCTGCATCTAATTCATCCATCTTCTTGTTTGCTCTGTCTGCTCCTCTGGATTTTCTGACAAGATTCAAAACCTTTTTCCCCTCTGTAGCATGAGAACACACAGTTTAAATACAGATATGTTCATTTGAACAGTTCATAAGATGAACGATGTGAACCTAGCTATTTTTTCCTTATTTATGTGAATAACTATGCTGACTTCAAGGGCTTTGCTTGCATGTGTAATACTGCTCATGTGAGCAAAGATGGCACAATCCTCTTCTATAAGTGGAAGCAGGAAAATTCAGCATCTATTTGGGTACTGCTTTCTGTGTTCAATAAGCAAAAGCTGACTTCATTGCACAGTAAACAGATAGGCATGCATAGCAGTAGAATCCATTGCCATACTTCCAAGGGATAAAATAACTAAATAAACCTCACATCTGATATATGGAAAGACCAGAAGGACATTGCGGTGTCCTAAGCTGTGTCTGTTTCTGTGGTACAATTTCTTTGAAGGGTATAAATTTCCTTGTTACCTTGTGGACTCCTGCTTGTATATGTCGATGATGTTTTCCACCAGGAGGTTCCTCTGCAGCCCGTACACGCCGTGTCGGTCGAGGACCACCTCATGTCTGCAGGAAGGACAGCGGAAGCGACCTCCCGAAGCCACTGTGGTGCCGCCCCTGGTCGGCAGGTACGGGTTCGAGGCCTGTTCTTGCCAAGCAGGACAAGAAGAGGTGAGTAAGGCCATGCAAAACTTTATCAAAAAGCCGTGCTTTGACAACAGCCTTTGCTCTTGGAGCACAGAGAGAGTTCCACAGTGCCTGGCCAATGCTCACTGCAATCAGTGCAGACCTCTCTCTCTCCCCTCTTCCTCCCGCAGTGTCCAAGGTCAAGCCATCCAGAGCCCATTCAGAGATTACGAAGTGCAATGGAGGAAGGAGCTGAAGCTCTTGCACATGAGGCTCACAGCACTGCAACAAGCTGTGCCGGAGACACGCGGCTCTTCCAAAAGCTCCTGAACAAAAACAAGTCTGTGGCAAAACCGTTGTAAATATGCGCAGCGAGAGGGTAGTTCCGATAAGCAAACACCAGAAAAACATCTAGTGAATACAGGAGGAAGGGCTGGTTCCGCCGTTCATGCGTATAGCCATTTCGGCACAGCTTAACGGGTAGCAATTCATATTGGTGCAAGCACTACCTGAACCCCGAGGAAGCCAGACCTTGGGGACGTTTCCTAAGTGCGACTTCTGCTAATGCTTCAAACCAGCGCCCCCAGCCTTACCGGCTATTAACAGCAATCAAATCACACAAGTGAAATTGTGCTTTTCCATTCATTTAAACAAGTGCTGCCTGTGCCTACAGAAGTAGCTTTTGCTGGAATAAACCTACCTGGAAAATGTCGCTGGCACATTTTCTGCACAGGTTGTGCTGACAGGGCAGGATGACCACAGGCTTCGTAAACATCTCTAAGCAGATAGGGCAAATCAGTTGTTTCTCCAAGTTATCCATGGTCTGCTGCTCTTTGGAAAAGGACTTGTAGTTCAGAGAGGTGCTCATGCCTAGCTTTTCCAGGGGCATACGCTCAGGATCACGGCGCTGCTGATCGGTTTCCGGGTTAATTTCCCTTGAAATAAATCCAAGGCTCTGGGGCGCTCAGCCGCTCGCCGCCTCGCTCTCGCCGGAGGACATTGTTCAAGCGAGGGGCTGCGGGGAGCCGCGGCTGTTTTTAGCACCCCGACGTCACCCGGTGCCGCTCTGCCGTGCCCATATAAGCGAGCGAGGCGAGGACGGACTCGGACAGGTGACGGACGGACGGCAGGGCCGCGGGAGCCGCATTCCTGCCGCGCGCGGGGCAGCCGGCCCTGGCTCCGCTCAGCGACACGTGGCGGCAGCCTCTACCCCTCTCGGAGGAGCGCCAGCGATAAGCGAGCGCCACCGGCTCCCCTCTTATCTTCGCCCAGCGGAGGAAGCCGCGGGGCCGCTGCTGACACAGCGGTGCTTGCCGGGGAAGAGCAGGAAAATGCCGCCGGGTACTTGCTGCCCCCATCTGCCCAGCCACTCATTACAGCCGAATAAACACGCTGTTTTGTGCAAATAGCCAACTTTGCCAGGTACCGCTAATTTCAGCGATACGTTTTAGCACGTGCCAAGAGCTGGAGCTGCGCAGGTGTGAAGCACGTGCAATTCCCGGAGAAGACAACAGAAGCCGCGGCTGCTCATGAGCTCACGTGATTCAGGGCTTACACATGTCACCACCTTGAAAAGCAGTTAAAAAATGGCCTGTCTGTAGCTGCACTTAACTTTCTTCCGGTGTGATTTTTTTTTTTTTTTTAGGAACTGTAACGTAAGAATCTAGCAGGACTATTCAGCCCATTAATTCCATAGCAGCTTAAATGCGCACCAAAAAACATAGTATGAATTTCCTAATTAGGGGGAGTCAGAAGAAATGTAGTATGAAAAGCTTTAATTTGTACTGCTAGAGAATCGGTACTAATTGTATAGGCTCTTTCTAGCCACAGTTGAATCCAAATGCATTTTACTTCTGGGCACTGCTGTGTTTATATCTGTTTATTAGACACTGATATGCCTCTCAGCTTGGCACTTGTTCTGGAGTTATTTTTAAAATGACAATTTCCCAGATAATTTGTGGTATGTGATGCCTGATCTTAAGGGAAAGCCATCTGTGCTTCTACTTGCCAATAATTTATCACACAACTGTACAAGCAATAAATATTTCATCCTCAGATTTAAGCCAAAGTCCCCACATGTACTGTATAAAATCACTTTGCTACTATACTGTACATGCAGTCAGTATATTATCTTCTGTTTTAATCTATAGCTGTAATACTTTCTCTGTTAACTGTCTTGTACAAAGCTTTCGTATTTTTGTGAATTAATGACCATAAAGTACTTGCACGCAAAATGTGCTATACAGTGGCTGAGTGAATCGCCTATGCACTCTGGGGAAGGAGAGACCCCATTAAATTCAGTGTATTCTTGACAGCTTTTGGTTTTCAATGCCTTGCATGCTTTTTTAAGTGTTTAGGTGAAATCCTGTCCCCATTTGCAGCCCGCTGAGCCAGAATTTCACCCGTATGAACATATACATTTATCAGAAGCCATATAAAGACATATACTTTTTTTCCCTGAAATCCTGAAATCTTAGGAATGCTTTCCTAAGACAGTTTGTAACAGTTTAGTTAAACTGGTTTGAAATCGCACCTTTGATTCAGCTCCCTGATGCAGACAAGCCCTCAGAAGCTGTACAGGAAAGGCTGCTTTGGCATTTGGCAGCTGAGCAACGGACAGCTGGGGCTTTTGGCAGAGGAGGGTGGGAAACTTTCTTGGCAGCCGCGAGAAGATATTTCTCTTCTTTCCCTCCCCTTTGTGGCCAGGTCAGAGGTGACTTCAGTGCCTAGAGGAATTTGAATGCCTCATTCCTGCCCTCTTAACTCTGAATCAGCTGGCCCTTCCGTGTCAAAACCTGCTTTAATAAGAATCAGATAAGGAAAGCGTGCCTCATACAGTGGGACTGACGTGTCCATCCTACAGCAGAGACAGAACTGGTGAAATTCTGACAAAAAAGCTGAAGGTTAAAAATGTCAGTGGGTACAAAACGTCTGCATGCAATGATGTTTAAAACGGGGCATTCAAGTCAGAGAAAAAAGCTAGAGTGTTTGCTGTGCCAGTGTGCAGACCTTGAACTAAGGCCCCTCTGAAGGCGGAACGTGCACTTGGGCTGTAGTTCTGGTACAAATGTACTTTCCTGCGGTAACCTGCAAGAGTCTTCTAGCAACACAGGCCACTACTGATGTCCAAGCTATCTGCAAAAGGTGTCTGATGGTGAGAGGGGGAAATGCAGGTGGCTTTATGCACGTTTTCAGTCAGATAAGTTTAGTTGAGTCTCAGGCATATTTCAGGGAGTCTGCTGCTATTTTTCGCCTTTTACATGTGCTGAAGCACAGTAATATGGAACAGACAGGAAACGGCAGGGTCATGAAAAGATGCTGATGAAACAAAGCTAAAGCCACCTTCTGCAGCCAGGCCTGAGCTCAAGTATTTTTCTGGCAAGAGAACGTAGTTTAGACAAGTGAAAAATTAGTACAAGTTTTTTTCTGTCAAAGTATGACAAACCATAGCCCTACTTGTTAAGTAAAGAAATGCAGGGGCTCGGCCATTTGGGGGGAGGCTGGATGAGAAGGACCAGGAAAGCTAAGTTTTATACTAGTGCAGTAAAACCGCCCAGAACAAGGACAATGCGGGGGCCTTGAAGGGCTCGCACCAAGACAGCCTGGCATCTTCCTGTCTCTCCCTGGCCACCCTCCCTCCCCATTGTCTCTCCATTACCCACGGAAACCCCCCTTCCCTTCCTCACCTTTCCGACCGGTGAGGGAAGGCCGCCAGCAGTCTAACCTTCCACTGCCGAAGAGCCCAGTGAAGCCATCTCCTGGCGGACTGACCTGCCAGGAAGAGGACCGGCTTTGCCTCTGCTCCCCAGGCAGAAACTCCGGGTGCTGGTCAGCTATCACCAAGAAGATGACAGGAATTTTTTGCCACATTTTTTTTTTTTCTAGTTTAGCTTGCCCAAGAAAGTTATCTGTTTTTGCTGAGCCAACCAGAAGACTAGTCCCTTTGGATATGCTTGTTTTTATAGACAGTGATTTTAACTCCTCTATTTTTACAACAGAGAACAACCTGAGGGCTGCGGAATGAAGGCTAGGAGAGCCTCGAAGGCTGTCTGTAAGGCACTGGATTTAGGAGAGGGATTTGAAGGAGGAAGGAGAAGTTGAGTGATGCCTAGGGTCAGGTTTCAATGCTGTTATGACATCCCTGGGTTTTGCATTCAGAGAATTCCCCTCTGCAACCGCTTATCTTGAACTAACGTTATAAAGCTCTCATATGTCAGCCATAAAAAAAATCTTCCATTACTGCAAAACAAAAGGAAAATTGTGTATTTTTGCCAGGGGACAACAGCTGCATGACTTAGCTTGCCACAAAGCGCAGCGGAGGCACAGCGCTCTGGTTTTACCAGCACACAAAGTGAGCAGCGCGAGCACCTCCTCTCCCTGCCCCCGCCTAAGCCCCACACGTGCCTTTTCACTGCCGGGGTTTCCCGCACGGACACGGTGGTCGGCCTGGCTGCCCACTCTGCAGCGGCGGAGGCAGAGCCTGAGTCTGGCCTTACCCCACCGCCTCGCCACCTTTTAGCCCAAAAAGGGCTAAAGGGATCCACAGCTCTCTCTGCCCACCTTCGCCCGGCGGCTCCCCGCACTCCTAAGGCGAGTGGGAGCCACCTGCCTCCCCTTACAGCCCTCACCCAGGGGCCTTCCACAAGGAGCTCACCAAGGGCAGGCATGTCGCAGAAACTCAGACTGCACTTACCTTTGCAGTGACTTGTCAAGCAAACGAGCCAACCATACATCGAAGCCCTCCTGCTTATACAGGTGCAAACTGCAAACAGTATCTTGCATTTTATGATTTTATTGTGATCACTGAACATCCCTTGATAAATATTGAAATTACCCTTTCACATTTGTAAGTCAATTTACACAGCAAAAGGGAGCCTTTGCAGCAAAGACAAATGCTGTCAAAACTTGTTGCCTTTTGAGACTGACATTTTTACACTCAGGCTACATATTTGTCTTTGCACACCCTATATATGATGATAGGCAGTATGTGGTCAGTGCTCGGAGACCCTCTAAACAATGTGAAAGAGACTGTTCCAGTTTTCCAGGCAAACAGGGACCAGGACAGGAGGTAATGACGATGCCTGAAACTTGCTTTTGCACATATAAAATCTAAGCAGCGGAGATGGGCCTAAAGCATTTCTGAAGGTGAATCACTGCAAGCACATGAAACACACTGGAGCATGGGATTTGGGGGACAAGCTACAGAGAGCAGCCAGAGGGCCAGTTTCTGCCCTTTTCTTTTGCGTAGGGGATGGACACTGACCTTGCTCAAGGAGCTCCCATGGTTTGCAGCAAACAGATAGAAACATGGGATAAAAGAGCAGATGAAATAGTATGCTACATTTGTCCCAAATTCATAAGCAGTACCAATGTAAATGATAGCAGATAATTCTCAAAGATTTGGATTAAAAGGCTGTGAGACGGGGAGAGCTTGAGGGCCTCCCCCCCGGGGAGGTGCTCCAGTGGGGAGTCACCTCCGCACGCCTCCCAGCAGGACGCCGAGCCATCGTGCTACGGCTCCTGGCTGCCTGCCTGGGAGAAGGACAGTTGTGTGGCTTTCTGGAGTGGAGGAGCCGCGGGCCAGCTCGAACCTGAACTGCAACTGGCTTTAGGGGACACAGGGAGTGCCTCCCACTCGAAAGTCCTGGTTTTCTCACCGTACTTGAGATCAGGATTAGAAATGGTGGCCAGGCCATCTCTTAGGGATGTGGAGGAAACCTGAACTGTAATTAAGACCAGGCACTCATCATCTTCACTGTAATTACCTGCATTCCCAAAATTTGTGAGCTTGAAAGGAGAGGCTACCAGTGATGACTGCACCATAGATGAGACAGACGAGAAAGGTTTTGTCTGATGAATGTGAATGTCTTGGTGTTTGCCTCTCGTGTATGTGCTTATGGTAGTTACCTGAGCAGTTATTTCAGAAATGCAGGCATTCGTACAGCAGCTTGGCCAGAGATGAAATGAAGAGCGCTGTGGACTAACACACATGACATTCCGGGTTCTCTTTCTCCCTGAGTCATATACAACTTTACAAGGCCAAAGGTTTTCCTTTCAGGATTCCCAAGCCCTCACTCCCTTTTGTGTATATTAGGCCCTCACCAAGTTACTGCTAGTAAGAGATCTAAATCTCATGTGCAAAGCACAGAAGTATATCCAAACCACAGTGTGGGGAAGAAACTGCCCCCCCTCCTCACCGACAACCCCAAAATAGCTCCTCTCCATTGCTGAGGACAAGCTCCGCAGATAACAGGCTTGTTTTTCCACACACCAGAAGAGGCCCTGCAGTGAGAAGGAGACATGAAGCAAAAGGATGAAAAGATATTAAGGAAAACTAGTTAGAAAAATGGGAGAACACAAGCAGGAATCCTGCTTTCTCTTGGAAAGTAAGTGAGCAAGTGCTCTACTGTTTTAGGACAGCTGCTTGCTTTGCAAACACAGCCCTGACCATTTCTCCTCTACTTTACTTATTAAAACAGCACAGCATGCCGTGGGAGCCAGTTTGTAAACCACTGCTGACCATCTCCCCTGTTACCTGAGAAGAAGGAAGACTGCCTCCTCCCTGAGCTGTTCTCGCATTTTGGAATTTTTGGAATATTTTATGGTACAGGCTTTCGGGGAATATTTCAGAATTTTTGGAATATTTTATGGAGTAGGTATTCAGTGCTAGGTTAATAGAGGATGAGCTGATGTTGTGACAGTGGGGCTGGACACAGGTAGCCCACATGTTCCACAGACATGGAAGTGGTAGGGAGGCTTTTCAAGCACACTGGAGGTAAGGAAAAGTAGACTACAGAGAATTTTAGCAGTTAGAGTTTTGACGAGGAAAGAGATCACATTTCTGCTCTGCCCTTAAAAACTCACGGTGCTTCACTTCAAACCCTCCCTGCTCCAAACTCTCAGCTTTGTTGTTCTGAAACGAGAGCGATGTTCCATAGAGAGGCGATTTGTGTTTTGCAGCACAAATCTAGTTCAGGCTTCCCAGCTGGTGTCAGCTCATCACTTCGCAGAGGTACAGCCCTACCCCAGTGTCACGTTTCTCCACGGCCTTGGTCAGCTCAACATCGGCCGCTCTTGATGCTATTTCTGTACATTCCCTCCAAGCTCAGCTGGCAGAGCGGGGGAGTGCAGGTATTTTTCTCCAGGACAATGCTTAGGTCTGTGGTTCAGGTCAGAGGAAAGCCTGTGCTTTAAGGTTATACTCAGCACACGGCTTTGCACCATGTCAGAGATCTGCTGAGACTCTGTCCCAGGCTTCTAGACTGGTCGAGTTTATATTGTCACCCCTCCTTGTCTTGACGGTCATTCTTCTAGGACAGGGTAGAGATTTAGTGCTGAGAGACTGAGAATTGAGCATTGTGCTGTTACAGTTAAACAGAAATATAGAGTGGGGTGTCAGGGAGGCTTTCACACAGCAAGCAATTAGCGGACCTGGTAGAGCACCCACTCAGTATGTAGTGCTGAGGGGTAGTAGAGGTGATACCTCCATCCTTTAAATGTTTTTTGGCTATATTTCAAACTTCTTTATTTTTCCTTTCATGTCGTCCTATGCTCTAGAAATACTCTTTCAGTGTATAGCAAAATCAGCATGACTATTCATTTCTGACTGCCAATGTCTTTTTTCTTTTGAAAGTCAGGTTAGAAGAGCAAGTTCCTCTTTCAGACAGACTCGGGCCAAGTTCTTCCCCACTCCCTCGTGTGAGTCTTGTAATGCATGAGACAGCGGGTAGAGATGTTTGCAGGGACAACAGTGATGGGAAGAGATGCATTCAAGCCAGGCAGAATTGAACAAACACCCTTTAAAGCTATGATCAAGCATGCTGTCCATTGTGACATTGTATCCATTGCATCAAGCAGCAGTATATTAGATTAACGTCCTTTTGAATTATCACTTCAAGAATCATCTCAAACATGCAGGCCTGTGTCTGCATGCAAAGCATTGTCCCCCTCTCCTACCACACTGCAGTTGTTCCCGGGGAGTCAGCTTTTTTGGTTCTGGCAGAGTTTAGGGAGTGCAAAGAAAAGAAAGGGCAGATAGCAAGTCTTTCAACCACAGAACAAATTAGATTGCTGGTGCCTCTTCAGAGGCTTTGACCTTGCCACTGAAGGGGTAGCTTTGCAGTAAAATTCGTGTTTTGCATGGAAAGTTAAGGTCAGGCTGCCTGAGGGTACAAATGTCTCACCGTAAAGTCCTAGACCCATGCAGTCAGGGTCCAAACAGGATTCTGGGAGTATAGAGTTGATTTCTGGAGTAGCTGACAAGAGAAAAATAGTGTGGTTTTGACTAACTGAGCATTTACTGTGCACAAGAATAACAGTCTTGCTGTTCCCCCGTCGGTCCGTGGTATGAGCAAGGTGAGGTGGCCGGTTCGATGCAGAGTGGCAGCAGTGCTGTGACCGAGGGCAATGCGGTCTGCGGGAAAGAAGCAGTGGTGCAAATTCAGTCCTTTGATGGAGCTGCTTCTTGCTAGTTTTGCCTCCTCACGTCACCTGTGTCTCTGTTTTTCTAATGAAGTGGTGTTGGATTTCCCTGATCTCCGATTTAGCTGTTGGCAAAGTGGCCGTGCCCCTTTGGTTCCTCACTTCAGGGAAATCTTGGGAGGTGACTGCCTGGAGCAGCACATAGGGCATTTCTGCCGTTTCTCATAGTCACAAAGACTGTGTGATGCAAATATTAGAGGAGCAATTAGACTTATATATGAGCCAACTACAAATCACATCTGTTCCAGTTACCTACACAGCGTGGCCTTGGCACTATTTCTGTCCCTAATCGCTGTTATGAAGTGCTTCCCAAAGAGGCAATAGCTTTGCAGCAACATCACTGTGCGGAGATCCATGCTCAAGATGCCTTTTTGGCTTTGGTTCCTCATTCCTCAGTGTCACGTGCCTGCACTTGCCCTCTCCAGACTTCTGATGCTGCAAGAACCAGGCCAGCGTTACTTTCGGGAAGAAGTCTCTCTCTTCCTTTGACAGCTCAGCTTGTAAGGGGGAGAACTGTAGGTGTTTTCAGAGTAATCCCTGGTCACTGGTTCAATTCCAGCTCAAAGGCGGGGGGGAGGAAGGCTGTTGGTCATCACAGAGCTTTTCATCCAACCTCCCTGATGGACACCTTGAGGACCCTCTAGAGTCAAGCTGGGGGCCAAGCTCTTATTCCACAGCAGTGTTTTCCTAGTTTCCTCTGTCAGGAGAGGATGCCTCTGTCATTCCTGACCTCTAGGTACTCACCTTGCTCCTGCAGCTAAAATGAGGTGAACATGGATATCCTTTGAACACTCTGCAGAACAAGCCGAGAGCCCAGGTACAAGTTAGGTGGCCACAAGGTCACCACAGCCTTCAGTGAGCAATGCCTGTTGGCAGCCACTAACCCTGAAATCCCACTTAGTTCAGGCCAGATGAAGGGAAAATGCAAATGAAAGCATTTATCCATGACATCCAAAATAGCTAATATTTGTGGAATACTTAAAAGACATTAAAAAGGCTCCAACTCTTACCCGCTGTCTAAAACAGCCAGACCTCTCATCCATCACCAGCTGGTTTGCAGGGGATTACCCGGAGAAAGTACGCTGCTTCCTTAACAGTTGTCTCTGCATGACATATCTCAGGTTGCATTCAAGAGTGTGCTCTTGATATGTTAGGTCTCATAGCCAGTTTTTCAGGCTCCTGGCAGATTTTAAACTGAAATGCATTCAGATTGGCTGTTCACTCCCAGGAGTCAGCCTTAGCTCAATTCCAGGGAAATATAAACATCTCTTTACCAAGTCAGGTGTCACCTAGACAGTTATCAATTCCTTGCCTTGAAGAAGGTGACAACTTTCCCATTCTCCCATTTGTGACTTATTCACATGTTTCGGTGTGAAATGTTCTTTATGCTGACCCTCACAGGCTGTATCAGCCTGGAAATTAAGAAATAAAGCCTATGAACGGGACCAGCTGAAGAGCAGGAAGCCATTTCCAAATAAGGTGTTGTTCCCGGCCTCATGGCCCCTGTAAACGGGCTTGTCTAATTTGCACAGTGATCTTTGTTCAACGTCAAGGCTATTCTGGCCTCCTGGAGAAGTGAAAGGATTTGAACTGGATTGCGAAGACGGAAAAAGATGTAGGAGGGAGAGGAAGTTGCAATACTGCAAAATGGAGCAGAGACAACACGGCTGGGGACCCTCTCTGTCGGAAGCACGTCCATTTAGCATGTGACGGACAGTGGGATCAACACCCCTGCTCCCCAGTCCTCAAGTGCTGTTTGTCTTCACACCTCTTCCTACCCCCACACAATGCAGGAGCTGTGCAGAAACATGTCTGTGCCATTTCCCTCCAGTTTAGAGAGGAAATTGTCCCTCAGGCTGGCCAAAGGGTCTCTCTGTGTGGTCCATATGGGAGGCCACTAGGCAGACACTGCTCTCTCTCCTCTCCTGATTCCAGCACTAGCTCAAAATGAGGCATCCCCTCCAAAACAAGGCTGGTGGGGCACACACACTTTGCTATATGCCCACAGGAATAACAATGGCAAGCAGAGCAAAGAAGAGACATTCAAATGACAACAGAAGAAGAAGTTAAAAAAAAAAAAAAAGGAGGCATTCAGGTATCAAGCCAATGCCTTTACCGTGATAGCACTCTTGTCTAGCATTTGAGCCAAGGTATTGTTAATTGGCCAGGTAATGCTAAAGGAATGAAATCACTCTTATTTTTGCTAAGAGGAAGGGCCAGCTTGTCTCCTTGATATGGAGGAAATAGGAGCACTTCCCTGTTAAACCACTAACCTCCCTGGAAGGGAAGAATTCGTTTTTCAGGGGGAGATTAGACATGAAAGGTACTGCATTCCCCCTTGAGGAAATGCTTCTTGGTCAGCACAGCCTGAGGTATAAGGTGTGGAGGAAGACAGGCTCTCTGCTACCCATGGTGTCAAGACAGCCTATGGCAAAATGCCTGGGTATGAACGAATGGCCTAACTGATTTAATCTTCAAAGTAAGCCACTGAAGCTTGCTTTTCTTTCATTTCTCCACCCACCTCTTTTATGAGTTTATCTAGTTTGGCAGCTGTGAGCAAATGTTTTTATTTGCTTTTTGTCTTAACCTGTCTTGAATTGAGTATGATTTCAGTGTAATTGGATACTAATCACTCGTCCCTTGCCAAAGGATGTGGTAAATCTTCACACAGAGCTTGGGGCACCTTGCAAGTTCTCTAGGCTGCCAGCTTGCTCTCCATGATATCCACAGCATTACTGAGCAAGCCTTGTTTCATCTGCAGGAGCCAGCTGTACACGCAAGAGCCAGGAGGGTAGAAATGTCTTCTAGAGATAGGGAGCAGCCAGGAAGGCTGGCTGGCATGAAGAACTGGAGCAGACCTGGATCCCAAGGGCTTTGAGGGAGCGTGTTGCAAGATTTATGGTTTGGTAAAAGTCCATGTGTTGAGCAAGAAGGAAGAAAAAGGAGAGAAGCTCCCCTTTAGCCAGAATTTAAACCAGCAACCTAAAGTTCATAGAGACCGTAAATCTGTAGTCTGTCCCACTACCAGGTGAGCTATCAAAGGAAGACTGAAGCGGACACCAAAGAATAGGCTCTGCAGCATGCTTTCAGACACATACCTTCTTCCCTAGCTGCATATCCCGTCCTGTCATCCCTTCCCATTTCTAGGTCTTCCTACCTGTATTCATTCCTCCCTGGGCCACTAGCCTGATTTCTGACTCCGGTTTCCTCTGAGCATGAGGATGGTTTCTGCCTTGGATCCCGATTCCTGTCTCAGCTCTGCCACCCTCTGCCAGGGCCTGGCTTCCCTAATTGCTGGCTTTGCACAGCAGCCTGGGCCAGCTCATTCGCCTGGTGGCAGGCGTTCGGCTCGCAGGGCACCGGCAGCCCAGCACCACCCCAGACACCGTGGCACGGCTTTCCTTGAAGGCACCACAAGCTCAGTTAGTCAAAGCTGAATGGCCTTGCTGTGTTCAGAGTTCTTATATCAGAAGTGCAGGGGAAATTGAGAAATTGACCTTTTCTAACATCACTCTTGGTCTCATTATTGCAGTAAGGGTAACATTCCTGGGATATCTGCATAAATATGTGGGAGCCTGCTATACTGCCTGGCCCAGACATGTGACAGACAATACATCTGACTACAAAAGTAGGTGAAAGTCCTAGCTGACCAAGTGGAAAAAGATGCTACCCTCACCCCTGCAAATGTCTATGTGTAATTACATTTTTCCTCTTATTCTATGCCCACCAGTCATTTGGGCACGCTCACCCTCTTTCATTCACTTTGTGGTTTTTCATGCTTAATCCAGGGAAAACAAACTAAAACCCATTTGCAAAACAGGAGCTATTTGCAAGTCTCTGCTTATGGAGGAAGTGCTCCACTCAGGGCCTGCCTCTGGCTTGAGACAAAGCAGGAGCAATCTGGCTTAGCCTTCGCTGCCCAGCTTATAGCACCTGCAAAGAATGGGGAAAGCAGGAAGGAAAAAGAAAAGAGGATGGAAATAACAGCTCGGCAGTGAAGTGTCTTTGGAGGCAACCATCAGTTCCACCTCTCACCAACTGGGTACCATCTCCACTTTTCACACTTACTCCCCAGACTGCCCCACCGTCCTGCTCGTGCTCCATGTCCTCGGCTTTGCTGTCTCAGCATGACCTTCCATCAGGCTGTGTTTTTGCCAGTAACCGCGAGCAACTGAGTCACTCGGGCTGTTCCCTGCTGCCGGGATGGGAGGGCCAGTGCCTCTCGCCTTCACCACACTGCCCGGCTACATGGTCCAGTCCTGTGGCATGCACCCACCAGCTCAGCCAGTTTATCTCACCCATTATTAGAAAATTATCCGCTTCCTTGCTGGGTTACCCAGGAGAGCATTCATGGACCACCAGAGCAGGAAGAGGACAAGTTGTGTGGTGCAAAGCGGGTGAGGAGGGGGAAGAAAAGGGAGACCTCCTCACTTTGAAGCAATACACTGTTCAACTGGCTCATCCTCTTTTCAACTTTTGCCCTCAGTGTCCTTTCTGTTATCCAGAACTTAATACCACCAGCACCCCAAAGAGGTGCTGACGGACTTGCAGGAGGGCTCATGAGCAAGTCAAGCCAAGAGCTCTCACCCCATCTGCTCAAACACCTGCTGGAAGGAGAAGTTGTCCCACTGCGAGGAGCAGACTGAGCTGAGGGCCCTCCTGCACAGTCCCACGCAGCAGCCCGAGTGATGTCGTCATCAGCCAGCTTCCCCACGTCTTCAGAGGAGATGAGGCGCCGAGTGGCAGCACCACATGCAGGAGGCCAGGGGTGCCCGGGAGGGAGACCCGCAGCCCTTGGCAGTGTTTGGGCACGGCTGGGAGAAGCTGAGGTGATGAATCAGTTGTTTTGGACCTCTGCTCAGTGACTTTAGCCACTTTCCCTTCTGCATAATGTGTCCATTTTGTCTGCCTGGCTGGGCAGAAAAGGAGAGGTTTGCTCCGTGAAGGGAAAGGGGTCTGACAGCTGTGACCTGGACTCCTGTGTGTGGGAATAGTTTTGAGGTGTTTTCAGTTGGATGCATTCCTGATGTCAGGTAGGCCGCTGCTGTGACACTATCACATCTCGGACTCGGGACCAGCTTGGAAACAGCTATAAGCCTAATAGTGCAGGAAAAGGCAGACGCCGCTCGGATGACGATGCAGCCGGTGCCACAAAATGTGCCCCAGGGCTTGAGCATGTTGGTATCACAGATCAAGGTATCACACTAGTTTGAGAGAAGGAGCAGTAACAAATTAACACCTATTTGCTTGTGAAAGGTGAAACTAAATCAACTTTTTTCTAAGGGATCGGTCCTGCTTTGTCTAACCTTGATGTGACACAGTGCAAAGCCCAGAAATGCAGTGCTCAGGGCTCTCTGCCTATTGTAATAGACAGTAGTCAGGCAAAAACACTGCTGCTGGGGAGGTATGGTAACAATGCATGTTCAAGTGGGGTTGTGGTGATTAATGTCTGGCTCCAACAGCTCTTGACATTTCCCCTGAGAATGGAGGACATGAATCCTCTCCTACTCCTAAGGAGCAGGAAAAAAGAGCCATTCGTTTTTTCCCGTGCTCCCTAATGTCCAAGGCTTGCTAATCGTGCTTTGTTTGCCTGGGTCAGCTAGGGCTAGAGATTATGCTCTTGCAAATCAGCTGCCCACAGCAGGCAACAGTCAGATACAGAGTTTGTTTCCGGTAGCTGGGCTCTCTTCAATACAAACCTGTTTACGAAAGCCTGAAGTGACAACTGTCAAGTCAGAAGTCCAAAAGCGATCCAAGGAAAGGTCACAGGAAACAACTCGGCAGCACACAAGCAGCTATCAGCAATAGGCCCACGTGTTTGGCTGTGGTAAGGGCAGTAAAGGGCTCAGAAATGAAGGCAGCGAGCTTCAGCGAAAGGTTCTGAGAGTGAATCCGAAATGTAATTAAACTGTGAGGTGTTCCCTGTCGCGCCGTGGTAAATCAAAGCCTCCTTCGGACCTAACTTACAAGGAAAATGGAGAACAAGATCTGGGATGTTGTTTCCTATATCAAGTATACCAAGTGACCAAGACCACAGCTACTAAGGCACTGATCTCCTTTCTCCCTGTAGAGATCCTACTCCAACATGGTGCTTTGTGTGGATTCAAAGGTAAAGTTCACCTTGACAGTCAAAACCAGAACTGTCCCTGACAGCTGAGCTGTAGAAAGAAAACAAGGGGCATGGACCAAGAGGACCTCAGCACTGGGGACAGGAAGTAACATGCACACATTAATCTAGCATGTCGCAACAGAGGAGGTATCAATACCGCCGTGGATACATCTAGTATAACACAGTGTTTTATAACTGTATATGACAGTTATCAGTATCAGCACGACAAGCTGCTGATACTATCTCGGTACCTCAAAGCCAGCCTTATGCCCTGAACGGATCAGCTCCGCTCTGCACCACGCAGTCTCCCCTCCTCTGCCTGCCTCAGCTCTGCAGGCCTCTGCCTGTCTCCCACTCCCTAGTCCTTCTGCGGAGGTCGGACCAAGCATGGGGTGATGTCTACAGGGCTTTTCTGCTACAGCATGGTAGAAGTGGGAGCAGATCACATCACCCTTCTACCGGCAGGCAGACTCCCCCCGGACGTGGCCAGAGCAGAAAGGCTCTGCCAGGCGGCAGGACCTCACCTGCGGTGTGCAGGGGATCCTGCTCGAGGGGGTGCGGGCACAGAGTTTGGGAGCAAAGCAGCATGACACAACTGCCAACATTTGCAGATTGCATGGTATTACAATTTTATTTTTTCCTTTTGGCATAAGTATTGCGGCGGATGATATATGACTTGTTCCCAGCCCGTGGCTGTGGAGCTCCTTCTCATGGTGCGGTAACATCAGATAGGGAGCCACCTGGGACCCGGAGCCCAGGGTGAAAGCGGGATTTTCACCGCACAGCTGCCACCTTCTGCTGGGGAATTTCAATTTTTCCTCGAGAACAGACACCCAACAAAGGTTGGGGGCGGGGGGGGGAGCAGTGCCAGAGGACAGCATTTGGGGAGCGAGGTGCGCGGTCCTGGCCCCGTGCTCCGCCTGGGGAGGGCGGCGGGGGGGTGGGGGGGGGGGGTGTCCCGGTGGCGCAGCCCAACAGCGCCCGCGCCGCCCTGCTCACTAGGGGCCAGTGGCGCAATGGATAACGCGTCTGACTACGGATCAGAAGATTGTAGGTTCGACTCCTGCCTGGCTCGCTCCTATGCCCTTTTTTGCCCCTTCCCGGCCTGCAAAAAGGCAGGGCACGGGAAAGAAAAAAGGGGGGAAAAAAGCTGGAAAACTGGAGGCGTGGATCCTCCTGACCTCTTACATGCTTAATCAAATGACTTGCATCCATTAAGTTGCTTCCCTGGCAGGACAGAGGGGCCCTGGTGCAGCCCCATCTGGGGTGCACCTTCTGGGACAGGGGACCAGCGCTGCTCCTCACTTCTGGAGGAGAGGCTGGTGGGCGGACCCCCTCTCCTGCTGGGAGCATGGTGGCTGGGTTCCTCCCAGCTGCCTTGCACCCAGGGCGATGGAGCTGGCCCCTCGGGCACAAATGCTTTCCCTGCGTTTGTGGGCATGGCGAGGCTGGGAGTTACACTGCTTAACCGCAGGCCACGTTAGCTGAGGGCACAGGGTCACCCAAATGGGTCTGCATGTATATGTGGGGCTCAGGCCCTGCGTACGCTGAACAGGCCTGGGGAGATGTGGACGGGGAGGAGAGAGTTTGGGGGAACTTGTTGGACTAGAAGCAGAAATTGGGCTTCACTCTGCAAATGCAAGTTCAGTAGATGTTAAACCAGCCAGCCTCATATCCAAAGTCAGATCAGCTAAGCATTGCACATGCAGCAGATTAGGAAATGGTATCAGAGTGAGATGTCTTATGGATGGGCTTTTACAATCTATAGCATCCTTCTGTCATTAAGTAACAAATCTGTTACAAGTGATTAAATAGGATAAATGCACAGAGGTCTTTACTGGCTCTTGCTGAAGACCAGATAAAGAAATAATTAAACATTTACAAGTCCCTGATAGCTTCTCCTAAATGTAGTATAAAAGCCTTTAGCAAGCTCCACTATTATCCAGGCTTTCTAGGTACTGGCATTGTAACAGAAAGCATTTAGCGCATCAAAATATGTGAGTATGTACTAGACAAGATGGAAGTTGGATCAGACAGTTACATTTATGTAACAGGGAAATAGCTCAAGAGGTGGAACAGCTGCTTAGCACATAGTAAGTCCTGAGATCAATGGCTGCATTTTCTGTTTGTTTTTTTTTCCCCCGGCTTTCATTCTGTTACACTTCTAGCTTTTTTTATTTTTCTCTCTCTTCCTTTTCACTAAAGGTAGCATGCATGTATGCGGAATGGCACATATGTCAACACCATCTGGGCAGAAGAGAAAAAAAGTCTTGTCTCAAGCTGGTTAAGAAGCCAGCTTGCAAGACAGGAAAGGAAATAGTCCCTTGACAAGAAGAGACACTGGATGAGCTTTTATTTTGTGAACTGTCCTGTAGGAAAGAAAAAGGGGCATGACTGAATGAATGAAAAGGAATGAGGGAGAGTGCATGAATTTTTTGAAAAAGCAGGGGCAGAGAAATCTGTATATGAAGGAGTGACTCTTAATCAAGCAAAAATCAATCCTATATACCTGGAGGAAATCTGTGCTCTGTCCCGCTGTGCCCTGTCCCACACTGGAGAGGAGCAAAGAGGTGCTTTTTTGGACTGAGGGCTTCAGATCTGACTGCTAGTGTGTGCAAACAGGTATGTCTAGATATGCACACCCAAGGAAATGGGTGCCTCTCCTCATTTTCTGCTACCTAGGACACCCCTGGTTCCTGTTAGTCAGGCTTTTCAGGCCCACTTCCTAGCAGGGGTGCACTGCACCAGAGTGGAAGAAGGAGAAGGGGGTGTGTATGTGCGTGTGTGTGTGCATGCATACATGTGCACGCATATAAACGTTTTAATTAAGCGAAGGCTAGCTGGAACCAGTGGTGTAATTCATAAAGACTGTGACTACAGATCGGAGGTGCGTAGGCTTGACTCCTGCTGGGCTTCATACATCTGTTCAAATTCCCTGCTGATAATTTCCTTGCTTTTACTATACTCACAGAGAGTTGACCTCCCTTGCACTTAAATACAAAATCTACCCCAGAAAAAAAGACTATTGCACAGAGAAGACTTATTCTCAGTTCCTCTGAAGGATAAAAATTCCTTTCTTCCCCTACTACACAAGCAGACTTGGCTGGCTAGCAGCAAGTTTACTCTTTCCCAGCCAGGAGTCATTGTCCGGTGTGCTTTTCTGCACACCACACAGCACCTGTAATGAAAAAGGAGACATGAAGGAGAAAGGATACAGGATGCAATACAGCAGAAGACAGAAAAAAAGCAGAATCGAAGCATCGGTCCTGTTATCTATGCCTCGCTAAGCCAGCCCATGGCCATCTGCGTTAAATCCCTTCTGCATTAAGCATTCCTGTGCCCTCTCCCACTCCTCTGCCTTCTCCCAGGATATCACCTGTGCCCCCCTGATGCCACTAAAACCCAGGACAGAACATCATCTCTGCTACCATGAGCCTGCCAGATAGTTTTATCTATCTCCATCAGGCAGACTGCTGAGTAGAGGGCTCTCTTCAAGTAAGGATTATCTGGCAGAGTGTAAAGCTACATGCAAAATGAGAGGGAGCCTCTTCGGAGCCAGAACTGAACTGGCGACGTAAGGATTACAGGAAGAAAGCCTACGACCCCTGTATGCGTTCAGATGAACCATCAAAGGACACCTGGCAAAACTGACCATGAATGAGTCCGACCTGCATGTGCTTTGGCTTCAAATAGGAGAACACCAAATTCATATCTTAGGACTATGGAAAAGAAAGAAGTAATTCCAAAAGTGCAGTTACAGTGTGGATTTAAATGTTTACTGCTGAGATGTCACCCCCTCTGTGCAACACTATTGTGCTAGTGGCAGCTTTCTGAGAGACAAAGAGGAGACATGATTTGTTTTCAGGTTAAAAATCCCACCGCCTTCCTTCTAATTTTTTGCACTGAGCTAACTTGGAGCCTGCCAAGCAGGGGACGAATATGCTACAGTGAGAAGAAAGGGCTTCTGCACATGTAGCTGCTTTTCTATGTGTGTGTACACATGCATACATTGCTGAGAGCTTCATAATGCCTCCCAAATAGTTTGTGCAGAAAAGTTGCTCCTTTCCAGGTAAGGTTTCTGGCTCTGTACTGTAATGTCTCACAAACCACGGGATTATAGCAGCTTAGCCAAGCTCACTTTTTTCCCCTAAAATATCTTTCTGCTCTTACACTTTTTTCTGCTTTTACTGATCCCTCAAATGCTCCCAGATGTCCTCACCACTTTTCAAACAACATGTAACCCAAGCAAAGGCACTGAACCTCATCCGCAAAGAAGAGGGCAGCCACCTCTCTGAGGAAAGGAAGGGCCCGTTCCCTTCCCCTGGCGGAGGAGCAAACCCTCTCAGATGGCTTGAAGCAAGGTTCTCGCTTCAAATATTGTCACATCGGCTTGTTTGCACACACCTGAATGATATCAGCAGGGAACAAGCAAATGGGAAGGAAAAAAAAAAATCCAGAAGGTGGGAACATACGACACAAGTTTGGAGCTACTAGAGGAGACAGGTCCCGCTCCCACAGCAAACATACTACTTCCATATCTGGAAACACAACCGTACACTCCCGTAAATCTGCTCTGCCTGATGTCACAACACAAGACCCGTCCCTGCGCATTTTCTTTGTCGTGAGTATGAGTGTAGCTTTGTGGGGTAAAGACAAGCAATACCACCGGGGAGGCTTCAGTCTGACTTGGTCTGAAAAATCACGTTGCCTTCCCATAATCTTCCTTTACTGCTTAAAACGGGCCAGGCTTGAGCAGACAGTCCAGCCACAGCTGCGGCGCAGTTATAGAAAAAGACGCAGAGACCGGTGCGTACGTGCGTGCATCCGTGTGGACGTCAGAAAACAGTTCGAGAAGTCGGCTTTCAAATAAAGCATCCATCCGTTGGACTTAGGGAGGAAGGGATAGCGTGTCCGGCCTTGGACTTGACTCCCGCCTAAGGACCCCTTTGCTTTCACTTTTCCTACTGATTGCTGTGGATGCCTCATCTCTAGCTCATATGCCGGGCGGGCTCCCTTACGAGGTCACACCTTCAGAAGAGAAGACATGGTCCTGAGGCAAATCTTCTTTCCATCCCCTCTGCAACGTCCCGGGCCAAGTTTCTCCTACGGCTGTACAAAAGCAGGCGTGATACCTGCCTTGCATTGCACCTGGGCGGTGCGGGTGTTCACAGGGAAGAAAAAGCTTTACTGAAACTCGTGAAGAAAGCCAGCATTTTAAAGTTGTATTTCTGAGTCACGTGCAGCTTGCTTGTTTATTTTTACAGCTCCGTTCAAATGTACTGCATTATTCAAATGCTATAAATCAACTCTAATAAAAATAAGATACTTGGTTATATACAGCAACACAATTGCACCGGGGCCGTCAAGGGCCATTTGTCAACGCCTGATTATGAATAGGTGTCTTTTCGGTAGAAATGGATGTTTCTAGTGACAACGTGGACCGCACTGGGTTCACAGAGCATCTTTGTGCGTTTGGAGGCCGGGGGGTGAAGGGGGGGGGGTTCCCCCACAAGGGGACCCGCGAGGCCTTTCCACAGGCCCTGCCCGCGAAGGAGCGTGGCAGCCACCGGCTTCCCGAGCCACTCGCATTGCTCGGGCAGGCACTGAGTTTTAGGAAGAGGAAAAATCAAAATCCTCATGCAGAGAAGAGAGAAAGAAGCGATAAAAGGGGAAAAGGGGGAAAAAAAACCCCAAAAAACAGAGCGTCTCCTTCGAGCCGGAATCGAACCAGCGACCTAAGGATTCCCGCGGGCGGGCGGCGCCTCTACAGTCCTCCGCTCTACCAGCTGAGCTATCGAAGGGAGCTGCACACCGCTGCCCCGCGGCCGCCCAAGCTCCAGCACGGGCGCCCTGCCCACTTCCGAGCATGCGCAGCCGACACGGCAGGCGCGGGAAGGGCCGCGGAGACCTGCGCCCCCCCCCCCGCGCATGCGTGTGGCTGGTCCTCCGCCGGTCGTGCCCTCTTGGCCGTGGGCGGCGGCGGCCCGCGGCGTCTGCGGGGCGGCCGGGCGGCGCCAGCGGGTTCCTCCGCTGCGCCTGGCCGCCTCGCCTCCTCCCCCTCGGCCCGTAGCCTTTGCCCGCACCGCTGCGCTGGGGCGTGTGGCCCCGCGGCCTGCCCGGCGCTGGCTGCCGCCGGCGGTGGTGGGGCCGGCGCGCCCCGCCCCGCCCCGCGCGGGAGGCTCCGTCAGGCGGCGGCGGCTCGGCCCCTCTGCGCGGCCGGGGCCAGTGGCGCAATGGATAACGCGTCTGACTACGGATCAGAAGATTGTAGGTTCGACTCCTGCCTGGCTCGGGTTTATTTTATTTTTTGGTCAGCCCTTCCTCTAGTCCCGCCGGTTTTTCCTTGCGTTTCCTTCCCCCTGCCTCCACCCGTCCGTGCTTTGCTGGATAACACACTAAGCACGCAATTTGCTTCGCCCTTTCCAAAAGACTAACTGCATTGCAGACAAATAATCGGACCAGCCTATCTGCCTGCCCCCAGTCGTCCTCGTGCGGGCATGAAAGAAAGGAAAACTGGGGGCACACAGCCTTCCCCTTTTCCAAAAAAGCCCCCCCCGCCCCGTGCCTTTAAATATACATGTTTCCAGTTTTATATTTGCCAGACAATCAGTATGTTCACGCTGCAGCGGCGCGGACTGCCGGGTAATACCTTACATGAGCGTGACCCCAAGAGTAACGCGCGCAAGAGCCACGGAGACGCAGCAGGCAAGGGGCACGGCCCGGGATGCCGGCCTGGTCCGCGGGGCACGTCCCACCCGCCTTGAGAGCCCTGCTTGGCGGCTTCCGCTAGCTCCGTTCACTGAAGTAGCTGAGGGGAAACGAAGGGCAGGGACCCCAAACGGATGAACAGCGCCAAGGAGCAGCGCAGGAACTCGTGCAACGTGACCCGGTTTTTATAGTAAACTGCTGCTGCAGCCCGCGAGCGTTCGTTTGGGGAGCGTTGCCCAAGCTTGGTTACTGAGGTTGCCTTACGAGCTTCCCTTACTGCAAGTCATTCTTTAAATACTGTGTCGGCTTCGTGGATGTCAAAAATGCGTTTTGGCAGAATGACGTACTTTTGTACAAAGATGCTCTCACTCTTCTCAAGGCTAATGCAAAAATTACTGTAAAATTATATTCTTTATTTTGCACGCTGCTTTGAGAGGCTTTATCGTTACTTTTGCATGAAATGTTATTCATAAGACTAGACACACCGTACCAGGCCAAAGATGAGTACTGCTCCTCCGCTAGTGGCCGAAAGATTTTTTTCCCCTGTCATTTTGTGGTGCGTTAATTGAGTTCATTTATAGGAGCAGTTAATGCCTTTGAAGAAATGCATATTGAAACTGTTTGAAAAGCTTAAACCCTTTTAGATTACCTTACGGTATCATCATTGCTTTGGAAGACACAATAATCCAAAGATATGCCAGGCGTATAAATGGTATTAAATTGTGAGCTCAGATTAGAAAACACATTGGTACGTGCGTGAGGTTTCGAGATATGCCTATACACGTGGTTTTGTGTACGTGACTGTGCTGAAGGCAAGAAAAACATGCGAGCCAGGCAGGAGTCGAACCTACAATCTTCTGATCCGTAGTCAGACGCGTTATCCATTGCGCCACTGGCCCCGCACCGAAGAAATGGCTTCTCCTTCTTTCCTATACAGGCCTCTCCCCAACGCCGCCCCCCGCCAGGTCGCCCCCAATACCAGCTGAGGAGCAGGCGCTCCCCCGCGGCGCGGCCCCCCAGCCCGGCCCCGCCGGCCTGCCGCGCCGCGGCCCCCGCCGCCACGGGGCGCCCCGCAGACCCGGCTCCGCCGCGGGCGCCAGCGGTACCGGCCACCGCGCCGCGAGCCCTGCCGAAGGCGAATTCCCGCCGGAGAGCTGCGCGGTCTGCGCATGCGCCGCCTTTGGCCGTGCCGCGTTCTTGTGCCGTCGTGGAGGAGCGGCGTGCAGGTCCCTTCGATAGCTCAGCTGGTAGAGCGGAGGACTGTAGAGGCGCCGCCCGCCCGCGGGAATCCTTAGGTCGCTGGTTCGATTCCGGCTCGAAGGAGACGCTCTGTTTTTTTTCCTTTCTGTTTTTCCCCTGTCTCTCCTCCATGCGCTTTCCTGGGACGTGTATCCAGTACTCTCGGGAATAAGGCACTGTTACATGACTTTTGAGTATTCAATGCTCGTTACAGCACTTGGTTAATAGATCATTGCTTTATGTGCTGCTGCCCCATTTCATTTTTTTGCCCCCCAGGAAAATACTTTTTGATAGCTATTATTTAAATAGACAGAGATACGCTTTTTAAGAGATCACCTGCATACAAATTGACCAGCTAACATAACTGCACACTTGTGCTTTGACTGACTGACTTTCAGCACGAGCTATTGCCACACTAGCAGAGGACACAGCGCCTGCTGTTTGCACACCAAACCCCAGTTAATTTTTAAAAGCAAAATAAGAGGTATATTGTTCTTATTCCAAATTACCACAAACCTTCATGAAGCAAGTTAGTGCAGGAGGATACCTGTTGCAATCCCTTTGTCTCACCTCAGTTAATTAGGATGTCGAAATTCTGAGGGTTTTTTTTCAGAACGTCCGCTCCTCTTCCCCAGACGTCTAGAGAGCATTTTCCCAGAACAAGGAAGTATCTTTGCATTTACATACTGCCACAATAGGAATACCTTTTCAAATCAAGCCCGGTGATATTTAGCATGTGTTAACTCTCTCCGCTAGTGGGAAATTGCGCATCTCTACCAGCGTCTTTCCGAGAATACCTTATACGTATGCGTGCTGGCTGACACGCAGTAATACACTCAAGGCAGTTGTCCTGTATCAGTGCCCTTGGGCAGAGGCCACCTGCGTGGGGACGACTGAGCCCTCTTACAGGACACTCCTGGCGGCTGAGGGGGGGTCACCTATTTTCCCTGACTGAGGAAGCCGTACTGGGTCCCCCTCTGAAATACAAACGCAGGGCGGCGGTACAAGCAGTTTTCTCTCTCCGCTGTTCCTATTTCTTGCTCTGGTTTAGGGCTGAGCCTACCAGCTAACAGTTTTCTTTGCCTGCTGTTGTATTATGAAATGGGGCCAAACAGCCCTTGTCGTGGTGAACTTAATCATTCCAGTACTTTGGGTATTAATTCTTAGGGAAGGTAAGCAATGAAATTGAACGACATACAGTCATTTGTATCTCATGTGTCTCCGATTAAGCATAGTTGTTTATTGTATGAGCTTCTTCTGGGAAGAAAAGTACACAATTACTTAAAGAACTGGTCATATTGATGGTAGGTCTAAATCTTCTAACATTTTTCTTCCATTCTCTATTTTGAGTGACCATGGTTATGAGTTAATATCCAAACACTTAAAAGGACAGATCTTAGAGAATATGTCCAGCCAAAACAGTTGCCCCTTACGCATTTTTCAAATGCTTGGGCTTCTGCAGTCACAGAGACTGAATACCACAGTAGCGAGAGATATTCCTGTCGTGTAGCAGGCCCAGAAGGTCTGGCACTCTGTGCTGGCTCTTGGACAGATGCAAAATCCCTGAATGAGATCCTGACCTCAGCAAAGCTCCAGGCAGTTCTGCCATTGTCCTCGGCAGCATTGAGATTTCACTTGCTGCACTGGCCCTTTGCTGCAGAAAAACATCCCATGCAGGAACTTATGCCATTAAGCTATTGTGTTAAATCTCTGTAATCGCATTGCTAAATTTTCTTATGCAGATGAGCATCCTGCATTATGAAAGCAAGGATGCATTTGCAGTGTGTGGCTATTTTGCATATATGGGCTCATCTGCTGCAATCCACAACTGAGTTCTTCTTCTGGGAAATGCTGAAGAAGCCGTCACTTACCTTTGTCAGGGCGGAAAGCCATAATTTTGGACAGCGGTCTCAACAGCTTTTCTAGCTGTTACTAGAATAATCTTGTTCGTAGTGTGGAAAAGTAAAGGGAATGTTACAATCCATACATACAGCCTTTATTAGTCAGACTTGTTATTGTTTGATAGCAAAGGTAAATTTGAATATACAGTGCTTTACATATGAACAAACGTAGCAGAACAGAATAAAAATGTGAGGGACTATACGCTTTGACAAGATTAATGAGAGTGCAACTGAACTTTACACAGAAACAGATCATGTCAGCATAGCTATGTTCACTTTAGGAACTTTTCTGAAAAACAAACAAATGAGTAAAATCACATGGAAGAGCTAAGTCCTGAAATCCTTATTCATCCTTTTTTCATGTGTCCTCAGAGCAGATGACCCTGACAGCAGTGAGCATAGCAAATGTTCCGGTGCTCTGCAAACTACGTTGCCTTTTCCAAACAAACCCATGCGCTCAGACACCCAGGTTTTTAAGTTGTAAATACTGGAGATCCTATTCAGAGGCTGGGTCATTGGTTCAGCTTTGAGGTTTTTTTGGCTAATTGAGATAATATAGTGCGGTTTGTCTGTAAAGATCTCCATTGCAGTGGGAAAGCCTTGCAAACACACAGCAGCTTGTCCATATTTGCATCATGCTGCAAGATCAAGTCCGAAATCTTTCCTAAGAAAAATCTCTCATTTAGAAAAAGTGACTAAGAACCACAGGACTTAGGGTACATCTCAAGCCAATAGAAATCATTTCCTTGATTTCAATAAGCTTTGGACACCTCTGCTGGAAATAGTCACTAGGTAGCATTTGCACACGTGCACAGCAAATTTCTCTACCAGACAGTGAAACTTAGGAAATCACTTATCCTGTATGTGTAACATGTACCACAAACTCTCTCTACTCCACTGTGCAGTGGTAGCGTCTTACACCAGAACTAACACCATACAAAAGGCAAAAGCAAATAAAGCTAAAAGATGTGTGCGTGCGTGTGTTAGGGCAAATGGGTGCTGGCGTCAGCACTGTACGTAACTAGTGGGCTATGCCCTGCCTGTGGGCACACAGACAGCTCATGTTACTGGCAGCCCGATGTATAAGAAGCCTGATCCGGCCGTCTGATGAGATCTGTGGCATTAGGCTACTGCTGGGGACGGACCTTGCGGGGTCCCCTTCTGCCAGCGGCAGGGTGGTGCCACTAAGCCTGCCCTCCTGCGGAGCAGGGCTCCCGGCACTCACCCTGCCCAGCGGGCAGGACGGGCAGGACGGCAGCACCGCGCGGCACAGCGCGGCCAGGCGGGCACCGCGGCAGGGGCGAGAGGAAAAGAGCGTCTCATCGTTTCAGAGTGAGAACTGACAAGTCCAGGTTTACGCACGTATGAGTCACCCCTAAAATTATTCGCAGCTGAACGCGAGGACCTGAGACCTGAGAGCAGCCCACTAGCAGGAGGGGTGCAACTGCTGTCTGCCCGTGCACTGCCCTGGTAGTGCCAGGCCTTCTCCTCTTCTCACCGAAGTGAAAAATAGGGCTGTTCCTGAGGACAGCGGGAGCATTAGCTGGCCCTAATACCTGTGGCCAGGAGAACAGATATACAACCTGGACTAGCATTAAGGGCTTTTAAAATATCTATGTGTTCTAGGAGCTCTAAATTACCGTTTCTTAACTTTGGAGTAAAATCTAGTGCTATAAAACACACTGATTTCTCATATATTTATCTGCCACTGAATGACGTTTGATGTGAAAGGTGAGAACGGGAGGAAGACAATAATGTTTCACAACCACAGAATCCAATTTTAAAGAAAAGAATCACACTTTTGACTAACTATATATTCACTGGTGTATATAATTTGGTAGTACGTTACATCTCCCTTTGGAATGCAGCACTGTGATTAGAGGAACAAAAATAGCAAATGTGCAGAACTGACAATGATTGATGTAACCGAATCAATAAAGAGAACTTCAGCCGTCTGCTATGTCAAACTAGTAAAGTGCTAAGTTTCAGATCTCAGAAGTATTTCTTTAGCTCTTGCAAATTAAGAGCCTAATTTCTTTACACTTACTTTAGCTGTATCCACATGACTTGTGTGGAGATACACCTGATTAATTTTAAGGACACAAGTAACCACCTCATTTTCGCTCAAACTTGAGCATTCTGTGTATTCGAGGATATAATATTTAACACGCTTCTCACCCCTACCCATTTTTAAGAGACGGTGCAACGTGCTCTTAAAGCCTCGTGCCTGGAGGAGAAGGGAGGACCTGGACTCACATCTGAGAAGAGGACTCTGAAGAGGACGGTCACTCTTCCCACTGCGCCCCTTCCCTGCCAAGTCCTGGCTGCTCCCGCGGGCCAGGCGCAGCCTGAGCGCCATGGCTCCCATCCCAGCGTCAGCGGGGCAGCTGGGAAGGCAGCCAGGGCCACAGCCAAACAAGCAAGTCAGCAGAAACTTGTTGGCTGGGGATCAACTTGCAGCACTTTGCAGGTGCAGTCGGAAAAGCTGGAGCTGCCTGGCATGGGTGGCAGGCCCGTCCTGGCAAGGACGGGGGAGCTTCGCTATGGGGCTATCCCCAGCGGAGGGGAGAGGCTCCCGGGCTGCTCCTCTGGCGCAGCCCACCGCCTGCCTCCCCCTTCTCAGCACCTTTGCCCACCATCTCCCGGTTTTGCAATCTGTGCAGACACTGTCCCGCGTGCGTGCACAGAGCATACGTGTGTTTCTGGGACTGGATGAGTCTCCCAGATTTGGAGATCTGCGTTGTATCCACCAACAGACCGATCCCGGAGCACCACACTCTGATTCAGATATATAATTGCCAGGGTTCGGCCTCAGCAAGCCTCTAACTGCTTTTCGGAGGGCACTTGCTCTTTCGCAAAGGCAGCCCCATCCTCCTTGCTATGGACTTTTCCTTTGAGGTCTGCCAAAAAGAGCTTCCACGCCTCCCTGCTAGGGACATTGCCTGTCCAGCAAAAGTGCTGCAGATGAGGAGCGTTCCTGGGGCAGGGAGTGACCAACCCGGGGCAGGCAGGGAGCGACGGGGTGGGAGGGGGCTGTGCCTGGCAGGTGAGGGGCTGAAAGGCCAGCTGGCGGCAACGTGGGGAGGAATCATATCAAAGGGAATATTTTTAGAGTGAAAGGATGTGCTGAGCCTGGCAATCTGAAGCAAGCAGAGTCCAGGGTGCCGGTCCATACAGCACTGGACTGACTGTAAGTATCTCTTTGCAGAATATGGATAGGAGCCTACTTAAAGTGGATCACAGGGAGATTCAGCCTTGACAGGAAATTACTTTCAGGTTTCCCTGATTAGTTTAAAATGCAAATACAAATATAGGCTACAGAGCTTTTCACATTTCTTTGTTTTCTGTGGCACTCACTGGGAAGTGCCACCAGTTCATGCTTGCCCCGCGCTAAGAGTCTGTGCAATAGCTCCGATGGCTGTCCCCGATTAGCTGGGTTTTTTCGGTTGCGTTAGTCGGCTGAAGCACAATAGGAGTTTCTCCATCTAAAGTGGGTAAGAAGAGAAAAAAAAAATCCTTTAAGCATCTTTCATTTGATACATAAGTCAAGCTTTTTGCTAGCACCACAACATTTTGTCTGCAGTTTTGGCTGCAGCTAAATCTTGGCCTCCTTGGTGACTAAGGCCTGCAGCACTGCATCACAGCCAGCTGTGTGTGTCCTAAAAAGAGGCAATGTCCACGCAGAGCCTGCAAATGCTCTTACACCTTATCCACGTTTAATGGCAGATTTCAGGATGACTATTGCTATTGTTGTTATTAAATTGGACTAAGCTTTACCTACTGCTTTGCAAAGATGGCAAGATAAGGGTCCCTACTTGTCCAACTGCAAGTGCTTGCTTCCTGCAAATGTCTGAATAGGACGAGTGCTGTTGTGACTCAGCATGCAAGCACTCACCTTGACAGGCTTTGCAAGAATGAACTAGAAATGAGCCTTGAAGAGTACAAAGCTAGCAGTAAAGAAAGAAGAGAGTTAAAAGGAAAAAAAAGGAAAAAAAAGTGTGAGTAGTAACATACTTGGGAGTGAAGAAATCCCATCTACCCTGAAAGCCAGAAAGCTATATAAAAATGCTACATTTCATTTTAGAAATCCTATATTAATATATTTATGATTGGATTTTGAGAACTATTGTTCTAATGAGTTTGGAACTGGCAAAAAAAATCATATTGTCACTATATAAATCCTTATTATTTATTACTTTCTCATTACATTCATCTCTATGTTTGGTTTTCCAGTACAGCTGAAAAAATGCATTCGTTGGAGAGTGGAGAAAAGTTAAGTCCCTCCAGAGTCCACTGATGGCTCTTTTGTTCACCCTGATAATGAGCAGGATTTGGGTGCCCTTCTCCTGGGCCCCTTTTCAACCACTTTTTTGGGAGGGGGCTCAGCTCTCAGAGACTGTCTATTAAAGATTCAGCAATCTCAGTGCAGAATACGAATATGACAAATTTTGGCCTATCTATCTATTGATATTAGCACAGGTTTCACATTAACTGAATTTGCCTGATGACTTTTTTTTTCCAAATGTCCGAATGGTTAGAAAAAAACACATCTGACGTTTCCTCCTGTTTACATGACAGTTGATGGGATGAATGGTGGGCAAAAGATGTAACGTATAGGAGTAACTTAACCCAGAGCAGGAATCTAATTGCATGCCATACGGCTTCCCCTCAGTGGGGGTAGAACAACTTTGACTCTGTCAAGGTGAAAGGCAAGAATGATTAAATGCTGAGCAGCTTCTCTGTATGGGCAATTCCATATTTAGATGCAAGGTCAAAGACAGACATGTTTCATAACTCTTAAAAGTATATGAGTAATTAATGTTTGGAGCTCATCTCTGGTTCAGACGAGTTTGTCAGTTCCAAACCATTTTTAAGTTGCTAAGTGTTTTCTAGATTGCTGAGCAGCATTTGCTCACACCCTCTGCTGCCTCCAAGTTGCTCATTTTATGGAGGATCATTTATGGAGGGCAGAGACTATTCAGTTAGTTTTCCCGTGACACCTAGATGTGCAACAAGAGAACAGGACCCACTGCAAATATGTCACATTGCTTCCAGCTGACCTGCAAACAGTTCACTAGACACTTTCTCTAAGTATTTTGCTGCCTGCACCCTTCCAAGATTTATGATGTTTTTTATCAGAGCAGGGGCCCACAGTATAATACACTGTACAAATATAGCCTGTTAATGGAAAGCTGCAGAATGGAGGTGCGGCAGAATTCACAGTTAAAACTGTTTTCTATAGATAGCTCTTGCTCACTGTTCGCCTACATTGATATCATATGGAGTGCGGAGGAGACAATGAAGTGCTAAAAACTTATTGCTTCTGAGTTGGGAAAGTATTTTGTTATTCAGGTTCCTTTTTCTTTTTTTTTTTTTCCTCCCTGATTTGATTTTCTGTAAAACGAAGGTTGGTCTAGAAATGTCTTGCTTTGCACTTATGACGTTCTTATGAAACAGGAGAGCAGAACAAACCCGATAAACTCTTTGAGTACATCATTACACCTTTAGGTACCAAGGCAATCCAAATCTCAACATGATCTCATCTGGGACCACAAAAATCAACAAAAGGTTTGCCATTGTCTTCAACAGAAGCAAAATCTGGCAATCCGAACTGCGTGTGAGGGAAAATAATGAACAGTTCCACACTTCCTTGCTGCAGAGAAGTGACACTTTCCTCTGCCAGTATATTTGCTATTTATCTGTAACATTATGGCATGATATTAAAATTACATGACTATATCCTTTTTTTAAAGTCAGGTTTGATCTGGAATTCTAATAAATGTTCTATTTTGGAAACTGATTATCCATTGTACGTTAAGCTTCAGTCCTCCTATGATTCAAATCAACAGTCATGAAAAGAAATCACTGTAACCTAAGTACAGGCCAGATCTTGCAAATCTTTCTGTTGATGATACTACCTATGGAAGTAGATGCTGTAAAATGAATCCCACAGAGACAGATATTCAACAGCCTGAGCACTAGAACTAGTCAAATATATTTCAATAAAACTTTCATCTAGAGAAATATGCCATTTTGTCAGAATGGAAGCCATTCAAATGGTTGCGCTGATTTCAGTGGCAGCTCACGTTGTTTTTACATTTTAGGGAATGAAACATTGCATGTTTTGCTTCACATTTCTTTTTTACTAAGAAATGCATTTTATAGTATGTTATTCTGAGGAATGAGATCAACCGTGTAACAAACAACTGGATTTTGTTAGAGAGAAGTGTGGGGTGGGGGTCTGAAAATTAGTGCTGCTGCACCAGTTATCAAGGTGAAGTCTAAATCGCAGAACTCCAACAACAGGCATCTTCCCTTTCCCATGCGGTACGACTGGCTCCCAGCAGCTCCCACTGCGTGGCAAGAACTGGCGGAGACTTGTTCGCAGAGGTTGTTAACATCAGGAATTATGACATTTCATCAATATTGCATTCTTCAGAAAAGCAATGACTTGACTACAAAACATTTGGATATATTAAGCTGAGGCCTTAGTTTGAGAATTTATGTTTTGTCCTTAGTAAAAAAAAGTTTTGACTAGCAATAATGTATATACTGGCAACAGCAGGAACTACAGAAATTAATTACCAGCTAGACTGCTCAGCCTGTGGGCAAAGGGCACGCAAAGAATTTGGATCCTAATATGAATTTCTCTTCCATAATGAAGTCTGCTGCAGGAGTATTTACAGTCAGTTTCTCAATTACGTACAGGAGCATTTCTATTATATAAATAAAGGCAGCCATGGGTATTCATTTCTATGGCACAAAATTTGAAAATGTCTGATGGAAAAGCCTAAATTAGTACCAGTCTATACCATTCTAACTCAGTTGCATTGTTTTGGCCAGCATCCCTAAAATTTGGGGAGTGTGCAGCTTGAGTCTGTACCCATTCATTTTCTAAACCCAGTGTCTATTTTCCTTTCGGTTGAAGAACCTCACATTATCCTCCCTCATGAAGATTTTACTTTTTTTCCTGACTTGTTATTCTGTTTTCATCCTAATTTAAAATATAGATAATTCTCATCTACTCAGGCAAGCTGATTTTGGTTAGTAGGAACATGTAACAAAACTGATGAGAAGGGTGGGAGAGGTATAAATTTCTCGTTTTCTCCAGGCTCTGCCTATTTACTTAATATCTTCTTCAAAATATTTAAACCATACAATTCCACATACTATTAATTTTTTGAACTGGTACTTTGCTGAACATTTTAAATTAAAAAAAAGGGGGGGTATTGCAGTGATAACTTGGTGGGCGTAAAGGGATGGGAAGGTGGCCTAAATTAATGAGCTCACATCAATAAATACTGCTAGTGGTGGAAGGAGGGAGCAAACTTTTTCTTGGCACTGGGGAATTTTGTGGTGGATTTTGAGAGAGAGGAAAGTATCTGCCAAATTACAAGAAAGGCAAAGAAATGTTGAATTAAGAAATTTTTATCCTTCAAAGTTCATTCTTCATATTTCAAACCTGACTTTGGTGTTGGAGACCCATAAATATCAAGAACTATTTTAAACTTGTACTTCCCAGGGGCCTACTATCTTATAATGCATTGCACTTATTTCAAATAATGTATTGTACTCATAAAGCCTTCACTAATAATTTTTGTTGCCCTGGCACAGACTGACCACGTATGACCAATTTTTAAACTGACTGTACTTTGCCTTGATATGGCTGTAGGCAAAATCAATTTAAAAACAACACCACACATTGGCATATCAGCTACATAAATAGCATTTGTTTCAACTACAAGTGTTTTGTTACATATTTATGGAAGGGTAAATTTGTGTGAACAAGGAAAAAAAAATATTCCTGCTAGGGGAACATGACACTTGCAATCTGGCAGTTCTAATTTAAGCATAATAAAACGTAAGAATATAACAGCATAAGACCTTCCATAACAATGGGAAATAGGAAGGGTGAGCCAATTGCTTTAGGTCCTTTCTCCTAAAAAAGCATACTTCTAATCACAGCTAATGTAAATCTGCAATTGAAAAGCAGCATGGTTCTTATCCTGATGCCCTAGTCTCTTACTGCTGGAGTAAGGATCACTGCATCACTCAGTCTGTCCTGCCAGTGTGCTACATCTCAAAGCTTTGGGATGTTCCTGCTTCCCCTGAAGGTAAAGGCAAAACTCCGCCTCACTTCAGCAGACTAGACAGGTGTCTTTCCTCAAAGTAGGTTACCTACACTAATGTTAAATTAAGAAATCACCATCATTATCCTTTTGTACAGTCCTTCATCAATTAAAACCTGTGAGTGCAGCCTGGGGACATAGCTAAGCCAAGCAAAGAGGGCTTCCTGGTATGGCAGGGGGGTCCTGCTCCCTACACCCCCATGTGCCCAGCCATGCACTCTTGTTCCTTTCTTTGAGTTGGCATTAGCATGTGGCCTGTCCCACAGAGAGACATGGCAGGGAGCTAAACTGGCAGAAAACTATTCGCTTGTTTGGTAGGATTAGTTTTCATCTGGATCATATCCACAATCTGACTCATTGTAAGGTAGCAGGATTGCTACTGCTAGTTCGGAAGAGAAAGCAGCCTGTGGGAGGTCGTGGATGGGAGTGGGACAGGAACATGGCATTTAGCTAGCTCAAACTTGGATTGGATGCCTGCCTTAGGTTATTGTGCAACCTTCCTGTTAGAAACTTTGCTTCTTTTCTTGAAGCCCGTTATTGAATGGATACAGTTGGCCCATTATAGTCAGTGATAAATTTTACAGGAGTAAAAATTGAATGGTTATACTTATTTGGGCAGATTAGATGTGGCAAGCAACAGCCCAGCCAGAGCCTAATGCATAAATGTAGGATCTAGGATACGAATCAATGGGGTGTGAGGGTACGTGTGTGGGGTGAGCATCTTCTCTGAAGATTAGTGCTGGGACTTTTAATGTTTATGTGTCTAATCAAGAAAATATGAGATATAGGGGATATTTCATTATAAGTGCCATAAGTTTATTTTTTTATCAGTGCACAACTTGGAAGGTTCACCAAGTCATAGTGTTAGCTGGAGTGAATTAGCACACTTTCACTGACGTCTGGAAGCAACCTCAGTTTCATGAGAAGAACGTCTGGCCTACAGGCTTTAAAGATTATTTTGAACAGTTTTGTCACACAGTAAGTCCCTGTAATACACACCTCTTTCCATGTCAGTCTTAATTTGCTCTTCCAGATCCTCTGGAGACACACAAAACTCATGCTCTTCCCCTTCTGGTGCTTTGGGTTTACATTTTCCACAGCAGCAGTTGAAACAGCAGCACAGGCAGCAGCAAAAGTAACAGCCCGTCAGCAGGCCACAGACTGCAAACAGGCCCTAGATTAAACAGAGCGGTGAGGAAAACCCCATGAGCAACGAACTTCCTGAAACTCATGACGGTATGTTACAGCAGAAGGCAGATTGTCAAAGGAAATCAGATTTCCAAGTGCTCTGCAGTCACAATTAGAGCCAGATTTCAGAAGAGTTCAACTGCCAATCAAGTGCCTAAATAAGGGCCAGATCTTCCAGAGTCCTCCTAACCCACCAGCTCCTACTTGACACTCAGGACCATATTTACAAAGAATGCGACAGCGAGCAGGCCCCCACATGCTGAACTCTTGAAAGTCGGTCTTCATCTGAAGGCCATCAGAAAAAACTTCCAAGCAGTATGCAAAACCCCACCCACCTTAAAATGACTCATTTCCATCTTAAAAATGACTCATTTGCCCAAGATCTTTTTTGCAAACACTTATTTACTGGCAGATTCTTGTCAATAACAAACCTGAAAGAAAAAGAAGCAAAGACCCGGCTGCATCCCACATAACTTTAGACATGGAACTAAAGCATCTAAATTAGGACTCTAGTCTCTGTGGGCTCCCCACATAGTCAGTGGAAAGTTATAAGTCCTTCCAGAGAGTGATTCACCCCTGGGAGGATTTGAATTGCCTGTTGGAGGTGTCTCTCTCTCCCCATTAGCCTATGCAGGATCACGGAGGTGAATAACTCCTAAATTAGACTCCTCAGCCTGTGATTTCTTCATCTGGGGACTTTGGCAGCATACAGGAACAAGCAGTTCCCACCTTCGTGTCCCCCTGCTTGCTCCTGTCCCAAAGTGTGGCCAGAACAACTGTTTGTGTCCAAGACCAGAGATCTGATCCAGATTCAAAAGCCAACAAACTTTTATTTACAGAGCTTTTCTTCATCCAGATCAGTTTATTACAGCTCCACAAGTAGCTGTGCTGGGGGCTGCGTGCTGTGGTACAACAGCGGTATGGGGAGGCTGGAGAGGGGACTCCTCAGGCTGGCACTGCTGCCAGCACCTCCAAACAGGCAAGACAGCAGTTCCGCTCCTACCCTGGAGCGCAGCAGTAGAGCGAGGACCCAGGACTACAGGAAGAGGTTTGTGGCAAAGGTGACATATCCACCTCCTGTCTTGCGCACACTGCTGTAAGAGCAAAGCTGAGCCAGTGAAGTTCCTGAGAGAGGAATCGGAGCTGACACATGGCATAAATGCATGTGAAGTTGGCAAAACTTCATGGCAACCAGACATATATGAGTTAACATGAAGGCATAGCCTGGCTTTAGCATTATAGTTACACATGTGGACCGCTCTTTAACAGACGCAGTTTGATTTAAGTTCGACTTGCCAATTATTTGTTATGTTCAGAAGAAAATACGCTGCTGAAGAAGAAAGAAAGCATAAATGTCTGAGTAGATAACACTCAGTTACATATGCGTGTCTCTGGCAATGTTAGCAAGGGATAATTAGAGCATCTTGGAAGTTAATGACACTATTTACATGCTTAATATTAACCATTTATGTGTTTGCAAGTGCAAAGCCAATGATAATCCATTTACCCACAGATATACCCAGAGTGAATGAGATGCTTTTAGAAGACAAGGAGGACTCAGAAATACTGATGTAAAACGTTTTCCCTTCTAAACTGACATCTAGAACTGTTAGAAATACAGGAACCCCTAAAATAAGTTATTTGACAGTTTATAATTTATGCGGTAATGGAGAAAAAAATCTAAGAAAATTTAATTGAATGAACAAGGATGGAGCAAAAGTGCATAGAGTGAAAAAAAACCTCTTTGAGCTCATACAACACTGTCTTATATGTATTAAGATTTCTTGTGTTTATAATATCATACAGCTGGTGAATCAGGAATCAGATTAGCACTAATGTGATCAATGTACAGTCTTCATGGTACAGGCAGAATTGCGTTTTGATAAAATAGTTAAATGACACGTGCCACTCCTGCCAGTGGATAAACATTTAAAACTACAAAAAAGTACCCGTTATGCATGTTAGTATGTTCCCAGTTTAATGTGCCTGCTAAGAAGTCTAGTGTTGCCCAAAATTGTCATTTCCACGTTGCATTTCTCCTTTCATTTGAGTTTCTTTACTTTTAGTGATTCATCTTTTCATGATTGTCAGATTTTCTGAGTATGAGTGTGATAGGGAAGAGGATTTACCATAAACTTCAGTAATTGAAGAGCAAGGTAATTAGCAAAAGCTGTGGTTGCTAGCCTCTTCGAAGCAGAATGGAAAAAAGAAAGGGGGATCAGAGATCATCTGCAGTCAGATTCAGATAGTATTGATAGGCAGTACAAAAACCTGAAACTAACCCAGCATTTACGAGTGAGAAAAAAGAGATGAGGATAGTGCGAGAGATGGGGAGAAGATTAAGCTCTACTTGACAAAACCACTCGGTGACCTGTTATGTTTTGGGGGTGGCAAGATTATGGGTTGGGGGAGACAGAGAGAAACCACCTGTGACAATCCTCAAATGATTCTGTACACACATTTTGGATTTTTTTCTCAGATATTTTGCATGGACTTCTCGAAATACAGAAAGCAATGATGAATTTTGCTGGGATATTCAGTTTTGCAGCTAATCTCTTCGCATCGCCAGCATGCGATTCCCTTCAAACAATCCACCCATTCCTCATTTAGCTGTTTAGGGACTTACTAGCTTCTCTCTGTACTCCCCGCTGCTCTTGTTATGAGTCAAAGCCACAACAGTTATCTCTGTTCCTAATCTTCTAACCACAGAGGATTTTATACTTCATAAAATCTCCATTAAAAGTTGGTAAGCAGAGGAAGAAACAAAGGCAAAAAAGTGTCACTGTTGAAGGAGTCGATACTGTTGCTATCTCAGCTCTGAGAAAATGCTTCCTGGCATCTGAGTTGGGGCAAAGAGGCTGAAGAAGAGCATGAATAGACAGCAAAGAAAACAGGGAGTGATTCAGCAGCAGAAGCAACCAACTGTAGAAGGGAGTCCAGCTTGCAGCAAGAGTCAGCTACAGTAGCAGCAAGCAGGCAGCCTCCAGTTTTGGTTTTGAGGATGTAACTGCAACTTTGCAAGTCTAATTTTAGCACCAGCATTTTGTTCATTAGTTTCATTCCCTATTCTGCATCTGAGCAGTTTCCATCTCATACTAACTTAGCATACAAAATCATGGCTCCCTAGATCCACAGAACTGCCCAAGCTGGGCTCTGGTAAAAGGGGACTGTGGAGGCAGTGAAATCCTGGCCTGATTTGTAATGAACATAGGAATCTATACTCCAGGGTCCTCGCATCAAAGTTGTCACAGCACACTTAGTTCACACAGATTAGACCATTTTTCTGTTTTTTCTAGTCCTTGCTTTCCTGTGATTTTATTGTTGGAAATAGATGGGGAAAGCATGGATTTTGCACATTTGCAATGCTGCTGGCTTGTCACATTTCTGCAGCATTTCAGCACTTGCTGAAACATTAGAACACCAAAGGACAACAACGACATAAGAGAGCACATGAACAAAACTCTTTTACCACTAGAGCACTCCATGATGTATTTTTCCTTTAGCAATATGCCAGTTTCTGATGCATCATCCTCTTCCTTTCCTGATCTCTTCCTCCACTCCACAGTTCTCACCTTTTTTTCTACTTCCCTTCTCTCACTCCCTCACTAAGCACCAACAGGGCACATATATGACACCATAATCACACAGTGTTATATATTATTATTGCTTACTTATGCTGTGTGCTATATATAGCAAAGAACACAGCTAAATTTGTACTGTAATAACTTATTAACTGGTTGTCACATAAGTGGGACTTCTCATTTTTTGAACAATGAGTCATTTTTATTTAGTCATTACTGAAAAGAAAGTCAAAATTAACCTAGAGCATCAGATTCAAATCTAATTAATGTCTGAAAGTGTTACAAAACATGCACTCTGTTTAACTATTTACCAAGTTAAAAAGAAAAAGAAAACATTCTGTATTAGCCCTTTTTTTGAGCTGATACTACATACTGCCTCTGTGATTTTTCCAGATACATTACAGTTTAATTAAGCTTCTAGTAGTGTTTTAGATTCTGATACTACCTTTTGTTAAGCCTGTAAAGGGAGCACATTTTTCAGGGTCTCTTTGTGGATGTAGAGTGTCAGTGTACCATGTGCATTTTAATATTTGATTTTTAACAGAAAATAACAGCTTACCTTTGCCCACCAGCTTGAGAGCATGAAGTATGTGTTAACATTTTCTTCACCAAACTGTTCAGCCACGTAGAGCCCTAATGATCCATATTTGTCATATATGTTTCTCTTGGACAGATCAGTCAGTGTTGCATGAGCACTGTTGATCTCTTTAAATTTCTCTGCAGCCTCTGGATTGTCAGGATTCTTGTCAGGATGATATTTCAGAGCCAATTTTCTTAAGCATGAAAAAAAACAGAAGGAAAAAACATCTATATATGTTTGTGTATATATATATATATATATACCTATGTATACAGATGCTTACAAAATACTACAAAATATTTTAGTAGTGACATATTTGTTCTGAACAGTACGTTCAACCTGTACCTTATTTTTTCTGATTCTAATGTACACAGAGGATTCAGTGGAAGGAATGTGACGCAAAGCTGAAAAAAATAATCTGGTTTGTAAAACAGCCTTGGAGGAGGACTGCGTCTTGAGTAGGCAGGTTGTTTTCTGGAGGATCTGTAAATATTCTGCTAAAATAGTTGGCAGCCCTCTATATAAAATTATAAGAATGTCTGTACTGAATAAGACTATCTGTCACTCGCTAGTGGCTTTTAGCACTTTCCTAGAGAAAAGGCCTAAGGAGAGGGCAGGTGCAGCACCAGCAACTGGGAACACCCTGCTTGCTTTCACTGGAGACTTCCTATGCCAGACCGCACTCAGTAGCACCCAGGGCGGCTTATTCATGGGAACATATCTCACACTGACATCTGTAACATTAGCAATATTTAAAAAAAAAAAAGAATGTTTTAATAACTCTACTGCTCATATAAAACTCAATGGCAAAGTCTCGTTTAAGTGCAGTGGACATACAAACCATTAAATAGACCTTTCAGTATATTAAAATGCAGATTTCTCACCTCTCAGTATTTCTGACTGTCTCTTACAAGAAGTACATTGGCCTTTCAAATGCAGAGACTCCGATCCAACTTTCCTCCCAAGGCCTATCAACCCACCCTAGTTCCTAAAAGGGAGTTTTGTCAGATCCACAAATAGAATAATACAGAAAACTATTTTTCTCTTTGCATGGCACTGCCATATTGAAAGTTTTTGTGAAACACGTGTTCCCATCACACTAAAGCCCAGACGTGGTGTATTGATACCTAGTCAGCTACCAAGCTAAGGGAGAAAGTGATGCATACTAAAAGCACAGATTTTTAGCATGATAATAAATTAAGCATATTTGTTGCATTATATTTACCAACTGATTTACATAATTTAGTAGGTTTCAACAAAATGAAAGATTTTAAAAGGTTATTTGAAACATGAACTGTTTATCGCATCAAAACTACCTTCTTCATAGCAAAGGAAATTCAGTATTTGATTGCATATTTATAGATACATTAGTTTTATGAGCGGTGTTATGAACCCAGACAGGAATAATGGAAAACACAGTTAGCAGCTGCAGTAGAGAGGAAATATCTTTCTAAAGTACAGGACAGAAAAGTATACTGAGTTAGCCCCTGTTTCAAACGCCTGTCTCACTTTGGGCTTAACTCACCACTATCCCACTTCCGGGATAGTCCTTAAAACAGTGGAAGCTGATTGTCTAGAGGTTTGGATAGTTTATACTAGTATCCCAGGTTTTGCTGGGGCAGGGCTCAGTGCTCTTTTCCTCTGTACTCAGCTGAGTACAGAAGCAGTGTGAAAGGAATAGTGGGGCTTAAGGACAGCAGTAGGAAATCGCAGTTTTTGATGAAGAAATGGTTTGCTTCCAGCCATATCGGAGCACTGGCAATGTGAGCTCACATCTACCCGCAAAAGAAGCATAGACTGTAACTGTATCTTTTGAAAATCTCCACTCCCTTTGAGGAAGCGAGGATAAGATTTTTCCAGGACATCTATTTAATGACTAGTGCTGACCTCTAGTGGCAACAAAAGTGATTTAATATCATGTTAAACTCCCCAACTAAGCCAAGCTCTGTTGCATTTTGTAAATATTCTCTCAGAGTGTTTCAGGAGCTCATAATAGCATGCCCATAATAGCAAAAAAAATATTATTTATGCTGAGAAAGCAGTATGTCCACACTTATTGTATTAGGTTTATGTTTGGAGTGGGGTACTGCTTGACCTTCCACTGAAGTGCCAGTAAAGGTTATTCTCCCAGTAAAATCAATCGCTTTGCTCCAGACTACAGTTCCTCCCTTAGAGATATTCAGATATTCTGCCAATATCTAGATTGACATGAACCGAGGAATAGCCTCTGCCAATGATCTCCTCAGGTCTGTATACTGAACTCAAGTCATTTTCTCATAGGTCATAAATAACTCCTTAAAAACATGTCTCTAATAGCATGAATAGCTCATGTTCAGTCATATTTAATATACTGTGCATGTAACACCTTAAACACATAATAAAAAATGAAATAGGAGAACTGGAAAAACAAGCTAATTCTTGCATGACTAATGACATATATGCCATCCAAGTATTTAAGCAGCTTATCCAATCTATCCCTTTTCTTAGCTGAAAACAAAACCCAGCAATTAGAATGAAAAATGGGAGAGGTATTAATTTCAAAAGTATTGCTTGGTTGCAAGGATGAGACAATCAATCTTTGGTATTTCTTTCTTTTCCCATAACTAAAAAGCCAAAGACCTCTGCCGACCTCCCCATATCCCCAACAGTTTCATAAAAATGCAGATTTAAAAAAAAAATCAGTTCCAAAGAGGTGAAAAACATGACCTGCATACTCCAATTTAGCTTAGTATAGTTCTACCTAATCTTTACTTTCAAAATAGTAGTGTTATAAAAAATATAAGACACATTCTTCCCCTGGACAGGGGAAAACTATGTTCACTAATAATATTATATTAACAAAAAAACTGCTTGCTCTCCAAGATGACACATTCTAATTAGTCATAATTTAGAAATGGGAAAAAGATACATATACAGCTAGCACAATTAATGAAAATGAGAGAAAGTACTCCATTAGCTCCAGCACAGGAAACAATAACAGCACAGATCAGAAAAAAGCAACACAACAGAAGGTATCAAACAAATAGAAGCTTCCCTGTGACTCCTTGGAAAAAGAAAAAATTCTAGAACCTGGATAATAATGGTTCATTATAAGTAGAGAAAACTGAAGAAGTCAAAAAAGAGAATGAAATGAACCTAAGGGTTTGCCGGTTCCTTCCGAAATCAAAAACCGGCCTTTTTTTCCATTCAGTCGCTTCTCATGCTGAAGGCTCCTGGCCTGCACCGGCTCAGGACCACAACAGCCCTTGACAGCAGCAAGCAATGCGAGGATTGAGGGGTAGATGAGTGATGAAAAAGAAGAAAGCTACCACAACATCAAGCAATACAATTTTGTGAAAAAGGGCCAGGGATGCACGGCTACCCAAAAAGAGCAGGAGCATAAAAGGATCAAGGGTGCTGTTCCGTGTCCGAGCTCAGGCTGGGTAGCAGACTAGAAGGGCCAGCGTCCAGATCAACACCAGACTGGAGGTTTGGAAGAGGCGCCGGGAGAAAAGCTTGAGCAACGTGGGGTGATCTCCGAGCTGAGGCTGCTTGGAGCAGGAGGTTGGACTAGAGAGGTGCTGAGGGCTGGTGCGAGGCGAATTATCGGGTGACTGTGCCATCGGGGCAGGGCTGGGCCAGAGCCCTGCTGTTCCTTCGATAGCTCAGCTGGTAGAGCGGAGGACTGTAGGCTCCCTTGCACGGCCATCCTTAGGTCGCTGGTTCAACTCCGGCTCGAAGGAGTGTCCTTTTGGCTCTTGGGCAGCCCCTGCTGCACCCTTGCCTTTTAGGTGTGCAGGTGCCCTCTGAGGAGGCACTGGTGAACTCAGGCGGGGGAGTGCTGGCAGCACGTCAGGGCTCGCGGGGCGTTGGCGGCGCACGGTGTGGAGAGCCTACCAGGCTCCGCCACCTTCCAGGCATTGCCAGGCAGGTCCGCGGCGGTGTTGCGGGTCCGAGCTCAGGCTGGGTAGCTGACTCCAAGGGCCAGCGTCCAGATCAACACCTTACGCGGCCAGGCACGAGCACGGCTCTCGGGCAGCTGCAGCGTAGCTCAGGCGGGGAGCTAGGGCGAGAGGCTCCGCTTGACAACATCTCCCATGCAAAAAAGCGGGCCAGGCTCCCGCTGAGGCCTCGCCTAGCTCTTCCTTTCCACCAGCCGCCACCAGCTGCACTCGCTCTAAGGTCTGCCCGAGCCCAGGCGGACAAACCCGCAGCAGCGGGGGGCTGTTTGTGCTCAGGGCCGCCAAAAGAGTTGGCCCTCAGCACCGCTTTCCTCACGAGGCATGTGCAGTGGGAAGGTGAGCGAGTGGGCTGAGCACGAGGCCTTGGGAGGCCCAGGCTTTGCGTGCAGGGCCGCGCGGGGCAGCGGTGGGCACGGGGGACAGCGAGAGAGGAAGGACGGGGCCAGCTGTGGGCCGGGGAATTAGCTCAAGTGGTAGAGCGCTCGCTTAGCATGCGAGAGGCAGCGGGATCGATGCCCGCATTCTCCAAAGCTTTTCATTCCCCTTGACACGGCCAACAGCCCCTTTGCCCTCCGGCCGGGGCCTGTGGAAGTTGCACGGAGCCAGCAGTGTGCCTGGGCTGCAAAGAGGGCCACAGCAGCCCGCGCTGCTTCGAGAGCAGCGCCGCCAGTGCATCGAGGGACGAGATCGTTGGCCCCCTTGGCTCGGCACTTCCAGGAGGGCAGCTACCACCCTGCGTCCGGCTTTGGGGGCCCCCAGCACAGGAAAGGTATCGGTGAAGTGGGGCGAGTGCCGCAGACGGACACCACGATGGTGGAGGCCTAGATCAGGGAGAGGCGGCTGCGGGCACGGGGCCTGTCGAGCCTGGAGAAGGGAGGGCTCCGCGGGGACCTAAGCAGCTGCCTGGCAGTAGGGGCCCTTACTGAGAAGACAGAGGCAGGCCTTTGCGGTGGCGCCCGGCTGGAGGGAAAGAGGCAGCCGAGGAAAAGGGAAACGCAAGGGGGTTGCAACGGGATCCGGGGAACCTCTTTTCCCCACGAGGACAGGCCGGCAGGAGGAGAGGCTTTGCAGGCTGGAGGTTTGGAAGAGGTGCCGGGAGAAAAGCTTGAGCAACGTGGGGTGATCTCCGAGCTGAGGCTGCTTGGAGCAGGAGGTTGGACTAGAGAGGTGCTGAGGGCTGGTGCGAGGCGAATTATCGGGTGACTGTGCCATCGGGGCAGGGCTGGGCCAGAGCCCTGCTGTTCCTTCGATAGCTCAGCTGGTAGAGCGGAGGACTGTAGGCTCCCTTGCACGGCCATCCTTAGGTCGCTGGTTCAACTCCGGCTCGAAGGAGTGTCCTTTTGGCTCTTGGGCAGCCCCTGCTGCACCCTTGCCTTTTAGGTGTGCAGGTGCCCTCTGAGGAGGCACTGGTGAACTCAGGCGGGGGAGTGCTGGCAGCACGTCAGGGCTCGCGGGGCGTTGGCGGCGCACGGTGTGGAGAGCCTACCAGGCTCCGCCACCTTCCAGGCATTGCCAGGCAGGTCCGCGGCGGTGTTGCGGGTCCGAGCTCAGGCTGGGTAGCTGACTCCAAGGGCCAGCGTCCAGATCAACACCTTACGCGGCCAGGCACGAGCACGGCTCTCGGGCAGCTGCAGCGTAGCTCAGGCGGGGAGCTAGGGCGAGAGGCTCCGCTTGACAACATCTCCCATGCAAAAAAGCGGGCCAGGCTCCCGCTGAGGCCTCGCCTAGCTCTTCCTTTCCACCAGCCGCCACCAGCTGCACTCGCTCTAAGGTCTGCCCGAGCCCAGGCGGACAAGCCCGCAGCAGCGGGGGGCTGTTTGTGCTCAGGGCCGCCAAAAGAGTTGGCCCTCAGCACCGCTTTCCTCACGAGGCATGTGCAGTGGGAAGGTGAGCGAGTGGGCTGAGCGCGAGGCCTTGGGAGGCCCAGGCTTTGCGTGCAGGGCCGCGCGGGGCAGCGGTGGGCACGGGGGACAGCGAGAGAGGAAGGACGGGGCCAGCTGTGGGCCGGGGAATTAGCTCAAGTGGTAGAGCGCTCGCTTAGCATGCGAGAGGCAGCGGGATCGATGCCCGCATTCTCCAAAGCTTTTCATTCCCCTTGACACGGCCAACAGCCCCTTTGCCCTCCGGCCGGGGCCTGTGGAAGTTGCACGGAGCCAGCAGTGTGCCTGGGCTGCAAAGAGGGCCACAGCAGCCCGCGCTGCTTCGAGAGCAGCGCCGCCAGTGCATCGAGGGACGAGATCGTTGGCCCCCTTGGCTCGGCACTTCCAGGAGGGCAGCTACCACCCTGCGTCCGGCTTTGGGGGCCCCCAGCACAGGAAAGGTATCGGTGAAGTGGGGCGAGTGCCGCAGACGGACACCACGATGGTGGAGGCCTAGATCAGGGAGAGGCGGCTGCGGGCACGGGGCCTGTCGAGCCTGGAGAAGGGAGGGCTCCGCGGGGACCTAAGCAGCTGCCTGGCAGTAGGGGCCCTTACTGAGAAGACAGAGGCAGGCCTTTGCGGTGGCGCCCGGCTGGAGGGAAAGAGGCAGCCGAGGAAAAGGGAAACGCAAGGGGGTTGCAACGGGATCCGGGGAGCCTCTTTTCCCCACGAGGACAGGCCGGCAGGAGGAGAGGCTTTGCAGGCTGGAGGTTTGGAAGAGGCGCCGGGAGAAAAGCTTGAGCAACGTGGGGTGATCTCCGAGCTGAGGCTGCTTGGAGCAGGAGGTTGGACTAGAGAGGTGCTGAGGGCTGGTGCGAGGCGAATTATCGGGTGACTGTGCCATCGGGGCAGGGCTGGGCCAGAGCCCTGCTGTTCCTTCGATAGCTCAGCTGGTAGAGCGGAGGACTGTAGGCTCCCTTGCACGGCCATCCTTAGGTCGCTGGTTCAACTCCGGCTCGAAGGAGTGTCCTTTTGGCTCTTGGGCAGCCCCTGCTGCACCCTTGCCTTTTAGGTGTGCAGGTGCCCTCTGAGGAGGCACTGGTGAACTCAGGCGGGGGAGTGCTGGCAGCACGTCAGGGCTCGCGGGGCGTTGGCGGCGCACGGTGTGGAGAGCCTACCAGGCTCCGCCACCTTCCAGGCATTGCCAGGCAGGTCCGCGGCGGTGTTGCGGGTCCGAGCTCAGGCTGGGTAGCTGACTCCAAGGGCCAGCGTCCAGATCAACACCTTACGCGGCCAGGCACGAGCACGGCTCTCGGGCAGCTGCAGCGTAGCTCAGGCGGGGAGCTAGGGCGAGAGGCTCCGCTTGACAACATCTCCCATGCAAAAAAGCGGGCCAGGCTCCCGCTGAGGCCTCGCCTAGCTCTTCCTTTCCACCAGCCGCCACCAGCTGCACTCGCTCTAAGGTCTGCCCGAGCCCAGGCGGACAAGCCCGCAGCAGCGGGGGGCTGTTTGTGCTCAGGGCCGCCAAAAGAGTTGGCCCTCAGCACCGCTTTCCTCACGAGGCATGTGCAGTGGGAAGGTGAGCGAGTGGGCTGAGCGCGAGGCCTTGGGAGGCCCAGGCTTTGCGTGCAGGGCCGCGCGGGGCAGCGGTGGGCACGGGGGACAGCGAGAGAGGAAGGACGGGGCCAGCTGTGGGCCGGGGAATTAGCTCAAGTGGTAGAGCGCTCGCTTAGCATGCGAGAGGCAGCGGGATCGATGCCCGCATTCTCCAAAGCTTTTCATTCCCCTTGACACGGCCAACAGCCCCTTTGCCCTCCGGCCGGGGCCTGTGGAAGTTGCACGGAGCCAGCAGTGTGCCTGGGCTGCAAAGAGGGCCACAGCAGCCCGCGCTGCTTCGAGAGCAGCGCCGCCAGTGCATCGAGGGACGAGATCGTTGGCCCCCTTGGCTCGGCACTTCCAGGAGGGCAGCTACCACCCTGCGTCCGGCTTTGGGGGCCCCCAGCACAGGAAAGGTATCGGTGAAGTGGGGCGAGTGCCGCAGACGGACACCACGATGGTGGAGGCCTAGATCAGGGAGAGGCGGCTGCGGGCACGGGGCCTGTCGAGCCTGGAGAAGGGAGGGCTCCGCGGGGACCTAAGCAGCTGCCTGGCAGTAGGGGCCCTTACTGAGAAGACAGAGGCAGGCCTTTGCGGTGGCGCCCGGCTGGAGGGAAAGAGGCAGCCGAGGAAAAGGGAAACGCAAGGGGGTTGCAACGGGATCCGGGGAACCTCTTTTCCCCACGAGGACAGGCCGGCAGGAGGAGAGGCTTTGCAGGCTGGAGGTTTGGAAGAGGCGCCGGGAGAAAAGCTTGAGCAACGTGGGGTGATCTCCGAGCTGAGGCTGCTTGGAGCAGGAGGTTGGACTAGAGAGGTGCTGAGGGCTGGTGCGAGGCGAATTATCGGGTGACTGTGCCATCGGGGCAGGGCTGGGCCAGAGCCCTGCTGTTCCTTCGATAGCTCAGCTGGTAGAGCGGAGGACTGTAGGCTCCCTTGCACGGCCATCCTTAGGTCGCTGGTTCAACTCCGGCTCGAAGGAGTGTCCTTTTGGCTCTTGGGCAGCCCCTGCTGCACCCTTGCCTTTTAGGTGTGCAGGTGCCCTCTGAGGAGGCACTGGTGAACTCAGGCGGGGGAGTGCTGGCAGCACGTCAGGGCTCGCGGGGCGTTGGCGGCGCACGGTGTGGAGAGCCTACCAGGCTCCGCCACCTTCCAGGCATTGCCAGGCAGGTCCGCGGCGGTGTTGCGGGTCCGAGCTCAGGCTGGGTAGCTGACTCCAAGGGCCAGCGTCCAGATCAACACCTTACGCGGCCAGGCACGAGCACGGCTCTCGGGCAGCTGCAGCGTAGCTCAGGCGGGGAGCTAGGGCGAGAGGCTCCGCTTGACAACATCTCCCATGCAAAAAAGCGGGCCAGGCTCCCGCTGAGGCCTCGCCTAGCTCTTCCTTTCCACCAGCCGCCACCAGCTGCACTCGCTCTAAGGTCTGCCCGAGCCCAGGCGGACAAGCCCGCAGCAGCGGGGGGCTGTTTGTGCTCAGGGCCGCCAAAAGAGTTGGCCCTCAGCACCGCTTTCCTCACGAGGCATGTGCAGTGGGAAGGTGAGCGAGTGGGCTGAGCGCGAGGCCTTGGGAGGCCCAGGCTTTGCGTGCAGGGCCGCGCGGGGCAGCGGTGGGCACGGGGGACAGCGAGAGAGGAAGGACGGGGCCAGCTGTGGGCCGGGGAATTAGCTCAAGTGGTAGAGCGCTCGCTTAGCATGCGAGAGGCAGCGGGATCGATGCCCGCATTCTCCAAAGCTTTTCATTCCCCTTGACACGGCCAACAGCCCCTTTGCCCTCCGGCCGGGGCCTGTGGAAGTTGCACGGAGCCAGCAGTGTGCCTGGGCTGCAAAGAGGGCCACAGCAGCCCGCGCTGCTTCGAGAGCAGCACCGCCAGTGCATCGAGGGACGAGATCGTTGGCCCCCTTGGCTCGGCACTTCCAGGAGGGCAGCTACCACCCTGCGTCCGGCTTTGGGGGCCCCCAGCACAGGAAAGGTATCGGTGAAGTGGGGCGAGTGCCGCAGACGGACACCAAGATGGTGGAGGCCTAGATCAGGGAGAGGCGGCTGCGGGCACGGGGCCTGTCGAGCCTGGAGAAGGGAGGGCTCCGCGGGGACCTAAGCAGCTGCCTGGCAGTAGGGGCCCTTACTGAGAAGACAGAGGCAGGCCTTTGCGGTGGCGCCCGGCTGGAGGGAAAGAGGCAGCCGAGGAAAAGGGAAACGCAAGGGGGTTGCAACGGGATCCGGGGAGCCTCTTTTCCCCACGAGGACAGGCCGGCAGGAGGAGAGGCTTTGCAGGCTGGAGGTTTGGAAGAGGCGCCGGGAGAAAAGCTTGAGCAACGTGGGGTGATCTCCGAGCTGAGGCTGCTTGGAGCAGGAGGTTGGACTAGAGAGGTGCTGAGGGCTGGTGCGAGGCGAATTATCGGGTGACTGTGCCATCGGGGCAGGGCTGGGCCAGAGCCCTGCTGTTCCTTCGATAGCTCAGCTGGTAGAGCGGAGGACTGTAGGCTCCCTTGCACGGCCATCCTTAGGTCGCTGGTTCAACTCCGGCTCGAAGGAGTGTCCTTTTGGCTCTTGGGCAGCCCCTGCTGCACCCTTGCCTTTTAGGTGTGCAGGTGCCCTCTGAGGAGGCACTGGTGAACTCAGGCGGGGGAGTGCTGGCAGCACGTCAGGGCTCGCGGGGCGTTGGCGGCGCACGGTGTGGAGAGCCTACCAGGCTCCGCCACCTTCCAGGCATTGCCAGGCAGGTCCGCGGCGGTGTTGCGGGTCCGAGCTCAGGCTGGGTAGCTGACTCCAAGGGCCAGCGTCCAGATCAACACCTTACGCGGCCAGGCACGAGCACGGCTCTCGGGCAGCTGCAGCGTAGCTCAGGCGGGGAGCTAGGGCGAGAGGCTCCGCTTGACAACATCTCCCATGCAAAAAAGCGGGCCAGGCTCCCGCTGAGGCCTCGCCTAGCTCTTCCTTTCCACCAGCCGCCACCAGCTGCACTCGCTCTAAGGTCTGCCCGAGCCCAGGCGGACAAACCCGCAGCAGCGGGGGGCTGTTTGTGCTCAGGGCCGCCAAAAGAGTTGGCCCTCAGCACCGCTTTCCTCACGAGGCATGTGCAGTGGGAAGGTGAGCGAGTGGGCTGAGCGCGAGGCCTTGGGAGGCCCAGGCTTTGCGTGCAGGGCCGCGCGGGGCAGCGGTGGGCACGGGGGACAGCGAGAGAGGAAGGACGGGGCCAGCTGTGGGCCGGGGAATTAGCTCAAGTGGTAGAGCGCTCGCTTAGCATGCGAGAGGCAGCAGGATCGATGCCCGCATTCTCCAAAGCTTTTCATTCCCCTTGACACGGCCAACAGCCCCTTTGCCCTCCGGCCGGGGCCTGTGGAAGTTGCACGGAGCCAGCAGTGTGCCTGGGCTGCAAAGAGGGCCACAGCAGCCCGCGCTGCTTCGAGAGCAGCGCCGCCAGTGCATCGAGGGACGAGATCGTTGGCCCCCTTGGCTCGGCACTTCCAGGAGGGCAGCTACCACCCTGCGTCCGGCTTTGGGGGCCCCCAGCACAGGAAAGGTATCGGTGAAGTGGGGCGAGTGCCGCAGACGGACACCACGATGGTGGAGGCCTAGATCAGGGAGAGGCGGCTGCGGGCACGGGGCCTGTCGAGCCTGGAGAAGGGAGGGCTCCGCGGGGACCTAAGCAGCTGCCTGGCAGTAGGGGCCCTTACTGAGAAGACAGAGGCAGGCCTTTGCGGTGGCGCCCGGCTGGAGGGAAAGAGGCAGCCGAGGAAAAGGGAAACGCAAGGGGGTTGCAACGGGATCCGGGGAACCTCTTTTCCCCACGAGGACAGGCCGGCAGGAGGAGAGGCTTTGCAGGCTGGAGGTTTGGAAGAGGTGCCGGGAGAAAAGCTTGAGCAACGTGGGGTGATCTCCGAGCTGAGGCTGCTTGGAGCAGGAGGTTGGACTAGAGAGGTGCTGAGGGCTGGTGCGAGGCGAATTATCGGGTGACTGTGCCATCGGGGCAGGGCTGGGCCAGAGCCCTGCTGTTCCTTCGATAGCTCAGCTGGTAGAGCGGAGGACTGTAGGCTCCCTTGCACGGCCATCCTTAGGTCGCTGGTTCAACTCCGGCTCGAAGGAGTGTCCTTTTGGCTCTTGGGCAGCCCCTGCTGCACCCTTGCCTTTTAGGTGTGCAGGTGCCCTCTGAGGAGGCACTGGTGAACTCAGGCGGGGGAGTGCTGGCAGCACGTCAGGGCTCGCGGGGCGTTGGCGGCGCACGGTGTGGAGAGCCTACCAGGCTCCGCCACCTTCCAGGCATTGCCAGGCAGGTCCGCGGCGGTGTTGCGGGTCCGAGCTCAGGCTGGGTAGCTGACTCCAAGGGCCAGCGTCCAGATCAACACCTTACGCGGCCAGGCATGAGCACGGCTCTCGGGCAGCTGCAGCGTAGCTCAGGCGGGGAGCTAGGGCGAGAGGCTCCGCTTGACAACATCTCCCATGCAAAAAAGCGGGCCAGGCTCCCGCTGAGGCCTCGCCTAGCTCTTCCTTTCCACCAGCCGCCACCAGCTGCACTCGCTCTAAGGTCTGCCCGAGCCCAGGCGGACAAGCCCGCAGCAGCGGGGGGCTGTTTGTGCTCAGGGCCGCCAAAAGAGTTGGCCCTCAGCACCGCTTTCCTCACGAGGCATGTGCAGTGGGAAGGTGAGCGAGTGGGCTGAGCGCGAGGCCTTGGGAGGCCCAGGCTTTGCGTGCAGGGCCGCGCGGGGCAGCGGTGGGCACGGGGGACAGCGAGAGAGGAAGGACGGGGCCAGCTGTGGGCCGGGGAATTAGCTCAAGTGGTAGAGCGCTCGCTTAGCATGCGAGAGGCAGCGGGATCGATGCCCGCATTCTCCAAAGCTTTTCATTCCCCTTGACACGGCCAACAGCCCCTTTGCCCTCCGGCCGGGGCCTGTGGAAGTTGCACGGAGCCAGCAGTGTGCCTGGGCTGCAAAGAGGGCCACAGCAGCCCGCGCTGCTTCGAGAGCAGCACCGCCAGTGCACCGAGGGACGAGATCGTTGGCCCCCTTGGCTCGGCACTTCCAGGAGGGCAGCTACCACCCTGCGTCCGGCTTTGGGGGCCCCCAGCACAGGAAAGGTATCGGTGAAGTGGGGCGAGTGCCGCAGACGGACACCAAGATGGTGGAGGCCTAGATCAGGGAGAGGCGGCTGCGGGCACGGGGCCTGTCGAGCCTGGAGAAGGGAGGGCTCCGCGGGGACCTAAGCAGCTGCCTGGCAGTAGGGGCCCTTACTGAGAAGACAGAGGCAGGCCTTTGCGGTGGCGCCCGGCTGGAGGGAAAGAGGCAGCCGAGGAAAAGGGAAACGCAAGGGGGTTGCAACGGGATCCGGGGAGCCTCTTTTCCCCACGAGGACAGGCCGGCAGGAGGAGAGGCTTTGCAGGCTGGAGGTTTGGAAGAGGCGCCGGGAGAAAAGCTTGAGCAACGTGGGGTGATCTCCGAGCTGAGGCTGCTTGGAGCAGGAGGTTGGACTAGAGAGGTGCTGAGGGCTGGTGCGAGGCGAATTATCGGGTGACTGTGCCATCGGGGCAGGGCTGGGCCAGAGCCCTGCTGTTCCTTCGATAGCTCAGCTGGTAGAGCGGAGGACTGTAGGCTCCCTTGCACGGCCATCCTTAGGTCGCTGGTTCAACTCCGGCTCGAAGGAGTGTCCTTTTGGCTCTTGGGCAGCCCCTGCTGCACCCTTGCCTTTTAGGTGTGCAGGTGCCCTCTGAGGAGGCACTGGTGAACTCAGGCGGGGGAGTGCTGGCAGCACGTCAGGGCTCGCGGGGCGTTGGCGGCGCACGGTGTGGAGAGCCTACCAGGCTCCGCCACCTTCCAGGCATTGCCAGGCAGGTCCGCGGCGGTGTTGCGGGTCCGAGCTCAGGCTGGGTAGCTGACTCCAAGGGCCAGCGTCCAGATCAACACCTTACGCGGCCAGGCACGAGCACGGCTCTCGGGCAGCTGCAGCGTAGCTCAGGCGGGGAGCTAGGGCGAGAGGCTCCGCTTGACAACATCTCCCATGCAAAAAAGCGGGCCAGGCTCCCGCTGAGGCCTCGCCTAGCTCTTCCTTTCCACCAGCCGCCACCAGCTGCACTCGCTCTAAGGTCTGCCCGAGCCCAGGCGGACAAACCCGCAGCAGCGGGGGGCTGTTTGTGCTCAGGGCCGCCAAAAGAGTTGGCCCTCAGCACCGCTTTCCTCACGAGGCATGTGCAGTGGGAAGGTGAGCGAGTGGGCTGAGCGCGAGGCCTTGGGAGGCCCAGGCTTTGCGTGCAGGGCCGCGCGGGGCAGCGGTGGGCACGGGGGACAGCGAGAGAGGAAGGACGGGGCCAGCTGTGGGCCGGGGAATTAGCTCAAGTGGTAGAGCGCTCGCTTAGCATGCGAGAGGCAGCAGGATCGATGCCCGCATTCTCCAAAGCTTTTCATTCCCCTTGACACGGCCAACAGCCCCTTTGCCCTCCGGCCGGGGCCTGTGGAAGTTGCACGGAGCCAGCAGTGTGCCTGGGCTGCAAAGAGGGCCACAGCAGCCCGCGCTGCTTCGAGAGCAGCGCCGCCAGTGCATCGAGGGACGAGATCGTTGGCCCCCTTGGCTCGGCACTTCCAGGAGGGCAGCTACCACCCTGCGTCCGGCTTTGGGGGCCCCCAGCACAGGAAAGGTATCGGTGAAGTGGGGCGAGTGCCGCAGACGGACACCACGATGGTGGAGGCCTAGATCAGGGAGAGGCGGCTGCGGGCACGGGGCCTGTCGAGCCTGGAGAAGGGAGGGCTCCGCGGGGACCTAAGCAGCTGCCTGGCAGTAGGGGCCCTTACTGAGAAGACAGAGGCAGGCCTTTGCGGTGGCGCCCGGCTGGAGGGAAAGAGGCAGCCGAGGAAAAGGGAAACGCAAGGGGGTTGCAACGGGATCCGGGGAACCTCTTTTCCCCACGAGGACAGGCCGGCAGGAGGAGAGGCTTTGCAGGCTGGAGGTTTGGAAGAGGTGCCGGGAGAAAAGCTTGAGCAACGTGGGGTGATCTCCGAGCTGAGGCTGCTTGGAGCAGGAGGTTGGACTAGAGAGGTGCTGAGGGCTGGTGCGAGGCGAATTATCGGGTGACTGTGCCATCGGGGCAGGGCTGGGCCAGAGCCCTGCTGTTCCTTCGATAGCTCAGCTGGTAGAGCGGAGGACTGTAGGCTCCCTTGCACGGCCATCCTTAGGTCGCTGGTTCAACTCCGGCTCGAAGGAGTGTCCTTTTGGCTCTTGGGCAGCCCCTGCTGCACCCTTGCCTTTTAGGTGTGCAGGTGCCCTCTGAGGAGGCACTGGTGAACTCAGGCGGGGGAGTGCTGGCAGCACGTCAGGGCTCGCGGGGCGTTGGCGGCGCACGGTGTGGAGAGCCTACCAGGCTCCGCCACCTTCCAGGCATTGCCAGGCAGGTCCGCGGCGGTGTTGCGGGTCCGAGCTCAGGCTGGGTAGCTGACTCCAAGGGCCAGCGTCCAGATCAACACCTTACGCGGCCAGGCATGAGCACGGCTCTCGGGCAGCTGCAGCGTAGCTCAGGCGGGGAGCTAGGGCGAGAGGCTCCGCTTGACAACATCTCCCATGCAAAAAAGCGGGCCAGGCTCCCGCTGAGGCCTCGCCTAGCTCTTCCTTTCCACCAGCCGCCACCAGCTGCACTCGCTCTAAGGTCTGCCCGAGCCCAGGCGGACAAGCCCGCAGCAGCGGGGGGCTGTTTGTGCTCAGGGCCGCCAAAAGAGTTGGCCCTCAGCACCGCTTTCCTCACGAGGCATGTGCAGTGGGAAGGTGAGCGAGTGGGCTGAGCGCGAGGCCTTGGGAGGCCCAGGCTTTGCGTGCAGGGCCGCGCGGGGCAGCGGTGGGCACGGGGGACAGCGAGAGAGGAAGGACGGGGCCAGCTGTGGGCCGGGGAATTAGCTCAAGTGGTAGAGCGCTCGCTTAGCATGCGAGAGGCAGCGGGATCGATGCCCGCATTCTCCAAAGCTTTTCATTCCCCTTGACACGGCCAACAGCCCCTTTGCCCTCCGGCCGGGGCCTGTGGAAGTTGCACGGAGCCAGCAGTGTGCCTGGGCTGCAAAGAGGGCCACAGCAGCCCGCGCTGCTTCGAGAGCAGCACCGCCAGTGCACCGAGGGACGAGATCGTTGGCCCCCTTGGCTCGGCACTTCCAGGAGGGCAGCTACCACCCTGCGTCCGGCTTTGGGGGCCCCCAGCACAGGAAAGGTATCGGTGAAGTGGGGCGAGTGCCGCAGACGGACACCAAGATGGTGGAGGCCTAGATCAGGGAGAGGCGGCTGCGGGCACGGGGCCTGTCGAGCCTGGAGAAGGGAGGGCTCCGCGGGGACCTAAGCAGCTGCCTGGCAGTAGGGGCCCTTACTGAGAAGACAGAGGCAGGCCTTTGCGGTGGCGCCCGGCTGGAGGGAAAGAGGCAGCCGAGGAAAAGGGAAACGCAAGGGGGTTGCAACGGGATCCGGGGAGCCTCTTTTCCCCACGAGGACAGGCCGGCAGGAGGAGAGGCTTTGCAGGCTGGAGGTTTGGAAGAGGCGCCGGGAGAAAAGCTTGAGCAACGTGGGGTGATCTCCGAGCTGAGGCTGCTTGGAGCAGGAGGTTGGACTAGAGAGGTGCTGAGGGCTGGTGCGAGGCGAATTATCGGGTGACTGTGCCATCGGGGCAGGGCTGGGCCAGAGCCCTGCTGTTCCTTCGATAGCTCAGCTGGTAGAGCGGAGGACTGTAGGCTCCCTTGCACGGCCATCCTTAGGTCGCTGGTTCAACTCCGGCTCGAAGGAGTGTCCTTTTGGCTCTTGGGCAGCCCCTGCTGCACCCTTGCCTTTTAGGTGTGCAGGTGCCCTCTGAGGAGGCACTGGTGAACTCAGGCGGGGGAGTGCTGGCAGCACGTCAGGGCTCGCGGGGCGTTGGCGGCGCACGGTGTGGAGAGCCTACCAGGCTCCGCCACCTTCCAGGCATTGCCAGGCAGGTCCGCGGCGGTGTTGCGGGTCCGAGCTCAGGCTGGGTAGCTGACTCCAAGGGCCAGCGTCCAGATCAACACCTTACGCGGCCAGGCACGAGCACGGCTCTCGGGCAGCTGCAGCGTAGCTCAGGCGGGGAGCTAGGGCGAGAGGCTCCGCTTGACAACATCTCCCATGCAAAAAAGCGGGCCAGGCTCCCGCTGAGGCCTCGCCTAGCTCTTCCTTTCCACCAGCCGCCACCAGCTGCACTCGCTCTAAGGTCTGCCCGAGCCCAGGCGGACAAACCCGCAGCAGCGGGGGGCTGTTTGTGCTCAGGGCCGCCAAAAGAGTTGGCCCTCAGCACCGCTTTCCTCACGAGGCATGTGCAGTGGGAAGGTGAGCGAGTGGGCTGAGCGCGAGGCCTTGGGAGGCCCAGGCTTTGCGTGCAGGGCCGCGCGGGGCAGCGGTGGGCACGGGGGACAGCGAGAGAGGAAGGACGGGGCCAGCTGTGGGCCGGGGAATTAGCTCAAGTGGTAGAGCGCTCGCTTAGCATGCGAGAGGCAGCGGGATCGATGCCCGCATTCTCCAAAGCTTTTCATTCCCCTTGACACGGCCAACAGCCCCTTTGCCCTCCGGCCGGGGCCTGTGGAAGTTGCACGGAGCCAGCAGTGTGCCTGGGCTGCAAAGAGGGCCACAGCAGCCCGCGCTGCTTCGAGAGCAGCACCGCCAGTGCATCGAGGGACGAGATCGTTGGCCCCCTTGGCTCGGCACTTCCAGGAGGGCAGCTACCACCCTGCGTCCGGCTTTGGGGGCCCCCAGCACAGGAAAGGTATCGGTGAAGTGGGGCGAGTGCCGCAGACGGACACCAAGATGGTGGAGGCCTAGATCAGGGAGAGGCGGCTGCGGGCACGGGGCCTGTCGAGCCTGGAGAAGGGAGGGCTCCGCGGGGACCTAAGCAGCTGCCTGGCAGTAGGGGCCCTTACTGAGAAGACAGAGGCAGGCCTTTGCGGTGGCGCCCGGCTGGAGGGAAAGAGGCAGCCGAGGAAAAGGGAAACGCAAGGGGGTTGCAACGGGATCCGGGGAGCCTCTTTTCCCCATGAGGACAGGCCGGCAGGAGGAGAGGCTTTGCAGGCTGGAGGTTTGGAAGAGGCGCCGGGAGAAAAGCTTGAGCAACGTGGGGTGATCTCCGAGCTGAGGCTGCTTGGAGCAGGAGGTTGGACTAGAGAGGTGCTGAGGGCTGGTGCGAGGCGAATTATCGGGTGACTGTGCCATCGGGGCAGGGCTGGGCCAGAGCCCTGCTGTTCCTTCGATAGCTCAGCTGGTAGAGCGGAGGACTGTAGGCTCCCTTGCACGGCCATCCTTAGGTCGCTGGTTCAACTCCGGCTCGAAGGAGTGTCCTTTTGGCTCTTGGGCAGCCCCTGCTGCACCCTTGCCTTTTAGGTGTGCAGGTGCCCTCTGAGGAGGCACTGGTGAACTCAGGCGGGGGAGTGCTGGCAGCACGTCAGGGCTCGCGGGGCGTTGGCGGCGCACGGTGTGGAGAGCCTACCAGGCTCCGCCACCTTCCAGGCATTGCCAGGCAGGTCCGCGGCGGTGTTGCGGGTCCGAGCTCAGGCTGGGTAGCTGACTCCAAGGGCCAGCGTCCAGATCAACACCTTACGCGGCCAGGCACGAGCACGGCTCTCGGGCAGCTGCAGCGTAGCTCAGGCGGGGAGCTAGGGCGAGAGGCTCCGCTTGACAACATCTCCCATGCAAAAAAGCGGGCCAGGCTCCCGCTGAGGCCTCGCCTAGCTCTTCCTTTCCACCAGCCGCCACCAGCTGCACTCGCTCTAAGGTCTGCCCGAGCCCAGGCGGACAAGCCCGCAGCAGCGGGGGGCTGTTTGTGCTCAGGGCCGCCAAAAGAGTTGGCCCTCAGCACCGCTTTCCTCACGAGGCATGTGCAGTGGGAAGGTGAGCGAGTGGGCTGAGCGCGAGGCCTTGGGAGGCCCAGGCTTTGCGTGCAGGGCCGCGCGGGGCAGCGGTGGGCACGGGGGACAGCGAGAGAGGAAGGACGGGGCCAGCTGTGGGCCGGGGAATTAGCTCAAGTGGTAGAGCGCTCGCTTAGCATGCGAGAGGCAGCGGGATCGATGCCCGCATTCTCCAAAGCTTTTCATTCCCCTTGACACGGCCAACAGCCCCTTTGCCCTCCGGCCGGGGCCTGTGGAAGTTGCACGGAGCCAGCAGTGTGCCTGGGCTGCAAAGAGGGCCACAGCAGCCCGCGCTGCTTCGAGAGCAGCACCGCCAGTGCACCGAGGGACGAGATCGTTGGCCCCCTTGGCTCGGCACTTCCAGGAGGGCAGCTACCACCCTGCGTCCGGCTTTGGGGGCCCCCAGCACAGGAAAGGTATCGGTGAAGTGGGGCGAGTGCCGCAGACGGACACCAAGATGGTGGAGGCCTAGATCAGGGAGAGGCGGCTGCGGGCACGGGGCCTGTCGAGCCTGGAGAAGGGAGGGCTCCGCGGGGACCTAAGCAGCTGCCTGGCAGTAGGGGCCCTTACTGAGAAGACAGAGGCAGGCCTTTGCGGTGGCGCCCGGCTGGAGGGAAAGAGGCAGCCGAGGAAAAGGGAAACGCAAGGGGGTTGCAACGGGATCCGGGGAGCCTCTTTTCCCCACGAGGACAGGCCGGCAGGAGGAGAGGCTTTGCAGGCTGGAGGTTTGGAAGAGGCGCCGGGAGAAAAGCTTGAGCAACGTGGGGTGATCTCCGAGCTGAGGCTGCTTGGAGCAGGAGGTTGGACTAGAGAGGTGCTGAGGGCTGGTGCGAGGCGAATTATCGGGTGACTGTGCCATCGGGGCAGGGCTGGGCCAGAGCCCTGCTGTTCCTTCGATAGCTCAGCTGGTAGAGCGGAGGACTGTAGGCTCCCTTGCACGGCCATCCTTAGGTCGCTGGTTCAACTCCGGCTCGAAGGAGTGTCCTTTTGGCTCTTGGGCAGCCCCTGCTGCACCCTTGCCTTTTAGGTGTGCAGGTGCCCTCTGAGGAGGCACTGGTGAACTCAGGCGGGGGAGTGCTGGCAGCACGTCAGGGCTCGCGGGGCGTTGGCGGCGCACGGTGTGGAGAGCCTACCAGGCTCCGCCACCTTCCAGGCATTGCCAGGCAGGTCCGCGGCGGTGTTGCGGGTCCGAGCTCAGGCTGGGTAGCTGACTCCAAGGGCCAGCGTCCAGATCAACACCTTACGCGGCCAGGCACGAGCACGGCTCTCGGGCAGCTGCAGCGTAGCTCAGGCGGGGAGCTAGGGCGAGAGGCTCCGCTTGACAACATCTCCCATGCAAAAAAGCGGGCCAGGCTCCCGCTGAGGCCTCGCCTAGCTCTTCCTTTCCACCAGCCGCCACCAGCTGCACTCGCTCTAAGGTCTGCCCGAGCCCAGGCGGACAAACCCGCAGCAGCGGGGGGCTGTTTGTGCTCAGGGCCGCCAAAAGAGTTGGCCCTCAGCACCGCTTTCCTCACGAGGCATGTGCAGTGGGAAGGTGAGCGAGTGGGCTGAGCGCGAGGCCTTGGGAGGCCCAGGCTTTGCGTGCAGGGCCGCGCGGGGCAGCGGTGGGCACGGGGGACAGCGAGAGAGGAAGGACGGGGCCAGCTGTGGGCCGGGGAATTAGCTCAAGTGGTAGAGCGCTCGCTTAGCATGCGAGAGGCAGCGGGATCGATGCCCGCATTCTCCAAAGCTTTTCATTCCCCTTGACACGGCCAACAGCCCCTTTGCCCTCCGGCCGGGGCCTGTGGAAGTTGCACGGAGCCAGCAGTGTGCCTGGGCTGCAAAGAGGGCCACAGCAGCCCGCGCTGCTTCGAGAGCAGCACCGCCAGTGCATCGAGGGACGAGATCGTTGGCCCCCTTGGCTCGGCACTTCCAGGAGGGCAGCTACCACCCTGCGTCCGGCTTTGGGGGCCCCCAGCACAGGAAAGGTATCGGTGAAGTGGGGCGAGTGCCGCAGACGGACACCAAGATGGTGGAGGCCTAGATCAGGGAGAGGCGGCTGCGGGCACGGGGCCTGTCGAGCCTGGAGAAGGGAGGGCTCCGCGGGGACCTAAGCAGCTGCCTGGCAGTAGGGGCCCTTACTGAGAAGACAGAGGCAGGCCTTTGCGGTGGCGCCCGGCTGGAGGGAAAGAGGCAGCCGAGGAAAAGGGAAACGCAAGGGGGTTGCAACGGGATCCGGGGAGCCTCTTTTCCCCATGAGGACAGGCCGGCAGGAGGAGAGGCTTTGCAGGCTGGAGGTTTGGAAGAGGCGCCGGGAGAAAAGCTTGAGCAACGTGGGGTGATCTCCGAGCTGAGGCTGCTTGGAGCAGGAGGTTGGACTAGAGAGGTGCTGAGGGCTGGTGCGAGGCGAATTATCGGGTGACTGTGCCATCGGGGCAGGGCTGGGCCAGAGCCCTGCTGTTCCTTCGATAGCTCAGCTGGTAGAGCGGAGGACTGTAGGCTCCCTTGCACGGCCATCCTTAGGTCGCTGGTTCAACTCCGGCTCGAAGGAGTGTCCTTTTGGCTCTTGGGCAGCCCCTGCTGCACCCTTGCCTTTTAGGTGTGCAGGTGCCCTCTGAGGAGGCACTGGTGAACTCAGGCGGGGGAGTGCTGGCAGCACGTCAGGGCTCGCGGGGCGTTGGCGGCGCACGGTGTGGAGAGCCTACCAGGCTCCGCCACCTTCCAGGCATTGCCAGGCAGGTCCGCGGCGGTGTTGCGGGTCCGAGCTCAGGCTGGGTAGCTGACTCCAAGGGCCAGCGTCCAGATCAACACCTTACGCGGCCAGGCACGAGCACGGCTCTCGGGCAGCTGCAGCGTAGCTCAGGCGGGGAGCTAGGGCGAGAGGCTCCGCTTGACAACATCTCCCATGCAAAAAAGCGGGCCAGGCTCCCGCTGAGGCCTCGCCTAGCTCTTCCTTTCCACCAGCCGCCACCAGCTGCACTCGCTCTAAGGTCTGCCCGAGCCCAGGCGGACAAGCCCGCAGCAGCGGGGGGCTGTTTGTGCTCAGGGCCGCCAAAAGAGTTGGCCCTCAGCACCGCTTTCCTCACGAGGCATGTGCAGTGGGAAGGTGAGCGAGTGGGCTGAGCGCGAGGCCTTGGGAGGCCCAGGCTTTGCGTGCAGGGCCGCGCGGGGCAGCGGTGGGCACGGGGGACAGCGAGAGAGGAAGGACGGGGCCAGCTGTGGGCCGGGGAATTAGCTCAAGTGGTAGAGCGCTCGCTTAGCATGCGAGAGGCAGCGGGATCGATGCCCGCATTCTCCAAAGCTTTTCATTCCCCTTGACACGGCCAACAGCCCCTTTGCCCTCCGGCCGGGGCCTGTGGAAGTTGCACGGAGCCAGCAGTGTGCCTGGGCTGCAAAGAGGGCCACAGCAGCCCGCGCTGCTTCGAGAGCAGCACCGCCAGTGCACCGAGGGACGAGATCGTTGGCCCCCTTGGCTCGGCACTTCCAGGAGGGCAGCTACCACCCTGCGTCCGGCTTTGGGGGCCCCCAGCACAGGAAAGGTATCGGTGAAGTGGGGCGAGTGCCGCAGACGGACACCAAGATGGTGGAGGCCTAGATCAGGGAGAGGCGGCTGCGGGCACGGGGCCTGTCGAGCCTGGAGAAGGGAGGGCTCCGCGGGGACCTAAGCAGCTGCCTGGCAGTAGGGGCCCTTACTGAGAAGACAGAGGCAGGCCTTTGCGGTGGCGCCCGGCTGGAGGGAAAGAGGCAGCCGAGGAAAAGGGAAACGCAAGGGGGTTGCAACGGGATCCGGGGAGCCTCTTTTCCCCACGAGGACAGGCCGGCAGGAGGAGAGGCTTTGCAGGCTGGAGGTTTGGAAGAGGCGCCGGGAGAAAAGCTTGAGCAACGTGGGGTGATCTCCGAGCTGAGGCTGCTTGGAGCAGGAGGTTGGACTAGAGAGGTGCTGAGGGCTGGTGCGAGGCGAATTATCGGGTGACTGTGCCATCGGGGCAGGGCTGGGCCAGAGCCCTGCTGTTCCTTCGATAGCTCAGCTGGTAGAGCGGAGGACTGTAGGCTCCCTTGCACGGCCATCCTTAGGTCGCTGGTTCAACTCCGGCTCGAAGGAGTGTCCTTTTGGCTCTTGGGCAGCCCCTGCTGCACCCTTGCCTTTTAGGTGTGCAGGTGCCCTCTGAGGAGGCACTGGTGAACTCAGGCGGGGGAGTGCTGGCAGCACGTCAGGGCTCGCGGGGCGTTGGCGGCGCACGGTGTGGAGAGCCTACCAGGCTCCGCCACCTTCCAGGCATTGCCAGGCAGGTCCGCGGCGGTGTTGCGGGTCCGAGCTCAGGCTGGGTAGCTGACTCCAAGGGCCAGCGTCCAGATCAACACCTTACGCGGCCAGGCACGAGCACGGCTCTCGGGCAGCTGCAGCGTAGCTCAGGCGGGGAGCTAGGGCGAGAGGCTCCGCTTGACAACATCTCCCATGCAAAAAAGCGGGCCAGGCTCCCGCTGAGGCCTCGCCTAGCTCTTCCTTTCCACCAGCCGCCACCAGCTGCACTCGCTCTAAGGTCTGCCCGAGCCCAGGCGGACAAACCCGCAGCAGCGGGGGGCTGTTTGTGCTCAGGGCCGCCAAAAGAGTTGGCCCTCAGCACCGCTTTCCTCACGAGGCATGTGCAGTGGGAAGGTGAGCGAGTGGGCTGAGCGCGAGGCCTTGGGAGGCCCAGGCTTTGCGTGCAGGGCCGCGCGGGGCAGCGGTGGGCACGGGGGACAGCGAGAGAGGAAGGACGGGGCCAGCTGTGGGCCGGGGAATTAGCTCAAGTGGTAGAGCGCTCGCTTAGCATGCGAGAGGCAGCAGGATCGATGCCCGCATTCTCCAAAGCTTTTCATTCCCCTTGACACGGCCAACAGCCCCTTTGCCCTCCGGCCGGGGCCTGTGGAAGTTGCACGGAGCCAGCAGTGTGCCTGGGCTGCAAAGAGGGCCACAGCAGCCCGCGCTGCTTCGAGAGCAGCGCCGCCAGTGCATCGAGGGACGAGATCGTTGGCCCCCTTGGCTCGGCACTTCCAGGAGGGCAGCTACCACCCTGCGTCCGGCTTTGGGGGCCCCCAGCACAGGAAAGGTATCGGTGAAGTGGGGCGAGTGCCGCAGACGGACACCACGATGGTGGAGGCCTAGATCAGGGAGAGGCGGCTGCGGGCACGGGGCCTGTCGAGCCTGGAGAAGGGAGGGCTCCGCGGGGACCTAAGCAGCTGCCTGGCAGTAGGGGCCCTTACTGAGAAGACAGAGGCAGGCCTTTGCGGTGGCGCCCGGCTGGAGGGAAAGAGGCAGCCGAGGAAAAGGGAAACGCAAGGGGGTTGCAACGGGATCCGGGGAACCTCTTTTCCCCACGAGGACAGGCCGGCAGGAGGAGAGGCTTTGCAGGCTGGAGGTTTGGAAGAGGTGCCGGGAGAAAAGCTTGAGCAACGTGGGGTGATCTCCGAGCTGAGGCTGCTTGGAGCAGGAGGTTGGACTAGAGAGGTGCTGAGGGCTGGTGCGAGGCGAATTATCGGGTGACTGTGCCATCGGGGCAGGGCTGGGCCAGAGCCCTGCTGTTCCTTCGATAGCTCAGCTGGTAGAGCGGAGGACTGTAGGCTCCCTTGCACGGCCATCCTTAGGTCGCTGGTTCAACTCCGGCTCGAAGGAGTGTCCTTTTGGCTCTTGGGCAGCCCCTGCTGCACCCTTGCCTTTTAGGTGTGCAGGTGCCCTCTGAGGAGGCACTGGTGAACTCAGGCGGGGGAGTGCTGGCAGCACGTCAGGGCTCGCGGGGCGTTGGCGGCGCACGGTGTGGAGAGCCTACCAGGCTCCGCCACCTTCCAGGCATTGCCAGGCAGGTCCGCGGCGGTGTTGCGGGTCCGAGCTCAGGCTGGGTAGCTGACTCCAAGGGCCAGCGTCCAGATCAACACCTTACGCGGCCAGGCATGAGCACGGCTCTCGGGCAGCTGCAGCGTAGCTCAGGCGGGGAGCTAGGGCGAGAGGCTCCGCTTGACAACATCTCCCATGCAAAAAAGCGGGCCAGGCTCCCGCTGAGGCCTCGCCTAGCTCTTCCTTTCCACCAGCCGCCACCAGCTGCACTCGCTCTAAGGTCTGCCCGAGCCCAGGCGGACAAGCCCGCAGCAGCGGGGGGCTGTTTGTGCTCAGGGCCGCCAAAAGAGTTGGCCCTCAGCACCGCTTTCCTCACGAGGCATGTGCAGTGGGAAGGTGAGCGAGTGGGCTGAGCGCGAGGCCTTGGGAGGCCCAGGCTTTGCGTGCAGGGCCGCGCGGGGCAGCGGTGGGCACGGGGGACAGCGAGAGAGGAAGGACGGGGCCAGCTGTGGGCCGGGGAATTAGCTCAAGTGGTAGAGCGCTCGCTTAGCATGCGAGAGGCAGCGGGATCGATGCCCGCATTCTCCAAAGCTTTTCATTCCCCTTGACACGGCCAACAGCCCCTTTGCCCTCCGGCCGGGGCCTGTGGAAGTTGCACGGAGCCAGCAGTGTGCCTGGGCTGCAAAGAGGGCCACAGCAGCCCGCGCTGCTTCGAGAGCAGCACCGCCAGTGCACCGAGGGACGAGATCGTTGGCCCCCTTGGCTCGGCACTTCCAGGAGGGCAGCTACCACCCTGCGTCCGGCTTTGGGGGCCCCCAGCACAGGAAAGGTATCGGTGAAGTGGGGCGAGTGCCGCAGACGGACACCAAGATGGTGGAGGCCTAGATCAGGGAGAGGCGGCTGCGGGCACGGGGCCTGTCGAGCCTGGAGAAGGGAGGGCTCCGCGGGGACCTAAGCAGCTGCCTGGCAGTAGGGGCCCTTACTGAGAAGACAGAGGCAGGCCTTTGCGGTGGCGCCCGGCTGGAGGGAAAGAGGCAGCCGAGGAAAAGGGAAACGCAAGGGGGTTGCAACGGGATCCGGGGAGCCTCTTTTCCCCACGAGGACAGGCCGGCAGGAGGAGAGGCTTTGCAGGCTGGAGGTTTGGAAGAGGCGCCGGGAGAAAAGCTTGAGCAACGTGGGGTGATCTCCGAGCTGAGGCTGCTTGGAGCAGGAGGTTGGACTAGAGAGGTGCTGAGGGCTGGTGCGAGGCGAATTATCGGGTGACTGTGCCATCGGGGCAGGGCTGGGCCAGAGCCCTGCTGTTCCTTCGATAGCTCAGCTGGTAGAGCGGAGGACTGTAGGCTCCCTTGCACGGCCATCCTTAGGTCGCTGGTTCAACTCCGGCTCGAAGGAGTGTCCTTTTGGCTCTTGGGCAGCCCCTGCTGCACCCTTGCCTTTTAGGTGTGCAGGTGCCCTCTGAGGAGGCACTGGTGAACTCAGGCGGGGGAGTGCTGGCAGCACGTCAGGGCTCGCGGGGCGTTGGCGGCGCACGGTGTGGAGAGCCTACCAGGCTCCGCCACCTTCCAGGCATTGCCAGGCAGGTCCGCGGCGGTGTTGCGGGTCCGAGCTCAGGCTGGGTAGCTGACTCCAAGGGCCAGCGTCCAGATCAACACCTTACGCGGCCAGGCACGAGCACGGCTCTCGGGCAGCTGCAGCGTAGCTCAGGCGGGGAGCTAGGGCGAGAGGCTCCGCTTGACAACATCTCCCATGCAAAAAAGCGGGCCAGGCTCCCGCTGAGGCCTCGCCTAGCTCTTCCTTTCCACCAGCCGCCACCAGCTGCACTCGCTCTAAGGTCTGCCCGAGCCCAGGCGGACAAACCCGCAGCAGCGGGGGGCTGTTTGTGCTCAGGGCCGCCAAAAGAGTTGGCCCTCAGCACCGCTTTCCTCACGAGGCATGTGCAGTGGGAAGGTGAGCGAGTGGGCTGAGCGCGAGGCCTTGGGAGGCCCAGGCTTTGCGTGCAGGGCCGCGCGGGGCAGCGGTGGGCACGGGGGACAGCGAGAGAGGAAGGACGGGGCCAGCTGTGGGCCGGGGAATTAGCTCAAGTGGTAGAGCGCTCGCTTAGCATGCGAGAGGCAGCGGGATCGATGCCCGCATTCTCCAAAGCTTTTCATTCCCCTTGACACGGCCAACAGCCCCTTTGCCCTCCGGCCGGGGCCTGTGGAAGTTGCACGGAGCCAGCAGTGTGCCTGGGCTGCAAAGAGGGCCACAGCAGCCCGCGCTGCTTCGAGAGCAGCACCGCCAGTGCATCGAGGGACGAGATCGTTGGCCCCCTTGGCTCGGCACTTCCAGGAGGGCAGCTACCACCCTGCGTCCGGCTTTGGGGGCCCCCAGCACAGGAAAGGTATCGGTGAAGTGGGGCGAGTGCCGCAGACGGACACCAAGATGGTGGAGGCCTAGATCAGGGAGAGGCGGCTGCGGGCACGGGGCCTGTCGAGCCTGGAGAAGGGAGGGCTCCGCGGGGACCTAAGCAGCTGCCTGGCAGTAGGGGCCCTTACTGAGAAGACAGAGGCAGGCCTTTGCGGTGGCGCCCGGCTGGAGGGAAAGAGGCAGCCGAGGAAAAGGGAAACGCAAGGGGGTTGCAACGGGATCCGGGGAGCCTCTTTTCCCCATGAGGACAGGCCGGCAGGAGGAGAGGCTTTGCAGGCTGGAGGTTTGGAAGAGGCGCCGGGAGAAAAGCTTGAGCAACGTGGGGTGATCTCCGAGCTGAGGCTGCTTGGAGCAGGAGGTTGGACTAGAGAGGTGCTGAGGGCTGGTGCGAGGCGAATTATCGGGTGACTGTGCCATCGGGGCAGGGCTGGGCCAGAGCCCTGCTGTTCCTTCGATAGCTCAGCTGGTAGAGCGGAGGACTGTAGGCTCCCTTGCACGGCCATCCTTAGGTCGCTGGTTCAACTCCGGCTCGAAGGAGTGTCCTTTTGGCTCTTGGGCAGCCCCTGCTGCACCCTTGCCTTTTAGGTGTGCAGGTGCCCTCTGAGGAGGCACTGGTGAACTCAGGCGGGGGAGTGCTGGCAGCACGTCAGGGCTCGCGGGGCGTTGGCGGCGCACGGTGTGGAGAGCCTACCAGGCTCCGCCACCTTCCAGGCATTGCCAGGCAGGTCCGCGGCGGTGTTGCGGGTCCGAGCTCAGGCTGGGTAGCTGACTCCAAGGGCCAGCGTCCAGATCAACACCTTACGCGGCCAGGCACGAGCACGGCTCTCGGGCAGCTGCAGCGTAGCTCAGGCGGGGAGCTAGGGCGAGAGGCTCCGCTTGACAACATCTCCCATGCAAAAAAGCGGGCCAGGCTCCCGCTGAGGCCTCGCCTAGCTCTTCCTTTCCACCAGCCGCCACCAGCTGCACTCGCTCTAAGGTCTGCCCGAGCCCAGGCGGACAAGCCCGCAGCAGCGGGGGGCTGTTTGTGCTCAGGGCCGCCAAAAGAGTTGGCCCTCAGCACCGCTTTCCTCACGAGGCATGTGCAGTGGGAAGGTGAGCGAGTGGGCTGAGCGCGAGGCCTTGGGAGGCCCAGGCTTTGCGTGCAGGGCCGCGCGGGGCAGCGGTGGGCACGGGGGACAGCGAGAGAGGAAGGACGGGGCCAGCTGTGGGCCGGGGAATTAGCTCAAGTGGTAGAGCGCTCGCTTAGCATGCGAGAGGCAGCGGGATCGATGCCCGCATTCTCCAAAGCTTTTCATTCCCCTTGACACGGCCAACAGCCCCTTTGCCCTCCGGCCGGGGCCTGTGGAAGTTGCACGGAGCCAGCAGTGTGCCTGGGCTGCAAAGAGGGCCACAGCAGCCCGCGCTGCTTCGAGAGCAGCACCGCCAGTGCACCGAGGGACGAGATCGTTGGCCCCCTTGGCTCGGCACTTCCAGGAGGGCAGCTACCACCCTGCGTCCGGCTTTGGGGGCCCCCAGCACAGGAAAGGTATCGGTGAAGTGGGGCGAGTGCCGCAGACGGACACCAAGATGGTGGAGGCCTAGATCAGGGAGAGGCGGCTGCGGGCACGGGGCCTGTCGAGCCTGGAGAAGGGAGGGCTCCGCGGGGACCTAAGCAGCTGCCTGGCAGTAGGGGCCCTTACTGAGAAGACAGAGGCAGGCCTTTGCGGTGGCGCCCGGCTGGAGGGAAAGAGGCAGCCGAGGAAAAGGGAAACGCAAGGGGGTTGCAACGGGATCCGGGGAGCCTCTTTTCCCCACGAGGACAGGCCGGCAGGAGGAGAGGCTTTGCAGGCTGGAGGTTTGGAAGAGGCGCCGGGAGAAAAGCTTGAGCAACGTGGGGTGATCTCCGAGCTGAGGCTGCTTGGAGCAGGAGGTTGGACTAGAGAGGTGCTGAGGGCTGGTGCGAGGCGAATTATCGGGTGACTGTGCCATCGGGGCAGGGCTGGGCCAGAGCCCTGCTGTTCCTTCGATAGCTCAGCTGGTAGAGCGGAGGACTGTAGGCTCCCTTGCACGGCCATCCTTAGGTCGCTGGTTCAACTCCGGCTCGAAGGAGTGTCCTTTTGGCTCTTGGGCAGCCCCTGCTGCACCCTTGCCTTTTAGGTGTGCAGGTGCCCTCTGAGGAGGCACTGGTGAACTCAGGCGGGGGAGTGCTGGCAGCACGTCAGGGCTCGCGGGGCGTTGGCGGCGCACGGTGTGGAGAGCCTACCAGGCTCCGCCACCTTCCAGGCATTGCCAGGCAGGTCCGCGGCGGTGTTGCGGGTCCGAGCTCAGGCTGGGTAGCTGACTCCAAGGGCCAGCGTCCAGATCAACACCTTACGCGGCCAGGCACGAGCACGGCTCTCGGGCAGCTGCAGCGTAGCTCAGGCGGGGAGCTAGGGCGAGAGGCTCCGCTTGACAACATCTCCCATGCAAAAAAGCGGGCCAGGCTCCCGCTGAGGCCTCGCCTAGCTCTTCCTTTCCACCAGCCGCCACCAGCTGCACTCGCTCTAAGGTCTGCCCGAGCCCAGGCGGACAAACCCGCAGCAGCGGGGGGCTGTTTGTGCTCAGGGCCGCCAAAAGAGTTGGCCCTCAGCACCGCTTTCCTCACGAGGCATGTGCAGTGGGAAGGTGAGCGAGTGGGCTGAGCGCGAGGCCTTGGGAGGCCCAGGCTTTGCGTGCAGGGCCGCGCGGGGCAGCGGTGGGCACGGGGGACAGCGAGAGAGGAAGGACGGGGCCAGCTGTGGGCCGGGGAATTAGCTCAAGTGGTAGAGCGCTCGCTTAGCATGCGAGAGGCAGCGGGATCGATGCCCGCATTCTCCAAAGCTTTTCATTCCCCTTGACACGGCCAACAGCCCCTTTGCCCTCCGGCCGGGGCCTGTGGAAGTTGCACGGAGCCAGCAGTGTGCCTGGGCTGCAAAGAGGGCCACAGCAGCCCGCGCTGCTTCGAGAGCAGCACCGCCAGTGCATCGAGGGACGAGATCGTTGGCCCCCTTGGCTCGGCACTTCCAGGAGGGCAGCTACCACCCTGCGTCCGGCTTTGGGGGCCCCCAGCACAGGAAAGGTATCGGTGAAGTGGGGCGAGTGCCGCAGACGGACACCAAGATGGTGGAGGCCTAGATCAGGGAGAGGCGGCTGCGGGCACGGGGCCTGTCGAGCCTGGAGAAGGGAGGGCTCCGCGGGGACCTAAGCAGCTGCCTGGCAGTAGGGGCCCTTACTGAGAAGACAGAGGCAGGCCTTTGCGGTGGCGCCCGGCTGGAGGGAAAGAGGCAGCCGAGGAAAAGGGAAACGCAAGGGGGTTGCAACGGGATCCGGGGAGCCTCTTTTCCCCATGAGGACAGGCCGGCAGGAGGAGAGGCTTTGCAGGCTGGAGGTTTGGAAGAGGCGCCGGGAGAAAAGCTTGAGCAACGTGGGGTGATCTCCGAGCTGAGGCTGCTTGGAGCAGGAGGTTGGACTAGAGAGGTGCTGAGGGCTGGTGCGAGGCGAATTATCGGGTGACTGTGCCATCGGGGCAGGGCTGGGCCAGAGCCCTGCTGTTCCTTCGATAGCTCAGCTGGTAGAGCGGAGGACTGTAGGCTCCCTTGCACGGCCATCCTTAGGTCGCTGGTTCAACTCCGGCTCGAAGGAGTGTCCTTTTGGCTCTTGGGCAGCCCCTGCTGCACCCTTGCCTTTTAGGTGTGCAGGTGCCCTCTGAGGAGGCACTGGTGAACTCAGGCGGGGGAGTGCTGGCAGCACGTCAGGGCTCGCGGGGCGTTGGCGGCGCACGGTGTGGAGAGCCTACCAGGCTCCGCCACCTTCCAGGCATTGCCAGGCAGGTCCGCGGCGGTGTTGCGGGTCCGAGCTCAGGCTGGGTAGCTGACTCCAAGGGCCAGCGTCCAGATCAACACCTTACGCGGCCAGGCACGAGCACGGCTCTCGGGCAGCTGCAGCGTAGCTCAGGCGGGGAGCTAGGGCGAGAGGCTCCGCTTGACAACATCTCCCATGCAAAAAAGCGGGCCAGGCTCCCGCTGAGGCCTCGCCTAGCTCTTCCTTTCCACCAGCCGCCACCAGCTGCACTCGCTCTAAGGTCTGCCCGAGCCCAGGCGGACAAGCCCGCAGCAGCGGGGGGCTGTTTGTGCTCAGGGCCGCCAAAAGAGTTGGCCCTCAGCACCGCTTTCCTCACGAGGCATGTGCAGTGGGAAGGTGAGCGAGTGGGCTGAGCGCGAGGCCTTGGGAGGCCCAGGCTTTGCGTGCAGGGCCGCGCGGGGCAGCGGTGGGCACGGGGGACAGCGAGAGAGGAAGGACGGGGCCAGCTGTGGGCCGGGGAATTAGCTCAAGTGGTAGAGCACTCGCTTAGCATGCGAGAGGCAGCGGGATCGATGCCCGCATTCTCCAAAGCTTTTCATTCCCCTTGACACGGCCAACAGCCCCTTTGCCCTCCGGCCGGGGCCTGTGGAAGTTGCACGGAGCCAGCAGTGTGCCTGGGCTGCAAAGAGGGCCACAGCAGCCCGCGCTGCTTCGAGAGCAGCGCCGCCAGTGCATCGAGGGACGAGATCGTTGGCCCCCTTGGCTCGGCACTTCCAGGAGGGCAGCTACCACCCTGCGTCCGGCTTTGGGGGCCCCCAGCACAGGAAAGGTATCGGTGAAGTGGGGCGAGTGCCGCAGACGGACACCAAGATGGTGGAGGCCTAGATCAGGGAGAGGCGGCTGCGGGCACGGGGCCTGTCGAGCCTGGAGAAGGGAGGGCTCCGCGGGGACCTAAGCAGCTGCCTGGCAGTAGGGGCCCTTACTGAGAAGACAGAGGCAGGCCTTTGCGGTGGCGCCCGGCTGGAGGGAAAGAGGCAGCCGAGGAAAAGGGAAACGCAAGGGGGTTGCAACGGGATCCGGGGAGCCTCTTTTCCCCACGAGGACAGGCCGGCAGGAGGAGAGGCTTTGCAGGCTGGAGGTTTGGAAGAGGCGCCGGGAGAAAAGCTTGAGCAACGTGGGGTGATCTCCGAGCTGAGGCTGCTTGGAGCAGGAGGTTGGACTAGAGAGGTGCTGAGGGCTGGTGCGAGGCGAATTATCGGGTGACTGTGCCATCGGGGCAGGGCTGGGCCAGAGCCCTGCTGTTCCTTCGATAGCTCAGCTGGTAGAGCGGAGGACTGTAGGCTCCCTTGCACGGCCATCCTTAGGTCGCTGGTTCAACTCCGGCTCGAAGGAGTGTCCTTTTGGCTCTTGGGCAGCCCCTGCTGCACCCTTGCCTTTTAGGTGTGCAGGTGCCCTCTGAGGAGGCACTGGTGAACTCAGGCGGGGGAGTGCTGGCAGCACGTCAGGGCTCGCGGGGCGTTGGCGGCGCACGGTGTGGAGAGCCTACCAGGCTCCGCCACCTTCCAGGCATTGCCAGGCAGGTCCGCGGCGGTGTTGCGGGTCCGAGCTCAGGCTGGGTAGCTGACTCCAAGGGCCAGCGTCCAGATCAACACCTTACGCGGCCAGGCACGAGCACGGCTCTCGGGCAGCTGCAGCGTAGCTCAGGCGGGGAGCTAGGGCGAGAGGCTCCGCTTGACAACATCTCCCATGCAAAAAAGCGGGCCAGGCTCCCGCTGAGGCCTCGCCTAGCTCTTCCTTTCCACCAGCCGCCACCAGCTGCACTCGCTCTAAGGTCTGCCCGAGCCCAGGCGGACAAGCCCGCAGCAGCGGGGGGCTGTTTGTGCTCAGGGCCGCCAAAAGAGTTGGCCCTCAGCACCGCTTTCCTCACGAGGCATGTGCAGTGGGAAGGTGAGCGAGTGGGCTGAGCGCGAGGCCTTGGGAGGCCCAGGCTTTGCGTGCAGGGCCGCGCGGGGCAGCGGTGGGCACGGGGGACAGCGAGAGAGGAAGGACGGGGCCAGCTGTGGGCCGGGGAATTAGCTCAAGTGGTAGAGCGCTCGCTTAGCATGCGAGAGGCAGCGGGATCGATGCCCGCATTCTCCAAAGCTTTTCATTCCCCTTGACACGGCCAACAGCCCCTTTGCCCTCCGGCCGGGGCCTGTGGAAGTTGCACGGAGCCAGCAGTGTGCCTGGGCTGCAAAGAGGGCCACAGCAGCCCGCGCTGCTTCGAGAGCAGCACCGCCAGTGCATCGAGGGACGAGATCGTTGGCCCCCTTGGCTCGGCACTTCCAGGAGGGCAGCTACCACCCTGCGTCCGGCTTTGGGGGCCCCCAGCACAGGAAAGGTATCGGTGAAGTGGGGCGAGTGCCGCAGACGGACACCACGATGGTGGAGGCCTAGATCAGGGAGAGGCGGCTGCGGGCACGGGGCCTGTCGAGCCTGGAGAAGGGAGGGCTCCGCGGGGACCTAAGCAGCTGCCTGGCAGTAGGGGCCCTTACTGAGAAGACAGAGGCAGGCCTTTGCGGTGGCGCCCGGCTGGAGGGAAAGAGGCAGCCGAGGAAAAGGGAAACGCAAGGGGGTTGCAACGGGATCCGGGGAGCCTCTTTTCCCCACGAGGACAGGCCGGCAGGAGGAGAGGCTTTGCAGGCTGGAGGTTTGGAAGAGGCGCCGGGAGAAAAGCTTGAGCAACGTGGGGTGATCTCCGAGCTGAGGCTGCTTGGAGCAGGAGGTTGGACTAGAGAGGTGCTGAGGGCTGGTGCGAGGCGAATTATCGGGTGACTGTGCCATCGGGGCAGGGCTGGGCCAGAGCCCTGCTGTTCCTTCGATAGCTCAGCTGGTAGAGCGGAGGACTGTAGGCTCCCTTGCACGGCCATCCTTAGGTCGCTGGTTCAACTCCGGCTCGAAGGAGTGTCCTTTTGGCTCTTGGGCAGCCCCTGCTGCACCCTTGCCTTTTAGGTGTGCAGGTGCCCTCTGAGGAGGCACTGGTGAACTCAGGCGGGGGAGTGCTGGCAGCACGTCAGGGCTCGCGGGGCGTTGGCGGCGCACGGTGTGGAGAGCCTACCAGGCTCCGCCACCTTCCAGGCATTGCCAGGCAGGTCCGCGGCGGTGTTGCGGGTCCGAGCTCAGGCTGGGTAGCTGACTCCAAGGGCCAGCGTCCAGATCAACACCTTACGCGGCCAGGCACGAGCACGGCTCTCGGGCAGCTGCAGCGTAGCTCAGGCGGGGAGCTAGGGCGAGAGGCTCCGCTTGACAACATCTCCCATGCAAAAAAGCGGGCCAGGCTCCCGCTGAGGCCTCGCCTAGCTCTTCCTTTCCACCAGCCGCCACCAGCTGCACTCGCTCTAAGGTCTGCCCGAGCCCAGGAGGACAAACCCGCAGCAGCGGGGGGCTGTTTGTGCTCAGGGCCGCCAAAAGAGTTGGCCCTCAGCACCGCTTTCCTCACGAGGCATGTGCAGTGGGAAGGTGAGCGAGTGGGCTGAGCGCGAGGCCTTGGGAGGCCCAGGCTTTGCGTGCAGGGCCGCGCGGGGCAGCGGTGGGCACGGGGGACAGCGAGAGAGGAAGGACGGGGCCAGCTGTGGGCCGGGGAATTAGCTCAAGTGGTAGAGCGCTCGCTTAGCATGCGAGAGGCAGCGGGATCGATGCCCGCATTCTCCAAAGCTTTTCATTCCCCTTGACACGGCCAACAGCCCCTTTGCCCTCCGGCCGGGGCCTGTGGAAGTTGCACGGAGCCAGCAGTGTGCCTGGGCTGCAAAGAGGGCCACAGCAGCCCGCGCTGCTTCGAGAGCAGCGCCGCCAGTGCATCGAGGGACGAGATCGTTGGCCCCCTTGGCTCGGCACTTCCAGGAGGGCAGCTACCACCCTGCGTCCGGCTTTGGGGGCCCCCAGCACAGGAAAGGTATCGGTGAAGTGGGGCGAGTGCCGCAGACGGACACCAAGATGGTGGAGGCCTAGATCAGGGAGAGGCGGCTGCGGGCACGGGGCCTGTCGAGCCTGGAGAAGGGAGGGCTCCGCGGGGACCTAAGCAGCTGCCTGGCAGTAGGGGCCCTTACTGAGAAGACAGAGGCAGGCCTTTGCGGTGGCGCCCGGCTGGAGGGAAAGAGGCAGCCGAGGAAAAGGGAAACGCAAGGGGGTTGCAACGGGATCCGGGGAGCCTCTTTTCCCCACGAGGACAGGCCGGCAGGAGGAGAGGCTTTGCAGGCTGGAGGTTTGGAAGAGGCGCCGGGAGAAAAGCTTGAGCAACGTGGGGTGATCTCCGAGCTGAGGCTGCTTGGAGCAGGAGGTTGGACTAGAGAGGTGCTGAGGGCTGGTGCGAGGCGAATTATCGGGTGACTGTGCCATCGGGGCAGGGCTGGGCCAGAGCCCTGCTGTTCCTTCGATAGCTCAGCTGGTAGAGCGGAGGACTGTAGGCTCCCTTGCACGGCCATCCTTAGGTCGCTGGTTCAACTCCGGCTCGAAGGAGTGTCCTTTTGGCTCTTGGGCAGCCCCTGCTGCACCCTTGCCTTTTAGGTGTGCAGGTGCCCTCTGAGGAGGCACTGGTGAACTCAGGCGGGGGAGTGCTGGCAGCACGTCAGGGCTCGCGGGGCGTTGGCGGCGCACGGTGTGGAGAGCCTACCAGGCTCCGCCACCTTCCAGGCATTGCCAGGCAGGTCCGCGGCGGTGTTGCGGGTCCGAGCTCAGGCTGGGTAGCTGACTCCAAGGGCCAGCGTCCAGATCAACACCTTACGCGGCCAGGCACGAGCACGGCTCTCGGGCAGCTGCAGCGTAGCTCAGGCGGGGAGCTAGGGCGAGAGGCTCCGCTTGACAACATCTCCCATGCAAAAAAGCGGGCCAGGCTCCCGCTGAGGCCTCGCCTAGCTCTTCCTTTCCACCAGCCGCCACCAGCTGCACTCGCTCTAAGGTCTGCCCGAGCCCAGGAGGACAAACCCGCAGCAGCGGGGGGCTGTTTGTGCTCAGGGCCGCCAAAAGAGTTGGCCCTCAGCACCGCTTTCCTCACGAGGCATGTGCAGTGGGAAGGTGAGCGAGTGGGCTGAGCGCGAGGCCTTGGGAGGCCCAGGCTTTGCGTGCAGGGCCGCGCGGGGCAGCGGTGGGCACGGGGGACAGCGAGAGAGGAAGGACGGGGCCAGCTGTGGGCCGGGGAATTAGCTCAAGTGGTAGAGCGCTCGCTTAGCATGCGAGAGGCAGCGGGATCGATGCCCGCATTCTCCAAAGCTTTTCATTCCCCTTGACACGGCCAACAGCCCCTTTGCCCTCCGGCCGGGGCCTGTGGAAGTTGCACGGAGCCAGCAGTGTGCCTGGGCTGCAAAGAGGGCCACAGCAGCCCGCGCTGCTTCGAGAGCAGCACCGCCAGTGCATCGAGGGACGAGATCGTTGGCCCCCTTGGCTCGGCACTTCCAGGAGGGCAGCTACCACCCTGCGTCCGGCTTTGGGGGCCCCCAGCACAGGAAAGGTATCGGTGAAGTGGGGCGAGTGCCGCAGACGGACACCACGATGGTGGAGGCCTAGATCAGGGAGAGGCGGCTGCGGGCACGGGGCCTGTCGAGCCTGGAGAAGGGAGGGCTCCGCGGGGACCTAAGCAGCTGCCTGGCAGTAGGGGCCCTTACTGAGAAGACAGAGGCAGGCCTTTGCGGTGGCGCCCGGCTGGAGGGAAAGAGGCAGCCGAGGAAAAGGGAAACGCAAGGGGGTTGCAACGGGATCCGGGGAGCCTCTTTTCCCCACGAGGACAGGCCGGCAGGAGGAGAGGCTTTGCAGGCTGGAGGTTTGGAAGAGGCGCCGGGAGAAAAGCTTGAGCAACGTGGGGTGATCTCCGAGCTGAGGCTGCTTGGAGCAGGAGGTTGGACTAGAGAGGTGCTGAGGGCTGGTGCGAGGCGAATTATCGGGTGACTGTGCCATCGGGGCAGGGCTGGGCCAGAGCCCTGCTGTTCCTTCGATAGCTCAGCTGGTAGAGCGGAGGACTGTAGGCTCCCTTGCACGGCCATCCTTAGGTCGCTGGTTCAACTCCGGCTCGAAGGAGTGTCCTTTTGGCTCTTGGGCAGCCCCTGCTGCACCCTTGCCTTTTAGGTGTGCAGGTGCCCTCTGAGGAGGCACTGGTGAACTCAGGCGGGGGAGTGCTGGCAGCACGTCAGGGCTCGCGGGGCGTTGGCGGCGCACGGTGTGGAGAGCCTACCAGGCTCCGCCACCTTCCAGGCATTGCCAGGCAGGTCCGCGGCGGTGTTGCGGGTCCGAGCTCAGGCTGGGTAGCTGACTCCAAGGGCCAGCGTCCAGATCAACACCTTACGCGGCCAGGCACGAGCACGGCTCTCGGGCAGCTGCAGCGTAGCTCAGGCGGGGAGCTAGGGCGAGAGGCTCCGCTTGACAACATCTCCCATGCAAAAAAGCGGGCCAGGTTCCCGCTGAGGCCTCGCCTAGCTCTTCCTTTCCACCAGCCGCCACCAGCTGCACTCGCTCTAAGGTCTGCCCGAGCCCAGGAGGACAAACCCGCAGCAGCGGGGGGCTGTTTGTGCTCAGGGCCGCCAAAAGAGTTGGCCCTCAGCACCGCTTTCCTCACGAGGCATGTGCAGTGGGAAGGTGAGCGAGTGGGCTGAGCGCGAGGCCTTGGGAGGCCCAGGCTTTGCGTGCAGGGCCGCGCGGGGCAGCGGTGGGCACGGGGGACAGCGAGAGAGGAAGGACGGGGCCAGCTGTGGGCCGGGGAATTAGCTCAAGTGGTAGAGCGCTCGCTTAGCATGCGAGAGGCAGCGGGATCGATGCCCGCATTCTCCAAAGCTTTTCATTCCCCTTGACACGGCCAACAGCCCCTTTGCCCTCCGGCCGGGGCCTGTGGAAGTTGCACGGAGCCAGCAGTGTGCCTGGGCTGCAAAGAGGGCCACAGCAGCCCGCGCTGCTTCGAGAGCAGCGCCGCCAGTGCATCGAGGGACGAGATCGTTGGCCCCCTTGGCTCGGCACTTCCAGGAGGGCAGCTACCACCCTGCGTCCGGCTTTGGGGGCCCCCAGCACAGGAAAGGTATCGGTGAAGTGGGGCGAGTGCCGCAGACGGACACCAAGATGGTGGAGGCCTAGATCAGGGAGAGGCGGCTGCGGGCACGGGGCCTGTCGAGCCTGGAGAAGGGAGGGCTCCGCGGGGACCTAAGCAGCTGCCTGGCAGTAGGGGCCCTTACTGAGAAGACAGAGGCAGGCCTTTGCGGTGGCGCCCGGCTGGAGGGAAAGAGGCAGCCGAGGAAAAGGGAAACGCAAGGGGGTTGCAACGGGATCCGGGGAGCCTCTTTTCCCCACGAGGACAGGCCGGCAGGAGGAGAGGCTTTGCAGGCTGGAGGTTTGGAAGAGGCGCCGGGAGAAAAGCTTGAGCAACGTGGGGTGATCTCCGAGCTGAGGCTGCTTGGAGCAGGAGGTTGGACTAGAGAGGTGCTGAGGGCTGGTGCGAGGCGAATTATCGGGTGACTGTGCCATCGGGGCAGGGCTGGGCCAGAGCCCTGCTGTTCCTTCGATAGCTCAGCTGGTAGAGCGGAGGACTGTAGGCTCCCTTGCACGGCCATCCTTAGGTCGCTGGTTCAACTCCGGCTCGAAGGAGTGTCCTTTTGGCTCTTGGGCAGCCCCTGCTGCACCCTTGCCTTTTAGGTGTGCAGGTGCCCTCTGAGGAGGCACTGGTGAACTCAGGCGGGGGAGTGCTGGCAGCACGTCAGGGCTCGCGGGGCGTTGGCGGCGCACGGTGTGGAGAGCCTACCAGGCTCCGCCACCTTCCAGGCATTGCCAGGCAGGTCCGCGGCGGTGTTGCGGGTCCGAGCTCAGGCTGGGTAGCTGACTCCAAGGGCCAGCGTCCAGATCAACACCTTACGCGGCCAGGCACGAGCACGGCTCTCAGGCAGCTGCAGCGTAGCTCAGGCGGGGAGCTAGGGCGAGAGGCTCCGCTTGACAACATCTCCCATGCAAAAAAGCGGGCCAGGCTCCCGCTGAGGCCTCGCCTAGCTCTTCCTTTCCACCAGCCGCCACCAGCTGCACTCGCTCTAAGGTCTGCCCGAGCCCAGGCGGACAAACCCGCAGCAGCGGGGGGCTGTTTGTGCTCAGGGCCGCCAAAAGAGTTGGCCCTCAGCACCGCTTTCCTCACGAGGCATGTGCAGTGGGAAGGTGAGCGAGTGGGCTGAGCGCGAGGCCTTGGGAGGCCCAGGCTTTGCGTGCAGGGCCGCGCGGGGCAGCGGTGGGCACGGGGGACAGCGAGAGAGGAAGGACGGGGCCAGCTGTGGGCCGGGGAATTAGCTCAAGTGGTAGAGCGCTCGCTTAGCATGCGAGAGGCAGCGGGATCGATGCCCGCATTCTCCAAAGCTTTTCATTCCCCTTGACACGGCCAACAGCCCCTTTGCCCTCCGGCCGGGGCCTGTGGAAGTTGCACGGAGCCAGCAGTGTGCCTGGGCTGCAAAGAGGGCCACAGCAGCCCGCGCTGCTTCGAGAGCAGCGCCGCCAGTGCATCGAGGGACGAGATCGTTGGCCCCCTTGGCTCGGCACTTCCAGGAGGGCAGCTACCACCCTGCGTCCGGCTTTGGGGGCCCCCAGCACAGGAAAGGTATCGGTGAAGTGGGGCGAGTGCCGCAGACGGACACCAAGATGGTGGAGGCCTAGATCAGGGAGAGGCGGCTGCGGGCACGGGGCCTGTCGAGCCTGGAGAAGGGAGGGCTCCGCGGGGACCTAAGCAGCTGCCTGGCAGTAGGGGCCCTTACTGAGAAGACAGAGGCAGGCCTTTGCGGTGGCGCCCGGCTGGAGGGAAAGAGGCAGCCGAGGAAAAGGGAAACGCAAGGGGGTTGCAACGGGATCCGGGGAGCCTCTTTTCCCCACGAGGACAGGCCGGCAGGAGGAGAGGCTTTGCAGGCTGGAGGTTTGGAAGAGGCGCCGGGAGAAAAGCTTGAGCAACGTGGGGTGATCTCTGAGCTGAGGCTGCTTGGAGCAGGAGGTTGGACTAGAGAGGTGCTGAGGGCTGGTGCGAGGCGAATTATCGGGTGACTGTGCCATCGGGGCAGGGCTGGGCCAGAGCCCTGCTGTTCCTTCGATAGCTCAGCTGGTAGAGCGGAGGACTGTAGGCTCCCTTGCACGGCCATCCTTAGGTCGCTGGTTCAACTCCGGCTCGAAGGAGTGTCCTTTTGGCTCTTGGGCAGCCCCTGCTGCACCCTTGCCTTTTAGGTGTGCAGGTGCCCTCTGAGGAGGCACTGGTGAACTCAGGCGGGGGAGTGCTGGCAGCACGTCAGGGCTCGCGGGGCGTTGGCGGCGCACGGTGTGGAGAGCCTACCAGGCTCCGCCACCTTCCAGGCATTGCCAGGCAGGTCCGCGGCGGTGTTGCGGGTCCGAGCTCAGGCTGGGTAGCTGACTCCAAGGGCCAGCGTCCAGATCAACACCTTACGCGGCCAGGCACGAGCACGGCTCTCGGGCAGCTGCAGCGTAGCTCAGGCGGGGAGCTAGGGCGAGAGGCTCCGCTTGACAACATCTCCCATGCAAAAAAGCGGGCCAGGCTCCCGCTGAGGCCTCGCCTAGCTCTTCCTTTCCACCAGCCGCCACCAGCTGCACTCGCTCTAAGGTCTGCCCGAGCCCAGGCGGACAAGCCCGCAGCAGCGGGGGGCTGTTTGTGCTCAGGGCCGCCAAAAGAGTTGGCCCTCAGCACCGCTTTCCTCACGAGGCATGTGCAGTGGGAAGGTGAGCGAGTGGGCTGAGCGCGAGGCCTTGGGAGGCCCAGGCTTTGCGTGCAGGGCCGCGCGGGGCAGCGGTGGGCACGGGGGACAGCGAGAGAGGAAGGACGGGGCCAGCTGTGGGCCGGGGAATTAGCTCAAGTGGTAGAGCGCTCGCTTAGCATGCGAGAGGCAGCGGGATCGATGCCCGCATTCTCCAAAGCTTTTCATTCCCCTTGACACGGCCAACAGCCCCTTTGCCCTCCGGCCGGGGCCTGTGGAAGTTGCACGGAGCCAGCAGTGTGCCTGGGCTGCAAAGAGGGCCACAGCAGCCCGCGCTGCTTCGAGAGCAGCGCCGCCAGTGCATCGAGGGACGAGATCGTTGGCCCCCTTGGCTCGGCACTTCCAGGAGGGCAGCTACCACCCTGCGTCCGGCTTTGGGGGCCCCCAGCACAGGAAAGGTATCGGTGAAGTGGGGCGAGTGCCGCAGACGGACACCAAGATGGTGGAGGCCTAGATCAGGGAGAGGCGGCTGCGGGCACGGGGCCTGTCGAGCCTGGAGAAGGGAGGGCTCCGCGGGGACCTAAGCAGCTGCCTGGCAGTAGGGGCCCTTACTGAGAAGACAGAGGCAGGCCTTTGCGGTGGCGCCCGGCTGGAGGGAAAGAGGCAGCCGAGGAAAAGGGAAACGCAAGGGGGTTGCAACGGGATCCGGGGAACCTCTTTTCCCCACAAGGACAGGCCGGCAGGAGGAGAGGCTTTGCAGGCTGGAGGTTTGGAAGAGGCGCCGGGAGAAAAGCTTGAGCAACGTGGGGTGATCTCCGAGCTGAGGCTGCTTGGAGCAGGAGGTTGGACTAGAGAGGTGCTGAGGGCTGGTGCGAGGCGAATTATCGGGTGACTGTGCCATCGGGGCAGGGCTGGGCCAGAGCCCTGCTGTTCCTTCGATAGCTCAGCTGGTAGAGCGGAGGACTGTAGGCTCCCTTGCACGGCCATCCTTAGGTCGCTGGTTCAACTCCGGCTCGAAGGAGTGTCCTTTTGGCTCTTGGGCAGCCCCTGCTGCACCCTTGCCTTTTAGGTGTGCAGGTGCCCTCTGAGGAGGCACTGGTGAACTCAGGCGGGGGAGTGCTGGCAGCACGTCAGGGCTCGCGGGGCGTTGGCGGCGCACGGTGTGGAGAGCCTACCAGGCTCCGCCACCTTCCAGGCATTGCCAGGCAGGTCCGCGGCGGTGTTGCGGGTCCGAGCTCAGGCTGGGTAGCTGACTCCAAGGGCCAGCGTCCAGATCAACACCTTACGCGGCCAGGCACGAGCACGGCTCTCGGGCAGCTGCAGCGTAGCTCAGGCGGGGAGCTAGGGCGAGAGGCTCCGCTTGACAACATCTCCCATGCAAAAAAGCGGGCCAGGCTCCCGCTGAGGCCTCGCCTAGCTCTTCCTTTCCACCAGCCGCCACCAGCTGCACTCGCTCTAAGGTCTGCCCGAGCCCAGGCGGACAAACCCGCAGCAGCGGGGGGCTGTTTGTGCTCAGGGCCGCCAAAAGAGTTGGCCCTCAGCACCGCTTTCCTCACGAGGCATGTGCAGTGGGAAGGTGAGCGAGTGGGCTGAGCGCGAGGCCTTGGGAGGCCCAGGCTTTGCGTGCAGGGCCGCGCGGGGCAGCGGTGGGCACGGGGGACAGCGAGAGAGGAAGGACGGGGCCAGCTGTGGGCCGGGGAATTAGCTCAAGTGGTAGAGCGCTCGCTTAGCATGCGAGAGGCAGCGGGATCGATGCCCGCATTCTCCAAAGCTTTTCATTCCCCTTGACACGGCCAACAGCCCCTTTGCCCTCCGGCCGGGGCCTGTGGAAGTTGCACGGAGCCAGCAGTGTGCCTGGGCTGCAAAGAGGGCCACAGCAGCCCGCGCTGCTTCGAGAGCAGCGCCGCCAGTGCATCGAGGGACGAGATCGTTGGCCCCCTTGGCTCGGCACTTCCAGGAGGGCAGCTACCACCCTGCGTCCGGCTTTGGGGGCCCCCAGCACAGGAAAGGTATCGGTGAAGTGGGGCGAGTGCCGCAGACGGACACCAAGATGGTGGAGGCCTAGATCAGGGAGAGGCGGCTGCGGGCACGGGGCCTGTCGAGCCTGGAGAAGGGAGGGCTCCGCGGGGACCTAAGCAGCTGCCTGGCAGTAGGGGCCCTTACTGAGAAGACAGAGGCAGGCCTTTGCGGTGGCGCCCGGCTGGAGGGAAAGAGGCAGCCGAGGAAAAGGGAAACGCAAGGGGGTTGCAACGGGATCCGGGGAACCTCTTTTCCCCACGAGGACAGGCCGGCAGGAGGAGAGGCTTTGCAGGCTGGAGGTTTGGAAGAGGCGCCGGGAGAAAAGCTTGAGCAACGTGGGGTGATCTCCGAGCTGAGGCTGCTTGGAGCAGGAGGTTGGACTAGAGAGGTGCTGAGGGCTGGTGCGAGGCGAATTATCGGGTGACTGTGCCATCGGGGCAGGGCTGGGCCAGAGCCCTGCTGTTCCTTCGATAGCTCAGCTGGTAGAGCGGAGGACTGTAGGCTCCCTTGCACGGCCATCCTTAGGTCGCTGGTTCAACTCCGGCTCGAAGGAGTGTCCTTTTGGCTCTTGGGCAGCCCCTGCTGCACCCTTGCCTTTTAGGTGTGCAGGTGCCCTCTGAGGAGGCACTGGTGAACTCAGGCGGGGGAGTGCTGGCAGCACGTCAGGGCTCGCGGGGCGTTGGCGGCGCACGGTGTGGAGAGCCTACCAGGCTCCGCCACCTTCCAGGCATTGCCAGGCAGGTCCGCGGCGGTGTTGCGGGTCTGAGCTCAGGCTGGGTAGCTGACTCCAAGGGCCAGCGTCCAGATCAACACCTTACGCGGCCAGGCACGAGCACGGCTCTCGGGCAGCTGCAGCGTAGCTCAGGCGGGGAGCTAGGGCGAGAGGCTCCGCTTGACAACATCTCCCATGCAAAAAAGCGGGCCAGGCTCCCGCTGAGGCCTCGCCTAGCTCTTCCTTTCCACCAGCCGCCACCAGCTGCACTCGCTCTAAGGTCTGCCCGAGCCCAGGCGGACAAGCCCGCAGCAGCGGGGGGCTGTTTGTGCTCAGGGCCGCCAAAAGAGTTGGCCCTCAGCACCGCTTTCCTCACGAGGCATGTGCAGTGGGAAGGTGAGCGAGTGGGCTGAGCGCGAGGCCTTGGGAGGCCCAGGCTTTGCGTGCAGGGCCGCGCGGGGCAGCGGCGGGCACGGGGGACAGCGAGAGAGGAAGGACGGGGCCAGCTGTGGGCCGGGGAATTAGCTCAAGTGGTAGAGCGCTCGCTTAGCATGCGAGAGGCAGCGGGATCGATGCCCGCATTCTCCAAAGCTTTTCATTCCCCTTGACACGGCCAACAGCCCCTTTGCCCTCCGGCCGGGGCCTGTGGAAGTTGCACGGAGCCAGCAGTGTGCCTGGGCTGCAAAGAGGGCCACAGCAGCCCGCGCTGCTTCGAGAGCAGCGCCGCCAGTGCATCGAGGGACGAGATCGTTGGCCCCCTTGGCTCGGCACTTCCAGGAGGGCAGCTACCACCCTGCGTCCGGCTTTGGGGGCCCCCAGCACAGGAAAGGTATCGGTGAAGTGGGGCGAGTGCCGCAGACGGACACCAAGATGGTGGAGGCCTAGATCAGGGAGAGGCGGCTGCGGGCACGGGGCCTGTCGAGCCTGGAGAAGGGAGGGCTCCGCGGGGACCTAAGCAGCTGCCTGGCAGTAGGGGCCCTTACTGAGAAGACAGAGGCAGGCCTTTGCGGTGGCGCCCGGCTGGAGGGAAAGAGGCAGCCGAGGAAAAGGGAAACGCAAGGGGGTTGCAACGGGATCCGGGGAGCCTCTTTTCCCCACGAGGACAGGCCGGCAGGAGGAGAGGCTTTGCAGGCTGGAGGTTTGGAAGAGGCGCCGGGAGAAAAGCTTGAGCAACGTGGGGTGATCTCTGAGCTGAGGCTGCTTGGAGCAGGAGGTTGGACTAGAGAGGTGCTGAGGGCTGGTGCGAGGCGAATTATCGGGTGACTGTGCCATCGGGGCAGGGCTGGGCCAGAGCCCTGCTGTTCCTTCGATAGCTCAGCTGGTAGAGCGGAGGACTGTAGGCTCCCTTGCACGGCCATCCTTAGGTCGCTGGTTCAACTCCGGCTCGAAGGAGTGTCCTTTTGGCTCTTGGGCAGCCCCTGCTGCACCCTTGCCTTTTAGGTGTGCAGGTGCCCTCTGAGGAGGCACTGGTGAACTCAGGCGGGGGAGTGCTGGCAGCACGTCAGGGCTCGCGGGGCGTTGGCGGCGCACGGTGTGGAGAGCCTACCAGGCTCCGCCACCTTCCAGGCATTGCCAGGCAGGTCCGCGGCGGTGTTGCGGGTCCGAGCTCAGGCTGGGTAGCTGACTCCAAGGGCCAGCGTCCAGATCAACACCTTACGCGGCCAGGCACGAGCACGGCTCTCGGGCAGCTGCAGCGTAGCTCAGGCGGGGAGCTAGGGCGAGAGGCTCCGCTTGACAACATCTCCCATGCAAAAAAGCGGGCCAGGCTCCCGCTGAGGCCTCGCCTAGCTCTTCCTTTCCACCAGCCGCCACCAGCTGCACTCGCTCTAAGGTCTGCCCGAGCCCAGGCGGACAAGCCCGCAGCAGCGGGGGGCTGTTTGTGCTCAGGGCCGCCAAAAGAGTTGGCCCTCAGCACCGCTTTCCTCACGAGGCATGTGCAGTGGGAAGGTGAGCGAGTGGGCTGAGCGCGAGGCCTTGGGAGGCCCAGGCTTTGCGTGCAGGGCCGCGCGGGGCAGCGGTGGGCACGGGGGACAGCGAGAGAGGAAGGACGGGGCCAGCTGTGGGCCGGGGAATTAGCTCAAGTGGTAGAGCGCTCGCTTAGCATGCGAGAGGCAGCGGGATCGATGCCCGCATTCTCCAAAGCTTTTCATTCCCCTTGACACGGCCAACAGCCCCTTTGCCCTCCGGCCGGGGCCTGTGGAAGTTGCACGGAGCCAGCAGTGTGCCTGGGCTGCAAAGAGGGCCACAGCAGCCCGCGCTGCTTCGAGAGCAGCGCCGCCAGTGCATCGAGGGACGAGATCGTTGGCCCCCTTGGCTCGGCACTTCCAGGAGGGCAGCTACCACCCTGCGTCCGGCTTTGGGGGCCCCCAGCACAGGAAAGGTATCGGTGAAGTGGGGCGAGTGCCGCAGACGGACACCACGATGGTGGAGGCCTAGATCAGGGAGAGGCGGCTGCGGGCACGGGGCCTGTCGAGCCTGGAGAAGGGAGGGCTCCGCGGGGACCTAAGCAGCTGCCTGGCAGTAGGGGCCCTTACTGAGAAGACAGAGGCAGGCCTTTGCGGTGGCGCCCGGCTGGAGGGAAAGAGGCAGCCGAGGAAAAGGGAAACGCAAGGGGGTTGCAACGGGATCCGGGGAACCTCTTTTCCCCACAAGGACAGGCCGGCAGGAGGAGAGGCTTTGCAGGCTGGAGGTTTGGAAGAGGCGCCGGGAGAAAAGCTTGAGCAACGTGGGGTGATCTCCGAGCTGAGGCTGCTTGGAGCAGGAGGTTGGACTAGAGAGGTGCTGAGGGCTGGTGCGAGGCGAATTATCGGGTGACTGTGCCATCGGGGCAGGGCTGGGCCAGAGCCCTGCTGTTCCTTCGATAGCTCAGCTGGTAGAGCGGAGGACTGTAGGCTCCCTTGCACGGCCATCCTTAGGTCGCTGGTTCAACTCCGGCTCGAAGGAGTGTCCTTTTGGCTCTTGGGCAGCCCCTGCTGCACCCTTGCCTTTTAGGTGTGCAGGTGCCCTCTGAGGAGGCACTGGTGAACTCAGGCGGGGGAGTGCTGGCAGCACGTCAGGGCTCGCGGGGCGTTGGCGGCGCACGGTGTGGAGAGCCTACCAGGCTCCGCCACCTTCCAGGCATTGCCAGGCAGGTCCGCGGCGGTGTTGCGGGTCCGAGCTCAGGCTGGGTAGCTGACTCCAAGGGCCAGCGTCCAGATCAACACCTTACGCGGCCAGGCACGAGCACGGCTCTCGGGCAGCTGCAGCGTAGCTCAGGCGGGGAGCTAGGGCGAGAGGCTCCGCTTGACAACATCTCCCATGCAAAAAAGCGGGCCAGGCTCCCGCTGAGGCCTCGCCTAGCTCTTCCTTTCCACCAGCCGCCACCAGCTGCACTCGCTCTAAGGTCTGCCCGAGCCCAGGCGGACAAACCCGCAGCAGCGGGGGGCTGTTTGTGCTCAGGGCCGCCAAAAGAGTTGGCCCTCAGCACCGCTTTCCTCACGAGGCATGTGCAGTGGGAAGGTGAGCGAGTGGGCTGAGCGCGAGGCCTTGGGAGGCCCAGGCTTTGCGTGCAGGGCCGCGCGGGGCAGCGGTGGGCACGGGGGACAGCGAGAGAGGAAGGACGGGGCCAGCTGTGGGCCGGGGAATTAGCTCAAGTGGTAGAGCGCTCGCTTAGCATGCGAGAGGCAGCGGGATCGATGCCCGCATTCTCCAAAGCTTTTCATTCCCCTTGACACGGCCAACAGCCCCTTTGCCCTCCGGCCGGGGCCTGTGGAAGTTGCACGGAGCCAGCAGTGTGCCTGGGCTGCAAAGAGGGCCACAGCAGCCCGCGCTGCTTCGAGAGCAGCGCCGCCAGTGCATCGAGGGACGAGATCGTTGGCCCCCTTGGCTCGGCACTTCCAGGAGGGCAGCTACCACCCTGCGTCCGGCTTTGGGGGCCCCCAGCACAGGAAAGGTATCGGTGAAGTGGGGCGAGTGCCGCAGACGGACACCAAGATGGTGGAGGCCTAGATCAGGGAGAGGCGGCTGCGGGCACGGGGCCTGTCGAGCCTGGAGAAGGGAGGGCTCCGCGGGGACCTAAGCAGCTGCCTGGCAGTAGGGGCCCTTACTGAGAAGACAGAGGCAGGCCTTTGCGGTGGCGCCCGGCTGGAGGGAAAGAGGCAGCCGAGGAAAAGGGAAACGCAAGGGGGTTGCAACGGGATCCGGGGAGCCTCTTTTCCCCACGAGGACAGGCCGGCAGGAGGAGAGGCTTTGCAGGCTGGAGGTTTGGAAGAGGCGCCGGGAGAAAAGCTTGAGCAACGTGGGGTGATCTCCGAGCTGAGGCTGCTTGGAGCAGGAGGTTGGACTAGAGAGGTGCTGAGGGCTGGTGCGAGGCGAATTATCGGGTGACTGTGCCATCGGGGCAGGGCTGGGCCAGAGCCCTGCTGTTCCTTCGATAGCTCAGCTGGTAGAGCGGAGGACTGTAGGCTCCCTTGCACGGCCATCCTTAGGTCGCTGGTTCAACTCCGGCTCGAAGGAGTGTCCTTTTGGCTCTTGGGCAGCCCCTGCTGCACCCTTGCCTTTTAGGTGTGCAGGTGCCCTCTGAGGAGGCACTGGTGAACTCAGGCGGGGGAGTGCTGGCAGCACGTCAGGGCTCGCGGGGCGTTGGCGGCGCACGGTGTGGAGAGCCTACCAGGCTCCGCCACCTTCCAGGCATTGCCAGGCAGGTCCGCGGCGGTGTTGCGGGTCCGAGCTCAGGCTGGGTAGCTGACTCCAAGGGCCAGCGTCCAGATCAACACCTTACGCGGCCAGGCACGAGCACGGCTCTCGGGCAGCTGCAGCGTAGCTCAGGCGGGGAGCTAGGGCGAGAGGCTCCGCTTGACAACATCTCCCATGCAAAAAAGCGGGCCAGGCTCCCGCTGAGGCCTCGCCTAGCTCTTCCTTTCCACCAGCCGCCACCAGCTGCACTCGCTCTAAGGTCTGCCCGAGCCCAGGCGGACAAGCCCGCAGCAGCGGGGGGCTGTTTGTGCTCAGGGCCGCCAAAAGAGTTGGCCCTCAGCACCGCTTTCCTCACGAGGCATGTGCAGTGGGAAGGTGAGCGAGTGGGCTGAGCGCGAGGCCTTGGGAGGCCCAGGCTTTGCGTGCAGGGCCGCGCGGGGCAGCGGCGGGCACGGGGGACAGCGAGAGAGGAAGGACGGGGCCAGCTGTGGGCCGGGGAATTAGCTCAAGTGGTAGAGCGCTCGCTTAGCATGCGAGAGGCAGCGGGATCGATGCCCGCATTCTCCAAAGCTTTTCATTCCCCTTGACACGGCCAACAGCCCCTTTGCCCTCCGGCCGGGGCCTGTGGAAGTTGCACGGAGCCAGCAGTGTGCCTGGGCTGCAAAGAGGGCCACAGCAGCCCGCGCTGCTTCGAGAGCAGCGCCGCCAGTGCATCGAGGGACGAGATCGTTGGCCCCCTTGGCTCGGCACTTCCAGGAGGGCAGCTACCACCCTGCGTCCGGCTTTGGGGGCCCCCAGCACAGGAAAGGTATCGGTGAAGTGGGGCGAGTGCCGCAGACGGACACCAAGATGGTGGAGGCCTAGATCAGGGAGAGGCGGCTGCGGGCACGGGGCCTGTCGAGCCTGGAGAAGGGAGGGCTCCGCGGGGACCTAAGCAGCTGCCTGGCAGTAGGGGCCCTTACTGAGAAGACAGGCAGGCCTTTGCGGTGGCGCCCGGCTGGAGGGAAAGAGGCAGCCGAGGAAAAGGGAAACGCAAGGGGGTTGCAACGGGATCCGGGGAACCTCTTTTCCCCACGAGGACAGGCCGGCAGGAGGAGAGGCTTTGCAGGCTGGAGGTTTGGAAGAGGTGCCGGGAGAAAAGCTTGAGCAACGTGGGGTGATCTCCGAGCTGAGGCTGCTTGGAGCAGGAGGTTGGACTAGAGAGGTGCTGAGGGCTGGTGCGAGGCGAATTATCGGGTGACTGTGCCATCAGGGCAGGGCTGGGCCAGAGCCCTGCTGTTCCTTCGATAGCTCAGCTGGTAGAGCGGAGGACTGTAGGCTCCCTTGCACGGCCATCCTTAGGTCGCTGGTTCAACTCCGGCTCGAAGGAGTGTCCTTTTGGCTCTTGGGCAGCCCCTGCTGCACCCTTGCCTTTTAGGTGTGCAGGTGCCCTCTGAGGAGGCACTGGTGAACTCAGGCGGGGGAGTGCTGGCAGCACGTCAGGGCTCGCGGGGCGTTGGCGGCGCACGGTGTGGAGAGCCTACCAGGCTCCGCCACCTTCCAGGCATTGCCAGGCAGGTCCGCGGCGGTGTTGCGGGTCCGAGCTCAGGCTGGGTAGCTGACTCCAAGGGCCAGCGTCCAGATCAACACCTTACGCGGCCAGGCACGAGCACGGCTCTCGGGCAGCTGCAGCGTAGCTCAGGCGGGGAGCTAGGGCGAGAGGCTCCGCTTGACAACATCTCCCATGCAAAAAAGCGGGCCAGGCTCCCGCTGAGGCCTCGCCTAGCTCTTCCTTTCCACCAGCCGCCACCAGCTGCACTCGCTCTAAGGTCTGCCCGAGCCCAGGCGGACAAGCCCGCAGCAGCGGGGGGCTGTTTGTGCTCAGGGCCGCCAAAAGAGTTGGCCCTCAGCACCGCTTTCCTCACGAGGCATGTGCAGTGGGAAGGTGAGCGAGTGGGCTGAGCGCGAGGCCTTGGGAGGCCCAGGCTTTGCGTGCAGGGCCGCGCGGGGCAGCGGCGGGCACGGGGGACAGCGAGAGAGGAAGGACGGGGCCAGCTGTGGGCCGGGGAATTAGCTCAAGTGGTAGAGCGCTCGCTTAGCATGCGAGAGGCAGCGGGATCGATGCCCGCATTCTCCAAAGCTTTTCATTCCCCTTGACACGGCCAACAGCCCCTTTGCCCTCCGGCCGGGGCCTGTGGAAGTTGCACGGAGCCAGCAGTGTGCCTGGGCTGCAAAGAGGGCCACAGCAGCCCGCGCTGCTTCGAGAGCAGCGCCGCCAGTGCATCGAGGGACGAGATCGTTGGCCCCCTTGGCTCGGCACTTCCAGGAGGGCAGCTACCACCCTGCGTCCGGCTTTGGGGGCCCCCAGCACAGGAAAGGTATCGGTGAAGTGGGGCGAGTGCCGCAGACGGACACCAAGATGGTGGAGGCCTAGATCAGGGAGAGGCGGCTGCGGGCACGGGGCCTGTCGAGCCTGGAGAAGGGAGGGCTCCGCGGGGACCTAAGCAGCTGCCTGGCAGTAGGGGCCCTTACTGAGAAGACAGGCAGGCCTTTGCGGTGGCGCCCGGCTGGAGGGAAAGAGGCAGCCGAGGAAAAGGGAAACGCAAGGGGGTTGCAACGGGATCCGGGGAACCTCTTTTCCCCACGAGGACAGGCCGGCAGGAGGAGAGGCTTTGCAGGCTGGAGGTTTGGAAGAGGTGCCGGGAGAAAAGCTTGAGCAACGTGGGGTGATCTCCGAGCTGAGGCTGCTTGGAGCAGGAGGTTGGACTAGAGAGGTGCTGAGGGCTGGTGCGAGGCGAATTATCGGGTGACTGTGCCATCAGGGCAGGGCTGGGCCAGAGCCCTGCTGTTCCTTCGATAGCTCAGCTGGTAGAGCGGAGGACTGTAGGCTCCCTTGCACGGCCATCCTTAGGTCGCTGGTTCAACTCCGGCTCGAAGGAGTGTCCTTTTGGCTCTTGGGCAGCCCCTGCTGCACCCTTGCCTTTTAGGTGTGCAGGTGCCCTCTGAGGAGGCACTGGTGAACTCAGGCGGGGGAGTGCTGGCAGCACGTCAGGGCTCGCGGGGCGTTGGCGGCGCACGGTGTGGAGAGCCTACCAGGCTCCGCCACCTTCCAGGCATTGCCAGGCAGGTCCGCGGCGGTGTTGCGGGTCCGAGCTCAGGCTGGGTAGCTGACTCCAAGGGCCAGCGTCCAGATCAACACCTTACGCGGCCAGGCACGAGCACGGCTCTCGGGCAGCTGCAGCGTAGCTCAGGCGGGGAGCTAGGGCGAGAGGCTCCGCTTGACAACATCTCCCATGCAAAAAAGCGGGCCAGGCTCCCGCTGAGGCCTCGCCTAGCTCTTCCTTTCCACCAGCCGCCACCAGCTGCACTCGCTCTAAGGTCTGCCCGAGCCCAGGCGGACAAGCCCGCAGCAGCGGGGGGCTGTTTGTGCTCAGGGCCGCCAAAAGAGTTGGCCCTCAGCACCGCTTTCCTCACGAGGCATGTGCAGTGGGAAGGTGAGCGAGTGGGCTGAGCGCGAGGCCTTGGGAGGCCCAGGCTTTGCGTGCAGGGCCGCGCGGGGCAGCGGTGGGCACGGGGGACAGCGAGAGAGGAAGGACGGGGCCAGCTGTGGGCCGGGGAATTAGCTCAAGTGGTAGAGCGCTCGCTTAGCATGCGAGAGGCAGCGGGATCGATGCCCGCATTCTCCAAAGCTTTTCATTCCCCTTGACACGGCCAACAGCCCCTTTGCCCTCCGGCCGGGGCCTGTGGAAGTTGCACGGAGCCAGCAGTGTGCCTGGGCTGCAAAGAGGGCCACAGCAGCCCGCGCTGCTTCGAGAGCAGCGCCGCCAGTGCACCGAGGGACGAGATCGTTGGCCCCCTTGGCTCGGCACTTCCAGGAGGGCAGCTACCACCCTGCGTCCGGCTTTGGGGGCCCCCAGCACAGGAAAGGTATCGGTGAAGTGGGGCGAGTGCCGCAGACGGACACCAAGATGGTGGAGGCCTAGATCAGGGAGAGGCGGCTGCGGGCACGGGGCCTGTCGAGCCTGGAGAAGGGAGGGCTCCGCGGGGACCTAAGCAGCTGCCTGGCAGTAGGGGCCCTTACTGAGAAGACAGAGGCAGGCCTTTGCGGTGGCGCCCGGCTGGAGGGAAAGAGGCAGCCGAGGAAAAGGGAAACGCAAGGGGGTTGCAACGGGATCCGGGGAGCCTCTTTTCCCCACGAGGACAGGCCGGCAGGAGGAGAGGCTTTGCAGGCTGGAGGTTTGGAAGAGGCGCCGGGAGAAAAGCTTGAGCAACGTGGGGTGATCTCCGAGCTGAGGCTGCTTGGAGCAGGAGGTTGGACTAGAGAGGTGCTGAGGGCTGGTGCGAGGCGAATTATCGGGTGACTGTGCCATCGGGGCAGGGCTGGGCCAGAGCCCTGCTGTTCCTTCGATAGCTCAGCTGGTAGAGCGGAGGACTGTAGGCTCCCTTGCACGGCCATCCTTAGGTCGCTGGTTCAACTCCGGCTCGAAGGAGTGTCCTTTTGGCTCTTGGGCAGCCCCTGCTGCACCCTTGCCTTTTAGGTGTGCAGGTGCCCTCTGAGGAGGCACTGGTGAACTCAGGCGGGGGAGTGCTGGCAGCACGTCAGGGCTCGCGGGGCGTTGGCGGCGCACGGTGTGGAGAGCCTACCAGGCTCCGCCACCTTCCAGGCATTGCCAGGCAGGTCCGCGGCGGTGTTGCGGGTCCGAGCTCAGGCTGGGTAGCTGACTCCAAGGGCCAGCGTCCAGATCAACACCTTACGCGGCCAGGCACGAGCACGGCTCTCGGGCAGCTGCAGCGTAGCTCAGGCGGGGAGCTAGGGCGAGAGGCTCCGCTTGACAACATCTCCCATGCAAAAAAGCGGGCCAGGCTCCCGCTGAGGCCTCGCCTAGCTCTTCCTTTCCACCAGCCGCCACCAGCTGCACTCGCTCTAAGGTCTGCCCGAGCCCAGGCGGACAAGCCCGCAGCAGCGGGGGGCTGTTTGTGCTCAGGGCCGCCAAAAGAGTTGGCCCTCAGCACCGCTTTCCTCACGAGGCATGTGCAGTGGGAAGGTGAGCGAGTGGGCTGAGCGCGAGGCCTTGGGAGGCCCAGGCTTTGCGTGCAGGGCCGCGCGGGGCAGCGGTGGGCACGGGGGACAGCGAGAGAGGAAGGACGGGGCCAGCTGTGGGCTGGGGAATTAGCTCAAGTGGTAGAGCGCTCGCTTAGCATGCGAGAGGCAGCGGGATCGATGCCCGCATTCTCCAAAGCTTTTCATTCCCCTTGACACGGCCAACAGCCCCTTTGCCCTCCGGCCGGGGCCTGTGGAAGTTGCACGGAGCCAGCAGTGTGCCTGGGCTGCAAAGAGGGCCACAGCAGCCCGCGCTGCTTCGAGAGCAGCGCTGCCAGTGCACCGAGGGATGAGATCGTTGGCCCCCTTGGCTCGGCACTTCCAGGAGGGCAGCTACCACCCTGCGTCCGGCTTTGGGGGCCCCCAGCACAGGAAAGGTATCGGTGAAGTGGGGCGAGTGCCGCAGACGGACACCAAGATGGTGGAGGCCTAGATCAGGGAGAGGCGGCTGCGGGCACGGGGCCTGTCGAGCCTGGAGAAGGGAGGGCTCCGCGGGGACCTAAGCAGCTGCCTGGCAGTAGGGGCCCTTACTGAGAAGACAGAGGCAGGCCTTTGCGGTGGCGCCCGGCTGGAGGGAAAGAGGCAGCCGAGGAAAAGGGAAACGCAAGGGGGTTGCAACGGGATCCGGGGAGCCTCTTTTCCCCACGAGGACAGGCCGGCAGGAGGAGAGGCTTTGCAGGCTGGAGGTTTGGAAGAGGCGCCGGGAGAAAAGCTTGAGCAACGTGGGGTGATCTCCGAGCTGAGGCTGCTTGGAGCAGGAGGTTGGACTAGAGAGGTGCTGAGGGCTGGTGCGAGGCGAATTATCGGGTGACTGTGCCATCGGGGCAGGGCTGGGCCAGAGCCCTGCTGTTCCTTCGATAGCTCAGCTGGTAGAGCGGAGGACTGTAGGCTCCCTTGCACGGCCATCCTTAGGTCGCTGGTTCAACTCCGGCTCGAAGGAGTGTCCTTTTGGCTCTTGGGCAGCCCCTGCTGCACCCTTGCCTTTTAGGTGTGCAGGTGCCCTCTGAGGAGGCACTGGTGAACTCAGGCGGGGGAGTGCTGGCAGCACGTCAGGGCTCGCGGGGCGTTGGCGGCGCACGGTGTGGAGAGCCTACCAGGCTCCGCCACCTTCCAGGCATTGCCAGGCAGGTCCGCGGCGGTGTTGCGGGTCCGAGCTCAGGCTGGGTAGCTGACTCCAAGGGCCAGCGTCCAGATCAACACCTTACGCGGCCAGGCACGAGCACGGCTCTCGGGCAGCTGCAGCGTAGCTCAGGCGGGGAGCTAGGGCGAGAGGCTCCGCTTGACAACATCTCCCATGCAAAAAAGCGGGCCAGGCTCCCGCTGAGGCCTCGCCTAGCTCTTCCTTTCCACCAGCCGCCACCAGCTGCACTCGCTCTAAGGTCTGCCCGAGCCCAGGCGGACAAGCCCGCAGCAGCGGGGGGCTGTTTGTGCTCAGGGCCGCCAAAAGAGTTGGCCCTCAGCACCGCTTTCCTCACGAGGCATGTGCAGTGGGAAGGTGAGCGAGTGGGCTGAGCGCGAGGCCTTGGGAGGCCCAGGCTTTGCGTGCAGGGCCGCGCGGGGCAGCGGTGGGCACGGGGGACAGCGAGAGAGGAAGGACGGGGCCAGCTGTGGGCTGGGGAATTAGCTCAAGTGGTAGAGCGCTCGCTTAGCATGCGAGAGGCAGCGGGATCGATGCCCGCATTCTCCAAAGCTTTTCATTCCCCTTGACACGGCCAACAGCCCCTTTGCCCTCCGGCCGGGGCCTGTGGAAGTTGCACGGAGCCAGCAGTGTGCCTGGGCTGCAAAGAGGGCCACAGCAGCCCGCGCTGCTTCGAGAGCAGCGCTGCCAGTGCACCGAGGGATGAGATCGTTGGCCCCCTTGGCTCGGCACTTCCAGGAGGGCAGCTACCACCCTGCGTCCGGCTTTGGGGGCCCCCAGCACAGGAAAGGTATCGGTGAAGTGGGGCGAGTGCCGCAGACGGACACCAAGATGGTGGAGGCCTAGATCAGGGAGAGGCGGCTGCGGGCACGGGGCCTGTCGAGCCTGGAGAAGGGAGGGCTCCGCGGGGACCTAAGCAGCTGCCTGGCAGTAGGGGCCCTTACTGAGAAGACAGAGGCAGGCCTTTGCGGTGGCGCCCGGCTGGAGGGAAAGAGGCAGCCGAGGAAAAGGGAAACGCAAGGGGGTTGCAACGGGATCCGGGGAGCCTCTTTTCCCCACGAGGACAGGCCGGCAGGAGGAGAGGCTTTGCAGGCTGGAGGTTTGGAAGAGGCGCCGGGAGAAAAGCTTGAGCAACGTGGGGTGATCTCCGAGCTGAGGCTGCTTGGAGCAGGAGGTTGGACTAGAGAGGTGCTGAGGGCTGGTGCGAGGCGAATTATCGGGTGACTGTGCCATCGGGGCAGGGCTGGGCCAGAGCCCTGCTGTTCCTTCGATAGCTCAGCTGGTAGAGCGGAGGACTGTAGGCTCCCTTGCACGGCCATCCTTAGGTCGCTGGTTCAACTCCGGCTCGAAGGAGTGTCCTTTTGGCTCTTGGGCAGCCCCTGCTGCACCCTTGCCTTTTAGGTGTGCAGGTGCCCTCTGAGGAGGCACTGGTGAACTCAGGCGGGGGAGTGCTGGCAGCACGTCAGGGCTCGCGGGGCGTTGGCGGCGCACGGTGTGGAGAGCCTACCAGGCTCCGCCACCTTCCAGGCATTGCCAGGCAGGTCCGCAGCGGTGTTGCGGGTCCGAGCTCAGGCTGGGTAGCTGACTCCAAGGGCCAGCGTCCAGATCAACACCTTACGCGGCCAGGCACGAGCACGGCTCTCGGGCAGCTGCAGCGTAGCTCAGGCGGGGAGCTAGGGCGAGAGGCTCCGCTTGACAACATCTCCCATGCAAAAAAGCGGGCCAGGCTCCCGCTGAGGCCTCGCCTAGCTCTTCCTTTCCACCAGCCGCCACCAGCTGCACTCGCTCTAAGGTCTGCCCGAGCCCAGGAGGACAAACCCGCAGCAGCGGGGGGCTGTTTGTGCTCAGGGCCGCCAAAAGAGTTGGCCCTCAGCACCGCTTTCCTCACGAGGCATGTGCAGTGGGAAGGTGAGCGAGTGGGCTGAGCGCGAGGCCTTGGGAGGCCCAGGCTTTGCGTGCAGGGCCGCGCGGGGCAGCGGTGGGCACGGGGGACAGCGAGAGAGGAAGGACGGGGCCAGCTGTGGGCCGGGGAATTAGCTCAAGTGGTAGAGCGCTCGCTTAGCATGCGAGAGGCAGCGGGATCGATGCCCGCATTCTCCAAAGCTTTTCATTCCCCTTGACACGGCCAACAGCCCCTTTGCCCTCCGGCCGGGGCCTGTGGAAGTTGCACGGAGCCAGCAGTGTGCCTGGGCTGCAAAGAGGGCCACAGCAGCCCGCGCTGCTTCGAGAGCAGCGCCGCCAGTGCACCGAGGGATGAGATCGTTGGCCCCCTTGGCTCGGCACTTCCAGGAGGGCAGCTACCACCCTGCGTCCGGCTTTGGGGGCCCCCAGCACAGGAAAGGTATCGGTGAAGTGGGGCGAGTGCCGCAGACGGACACCAAGATGGTGGAGGCCTAGATCAGGGAGAGGCGGCTGCGGGCACGGGGCCTGTCGAGCCTGGAGAAGGGAGGGCTCCGCGGGGACCTAAGCAGCTGCCTGGCAGTAGGGGCCCTTACTGAGAAGACAGAGGCAGGCCTTTGCGGTGGCGCCCGGCTGGAGGGAAAGAGGCAGCCGAGGAAAAGGGAAACGCAAGGGGGTTGCAACGGGATCCGGGGAGCCTCTTTTCCCCACGAGGACAGGCCGGCAGGAGGAGAGGCTTTGCAGGCTGGAGGTTTGGAAGAGGCGCCGGGAGAAAAGCTTGAGCAACGTGGGGTGATCTCCGAGCTGAGGCTGCTTGGAGCAGGAGGTTGGACTAGAGAGGTGCTGAGGGCTGGTGCGAGGCGAATTATCGGGTGACTGTGCCATCGGGGCAGGGCTGGGCCAGAGCCCTGCTGTTCCTTCGATAGCTCAGCTGGTAGAGCGGAGGACTGTAGGCTCCCTTGCACGGCCATCCTTAGGTCGCTGGTTCAACTCCGGCTCGAAGGAGTGTCCTTTTGGCTCTTGGGCAGCCCCTGCTGCACCCTTGCCTTTTAGGTGTGCAGGTGCCCTCTGAGGAGGCACTGGTGAACTCAGGCGGGGGAGTGCTGGCAGCACGTCAGGGCTCGCGGGGCGTTGGCGGCGCACGGTGTGGAGAGCCTACCAGGCTCCGCCACCTTCCAGGCATTGCCAGGCAGGTCCGCGGCGGTGTTGCGGGTCCGAGCTCAGGCTGGGTAGCTGACTCCAAGGGCCAGCGTCCAGATCAACACCTTACGCGGCCAGGCACGAGCACGGCTCTCGGGCAGCTGCAGCGTAGCTCAGGCGGGGAGCTAGGGCGAGAGGCTCCGCTTGACAACATCTCCCATGCAAAAAAGCGGGCCAGGCTCCCGCTGAGGCCTCGCCTAGCTCTTCCTTTCCACCAGCCGCCACCAGCTGCACTCGCTCTAAGGTCTGCCCGAGCCCAGGCGGACAAGCCCGCAGCAACGGGGGGCTGTTTGTGCTCAGGGCCGCCAAAAGAGTTGGCCCTCAGCACCGCTTTCCTCACGAGGCATGTGCAGTGGGAAGGTGAGCGAGTGGGCTGAGCGCGAGGCCTTGGGAGGCCCAGGCTTTGCGTGCAGGGCCGCGCGGGGCAGCGGTGGGCACGGGGGACAGCGAGAGAGGAAGGACGGGGCCAGCTGTGGGCCGGGGAATTAGCTCAAGTGGTAGAGCGCTCGCTTAGCATGCGAGAGGCAGCGGGATCGATGCCCGCATTCTCCAAAGCTTTTCATTCCCCTTGACACGGCCAACAGCCCCTTTGCCCTCCGGCCGGGGCCTGTGGAAGTTGCACGGAGCCAGCAGTGTGCCTGGGCTGCAAAGAGGGCCACAGCAGCCCGCGCTGCTTCGAGAGCAGCGCCGCCAGTGCATCGAGGGACGAGATCGTTGGCCCCCTTGGCTCGGCACTTCCAGGAGGGCAGCTACCACCCTGCGTCCGGCTTTGGGGGCCCCCAGCACAGGAAAGGTATCGGTGAAGTGGGGCGAGTGCCGCAGACGGACACCACGATGGTGGAGGCCTAGATCAGGGAGAGGCGGCTGCGGGCACGGGGCCTGTCGAGCCTGGAGAAGGGAGGGCTCCGCGGGGACCTAAGCAGCTGCCTGGCAGTAGGGGCCCTTACTGAGAAGACAGAGGCAGGCCTTTGCGGTGGCGCCCGGCTGGAGGGAAAGAGGCAGCCGAGGAAAAGGGAAACGCAAGGGGGTTGCAACGGGATCCGGGGAACCTCTTTTCCCCACGAGGACAGGCCGGCAGGAGGAGAGGCTTTGCAGGCTGGAGGTTTGGAAGAGGCGCCGGGAGAAAAGCTTGAGCAACGTGGGGTGATCTCCGAGCTGAGGCTGCTTGGAGCAGGAGGTTGGACTAGAGAGGTGCTGAGGGCTGGTGCGAGGCGAATTATCGGGTGACTGTGCCATCGGGGCAGGGCTGGGCCAGAGCCCTGCTGTTCCTTCGATAGCTCAGCTGGTAGAGTGGAGGACTGTAGGCTCCCTTGCACGGCCATCCTTAGGTCGCTGGTTCAACTCCGGCTCGAAGGAGTGTCCTTTTGGCTCTTGGGCAGCCCCTGCTGCACCCTTGCCTTTTAGGTGTGCAGGTGCCCTCTGAGGAGGCACTGGTGAACTCAGGCGGGGGAGTGCTGGCAGCACGTCAGGGCTCGCGGGGCGTTGGCGGCGCACGGTGTGGAGAGCCTACCAGGCTCCGCCACCTTCCAGGCATTGCCAGGCAGGTCCGCGGCGGTGTTGCGGGTCCGAGCTCAGGCTGGGTAGCTGACTCCAAGGGCCAGCGTCCAGATCAACACCTTACGCGGCCAGGCACGAGCACGGCTCTCGGGCAGCTGCAGCGTAGCTCAGGCGGGGAGCTAGGGCGAGAGGCTCCGCTTGACAACATCTCCCATGCAAAAAAGCGGGCCAGGCTCCCGCTGAGGCCTCGCCTAGCTCTTCCTTTCCACCAGCCGCCACCAGCTGCACTCGCTCTAAGGTCTGCCCGAGCCCAGGCGGACAAGCCCGCAGCAGCGGGGGGCTGTTTGTGCTCAGGGCCGCCAAAAGAGTTGGCCCTCAGCACCGCTTTCCTCACGAGGCATGTGCAGTGGGAAGGTGAGCGAGTGGGCTGAGCGCGAGGCCTTGGGAGGCCCAGGCTTTGCGTGCAGGGCCGCGCGGGGCAGCGGTGGGCACGGGGGACAGCGAGAGAGGAAGGACGGGGCCAGCTGTGGGCCGGGGAATTAGCTCAAGTGGTAGAGCGCTCGCTTAGCATGCGAGAGGCAGCGGGATCGATGCCCGCATTCTCCAAAGCTTTTCATTCCCCTTGACACGGCCAACAGCCCCTTTGCCCTCCGGCCGGGGCCTGTGGAAGTTGCACGGAGCCAGCAGTGTGCCTGGGCTGCAAAGAGGGCCACAGCAGCCCGCGCTGCTTCGAGAGCAGCGCCGCCAGTGCATCGAGGGACGAGATCGTTGGCCCCCTTGGCTCGGCACTTCCAGGAGGGCAGCTACCACCCTGCGTCCGGCTTTGGGGGCCCCCAGCACAGGAAAGGTATCGGTGAAGTGGGGCGAGTGCCGCAGACGGACACCAAGATGGTGGAGGCCTAGATCAGGGAGAGGCGGCTGCGGGCACGGGGCCTGTCGAGCCTGGAGAAGGGAGGGCTCCGCGGGGACCTAAGCAGCTGCCTGGCAGTAGGGGCCCTTACTGAGAAGACAGAGGCAGGCCTTTGCGGTGGCGCCCGGCTGGAGGGAAAGAGGCAGCCGAGGAAAAGGGAAACGCAAGGGGGTTGCAACGGGATCCGGGGAGCCTCTTTTCCCCACGAGGACAGGCCGGCAGGAGGAGAGGCTTTGCAGGCTGGAGGTTTGGAAGAGGCGCCGGGAGAAAAGCTTGAGCAACGTGGGGTGATCTCCGAGCTGAGGCTGCTTGGAGCAGGAGGTTGGACTAGAGAGGTGCTGAGGGCTGGTGCGAGGCGAATTATCGGGTGACTGTGCCATCGGGGCAGGGCTGGGCCAGAGCCCTGCTGTTCCTTCGATAGCTCAGCTGGTAGAGCGGAGGACTGTAGGCTCCCTTGCACGGCCATCCTTAGGTCGCTGGTTCAACTCCGGCTCGAAGGAGTGTCCTTTTGGCTCTTGGGCAGCCCCTGCTGCACCCTTGCCTTTTAGGTGTGCAGGTGCCCTCTGAGGAGGCACTGGTGAACTCAGGCGGGGGAGTGCTGGCAGCACGTCAGGGCTCGCGGGGCGTTGGCGGCGCACGGTGTGGAGAGCCTACCAGGCTCCGCCACCTTCCAGGCATTGCCAGGCAGGTCCGCGGCGGTGTTGCGGGTCCGAGCTCAGGCTGGGTAGCTGACTCCAAGGGCCAGCGTCCAGATCAACACCTTACGCGGCCAGGCACGAGCACGGCTCTCGGGCAGCTGCAGCGTAGCTCAGGCGGGGAGCTAGGGCGAGAGGCTCCGCTTGACAACATCTCCCATGCAAAAAAGCGGGCCAGGCTCCCGCTGAGGCCTCGCCTAGCTCTTCCTTTCCACCAGCCGCCACCAGCTGCACTCGCTCTAAGGTCTGCCCGAGCCCAGGCGGACAAGCCCGCAGCAGCGGGGGGCTGTTTGTGCTCAGGGCCGCCAAAAGAGTTGGCCCTCAGCACCGCTTTCCTCACGAGGCATGTGCAGTGGGAAGGTGAGCGAGTGGGCTGAGCGCGAGGCCTTGGGAGGCCCAGGCTTTGCGTGCAGGGCCGCGCAGGGCAGCGGTGGGCACGGGGGACAGCGAGAGAGGAAGGACGGGGCCAGCTGTGGGCCGGGGAATTAGCTCAAGTGGTAGAGCGCTCGCTTAGCATGCGAGAGGCAGCGGGATCGATGCCCGCATTCTCCAAAGCTTTTCATTCCCCTTGACACGGCCAACAGCCCCTTTGCCCTCCGGCCGGGGCCTGTGGAAGTTGCACGGAGCCAGCAGTGTGCCTGGGCTGCAAAGAGGGCCACAGCAGCCCGCGCTGCTTCGAGAGCAGCGCCGCCAGTGCATCGAGGGACGAGATCGTTGGCCCCCTTGGCTCGGCACTTCCAGGAGGGCAGCTACCACCCTGCGTCCGGCTTTGGGGGCCCCCAGCACAGGAAAGGTATCGGTGAAGTGGGGCGAGTGCCGCAGACGGACACCACGATGGTGGAGGCCTAGATCAGGGAGAGGCGGCTGCGGGCACGGGGCCTGTCGAGCCTGGAGAAGGGAGGGCTCCGCGGGGACCTAAGCAGCTGCCTGGCAGTAGGGGCCCTTACTGAGAAGACAGAGGCAGGCCTTTGCGGTGGCGCCCGGCTGGAGGGAAAGAGGCAGCCGAGGAAAAGGGAAACGCAAGGGGGTTGCAACGGGATCCGGGGAACCTCTTTTCCCCACGAGGACAGGCCGGCAGGAGGAGAGGCTTTGCAGGCTGGAGGTTTGGAAGAGGCGCCGGGAGAAAAGCTTGAGCAACGTGGGGTGATCTCCGAGCTGAGGCTGCTTGGAGCAGGAGGTTGGACTAGAGAGGTGCTGAGGGCTGGTGCGAGGCGAATTATCGGGTGACTGTGCCATCGGGGCAGGGCTGGGCCAGAGCCCTGCTGTTCCTTCGATAGCTCAGCTGGTAGAGCGGAGGACTGTAGGCTCCCTTGCACGGCCATCCTTAGGTCGCTGGTTCAACTCCGGCTCGAAGGAGTGTCCTTTTGGCTCTTGGGCAGCCCCTGCTGCACCCTTGCCTTTTAGGTGTGCAGGTGCCCTCTGAGGAGGCACTGGTGAACTCAGGCGGGGGAGTGCTGGCAGCACGTCAGGGCTCGCGGGGCGTTGGCGGCGCACGGTGTGGAGAGCCTACCAGGCTCCGCCACCTTCCAGGCATTGCCAGGCAGGTCCGCGGCGGTGTTGCGGGTCTGAGCTCAGGCTGGGTAGCTGACTCCAAGGGCCAGCGTCCAGATCAACACCTTACGCGGCCAGGCACGAGCACGGCTCTCGGGCAGCTGCAGCGTAGCTCAGGCGGGGAGCTAGGGCGAGAGGCTCCGCTTGACAACATCTCCCATGCAAAAAAGCGGGCCAGGCTCCCGCTGAGGCCTCGCCTAGCTCTTCCTTTCCACCAGCCGCCACCAGCTGCACTCGCTCTAAGGTCTGCCCGAGCCCAGGAGGACAAACCCGCAGCAGCGGGGGGCTGTTTGTGCTCAGGGCCGCCAAAAGAGTTGGCCCTCAGCACCGCTTTCCTCACGAGGCATGTGCAGTGGGAAGGTGAGCGAGTGGGCTGAGCGCGAGGCCTTGGGAGGCCCAGGCTTTGCGTGCAGGGCCGCGCGGGGCAGCGGTGGGCACGGGGGACAGCGAGAGAGGAAGGACGGGGCCAGCTGTGGGCCGGGGAATTAGCTCAAGTGGTAGAGCGCTCGCTTAGCATGCGAGAGGCAGCGGGATCGATGCCCGCATTCTCCAAAGCTTTTCATTCCCCTTGACACGGCCAACAGCCCCTTTGCCCTCCGGCCGGGGCCTGTGGAAGTTGCACGGAGCCAGCAGTGTGCCTGGGCTGCAAAGAGGGCCACAGCAGCCCGCGCTGCTTCGAGAGCAGCGCCGCCAGTGCATCGAGGGACGAGATCGTTGGCCCCCTTGGCTCGGCACTTCCAGGAGGGCAGCTACCACCCTGCGTCCGGCTTTGGGGGCCCCCAGCACAGGAAAGGTATCGGTGAAGTGGGGCGAGTGCCGCAGACGGACACCAAGATGGTGGAGGCCTAGATCAGGGAGAGGCGGCTGCGGGCACGGGGCCTGTCGAGCCTGGAGAAGGGAGGGCTCCGCGGGGACCTAAGCAGCTGCCTGGCAGTAGGGGCCCTTACTGAGAAGACAGAGGCAGGCCTTTGCGGTGGCGCCCGGCTGGAGGGAAAGAGGCAGCCGAGGAAAAGGGAAACGCAAGGGGGTTGCAACGGGATCCGGGGAGCCTCTTTTCCCCACGAGGACAGGCCGGCAGGAGGAGAGGCTTTGCAGGCTGGAGGTTTGGAAGAGGCGCCGGGAGAAAAGCTTGAGCAACGTGGGGTGATCTCCGAGCTGAGGCTGCTTGGAGCAGGAGGTTGGACTAGAGAGGTGCTGAGGGCTGGTGCGAGGCGAATTATCGGGTGACTGTGCCATCGGGGCAGGGCTGGGCCAGAGCCCTGCTGTTCCTTCGATAGCTCAGCTGGTAGAGCGGAGGACTGTAGGCTCCCTTGCACGGCCATCCTTAGGTCGCTGGTTCAACTCCGGCTCGAAGGAGTGTCCTTTTGGCTCTTGGGCAGCCCCTGCTGCACCCTTGCCTTTTAGGTGTGCAGGTGCCCTCTGAGGAGGCACTGGTGAACTCAGGCGGGGGAGTGCTGGCAGCACGTCAGGGCTCGCGGGGCGTTGGCGGCGCACGGTGTGGAGAGCCTACCAGGCTCCGCCACCTTCCAGGCATTGCCAGGCAGGTCCGCGGCGGTGTTGCGGGTCCGAGCTCAGGCTGGGTAGCTGACTCCAAGGGCCAGCGTCCAGATCAACACCTTACGCGGCCAGGCACGAGCACGGCTCTCGGGCAGCTGCAGCGTAGCTCAGGCGGGGAGCTAGGGCGAGAGGCTCCGCTTGACAACATCTCCCATGCAAAAAAGCGGGCCAGGCTCCCGCTGAGGCCTCGCCTAGCTCTTCCTTTCCACCAGCCGCCACCAGCTGCACTCGCTCTAAGGTCTGCCCGAGCCCAGGCGGACAAGCCCGCAGCAGCGGGGGGCTGTTTGTGCTCAGGGCCGCCAAAAGAGTTGGCCCTCAGCACCGCTTTCCTCACGAGGCATGTGCAGTGGGAAGGTGAGCGAGTGGGCTGAGCGCGAGGCCTTGGGAGGCCCAGGCTTTGCGTGCAGGGCCGCGCAGGGCAGCGGTGGGCACGGGGGACAGCGAGAGAGGAAGGACGGGGCCAGCTGTGGGCCGGGGAATTAGCTCAAGTGGTAGAGCGCTCGCTTAGCATGCGAGAGGCAGCGGGATCGATGCCCGCATTCTCCAAAGCTTTTCATTCCCCTTGACACGGCCAACAGCCCCTTTGCCCTCCGGCCGGGGCCTGTGGAAGTTGCACGGAGCCAGCAGTGTGCCTGGGCTGCAAAGAGGGCCACAGCAGCCCGCGCTGCTTCGAGAGCAGCGCCGCCAGTGCATCGAGGGACGAGATCGTTGGCCCCCTTGGCTCGGCACTTCCAGGAGGGCAGCTACCACCCTGCGTCCGGCTTTGGGGGCCCCCAGCACAGGAAAGGTATCGGTGAAGTGGGGCGAGTGCCGCAGACGGACACCACGATGGTGGAGGCCTAGATCAGGGAGAGGCGGCTGCGGGCACGGGGCCTGTCGAGCCTGGAGAAGGGAGGGCTCCGCGGGGACCTAAGCAGCTGCCTGGCAGTAGGGGCCCTTACTGAGAAGACAGAGGCAGGCCTTTGCGGTGGCGCCCGGCTGGAGGGAAAGAGGCAGCCGAGGAAAAGGGAAACGCAAGGGGGTTGCAACGGGATCCGGGGAACCTCTTTTCCCCACGAGGACAGGCCGGCAGGAGGAGAGGCTTTGCAGGCTGGAGGTTTGGAAGAGGCGCCGGGAGAAAAGCTTGAGCAACGTGGGGTGATCTCCGAGCTGAGGCTGCTTGGAGCAGGAGGTTGGACTAGAGAGGTGCTGAGGGCTGGTGCGAGGCGAATTATCGGGTGACTGTGCCATCGGGGCAGGGCTGGGCCAGAGCCCTGCTGTTCCTTCGATAGCTCAGCTGGTAGAGCGGAGGACTGTAGGCTCCCTTGCACGGCCATCCTTAGGTCGCTGGTTCAACTCCGGCTCGAAGGAGTGTCCTTTTGGCTCTTGGGCAGCCCCTGCTGCACCCTTGCCTTTTAGGTGTGCAGGTGCCCTCTGAGGAGGCACTGGTGAACTCAGGCGGGGGAGTGCTGGCAGCACGTCAGGGCTCGCGGGGCGTTGGCGGCGCACGGTGTGGAGAGCCTACCAGGCTCCGCCACCTTCCAGGCATTGCCAGGCAGGTCCGCGGCGGTGTTGCGGGTCTGAGCTCAGGCTGGGTAGCTGACTCCAAGGGCCAGCGTCCAGATCAACACCTTACGCGGCCAGGCACGAGCACGGCTCTCGGGCAGCTGCAGCGTAGCTCAGGCGGGGAGCTAGGGCGAGAGGCTCCGCTTGACAACATCTCCCATGCAAAAAAGCGGGCCAGGCTCCCGCTGAGGCCTCGCCTAGCTCTTCCTTTCCACCAGCCGCCACCAGCTGCACTCGCTCTAAGGTCTGCCCGAGCCCAGGAGGACAAACCCGCAGCAGCGGGGGGCTGTTTGTGCTCAGGGCCGCCAAAAGAGTTGGCCCTCAGCACCGCTTTCCTCACGAGGCATGTGCAGTGGGAAGGTGAGCGAGTGGGCTGAGCGCGAGGCCTTGGGAGGCCCAGGCTTTGCGTGCAGGGCCGCGCGGGGCAGCGGTGGGCACGGGGGACAGCGAGAGAGGAAGGACGGGGCCAGCTGTGGGCCGGGGAATTAGCTCAAGTGGTAGAGCGCTCGCTTAGCATGCGAGAGGCAGCGGGATCGATGCCCGCATTCTCCAAAGCTTTTCATTCCCCTTGACACGGCCAACAGCCCCTTTGCCCTCCGGCCGGGGCCTGTGGAAGTTGCACGGAGCCAGCAGTGTGCCTGGGCTGCAAAGAGGGCCACAGCAGCCCGCGCTGCTTCGAGAGCAGCGCCGCCAGTGCATCGAGGGACGAGATCGTTGGCCCCCTTGGCTCGGCACTTCCAGGAGGGCAGCTACCACCCTGCGTCCGGCTTTGGGGGCCCCCAGCACAGGAAAGGTATCGGTGAAGTGGGGCGAGTGCCGCAGACGGACACCACGATGGTGGAGGCCTAGATCAGGGAGAGGCGGCTGCGGGCACGGGGCCTGTCGAGCCTGGAGAAGGGAGGGCTCCGCGGGGACCTAAGCAGCTGCCTGGCAGTAGGGGCCCTTACTGAGAAGACAGAGGCAGGCCTTTGCGGTGGCGCCCGGCTGGAGGGAAAGAGGCAGCCGAGGAAAAGGGAAACGCAAGGGGGTTGCAACGGGATCCGGGGAACCTCTTTTCCCCACGAGGACAGGCCGGCAGGAGGAGAGGCTTTGCAGGCTGGAGGTTTGGAAGAGGCGCCGGGAGAAAAGCTTGAGCAACGTGGGGTGATCTCCGAGCTGAGGCTGCTTGGAGCAGGAGGTTGGACTAGAGAGGTGCTGAGGGCTGGTGCGAGGCGAATTATCGGGTGACTGTGCCATCGGGGCAGGGCTGGGCCAGAGCCCTGCTGTTCCTTCGATAGCTCAGCTGGTAGAGCGGAGGACTGTAGGCTCCCTTGCACGGCCATCCTTAGGTCGCTGGTTCAACTCCGGCTCGAAGGAGTGTCCTTTTGGCTCTTGGGCAGCCCCTGCTGCACCCTTGCCTTTTAGGTGTGCAGGTGCCCTCTGAGGAGGCACTGGTGAACTCAGGCGGGGGAGTGCTGGCAGCACGTCAGGGCTCGCGGGGCGTTGGCGGCGCACGGTGTGGAGAGCCTACCAGGCTCCGCCACCTTCCAGGCATTGCCAGGCAGGTCCGCGGCGGTGTTGCGGGTCCGAGCTCAGGCTGGGTAGCTGACTCCAAGGGCCAGCGTCCAGATCAACACCTTACGCGGCCAGGCACGAGCATGGCTCTCGGGCAGCTGCAGCGTAGCTCAGGCGGGGAGCTAGGGCGAGAGGCTCCGCTTGACAACATCTCCCATGCAAAAAAGCGGGCCAGGCTCCCGCTGAGGCCTCGCCTAGCTCTTCCTTTCCACCAGCCGCCACCAGCTGCACTCGCTCTAAGGTCTGCCCGAGCCCAGGCGGACAAGCCCGCAGCAGCGGGGGGCTGTTTGTGCTCAGGGCCGCCAAAAGAGTTGGCCCTCAGCACCGCTTTCCTCACGAGGCATGTGCAGTGGGAAGGTGAGCGAGTGGGCTGAGCGCGAGGCCTTGGGAGGCCCAGGCTTTGCGTGCAGGGCCGCGCGGGGCAGCGGTGGGCACGGGGGACAGCGAGAGAGGAAGGACGGGGCCAGCTGTGGGCCGGGGAATTAGCTCAAGTGGTAGAGCGCTCGCTTAGCATGCGAGAGGCAGCGGGATCGATGCCCGCATTCTCCAAAGCTTTTCATTCCCCTTGACACGGCCAACAGCCCCTTTGCCCTCCGGCCGGGGCCTGTGGAAGTTGCACGGAGCCAGCAGTGTGCCTGGGCTGCAAAGAGGGCCACAGCAGCCCGCGCTGCTTCGAGAGCAGCGCCGCCAGTGCATCGAGGGACGAGATCGTTGGCCCCCTTGGCTCGGCACTTCCAGGAGGGCAGCTACCACCCTGCGTCCGGCTTTGGGGGCCCCCAGCACAGGAAAGGTATCGGTGAAGTGGGGCGAGTGCCGCAGACGGACACCAAGATGGTGGAGGCCTAGATCAGGGAGAGGCGGCTGCGGGCACGGGGCCTGTCGAGCCTGGAGAAGGGAGGGCTCCGCGGGGACCTAAGCAGCTGCCTGGCAGTAGGGGCCCTTACTGAGAAGACAGAGGCAGGCCTTTGCGGTGGCGCCCGGCTGGAGGGAAAGAGGCAGCCGAGGAAAAGGGAAACGCAAGGGGGTTGCAACGGGATCCGGGGAGCCTCTTTTCCCCACGAGGACAGGCCGGCAGGAGGAGAGGCTTTGCAGGCTGGAGGTTTGGAAGAGGCGCCGGGAGAAAAGCTTGAGCAACGTGGGGTGATCTCCGAGCTGAGGCTGCTTGGAGCAGGAGGTTGGACTAGAGAGGTGCTGAGGGCTGGTGCGAGGCGAATTATCGGGTGACTGTGCCATCGGGGCAGGGCTGGGCCAGAGCCCTGCTGTTCCTTCGATAGCTCAGCTGGTAGAGCGGAGGACTGTAGGCTCCCTTGCACGGCCATCCTTAGGTCGCTGGTTCAACTCCGGCTCGAAGGAGTGTCCTTTTGGCTCTTGGGCAGCCCCTGCTGCACCCTTGCCTTTTAGGTGTGCAGGTGCCCTCTGAGGAGGCACTGGTGAACTCAGGCGGGGGAGTGCTGGCAGCACGTCAGGGCTCGCGGGGCGTTGGCGGCGCACGGTGTGGAGAGCCTACCAGGCTCCGCCACCTTCCAGGCATTGCCAGGCAGGTCCGCGGCGGTGTTGCGGGTCCGAGCTCAGGCTGGGTAGCTGACTCCAAGGGCCAGCGTCCAGATCAACACCTTACGCGGCCAGGCACGAGCACGGCTCTCGGGCAGCTGCAGCGTAGCTCAGGCGGGGAGCTAGGGCGAGAGGCTCCGCTTGACAACATCTCCCATGCAAAAAAGCGGGCCAGGCTCCCGCTGAGGCCTCGCCTAGCTCTTCCTTTCCACCAGCCGCCACCAGCTGCACTCGCTCTAAGGTCTGCCCGAGCCCAGGCGGACAAACCCGCAGCAGCGGGGGGCTGTTTGTGCTCAGGGCCGCCAAAAGAGTTGGCCCTCAGCACTGCTTTCCTCACGAGGCATGTGCAGTGGGAAGGTGAGCGAGTGGGCTGAGCGCGAGGCCTTGGGAGGCCCAGGCTTTGCGTGCAGGGCCGCGCGGGGCAGCGGTGGGCACGGGGGACAGCGAGAGAGGAAGGACGGGGCCAGCTGTGGGCCGGGGAATTAGCTCAAGTGGTAGAGCGCTCGCTTAGCATGCGAGAGGCAGCGGGATCGATGCCCGCATTCTCCAAAGCTTTTCATTCCCCTTGACACGGCCAACAGCCCCTTTGCCCTCCGGCCGGGGCCTGTGGAAGTTGCACGGAGCCAGCAGTGTGCCTGGGCTGCAAAGAGGGCCACAGCAGCCCGCGCTGCTTCGAGAGCAGCGCCGCCAGTGCATCGAGGGACGAGATCGTTGGCCCCCTTGGCTCGGCACTTCCAGGAGGGCAGCTACCACCCTGCGTCCGGCTTTGGGGGCCCCCAGCACAGGAAAGGTATCGGTGAAGTGGGGCGAGTGCCGCAGACGGACACCAAGATGGTGGAGGCCTAGATCAGGGAGAGGCGGCTGCGGGCACGGGGCCTGTCGAGCCTGGAGAAGGGAGGGCTCCGCGGGGACCTAAGCAGCTGCCTGGCAGTAGGGGCCCTTACTGAGAAGACAGAGGCAGGCCTTTGCGGTGGCGCCCGGCTGGAGGGAAAGAGGCAGCCGAGGAAAAGGGAAACGCAAGGGGGTTGCAACGGGATCCGGGGAGCCTCTTTTCCCCACGAGGACAGGCCGGCAGGAGGAGAGGCTTTGCAGGCTGGAGGTTTGGAAGAGGCGCCGGGAGAAAAGCTTGAGCAACGTGGGGTGATCTCCGAGCTGAGGCTGCTTGGAGCAGGAGGTTGGACTAGAGAGGTGCTGAGGGCTGGTGCGAGGCGAATTATCGGGTGACTGTGCCATCGGGGCAGGGCTGGGCCAGAGCCCTGCTGTTCCTTCGATAGCTCAGCTGGTAGAGCGGAGGACTGTAGGCTCCCTTGCACGGCCATCCTTAGGTCGCTGGTTCAACTCCGGCTCGAAGGAGTGTCCTTTTGGCTCTTGGGCAGCCCCTGCTGCACCCTTGCCTTTTAGGTGTGCAGGTGCCCTCTGAGGAGGCACTGGTGAACTCAGGCGGGGGAGTGCTGGCAGCACGTCAGGGCTCGCGGGGCGTTGGCGGCGCACGGTGTGGAGAGCCTACCAGGCTCCGCCACCTTCCAGGCATTGCCAGGCAGGTCCGCGGCGGTGTTGCGGGTCCGAGCTCAGGCTGGGTAGCTGACTCCAAGGGCCAGCGTCCAGATCAACACCTTACGCGGCCAGGCACGAGCACGGCTCTCGGGCAGCGGCAGCGTAGCTCAGGCGGGGAGCTAGGGCGAGAGGCTCCGCTTGACAACATCTCCCATGCAAAAAAGCGGGCCAGGCTCCCGCTGAGGCCTCGCCTAGCTCTTCCTTTCCACCAGCCGCCACCAGCTGCACTCGCTCTAAGGTCTGCCCGAGCCCAGGCGGACAAACCCGCAGCAGCGGGGGGCTGTTTGTGCTCAGGGCCGCCAAAAGAGTTGGCCCTCAGCACCGCTTTCCTCACGAGGCATGTGCAGTGGGAAGGTGAGCGAGTGGGCTGAGCGCGAGGCCTTGGGAGGCCCAGGCTTTGCGTGCAGGGCCGCGCGGGGCAGCGGTGGGCACGGGGGACAGCGAGAGAGGAAGGACGGGGCCAGCTGTGGGCCGGGGAATTAGCTCAAGTGGTAGAGCACTCGCTTAGCATGCGAGAGGCAGCGGGATCGATGCCCGCATTCTCCAAAGCTTTTCATTCCCCTTGACACGGCCAACAGCCCCTTTGCCCTCCGGCCGGGGCCTGTGGAAGTTGCACGGAGCCAGCAGTGTGCCTGGGCTGCAAAGAGGGCCACAGCAGCCCGCGCTGCTTCGAGAGCAGCGCCGCCAGTGCATCGAGGGACGAGATCGTTGGCCCCCTTGGCTCGGCACTTCCAGGAGGGCAGCTACCACCCTGCGTCCGGCTTTGGGGGCCCCCAGCACAGGAAAGGTATCGGTGAAGTGGGGCGAGTGCCGCAGACGGACACCAAGATGGTGGAGGCCTAGATCAGGGAGAGGCGGCTGCGGGCACGGGGCTTGTCGAGCCTGAAGAAGGGAGGGCTCCGCGGGGACCTAAGCAGCTGCCTGGCAGTAGGGGCCCTTACTGAGAAGACAGAGGCAGGCCTTTGCGGTGGCGCCCGGCTGGAGGGAAAGAGGCAGCCGAGGAAAAGGGAAACGCAAGGGGGTTGCAACGGGATCCGGGGAACCTCTTTTCCCCACGAGGACAGGCCGGCAGGAGGAGAGGCTTTGCAGGCTGGAGGTTTGGAAGAGGCGCCGGGAGAAAAGCTTGAGCAACGTGGGGTGATCTCCGAGCTGAGGCTGCTTGGAGCAGGAGGTTGGACTAGAGAGGTGCTGAGGGCTGGTGCGAGGCGAATTATCGGGTGACTGTGCCATCGGGGCAGGGCTGGGCCAGAGCCCTGCTGTTCCTTCGATAGCTCAGCTGGTAGAGCGGAGGACTGTAGGCTCCCTTGCACGGCCATCCTTAGGTCGCTGGTTCAACTCCGGCTCGAAGGAGTGTCCTTTTGGCTCTTGGGCAGCCCCTGCTGCACCCTTGCCTTTTAGGTGTGCAGGTGCCCTCTGAGGAGGCACTGGTGAACTCAGGCGGGGGAGTGCTGGCAGCACGTCAGGGCTCGCGGGGCGTTGGCGGCGCACGGTGTGGAGAGCCTACCAGGCTCCGCCACCTTCCAGGCATTGCCAGGCAGGTCCGCGGCGGTGTTGCGGGTCCGAGCTCAGGCTGGGTAGCTGACTCCAAGGGCCAGCGTCCAGATCAACACCTTACGCGGCCAGGCACGAGCACGGCTCTCGGGCAGCTGCAGCGTAGCTCAGGCGGGGAGCTAGGGCGAGAGGCTCTGCTTGACAACATCTCCCATGCAAAAAAGCGGGCCAGGCTCCCGCTGAGGCCTCGCCTAGCTCTTCCTTTCCACCAGCCGCCACCAGCTGCACTCGCTCTAAGGTCTGCCTGAGCCCAGGCGGAGAAGCCCGCAGCAGCGGGGGGCTGTTTGTGCTCAGGGCCGCCAAAAGAGTTGGCCCTCAGCACCGCTTTCCTCACGAGGCATGTGCAGTGGGAAGGTGAGCGAGTGGGCTGAGCGCGAGGCCTTGGGAGGCCCAGGCTTTGCGTGCAGGGCCGCGCGGGGCAGCGGTGGGCACGGGGGACAGCGAGAGAGGAAGGACGGGGCCAGCTGTGGGCCGGGGAATTAGCTCAAGTGGTAGAGCGCTCGCTTAGCATGCGAGAGGCAGCGGGATCGATGCCCGCATTCTCCAAAGCTTTTCATTCCCCTTGACACGGCCAACAGCCCCTTTGCCCTCCGGCCGGGGCCTGTGGAAGTTGCACGGAGCCAGCAGTGTGCCTGGGCTGCAAAGAGGGCCACAGCAGCCCGCGCTGCTTCGAGAGCAGCGCCGCCAGTGCATCGAGGGACGAGATCGTTGGCCCCCTTGGCTCGGCACTTCCAGGAGGGCAGCTACCACCCTGCGTCCGGCTTTGGGAGCCCCCAGCACAGGAAAGGTATCGGTGAAGTGGGGCGAGTGCCGCAGACGGACACCAAGATGGTGGAGGCCTAGATCAGGGAGAGGCGGCTGCGGGCACGGGGCCTGTCGAGCCTGGAGAAGGGAGGGCTCCGCGGGGACCTAAGCAGCTGCCTGGCAGTAGGGGCCCTTACTGAGAAGACAGAGGCAGGCCTTTGCGGTGGCGCCCAGCTGGAGGGAAAGAGGCAGCCGAGGAAAAGGGAAACGCAAGGGGGTTGCAACGGGATCCGGGGAGCCTCTTTTCCCCACGAGGACAGGCCGGCAGGAGGAGAGGCTTTGCAGGCTGGAGGTTTGGAAGAGGCGCCGGGAGAAAAGCTTGAGCAACGTGGGGTGATCTCCGAGCTGAGGCTGCTTGGAGCAGGAGGTTGGACTAGAGAGGTGCTGAGGGCTGGTGCGAGGCGAATTATCGGGTGACTGTGCCATCGGGGCAGGGCTGGGCCAGAGCCCTGCTGTTCCTTCGATAGCTCAGCTGGTAGAGCGGAGGACTGTAGGCTCCCTTGCACGGCCATCCTTAGGTCGCTGGTTCAACTCCGGCTCGAAGGAGTGTCCTTTTGGCTCTTGGGCAGCCCCTGCTGCACCCTTGCCTTTTAGGTGTGCAGGTGCCCTCTGAGGAGGCACTGGTGAACTCAGGCGGGGGAGTGCTGGCAGCACGTCAGGGCTCGCGGGGCGTTGGCGGCGCACGGTGTGGAGAGCCTACCAGGCTCCGCCACCTTCCAGGCATTGCCAGGCAGGTCCGCGGCGGTGTTGCGGGTCCGAGCTCAGGCTGGGTAGCTGACTCCAAGGGCCAGCGTCCAGATCAACACCTTACGCGGCCAGGCACGAGCACGGCTCTCGGGCAGCTGCAGCGTAGCTCAGGCGGGGAGCTAGGGCGAGAGGCTCCGCTTGACAACATCTCCCATGCAAAAAAGCGGGCCAGGCTCCCGCTGAGGCCTCGCCTAGCTCTTCCTTTCCACCAGCCGCCACCAGCTGCACTCGCTCTAAGGTCTGCCCGAGCCCAGGCGGACAAGCCCGCAGCAGCGGGGGGCTGTTTGTGCTCAGGGCCGCCAAAAGAGTTGGCCCTCAGCACCGCTTTCCTCACGAGGCATGTGCAGTGGGAAGGTGAGCGAGTGGGCTGAGCGCGAGGCCTTGGGAGGCCCAGGCTTTGCGTGCAGGGCCGCGCGGGGCAGCGGTGGGCACGGGGGACAGCGAGAGAGGAAGGACGGGGCCAGCTGTGGGCCGGGGAATTAGCTCAAGTGGTAGAGCGCTCGCTTAGCATGCGAGAGGCAGCGGGATCGATGCCCGCATTCTCCAAAGCTTTTCATTCCCCTTGACACGGCCAACAGCCCCTTTGCCCTCCGGCCGGGGCCTGTGGAAGTTGCACGGAGCCAGCAGTGTGCCTGGGCTGCAAAGAGGGCCACAGCAGCCCGCGCTGCTTCGAGAGCAGCACCGCCAGTGCACCGAGGGACGAGATCGTTGGCCCCCTTGGCTCGGCACTTCCAGGAGGGCAGCTACCACCCTGCGTCCGGCTTTGGGGGCCCCCAGCACAGGAAAGGTATCGGTGAAGTGGGGCGAGTGCCGCAGACGGACACCAAGATGGTGGAGGCCTAGATCAGGGAGAGGCGGCTGCGGGCACGGGGCCTGTCGAGCCTGGAGAAGGGAGGGCTCCGCGGGGACCTAAGCAGCTGCCTGGCAGTAGGGGCCCTTACTGAGAAGACAGAGGCAGGCCTTTGCGGTGGCGCCCGGCTGGAGGGAAAGAGGCAGCCGAGGAAAAGGGAAACGCAAGGGGGTTGCAACGGGATCCGGGGAGCCTCTTTTCCCCACGAGGACAGGCCGGCAGGAGGAGAGGCTTTGCAGGCTGGAGGTTTGGAAGAGGTGCCGGGAGAAAAGCTTGAGCAACGTGGGGTGATCTCCGAGCTGAGGCTGCTTGGAGCAGGAGGTTGGACTAGAGAGGTGCTGAGGGCTGGTGCGAGGCGAATTATCGGGTGACTGTGCCATCGGGGCAGGGCTGGGCCAGAGCCCTGCTGTTCCTTCGATAGCTCAGCTGGTAGAGCGGAGGACTGTAGGCTCCCTTGCACGGCCATCCTTAGGTCGCTGGTTCAACTCCGGCTCGAAGGAGTGTCCTTTTGGCTCTTGGGCAGCCCCTGCTGCACCCTTGCCTTTTAGGTGTGCAGGTGCCCTCTGAGGAGGCACTGGTGAACTCAGGCGGGGGAGTGCTGGCAGCACGTCAGGGCTCGCGGGGCGTTGGCGGCGCACGGTGTGGAGAGCCTACCAGGCTCCGCCACCTTCCAGGCATTGCCAGGCAGGTCCGCGGCGGTGTTGCGGGTCCGAGCTCAGGCTGGGTAGCTGACTCCAAGGGCCAGCGTCCAGATCAACACCTTACGCGGCCAGGCACGAGCACGGCTCTCGGGCAGCTGCAGCGTAGCTCAGGCGGGGAGCTAGGGCGAGAGGCTCCGCTTGACAACATCTCCCATGCAAAAAAGCGGGCCAGGCTCCCGCTGAGGCCTCGCCTAGCTCTTCCTTTCCACCAGCCGCCACCAGCTGCACTCGCTCTAAGGTCTGCCCGAGCCCAGGCGGACAAACCTGCAGCAGCGGGGGGCTGTTTGTGCTCAGGGCCGCCAAAAGAGTTGGCCCTCAGCACCGCTTTCCTCACGAGGCATGTGCAGTGGGAAGGTGAGCGAGTGGGCTGAGCGCGAGGCCTTGGGAGGCCCAGGCTTTGCGTGCAGGGCCGCGCGGGGCAGCGGTGGGCACGGGGGACAGCGAGAGAGGAAGGACGGGGCCAGCTGTGGGCCGGGGAATTAGCTCAAGTGGTAGAGCGCTTGCTTAGCATGCGAGAGGCAGCGGGATCGATGCCCGCATTCTCCAAAGCTTTTCATTCCCCTTGACACGGCCAACAGCCCCTTTGCCCTCCGGCCGGGGCCTGTGGAAGTTGCACGGAGCCAGCAGTGTGCCTGGGCTGCAAAGAGGGCCACAGCAGCCCGCGCTGCTTCGAGAGCAGCGCCGCCAGTGCATCGAGGGACGAGATCGTTGGCCCCCTTGGCTCGGCACTTCCAGGAGGGCAGCTACCACCCTGCGTCCGGCTTTGGGGGCCCCCAGCACAGGAAAGGTATCGGTGAAGTGGGGCGAGTGCCGCAGACGGACACCAAGATGGTGGAGGCCTAGATCAGGGAGAGGCGGCTGCGGGCACGGGGCCTGTCGAGCCTGGAGAAGGGAGGGCTCCGCGGGGACCTAAGCAGCTGCCTGGCAGTAGGGGCCCTTACTGAGAAGACAGAGGCAGGCCTTTGCGGTGGCGCCCGGCTGGAGGGAAAGAGGCAGCCGAGGAAAAGGGAAACGCAAGGGGGTTGCAACGGGATCCGGGGAACCTCTTTTCCCCACGAGGACAGGCCGGCAGGAGGAGAGGCTTTGCAGGCTGGAGGTTTGGAAGAGGCTCCGGGAGAAAAGCTTGAGCAACGTGGGGTGATCTCCGAGCTGAGGCTGCTTGGAGCAGGAGGTTGGACTAGAGAGGTGCTGAGGGCTGGTGCGAGGCGAATTATCGGGTGACTGTGCCATCGGGGCAGGGCTGGGCCAGAGCCCTGCTGTTCCTTCGATAGCTCAGCTGGTAGAGCGGAGGACTGTAGGCTCCCTTGCACGGCCATCCTTAGGTCGCTGGTTCAACTCCGGCTCGAAGGAGTGTCCTTTTGGCTCTTGGGCAGCCCCTGCTGCACCCTTGCCTTTTAGGTGTGCAGGTGCCCTCTGAGGAGGCACTGGTGAACTCAGGCGGGGGAGTGCTGGCAGCACGTCAGGGCTCGCGGGGCGTTGGCGGCGCACGGTGTGGAGAGCCTACCAGGCTCCGCCACCTTCCAGGCATTGCCAGGCAGGTCCGCGGCGGTGTTGCGGGTCCGAGCTCAGGCTGGGTAGCTGACTCCAAGGGCCAGCGTCCAGATCAACACCTTACGCGGCCAGGCACGAGCACGGCTCTCGGGCAGCTGCAGCGTAGCTCAGGTGGGGAGCTAGGGCGAGAGGCTCCGCTTGACAACATCTCCCATGCAAAAAAGCGGGCCAGGCTCCCGCTGAGGCCTCGCCTAGCTCTTCCTTTCCACCAGCCGCCACCAGCTGCACTCGCTCTAAGGTCTGCCCGAGCCCAGGCGGACAAGCCCGCAGCAGCGGGGGGCTGTTTGTGCTCAGGGCCGCCAAAAGAGTTGGCCCTCAGCACCGCTTTCCTCACGAGGCATGTGCAGTGGGAAGGTGAGCGAGTGGGCTGAGCGCGAGGCCTTGGGAGGCCCAGGCTTTGCGTGCAGGGCCGCGCGGGGCAGCGGTGGGCACGGGGGACAGCGAGAGAGGAAGGACGGGGCCAGCTGTGGGCCGGGGAATTAGCTCAAGTGGTAGAGCGCTCGCTTAGCATGCGAGAGGCAGCGGGATCGATGCCCGCATTCTCCAAAGCTTTTCATTCCCCTTGACACGGCCAACAGCCCCTTTGCCCTCCGGCCGGGGCCTGTGGAAGTTGCACGGAGCCAGCAGTGTGCCTGGGCTGCAAAGAGGGCCACAGCAGCCCGCGCTGCTTCGAGAGCAGCACCGCCAGTGCACCGAGGGACGAGATCGTTGGCCCCCTTGGCTCGGCACTTCCAGGAGGGCAGCTACCACCCTGCGTCCGGCTTTGGGGGCCCCCAGCACAGGAAAGGTATCGGTGAAGTGGGGCGAGTGCCGCAGACGGACACCAAGATGGTGGAGGCCTAGATCAGGGAGAGGCGGCTGCGGGCACGGGGCCTGTCGAGCCTGGAGAAGGGAGGGCTCCGCGGGGACCTAAGCAGCTGCCTGGCAGTAGGGGCCCTTACTGAGAAGACAGAGGCAGGCCTTTGCGGTGGCGCCCGGCTGGAGGGAAAGAGGCAGCCGAGGAAAAGGGAAACGCAAGGGGGTTGCAACGGGATCCGGGGAGCCTCTTTTCCCCACGAGGACAGGCCGGCAGGAGGAGAGGCTTTGCAGGCTGGAGGTTTGGAAGAGGCGCCGGGAGAAAAGCTTGAGCAACGTGGGGTGATCTCCGAGCTGAGGCTGCTTGGAGCAGGAGGTTGGACTAGAGAGGTGCTGAGGGCTGGTGCGAGGCGAATTATCGGGTGACTGTGCCATCGGGGCAGGGCTGGGCCAGAGCCCTGCTGTTCCTTCGATAGCTCAGCTGGTAGAGCGGAGGACTGTAGGCTCCCTTGCACGGCCATCCTTAGGTCGCTGGTTCAACTCCGGCTCGAAGGAGTGTCCTTTTGGCTCTTGGGCAGCCCCTGCTGCACCCTTGCCTTTTAGGTGTGCAGGTGCCCTCTGAGGAGGCACTGGTGAACTCAGGCGGGGGAGTGCTGGCAGCACGTCAGGGCTCGCGGGGCGTTGGCGGCGCACGGTGTGGAGAGCCTACCAGGCTCCGCCACCTTCCAGGCATTGCCAGGCAGGTCCGCGGCGGTGTTGCGGGTCCGAGCTCAGGCTGGGTAGCTGACTCCAAGGGCCAGCGTCCAGATCAACACCTTACGCGGCCAGGCACGAGCACGGCTCTCGGGCAGCTGCAGCGTAGCTCAGGCGGGGAGCTAGGGCGAGAGGCTCCGCTTGACAACATCTCCCATGCAAAAAAGCGGGCCAGGCTCCCGCTGAGGCCTCGCCTAGCTCTTCCTTTCCACCAGCCGCCACCAGCTGCACTCGCTCTAAGGTCTGCCCGAGCCCAGGCGGACAAACCCGCAGCAGCGGGGGGCTGTTTGTGCTCAGGGCCGCCAAAAGAGTTGGCCCTCAGCACCGCTTTCCTCACGAGGCATGTGCAGTGGGAAGGTGAGCGAGTGGGCTGAGCGCGAGGCCTTGGGAGGCCCAGGCTTTGCGTGCAGGGCCGCGCGGGGCAGCGGTGGGCACGGGGGACAGCGAGAGAGGAAGGACGGGGCCAGCTGTGGGCCGGGGAATTAGCTCAAGTGGTAGAGCGCTCGCTTAGCATGCGAGAGGCAGCGGGATCGATGCCCGCATTCTCCAAAGCTTTTCATTCCCCTTGACACGGCCAACAGCCCCTTTGCCCTCCGGCCGGGGCCTGTGGAAGTTGCACGGAGCCAGCAGTGTGCCTGGGCTGCAAAGAGGGCCACAGCAGCCCGCGCTGCTTCGAGAGCAGCGCCGCCAGTGCATCGAGGGACGAGATCGTTGGCCCCCTTGGCTCGGCACTTCCAGGAGGGCAGCTACCACCCTGCGTCCGGCTTTGGGGGCCCCCAGCACAGGAAAGGTATCGGTGAAGTGGGGCGAGTGCCGCAGACGGACACCACGATGGTGGAGGCCTAGATCAGGGAGAGGCGGCTGCGGGCACGGGGCCTGTCGAGCCTGGAGAAGGGAGGGCTCCGCGGGGACCTAAGCAGCTGCCTGGCAGTAGGGGCCCTTACTGAGAAGACAGAGGCAGGCCTTTGCGGTGGCGCCCGGCTGGAGGGAAAGAGGCAGCCGAGGAAAAGGGAAACGCAAGGGGGTTGCAACGGGATCCGGGGAGCCTCTTTTCCCCACGAGGACAGGCCGGCAGGAGGAGAGGCTTTGCAGGCTGGAGGTTTGGAAGAGGCTCCGGGAGAAAAGCTTGAGCAACGTGGGGTGATCTCCGAGCTGAGGCTGCTTGGAGCAGGAGGTTGGACTAGAGAGGTGCTGAGGGCTGGTGCGAGGCGAATTATCGGGTGACTGTGCCATGGGGGCAGGGCTGGGCCAGAGCCCTGCTGTTCCTTCGATAGCTCAGCTGGTAGAGCGGAGGACTGTAGGCTCCCTTGCACGGCCATCCTTAGGTCGCTGGTTCAACTCCGGCTCGAAGGAGTGTCCTTTTGGCTCTTGGGCAGCCCCTGCTGCACCCTTGCCTTTTAGGTGTGCAGGTGCCCTCTGAGGAGGCACTGGTGAACTCAGGCGGGGGAGTGCTGGCAGCACGTCAGGGCTCGCGGGGCGTTGGCGGCGCACGGTGTGGAGAGCCTACCAGGCTCCGCCACCTTCCAGGCATTGCCAGGCAGGTCCGCGGCGGTGTTGCGGGTCCGAGCTCAGGCTGGGTAGCTGACTCCAAGGGCCAGCGTCCAGATCAACACCTTACGCGGCCAGGCACGAGCACGGCTCTCGGGCAGCTGCAGCGTAGCTCAGGCGGGGAGCTAGGGCGAGAGGCTCCGCTTGACAACATCTCCCATGCAAAAAAGCGGGCCAGGCTCCCGCTGAGGCCTCGCCTAGCTCTTCCTTTCCACCAGCCGCCACCAGCTGCACTCGCTCTAAGGTCTGCCCGAGCCCAGGCGGACAAACCCGCAGCAGCGGGGGGCTGTTTGTGCTCAGGGCCGCCAAAAGAGTTGGCCCTCAGCACCGCTTTCCTCACGAGGCATGTGCAGTGGGAAGGTGAGCGAGTGGGCTGAGCGCGAGGCCTTGGGAGGCCCAGGCTTTGCGTGCAGGGCCGCGCGGGGCAGCGGTGGGCACGGGGGACAGCGAGAGAGGAAGGACGGGGCCAGCTGTGGGCCGGGGAATTAGCTCAAGTGGTAGAGCGCTCGCTTAGCATGCGAGAGGCAGCGGGATCGATGCCCGCATTCTCCAAAGCTTTTCATTCCCCTTGACACGGCCAACAGCCCCTTTGCCCTCCGGCCGGGGCCTGTGGAAGTTGCACGGAGCCAGCAGTGTGCCTGGGCTGCAAAGAGGGCCACAGCAGCCCGCGCTGCTTCGAGAGCAGCGCCGCCAGTGCATCGAGGGACGAGATCGTTGGCCCCCTTGGCTCGGCACTTCCAGGAGGGCAGCTACCACCCTGCGTCCGGCTTTGGGGGCCCCCAGCACAGGAAAGGTATCGGTGAAGTGGGGCGAGTGCCGCAGACGGACACCACGATGGTGGAGGCCTAGATCAGGGAGAGGCGGCTGCGGGCACGGGGCCTGTCGAGCCTGGAGAAGGGAGGGCTCCGCGGGGACCTAAGCAGCTGCCTGGCAGTAGGGGCCCTTACTGAGAAGACAGAGGCAGGCCTTTGCGGTGGCGCCCGGCTGGAGGGAAAGAGGCAGCCGAGGAAAAGGGAAACGCAAGGGGGTTGCAACGGGATCCGGGGAGCCTCTTTTCCCCACGAGGACAGGCCGGCAGGAGGAGAGGCTTTGCAGGCTGGAGGTTTGGAAGAGGCGCCGGGAGAAAAGCTTGAGCAACGTGGGGTGATCTCCGAGCTGAGGCTGCTTGGAGCAGGAGGTTGGACTAGAGAGGTGCTGAGGGCTGGTGCGAGGCGAATTATCGGGTGACTGTGCCATCGGGGCAGGGCTGGGCCAGAGCCCTGCTGTTCCTTCGATAGCTCAGCTGGTAGAGCGGAGGACTGTAGGCTCCCTTGCACGGCCATCCTTAGGTCGCTGGTTCAACTCCGGCTCGAAGGAGTGTCCTTTTGGCTCTTGGGCAGCCCCTGCTGCACCCTTGCCTTTTAGGTGTGCAGGTGCCCTCTGAAGAGGCACTGGTGAACTCAGGCGGGGGAGTGCTGGCAGCACGTCAGGGCTCGCGGGGCGTTGGCGGCGCACGGTGTGGAGAGCCTACCAGGCTCCGCCACCTTCCAGGCATTGCCAGGCAGGTCCGCGGCGGTGTTGCGGGTCCGAGCTCCTGCGTCCAGATCACCACCTTATACAGCCAGGTAGAATCACGGCTCTCATGCGTTTTTCAGAACTTTTCCTTCTGAATTATTTATTTTTTAATAAAATAAGTTTATTTGGTTTTAAGGGTATTCTGTGACATGGTCCGGTGCCTCCGCTAATTGTCTAGTACTCCGTTATATCTGAAGGTCTTCCTCCACTTTCTACGGTGCTGCTATGCCTGTGGGGCCTGCTCTGTTTTTTGATTTCTGTCGCACTCCCTCTTCATTGAATAAAGTACATATTTTTGAAATACTATAATGCATTTTTTTTGAATAGCTTTTAGTATTTTCTCAATTTTCTCAAACAGTAGAAATTATGTTGTCATCTTTTTTTTTTGGCCATCATTTTCAGTGTTTTTAAGCTTTAAGTTTGCCCCTAGGCAGAGTGTAACACATCTCTGAAGTCCTCACTGTTTTCAGTATGGTTAAGTGTGCAGTGTTTTGGTTTTATGATTTGATTTTTAAATTTGCTAATCTCAGTCAGTATCCCTAGGCTTGTCATATAGGGCAAGCTTACCTTCCACTTTTTAATACTGTGTAGAAGACCCTTAGTTATGAGTTGTATAGTGTTAGGGAATGTGCTTTCTCAGTAATTCAGCCTTGTGAGACAGGAAGATCATTTTAAAGGTGTAGCACTTTTGGATTTCTCCTCTGGAAATGCAGAGATATTTTTCTTTACTATGGAATTCATTGCATCTACAGAAAGTGCTGAAGTATTGGATTCAAATTACCAGTGAAAATCGATGTTTCTGTCTCTGGGCTAATTGCACTTCACTAATGCGCTCCTTCTCTAAACTGGTGTCTATACTGGTTGAGGCTATATTTGTGGGGTACTTAACCTACTTACAAATAGAATGTATCAAATTGGGTCTTTTCAAACTTTAGAAGAAACCATAGGAAATAAGTTATCCCTTTCCACATCACTTCATAGTGAGACAGCAAAGCAGAAGTCAATGTACAGTTTAAGTTGTTATGCCAGAATTTTGTATTAAAAAGTATTTTTTGTAAGATATTGAAGATAAACAGACATCCTTTGCAATTCTGCTGATTAGAAATCTGTTAACTTTATCTCTTTGATAAATTATACTGTGCCAAACTCCAAATAAAAACACAGAGAGGTACCTCTGTCATGTTTATTAACAAGTAAATTTTGTCCAGGGCTGTGGTAGTATGATTAATACTGACTTAATTAATAATGGCAGGAAACTCAGAATCAGGTATGGCTGGTTTTATACCTTGCACTGAAGAATACCAGTTCAGCAGCAGATTTTTGGATTAGCATAAATTAAAAGATAATTAAAGCAAATCTAAGAGACTGACTCATCATTTTATCTTGCAAATATTTACAGCTACTCCATTAAAAGTGAATCCCTCTGACATTTCCACTTTATTCAGAAGCAGTCTTTTTTTTCCTATAATTACTAATAAAGATGGATAAAGCGCCACTGTCAGTTTTATCATAGATTGCTGTGTAAATCATACGTATTCATGTTCAGCATTAAATAAAGTTCATTTCATTCTACATTCTTCCATGACAACTCTCTCCTTTGGGGATTAAAGAAGCCTTCCTTTCCAGAAATATAAATGTAAAAGCAACAAGAAAACATGAGGTTTGATATACAATATGGCTTCTGCAGCCAGGCTGTACTACAGGGACATGGAAAGTGGAAGTCATCAGTGAATTCAATACTGTAGTAAGTTTATCCTCAAGTTGTGTAGTTATGCAAGACAACAGAACCATTAAATGTTGATAGTTTTGCTTTCATCATGTGAAGAGTTTGGCCATTCCCTACTATTCTCACATCCATTGAATATATGCCTTTTAAGAACAGACACAGACACAATTTGGTCCAGTGCACAGGGAATAGAATCCCAGCAAAATTCAAGCTGAACAATCATGCAAGCCAGTCTATTTTATAACCTCTTTTTCGATTCAAATATCTTATCTTATTTGATAGGAAAAGCAAGCCATGTTAGAGTTTGACTGGTAATACTGTGGAACCAAGAACATCCCCAGTGATGCTGTAACAAAAGTTTCACTATATTCATTAAACCTACAAGTACATCTGACATATTTTGATGTTAAGAACATCAGTTTCACTCATGACATTTAAAGCTCTTTCTCTTTTTAATAGAACAGATATAACAGCAAAAAAACCATAAAATCTTCTATTTGACTTTTAGTCTTGTTGAATAATAAAACACATTTCACCGTTTTGATAAATTGTGTTAGAGTGAAACTTACCTTCAAGTCCCCCCTTATATCCCAATAGAGAACCTACCATTTCCTTTGCCATTTTGTTCCAAAAGTTGGTTACATGCACTGTTAGAAGTAGACACTTCACTTTCAGATTGAATTTGTTTTAGACTCCAGCAACTGTTTTTGTTTATGCCTTCTTTCATAAACCAAATAACCCTTTCACACTTAGCATTTTTTCCCTTTCTATTTCTTCCTTTTCCTATTTCCCCCTTTTCCCTTCCTATTATACATTGTAATCAAATCATCACTCAATTTTTTTTGTAAGATAAACTGATGAACTTATGTCTCCTGCTCTAGTCCTTGAATCATTATTGTAGCACTTTTCTACATACACTTCAATTTTCAATATACTTCAGAAAAAATGTTAACATAAGAACTGCATGCAGTATTCTTGGCCTAATTTGTAAGCATGGTAAGCATTAGACTAAGTCACAGGTTGCTTCTGCAATTAAATCAATGGATTCACAAAACATCCTCTCTCACTCTTTTCAGTCTCACAGTGCAAAAAGAAACTGTAATAGTGAATATCTAAGTTATATTGGTATTAGATATTTAGTGTCAGTATAGTTTGTATTGCTTCACTGAATTAGACAAAGCTACTCTGTGGTAAGCACTTACAATACAACCTTGGGGAGTTGATGCTTTAAGTATGTTGGCTTAGTTAAAGAAGCAACATTTTCAAGTGTAGCTAATTTCTGATTTTGCAGTTTCAAACAACTCGGACATGCAAGCTTCTCTACTCTCTACTGATTTATGTGGGTTGACAACTTCAATCTCAACTCAGTGATGACATTTTAGTATCAACAATAACTATTCAACTGCTGAAAATTTTAGCATTTCAAATGATGGAAGAACAGCGAATCCTACAAAGGCAGAAGCTGAGTATAAAAAGGAGAAAATTCAGAAAGACGTATGAATACAAGAACAAGGGAGAGAAAGAGAAAAAAAGTAAAGATAGCAAAAAGAAGAAATGAAGAGCAGAAGCAGAAGGTAGGCGATGCTGAATATAAACAAGTTAAAAAAATTATTTTTGAAGATAACTGTAACTTCATTACATAAAACCATATCCTAGCTTTGCAATAATATCACTTTGTTGGTGGAGAGAAACTTGTAGTTCTAAAGGAATATAGATGATAGTTTTAAAAATATTGAATTGATGTTTCCATGTTATGCAGGACGAAGGCAAGGATAATTGCTACATTTTCTTGCTTTGAATGTAGCTGAGCCAAGAGCAACAGTTTAAGGTATTGAGAAATTTGTCCTCAAATCATGGTTCCATTGTGACATAAACTCAGGTGACATTTCTAGTTCTGACTAACAAAATATGGGAATTTCTTTAATATTTATTGATGAATTTGTTAAAAAAGCAATTAACAATTCTGAAACTTTTTCAGCTAATGACTTTTCCATAAACTCTGTCTGGTAATATACATACTGTATTTTCAACTAAGCAGCCCTCAGTTATCTTGTATTCTGAACCATGAAAAGGTTTGTGCTAGGTAAAATCTAGTTTTATCATTAAACAGAGCAGTGATATTTACATGGTTTCACAGTTAAATGATAAATGTTTAACAATATTTACTAGCATCTTATTAATATGTACTTTTAGTAAAAATTTAGATAGACCTCTTTTTCTCCATTCGCCTATGCTTGCACCACTCCTCTACTGGAGACTATGGTTCTCTCACGTCTACAGGTTTATAAGCACAAATGCACTCTTCCTTCTCTCAGCATAAAAATGAGTAAAGTCAGAAAATATTCTACTATTTTAAAAGCGTAAACTAACTCATCTACAATTAAATAGCTTAGAGAAGGAATGTCTCACCCAGTAGTCCTCAGGGAGCTGCAATCCTTTAGAGGGTGATGGCAAACATCTCGGACAGTCTAAACATTACTCACTTTTTTCTACCAGCACAACTATAGACTACAGAACTGTCAGGAGCCCAAATAATTTCAGTTCAAGATAAAACACAAAACAAGACTCTTCTGCCCAGAGTAAGCAAATAATAATATGCTGCATCTTTAAACACAATCAGTGAAGATGGCATTTACCCATTGGACATTATTTTACCCATTGGACATTTTCAGAAAAAGCTCTAGAGGGCAACCTAACCACCGATTACATCCTGAGATCAGGTTTGCAGAGGTGACAAACATCAGCAGCTCCCATATGCCATACTCCAATATTCCCGTATTCCATTCCACATAGTTCCATACTATTTAAACAGGCCAAAATCATTTCAGGTTAGATTTTAAAAACAGAGACATCAGTAAGTTCCTGATGTCTGGGGGGCCTGATTTTGTTTTGCTTTACATTCAGTGTTATATCATTGTAACTTCCACGGAGAGTTACTCCTTATTTAAACCATTCAGAATGGCTGCTGGACAAGCAGAATGTACTGGACAAGCTTTGTGGACAATTCACACAGTACCTTTGCACAGCAGTGTCTCTATCACAATAAGACAAAAAAAATGTTGCCTATATTTTAGACATGTTGCAAAGCACATCTTACATACCTGTAGGACTTCTTAATCTCATCATGTGTTGCTCCCTTTTCTAGAGCCAGGATTTCATATAATGCTTCCCCTGATGTTGACAAAGCACGTTGCCTTTGTTCAGCCATGTTAGCAGTGCATTACCAAAGCTGCTAATGTAGAACAGAATTTAAAATAGCAGGGACTGTAAGTACATATGGATAGTATTTTTTAATGTTCACTTTAATAGAATTTAATCAAGTGGCAAACATGTAAACTGCTTAAGCAATTTACATGAAAGTAAAACTAAAATAAAGTCTCCTCTAAACTGCCCTCCATTCCTCAAGATATCTGTAAACATTAAAACAAAACGCAAAGAACAGCTCCTCCTGTGTTAGATATGACTTTTCTTATTAAAGGCTTGATGTTGTTCCCATTGAAATGAGCGGCCACATTTTCGTAAGCATTAATACCTGCATATAGCACTTCCACATAGTTTTATTTATGTTTGTTTACTTCTATCTTTTCCAAGTCTTAGAAGAATAATTCTTTTCATTAAAGCTACTGGCTTTTTGCAGTGGTATAAGAGCTTTGTACCTCTCAGTACGGCCTTTTTAATGCCATATATTGGTGAATTTTTGTTTTCTCAGCAGCACAAGGACTCAGATTCAACCTAACCAATCTTAGGTACCTAATTTCAGTGATTAAGTATGAAACTTAGTCATGCTAGGCTCACTATATTGGCAACAGACAGAGATACATACTCAGAGGACAATTTACCAAACACTTCCCTCTGATAAGCTCTACGGGGAGCACAGGATAACTGCATTCCCAATTCATGTGCCTATGGATAGGTGGAATGAACCTATACCTAGGCAGCTAGACTAGACATCAAGAACTGACCTCAGTATTATAGAAATAACCTTTTATTGTAACCTTATGCATACGAAATACTGAAATTAATCAAGATCCTATCTTATTTTTGGTGTGATTTACAGCACAGGAATCTGGGCAGAATTCACAACGAGTTGATAATAAATTTACCATGGTGTCCTTATTGTGTATCACAAATAAAAGTTAAGCATAGGCTGATAGATTTAGTCCATTGCACATCTTTCATTCATTCTTTCATGTATGTTACATGTAAAATAGACAGACAAGTAATTCTCCACTGAATGGCTCTACACCTCTTTACAGTTCAATCCTTCAGAGGAACCAAATATTTTTAAGCCAAATCTAGATAATGCTATGCAATGACATGAAAAAAACCTCATATACATAATTTAAAACACCAGGTACAGATACCTATACTTGGAGTATTTCACAAGAGAAAGCTGCAGCTCTTTGATGGCAAAATTGCCACAACCAGACTCTCGCTTACAACCTCTTCATTTCATTATGTGTTGCACCTTTCTCTAAATGTTGACAAGTGACCATAGAAAAGCCTGAAAGTGATCAGTAACCCTGGTCTTAAGAAAAACTTCTGAGAAGCAAATAGTTAGGTAAGACTACCCGCTCTGCTATTTCACCCTTCTCATTGCTGAGCCAGAAACACTATCTTGCCCCTACTTATGTATTATTTACTAGGCCACATTTTGGTTCAGAATCAGCAGTGCAATATCTTAAAGCTCTTTAGTTTTCCCCAAATACCATGTAAGTACACACAAATATATAATAAACTGAGTAACTCTGGCACATAGTATTTGATTTACAAAGAGACCTAAGTTTACTTATATTCACTTTCATGTTTTCTTTTTCTAATAAATAGACACATAATTTAGGGTCTTCTGATCTCCTAATAGAACCAATCCTACTAACAGATGTAATACACAAATCATTAATTAAAGGAATCAAACCTTTGTTTTTAAATTACCAATTAAGAATGAAATTATATTCGAGCTTATGGATATTACTTTACCATCTGCAGTAGCTACAGTGCTACTTGTTAGTAATGATAAGTCCATCACATGTTTAACATGATCTTAATCCTGGGCTTTATCCTGATCAAACTGGGATCACTCAGGGCAGATCAAGCCTGTTAATATGCAAGATAATGCTAGGCAACCATGTGAAGTCACAGATATAGAGCATTATTGAAAAATTCCGTTATGTAATGCTGATAAGCTACATGGCAACACTGAAGTACAAAACAAAATTAAACTTATGAATTTTATTCTGAAGAAGAAAAGTCATAATTTATACTTCCTTATGAAATAGCTTTAGTAACCCAGTCAGCTATGGAACTGAAAACTCACTAGCCTATTCAGTCCCTTAGTGATTAATCATCTTGAAGGTGTACCTAGTAGGAGTTATTTCTTATTTATTCGAAGCAGTCATATAAAATACTAAAAGAATGATGAGATGACACTTTTCTAGAAAATACTATGAGGGTGGGACCCCTGTGAACATCAAATTTTTTTGCACAAAGTTTATACTATCCAGGATTAACTAGCTTATCTAGAGGTCATAATAATATGCCTTTTATTTTACCATACCCATAATTCATCTGACTTTATGCTGAAAAATGAGGCAAAATGATTCAAATGACATACCTGCTACAAAAAGTGATGGAACACAGTCGGGTGGGTGCAAATTCACATTATCAATTCAATATCTTGATCGTTTTTAAGTCAACATAGTCCAAAAGGAAAAAAGCAAGTGCCATCAGAAGCCCTGTTCCACAGAAAACGGTTGCTGCATTTCATCCTTCACATTCAGGGTTAAACAGGTCAGTGGAGTTTGATTACTCTTTTTGTTTGTTTGCCCCAGATCCAATTGGTTATCTCTTAGGGAGACCTACAAAGAATGAATAAAATATTCATGAACCTAAAGGATGATATACCTGAGCATTATTGACACCAAAAATATTTCTCACCCATGTATTTAGTTAGTTGTTCTGCTGTGTTGTTTGTGCAGCTTTCTGCATGTAGAGGCATTAAATTTATTTATAATTTATATACTATGGTCTTGCTCTAAAGTTCATTTCTCTAAGGCCAGCTTTCAGTTAGTTTTACTATATATTCTCTTCCAGAACAAGGTTAGCTGAAGAGGATCCTTTAGGAATCTCTTCTAAAATTATATATCAAAGCAGAGGATATAGGGTGGCTTCTTTTGTTCTGATGGAGCATCTCCTCTAATTTATTCTATTAAAAATCTGGAGAGCCATTGATTTCCTTTGGAATGGAGAAGATTGTAAATGTCACAGGCTTCAGAGGGCATCCTTGAATCTAAAAAAGTTAATTTCCTTGACCACCTGATTCCAATTGTATGTTTTATATAGACTTAAGTCTTGCAAATGCATTCATGGAGCCCTATAACCCACAAAAGTCTGTTTAGGCAAGACTTATAGGAGCTTGTGCTTAGACTCAACTGCAACACTGGAACTATAAACCAATACATTTTTGCAAAACGAAGTACAATTAATTATGACCATATGAAAGTTTTATTTGTGAAAGAGAAAGCAACAGTGTGACTGATGATCTAAAAACATTGTTGAGTGTGCGTTTGTTAGTGGGAAGCATGTGATTTCAGCATTTCTCTTGTTCTTAGCTGCATTCTTTAATTGCAAACTATCACTCAAAATTCACCTTTGACAAAAGGTGACAAAATAAGGAACATTTCAACCTGAAATGTATTTTTCATAGTAATGAGAAGTAGCACAGCCAAAATATATTTTCCAATACGTTAAAAACAGAGCAGGTGCAACTAATTCTATTATATCGTGTAAATACAATAAACCAGGTTATTCAACCAGCTTGCTTGATATCAAGCTTTGAAATCACGGCTCCTTTCTTGCAAAATAAAATAAAATGTACATTTTTAATGGTAAGAATAAATTAAGGAATAAAACACTAAAAGGAAGAAAATAAAATCACTTTGTTACCCAAAAGTACTGGGTTACCCAAATCCCCAGTATTTAAGTACATCCCATTATCAAGAAAAACATCATTATTCTGCAATCTTTTAGTCTTAGACCTACTATTCAGTGTGAATACAGCACCCTCTGGTGTTTTGAGTTATCATTGCTTTGTACCCTACATTATTTTTCTTGCAAACACTCCTGTTTGGAGAAAATGAATATAGCCTCTTCAAACCTATTTTTTTTTCCTTTTGGGATTCTATATCCTAAGCACATTTTAATGAATCTTTGAAATATTCGACATTTAATGGTTGTCATAATGCTCAAGATCAGCAGTATTATTTAGAACAATACAACTATCTACTACCTATTCACTCTTCTTGTTAATTTTTATTTTGGGCACTGTAACACTTAATAGTACACCATGATCCCACTGCACCAGGCAGTGCAAAAGTACAAAACAGTCCTAATCCCAAAGGATCTTATATCTAAATAAGTGTTACTTGCACTTTACATTTAATTTATATGTTGCATGCATTTCAAAACAGACAAATCAGAACATGTCTGGAAATGCAAAGTTGCATATCAGCCTACAAAATATTTGAAATGGGGCCTAGGCTTAGCAGGAGGTCCAGGGCTCCTGCAGAAGCCCAGGGCAGCACAAAGCCAGAACTAGGGGCTTAAGAACTCCAAGTCAGGCTGGTCCGTCCTCCCACTGCTCCCCCCTTTTTCCTGGCTCATAGCAAATTCAGGGACTAAGAGCCTGGAGCTCGAAAACTTACAGTACTACGCACACATGCACGAAAAGGCTGGCATCATTGCTCAACAGTAGTCTGAATTTTTAGCTCTCAAGGCAAGGAAAGAAAATTTTTAAAAGCTGAACTTTTTTGTTAGTTTGTTGTTAATATTGACATCGTCAAAGCATCTAAGAGATATAGTTAGACAGAGCACTCCTGACCTTCCTGAAGAACCTACAGTTTCTGCCACTTTCTCTCCAATAGTGATAGGGGAAGAAAATCCCTGATTTTACTAAGAGAAATCTGGGCAGTGAAATAATTATCTTGCTGCCATGTGTTTGTAAAGCATCTCAGGCTGCTTTAAAAACTGCTTCCTATGCCCTGTTTATGTCACTGTTCCCTAATTTATAGAATACTCTCACTTGCTTAATGTCCAGCCCTGATATAGGCTTCCAAACTCTTCCTTACTCCAATACTTTCCTAAAGTGACTAGTATTAACGCTAATTTTGTTCTGCCAAAAAGGTGGTAAGAACACAAGCAGAGATATTGAAATTGATGTGGGTGACTGTCTAGAAGTGAGATGAGAAAGAAGGAAGATGAGGAGAACGGAACAACAGCTCTTGCTGGTTGGTTAGTTTTCACAGGTGCATGAATGGCACATGGCCAAAAATAACCCAAAACAAATAAAGCATAAAGATATGAGTAAAGTATGACAGGTTGATGGGATGAGAGAATACATACACTGAGAGACGTAGCATAGCGTGGTACTGTGTACCACTTTCTTCTTTTGGGGCGGGATCCGTCTTTGTTCTGTATTGAATGCAGTGTTGTGGTGATGTCAACATTAGTAACAACCAATTGAGCAAGCTAATTAAAGGGCAAAAGAGTGAGCAAGTAGAAAAGGATGCTTCTGCCAAGATTTACCGGGCCTCTGGTTCAGGCACAGGGATTGATTTTTGCTAACAAGGAGAGAGTAGTTCTGAAGAATGAACGAATACACTGTTGCAGCTATGTCTGAAATTTTTTTTGTTTTTGTTGACTCTTCTTTTCAGCCAGCTCTGCTTCAGCAGTTGATAAACGTCCAGTGCTCTCTCTGAATTGTACTGCATGCTACCCATTAGATATTCAAATAATCACCTAAAATGGAGACAATTGTTTTAAGCATCTTTCTCAGGAACCTTCTTAGACTTTATACAAGCCCAACAATTCTATGGCAAGAAATTACATTCTTGTTACCGCGTTTCTCTCTGTAACAGAACAGTCACTGCCATTATGGTCTCAAAAGTAATAACAGAATTAATTTAAATAATATGATTGCATTGCATCCATTTTTAAATACATACAGCTACATTGGAAGGAAGGTATTCCATCTGGTAACCCATCTGCAACTCCATCTATACAAGCAGTAAGTATTCATAAGAGAACATTCATATATTTGAATTCTCTGAACATATTGTGACCTTCTGTTACTATTCACATAGAATATCTCAATGTAAATGTATGTTGGGTTTTTAATACCTTTCAACAACTACATTATAAAAATAAGTAGCAAACTCAAGAAGTATGAACCTCAAAAGAACAGTCTCTTGCATAAATATCCAAATTGTTCATGCCTTTCTCCGGTCAGTTTGACACAAAGAGGTAATCCAGAACTGAGTCTTCCTAGATCATTCAAGTATATCCAGTTCAAAGTCTCGGTGAACTGCCCAGGTGACATATGTATAAACATTTTTTTCCTAGAAATTAAATTAGAGGCTTAAAGAGGAAGTTTTAAGTAGTAATAATATACTTAACTTTTTCAACATGATATCCAGTGGAGCACTGGGAATTTTATTTTGATCTGCAGTTTAAGAGTAAGTTCTGTCTCTCCGCTCTAAAGTGGAACATGAAAGTAGCTGTAACCAACATTTGTTTATTCCTTAGGAAAACACAAATAACTAAGGAGTAAATCAGAATAATCTGTCTGGCTTTAAGGTGAATTTCTTTCTGAAAAGTAAAGGATGTTAAGTTCCTAGTTTATGTAACTTTCAGGTGAGCTAACTAGGACTTCAAATATAAGTTTTTCCAGAGAGTCTTCTATCCCTTATTTTGACAGTGTCTTGATAATTTATTTTGCAAACAGATGAAGTACTTGAAGGAGTTATTCTACCCCTACTTAAGTTAACAATCCAACAGTTTTGTTAGCGCGGTTATTCATTTTAGCACAGTCTGATCAGCTACAGTGAAGAATCAGGAAGATTATCTTGAGCAGGATAAATAAGTACTTTGAACTATTTTCGAGCTCATTTTACCAGAAACAGATAAGGAAATTGCAATACCACATCATCCCGGAACCTACACTTCAGGAATCAACAGCTACTTTCAGTTCTAGTCTACAAAGTACAACCTTTCTTAGCACTGAGACAGCTCTCTCCATTTGTTTCTCCTTCAGACAGTCCAGATAACCACCCTTTGACACCTTTTGTGGTCTTTGTCTAAGCAAGTTCTTTCCTGAAATCCCCAACATAATTCTGAATTCTACCTTGACACCTACCTCCAGCTATTCTCTCCACAGTTCCCACAGTCTGGCCCCTTGCTTAAATAGTTACCAGAAGGGAGGGGAAGCAGCAGGGGAGACGGCAGACTGTTGCCATTTCTCTTTAAAGCTTCATTAATCTATATATGGGATTTATTACCCTGTCACAGAAATGATTGGTGAGAAAGGTAATCTTTTCTGAGAGTGCTGATGCGTAACTGTCTTAGAATCAAGCTAGCTAGAGATAGAAGGGAATATCTGTCCCAGTGGTTGAGTTAAAATCAAAGAATTAAAGCAAAATGCTGTTCTAGGAGTAGAGAGATTACAGACTAAGGAACAAGAAGACAACAGTCTCTTTTTTTTTTTTTCAGTGCATGTCACTTGTTAGGAGAAAGTAAAGATTTCGTAAAAGTTCATTTAATTACCACAAATATTTCACCAATAAAGTAAATAATCAAAAACCTAAACATGGATGTTACTATTCTCTAGATATTAGGTGTAGAAAAAGCTGCTGGAAATATTTCCCAATAATTCAGCAAAGACTAACATTTCAGTAAATTATTGTTTTTATTGCTAACCATTTTTTTACAACTGTTCTTTCCCCCCCCTTATTATGACAAGACCTTTCAGCTGAAAAATACTCAAAACTGAAACTTAAAGGCTGAACCTGCAGGCTTACAGTTGGCTTAAGTCAATCTAAGGGCTGCCAACAAAGGAATAGTCCAAACGTTCATCCTTCTTTTTACTTCTGTTACTTTTCAGTTAAATCAGCTTGCTAATCTAACTCACTCCAAGCCTGGCATCATTATTAGCTGATGCAATGGAAGTGGTGACATCACACCTTTTCAGCAGAGGTAAAGTCTTACATTGCCTTCAACTCACCACAAAACCGCACCTTAAAAACTATATGCAGGCCAAAATACCATACCTGTGTGAAGCACAGGTAAATTCTATGGAAAACAGCAGCAATTATGAGAATTAATACTCCTTCAGACTACTCCGTTGCTATAGCATCAGCCAGTGTTTGACAGTATAGTAAATATTTTTGACACTGCTACTGCCAGATCTGTAATGCCTGAGTGCGTGACACAAAGTGCTGTTGCCGTTGAAATACACTTTGCCAATTCAATTTGTTCAAACAAAACTTTGACAGGTTAACTTTGCACTGGCAGGATGACTGCTCGAACAGGCATTGTTTACCTACACAGCTCTAACCTTTTGTGGTTCATGCACGCCGCGTTCGCGTTCTTCTGCAGCCAGCATAAAAGCAAACAGGCAGCGTTAAATTCTTATGATGCGCTCTGCTAATTTGACAAAAATGTAATCATGTGCCCACACCTGATCCAGATCAAATTTGTACTGCTGGGTGATGTGGCATGGCATAGATCCAGTGGTAATGATTGTGGAACCACAGCTCTAGTCTAAGGCTTCTTCTGCAGATGAATTATCCGCGCAGGAGTCTGTAAATACAGAACGTGGCCTATCGCTGTGGAAACAGCTTGTGTAGGCTCTCCAGAACATGCCCTGATCTGCACAAAAGAGACATCCCGCAGTTCATTGCCAAACCACCTTTTCTCTACCCTTAGAGGGAGGGTGCTGGATTAGCCTCTGAGTGAGAGCATTAAGCAGAAAAAAAGGAAATTACATGTCTGAGGTTTTTCTTTTGGGCAAGTCTCTTATAAAAATAAAGGAGTGTATAAGTGTCTTTGTTTCACTGCCAAATTTTATAAGAACTAATTAAGACCAAAGGAGAGCTTCATTTTCCTCTTTATTCCATATAGAGAAAAGCTAATGAATTTAACCTATTGATTATTTTGCAGTTGTCTGGTTTAATTTGATTATGATTGAGAAACAAAGAGGTAGTGTCAGAGCAATAAGTTGCCAAAGCTACAGAATGGTCACTGGTGAATGACCAAGCTGGGTGACCAAACCTCAGTTAGGCAGCTGTGACAACCGCGCATGGTCCGTTCTTTAGAGCAAGAACCCAGTATTAGAATGATGGCCGCTGCCTAGTAGTTGCTTATTTCAAAGTCAGACAACTTATCTGCAATAAAGTAAATATAACCATAAAAGCATAGAGTGCTGGTATGTATTCCCTGTTAAAGGACATCATGTACTTTTCAACTTCATGATTTATCTGTTGACTGCAGTACAAAATTCAGATTAAAAGTTCAGTGATGAAAAATATCAATAAATGAAGAATTATGCTTTATCAGAAAACAAGCTTTAGGCATAAATGTTCACAGGCATTAAAATAACTCATATTTCTCAGTTTAGGCAAATCAGTAGCAAGGCTTTAATTATATTTAAAAGTCCTATGGACTTTCTGGAAGAATCATACAACATTTAATAAAGAATTTTACGGCTGCTGTAATTTTAATGCCCTCTTGATTCAGATGGTGAGATCCCAATCCCATATAAATTAGTGGCAAAACTGCCAAATGAGATTTACAGAAAAGTAGCACCCAATCATTTGCAGCTTTTCATTATAAATTTTTCTGTAAAATCCTATACATGACTGGAGAACTTTATAGGTTTTACTCGCATTGAATTCTACAGGACTTTTTCAAAAGTGTTTTTTGGGAAAGGATGATTCTCTTTCAGGGAGGCAAGGTACTTTATTTACTGGCTTTCCTTTAAAAAAAAAAACTCTGCAAACTTTTAATTTTTATATCAAAGTATTTTTCAATTTACAAATATTGGACAAGGATTCCCTAACTGTGGTATTTGTAGCACTCAGGTACATCAGCTATTTAAGAAAGCATGTGCAGTCTCTGAGGATGTGCTGCTGCTCTGCTGCCTTTAGCATACCACTGGTCTCCAGCCAAGGTTCACTCTGCCTTAGCTCATCAAGCGCTGTAAAAGTCTATTAAGTGGAAATTGGAATATCTCTGTATTTTGAATAACAGCTAGTTTTCTAACTTTGCACTGTGACATGTCTATTCTAACCCAAAATAGCCAGCCTGGAGAAGTAGAGCTAGGCAAAAGCCTCTTGCAGTAATGGATTTTGCCAGTTGTTCCTTTTCTTATTTGCATATTGTTTATAAGTAACATGCAATTTTAATTAAATTATTGGTATAGATTAATTACAAAACAATGTTTGTTCCTACATTTGATAAATAGCAATTATAAATAAGTTTGCATGATGAGTAATTGATTTTAAAAGTTCATTTCTTTCTGGGTATTGTTTAAAATGATCGATTCCATCTAATGCGTCCGCAAATGGATAGTCATGCGTATACACATGATGAAGTGACAGTAACAAAAAATACATCTGAGAACTGAATTACAAAGCAATTTCAAGTAATTATTTTTGGAATTCATGCAGCTGTTATGTTTAGAAGCATGACTTCAGACTATGCCTTGTTTTTTCCCACACCTTGTTGTGCAAATAATATTGATTTGCAGTGTGTTAGTATTAGTTATGATTTCTAACAAATTAAAGTCAGTTCTCCTATTACGTGGGAATGGATTATCTTGGCTACAGATGCATTGATGTACAGTTTGCCCACAGATCCTCCAGTTCAAGATCAGGAGAAATATAGCTAGTATTTCAGCAAACTAGAACTGGACTCTTTGTGCTCTGCAGGAAAAAATTATGATCTTTTTTACAGTCTTCACACCCTTTTTGTCCTTTTAGACTAGATATTGCAGAATATGTCTTTCTACTTAATTTAATCATGAATTGACTGTATAAGTAAAACCTCCTGCATACACCTGACTGGATGTCATGGTTTTCTCTATTTTTAGGTATTCTATCAAACGTGCTGTTCTGGTAATCTTAGACAATTGGCAAACTATGACATTTATTCAGATTTTATACAATGTAGAATGAAGTCGTTTAGAAAACAATTGTATTAACAAACACTCAGAGACCAAGCTGAGATTAAATATTATAAAAGTTGCTCAGCTTCTTAGGCCTATACTTGAAAAAGTAGCCTACAAACTTCCAGTCATGTAATTTAACCTAGAAAAATGCTGACATGTTATTGATTTATGTAGACTTAACTGATATTCTGACACATAGCTAAAGGGTGTTGTCCGTAATTCCAACTGAGCAAAGCATGTAAGAACATGTTTAAAATTAAGCATATATTTTGTACCACTAATACCAATTAAACCATATTTTCATTGCACGTTCTGCCATGCCCATCTTATGTCATACAAATATTCATCGGAGTATCTTTATGTGGGATTTTAAAGCCAGATTTTCTAAAATGAGCCACTTGCTAAATTATATAGTATCTGAGAAATCCCTTACACAATCCTGATTTACAGCATGTATCTGAGTTTTTATGATACAGAGGATGTGGTCTAACTGTTGGCTGACTCTAAAAGCAGCACTCCCTTCCCACCAGGTATCCTGTTTGTCTGCGTCCCCCACCCCCCCTTTTTTTTTTTTTTGGTAAGGTTAATTTTCTGCCTATTAAACTCCCTAAACTCTATTAGCTCATTGCAGAGAAGAGCACCAGTACTGGTAAGAGCAAACAGCCAGAGTGGAGGAGTGAGCTGGAGCAGAAAGGTCCCTTTCCACAGCAGCATGTAGCCTCGCACAGATGTATTTTACAGCCACATCTCCAGTGTACTCCACACGTTTAAGAGGCCCAGGCTATGTCTTTTACGGCACTGAAAACCCCCTCAGCTTTTAAACAGAAGACTCACCTCTAGTTAAATCCAAAGCTGCTTTTAAAAAAAATGATTGAAAACTTCTCCAAATAGTCAGACTAGCTTTCATCTGAACATAAAAGTCAGTTTATCAGAGTTAATCCTTTTAGTATGCACTTGTCTTACCCGAACAATTTTCTTTCATTTGGTCAAGACAAAGGAATTCAGGAATTTCTGTAAACTAACCCTCCCATCTCTTTGTTGCAGTTTTGTTGACATACTGGCAACATTCCTTCCAGTTTTAATTGGATTGAACACACAGAAATTTACTGAGTTGTAAATCAGACGGGATTTCAGCCACCTTTTTGCTGCTGTTAAAAACAAAAGGTCTGGAAAAGAATAAACCTAAATATAACCAGAGGTGGGCTCTTGAAAGCAATGACACCTCCTCATTGTATTTGTTCATGCAGTTAATGGAGAGACTGACAGAATGACAGATATTTTTTCAGACTTTCAGGGAGAAATCATGCTAAATGCTAACCACAACATATCTTTTCCTTCACAGGGAAATGCTACAACTTTATATAGTGGAAAAACAAGAACTATTGAAAATACTTAATCTTCTGAATTGCTCTGAATGGGATTATTTTCCATTTCTGTTGGTTTTGATAGGAGAACATTCCCACCATTTAGCTGGAAAGCAAGTATAAAAAGATAAAATACTTGATTAATATTTGATGCAAGCTCAGATTTAATGGAGAAACTAAAATAGTATATTTCCGCATCCTTTAAAAGGACATAAAAAATGATTACATGAAACATAAAGGGGTAAATTATTTTGATCCCTAATTAATATACATCTTTACCACTAATATAATCCTCTGAATATATTTGTTAAATCTAATCTTGGTTAATATTTATTTCAACTTAGTTCCTTTTGTGAGGCAATAATTGCACAAAATGGTACTTAAATAAAAGTGAAATTGAATAGCAAGAAAAATCAAAGTGCAAGAGAAAGATAAGTAAGAAGAGAAAGACTGTTAGGTTCCTGAATGTAGTCATCCAAATTATTAGATGTGCAAATACTGCAAATTATCTTAACCCTGACTTCTAATCTGCTTCATACACCAAAAGGAGAGTGTTGTTAATATAACTTTTTTGTTGCTAGAAATTATGTCATAATTTCAGCACATATAACAAAGCAACTTTTCTAAATTCTCATACAAATAAGTTTCCGCAACAAGGGAGTGCACTCTTATTTAATACAACCAGAAATAAAATAAATTAGAACATTTTTGGCTGAAAAATTTTAGTGTTACTAAGAAATGTCTCATTTTTGAGTTTTAAATAACAGCAAATGGCTTGCCTTTAATTTTTGACAACACATCACAGTAGGATTAAAAATATACTGTTGCTTCAATCAAGTTGGTATTTTGGAACTTCAGTTGATTATTTCACTTCTAGAAATGCTGATATTCTGAGTTTTAACGTTACAAGACATCTTTACCATCTGCTGACAGGCCAGTAGAGAATCAGATGGGACATCAGCAATCTGAAATAGCACTTAATAACAATTTCAAAACATAAAAGTAAGATTAAAATTGCTCCCCCAAAAATCCTTGTTGAGGCCATGCTGAAAATAATGATTACACATTCATGCAAAGAAACCTAGAAAGGATGCACATTTTTAATAAGGTATTGGGACAACATCCTATAAAAATATTATGAAACCAAATCAAAATGAACAACTACATTTTCTATAGACCAAATGGGTGATCAGCGCTCTATTGCTCCTCACAGAAACTAATAGATACTGTTCTCTGAATGGTATGTTGAGAAATGATTGAGCTATTTTGATTGGCTAATGTGCAATGCATTAATTATGTCTCTTCACAGAGGTCCACAAAAACTTCCATTACCAACACAAAAAGCTATGAATTTCCATCTTCTAATAACAGTGCTAAACTTGCAAGCTGCACCTCTGAAACTGCACCTGGGGTTCTCATATCCTCCCACTCTGATATTGAAAATGCTCTGCACATCAGCTGTTATTATGCATGTAAAAATGACACAAAGAGCAGCTTTCCCCCCCATGCTTCTGTTGACACCTACACCTTCAGTCTTTTTAACACTATTGTAGTATGAGGGTTTTAATCCAGACAATTGTAATCACGGAGAAAACCATTATCGAATGGTTGAGACCATTTAAACTGTGTGCGTTCTAGCAAGCTTTCTAGAAATACACTTAAGAAACAAGAACAATAGAAAATTACTGCCTTTTCACAACTGTTCTTCCTAATAATATCTTTATTGGAGTTATAAGAAGATACCCTTCTGACAATCTGCAGCTGTGTTCATAACAGACTTGTTTGTCTGATTCCATGCTCAGTCCCTGTTTCTGGAGGCTATAACTTGTCAGTAAAACTCCAGCCTTAAAGTAACTACAGAGGCGGATTCTCACTATTATAAGTAAAGAAAAACTGAAATCCTCTGGGATGAGTCTTTTTAAATTTCTGCTTCAGTGTGTTGCTTTTGCTGTAGAATTGGTATGTGTCCATTAACTAACTTCAGTTAGTGGAACTGAGGTTATCAAAACTATTGAAAATATTCTAAATATTTTTCAATATAATATTGGAAATACTGGAAAAATAGAAGCAAATCAAACAAACAGTCTGCCAAAGCAAGTCAAACCAACTTCATTTCCTTCCCTAGCAGAGTGACCTGTAGCTAATGGAAATGGACATGTGACGTGGTTTATCGTCAGTGACATTGCCCTTCTCACACTATCATGACACTATCATAAACAAAATCATGAATTCCAGCACATTTGACCAACCTAATGCAAATAAACTGAAGTATCTAAACTGGGGAAAAGGCTGCCCTATGCTCCTTTTTCTTAGTGAAGAGAAAGACAACTCCAAAGAACAACTTGAATAGCTTGCTGTTTTTCTCTTAATTATTGACTGTGAAAGTAGCCTAACACAATTACTTTCTAGGCTATGTGTCTAAAGTTAGGAATGATGATGCCAGGTCACACAATAGATAAAACTACTCTCATGTAGGTACAAAAATTATTGAAAAACATTCTCAGAGTTGTTATCAATAGTTCACAGGATACACTAGCTTTCTTCAGGAGGTCTCTTCCAGATCTTGGAATTATTCATTAATAGCACTTTCACTGCTGATCTGACTGGAATTGACAATAGGCTTATTAAATCTGCAGATGATAGAAACCTAGGAAAGACTGTAAGTATATTGAAGGACAGGACTAGAATTCAAAATGGCCTTGACCAACTAAAATAAACGGTTTGAGGAAATCACAGTGCAGTCCAGTAAAGGCAAGGGCAAATTATTACACTCAAGAAGGACTATTATAATGTATAAATAGAGGAGAGAGAAGTTCTGCAGAAAATGATCTGGTGGTGCAGTGGATAGCAAACTAACAGGATTCAGGAATGTCATTTTGTCACAAAAATTCAAACAAGCCTGACATAGACCCATAATAAAGCTGGTGAAAGATGACTCAAGGAGATGGATGCACCAAACCAGGAAAGATGTAGGCAAAGACAGTGCCTCTTCCTAGAGGATACTCTCTCACCTCGCATTTTAGAGTTAGACTCACTTTTCCTATGGTCACATGCAAATGTTATGACTACATTGTCTTTGTGAGGCTGTGCAAGGAATCAAACCATAAACGTCCCAGTAACGAATAGGAACTCATCCTTCAGAGGAAACCAAAAAGAGCTAATTTTTAAGATACTGACTGCAAGATATTGATAACAGTTCACAAAATAAATAGACCAGGAAACACTTGTGTTCATATAAATGATACTTCAAGTTTTTGGCATTGTAAATGTAATTACAAGTCAATTGTTAACAAGTTACTTTAATATGGCACGGAGGTAATGTAATTTCGAAATGCAATTTTTCCAACCCTCACCTTGAGCTTTCCAACTTTGGCTCCACAACTTCTCTCCATGACCCTTCTTTCTCTTCCAAATTGCTTAAAATTTTGGTATTCCATATTGCACCTTACTGAGGTAAAAAAAAAAATTCAAATATAGGTCAGGTTGGTAAAAGCAAAAAGAACTTCCAAAACTGGGAAAATCTATTCTCTCATTATTGCTGGCAAGCTGATTAACACTACCATAGTAGTAATTTCTGTGGTTTCTGTACAGCTTACCTGCATCTGCCTGACTCATCCCACATGAGGAGAGGAATTTTCAGTATCCAAATGTCTTACAGAATTCTGAGATGAAAAAGCCACCGGCTGCTGTTGCATGCTATTCTTATGAATCAATTCCAGCAGATGCATAATATCAGAATAAAAAGAAGAGCTTCTGGACAAGAACAAGGGAGAAAAGAAACAGGAACATCTGAATAGTCATAAGAATATGCTGGACTGACTGGCATAAGAAAACATGTTAGGCATGACTCAGAAGCAGGCAGAACACCATTGCCTGTGAACTTGCATATAGCTAGACTTTCTGTTTGGGCCTGAACAGAAATTGCTTCCTCCTGGTTCCACAGTTCTGTGATATACCAGGCCTTGCAGTGCATTTTGCTCGGATAGTCTGAGCATTAGCAGAAAACGTGTTATATTCAGGAAACACTAAATTTAATCTGTATGCACAGGTCGACTGCATAACATATACAACAGGTCTGATGCTTCCAGTAAAGTCAGACTCACATCGTCTGGGCCGTACTATTATTTTTTATGAGTGTATTCAGTGTGACTTGACCCAGATGTGCCAGATCTGTTACGCAAGCACAAACCAGCTGTGCAATACAATAAGATTAATCTACAGATAAACAGTGAACATATCTAGATTATCTAAATGTTCAGAAGCTGGACAAAATTCTTCAACTGGGCTGCCAGAGGTGTGGAAGTCCTATAGAAATATATAGCAATCTTGTCACACAGAGAATAACTCTGGGTGGAAAAAAAAAAAGACCTATCCAAAGAAAAGGCACATGCAAAAAAAAAAAAAAAAGTGTGCAACACTACACCTACTGAGAACACAAGAAATGGAGAGGATCCTCACAAAACAAAAAAGCTACGAACTCTCTTGTCCCTATCTTGATCATGTATCTGTACAAATACTATGTGTGTTCTCAGGCTACATCTGTGTTGCTACAGTAACTTTATGGTTCTTATTCTTGTTACCTTTGGTAAACCAACAGAATTAATACTTTAGAATAGTTTTTCCTCATTCTGTGTCTTCATACCATGGCTATAATACATATCTGATGGCCATGACATTTTGTTTACTTAATTCTGTTAATTTAATTGTATTTTTCATCTCTAAATGCTATTTTCAAAGTTCAGCCATGGTACATCTTTGAGAACTCTAATTTTCTGTTGCATAGGAACCTGTCAAAAGCATCCTCTTCTGTTCAAATTGTTCAGTTCCTCATTGTTAGCTGGCTGTGCCCAAAAGTGACAATCCGCTCAATGAAGTTAGTCCAGCAAAATGTTTTGCTGAAGTAGTTGCGTGATTTCATCGTCTGTTCATAGTAACGATGAAACTACGATTTTGTGATCTTCCATTTCATGGTTTTTGTAATGACTGGCCCCGCTTATATTGGTGATAGAACCAGTCATCAGCAATATTTCTTCATTGCAGCACTGAAAATGATAGTGATGTGTAAAAGATATAAACTATAAATGTGAAAAAAATCATGCAAGTTTTATTAATAGTATCCACATTTCAATAAATTCTGGTATGCATATTAAAGACTGGCATGATAAAGAAGACACAATATATAGGGCTTACAGATGGACTGTGGCACTTCGTAACACCATATCATCCTTTTTAAAAGCAAAGCACCATGGAGACTCCATGGTTCACATGGAAAGTGACCTAATTTAAACAAAGCATTGTGGACTAATACTTTGGTGTTCCTGTATAATAGTGAGAATAAATAAATCTCCCTGTGCTACAAGCTCTTACCTTGCAGTAGGGCAAGGTAAGTAGGCAGAATAGGTAGGATGTAAAGCGTAGAACAGTGTGCAGTCTTTTTGTAATTAATATATTTAGACAGAAAACGTGTGACTTAACGCCATAATTTTGTCTTTGTCTATCCTCCTAGGTTGGGATTCTTATTAATAAATTTGTATAGGAAATTATTGCCCAGGTAATATTAAAAGCTTTTGTATTTATTAAGAATAGTAATGTATGTTCTAAAAACAGAACACTTGTGCAAACAGTCACTGTCTGGAAAATCTATGCTTACTTCATAAGAATGTATTTCAAATTCCTTAAAGGTGTTTATATATAAATTAGATATCAAATGTCATTTGATTATTAGCAAGAAAGGGGAAAATAAAATGCTGATTGTGCTTTTTAAAGATATACCGGCTCAGATTGAGCGCAAGTATGACTTTGGAGGACCAGTTTCAACTAGTCAGATGGAAAATATATAGAGCTGATAGGAACTGGAAACATATTATCAGTAATCTTTATTTGATAGTCTGACCTTGTTAGATCAAAAGATACACTAGGTATATTCAGCGAAAGTAAAAAAATGTATCTTTAATTTTATACAAAATATGACATATTGCTCATAAATGAATTTTAGGTTGACTAGAGTGCAAACGCATGCTACCTGAGTATAGAAAACTAATGTGTTATGTTATTAGTAGGAAAGAACCAAAAGTAATTTTGAAAAGTGTTTGGGGGGAACTCCTGACTCCACTGAAACTGGTGGTGTTTTGTCATTAATTTAAATGCAACTGTGAGTTCATGTAAGCCAGCTAAATCTGAATAAAACGTCAAAGAATGTGGAATAAAACCTAACGTACCTTAATTTAAAAAAGGCTGTTTTTTTACAGTAAAATGTTATATACTTACTACATATTGTGAATTATTATTATTGTATGCTTTCATTATAATATTATATGGTGTGAATGCCTGTGACATTTTTATCTGAAGGAATAGGAGAAAAACAGCTTAAATTAAAGTTTTGAAGATGAGGCAGTTGATGCACTGTCCACTCTCATGTGTCCACATGTTCTGTAGCTATCCACCATGAACCATGGGAGAATTCTGCAAAAGAACAAAACAGATTGCTCAACTGTTAATTCTGTAGCTCAGAGTAAAATAAGCATTAGTCCACATCTATAAAACTTGTTTCTAAAACTAGTTCAAAGCCAACCACTCTTTCCAAAAGAAAGCCATGTCATTGCCTATATATAAATCATCATGTGAAATCTAAACCTTTTTGCGAGTAAGCAAGCACTTAATATTGTGCAAAATTATATCATATGAATCATTTTGCAAAATCTGATGTTAACTGGGTACAAGCACTTCATGTATTACTCAAAGAAGTCTTCTCTTACCTATTACGCTATATTTAGCATTTTTTTAAAATAGAGAAATAAAGAAATGAACAGACAGAAAGAGCAGCTGCAGGGACACGGAGAATGAAGATTTTTCCCAAAAACTGAAGCAAAGTTTAGTTCCAGCTGTCCCATCTAATCTGATGTACACATCTATACAGCGGATTTGGACCAGAGGACGCCCTGAATTATTCTAGTTCTTCCTCAAAGTATGATTTCTGCATTGGGTGATTCACCAAGAATCTCATTCTTTACCCATTAAAAATATCATCATTTCACCTCTTCACATCAGAAAAAAAAAAAGAAAAAAAAAAAACCCCAAACCTCCACACCCTGAAAGCTGAACTGCAAGGATTCAAATGCAAATAGGAACTCCTCCATGTATTGCTTTTTATCGATTATAATGAATTTTACTCGAAGCTGGCTTTTTCATATTTGATTTCTGAGCAACCGTGAAAGTCAGGTTTCCAGGGCCGTGCTGTCCTGGCCGGTCCCGGGGAGAAGCGGCACGTCCCCGCCGTGCCCTGCCCGCTGCGGCACCGGCAGCACAAACCTCTTGCTTTTGCCTCAGGGGAGGCAGGGCGGCGGCTGCCATCCGTCCCGCTGCCCCACGCCCCGCTCGGCTCCTCGGCAGCGCAGCCCCCTCGCCGCGGGCACGGCCTGGCGGGAGCCGGGTTGGGGGGGGGGGGGCGACGGGGCTGAGGCCCCACGAGCCCTTCCCGCTGTCCCGAGGCTCAGCGGCTCCGCACCGCGCCGCCATGTCCGGGGCGCGGCGCCTGCGGCCTCGCCGGCGCCAGGCAGGGCACAGCACGTGCTCGCGCCGGCGGCGAGACGGGACGAGACGGGACGGGACCCGCCGCCCGCGGCCGCCCCCTCCCCTCACGGCGGAGAGGGGGCGGGGCGGGGCGGGGCGGGCGGCGCGCGCGGCCCAAACCGCCCGCCCAACCGACCCCGCCGCAGCCTCGCCGCCGCCACCGAAGGCGCGAAACGGCGCGCGCGCATGCGCGGTGCCGCGGCGCACGGGGCCCGCTCAGCGCCGCCGAGCCGCCCTCCCGCGCGCGCGGCAGGGAGGGAGGGAGGTTGGCGGGAGGGGGGGGGAGAGAGAAGCGGGTAGTTACGTGATGACGCTTCGCGTGTCGCCAGTCGCGCGACCCACGCAGAATCCGTCCGGCTTGTGCCTCCTCCTGGGCCAGCGCGCTCAGGGCTGTTCCGACTGGGGGCGGGCGCGGCGAAGGCTTCCTCCCCTCTTCCCCTCCCTCCTCCTTCCCCTTCTCCTCCTCCTCCTCGTGTCCCCCCTCTCCGCAGGGCCCGGCCCCTTCCCCCCGGCGGAGCGGGGCTGTGCGGCAGCGGCGCCTCCTCCTCCTCGTGCCGGACAATAGGGGCGAGCGCGGCGTGTGTCGCACCCAAAGCGGCCCCCCCCACCCCCCCAGGCGCCCGCCCCGGCCTCGCATCCATGCGCGGCGCCGGGCAGCGGCGCTGACAGCGGCTCCCGCCGGCGGCAGCGAGGCCGAGGCAGAGGCGGCGGCCGCGCCGCGGGCTCCGGGCCGTCACTCGCCGCCTCGGGCGCTGAGGGAGCGCGTCCCGCTTCGCCGCCTGCCCTTGTCTGCCTGCCGGCGGCGGCGGCGGCGGCTCCTGCCGGGCTTTGGCGGCCGAGGACAAAGGCGCGGGGCCCGGCGCGGCCCGGCCCGGCGCGGCCCCCCGGCGGCTGTGGGGGCGGTGAGGAGGCGCCGGGCCGCCGCGGGGTTTCGCCGCCGGCTTCCCGTTGCGACCAGCCCCGCGCGGGCAGGTGCGGCGGCGGCGGCGGCGGGCGAGGCCGCTGCCCTGCGGCGGCTCGGCGCACGGAGGCGTCTTCAATGGAAGTATGTTACCAGCTGCCGGTGCTGCCCCTGGACAGGCCGGTGCCGCAGCACGTCCTCAGCCGCAGGGGGGCCATCAGCTTCAGCTCCAGCTCCGCGCTCTTCGGCTGCCCCAACCCCCGGCAGCTCTCGCAGGTAAAAGCACCGGCAGCGGGATCCCGCCGGCCCGCCCGCTGCCTTCCCCGGCCGGTGGCCGCCTTGCGGCTGCGGTTATTTGCCGGTGGCGGGGGGGGGGGGGGGGGGAGGGGGGGGGGAGGAGGAGGATTTAGGAGAGGCGCGACTCGGCGGCGGGAGCCCGCGGCCTTGCCTCCTCGGCGGGGCCGGCTGCTGTCACGTCCTGGTGGCGCTGGGAGGGAGGAAAACACAGCGCTTCACGCATTTCTGGGCTGTTACTATCGAGGCTGTCCTTTTCCTCTTCTCTGTATTGCAGGCGGTGATCTCTTTGGGGTGTATTTCCAGTGACAGCGACTTATTTGGGTCTTGTGTTTTTCTTGATGTGCTTTTCTTTTCTTGATTTGCTTAATACCTTGTGTTTTTCAGACTCGGGTTGTTTCCTAGCTTTTTAGCTTGAGCTTTCTTGGAAGGGTCTAAGTTTCCTATGAAGTTGCCAAAACCCTTAATGACTTTACTGAAATTACGAGTGTGCACTGCAATGTGTTACTTGGGATGTTATGCTCTTTCTCCCTCCAAGTATTAAGACTTGGCAGTCTGTCTAGAAAGAGACAAAGATCGTTGGCTTTTGCATTTCCATGGTATATTGTTCCCTGCCCACATTACATCAGTCACAAGATGAACTGTGCCGTGTTTTGTTTCATCTGTTCATGTTGGAAGTAAGTATTGCAGAAATGATCATTATAGGTATTAGGATGAAAGAGAGGTTTTTCCTATGAATACTGTCCTAAATCTCTGAATGTGTGTTAGTATGCATGTTAGTGTGTGTGTGTATTTTCCCAGCAAACTGTAGTAAAACTATGTTCTGCTGGAAGACTTCTAATGCAAATTTGGAATTATGGAGGAAAGCATGTTTTCTGGTGGGGAAGTCACCTTGTTTTTGGCTTCTAACGGTTGCTTACAATGTCTAGCTTGAGAAGTCCGTTTCAGTACTCAGAATTATTTTGGCCTTACTGAAGATGCTGCCTTTACACGTTAAGATGGGCGGTCTTGGTTGTTTTCCTTTTGGCTTATTATTCTGCTTTTTCAAGACTTACTCTGCTTTATATACACATACATTGAAAATGTAGAGCTATCGGTCTTTTTTAGCTTTGTCCCTCGTTCAATAGCAGTGAAGCTCTGTATCTGTGTATGAGCATTAGTGGTTTGTATGTTTGGGGAGGAAGAATCAACATAATATTTTGTTGATGACCAACAATTTAAGGGTGAAGGAAAATCATTGTTAGTAAGTAAATTAAGGTGAACATACGTTGACTTCCTCCCCTCCTTCCCTCCCAAGTGTCAGTGTAGTACTCAGTTGACAAAAACTTTGTTTTTATGACGAATTAGTTTTCCAGGTAGAACTTTTTCCATTTGTACCTCTCAATCTGTGATGTAGTTGATGATGATGAATTTTCCATACTTACAAGTCGTCTTGAAAAGTCTATGTTGTATTCTGTGCAAATGAGAGAAGTCTCTCTTGTCTGAAGAGTTCATGGTCTTCTAGAAGAGGACGTAGTCAAAAGAGACAGGATGACATACTTATTCCTTTTTTTATGTGGTTTAGAGAGCAGGTGGCACATGAAGTGTATATAAGCATATCAAAATAAAGATGATTGAGACATTTAAGTTTTTTTTTTTTTTTTTCAACTTTCAAGCTTCTGAATGTATTCCTTGTTTTCTGACCAATATGCTGCAGGTATGCTTGAGTGGATCACAAGGAGAGTGCTTGAATAATATATTCAACGTGAAAATTGTCAGTATGGTTGAGTAAGCCCGAGAAATAAGTTTATACATTAATAAAAAGTAATTAAGGTATTTAGCAAACACTTCTTCACTTGATGTAGCCCAGTTGATTTGACTGCAGTTATGCTTTTGTAGATTAACATTTTTGTTCTGGAGTCTGTTGCAAATAATAGAATACGAATATCTACCAGATCTGCAATCATAGGCTGATGTAAATGATGGACTAAGAAGCATCATCAGTCAGATGAATGATTCTGTGCAACTCCAAACTTAAATTCACCTTGGAACTCTCCTGGAAGACTCCTAGTATTCCAGTTCCTTTGCTGTTCAAAGAGGTCTGATTACCAAACTGTCATTTTCAGGCTTCTACTTGGGATAGTTTTGAGCAATATGAGTGAAACTGGAGATGTATAACAACAAACTCGAGAAGCCAGTAGGTAATTTTACTTTGAATACAAGTTTGGTAGGTTTTCTTCAAAAATGTAAGCTATTGAAAATTGAATTCCTATTTACATATTAAAAGTGAAATTATTTAGGCATATCCTTTTAGGTTCATCCGTTCAGCAAGGAAGTATTCTTACTGGAAACATGGCTAAGACAAATGCGTGCTACAGTAGATATAGCATATAACTGTGACAACACTAACTATCCAAATATTTAATTCTGTAGGTTTATTAAGTTTAATTTTGGTTTAATATTTTGAAGTTTCACTAAATGGGCTCCAAATGAGCTCTGTGTTTTTGCAGCATAAATAAAGTAGTGCTGGAAATGACCCCAAGTATTCAGGACTACTGTTGGCAGCCCCAGAAGGATGAGCTGTACTTACAGCATTATTAGCAGATGTTTGCATAATCTGTTTGCCCGATCTGTGTTTTAAGATACCGTCTTATGAGATGTGGTGAGCTGACATAACTCATCATTGCTGAAGGTCAAAGTCCTGACATTAGGCATGTATTCTTGCTACTTCCTTTATGCAGTCTCTGATGCCGGTCAGATGTTTGCTGATTCAGTTCACTAAAACAGCAGAAAACTAACCCAGTCGGGAAACTGGGTAGCTTTCTGTCATCTCATTTAATAAAATAGAATTAGTGAAGATCGTCAGAACAGATTTAAAGAAGAGGATGGTGCCATTAGGCTTCTGAAACCATATGCATAAAAGCCTCTAACAATGGAAATTATGCTGCCTCGCTAGACAACTTAACTGTTGTTAATAGTGCTTAACTGTTCTTGTCATTAGAAAGTTCTTTCCTAATACTGAATTTAGATCTTTCTTGTGGCAATTTACGCCTGTTTCTATCCTCAGTAAATGTAGAGAAAAGCTTACTCTTTTTCTCTTTGCAATTTTATTTTATGTATGAATTATTTCCCTAGTCATCTTTTCTCTAAGTAGTAGTTCGTCTTTTCTCTAAGTTCAAAGCATTAATAAGAAAAATAGTAAAAGTAACATCTGTTACCTGCAGGTTGTGATAATTTTATTTCTCAAAGTGTATTTCTTCTGAATTCTGTTAGTGTATATATGGGTTAAAGTCCAGTCAAATGAAAAGCTGCCATTGGGTGAGTTTAAACATTGTATTTAAATTAATAATTTTCTTTGATAAGCATGAAATAATTTTAAATACTAGTGTTAGAGGCTGTTTTTAAAGGCATTTGAATTGGTAATTATTGAAATGACTAGGACATTTCACACTTGTGAGACTGAATTTATGATTGCTGCTAGGTCAGTTGGATGCTAAGTAGTTCCTTGGAGCATGTGTTTAGGGTGTACATTCCAGTTGTAACAGGTTGACTTTTTTTTAAATTAAAGCTGAGCTTTTGGAGGACAATTTATGATTTTTTGCCTCTTCTAGTTTTAACTTATGTTGTTACTGTTAGTAAAAAAGAGAATTTCTAAAGTTGTTTCTGAACTTACCTAGTGTTCAATTTATTATTTATTTATTTTAATAAATAAGGGTTTATAATAAAAACTGCTTTACAGGCATAGCTCTGAGCATTTTTAGATTACATGTCCTGCGCTGGACTCCACAAAAAAATAAACTTGACTTGCAAGATCCGCACACATTTGGAAGTTTGTTTTTATGCCAGGTGAACATATCAAAAATGAGTAAGAGAAAACTTTAATCTAGCCTATTGTTTTTGACTCATTTCTATCCTTCTGCCTTGGTATTGGTTTTGCAGTCACTTCAGTGCCTCAAAAAATTGCGCCAATGGTATCTGGTAGTCGTCTCAACAGAAGGAAAGGTGTAGTTTTGGCCTTGCTATCCTTAAGCATTCGAATTTGCTGCTGGTGAAGAAAAGTATCCTCTAAGGATGGAATTCCATGAAGAGGGAGTGGAACAAATAATGAAAGACTCCATTTGAAACTCAAAAGTTTAGGCAGTAAGTCTGAAGTACCAGGCGTTACCATGTGCCAGGTAGTAACTGCGTACTGCCTGCTATTTGATAACCTACTTCAGGTCTCTCGTTATTGCATCTTCATTTCATGCGTTTAAGCAGTGCAGCTCCATGCTTTGTGACTCTGCATGTTATATATATACGATCAGTAGAGTGCAGATCATGTGCATGGAATCCCAAATTTGACTTAGAAGAACACGAGGCGGGGGGGAAGTCGATATGAGCAGCTGGAAGTGTACTGCGCCGGTGGATTCTTCAGTCAGAAGCACACCCTTCCCCGAGAAACATTCCGCCAGCATCAATCCAAGTGATATGACGCCTCTTGTCTATGTTTATCCATTACACCAGCTATGATCTAAACATGTTTTGCTCTGCATGCTAGAAGACACGGCTGAGATGTGCGTTTTCATGGTCTGTACTCTCAACACATGATTTATTGTAGACGTTGATCTTTACCCCCATGGTTGCACCTTTTTACTGGGGGAAGTGTTGGCATGACCTATTTTTCCCTTGCAGCTGCTCATTTCTGCTCACGCACTTTCATGCGCTCTTGGTTGTGTCAACTATTTTTTTTTGTGATCATGTTATTTTTCAGCCCTGGCTGATTCATAGTATAATATCAAAAATGATTGTGCCTGTTAGTAATGAGGAAGCAGTATGCTAGACCAGGAGTAATGAGCTGTGGGGAGAGAGAGAAGGAATGCTTGCGGTGGGCCCGCTATTGAATATGGAGCCTTATCCCAACTGCTTTTCTTTACGTTTCCATGCTTTTTCATAACCTTTCTTTTATACCTTTATAATCCTCTCCATCGGTGTTTCTCAGTTGCTCTTTCTTTTATTAGCTTTCTGCTGCTGTTTCCCATATCTCTATTGCATGAATAATTAACAAGGTAAAATCATGAAATAATTTTTATGATGTGATTCCTAGCCTCTGGAATTAATTCTTTGTGTTGCTGCTATGCTTGCCATTCCCTTCATCTTGTATTTATTGTGTGTGCCTGCTGAGATTGCATCTATTCATATGAGAGGCAAAAACAGACTCTGACAACATAGACAAGTTCTGATTGGGGATTTTATGCACTACAGCAATTTTAAATGGCAGTTCATTTTAAAAACGTTTTCTGAATTTTATGATCAATTAACTTTTTCGTACCTTTAAAAATTGTAGTGTAAAGCAACATTAGTACTTTCATTCTGCAAAAGGTCATAGCAGCTTATTTTGTGGCCTATAGTCATAGTTATTGCCCATATAAGATATATGTAGAATAATAGTTTAAAGTCCTCGTTAATTACAGTTTGTCTTAAGTCACTGGAAGTCCATTCTTTGCTACTACTTTGTCCCGATTTTATATCCCTATATTTTGTGGTTTTTTTGAACTTCGAATTTTTGATACTACCTTTAAAAAGAAATTGGTCTGAAAAGAATGATTGTAACTGTGCCCCCTTATCTTGTGAAATACTGAGTTTTAACCTATAAACAATTCTGTAGGAAATCAGTTAGTATGTGAGTAATATTTAAGACAAATAGTGATCTAATAATGTAGTCACTTAGTATAAGATAGGTAGATAATAGAAATAGTTTTGTCTCCTTTATCTCTAATGTGCCTACTTGCCTGCTCTTTTATGTGTGTATGTGCATATACACATTAACAATTGAGTTCTTTGCATGGGATGTCGGTTTCAGTGGCTTTTCTTCTTTAAAAACCTGCTTTTCAGGGTTGGACTTTTTTTTTTTAAGATTATTTGAGGAATTTAAGATTACTTGAGGAAAAGAAGCAGTAAGCATACAAATTGGATCAATTCTGAGTCAATATGGTAATATGCCCAATTATGAGATAAATTAAAAACTATTGTAAAAAATCTTGTATTTCAGGCTTCTGGGTCATTCTGCTGTTTCAGCATTGTTGGGAACATCTGCGATAGAATCCTTGTTTCTTCTGTTAGAACTCTTTTCTGCAAAGCCTATGGAAAAAAATCCTGATAATAGTTATGATGTTACTTTGTTAGAGCAGTTCTCTATCATGCTGATAACCATTGGCTTACTGTTTTCTTGTTGTTTCCCACATCGCTCTATATCTGTATGTTATCATCTGTGTACCACTTTTTTGGGGGGAGGGGAGGTAGGTTTCTCTGTATGCTCAGTCACTTCCTAGCATGGAGAATCTCTGGTTCATTACCGTATTTCTATGTCCTGTTAGACTCTTGCATAAGGAACACTTTCTGGATAGGACAGAAATCTATTGTATTTGCCTTTCTTAAAAATTCACCAAATCTGCGTGCAAATTATACATAACTGGGCAGCTCAAATTAGAAACATTCTTCCCGTAGGTGGGCAACCAAAGTAACTTGGTTGTCCTTTGCTATATAAATCTTTGTTAATACGCATCCATACTTTCCACAACCTTAGGTCTTAGTTGGATGTCTTAGATATCAAGGAATGTAGCTCATGTGATTTGCGATACACTCACTACAGGAGTAGTGTAGCACTTGTGTGACATACTACATTACAGGAATGTAATGTATTCTGTTAGTTACAATATCCTTTCCTTATAAATAAAGAACTGGGAATAGATGAACTAGAGGAACTTGAAGAGTTTAATCTTAATCTCTGAAATCATACCAATAGTGCATTTGATGCAATTAGTCCTTTTTGAGCATTTAAAGGTAAATAAAGTGTTCAGTCCATTTTAACCGTTTACGCTACTGAGAAAATTCTTTTGTGTAAGCAAACTATAAATGCTTTGTGTGTGTGTGTGTGTGTTCATGTACACGTGCATGTAAGATCTTACAGGCAGTGTGTGTCTAGGACCAGGAATTGAACCTAGACTTCTCAAATTCCAGATCATTCTTCTGCACAAAAATTCTTGTAGTAGAATTTGGAAGAGTCTGTGTTTCACTAGATGTGAACTTTTCCTCAGTTTGTTCTGTTTATGTCATTAACAAGTAACTGCAGTGTAAATAAGCACCCGGTGTAATCCAGGAAGGCAGCCTGCCAAATACAGAATATTTTATTATAAAAAATATAATTCTAAAAAAGCTGGATTTAAGGGTTAGTTGAGGAATCATTTATTTATGTGTTTACATTGTAGGTGTACGGTAGGAAACTTGTAGCCAAATATTTTGATTTCTTTAAGATCTGAAATACCTGTTGAGGTTATTACCTCCCCTCCCCTGTCTTCTTCCCCTCTACACCCCAAGAATTTTTTTACTTCTGCTACAACGATCTTAACCTCCTGTCTTCCTCCCACTTTCCCCCACTCGTACGCCTGTGATACGGCAATCTCATTTAGTCTCTGCCTGACCATGCTGTCATGATAACTGTAATTAAACTGATTCTGGAGTCTGCTTTTCATTGCAAGGTAGAAAACAAATCCTTTTTTTCAACTTTTAGCTGAAAGTGTAAAGGAGCCAAAATATGCAGCAGGCCCTCCTTCTCTGCCTGTCTGAACAGCAAAAGAGCATATACTAGTAGAAAAAGAATAATGAGGGTAGCTGTGTATTAGCAGAAGATTTTACTCTTCCTCCTTCCCTTTGGTGCCAGATGATTTGTGGAGAGACAGAGGCCGTTTCTTCCACTAGTGAGATGTTTTTTTCTCTGCAGCAGACATAGCTGAAGGCTACTTTGACTATTAAAATTGGATATTTATTACTCGTGAAAGACAACCCATCGCCCACTTTAGGGCAAGAGGTCAGTTCTGTCCCAAGGGGAGAAAAAACACAGGAAAAGATACAAGAACTTATTCCAAGACTATGAGGAAGAAGATTATAATGAGTAGCTTGGGAGGTCAGTGGCTGAATCAGCCTCGGTACAGGGAAGTTTTAACATATTTGTATGCAGTCTTCATCTAATGTGGTTCTTTTTAGTCGATAGATTGGAACAGAAATTGAGATAAGGTGTTGGGATACCGACAAGCAAGTGATTTCTGGAGGGATTGAATTCTGTGTGAAGATCAGAAAAAGTTATACTATTACAAAACTTTGTTTTTAATAGTGTAAGCCAGCAGTGGGTTTAATGTACAGGGACTGTAGCTATTATGGCAGCAATGATGCTGTTCTTTGTTATTTCTTATTTTATAGCTAATATATTCCATATGTTGATGTTGCAGTTGAAGGTGCACTGAGAAGGTTTCATGTTTAGTCACGTACAAATTAGTGTTTCCTTGTGTGTGTGCGTGTGTGTGCGCATGTGAGCACAGCAGTCTCTTGAAGTGTATGTGGAGTGCGGTGTGGGTCTTGTCACTATCTGTCTTAGCTTCTCTTTGGTAAGAGTAAGAAGCTGTAAAAAGTCAGTTTTCAAAAACTAGTGTACTTGATTTCCTTGATTGTTTTCTGCAGAATTTTAGGTTTTGGATTTCAGCAATTGCAATGATTGATCTCTTTTTAGTACTAGACAAAAAAACTAAAACAAAAACCATACAGATTCTTTTACAGTTGCAAACACGGTGTGAAGCTGCTAGATACAAAATTGCAAATGTCTATGGATGGAAGTAAATGTGGAAAGTTTTTGATGTTCTTGCTTACTAAAAGAAATCTAGAGAATAACTATTGAGTTTTGTTCTGTTATTTCTTCTGTTCCTTTAGCCATGGTGATGATAGGACTCTCTGCACTCTTCATTGGACTTAGATAATATAAGGAGAATATAGAAAATATATTTAACCAGCTTTTCCTAGCTTGTTTTCATTTGGCCAGAGAGCATTCTGACTACATCTTAGTCCAGATAAAACATACTGACAGAGGGAATGGTAGAATTTTATCTTTTGCCAGAGCTGAAAGAAAGAAATATGAACTTGAGCTTTTTACCTTGAGAATCATGTAATATCCCAGATACTTTCAGAAAATCCCATGTCCCTCAAATTTTTCTTCCTCCTCTCAAGAAGGGTACTGGTTTTCTCCTGGGTGTGATCACCTTACTTATTCATATCTGTCACTTTAGACGATGATAATTTTGCAGCCTACCATAAATGAAACACGTAGCAAAGTGCAGGTACTAAATTCCTTAATTCTTGCTTGCACGGAACATGTTGAGCCTGTAGTCAGCAATGTGTATTGAGTTGTAGGTGCTTTCAAATAGAAGAAAGGCTTCAGCTCCCCAAGAGTGTTGAATGGTTGAAGCTATGGTTACCTTGGTGCTTTTGTTCACATGATATTCTGACATTATTTTTGCCAGTGCCCTCCAGCCCAAATTGCTTAATTTGAGGTGGGAAGGGTTCTTTTGTGATTTAGTAAGAGGCCCTTAATTAAAAACCTTCCTCTACCACCTCTTGACACTGTAGAATTTAAGTGAAATAATCTGCTGTGCACTGCGAGGCTAATCCATTTTCATGAGCTTTTTGGGAAAGATAATTTGAGGTGATTAGGCAAAAAGTTATTATTCATGATTGGTTGAATAAGTAGAAAAGAATATTACAATTAGCGTAGCTAAAGACTTTTTTCTTTCCTTGAACACTATTGTATTTACACTGGGGATAGGAAAGAGGCCATATCTTAAAAACTCTGATTGTATTGAAACCAAATTGGGAGCCAGGAGGTGAAATCTTTCGCTTATACTGAATGTGGCAGAGGGTCTGGGTTGGGGAGGGGAGGAAGCAAATATTGATTAGTTAAAGAATACATCACATACAGTAATTTTCTAGTGTCATGGTGCAAATATTACAGAAGATTTTTATTTCTGCTACTTCTCAAAATAAGATTGTTAAAGTTTTTAAATACAAAAAATATTGTGTTTAAGATGGCCTGAAAAAATACAAAAGCAACTTCTTTATTTCTGTCTCGTTTGATACTGTATGATGGCGTGCTTATGCTTGGAGAAACCTAGTTGAGGATTATTGTTGACTGGAGCCATAGTTTTTATTGCTATTATTGTTTTGAACAGAAGTTGTTCTTTTTTAGCATAGAGTTATATTCAATGTCTGCAGTCATAGTTCCAAGGCTTTGCTTTTTTGGTGATAAACAGACTTGTACAGTATTGCTTCTAGCTGCATGTTTTTACTCATTCGCTTGTGCTGGCATTTGCACCCCTCTGACCCTGCAGAAAGCCAGTTTATGGAGCTAAAGCATGAGAAAACTCTTTTCTTTTTGTAGCACTGATTTTGTGCTGATGTAGCTCTGTAAACTGGCTCTCTACAGGATCAGTGGAGTGCTGGGTGCAAGGGAAGGAACAGGAACATGCAGTCAGAGGCAGTATGAGCAGCAACACTGACTCAAATTGTTTCCACTGCAGTTGAAGGAACGTCCAGAACAGCTGACAATTGTGTGGAATCCTTGCACTTTCTTCCCAAACAAGAGTGGGTTGAACAATTCTCTGTTGTTATTCAAATTAATTTATACAGTGTGTTGTGCTGTTTAGTACTTTGGAAGGCTGCGTGTGTTGTGCATCCCATACTTCTTATATGCTTATATTTGCCTAACTTCTACTCAATGTGTAACTTCGTCTCTATCGTTCAGATGTGTCCATGCTTCTGTATGTTTTGGGATAGATTTGACTCGATGAAAACATATTTTTAAAAGGTGGGCTATATTAGCTTTTAAACAGAAGCATTAATATATATTCTTCAGACTTACTATTCTCTGTTGTTTCTTCATTTTTTTCCCCTACAGTTAAACATCCATTTTGGGAATTTTTCTCTAATAGATTTGGCAAAATACAGAGTTTTATAAATTATTTATAAATATAATAGTGATAGAGGTGAGAAAAACAAATGAAAGATATTTTCATGTGAAGCTGAAATCTTATTTCCCTTATGCACCTTTTACTGAAAAGAGGCTATCCTTGTTACGGTTCATAAATGAAATGTGTGAGAACACGAGGATCGTTCCTGTCTTTTGTCTTGGAGAAGTGCGTAGAATATTAAAAGGCTTGCTAGTGTGTGTGTATGTGTATATACATATGTATATGTATAAAAAAAATGATACTTAAATGATGTCATGGTGCTGTATAAATTCAAATAAGAGAAAAAATAGTATTCTGTGTACCATTTGCTACTGTTTTGTCTTGTCTGGCTAGTCACAAGACAAAATCATATTCTAAAGATAGATTTCTGGAAAATTTTTTTTTCACTTAATCTTTCTAAGCAAGAAGTATAAACTTAATAGATTGCTAGCCTTTATCCTTTATAGTAAGGTTTTAGAAGCGCTTGCTCAAAATGAACAATAGATAAGGACACATTAGTTTTATGCCATTGCAAGTTAGCACTTCAGGACTATGTCAGATGAATGTTGGGATTATTCTCTTTAAATGTGTTTTTTTTTTTTTTCATCTTTCTAGATTCCTAGCTGTTGTATATCTACTTCAAACTTCATAGAGCTTGCCCTGAAGCATGTCTTGGGCCAAGGACAGTCGTACCGTAATAGCTGTTCTGTATGTTATTGAGTTGCCAAGTCAAACAAATTTGGATTGACTGAGTACATGTGTGCACAGTTGTTCAGCCATCCGTTTCTGCTGAATTTCGTAGAGCACACAGTATGCTGATTATGTTGACTGGCAGAATTATTTTAAATCCCTGCCTGAAGTGCATCCAGTCCTGTGGAGGTATTTGTGGGTGGGTTTGTTAAGGCATTATATGGAACCCAACCCTGTGCCCTGACACTGCTAGAATGTCACAGGCAGGTCTGCCCTGTGCAGCACCACAAGAGCATTCCTGCACAGCCAGATATGGCAACTGTCAATGTATAGGAGATAAGCTAGGCCATACTGCTGCTGCTGCATTTGATGGATCATGATAGAAGAGAAGAAGCTGCAGCAATAAATGTATTGGCTTCTATTTTGTGTATTGCTGGCATTTGTGGAAAGAGAATTGATCAGTGATAGGGTGATTGTTCTGCCGTTGAAGTACAACTTGAGCATGGGAAAAGTGATGTTCATGGACATACTTTTTCAGTAGCTCTTCGTATTTGGTGCATTAGGAACAATGAAAAGGTTGTGCCTGATATGTTCTTTCTCACATTGGTGACAGCTAGAACTGATGCAGGCCATGTCCCTAGTCCTTTCTGGGGTTTGTCCCACCTGGGAGAAGGTGAAGGCCAGATAATTTGGGTGAAGTGCTTGATGGCAGAATCCTCTGCGTTTTGTGAGATCATTTTGAAAGCAATACGTTTTTGTTGAATGCACACGCTGGCCGTTGTCTGTTTTATTTTCTTACCTCTTTATCCTGGTTTGTGGCCTTGCTTTCTTCACATTCCGTACGTGATGGCCCAGGCACAACGAAATAGTCTCTCACATCCTTTGTTACAGCCTCAGCTGTCTTTATGGGACCCAGTATTTCCCTATACTCAAAAAAAAAAAAAAAAAAAGAAAAAAAGAAAAAAAAAGGTAAATAAAGGAAAGATTGCAAAAATATGAAATATTTCATTCTGTGTTACAGTAGTAAGTTCTAAGTAGAAGTCTGCTATTTATGAATTACATAGATTTTATTGCTGCAGGGAAAGGAGGAAGCAGCTCTGGGCAGCAGGAAGAAGCTGCAGATTTTGAAGGCTTTCATGGACACCTATGCTTGTGCGTGTTGTCATCTAGTGGCACATGCTTTCCTTGCTCCTTGTGAGTGATGTTCTTTGCTGGCTGTATGCTGTGCTATTACTCCTTTGCTGGGGATGGATGTGTTTCAGAGGCTGTAGCAGTGTGTATGCAACACAGAGATACCTCTACTGAGAGTGGGAGGAAAGGGCAATACTTAGAGGGTTATGGTTTCCAACATTCAGCTTGCCTCTCAGTTGCCTCCACAGCATGTCTACGTCAGTTTTCTTACCCTTGTTGAAATCATTTAGTGGCCTGTAGTGCTGCCAGAAAAGTGAGGCAGATCTTACTCTTTTGTTGCAGCACTACCAGGTGTCTATTGGTCTTTTAAGCCTGTTTTGGGGCCTCTGCTTTACCTTTGAGCTGCTTCACATCCACCTGGTGAGTAATATTGTCTGGTAGGTAGTTATTTTGTGTCCCAGTTTGGCCCCCCTCTGCTGATGCTTTGCTTCATGATTCCAGCAGGTCCAGGACTACTGCTTACATTCAGTTAGGCTTACAGAAAGCTCGATGTGAGGTGTGCCTAGCACTCCTAGCTGGATTTTCGCTGGCTTTCAGGATTGTGTGCTGCTTTTGGGTGGGCTCAGAATACAATACTAGATGTTAAGAGCTTGTGCTTTAACTATGTAGCAACTGTCTTTGGAACGTGGTTAAGGTGCTCAGTAATTGAGGAAGAGAAATAGTTGGTTAGATTTGAAGTGATTTCACTTGAAAAAGAGGAAGGACAGAGGTAAAAAGGGAAATCCTGGTTTCTGAAATGGGCCTGATTCTACTGAGCATTCAGATGGACAGTATGGTCATAGTTGCTAGTTGCTGCAGCTTTCCAAAAGTATGCTTCCTTTGACTGCGGTCAGTCGTCTGAACAGCCAAGTGGATTAGGATAGGGTATAGGCCTGAACTAGTTTATGAAGAAGGACTGTGAAATGCTACAAGTCTTTAGTCCACAGTTTAGAAATTGGAGAGGGTTTGACAAAAGCACAGAGGGATAGTTTCCAGTGGAGCGATGAGGAATCTGCTGAAGTTGGTTGGTGAGCGCCATAAAGAACTGAAATAATTCCAAGTCAGATTTCATCCCATGAACAAACTGACCCAGGAAAAAAAAAATCCCTATATTTGGTCAAAGGGATTTGCATCCTGTCATTGTTGTACTTCTTTTTTATTTTTTCCTTTCCCCTTTTTAAAAATTAAATCTCAGGTATCCTACAGATTTTTACTGTCTTATCAGTCCATGGTCTTGCATATTCTGTTTCAGAAAAAGATACATTGCAAGTTCATCAATGAATTCTCACTAATAATATTTAAGTTCAGCAAAGACAGGAAATTTGCAGTCCTGAAGATGGATGAAGTGTTTGTGTAATTAAAATGGATATTTAGTGATGTGAATATGTTTCTTGGTTTTGCAACATGCAGATCAAAATGTATGCGTTTTACCCCACCTAAATATTTTATTTCAGTTTGCAGTTCTGAACTAGGTGTATACATGCCAGCTAATTACAGTTACTTGGCTGAAATGTGTAATCATTAGCATTTTGAGTCTCTGTCAGTACTGTTACGAAAAATGATACAACAGGGAATCCAAATACTATTAAACTTGTGTTCAAGGAATAAGGAACCCTATGGTGGCTATAGGTGAGAGAATGGACTCTGTAGTCTCTGCCCTAAGCATGGAGTCCTCTCGCATCCTGGACAACCCTGTGGAAAGGTGCTGTTGATGCTTCCTCCTCCTCCACCTTCTGTTCCCTTCTCAGCTAAGTGAAACTCTTCACTTAGCTGTTTGGGGGATGTTTTCCTCCTTCGTTTATTCCCTATCCAGGACTTACAGGATGTTCAAAGATTGCGATAGCTCTGCTTCAATACTTCTGAAGGGAGAGGGAAGCATGCTTAAGGAAAAAGGGTCTCGTCTCCTCACACTGCTAGGATAAAGTATTCGTGCTCCCCAGCACGAGGCTATAGAAGACAGGGCAGGGGATGAGAATGAAGACTTAAATACACGTAACGTGTTGGAGTCTGATGTTGCAAGCTGGGGCCCAGGACCAGTAACACAAGATTACTGTTGCAGCTACTGTAATAAGTACTGGTGCTTAGAATTCTTGGTGTTGCTTCCACTTTTAATTTCATTTAGCGAAAGGTAATATACTATTACAAAAGTGTCACTGCGTTTAAGAGATTGATGCTTACTTGTGAAAAATTATGCTGTGGGGTAATGACATCTTCATAATAACTTTTTAATGCTAGATCTATAGTTCTTATTTAAGCCTCAAACAGCAATCGGGGTATATTCTGATTACTAGGCATACTTTTTGCTGTGAAGAGCAGTACAATGACTTCTGCCTCTTCATCCTGGAGAAGGAATCTGGTTGGTGGGCTTTAATGCAAAATATTTTCTTAGTATCCTATGAACATTAAAATGCTGTTGGCCTACTGGAGGACTGTGTTTTTGTTTCATAAGCGTTCACATTTCTGATTACATTCCAAGTATTAGGTATTAAATGAGTCTGACTTTTTTTAATAGGTATTCTGCTAAGGTGAGATTGAAGGGCTGCCAAGCAGCTTGCTTTTGAAGTTCTCAAGTGGTATTTGAATGAAGCTGACTAGGGGACAGAACTGTAAGAACTGTACTTGGTAACTCTGATTCTTATCATTCTAGAGTGTTATATTAAAAGCTCCAATGATCAGAATTTCCTACTTAAAAATAGAGTATGTAGATGTTTACATCTAATATCTCGAGTAAAAATACTTTTTTTTAGCTTCAGAACTTTCTTGGTGAGAGAAAATAAGTTCCAGTTATTAAATAAGCAGTGTTCAGGAGGACTGTGATCTGTGCTCTTTGATAACAAATATATATAGGTAAAGTACTTCCTCAGCAGTGTGAAGGAGAAAAAAGTTGTTTGAATATGTGAAACTAATAGTAAAGATGGATAAAATGCATAGCAGTGCTTGTAACATTAAAAGAAATAGGTTTGGGGGGAGGGGTTCTGATGTAGAATTTTCAACTGTTTGAGGCAGGAGTTCCTCTGTAGCGGTATTTAAAAACTATGCATACTTTGGTCTTGTCTTTTGATTCCTTGTAAGGGTTCAAAAGGTGCAGCCCTCTGCTGGTTTCTATTGCCAGTTGTAAAGGGACAAACCAGTGAATTTTTTGGCTTTGGCTGACCATTATTTCCCTGTCTCGTGCACGCATACACACACACTTCAAGAAACACATGCATTTAAAAATGTGTTACGTCTGGACGGACAAGGCTTAGAATTGAATTACTAGGTTAAATTGTCCTGCAGTCATAGATCAATTTATGGCAAGAGTATGTCTTCTTGAAGAAAATTAAGGAATTTTAAGTATTTCTAAGAGCAGCTCTTGAAGCTTTGGAGTGCAAATTAATTCTGGTTAGCCCATGGTGGAATGTGTCATTGAGTTTTTAAAACCTGTATTTTATGAGGTAGATATCCCAGCATGTTTCTCAAGATGTCTCACCATGTTAAAATCTGCATAACACCACCTGGAGGGTTCTACTTTAAATTGTCAGTCAGCTTTGTGATGTGTATCTCCAAAACCAGCTGACAATTCAAAGCATTTCAACATCTGCAGGGACCGCATTACATAAATGTGTTGGCAACAATGTCAGCTCTTCCCACGCATTCAAATGAAGCTGGTATGGCTGAACTATATCTGCTTAATTAGCTTTGTCCAGCCATCTAGGTGATTTGTCTTTGGAAATGATGTCAGTTACTTAAGAACTTGTGGTACCTCACATGTTGGCAAGGACAATATGGCTGTAAGAAACTGAGCAGCAGAAAGAATAGAGACTGAGGAAGTTGCTGATAAAGCTCCTTTCTAGAAGATGAGACCTACAGAATATCTTCAGTATTGTGACTCTTTCACCAAACTTGTTTCGGGGTGTGTGGATTAAGTGAAAAATAATGCATTTTTTTTCCTATGAAATGAACCTCTAGGCTGTATGTCTGTTGGTAGTTTTTTGTTTTTGTTTTTTGTTTTTTGGAAAAACAAAGTATAAAGATTATGAAGTTACGGGTAACACTTGCTGCCTTAGTGTTGCCTGGAATTTAGTCATGGATGTGTATTGAAAACTTAGGGACTAGCGTTCCAGAAGCTTTACCTGTACTGACAACTGTAAACAAATCCAGTTACAATTTGAGTATTTTTATTTCTTCCTCACATGTTCCAGGTTCACATAAGCTGGTTAAGTCCTTTCCTTAAAAAAGGTTAGCTGTCTTGTAAGTGTAAAACATTCGTTATAATTTGCTGATACTACTGATTTAAGTCATTTGATTAATAAAATGCTTTGTGCATCACAACAAATATATATATCCTGTTGCTTTCCTTCTAGTACAGTAGATGAAGCATCATAATTACAGCTGTTCAAATACACAAATCTTTTGTTCCCAGGCTTTTATTTGTATTAGTGGAGGGCATTAAAGTTCAGAGAATGCTCTCTTATGGTTCTTATTTAGCTCCTCTGTCTTCAGATTTCATTTAAAGACTATGTATTTGCAGTAACTCTTAAGATTTAGGATCAAATTCTCAGTATTTCTGTAAGCATTACTTTGGTTAACATTTTTTGTTGGAAAAAGTAGGATATGAAAGTCTTATTTTAGTGTCTTTAAGTAGCAAACACTGAGAGATGTTACATCATAAAAGTGGTGGGTACTTAATACATTTTCAGGTGTTTTATGCTTACTAAAATAGGCTTTTATCTTAGCCATTATATTCTAGCAGAGTATGTTGTTCCAATACTATTTCAGTAAGGGTTCATACTGTTTCTGAAAGCAGTCTCTCAACAAGGGCTTTCTAAGAGAGTTTGAAGATCTACACTTTTTTGGGAAGGCAGGGGGGGAACGGAAGGTCCTCACTGGTTAATGTCTGCCTGTTTTTCCTTCTTTACTGTTTCAACAAGTTTTTGGTGTGGGTTAATGAATGTGATCCCATCAACAGATCATTCTCTTACCAGCCCAATAAGGAACCTAATGTAAAGTCTTCAATCCAGAATCTGACACTCTTTGTATCTTAAGACACCTAAGAGATCATCGTGACACATGAATTAAGCTGCAGGCTGTTGATATTCTACAGAAGTCCAGACAGCGATGTGGGGGGGGGGGGGAGGGGGAAGTAATTGATGGCATATCTGAGGAGAATTTTACAGATTTAGAAGACATCTAATCAAGATACTGAAGATAAAATTTTAATTTTATTAAAGATTGAGTTGTCTTTGTAGGTAATAAATTAGCCTTTTATATCACCGGATGTAATAGCTCTATACCATCACTGATAATCATGATGGAGTTGATGTGCTGTTTGGGTGTATCCCAATTCTTGGCTATGTGGAAAGCTTGGGATACAAATCTGTGTAATACTACATTGTTTCTAATTATTCATTTCTTTACCTTCCTGATGGGATGTTGCTTTTAGTGCTGGGTACTTTTTGGTAGCTTTCCTGTGAGAGTCTCAACCTTGGGTACAAAAAATTTTTTTCTTCCTCCCCCCTGCCCTGAGCGTTCCAGGAAATTTGGATATATTAACATCAGCTATAGCAAGGGATTCGTAGTATGTCTGTTTGCAGTTAAAGGGACACAGGTGGTGTGATATTTATGTGGTCTGATGGAGTTAATTTACCACACCTGTAGTTTAAAAAGAAAAAAAAGTCACCTACGCTGAAATGATGCATGCATGCATGCATTGAGAAAATGAGTCACCAAGTCTATATTTTTAGGTTTCTGTTAAAGAAAGTGGTTAGGAATCTGACGAGTCTTCTGCACATGTGTAACAGGCTTTGACATGCACAGATTTAGTGCATACATGTAGGCTGTTCACGTATTTATGAGCTCACTGAGTCTATTTGCTTACTGAGACCTTATAATATGAAATGAGCTCAGTGGCCTGAATATGCTGATATGCTGTGTGTGATACAAAGTTGCTCTCTGAAGGATTTCCAAATATCTGGCAATCCGGTTTGACAAATGTATTGAAATGGATGAGTTACTTTTAAGCACTTTGTTCATGCTGGTGGAGTTTGTAGATCTGCTGTGCAGACACTTGCCAAAATGGAAACTGTGCGGGGCGGGGGGGAGAAATAGTTTACCTGCTGCTTGTCAAGGGAGCCAATAAGCCTGGGTCCTCTTCTGGTTCCCTGTTTGTGTGAACTGAGAAGTGGAATCTAAGTTGGTTACCTTGCTTCTGAGTTAAGCTGGTGGTGTGGTTTCAGCCCTTCACTGTAGTAGTTGCCATGGGGGGGGACAGTTAGACAACATCCATGGGCTTTTGTTTTCTGTTTTCTTAGTGTACACTTGCTGCTGCGTACACTTAGGTATTTGCAGATTCAGTCATTCCTTTTCTTTCCGGTCCTGCAAAGAGTTAGGCTACTTCTGGCTTCAAAAAGTTTGCTCGTCTTATTTCAGGAGAAACTCTTCTGCCTTGTTACAAGCCTGAGGTGAGTTTCTCCAGCATCCTTTTTTAGACTCTTGGTGTCAAATTTCTTGAGTAGTTTGCAGACCCTCATGAGAAAGGCTTGTTCACAGCATTAAAGCTAAAAAGTAAGAGAAACTAAATAGTGTTGCTGAACAGGCCCTCTTTTTAGGGCTTGAAGAAATTCATGTAAACCCTTCAAAAAATTGAAGGTTGATTGCACTTTTACTAGTGCAAGAAAAGGCAGGAAGTGAAATCCATTAAAAGGGAAACTGAATAAACTAAACTGTTACCAAATATATAATATAACCTGAAAAAAGGCAAATATAGTGTCCTGAAAATTACTTCTGCCTCAATTTATACAAAAAAACTTCCAAACCAGGTGTTTTTTTATAGCTTAAGAGCAAGCAAAAATGGTAAGAAATGGTTCTGATGTTGAGCTTTCTAACCTATTTTTAGTCTCATCGGAAGTGCAGCAGGGCTGGTTTCAGTTCACTGTTTTTCGGGCTCCTTACATGTCACTCTTTTTCATGTTTGAAATAACAAAAATACTGCCAGTTATACAAATCGTAAGTCTTATTCAAATTCTGAAGTAAGCATCTCAGAAGGTTCTACAGAAATTTAAGATAGCTTTTGGAGGGGGAGGGGAGAGGTGGATATCCAAGTAGTCTATCAAGTGAGTTTCCCAGGAAATTTTATAGTACAAAATGTCCAGAAAAAAATAAAGTATAATATAAATGTGGTGTGGTATTTCAGTAGAAAAGAAAAGTTAACTTAGTCTTCTGAGGGGTTTGTGATATAATTTATGTGGGGGTGTATGTGAAAAATCTATTTGCTTAACTCTGCATAAATTATATATGGAATGATTTCCATGAAAATATAGCAGAACCTCCAGCTAATCTCATTTGCCTGTGGAAAATATAGGTTTCTATGTTAGCTGCTTATTGTCCCTTCAGTTTTGCGTAGGATGCATCTGCGACCTTTATAAAAACTTTACATGCATGCAAAGAAAATTTTTTAGCTTCCAGATGTCTTTGTTTTTTTCTATTAATAAAATGCTATAATGTTAAAATAAAAATGCACTCTTCTTATGAACGCTGAAATTTATCTCGAGTATTTCACAGATGTTTGCTGTTTATTAAGCCTAACTATATTTTTCTCTAACGCAAAAATGAACTTGCCTTTCTAAGCCTTGAAGAAGATACATTCCAATTTCAAAGCTATCTTTCAGTGATCAGTTCCAACCTGTGATATTAGAAACCTAACTGCAGAAAAATTTACTTTTTTGACTCTAGTTCTCTCTTCAGGAGGAAGAGCTTGTCTGACTACTTTTCAGCATCTCTAGAATCAGTAAGAAGTGGAATAATATGTCTTGCCCTAGGGTAAGATGAGGCCTCAATGTAAGGATAAAAGGTGTGTGGTGCGGCTGAGTGGTGGTGAGGTGTGCCCAAGAAGGTTCCCATGCTCCTCAGGGGTCCTTCCGTGGCAATCCCTGAGTATCACGCTTCCACAGAATATGGGAAGCTGGAGCTGGAAAAAGGGTTCAACTTTGCACTAGTGCTTCGTTCTGTTCCTAGAAAGTTAAGCGTTCTTATATTGAAACCTGTATTACAAAATTAGGGAATAAAAAGAAGATCTAATAATATAAATATATTGAGGTGCAAGTCAGCACCATCCCTGTGTTGTAGTACCCCAGACATACCCAGTGTACATGCTATAGCAGGTGGTGCAGCCATCTCAGTCTAGGTGATCCTGGAGTAGGAGTCTTCTACCAATAGACGCAAGCCATATCCTGATGATGGCATGCATCAGTTTTTCAGATAGACCGCTGTATGTATACATGTGAATTTAAAAGCATTAAACAATTATTTTTATTAAACAAGGAAACTTAATTATAGAGATGTTTAGTCTCATTGTAGTTATTACTAAAGTTTTTAGGAGGATCTTAAGCACTCTGCTGTGCTCTTGTGGCTAACCTCTCCAAAGCTTTGCACTATGTTAAATTTTCAGGGTCAGTGACATTTCAGAATGTGCACTTGATTACTTATTCTCATCACTAAGGACAGATTGCTGCATGGCCCTGATTACTGGACCACTTAAAACTTCAGTAGGTATTGTATATTGAACTAAGCTATCCAAATTTGGGAAAGTTCTAAACCTGTGAATTTTAAATACTTTATCGATTTAAAGATTTTTTTTTTGAGATTTACCAATAATACAAGCAGCAAATCTGGTGTAGAAAGTTCAGTTTTTAGGTATAAGTAGCTCAGGTCAAGGAGGATCAAAACAAATCAGCCTATATAACCATTAAAAAAATTATTTTTAAAAATTGTACTGCTCTCTGTAAAGAGAAGTTGATTCTCCCTGGTTCAGAATGATTACTTCAAATTTATGAATTTGTCTCCAAATACAGCTTTCATGCTGAGTTTATTTGTATGTTTCTGCCCATATAAGAATTTATACCTCATGATACATTTTCTATTTTAGTAATTTTTGACAAATAGATTTTGAATTTGTTAATTTTCTGTTGTTATAAACTAAATACGTAATTTATCATATTCCGTTTTAAATCAACTGGAGTGGCTAAGAACTTTGAGATGAGTTTAGAGTTTGCAACTTTTTTGAGAAGTCATCTGGATAAACGTGTTGTGACATGACAGAATTTTCAGAGATTATTTTAAGTAAAAAAAACACAAAAAATTATGACTTAACGTTTTTCTTTGCTTATGGATGTAATTCTAAAGAGAAGCGCCCCATTTAGGAAATAAGCATTTGGATTGCCAGTGCAATCCATATTAATGTCCTTACATTGATGCATTGTGAGGTTTTAATTTTGTTGCTATGTTCGGAAAATCTCTGGCTCCCTTATTGCATAGAGTATACTTGCTTGTGCTATCAGCAGAGTTATAACCATTCCTTGTTTTTTTTGTCACAGAAGAATGGAGGATTGTGCGTGCCCATAAAGCAGTTAAATGCTGCTCTGGAAAATAACATCTTTGCCATACTTCCATCTCCTGAGTGCTTATTAGTGCAGATATGTAAATCAAGCTTTTCCTAGATCATGACTGTGCATTCCTCATTTGTTAAGGGCTTAAATTGAGATCTTGCAGCCTTATTTGCCTTCCCTTCCCAAAAGAAGATAAAGGCCAAGACAGGGAGCTATGCTTACATGAGGGCTGTGTGTAATAAAACCTGAAGAATACAATTCTATCAGTCTTAAACTGAGTGCCCAGAAGTGGTGGTATTTGGACTCTCATCTCTTTGTGCTGAGCTGGGATTTTGAAGATGAATACTTGTGAAGTGCTCCGATATTTTTTGATGAGTGCTGTGGAGAAGCGTCTCAGAAAATTAATTCTGCCTTCACTCTGAGCAGTTGGCAATATGTGAAGCCTATTGCCATTACAGGCCTTTCCCTTTATTCTTTTTAAGTCAAGAGTGATGGCTTAATTACATAAGTGTCATCCTATGTGCCTAAATTGAGTTAGGAGCTCTGTGGAAAAAGTCTCTAGTCTTACTCTTCATCTGCAAAAAGGTGTTTGTGCCATAAGAGAATTCAGTTAAGCTGCACCAAAATTTTTTCGTTTTTATTCTCTGAATGATTTTTTTGTAAAATTAAGGACCTCGTAAGCATAGCTTATAAATAGCTGACTATGTTGGCTAATGATTTGTTTCTGTGAATACCTTTTAATACAGTAAAGCAAAAGTAATACAGATACTGTGGAAAATAAAATATTATTTGCCTGGGAAGAAGTATCTGAAATGTTCTTTTAAACAAAAAATCATTCAGAAGAAATATTTATCTCTCCTAAAGCAGAATTCAGTGTTGAAAATCAGTTGATCTACCGTTTTAGGGATTTGAAAAATTGTTTACAATCTTTCAAGTAACTGAAAGACCAAGAGTAAGGCTTTTCATCAGTGAATTGCTGGAGAAGTTCCCTCTGGCGTGGGATGCAACAAGACTTGGGCCAGGCTGGTCAGTCAGCCATGGTGCGTGGTACCTTCGCTCTCCTTTTCTCCTGCACGGCTGTTTGGGGGAATAGGAGGAAAAGAGCTGACAGTGTGATGAATGTGAATTGTGTGATTGTATGTGCAAAGCTTTATTTAGAGTCATGAGGAATAACTTTTGATTTTAGGTAGGAAACGAGAGAGAAAAAGCTGGGGTAATTGTATTAGGTGTGCAGTGATAGAGCATGGGAAACAAGGCTCTGCTGCCTGCCTCACAATTTTTTTTCTTTCTGCTGTGGGATCTTGAACTACGTGCTGGATTTCTTTTCTTCTTATGTTTTTTTGGAAAGTCTGTGGGGGTAGGCTCAGAGCTTCCAGTACTGTTCCCTTCAGTAGCAATGACATCTGTATTCAGTAACCATTTTAAAGCAAAGAATGTTTTTAGTGTTCTCTATTATGCTTTTGTTCTCATCTTTAATTCTACATGCTCATCTATATTTCCATAAGTCTTAAAATTCTTTCAAAAGGTGAGAAAGGCTTTAATTATATTGAGACTCATGTCTGTCGTCTATCATCTTGGGAACAATAACTGACAGCAGATCCTCCTTCCCTCCTGAGCATGGCTGCGACGGTTCTGTACGCCTTGTGATCTGCAGGCTCCCACTTCTGACAGTATGATGAGATGCTTCTCCTGGAGCCTGGAATTATGCTACAGTCATGCAGCTATTCCTCTCTTGCTCTTCCCTTGTTTTCCAAATGTGTTTCCTTCCAAAAGTCCCTTTATAAAATTAAATCAATACGTTCATAAGGAAATTATGATCATCCGACATACTAGACTTTCCCTTTACTGCCTAAGGGATATAACATTGTTAAAATTAATTGTGTTTTAGTATTCTTAGTTCATTACACACAGCATAAGTTTAATACTGGGGGTAATCTCATAACTAGTTAAAATGGCTTCTCAAAGAACAGTGTAATAATTAATAAAACTGAATTTGAAGACCAAAATTGGGATCTGTTAAAAAATGGCGTGATTTTTTTAATATATCTGAAATATAATACTTTCATATGTACTAAATTGAAGTTGCTGTTTAGCGTTCTCAGTTACAATGACAGATTTTAACACTAGTTTGTGTGCAAACAAAAAATACTGCAAGACAATTAAAACCAAGACTTCAAACAATAAATTCCCCTAAAGTATCGAACTGTTGCCTTAATTAGATGTTACTTCAAAGCATACGCTAAGATTTTCCACTAAAGCTTTTCATCACTTCCACAAGTTCAACATGCCCTATACAGATGCTTAATTTGTATGCCGGGCCCTGTGATAAAGCTATTTCTGTCGATGAGATTCCAAAATTATAGGCACTGATGTCAATGCAGATGAGGTTAGCCTAATTTGGTCAAGAGAAGGATATGCCATGCAAAATCTTCTTTACATGGGCACATAAAGGCCAGTGCCAAGACTGACAGGTGTCCAGTGGGTGGCAAGGAGCTTCAGAGATAAACGGTCTTGTTGGTACTGCTACAATTCTTGCTTCTTTAAGAAACAATGTAACAATTGCACATTTTTTTCAGTATCTGTACTGGATAACTAAATAAAATAGAAATTTCACTTTATTTTACAAATGTAAATCTTCTAAATCCTACTGGAAGTTATTTATGCTCTATCCTTAAATTGAATTTCTATTTAATGTTAAGCTTGACTATGAAAGTAGCATCTCATTACTTTCCAAAATGGAATATTAAATTCAGATGTATGTTGCTCTGAAACCCCTATAATATAAAGGCGATTACGTAAAAGTGCTTTCTAATTGCAGGAGACTTTGGAATGTGGTAAGAATGGAGTGCAGAGAGGAAAATGTGTAATACAATGTCACATTGCAGTTGAGTAACGAGAAGGCTATACAAGAATATTTCATTTTTGAGAAGGCTGTAGAAGGATATTAGTTGTAGTTTAAGAAGTCCCTCAGCTTTTTCTTCTAGTTCTACATCTCTATTTCACATCAGTGCGTCAACTGTGGAGTATATCAAGAAATTTATTAATCTATTAAAGGAATGCTTATCCCATTTCCATACGTCTTTTAGCCTAGTCTGGGACTGCATTCTTGTATGGAAACTTTGCCTGAGAATTTGGCTAGATTAGTTTTGAGTTTATAATTCTTCTTGTAGTCTTTCAGCCATCTCTTTCTCTCTCTCTCAGTTATTCTTGAATCTTGTTTTTCTGTGTATCCAAGAAAGATTATTTTATGCTGTTGTCTCTGCAGTAGAATACTGAATCTTTTCAGTGTCTCAGAAACATGCTCCTTTTCAGTTTGATGTGCAGACATAAGCCAAGGCACAGTACTAATAACCTCTCTCTTACTGTTAGAGCTTTATCTTGCTAGTGGGTGAGATGCTGAAATAAATGAGTAGGTTTTTGATGAAAAATCTTTGGATGCATGAGTTGCTGGCTCCCACATGCTAACAGAATATTAATGGTGTGCAATAAATATGTGATTTACAAAAGTGTAATAACGTGCTCTATCAAAGATCAGTGTTGCATGAAAATACCTTTATAAGACATATGTTAACAAGTCTTTAAAGAATTCGCTCTAAAAAAGATTTGCATCTGTTAAAGGTTGGAGTAGGAGAGTTTGGGAGGGCATGAGTCAGGGATATATGGGCAGCTCGATACACAAGATGGGAAGCTGGCAATAATGCATGGCTGTCTGGGAAGCGACATGAGGCATTGAAATGGCAGGCGTGGAACTGCGGCATTTGAAAAGTTAAGAGTTTTCAGTGTTGCAAGTCTCATGAGAGCTCTTCTAAGTTTAGTAGTTGAGCTGAAATTGGTCTGCTTAACCAGTTCAGTTAAAATTAGTCTCCTTAACCTTAATGGGCGTAGGTATAATTAGCTCTTGGGAAAACTCATGAAAGGCTACAAGCATTTTTGGATATGGTGCACGAGCAAGTTCTGAACTATCAGTGTTTACTGGAGACGAGTCTCCAGGTGAATTTTTACCAGAAAGCATGTGCTAGCAGAAACCATAACACAGCCAATATATTTTTCATAAGCTTAAAATGTTAGATTTTTTTTTTTTTTGATGTAAAAAGTTGAAGGTAGTTGACTAATTTGACTTCTCTTAACCTTTTTTATAATTATTATTATTATTATTTTTTAATACTTCAGACAGTATATGTTGCTCTTTAGTTACGTGATTTGCTTTTTTGTGAAGTGTTTGGGAATGGCCAGTGTGATCTTTTCTTGAATCTCTTTAATCTCTGTAAATTCTGTAATGACTGTTTAGGTTAATTATTATTTTCACTTGTAATGCCATTACAATATAAATAAAATGTTATATTGATCTATGCATTTGACAGCATATGGTATAACCAGTTTCAGTGTTAGTCCTCTGTATTCATTTGCATAGTTTAATGGAAATAATCACATAATAGTGAAATAAAAGGTAAACTTGAATTGTTTCAGATATTTTGTTGCCTAACTTTCCTTAACTTATTGATATGACACTTCTTATTAATATAATCTCTTTTGCCATCATTTTCTCATTTTCAAAAAACTGTTCACAGATAACCAGAAACAAAGATGATTTTATGACTGCCTTTTTAGGGTTTAGTGTATTTTTGGAGCTTCAGTAAGTGCCTGTGTCCTTAGGAAAATGCCAGTATTTTTTCCTGTGGGAACCTTTTGTTTTCATTTTTTGTAATTAAACAAATGAAAATCCTATCTAAAATCTTTGAATGAATACCTATTTAATAAATGCTGTGGAGCCTGGGGAGTCTTATAGATGTCAGTGCTTGAATTCTGTGTATACTACCCTACAAATACTCACTATGAAGTGAACAGGAGTGTGCACAGATATGGTTTGGAAGAGTAACTTCCTCTAGCAGCATTAGAGTAGCAAATACTGGCTAGTAAGAACCGAGTGGCAGACGTTTCTAAGGCTTAGAGAGAGGGGAGCCCTCATAGTCATGGGAGATTACCCATCACTTGGGAGCCAAATAAAAGCTATCAATTTTTGTTGATTCGATCTCTTAATTTGCGATTACTGTTCATGTCTGAATGAGGGAGTGGCCAGGGAGAAAGTCAGGGAGTAGAGAGTTGCAGCTCACGTTGTACCCTGCCCCTGTGCCTTCTAGCTTTCATCCATTACGCTGCATCGCACCATTCTTTCGGTTCATGGGATAAGCAGATGTGTCCGTAGAAGTTCATGCGTGTGGCTGCTGTCTGGGGAAGCCCTGATGGCCTCCTGTGTGCCCCTTCCCTCCCCACCCCCCCCCCCCACTTCTAGCAACTCTGATCACCTGCAGAGGGGAGCTAGTAGTGTTCATAAATACATATATAAGCATAAAAGCTATTGGCGAAGTTGTTCTGTCAAACAAGACAAAAAAGTTTTAAGTATTGAATTTAGAGGGCAAACCTCTTGTGTGCTTTGCACCTTCAATGGATAATTTATGAAGGATTATAATAAGGTGTAACTACTGTGACTTAAATCCCTGCATGTGTTTTTATCTGGTGTTCTAATGTGTTGACAGTTTTGTGATGCTGTCCTTTTGTGAGATTATAATGTGTGTGATTTGATTTACGTTTCCACTTAAATACGAGAAAGGCAGTAAGGTAGTCTTACACAATTCAAAGGATGTGCTCTAGAAACAGAAAATATGTTTTATGACAAAGTTTAATACATCGGTAGTTTTTCTTGTCACATATTACTGTTCATCTGTTTTCACTTATATAGCCGGGTTAACTGCAGTATGTGAAGTACGATGGAATTGAAATTACTTATCAGTTTCTTTTAGTATACCATTCAATATTTATAAAGATACAATTAATAGTGAAACACAGTCACTTAGAGGAGTTAAAACTTGAACTTCTTGCATCCCGTCTTCAGAACAGTTTATCTTTAGTGTAGGGACTGCGCTCTGAGACTGTGACTGTACTTGCTTTTGTCATGAGCTTACCATTTTTTCCTTTTCAAAAGCATGAGCAAAGGCTCTGATAACAAGAGTCCCGTTTCTTGCTGTGCCACAGACCTTCTGTGAATGGGCAAATGCCAGTGTCTGCAGATAGATGTAGACGACAGACACAAACTGGTGTAGGCCAGTCCTGGCTGAGCATCTATGCCACCATGCTAAAATGGTTCCTTGCCTGAGGTAATAAGCCTCACTTCAAAGTCCTTTAGACAGCTGCAAAATGAATGTTTCCTCAAGAAAATATGGGCGTTATGTATGTGCAGACTGCCTTCTTACTAACTTTTTAATAATCTTTTTAGCTTCTTTCAAGAAGTGTTGGTAAAGGTGGAGTTTAACTTCTCCTTACCAACATCTCTTCTCTGGACAGAAGCAGAAATCTAAGCTCTGTGGATCGAACAAAAAATTGTTCGACTTCAATAAGCTTCTGGGAAGGAAATACAGATTGGGGAAGCGGAAATGGGAGACCATCTTAAATGAATCTTGAAATATTGTGTGATTCTTCACTTGGCTGGGGATTTGATTGAACAGCAGTGAAAATTCACAAGTGGAAGCTAGCCCATGAGGACTAAAAGATGGGTATGGCTGCACTTACCCCCACCTTGCTCCGTAGATGGATGTAGTTGTGCTTACTAGTTGAGGACATCTTTCTGATAAACTTAGATGAGTGTTAATTAAAATAATCTTGGACATGGTGGTCTTTTTTGAGAGAACTGAGGTAAGGCATTTCATATCTAATGGCCCACTATAAATAAGGCTTTTGAAAGCGTGTATAAAAATGCATTAAACTAGGTTTTCCTGATGGCTTCTTTTTTCCCAGGACTATCCCAGGTCTAAGAGAACAGTATGCCAAAGGCTTTATACTTCCAGAAACTTATTAAGTGAGCAACTAAGGTATTTTTCTACCCTTTTAAATAAGGGTTCATTTAAACCATCTGGAGAGAATACCCGCAAAAGGAGAGGTCACTGAGGCTTTTGACAAAGAAAGGAGTAGCGATTATTTCCAGTGAGAGACTTTTCAGTATACATAACATATGGTACTTTAATAACCCTTATTATTTTTAAAAGTGTAGTAATACATATTACTCATTCAAAAAGGCAAATCGCTCATAGAGTTGGAAGACAAATGCTGGAATAGTTTGGAAAATCACTTCCAACACTGTTCCCTTACTGGCTCCCACTTGAGAGGTGGTTTATCCACTTTTCACTTTTTTTCTTCTGAGGTGAATGTCCCTCTAAAAATGTAATTGAAAGTGAGCAGCAGATGTTCAATCTTATACACAAAATTAAATTGCCTTCTCATCTACTCCTCAACTAAGATGGATGCCTTTTTGCCTAATCGCTTTCTCAGTGTTATACAGGGCCATTTCTGTTGACTTTCATGAATGTGACTTCGAGCAAATAAGAGGAAAGGTTAAAAACAGCCATCAGAAAAATCCAACATTTAAGAGCGTGCTTACTTTGGAAAATAATTATTACTATGTGATTTGTGTACCAAGATCCAGAATATCCAACATTCCTGCTTGGAAATGTTGTCTGCAGTGCTCACAGGATGATTCTGATAGTTTTCCATTGCTATGTTGAACGACTGTAATGGTACAGAAATTTAAGGCTATTAACTTCCTTTCCTTCACTGGGATTGAGTTCTCTATTTTTTAAAGGGACTTTGGTGCTTTCTGTAACTTACTGAAGACTGACATGGAAGAAGTCCAAAAATGAAAAGTGCTCCTTAATGAAATTCCTAAGTCCAACCTCCTGCGTTCTTAGGATTTGAGTTAGGTAGCAATTGCTGGCTTTAGAGTCTGGAGTTTTCTTTGTGACAGCAGTTCTGAGCCCAGATTTAAGATCAATGAACATTTGAATTTAATTGCAATGAGTTAGGTTATTACCATTTATATGTGGTAACGAAGGCAAATTTTGCTAACTTTCTTTGATTTTTCATGTTCACTTATTGCTCACTGGATGATACGTATCTTTATTAATAAGCAATTAAAATAGCTGGAGTCTTGGACCTTGCTTGCAACATAGACTAACATGGCAATATTTTAATTAAAAAGTTGAATTGCTATAAAAATGCATAGATAATGTTTTACATTAAAACATAAGTAGAAGTAGCATTTGTAAAGTGTATGTATTTTTGATATATACATATGTGTGTATATATATATATATATATATACACACACACATACATATATAGAATGAAATTTAAAGTCTATTCTCAATACCCATAAACAGTAATAGTATGTTTTTTCCTATTTTTTACCTTTAGTCCATTATTTAGTTGTTGGTTTGGGCTGCAGCAATGGCTATCCACATTATTGTTACAAGAATACTTTTCCTAGATTACCATGTAATTATTCTCTATTAGTGAAGTCTGCAGGAAAGAGGTGTCACAAATAATAGATAACAGGGAGTCGGGGAGAAAAGTGAAGAAAGGATGGAGAGGAGTTTAGTGCTTTGATTTTCACTATATACTGATGATGTGGTAAATGATATTTTTCTGCTCTGTTTACCTGCTGCTAACATAAACAAAGTTAAATTCCCTTTCTGGTCCATAACAAGTGACATGGCAATGAGGAACGTCTCCTAGAAATCAAAGTGCCACAAGTCACTATTCTGTGCTTGTTCTGGAAGGGGATATTTGAAGGGCAAATGAAATTCCCCACAGATGTCATTTCTGGGCCACATGTACAAGTATGTGCTTACAAAGCCTTGTTACCCTGGAAAGTTGGAGTGATCACCAGTAGGCCTCAAATTTGTGTGTAAAAAACCGTGCAGTGATGGAGATATGGGAAATCCTCCTGCACTTAAACAAGAGTGCCATATCAGACCCAGTAACAGCTGTGAAATATGTTGCTGTTGCTTCATCTCTGGATTTTCTGTAGGTGTTACTGAAGCGTTTCTTATGCATGGGGGCATGTTTAAAGAAACTTCTGTAGACACAGTAGTTATTGAGTAGTTATTGAGGTTTGTAAGACAACTGTGAGTCATACTTCAGGATTGCAGAAATGGATACAATTTGTAGGATTTGAGCAGATGGCTATTTAGAACTATACAAGTAACAACACTGGGATCCTGCAGTCGATACTTAAAGAGAGTAAAGTAACAGGAAATAATACGCTCCTGTGTGGAGCCTTGTAGAGCTCCAGGAGCATATGTAGAAACTGGTGGATCTTTGCAGATCACCATGGCATATTAATGGTGGGCTACTTTGAATCTGCTAGAAGCTGGTCCCACACTGTGCGAGTTTCGAACTGAGACCAAACTGCTGTAACAGTTTCTTTACTGGAACCTCTGTAAGAACTGTTCTAAGGCCCTGTGCACTTTGTGCTATATTGATGATGCGTGCTTATTTTGTATTGGGTTATACAGGAAAGCATACTTGGCAAATGCAAAAATTGTAGCACAAATGCCTTTAACTGCTTATAAGTGTCTGCAATACCTTATAACAGTAAATTTAAATTAACTGAATTGGAATACTTGTGTTCCTTTGGAAACTGTAAGAGACACCAGTTGCACTTGTATATTGGAGCTGATGGTAAGGACAGAGAAACTAGATAATACCTTATATGCTATAATTAGGTGTTAAATACTGGAAATCTTGCATTATCAAATGTGATATCTCTACATGTATTGAGAAAATGAATTTTAGGGCACTTACATAAAGAATCTATGCAGTAGTGTGGTGTGGTGTGTGTGTAGTGGTTTGTTTGTTTTTAAGGAAGGGAGAAGGAAAAAAGGAAATGAAACAGCCTTATGAATGTCCATAATATTTTAAAAGAAAAAAAATATATATATATATGGTAGCTGTTCTTTCCGGTGTGCTACTTCATTTCAAAATGGTTATATCGGCAGCCCAAGCGTCATTGATTGCACTCCCAGAAATTAGATAGCATTTCGGGTAATATGTTAACACAGAGGGAATTCAGGACCATGAATGTTTACCATACTTGCTGTAACAATCTTGAATAATTTCTTTCATATGCTTGTAAAACATCATTTAATTCTCTCTCATCTCAGAATTCAGCTTTTCAGAGCAGTATTTTCTCTTGTCAGTTCTCTTCAGCTTCTTTGCTGATGTTCTTGTACAAATTGGTGCACTTCTTGGACTTCCTCCGTCCCCAAATCCTGTTACTGAGAAAATCTTTCAGTTGCCAAGCCAGAGTTAAAACAAATGATTCTGTGCCTAACAGTATTTGTCTAGCAGGCTATATTTTTTTCTGTGCTCTGGTTCTAAATTTACGCATTAGACAATACCTTAAGAAAAGTTCTCAGTGAGAAGAAATTAATTAGCTAGACCACTTACTGATGACATAAGAACAAAGGGAACAAACTTTGTATGTTTTCCAAGGTAATGATGTTTTGGATATAAGAGTGGAAGAAGGACTTGCTCTGTGCCCCAGGAATAAGATCACCCGCTCACTCCATGGATGTCTTTATGCATTTTGTAACAGATAAACTGAGAAGATTGATCAGGGATTGAAAATGGTGGCAATAGAGGGGAGTGTTTGTCCTGCCAAAGAGTCTAAGGCTGTGTCTGTGTTAGTATTTTGATTTGGAGGAGAGTTCAGTTCTGAAGCACCTCACCTCATTATCCCTATTTATCATACCAGTTGATTTGATTTTCCAGAGCGGTTTTGGTATGTGCAAACTAGGCTTCTTTCAAAGAAAACTAAATCATTTCCATACCTTGCATGCACCAAATGTTCTATAACCCTTCATAAGGACATAGGGATTTTACCAATTATCGGTCTTTTTGGTAGCTTTGAACACCTTGTGATAGTGTCCGTTTCAGGAAGCTGGACCAAGTTTAGCTTTAAATAAAAATCCTGAGCATCATATAGTATAGGTGTAAAAACCTCAGCTGTATTTTGATCTGTTTCGGTTGTACCAAATTGCTAATGCAGATATAGCTTAAAGCCATTTATTGATTTAAAAAAAAAAAAAAAAACAATTGGTAATGACAATTTGTCAGGGGATCTTACCCATGTCAAGTGTTTGGAGATGGTGATGTTTTCACATCTACTTCCATGACAGCTTGTATTTTGGGTGGAACTTGACTGCAGACCTTTAGATAAGTGCTGCATTATTAGGTGAGGTGCTATAAGGTGCATTTTGACCGTTTTTGCCCATGTTTTTGGTGTGACTGGTTTTACGGAGCAAGGGCAGGGGGAGAGAGCAGAAGATACAGCTTTGGAGTGTAATGGTGCTGCAGTTAGCTTCCTCTGGTGCTAAAATTATGATTACGGTTCAAAAGCCAAAACAAATATTTTATAATACGCATAATAACAAAAAGAGCCCTATCAAATTGGTCTTTTCCTTCTTGTATTCAGGAAAAGTCCACTGCAGTGTGTCTCCCCCTTTCCTGTGAATAGACGGGAACTCATTTCTCAGTGCTGAAGTTGCACGTTTGCTAAATCCACTAATTTTTGGATGTTGCGCTCATGTTTGAGTTTGCAATATGATCTTAAAATAAAAATTAATTCCTTGACAACAGAATCTTGTTACCATTTTTCTTTCAATGACTCAACCTCATTTTTAACTCCTCGATATCCTGTATTCTGTTTCATGGAGTCCTTTTTTACCTCTGCAGCTGCTTTTTTTCCAAACTGTCTGAGATTTCTGTGTACTTGAAATTAAAGATTTTAACCAGCTTAATCACAAAGCTGCACCAAATACATAGGACTGGCAGCACAAACAGCAGTCTTAGAGGAAATTAGTCTACTTTCTAAACCCTAGAAAATGGCTAGCTGGGGAAAAAATGTAGATGGGCTCAAACATTTGAGCAGTAAACTGAAGAACATGTCGATTCAGGCGTAAGTCAGAATATGTAAAGCTAGAAAGGTAGTGTAAGGGATTTGGTATTTAGTGGACATAAGAGATTAGAGAACCCATGATTATTTTTCATGATTGCATGTATTCAGTGCATTAGCTCAATAGCATTCTTTATAGTAATGTGCTATAAAGGCAACCTTGAAGTTGAGTTCACCGTAGTTGCTTCACCAGGTGGCAGGGATAAAGGAATTTGTGAATGCTGGCTACAGTGAAATGTGTTGGAAAAGGGCACTCCATAAAAATTAAAAGGCAACACAGAATTATCTTAGCTTTTTGAGTACTGGTATTTTAATATATTTTTTAATGATATTATGTTGATCCTGTACTCTAGCAAGCTTTGCTGTATTAAAATATGTTACAAAAAAAATCAATCTTGGGTTTTTCATTTTCCTCTAGAATTTCTGTAGGATTTAGCAAGGTTTTAATATTTACTGTGTCCTCTGGCTGTAAAACTTTCCTGTTCAGCAAGCACTTGGCAGGGAGATATACGGGGCAGTACTTCTCCGGCAGAGCAAATGACAGGGGCTGTCAGGTGACTGTAGCACCCCGGCAGCTGTCTGGGTTGCAGCCGGTGCCTTGCTGCCTTCTGCCTTCCCAGCGCGAGTTTTTTATCAAGCTCTTAAACGCTCAAGCAGCTATCAGCGCTGGCGAGGTTCATGGAAGAGATTATGCTTCAGGTCTTTTGGGTGATCCAATGGGAATCGCACTGATCTGGTGTTTAGCTCTGATCCTTATCAAACGGATTACTTTTAAGGTAGGCCATTTTATTGTTATGTTTTGACTAAAAGGCTGAGTATAAGTAGCCTGAGAGGAGACAAATCAAGAACTTCTCTTTGCAAGTGCTTATTTTTCTTTTTTTTAACTCTGTTCTGTTTTGGAAATATTCACAACTTAATGCTGTGTTTCTTAAGTGTTCTTGCATGATTTTGTAGCTCTCGACTTACCAAGCTTTTTTCCTTTTTTGAAATGTGAAGAGTGTGTTTGTAGCAGTGCCGGTTAGGAGACTGGGAAAAGTGATCCGAAATGGCTTTGGGATGACAGGGCTTTTGTTTACCTTCTTTCCCAATAAATCTTCAATTTTGTATCAATTTAAAGGCTTTGTGAAAATGAGGGAAAACAATTTGAAACAAAGTGAGAATAATACAAATTAGAGTGTGTTGCTTCCTGGACAGGATATCCTTTTTTGTATTGTTGATTTCAGGGCTACAGGAGTGGAAATACCAGTTCGGTTTGCTTAGGTGAAATACCAGCTACTTCTCTTACTTTGTAGTCTTTCAATTTCAGGTGCTTGTGTTCTGGAAAATGTGTGCTCGTGTTAGACAAAATTAGGAGTTCTTCCTAGGTCATTCTGAAGACTGTAAGGACTCGTATAATTTATAATATAATAGTAAACGTAGGTGACATTGGTGTCTGGAGAGAAGACCATTCTCCTTTTAGAGTAGCCCACTGCCCAAGTTGGAGTTGATACTAAAAGGTGTAGTAACTTTAAGTTTAGGATTGTGAAGGAAAGCTGGAACCATTGGAGCGAACGAGAGTAACTGTGAAAAAAAAATTACAGTTCATGTACATAGGGTTTTTTAAACTGTATACAGAATTTTAACATTTTTGTATCATTAATAAGAGTGTGAACAGACATGAATTTGCAGTTGTGAAAACGAGCTTTGCCAGGTATCTCTGCCCATACTCTTCAGTCAGTACCAATAGCACAGTCCTACAATTACTGAAAGCAAAAAAGTCAGTCTTAGTTGCTAGTAATTGTGATACCTTCGTCACATCAAGAAAAAGACTAGAATACATTAATAAATGCTCAGTTGTGACTGAAGGCAGATCCTAATTGCTAAAGTTTTACAACTGGTGCGCTAGCCTAGTGCGTCATCTGCATTTTGCTAGTATAGTTTTTTTTTTAACTTTACACAGGAAAAGTTTGTAAATGTGGGAAAATTAGCAGTTCTAGGTAGCTGACATAGTACAATTAAGCGTAAAACTCTGTTATTTATGGTTGTGTTTTTAAGTACCCTAAGGGCTATTTCTTCTGAAGAATTGTTTTTTCTTGCTTTCGTCTAGTCATCCCACTTTACTATTGCATTTGTATCCTTCTGTCTTGACTTAGTTTCTAAAGATAATACTCATGTATTTTTCAGTCTTCACTTAGGTCACTTACTTTTTTCTAACTATACTATACTTTCTTTTCTGATCAGTTTTCAAGCTTTTGTTTTGTATGTTTTTGTTCAATCTTGAAGTTTTTAGCATAATAAAACTTTGGGTAAATATTCTGATGCTGTGTGCTACACTTGTGGGTATACAAGAGAAAACAGTGAGGCCAACTTTTAAAGATATTTAATAGATATAACTACTGTCATTCAAAGAATATCTAAGTTTATCAGTGATTATCTTCCATCCTGGGGGCCTGATGATATGAAACAGCTTTATATAGAAGAAAATATTAAAATTATGACTCTCAAAAATTTTGTTTGAACATACATAAAGCTAATTTTATTGCTATATAGCATTGCATTCCTGAAATTAAATATATTTTCTTATCTCTAGTTTGATAAACTTTCATAATGATTGATTTGAACTTCAGTGAAATATTTGTAAAGTAGTAGGACTTTTTTACAGTGGCTTCCCTCAGTTTAATGACAGTTTAAGTGCTTTAAAGGGGCATTTTCTACTACTTTGCTGAACAAAAACTTTTTTTAGTTTTATTTTGTGGAACGCTGGGGATCTGACGTTAGCATGGGATTCTTAATAATTCTAGGAATCATGCTAAATGACAGTCTCACTTTTGAAATATAATACTAGAGAAATCCAATCTAATTAGTTTGTCGTTCTGAGGGCTTATAGTTGCTAAACTGTCTTATACAGAACATTAGATTGTATTCAGGTGTATGTGTTTGATGCAGCTGAGTCAGAAAATTGCAATTGCTATAACAACTTCTCCAAATTTGGTCTCATTTTCTCCTTCTGCGAACAGTTGATGTCTTTGGGAAATAACTTGGAAAAGTCAAATAATTAAAATACCTGACTGGTTGTTTTTCTGTCCTCTGATATTTTTTTTTCTTTTTTCCCTCCAATATCTGAATAAACAGCTGAGTCACACTCCACCAAAAAATGTAGATTGTTTAATCCTAACAGGAAGCACTGAATTTTGAAGGCTGGCCACTTTTTTCAATTTATGCTGTTACAGAATGAAACCAGGAGTTGCTTCACTTGGCAGTCTGAGTACTGGCTAGCTGACATTTGCCAAAATTAACTGCTTAACAGTAATCCTGGTGCTCTGCTCGGAACTGGATTAGGAAGTCATTGTGATAAAACTGGTATCAATGGAAACTTTTCTGTTTGGTTTGAGCAGCAGCAGGTGCTCTAAGTGTTACATGTTTATGTTGTACTGCCTGGTATCACTGCGGTGGCTTCCCTTTGAAGACGTATCTGTGTGTTATTTTGGCATGTCATTTTTATTGCATGGCCTTTAATTTCCTATACTATTGTGAAAAGATTTTTCCAGAGAGAATTGACTTTACATTTCTGTTAGTAGATGCTCCCTTTGGCAGTTTTGGGGGAATGCTTTTATCATAGTAGTTCTTACGCTGTTAATGGATCTTGCACTTTTCTTTGAACCTCCTCCATTTCCATTCCATAAAGATATGATAAAACATAGGAGAAATGAAGGCTCTTCCATGTCCTTTGGAAGAATAAATGCCACTCAGATGAGAAGTTGAGATCTGTGATCAGATTTTCAAGGTGGAAGTCCCGTGCAACCCATTCTTTGACTTCCAAGTCTTTTTGACATCCGTCTTCAGTGCTGAAGCAAAACAGCCCACGCAGTTCAGTTTTGTACTTTTGTCTGGGAAAGATTGGAGGAGTAAAAACCTCACCAAATCATTTGAGGAATTTGTTGAATTGCTTTGAGAGCAACAGATGTTCCCACAGGATTGAGTTTTCTTTGTGCTTGAAAAGGGAATCTGTATGAACACATTAAAATTGTGCCCTGCTTGAGCACAAGTAGTTTGGTCTGCGTGGTGCAGACGCTTACTTGTTTGACATTTGTGCAGGGAGTCAAGGTCTTCAGCGTGCTCTTACAGTTGTCAGTAGATGCAAAGCTTGAGGTAGACCAAAAAGGTGATGGAGCTTTAGAAATCCTGTTTTACTGTAAGGGAATTCACATTATTTATAAAATAGAGCAAAGTCAGTGAAGAGAAAAGATAATTTTGATAAAATAATTTTACATAAGTTTGGACTTAAGGACTGACTTTCTATATCCATGATAGGAGTTAGACTTTCTTTGTTGAGAGTTAATTTTCATAGCCGTTCAGCCCAACTCAGAGTGCTTGTATGCTTTTTGAGGAGCTGTAAGTCAGCTTCTGCCTAAGTTTTTAGCCAGAGGTTTCTAAAGGTTAATTTAGCGTATGTTACAGTCATCTTGACTGTGTAAGTAAGGTAAATGTTTAGTATTATAGTCCTGATACCTCAATGTAGGCTACAGATAATAGGCCTCTTGTTAATGAAGAAGGAGGACTCATTTTTGATGGTCATCAAGGGTAGAATCTGGTTGACTTAAATTCTTTGAATTGTTGCAAACTTTACAGAAAACTTGTTTTTTTCAAGATTTGTTTGCCCTTCCACTTAAAAGTTGCTGCATGGGCCATTATCAGTAGAAGCTGCAGCATTAAATCTGTTTAATTTATAGGAATTTAAAAGTTGAATCTGAGCACAACATCTTACAGAACCGCAGCCAGGGTAGATTAAATAACTTCTCTGTTTTCCTTTTGTGAGCTGGTGCCTTTTTCTAGAACAGCGTAGGGTAGTGTAATGTAAATATGCTGACAGTGTAACTTAAAGCAATAAAATTGGTGGTATACTCTAACCCGCGGTACATCGTCTGGTATCGCCCGTTACCTATTGAGAACATGAGCTGACACAAAGCAGCGCATGGCTGGATGATCAGAGTGTTATGTTATTTATCTTCCTATCACTAGTTGCTAAAACCTCTGAACCATTAGCTCCCTCCTTTATCTCCAGTCGCCCCTCACAGTACTGCTAACTCTCCCTGCCTCACTGGTATGCCTGGTCTGAGGGTGTGAGGGCTGACTGCCCCTCACCCGCCCTGCATCTTTCCCTCCATGGAACTTGCTAACAGGTGTTTTCTTTGTCTGGCTATTTTATTTAACAGCATTTGTTTGAATCAAAGATCCTGAGGACGTCTTCCCTTTTAGCAACGTTTAGCTGAAATTGTCCCGTTGCTTTCAAAGTTTTATTGGTGAGGCTTACACAATAAATTGCCTCTCTTTTTCCTTAGGAAACCAGACTTTGAAAGGTACTTTTAAAAGGTTATATTGGTCAAAGATTCTTACAAGAGCTTTTAGAGTCCTTGCAGAACTAAATGTTGTGTGAATGAGTGGGTTCCCTTTTTAAAAGTACGCTAATATGTTTGATATCGTACGTGGATTTATTATTTTAGCTAGCAAATAATATTTTTCAAGCTAACACATCAAAAGGAATTTATTTTTCAGTCGATGTTTCACAGATTGTTTTCCTTCTCAGAAACTACTGTCCCAGTTGGGTATGGTTCTTCCATCTGCGTGTGTGCTGAGCTTTCTCCTGTATTAGATTACAGAACTGTACTGGCCGTGTCAAGAAATCTGTGTGATAGACAGGTGCACACCGCAAGTCAGCACTAAATTACATTACTGATTGTCCCTAGTCAGTGCTGTGAAGTGTGCCAGGCTATTGAAAATACAGTCAGTTGAAATGCACTGAAATTCAAAGATAGGTTGTAGGAAGAAATATGAAAACGTTAGTGGGAAATCAGCATCGTTTTCTGACTGATGAGTTGCATTGCCAACTTTCTCATCGGGACAGGCGCGTTGCTGTGAGAAATGCTGTACAAACACATTTCAAGGGAAGGGTTATTTGCATGGTTGATAATCTTCCAGGGAAATACAGAAGAAAAGTGAAGACAGCATGAAAGTGCCATACAAGAAGTTCTTCCCTGTAATCTTTATAACACCTCGTGTAATTGGACCCATTTGGAGTTAGGTCTTTGGTCATTCATGTAATTAAAAATTGGGTTTACCTCTGGAAAAACTTCTCCAGCTTCAAGCGTAAGGCTTTTTCTTGTTTTAACATGAAAAATATTCAAACAATTACATGCAAATTCTGGGCTTGGAGTCTAATACATTGTCAGTTGTGCAAATCATACTGATAGAGGTTATTAATCTCTCGTCTTTCTGTGGGTGTGTTCAGTTTACTTTATAGATAGATGCATATAAGTAATTTTCCCCTTCCCCTTCACCCGCGACTGATTATTTCTTTTATCTCTCTTACTTCCTTCTAGAATTCTTCTCAGTAGCCAACATCTATTTTCCTGTGTTATTTCCTGACATGATTTGGTTCCCCATGTTTTCATCTCTTGAGCTTGCACGTTTCCAGGCTGCTGCGTGTCCCTTGGGTAGCTGTTCCTTCACAGAGGGAAAAATGGGTGTCCGCATTCACCTCCAGGGTGGCTTTGGTCTGCTGCTCTTACAGGGAGGGGTGCAATAACCAGCCACGTGGCCGTCTGGGGCATCATGCCCTTGATGTAACTAAGTGTATTGGACAAGAAAAAGTCATATCAGTTTTTAGAAAAATTTCATATTTCTTTGAAGAACAAATGTTGTGGACTGGCAAAATTGAAGTCAGATTGCGAAGGTGATCCTCCAATCCTAGGGTTAAGAAATAGCATAGGCTATAGGCCATAGGGTGAAAAGTAGCAAAAGATAGAGAAAATACAGCAAATGAAAGAAGAAAAAGGCATCTTGCCAAGAGCTAGGTTGTGCAGAGCTTTGAAGACTATGTAAGTTGAAATTAACATTAGAGATGATAAAGGGAAGAGAAAAATTAGTCAAATAAATGTAAGCGTATTTTTCAGTTGCTAGCAGTGCAGATGATCTTCTTGTGTTTTCATTTTATGCTGACAGAAGGAGATGTGGAATAGAAAGCAAGAGGTTGTAGTGTTTTGTAAGTGGAAAATAAATTGTATCTGTGGTTTTTCATACAGCCTTATGACGCATGAGGCCAGTGTTGTGTAACTGGGAGAATGTTCCCCCAGTTTTTAGCTATTACAGCACCAGTTCACCATGCTCACGGGCAGCTTCTTGAATTATAACTGTTAAAGCATTAGCTTAATGTATATGGAACTACAAGGAATATTTTATGTAGATAAGAAATACGTCCTATTTGGGAGTCTCCCAATGTCCTGTGCAGATATTTTGATAACTCTTTAAGACCTTTATCGTCAAATGTGAAAATACCACTTGCTCTGTTGTTTTAAAATACCTGTACGCGTTACCTCTGGCTTCAATGGTCTCTTGATTTGCCTGCAGAAGGTACTGGGTGGAGTGGATGTCACATGGGCCAGCCAAGTCCCACCCTTGCCGAATATACACTGAATTCCTAGGAGAGCAGTTAAGGTGTCATTCAAGTTCTTTTACTTCTTTTTAAAGCAATTTCAGCTTTGAAAGAAGAAAATAGCCCATGATTAAAAATAAATAAATCAATTACAAATTACAAGCATTTAAGAATTACATTCTAGAAGGTCATTAGGAGCATATTTTTGCATCTGATTAATCTTGTTTCGTGTTGTTTTCATTATGGGAAATGATTGAGGAGCATCTAAAAAAGAAATGTCTGTGGGTATTGTTTCCATACTCAGTACTACCAGATCTGTTTCTTGTAATCTCTTTGCTCAGTTCCTGTCCTTCCTTTGTCACCCCTATAACAGCCTGAAACAACATCAGAATATGTAATTGAAGGATGCATCACCAAACTTTCAAAATTAATTTTGATAAGTAAATTGGAAATGGACAATTGATATTGTATTCTGTTTTAGCTTAATTTAAAAATGGATCCATTTTAACTTGCATAAAATACACTTTTTTTCTTCCCTTTTTTTGATAGAGACGTGGAGCGATTTCCTATGACAGCTCTGATCAGACTGCGTTGTACATTCGTATGCTAGGTAAGCATACCAGTTCCTCTATTGTAAAGTTGTAACTTTTGTGATTGTTTTAAAATAATTGTTTATTAAATTTGAATATTTATATATTGTAATCTTAAACATAGCTTGGTCTTTCTCCTGGATAATATTTTGGTTAAATTCTTTACAAGTTTCTTGTTTCTTTTTGTGTTGATTTGGGTTTTTTTTTTGTTTGTTTGGCTTTTTTTCCTCTTTTTGAATGGACTGTTGCATCTGATATTTTTCTCCTATATATATTTAAAAAAGCGATGGTTCTAGTAATTAATCTTGTAATTAGTTTCCACAGTGACACTAATTTTGGGTGAGACTTAATATGCTTGTATTTGAGTAAGAACTTATTTTTACTTTAATAAAGTATATTCTCACCTTTAAATGTATATTGCCAATAGCGCAGCATGCATTTCTGTTGCAGCAGTGTCGTTCATCCTTTATTCGTGATGGATCTTTATTTCTATTATGGAATTTTTTATCACCTCTGCATGATGTTCCAGTTAAAGCTGCGTAGCTTAGAATATTTTTGTGTGAGAATTACCAGGCACTTTGAAAAATATTAGTACTGAAGCTATGAAACGCTCAAATATTCTTAAAATAATAATATGGTTTTAAATGATGCTGCTCTTATTAATTCTCAGAGGTAACTTGAGAAGGGAAAGGCAGGGCCAGTAGTCAGCAACTAGTAGAATGTTTCCAGAGTCGTAGATGGATACAGAGTAAAGTCTGATTAAAACGGAAGAACGGTATCGGGAGGAGCAACCGTCAGAAGCCCTCCGCAGTACTGACTGCGCAGAGGAAGGAGTTGAAGCTAGCGACTGAGAAGAGGGAGATGCAGAGCTCTCGCACGTCTCGCTGCTGTGCTAAGCAGATACTGCTCCTCTCCTGGAGGCTACTGCTGGTGCGCGTGGTGTGAAGGACTGTGTAAACGCTCCCAGGCTGTTTCACCGCAGAATCATGGCGCTTAGTTTAAGCGATCGTCAGCTATGGTTTTGTGTTGAAATGGACTATGAGTGCTTGCATGTCTCATGCAGCTCAATGAACACAAATAGCCAGGGATTGTAAATTCTTAACCTGCTCTGACCAGATCAGCATTAATACGTCTTTCGGTGCCTGGTTTGTTTCGATTTAGTTGTATAGTGTGCATATTGGGAAGAGTCCCCAGCAATTCATAGCTGTGGTCTCTCTATGAATTCATGGTCGTAAGGTAAATGTATATGTATGTATACATCTGATTATATATAAATTTATAGTCATAACCGATCTATGTAGGCATATGCATGTGTATATATGTGTGTGTATACATATATATAAATTTTGACTTAGCATCCTACATTTTTGTTTTTCAATTATTTATTCTTTTAAGTTTATGAAATTAACACTATAGGACTGATTATCCACTAAAGAATTTTTGATATGAGAATGTAATTACTTTAGAGACTTGTTAAGAGGACATGGATCGAAAATGCTGGCTTCCAAATGTTTATTGAAAAAAGGTGCTAATTTGTTTTTCTGGTTAGAGGTTTTGTTTTCAAAAGTCAAAATACCTTTTTTTTTTTTTTCAAGCACCCTTTTTGGCAAGATGAACAGTAGAATTCTCCAAAATGTGATTGTTTCTTCTGCTGTAGTCATAAGAGTAAGAAAGTAAATTCAGGCCTGAGGTAGTTTGTTTCCTTGATTTTTGTGGTTTTTGTTTTTTAACTAAGTTTATTTTCTGCTTCAAAATCATAGAAACTGAGTACTTCTTATCTCCCAACAAGGGAAATATGTATTTTAAAAAAAAAACTTTAAAAAGCTTTTTAAAAAGCCTTGATATGCTTGGATTAAAGGTGCTGTAAGTGTATGTTTTATCAGTTACTCTAAGTATATAGTTTTTATTACTTTAAAGCTAATCTGCTAATGGTAAAAGTTCAGCTTGTAAGACAATAGTTCTTAGCGTGCGTCTTTTGCTGGTTCGCGAGTTTAAATCAGTTATATCATGAAGTAGGTTAGCCCTTGATTGCTGCTGAAAATTTTTCAGTAATGCTCAAGTAAATCTAAAGGAAAGCAAAGCATGACTTTCTGTGGTTCTTTGTATATATAATTGAACTGCGGGAAAAATCTAACTTGTTTTGAAATCTTTCTTTGTTAACTGCTCTAATAGGCAGAACTGGAATACATTCAGAAAGTGTGTATGCAAACATGTTGAGTAAATTGAATCTTCACTTGTTATCTGATTGGAATGAACTTACTAGGCGATGTGATTTGAACTTATTATGAACAGCATAACTTGCTGGTATTTTTGTTTAATAAAGCTAGCTGTTCAGAGTTAATAAGTCTTTAAAAGAGCTGACGTTTTCTAGCTTCTGCTGGAGGGAGGGGGGGTACAAACAAGCAAACAGAAAATTGCTCATTAGACGTTTGAATTAATATGTTAAATACGTATTATTTGCTCACTTGTTAGCGATACACTTTGTATTCCAGACGTTAACTGCACCATACTGTACAAGTCAGCAACTATTTACAGATTTCTTTAATTATGATTGTATTTATAAATGGACTGTAAAATAAAGACCAGCCTGAAAGCTGAACAGTTGAATACACAGTTATGCAGAAGAGTTGTTATCAAAGTAGATTGAAAAGCACATTCAAAAGCACATATATTTGATTAGATTTTTTTTTCCTGGTGAGAACTGTGAAGTGTTGCGTTTCCCATACAGTCTTTCCTGTAGTTGACTTCAGCAGCGTAAGCTGCGAGAAATCCTCAGCTGTGACTTAGGGGAACGTTAGGCGCAGTCATGAGACGTTTGCGTTTTACTTGATTGGTCATTAGTCCGAACAGTCTAAATCTACTAATATACTGTAGCTGAATAAGGTGTACAATTTAGCATATCAAAAATATAAGACTGAAGTTACCTAGGACACCTCCCTCTGGCTCTGCTTAGTCGCACTGACCGGAGAATTGCTTGCTTTACAGGTAAGTTTTCAAGCTGTTCAAATGGGAATCCAATGGAAGCTTGTTTGCACCAAGTGAATAGAAATTACTGTGGTATGGCAGGGTTTTTAGCTTAAACTTAAAAGATCAAATTTTAGAGGCATACAAAATAAGCAACAAACTCCTAACTGTCTTTATCAGTGTCAGTATAAACAAACAATGTTGGCTGTAATGACTCCTCTCTCATACCCCATTCCTAAAATATCCTCAGTCACTCCTAAGTGACTTACTTACTATTTTAAAATACAGATACAGATGCAGCATTGCAGAATTTTTCTGGTAAGATCTTGGAAGGAATAATATATCTGCATCTCCTCAATCAGCTGCTACTCTCAGCAACTAGGAGGAGTTCTCAAGGTTTCTTTTAAGTGCTTCTGTGGCGTTGTAACACTTTCTTCATTTTTCCCTCTGCTTTGTGTGTGTCTGTTTTGAAAGTTTGCTGCTGTACATGGGCTGGAAAAAGTGGGCACTGACTGCCTGCATTGGTGAGCATGCACTTAGCTAAAACCTGGAGCGTTGCACCCTGTTCGTAGACATCTTGATCGGAATAGAAATTTGAATAGAAACCAGGGGAGGCAAACAAATGTGTAATGCAGGTGCACACTCTTCTCTGGTAGCAGTTATTACGTTGTACTCCTCTTGCTTTAATTCCAGTATACTCAGCTGACCTGTCATCTGTTTCTCCAAGAAATTTAGTCTGAGCTTAACCTATGAAGCTAGTCCTTCGTGCTGGAAATCCTGCTCTTTGCAACTTCATGGCTTTGACTTAAGCGTGGGTGGTTTACCTTGAGGTGACTGTGGTAATTTCTGCTCCCAGCTGTCTGCCGCGCTCTCCGAGGTCTCCGCAGCTGCCGCATTGTTACCGTTTCGGGCTGGATTATTCGGGTAGCCTGAAATACGTGCTGTGTAACCTTAACGTGCAGGGATGCAAACTATGGCATTTCAGCTGCCTCGCAAGTGTCAGAGCTGCCCTTGCAGCGTGGGCAGGAATGTGAGAGAGGCGTAGAAACTAAATGAGTTGTGTCAAGGTAAGTTTTGCTAAAGCCCGGATTGTTTTTCAGTTTGCCGTCGTACCTGTGAACCGCCGCCTTACAGCCCTTCTTACGTTATTTATTCATCCTTCGAAGGAGTTTCTCCCTTTGTCGCCTTTGTCTTCAAACTGCAAGCAATCCTGGTCGCACAGGACTATTCCAGAAAAGAACTGTAGCTGAATACACAGCCAGAAGGGATTTTGTCTTGCCTGTGTGCAAAATCAGATTTTGAAATGAAAGGCTTTACTCCTTTTTTTTTTTTTTCCTTCTTTCTTCTGAAGAGAGTAAAATTTGTTTTTACCTTTCTCCTCTTGATTCTTTGCATTCACTGAAACTCCCCAAGAGAATAAAATTAATTTCTAGAAGTCTGCTATCATTAAGATGGTGGATTTGAATTTGTTCCTTTAAGAAAATACAGGAACTACTGCAGGGACTACAATTTGATTTTTAGTAGAAATATTACCTTTTTTTTCAACATGGCTGAGCTGTTGTAAACTTCAGATTAAGTGGCTAAGGAAGAGACATTTAAGCAGATAGTTGCATTTCTTAGGTCAAATCTGCTGATTTTTTGGATATGGCAGCCTTCTGTCCGTGCTGCCCCACCAAGGAAATACTACCTGTAAGCAAACAGAGCTATCTCATGGTTTCATCAGATCTGTAACCCCCCCTAAGATCTTAAAAGCCTAAATAAAGAAAAGTTTGTCATAACTTCTTTAGGTATTAAATTTAATTACCCTTTTACTTACTATAATAACAATTTGGCCCTGGTGCTGTTTTAATAAATTATGTAATAGTATCCTTTTATTTGGTAAAAGTAATTTTGAATCTGAAGTCTTTTATGCCTTTCTTCTTAAAGTGGTCTGTGATGATAAGCATCTTTCTTCTGTAAGATTAAATTCTGTGTCATTTACCAGGCACAGGGTTAAAAAATTCTTGTGCAGGCTTTCTCAAGGAAATTAGTGTAGGTTATGTTCCGTGCAAAAACAATGAAGTGACTGCGTTTGGGATATATTGATATTGGCAGATTAAATCAGGCGGACAGTGGATGCATACTGATGGCCCACTATTTCTGTTTTGGGCGTAGCTGCATATGTGCAGTAGAGTTATTCTTACTGCGCTCCTGCAAAGCACGTGAGTCCAGAGTGTGCAAACGCGCGCTCAGTTTGATGCTATTCATCTTTATGCTCCCGTACGTGTTAGAAATCCCAGGTGTGATGTATGGTGTCTTCAAATTCCACCTGAAGAGGTCTTTTCCAGACTATTTTTTTTTGTGTCTGAAATCTTGAACAATGCAGTAGTCATACACAGTGCCAGTGGAGATTGCTCTTCCGCCTTCCCTTTTGGCCAATAGGAATTTCTGCTTTTGTTTCCTGAGACAAATTCCAGTCCTGTAGAAGTATTATTTTTTTCCAGAATTCCATAATAATTCCAAATGTATTCTAAAATGTTGCCTATTATTAAGAAATCAATTCTTAAAAAAAAAAATAAATCCATTTTCTACCACAACCAAGGAGAGAGAATTTTATTTAACAACTGATGAAAATATTTTGCTTTCCTTAGCTGAGAACTTTTTTACTTCATACATATACAAGTCAGTCTTTTAATTTTACCTGCATCTTACTACTATCACCTTTTTTCTTTTCATTGTCTTCTGTGTGCATTTTTAGTACATCATTTCTTCTCTTGGTTAACTCTTCCTGAAATACATATTTTTATAATTCCTGTCAAATGCGGTTTCTGTCGTTGCACTTGTGCATTTCACTTGTAGTCGAGTTTTTGTTTGTTTTCTCACTCAAAATCCACTACATTGTGGACATTTCAAGAGGAATAGGACAGTGTTATTCTGGCTGTGCTGTTAGACTAGGTCATGGGAAATTAAAAAGCAGAACAAAACTTTCTGGGTATCACTTGTCAGACAAACCTGTCTCGTTGTTGTTACTCAGATAGTTTTCTCTGAACTGTCTCCTTTATTTTCCTGACTTTTTCTGTTCTTGACACTTTGAGCAAATGAATTGTTCACCAAGACCAAAGTTGTATATTGATTTACAAAAGTTACATCATCTTTCCTGTCAAAAATTAAACAAATACTCAACTAAAAAGCTAAAAACTCAACTCAACTAAAACTCCCTTTATTTATTATTTTCCTCAGCTGCGCTGGTGAACTGAAAGATCAATCAGTAATACAGGCTGTAGTTATGACTAGTCAGGCAGACAAATAATAAGTTAAGAGTCGTGGATAAGGTAAAGCTGTATCTTCTTATGTGTAATCTAATACTTTCATACACAACTACTAATGCACTTACCTCCCATTTTCCAAAATTTCCTCCTTCTTCCTTTTTATTCATTATTTTGTAAATAATATTTGCCAGTTGTCTTTGTGCCTACCAGGAGAGTTCTACAAATTGCTGCCTCTGTACTGTCTGTCTAAAAGACAAGCCTCTTGCCTCTGCTCACCTGAATGCTTGACCTCTTTCTACTTTGATACATTGTTGGTGCTCTGCAAAATAACTTTTACAGGTAGTAGTTGGGTTACTTACCCTTGCAGCTCTGTTAAGGTTTTCAGCTTCAAAAAACAAAAGAAGGAATAACTGGAAACCGCCCACATTTGGTATGGTTTTAACTGATATGGGATGTTCTGATATACAGGGAACCCTGGGTTTATTTGTCTTTTGTGGTGCTTCCAGTGTGCCTCACAAAATAACATTCATGTGAAGTGTGTCTCTATAGATATGTCTGTGTTTCTAGATATCTCTCTTTAGAAACTTATCTGTTAAGTGTTAAAAAGTATATTACAACAATTTTGGACAGTATCTTCAGCTCTTCTTCTGACTTAGGTTGTCTGCTCTTTGTTTTGGTGATACGCTTTAGCATTACAAATTAAAATGTTGGAAAAGAAAAGAAAAAAGCAGTTTCAACATGTTAGAATAGTTGCTAGAAATGAAATAATTATATTTTTATTTTGTTCTTACAAATTCAATCTTAGTACCTAGCATTAAATCCTTAGTTTTGATTCATATTAAAATCACTGTATTTGAGGCGTATAATAGAAATTTCAGAGACAGAAGCAGCAAGAACACTTTCACATCTTAACTTTGACTTTGTTGGAGTTTGAAGGGGAAAATACTATGCATTTGATCCTCAAGGGTCTGCCCAAATTTGTAATCACTACAAGATTTCAAGCAAAAGCTTGTAATCAAAGTGAACTACTTTTATTAATGCATACAAATAACTAAGGAAAGAATACTGATCAGCTTTCAGTTGGTAAAATGCATAAGTAGAAATCAGCTAGCATGGTAAAAGATTCAGGTTAAAGCTAATTGCAGTGAAAAATAGTTTTATAAAATTTTAATATGGAGTTTTGGTATTTTAATAGGCTCTTGTGTAATATTCAAACAGCTGAGCCCAAGTAAGTAAATGCTAGTGGGAAATGTTCTATTATGTAATATAAAACCGTATTATAACTAGCTTATTTGCTGAAAGCTACCATTTCTAGAAGCTGAATCTTTTTTGTACTATACAATTGTTAGTGTTTTATATGTGTTATTGAGAAACAAATGAACTTTTAATGTTCTTGTTCACTGCCACATTAAGGTGGCATTTTTACCCTGCTGGTGTAGCATGCTGTTCCTAATTTGATCTGAATGCTTATCACATGCTTTTGGCAACATATGCTTAGGCAGGAGAGATTTTGACCAAAAAAAAAAAAAAAGCATGCAATTGCATGTTTAACAAGTCTTCAAACTTTGTTTTGAATTTCACCTTTAAAACAAAAAGCATTGAAATAGGTCTATTGTATGAATAAGCTTACTCCCTTAAGTACATGAATCTTTACCCCTCCAGGCTATGTTCATTTGCATTTTATCTCTGCCACTCTTCCACACTTTTATTTCACTCTTGACCCTGTTTCTAGGAGATGTGCGAGTAAGAAGTCGGGCAGGATTTGAAACAGAGAGAAGAGGTTCTCATCCATACATTGATTTCCGTATTTTTCACTGTAAGTATTTAAAAGTAGATAAATGACAAATAAACAAAGGCTTCCATAAATTTTAACTGTTGAGCCTCTAAAAATAAATTTAGCTGCTTATGTAGCAAGATCATTTTTATACTTCTTAGGAAAATCTTTCATGCTACTTAATTATCCCAAAATAGAATAGTAAAATCATCACTGCTAAATTTTTGTTTCTAAAAATAGAGTTTAAACTCTCATTTATAGAATTTAGACCTGAGTCTCTATGGAAATTAAGACTATCCTATATACAGCTACTGATGTGTGCACTGAATAGTCACTTGGAAGACACAATCAGTTGAGAGGAATACTTCCTTGCTTTTATAGAGCAGCAGAATAATCTGCTGCAGGATGATATTTGAAGAGAATTGCAGTAGACTTCAATATTCTTGACCAGAAAATAATCACTTAAGCTTATATTTACTCAAACATGTAGTTAGGACTTAAACTTTTCAGAGGTAGACAAATCTAAAATAAAATGTTATAAGAAGACAGCAGACTTTAATTAATTATGGGCTTTAGGAAACACTTTTTCTCAGAGAAGTGTTGTAAAAAGAATTTGTTGGATAATTTTATTTTTTTCTATACATCTACATTGTTATAACTTAATATGCCAGTACGACTTGTAATATAAATGCTGCAGTAGCCACCACACCTGAATATGCAGCAAAAGTGCAGGTATTTAAATCTTATTTTAATGATGCCATAAACATTCATGTATTAAGTGTCATTTTGACATACTTATACCCGCATTACTTGTGTAAATACAATTCTGAATATTCTGAGTGCAATGGAGAGATGTGCAAAGAGTATGTGAAGTGTGGTTGTTTTAAGTACCTTAATGAATAAAAAAGAGTGGCAGAAACTATGCTAATTAATATTCTGACCTTAAGTTATTCATTTTTAAAGTAGATCATGACTTAAATGTAAAACTTAAACTCTTAGCTTCTTTCAAAAAGTTAGGTTCATAAAATAGGTGAGAAAACAAAGTTTGAAGAGTATGATATACTCTGAATTTTTCAATAAAGAGGATAAGGATTCTGTCTCAAGCAGTCCTTTCAACAGCTCGTAATTCTATTGAGTATAGTAAAATACTCTGTGGAAACAGCATGCATTTTATGAATTATATAGGAAAAAACTGACAAACTTATGAGACATTTCATGCTGATATAGGAAAATAGCTATGAAATGAACTGTGTGCATTAAAAAGTAGTCGTGTGTGGGATATTATTGCCATTGTCAAATTACCTGTGTTTTTTTATCGTGCTCATCATGCTATTTCCATTCTGATGATTGTCCATCAGGCAAGTCATGACTAATAAGGAAAAGGATTTCTCACACCCTTTCTTCTTGCCTCTACTTGTTCAGGCACAGGCACCAACTTTTAGCAACATCAACTGCGGTTTCTGATGACAGCGAAGAATGTTGCTAGGAGGCCCAAAAATTCTTTGGCTATAACTTTTCTCTTGAGTCAGCTGCTGTGGCAGCTTTCAGAGTGGCCATGTTATAGCCATATTTTGTGTACCTCAGGACTGTGGCCAGTTGCAGTGTTGCTCTTTGACTTCAGACTTCTGCTACTTGTAGAGAGTTCCTTTCCTGGTAGATAAGGAAGTCAGCGCCTTATCCCACCCAAAATGAGTAGCTGTAAACATAAGATTATCTGTTCATTTACAGAAATAGTAAAAAAAAGGAAAGCAAACATATCCCTATACCGAAACCAGTAAAATCTTTTCCTTCTCTCTGCAATGCTAATTTAGTCCTGATTGGAGATTCCTTAACTGTTTTAAGCAGAAGAGTTTTAGTACTTCACTATCAGGCTGGAAGGAGAGAAGCGTTGTGAGACTCAGATTTGACCTCATTCTTAGGATCCTTATTTTTGTCCTCTGGTAACTCCAGGAGGATTTTGCACATACAGCTAAGTGGCTGAAAAATGTTCTACCTGTATTAATAATAGACAGCATGTGAGCAGAGCCAGCCAGCTTGCCATTTCTTTGCTTGAAGCAAAACCTGGCCTGGAAGGGGTCTCTTCTGCAGCTGAAGCAGCCTGAGGCATCTGAATGCGTTCTTTTTTTTTTTTTCTCCACGACTACTGAGTACTGAACATCAGTAATGCATGGATATGCTTCCTTCGTGCTGTTTGTCAAGTTTCACTACAACTTTCTTCTGCTGTTGAGTAACTTTACTGTGTCGTTCTAAAAATTTTGCAGTGATCGTTGCTTACGTGTTTCCAGATCACTAATACGTATTAAATACACTGGTTATTGTTCACAAGGTTGGAGCGTTATTGCCATTTTGTATTTTGCTCAGCCAATTTGTTGTTTTCCTTTATTTTCTTTTTCTCTCAATGACATTTTTGAAGAACTTCAAAGTCTGTCAGAAAGTCCAGCTAATAAACTGTTGACCACTGCTCTTTTTCCAGTATTTCATTAATAGACTTTTTTCTATGAAGTACTCATTTATGTTTCACAATTCTGTCTTTATTTGCAACTTCAACTGGTGCCAATTACCAAAGTAAAGTTTGTTATCGTTTATTTCTTAGGATCACATCTATTCCTTCTTAAGGATTAGACCTCAATGTCTGTACTTTTCTTCCCGTTTCTGCATCTTCATTCCAGAAATCCTTAAACGGCACATGAATATTCAGGCTCCTAAATTAGTTAGAAGTATTCCCAACCATAACTTCTTTTTAGGAAATTACGTTTTAAAACAATTATTGGAAAAAAATCTCTTTTTCTTGTTGGAGATAGTAGTATGAGAGTCAAATATGAGGATTATTAAATCCAAAATTGGCCAGAAAATCAGATTAATTTGGGTTGTAAATTTCCTTTTACCTTACCCACTATTCCAGAAGCCACATTTTGATGCGTCATTGCAGGAACCAGCCAGAAGGAATAGCTCAGTGAACAGATTTTGTTTGAACAGGTCTGCATACTGCTGAATGAGGAAAGTCAGGATTGTATTCTTTATGTTGATTGGTAGATAGTTAATATTGGGACACCAATTAGTCGTTTATCTGTTACTGTAGACTGTAGATTGTGTCTGTTTTGGACCATAGGCACAAGCTCAAGTTACTAGCTAAAAGCTACCTTTTGTGGAGAGGAGAGAGCAGCCACATAACTCTCTTCCTCTTTCTTTTAATATAATGGTCTGGTTTTTCTTCAGTGAAGTAAATTGCATGCACTTTAATATTTCATGGAGTTGAAGTTAGAGCACTGGAATCTACCTTGCGCTCTTCAGATAGCAAGGAGATAGTTTGGCAGTTTACTGTCTGACAACCCATCATGTACTCTTTGGTTTCCAGGGACGTTATTTGAAAAAGTGATTGCAGTGGTTATGAGCGTTCTTGTTCTCTGCAGATTTGTAAACAGACTACACCTAATGTGATTATGTTTAATTTTTTTTTTTTTACATTTTTTAGGACAGATAATAATTCTGTCTGGAATCTATTGACAGATTATACCGATAAAATACTAATGCAAAACAAAATCTGTGTGAGAAGGATTGGTAAATAACAGCATATGAATGTTCTCTGCTTTCAGAAATAGCAAACAAGAAATAAAATTTTAGGGTTTTTTTCCTCGCTATTGAGAGGTTATCAGTAATGTCTGTTGTTATTACGTATATATATGCTTAAACCCCCCCCCCCCCAATCTCTTGTTAATTAACTTTATGAAGATTTCTAGCATGCACATACAAAAGAATAGGTAATGTGCCCCCATCACTCACTGTTTGACCTGAAAGAAGTTCAGCTGAAGTGCCCAGCGATCTCTGGGTTACAGCAATATGTTACAGTGAGGAAATGAAGCCAGAAGATCCTAAAATGAAGAATTAAAATAAAGAATGGCAAAAAGAATTTGGTAAAGTGTCTAGTGCAGCTGCAACTTAATACTCTTAAACTTGTCTTTTAGGGTAAGGTTGTTGGCTATATCCTGGAAGAGCTGTGTAAAAACACGTACTTTAGTCTTGTGGAGAGGAAGCGTTTTCTCTTCTTGCCTTTCCTGTTGTGCCTTCATCAGAATAGATAAGATCCTGTCAAAAGCCTTTTAGAATTCCCTGGTAGCACTCTTGTCTGAACATACCCCTCCTGGGTGATGGTGATGTTGCCAGCATGTGTAGCTCTGCTTTGTGTTTGATAGATAACTGAAAATGTCACATCTGTGAGTTAAAACATGTTAGCAATAAGAAAGGGTTTTTGAGTTAATCTGTGCACAGTTAATCAGTAAACATTTAGGAATGATTCAGGTTTGAATTGAATTGGTGCTAGCATACAGTACAGAGCTTCATACTGGAGAGAAAACAATGTGATAGGAACTTCATTGTGATATGGGATTTTTTGTTTGTCTTTGTTTTCCTTGGTTATGTATGGAGCATTTTTAGAGGAGAGAAGGAAAGAAAAGCTGAGTTTAGGTGACTTTCATTGGTAGCAGATGAATCTTATTTCTCTTAGAAACAGCAATACAAACACATGAAGAAGTTACAGAGTTGATTTCTAGTATAAAACTTTCAAACTACTTGCTTGGAAATTCCACTTCACAGAACATTTTATCTACTACTTTGAGATCTGGCAAACATGCCAGCATCTGCTGTTCACAATGTGATTTTTGAACTTTCTCATTCCTAGCACAGCGATGATTGAAGAAGGAGGGAAAAGCTCGTTCTGAAGAGATTTCTCTAAAACCTGCCTTTCTGTGACAGGTGCCTTCTGAGTTTGTCATCTAATTATTCATAATCTAGATTATTAAAATAATTTCCTTCCTCCATACGAGAGAAATTTTGACTTTTGTTTAGTGCAGTGGATGCAGTCATATGTGGGGAAGTCATAAAAGCCTGTTCACAGAAAATGTTATAAATATAGTTCTGGACAAAAAAAAAAAAAAACCCAGCTAAGCTAAATTTGAAGTGAAAATATTCATGAACTTCATTAAGGAAAATTGCAGGGCAAAGGCTTCCAATAAGAATATGGGACAGGTGTGAGGGTTTCTTGTTTTTGTTTTTTTTCCCCCTTTGGCGTACCTGGATGGTGATTTTTTTCCTACAAACTTCTTTTCAGGTTTCTGTAAAACAGCACATGTGCTTTGGAGTCTTGTACTAGTACAGGTCAGTGGTTTCTGGCTGAGGTAGCTGACTATAGAAGAAGACATAGCCACATTCTGATTTTTTTTTCATTTCTTCTGAACCTCTCAAATATGTTCTTCCTCAAAGTGGCTTATTTTCTAAGTCTTTTTTTTTCCTTAAGTGGTGGACATCACTTTGGTATAAAGTATGTGAGCGTTCTTTCTGTGTGCCTCTGCTAATCTCTGCTCACGATTAAACTTTTCTACTGATAGTTTTACAGCCCTTTAAAGGATCTTTTCCTTTGTCTGTGAACTGTGATGTGTTACCCTTGAATTCTTCCATTTCTGGGGGGAGAAATGGCCAAAAGGGATTACTTGATGGTTTTGTAATTCCATCATCATAGGACTGGATAATTTCAGAACACCAGAGAACTGTGTTTCTTGGAAGACGTTAAGAAAAAAAATCTAGTGATGGTCTGGAATGTTACCCTTGCTTTGGGAAAAGAGTTGCCCAACCATTTTCTATCATATTTACCTATCTGTTCTTTGAGAGCATCCATATCTTGATTGAAAATGGAGAGACTTCAGGATAACCGGTTTTTGTGAGGAGTATACGTGTGTTCTGATGTTGTTCCTCTAAATATTTTGGTTCAGCAGGGTTTTTTAGTTCAGACTATGCTGTTGTCAACTACAGATAGGCCTTGCCCAATGGGTGGAGTCATGTCAAAGAAAGTACACAATTGCAGGGTAGGTAGCGCTATGATTCAGTAAATTGGCAGGAAAAGAGTATGTCTTATAGATACTATTTCCTAGTCTTATAATAATTGCAAAATGTTATGCAGTTCAGTACTGGAGATTCATTGTTCCATTTGCTTAATTTTGTGTCCTTCCTTGGGAAATGTTTACAGTGAGATTTAGGGGACTTAAAATTCAAATGAGTTATAAGGATGGAGACCTTTAGATACTTTTTCAGTGTTTTCTTCACATTTTTGATGCTATATTATTCAAGGATTTTAATAGCATAGAATGACATTGGGGAATTGGCATGTAATTCATACTGAAGTAATATAATCACTGCACTTGGAGTGGTTTCTCTCAAATTAGCTTAGCTATAGGCAGAGGGATGGACCACAGGACTTCCAGAGGTCTCTTTTGACCTAAATTATTCCACTGTTCTGTGCTTCTATAATTTGCTACTATGGTATCTCATCCTGTAAGATCCTTCAGGAAGGGAATTACCTTTGGTGGTAGTGATGACCCACAGTGGCCTTCAATCAGGGCCACTTGTCCGTACTACTGCAATACTACTAGCGTTTCTTGAAACTTACCGGTATTTTTTGCTGATTCCAATTGGACAGAAGACACTCATAAAGCTGTGTTTATTTCACTAATATGTACTCCATGGTGTAATTTTCAGTGGTCGTTATTATTAAAAAAGGCATGTATGAGTGTGTGTATAAATGCACGTTTATAATATACTAAATATAAGAGTCCGCTTATAAGAGTCCGCTTTCATGATTTTTTTCTTTTAAGCAGAATTTTTTCTTTTAAGCAGAATTGGAGTTATAATGCCTTATATCCATGTTCAGATAGAGAGATTCTAAGCAAGATAGGAAGTATAGTAAGGTAACACAAATAATTAAAGACTACTAGTGTTTATAACTTTAGAGTCCTTAGTGAATTTGTATTTTACAAATAAAGTTTTAGAGCATTCAGTACTATACAGTCATATATAAAATCACTTTAAAATGCAAATCACAAAAGTGGATAACTTTTAAAGAAGAGCTAAATAACAAAATTCCTATTTTTTAAATATGTATGGATTTAATATAATGCATTTTTTTATGGTTTTGATAGGAGTAGAGATGAAATTAAAATGCTTATGGGTCCCTCTAGTGGTGTGAAATGGGAGAACAATACATTTAAATTGTTCATAGATACAAACTGATTTGTGTACTGGAAGGCCTTAGAAATGCAGTTATAGTATGGACTATTTCTTTCAAATCTGTATATTTAGAGGTGATGGGAACTTTCTGGTATTGCTCCAGGCTTGATGGTGATATCTGCTATGTGCTAACAAAATGCTAACAAAAAATAGTTAAGCAAACGTGTAGTTAATTTATTATGGAAAGTTTGTAAGAGATTACTTTCTTTAAGAAGAGAAACAGTTCCTCTGGTGGACCTGTGCACCTTAAACTTCAGTTCGAGGTTCAGTCATAAAATAAGAAAGATCCATCCTCTCAAATCTTCTTCTATTGCTTTTTCTATTAGTGCTAGTGATAGCTAAGATCCTCACTTAAGCGCTTTCTATTCATAATAGCAGCAAAGTTGAATAACTTCTATCATAGATAATTTCCTATTTACCTTTTTTAAGCTGTAGCAGGGAAGAAATGCAAGGTAAAGTTGTTATCCTGGGTAGCCTTGTTTTGACCAGGAACCCATCTGAGGTTGAGGGTCTTTCCTTGCATCAAAAGAAAGCTGAAGTGTTTCACTAGGGTTTAAGGTTTTTCATAATTAAAAAATAAAAACAACCTAAGTTGTCATTCTTCCTTTCATTATCATTCCTTACCATACAGAAGTTGCAAAAAAATTAAAAATTCTGAAAATGTATCAGTGTATTTTGCTTCCACAGGCAATGATTTTGCCTTGTCTTTTCCACACATGTTTTGTTTTTTTATTTGAGTATGAGAAAAGTAGATATTTAATATCCCTGTGCAGTGCAATAAAATTGTTTTCCATTAGCTTTTCATGAAATACAATACACTTAAAAGACTGGGAGTGGGAAAAGAGATTAAAATAGAATTGAAATCTGTTGCCTTAAGACAACTTCAGTTGTTTTATTTTCTTGGCGTGTATGCATAACATTAATTAAAATAGCTAAGATTTATAAACAGAACAATTCCTTTTTTTTTTTTTTGAGAGGGATATTTTTTCTCATACCAGCATCTCGTTTAAGATGCTTAGAGACAAGAATGTAGCCATTTCAATAAAAAATAATTTTGAAGTTAAAAATATGCTGGATGATATTCCAACTTTAAGTAGGGAGCAAAGAGTTAAGATAGGAAGAAGAGTGACCTAGCAGAGTTGCTACTGATGAGGCACAAAGACCTACAGTTTCTGTCTTCTGGTTCCTTGTGTCCGAGCCACTTCCAAATCTTGTAGCTTCCTTCTTAACATTTTCAACATCCTTTATTTGCTTTCATTTCACTTCTTAAGAATGTAAAATGTCATATGCGTTTGTTTATTTTCTCCTTCTAGTTTGTCCTTAAACTGTCCTTAACCACTTTAGCATATGGTCAGTATTACACACTGTAAAGGCATTTAGCACATTGAAAGCTCCAAATAAAATGAAGGACATTGGGGGAAAATATTTTTATGTAGCACATTTTGTCTTAGCAAATGTAATGCACTCTTCACCTTCATCTTGCCATTATAAATATATAATTGAACCTTGGTTTTTGCAGAGTCTCTGAAATTAGGATTGAATTTCATGAGTCATGGTATAAGAGAGTAGGCCGACATCTTATTAATCATGTATCTAAAGGTAAAAAGTTTCCTGCCTGTGCCAAGAGGTAAATGCCAAGTTTTCATTGCATGCTCAGCATCACTGAGTCTACCAGTCCTTCCCATGAACTTGCCTTTGCTGGTCTGCCAGAACTTGGTTTTGGTATCCTTTATGCTAATTCTGTCTGTGAGGAAAACTGTAGGCAAGGACGCTATCAGTGTTTCGGCAGCTTGCGAACCTCTTTCTTTGAAAGCTAGCCATTTTCTTTTTCAGTGTTCTTTCTGAATTAATTGCCTGTCAGACCTCCACATCTGACTCACTTATCTTGAGTTGTCCTTAGCAAATACTTATCTGTTAAAGAGAAGAATTCACTTCAGTATTGGTGCAGTCTGCCTGAAGCCGGTGTTCTGCAATTGCAGGATCTGGCAGGGCTGTATGAACATCTCTTCTCATTTGGAGGTTATGCTAATCATTGCAGATCTAAATGACACCACAATTTGGTCAAGCTATTATTATTTACACCCAAACTTGGGATATACCTGTGGAATAAACAGTAATAGCAGCGTTGCTGCGCAGAAAGCTGGAATGAAGTAGGCTTTGTTCTTGCTCGTTTGTATTACACCAGCTGCAGCTGTGCAGTTTTAACCTGGAGGAGAAAAAGTAGGATTACTGCGTAAGAGTAGCGGTATCTGAACTATACAAATTGATGATGGTTTAGAGAATTAAAAGAGAAAGTTAAGATGAATGGTCTGTTGAGACCACTGAATGAGTATGTTACAAAGTAAAGCAGGACTGTATTGCCCAATGATCACACTTTCTTTGTTGTGTGCCTTGCTGACAAAATCTATTATTTTAATTGTATTACCTATATCATACTGCTCTAGTAAAGATTAAAGGGTAGCCTCTGTGGCAGCGGGACGTAATAGCATGACAGTGGAAGTTGCTTCTTGTTAACTATAGAGTTGTAAAAGACTACTTATGATCAAGAAAAATTATTTGTACGTGCCGAAGAGTGTTTTACTGATATTTAGGGAATCTGGATTTTGTATTTGAACTTGAGGATATCTTAGATGGATGTTTTCTATTACTTCATTTCAAACTTCAGTTCTGAAATTAAGATTTTAAGGGATTGGGTACAAATTGGGGGGGCAGGGGAGATTCTAAGCTGAAACTTGCCTTCTACGATCAGGAGCAGGTATATTGCATTTCTTTTTTGCTCCAGTGTTCTGCAGGATTGGCTGTGTCTTATACTGTAACCTACAGGTAGCAAATTTGGTTAGAAATATTGGTAGAGTAATGCAGCATGACAGAACCTATTTAGTTGCCTACCTAATGTGAGAATGTTGCTTTAAAAGCAGACTTTTATCATGTGGTCCCCCTATTTGCATAACTGTGAGATAGAGAGAGATTATACACGCACGCACACACACACACACACACACACCCATTTATATACGTATCAATGTCTTCAGAATAAATGTCCTTGACCTTAATTGCAATGACTTGGAAAAAAATATTTCAGTTGAAGTTGTCTGTATCCTCTCTCTGAAATGGATGGGAAGTTCAATATCTTGGTAAACTACCCCGATGCGCTTCAGGCATGTCTGAAAGATTATTCCAGTTTTGGCAATATAATTACTGTTAATGCAGACTGTTATTGTGGAACATCACTGCATTTTATTTGGTGCTGTACGTTACTGAAATTGATCTCAATTCTATTCAAAGACACTTTATTAGCATAGAGTGAAGTTAACTAGATTAATGAGAAGGTATAAAGCAGTAAGTACATGGGAACTTTTGCAGGGATAAGAAATTGAATTGATAAAGTCTTGTCTCAGCAAGCTGCTTTCACTGGAAGTCACTGAGGTTTTTGATTCAGGTTGTTAGTAACGTGTTTACTGAGTGGACAATTCTGGAATAAAGTGTCTGTTGAGCCTTTCTTGCACTCATCTCTGAAACGCTTGGAAGGATCAGACCCAGGGCCCTGGGCCAAGGATTAGAGCTGGAACGGCACCGTCCGCGTTCTGTCGCTCGCTCTGCATCTGTTGCCAGTGTTGCAGCAAGCTTAAAAGGTTAAAAACTTTGTCCGTTCTAAAGCTGTTTTTTTAAAGGGGGAGGGTGAAAGTATAATTTAGTATGTTTGGGAAAAGGGCTGCTTTACTGAACTTTTAAATTCTCTGTGCTATTTTGTATGTGTGTGGTTTTTTTCCTTTTTAATAATTACCTTTTATATTAGAAGCTTTATTTCCAACAAACCAGAGTTTACTTGGGTAAAGTAATTGGCTGGTGTGTAAATAGACTAGTTGGCTGTAATTAGATTAAGTGGCTGAATAGGGCCATACTTTCAGATGTAACACTGGAGCATCTCTCCTGTGAAGAAAGGCTGCGAGAGCTGGGCCTGTTTGGCCTGGAGAAGAGAAGACTGAGAGGCGATCTCATCAATGTGTACAAGTGTCTGAGCGGAGGGTGTCAAGACGATGGGGCCAGACTCTTCTCTGTGGTGCCCAGCAACGGGACAAGAGGCAACGGGCACAAACTGAAACACAGGAAGTTCCATCTGACTAGGAAGAAAAACTTTTTTCTATAAGGGTGACAGAGCACTGGATGAGGTTGCCCAGAGAGGCTGTGGAGTCTCCTTCGCTGGAGATATTCAAAACCCGTCTGGATGCGATCCTGGGAAATATGCTCCAGAGGACCCTGCTTGAGCAGGGAGGTTGGGCTAGATGATCTCCAGAGGTGCCTTCCAACCTTGGCCATTCTGTGATTCTGTAAAATTACTGTTTTAAACTGATGTTTAAGAACAAAACCTGTGTTTATTTCACCTGTTTCTAGTACACCTTGTTCATGGAAGGGTAAAAGGCCTATATTACAAGGTTGGACTCGTGTTAGTTTTGAGGGAGGTATGTATTTTTGGATAAGAGCATGGTTGCATTGACTTCCGTAAATGTGGATAATGTCTTCACTCTTTTTTTTAATGTGACACTATTTGGGCAGAATGAGGAAATAGCTAGATTATTGACTGCCTGTCGGTTATGTAAAATTACTATTGGGAGTGTAACAACTGAAACTAATCTAATAGCATAAGCTAATATCAGTCCTTTGAATGGTTAAACTGGTTAACTTATTAAGGGTGAAGTAAAATATTTGAGAACAGGCTAAAAACTTTCGGTACCAATTTCACTCTGCTGAGAAAGGGAATTCTGTACGCTGTGAAAGTAAATGCGGAGCAGAGCTGCTGAGGAAGATTATCTGCAAAAGCCCCTAAATCGCTTGAGGGTTTTTAAAACTTTGCAACTGCTTTAAAATCTGTGTACAAGTTATTTGTTGATGCCGAAACTCCTGTATCAACACATAATTATTGATACTGTGTTGCTAGTGCATATATCTTGTGTGATTAGCCAGGAACATGGACTGGATATGTGTACATGAGAGCATTTTTCCAAGAAGAACTTATTTGCAATACTGTGTTATACAACTTCCATTATAATTCTGTCTTAGCAATAACAGTGTTCCTTAGAATGATATGTTTTAGTTATAATTTACGTATTTGTTTTTCTTCACAGGAAGCTTAAATAGAAAACTTTTGTTTATAAGCAATGGCTCAGTACCTATAGTTAATAAAGATCTCTGCATTTGTGGCTGAGTATTTCAGTAATACACAATATTAGTAAAAATAAATAAATAAAAATTTACAGTGCCTTCATTTTACCAAACATCTTTGAACAGCTTTTTTAATTTTTTTTTTTGTTAAGAAAGAATATTTATTTTCTTTTCTTTCCTAGCAAATTCTGAAATTGAGGTGTCTGTATCTGCAAGAAATGTCAGAAGGTTGCTTAGTTTCCAGCGATACCTGAGATCTTCCCGTTTTTTCCGTGGTATCACTGTTCCAAATTCTTCAAACATTTTAGATGATGATTACAATGGACAAGCAAAGGTTGGTTGCTTAATTTTTCTTTCCTAAAGGTGTTCTGCTTTTTTGTTTTGTTTTAAGTTCACTAGTGTACAACTCTCTCGTGGTAAGAGATACTTAGTGCAAGCAAATGTGAAGTTTGTGTATTTTTTTATTTATATGTGTGTATGTGTTTATATGTATATATGTATGTTTATATATATATATATATATATATAACGTATATATGTTACGCATATATGTGAAATAAGCCTGCTCTTAAAGTGATTTCTAACAAATTCCTTCCCTTTCCCCCTCAAGGTTATTGGGATGATCTTTAGAGCTTATGTGGCTAGCATTTTCTAGAAAAGAAAAGCGTGATAGCTGTAGTATACCTGTGCTACAGTGGAGTGTTTGCTGTAGCACCATACTGGGAAGACAGGCAGTACTGAAAGAGTTGTCAGCTGGCTGAAAGGCTAGCTGCCTGGGGACTGAGGATGGGTAGTGCTGAAGTGGAATCAGCAGGAAACGTTTGCAGGTGACTACTCAAGATCTCAAAGACTGTTTCTCGATACTGATTGTGAGCATAATCAGGCTACGGGACAGGAAGAATCTGAGAACTGAGGATGGAACTAAAAAATATACTTGTAATTTAACAACCGAAAGATCTTGTTAATGCAATTTATTTCTTCTGGTAACTTGGAGTATTAGTGGCAGGTGGAGAAAAGCTAGAACATAGTAACTGGGTTACAAAACAACTCCATAACTATTGAAACTATGAAGAAGGCAGGTATTCATTGTAAAACATGCTGGACAGGTATTTTTGATAGAAGTAGGGGAAGCAAAGATTGTGACTGTTGATCTGTGGTGGAGCCTTGTGTATTGTTTGTGGTTCTTGTTCATCCAAGTTGCAGAAAGAATAGTCCGTGTGAAGCAACTGCGAAAAGTGCTAGTTGGATGAGGTGGAGAGTGAAAAGCCAGTTTCTTGAGAAGAAATTAAAAACTTGTCTTATTTGTGTAGTAAAACCTCTAGATTTACTGTTTTTGTATAAGCAAAAGGAGAAAGAGAGAAATTAACATAAAGGGCAACAAATAAATTGACCGTTAATTAACTGAAAAAGTTACAAAGTGGAAGATCTGGAACAGACTCGGTGGGAGGAGGAAGGGGGAACACTAGAAGACATCTTACTGGGCTCAGTGATCCTCGCGTTTATTAACATGATTATATGACGTGTCAGAGTGTGGGCCTCTGAGAGTCCCTCAGCTTTTTTTTTTCCTTTCCTAAGTCTGAACACAGTAGAGCTGTTCTGTTATACGCTTTCTGTTTTTACCTAATTTAAAAGAATTAGGTAAAATGTAATTGGAGATAATTGCAATTCAGTGTACAATTACAGCGTCAGTGTAATTGCAAACAATTACATCTTACTGCTTTTAAGAACTTGAACGATAAAGGGAAAATCTTGAACTTCGCTGAATAGTGCTGTCAAGGCACCTCTCGTATTTCAGTTTGTACAACTAATTCTAAATTTAAAAACCCTAAAATTTAAAACTAAATTGCAGCTTGAAAACTTTCAGACAAGCTGAATGTTCTTTTAATGCTGTTTTTTGTGTATAGAAATTCTAAGACTTGCAGCTGTCTCTGAAATCTTTAATATTCCTCTGGCCTAAGGGAAGAATTAAATATACTAAGAAAAAAGTTACAGCTTTTTTATTTTCTTTCAGTGTATGCTGGAGAAGGTTGGAAATTGGAATTTTGATATTTTTCTTTTCGATAGACTGACAAATGGTGAGTTTACTTTTGCTATTTCAGATGCGTTGTATTTCTTTTAGCGTAGCGTAATTTACCTGTAGCTCTTGAGTTGTATATGTGATTGGTTTTTCAGTAAAAAGTATAAATTTCATCAAGTGGTACTTTCTGATTTAAAAGTCTATCTAGTTTGCCTGTCTACTCTGTCAAAATTCCATTGCTATCAGTACTGATAATAGTCATTAACTTGTAGAAAAGGCCTATCCTATACTTTGTGGGTTGTTGTTCTCTCTCTTTTTCTTTTTTTTTAAAGTAGTAATTTGATACAAGTTAACAAATGCATTTGCTACTTTAATCTCTTTTAATTACGGAATGCTGTTAATGTATCTGACTGTGTCCAAAGAATCACTTAGACTGAACAATATTTTCTGAGAAATGTAGTGTTGGGTAGAAGAGTTGTACTACAGCACAATACAATGAAAAGGCAAAATAATATAAAAGCATTATAATTATGAAAATTAATAGAACGTCTAGAGATTTAGGAGCTGGGCAGACAGATAGAAGCTGTGTAGCTTGCACAAAATATAAGAAGGAAGAAAAGGTTATAGTTAGACTAGGAACAGAAAACAGAACTGGAAAGTAGGAAGGCCGCTGTAGGGAATAGGGTGAATTTTTGTATTATAATATGTCGCAAAGGAAGCTGAATTTTGAACTGAACGGAAGAGAGAGACAAGCGGGTCAGATGCCAAGGAGGCATTTGGGAGAGTCGGCACGGAAAGCTCTTGGAGCCTGGGCTGCAAATGGAAAGCAGCTGTTAAGGTTTTTGATCAATCGAATTGAGCTGGTAGCAGAGATGCAGTTAGAGCATTTAAAGTTGGGAGAAAGAAACAGAACTGATAACATAGCCCCAGAGGATAGCTCTTTCCTAATTTGTTGAAGGGATGCTTGGCTTAATCAAATCTAAAACTGGTGTCCTCACCGTTTGATTTGATACAGAGAATGGTTATATAAAATGAGGGCAATAAGGATTTTTACAAAGAGAATATTTAGGTGAGTAATTTATAAACTTCAAACTAGTTAAAACTGAATGAAGAAAGCTATAGGGGCAAGCTAACATGTGTAAAAGTGGCTTATTTCAGACTGATGTATCAGCTGGGAGTAATCTGAAATCTCTCTTTTTGTACAAGGCTTTCTCTACCTGTTAAGTATTTTTTTCAAGTAAGTTTTTGTTACTGTCAGTGCAACTTCTCTTTTGGAAGCCTTTCTATACCATCGTCTTTGCATCCTAACTTAGTCATTTTAGGAGGCGGTATTAAACAGATAGTTTTGTTCTTCAAAATTTTTAAGGGGAGAATGCCGCACGTAAAACTGCATTATGAGCTGCCTTGTATAAGCCTGTAAGAAAGAAGCCACTAACTAAATGTTTGAAGAGTTGTTTATCTTAGCGCAAGAAAGCGGCATGCACATTCAAATACTTGAAGCCTGACAATAAGCTAAATGTGGCAGAAGTTTTTGTCTTTGTGTACCTCAGTTTCTGGCTATGGCAGGTGCTTTAAATCCTGTTAAATGAAGACTGTCAGAGTAAATGTACCAAAGCTGAGTAATCTGTCACTACATGTTGTTTGCAGTATATTTCATTTGCAAGCTCTTTGTTTCTACCTCTTGCAATGTCATAACAAGTGAAAATGTGATTGTAGTGTTAGAGCTACCACTAGGCAAAATATAATATAATCTTGTAATAGTACTTATTTCCTAGAAAAATGTAATTTTTTCTTCAATTTCCAGGTGAAATAAGGAATAGTGGAGCAAAATGCATGATGAAATTATGACAGAGTATATGTACAATATACACTAATTGACAGTATTTATTAGCTTTTTTCTTTGCCTGATTATGTTTGTATTTTTTTTAAGCTGAACATCTGTTTATAAAAATTATGATGTGATATACCAAAAAGTTGAATATTGTTTGCAACAGGTTTGCATGTTGAAACCTATGGCATTTTTAGTGTTGAATAACGTTTTCCTCTTATTAGTCAGTGCACAATGCTGATGATTACTAGAGGAGACAGTTAATGGGATCATGGTATACGATAAAATTTAAATACTTATCATAAATTGGTGCAGAGAAGTTGGCTTGTATATTTTTTTTGTGGCAGATTTGTTTGAAATACATTTCTTATGAAGAGTCACTGATTTCATGACTTCCAATGAATTAGTATTTTCCTCTTATTTTTAGGAAACAGTCTAGTCAGCTTAACCTTCCATCTGTTTAATCTTCATGGACTAATTGAACACTTCCAGTTAGATACGATGAAACTTCGTAGATTTTTGGGTAAATACAGCTTTTTATTATGGTGAATATTGCTGTTTATCTGCATTTTAAGTTATTAACTTAAGTCCTGGTTATAGTTTGCCAATAACATTTGAAAAGTACTAATCCGGTCCAGTTTGTGCAGTGATTTAAAGTGTATTGATTAGGACAGAATCTCTCAGGAGTTTCTATGAGCACAGAAATCTTCATATTAAATCCAAAAAAGTATTAAGAAGTTTAGTAGTTTCTTAGCAGATACCGTATTATTTTTATATAAATCTAAATAATCAAGAATATACGTGAATTCCTTCATTTGACTTTTCTTTGTTTTGATTTTCCAATTCTGTTTTAATCTTCATTTTAGAAAGGTTAAAAATACAGTTTCCTAACTATGTGAATTATCCTATCTTGGTCATATTTAACAGTGCCAATATGATGCTGTATCTTGTTTGTTCAAACTCTTGTACAAATGATTATACTATAGGCATACTTTCTTCGTAGATGGAAAGAGAGACAGTTTTACTAGAATGTTTGGGCCTGTAGCAGTGAAATGCTTTTATGGAAAGAAACGTAAATATGATGTAGAAAATTCATACCCAATGGTACTGCCACTTGACAACTGAAAGAGCTATCTGTCTGCATCCAGGTATCATAGACACAGACACCAACGGGACACTTCCTTCATTCTGTTCTTCTGCGACTGTCCCTCTTATTTCATTCTGTGGAGTGGGATGCTCGTTCTTAACTGAGCCAGGAGAAACAAGTTTTTTGTCCCTAGTAGCAGGCTTCCACAGCTGCAGAGAAAAAATATTTTTGTGGTTATAAGGCCTGTTGCCTAACAGAGGAGAAATGATGTTCAGAAGGTTTTTCTCCTCTTTCAAATGAGAGTCTTTTATGTTTTCTCTGTTGAGTTCTCTTTCTGCTTTAAAAATTTTATTGGTTTCTCTGTCACGTGCTTGATGCTATTTTAAAGTAGACTCAATTATTTCCAACTTCAAAAAGGCAAATCAGCTGACTCGAAGGCTGGTGTATTGGAAGGTGACCAAAAGTGATTATAGAAGTCTGGTCTTAGGCTGCTCAGGTTGTAACTGAGTGTGTTTTGCCTTGTCTTCTTGCTCATCTCCTGGTTAAGTGAGATTCAGCAAAAGAGAGGACTTGATTATTAGGAATAACGGGATTAGTTTGCTAGTTATCAAAAGTTAACAATACTCTAAGTATGGCTACTTAAAGCTTTAAGCCACTAAAATAAGATTAGACTTCGATGAAAGAAAGCAAAACTTTATTCTAGAATTGGAATTGGCCACCCTTCCCTTTTTGTTAGAGCCTTCTACTTAATAGCAGTACAAAAACATTTCTTAACTCTGTCCCCGCACATCTGTCCAATTATGGAACCTCTCTGCCAAATGCTGCTTCTTAGCATGAGCTTAAATCATTTGTTTCTTTCGGTACTTTTTATACCCTGGTCCAAAGTAATCTGAAGACCAAATGCAGAAGGCTAGCACAGCTCAAACAGTCCATTTTCGCCACGTGAAGTTCACTTCTAATTTGGGAACTTATTGGAATTTTTTTTTTTTTTTTAGTAAGAAAGGAAATCTAGTTTTCATCCTCAGTAGAAGCTGAACATTTAATTTTTCTATTTCATTTTCTATGAATTTTTATATACATAAAAATTTACATATATGCATATATGTATGTATGTATAGATACACATATTTAAGTGTGTGTGTGTATACATCTACGTATGTATGTTGTGTCTTTGTGATTTTGGTTACTTGGAAATCTCCTGTCTCCTCCTCCTGTATATTTTCAAGTTCTTTTTCCATATTCAAACAGGAGAGAGAAAACATGTAAGGTACCAAATTAGTGGAAACGTAGGGTTTCAGTCGTTAGTATTTTGACCTTTAACAAATCCTGAATCTTTACAAATATCATGACAGTAATGCTATAACATTCGAGTCACAAGAATCAGTGACATGGAGGATGCTGGGTTGTAAACTGAATTGAAAAAAAGGTGGGCATGTTTGTTTGAGTGGGACTGGTGGCCTGTAATCAGTCAGGAAAATGTTCTTTTGAGATTTGCTTGGAAAAGCTAATGTGTTATATCAGGCAAGACTATCCAATGTAGAATATACTTTGATTGCTGTGCTTCAGATCTTCTTCCCCTCCTTCCTTTTAAGTATTACAGTTCTTTTACCCTGTGCACTCTAGTTAATGTGGATGCCCTTTAAGGCATTCAACCTATAATACGGAAAGACAGCCAGGAGGATGGGGGATAGAGGAAGAAAGGAGGAAGTATTTAAATAGAGAAGATGAATCTAGGAGTGGTTAGACAGACCACCATCTAAAAGAGGTTCTTTTTTAAATTGCATATAGGCTTAAGTTTGCTTGAGTACAAGTATCAGAAGATGCCCAAACTGTGTAGAGGTGGCCTCCCCTGACCACTCTCCTGAAGGGGAAAGAAAAGCACTTCATATGACAGTAAAGCAGTGCCTACTTCCTCTGGCCCTGTCTGTTTTCAAGGCAGCCAGCATGATATGAAGTCATCCTGATGTTCTGGTAAATAGTATCATCTTCATTTTGTATTCCAGGTTGCCTCAACATGCAGGCAGGCTAGATTATCAAAGGGAATCTCTCCTGGGAAGTTCTCAAAGTCAGAGTATCTCAAATTATATATTGATTTCCAGCTGTATAATTTTTGCTCTGAGATGGTTTTACATGTAGTTGCTTTCTTTTAGAAAATACTGTTTCTTCACATAAAAACCTTTTATACCAAGGTGTCAATTCAACTGATTTTTTTATTGCCTTTGACACTTCCATGTGTGCATAACTTGTGATATTACATAATGTTTCTGTGCCTAAGAAGGATGTATAAAATGGCACTTGAAAAAAAATGCTATTTTATTTAAATTCAGTTATTTGTTATTTTCCTGCAGTAATGGTTCAAGAAGATTATCACAGTCAAAACCCTTATCATAATGCAGTTCATGCTGCTGATGTGACTCAGGCCATGCACTGTTATTTAAAAGAGCCTAAGGTAAGGGAGCATTGTCAGTTCTACGTTGCAGGTAAATATAGAAATATATGTATTTTTATGTGTATACATATGTGGTTTGTGTGTACACATATATACACACACACACAGACACACGCTTTTTACAAAAAAAGAAAAAAAACCCCAACTTGTAGAATACTAAAATGGAAGGAAAGATTGCCATGTTACTGAGGCTGTGGTTGCACACTTGGCAGGAGGCTTTTCTCTTTCCTCTCCTTTGAGCTGATACTGTCTGTTGTGTTACTTCATGGTGAACTAGACAGGGCATTGATTAAGACTGCAGCTACTTAACATACCACTGTGCCCAAAGACGTTTACGTGGAATTGCAGCCTGAGTCAGAGCTGGCAATAAAAAAATCTGTGTATTCATGGTTTTAGTTTTTTAGGGATTTTTTTCCCTGGAAACTACTGTTACTCTTGCTTTGTTACTCTTTGGTGTTAATAGATAGTATGCTTGCGCCAAAGGCGCATTGTAGCAAGACATCAAGAATTCTCTCGCTCGATGACTCTCTCTCACTCATTTGCTTTTTCTCCTAAAAAAAGGCAGTGTGACAGACCTCAAGGAGCTGAGCTAACTGAGCATTTGTTCATGTTACTTGGACTGCTGGTGGTCTGTTATAAGTGGCATACTAGACATCTTCAGGGCCAAATCCTGTCGTTTTGTATTAAATTAACGAGAACTGTAATGCTCTGTAGCCAGGTGAGACGAGTTATTTACCTTCATGCCGATTATCACCATTCTCTTGGATAACTTAGTTCTTTACTCTTCCTCAGAGGTAGAATAACTAAGCTCTGATTCCGTGGATGTTTTTCAGCGGGTCTTGACCCACTCCCCCCACTCAGTTTCTCAGTGTTGCCCTCAGATCAATTGCTTGTGCAATGAGCCAGATCACAGAATTGATACATTATGAGCTTTTTTTAATAGCATACAGTTTGGTAGCTCAGAACATTTTTGATTAATATTCATGAAGAAAGTTTTGTAATACTTCAGATATAAGTATAGACTCCATATTTTTAGTAGCACATAGAGCTCAAATGGTCCTGTTACATGAAGTGCAGTATATAAGCATGTGAGAGATGATAGACAGCAAACGCAACAGGGAGCATAGGCTGCTGTGCTTGCAGGCTGTCTGCTGCATTTCACCAAAAACAGGTACATTGTGCAAGCAGGGCTGTCCTCTTTCAGTTTAAGCAGTGAGGTCTAGCTTGTGCTGAGTTGTAACTCATACTTCCCAAACAGAAGGTAGTAACAGGACGAATGGCTAAGAATAGTGAAAATGAGTCCATGCAGTTACATACTTAGTTAGTCAACATACACATTTCTTGAAAATATGACTTGCTGGTTTAAGCAGATTTTTCCTTCTTCAGTTCCCTTCCCAGTAGGCTTAGAAATAAGACTGTGAATAAGAGTACAAAGCCGTTCTGAACAGTTCTTGAGGTTTATAGAACATTGGTTTCTTCCTTTTAAAATGAAAGGTTTTTGTGTTTTTTAAACTACATTCTCTGTATTTAAAGTAGACTCTTCACATATAGACAGACTTAGTAAATGAGATGGACAGCTAGTTTTAAGAATTCGCTGTTTTGCAGGATGTTCTTAAAAAGAGCACTTCATTACCAGCCAGAAACTAGCATCTTCTGTGACTGAATCCTCTCATTCATAAAGAATAATGCTTAAGCCTTTGTTGAAATGTTTGTAACTTTGCGGGAAACACGAAGGAGAGTCAGTGGAATATTAATCTGACATCATTAAACTTTTCTCTGAGTTCCTGTTGGCTTTTAATTAGTGCAAAAGAAAAACAAAACCAAGACACCTGGTCACTTGATTTCTAGAGGCACACTTGCTAACAGAATTACTTTTATTATTATTATCTTCCAGCTTTCCAAATCTTTAACTCCATGGGATGTTCTGCTCAGTTTAATTGCAGCTGCCACACATGATTTGGATCACCCAGGCGTTAACCAACCTTTCCTAATTAAAACAAACCATTACTTAGCAACTTTATATAAGGTAAGGAGGAAGTTGGTTGTTTTGTTAAAACCAGATTTGAGCCTGAGGACTGTAGGAAAGGAATATAAATTGTAATATCCTTATCTAGTTGTAGGTTTGAAACCAGAGATTATTTCCATGTTACTGGGATAAAATCTGTGCAAGCTAATAAAGTGTTCAGGATTTTTGAGTTTTAACACATCTTTTTTTGAAAAACTGCTCTTAGTTCAGCTCTTAGTTTATAGCTATTCAGTGGTTTAAAAAAAAAAAGCCATTAATTGATACCTATGTTATTATTTTCATTTGCAGAATACCTCAGTATTAGAGAACCATCACTGGAGATCAGCAGTAGGGTTGTTGAGAGAATCTGGCTTATTTGCACATATGTCATTAGAAAACAGGTATGTTTATACAGAATTATGTAGATTAATTGAAGACCCAAGTTAGCTGACAGCTTTGCAAAACAAATAATTGCATGGCAATTCATAATCTACATTCTGTATTCAGATCTATTTTAAGAATTCCCGGATACCACATTGCTAGAGCAGCTCATGGTGCAATATGATATTCGGAAAATAGCATTTACTGTGAGCACACTGAAGCGTATTCATATAGTCAACCACCTGTTTACATTGAATTTAGCAGCCTTTTCTAATTCTGTCACCCCCAACTGTAGTTTAAAACATAGTCTCTTCACCTTCTTTAACTATAAATAAACAGTAAACAATGAGTTTATATTAAAAAGAAAAAGAAAAGAAAAAAAGCCTCTTTTAGTCTCCTTGAAGGCTGCCTATGAAATGTATCAGTGTTTCAGTAAATTTTGTAGGACTATTTCAAAGAAAATTCAGAAAGAATCTTCTGAGAATGCTGATCAGAGAGCCACTGTGACTTGCATTGGTATAATACTGAATGTGATATAAAGACATGTAAATCTAGTGCTGGTTATTTTTCTTAATCGTCATGCTTTTGGAATGTTTGGTATCACTAATTTCAGGCAGCTGATGGAAAGTCAGATAGGTGATCTCATTCTTGCCACAGACATCAGTCAGCAAAATGAATATCTGTCCATGTTTCGATCTCATTTGGATAGAGGAGACCTATGTTTAGAGGATGCAAACCATCGTCACTTCATTTTACAGGTGACTTTTTTGCTAATACTTTTGAAAACCTCATTTTAGCTTCAAAAATAATTTACTTAGAATGTTAAATACTTCTCAGCTTTCAAGTGAAGCAGAAATGTTTTCAGTTGTTTTGTTTCGTTACAAGAAGGTTTGTTCCCTCTGCTTTTGTCCCTCTTTCCCCTTCAGCACTTGGGACAAGCAATGTCTTGTGTTGGTAAGTCTGATCACTTAGAGCTACTGAACTAAAGAGGGATTTCTTTCTAAGACAACAGTTAGTTGTTCTTATGCCTCCAGTGTAGTCTCGGAATTGTGAAAAGCTTCGGCAGAACATAGTTCAGGAGAAAAAGTATTACTATTGTATAGTAGTATACTCAGAGTTTGTTGTTGTGCTACAGAGAGGTTTAGTAGCTTTCAGAAACAAAGGCCTTGAGATAGTCTCCTAAAGTTCACAGAAGTGTTTATTGTTAGGTTCATTATGTTGACTGTAAAATAAAATGAACAAACGAGTCAGAAGTTCTGTCCTGTACAAACCATTACTAGAAAAGAAGACTGACCGAAGAATACAAAATACTGTTTACTCGCTTTTGCTTATTTGACTTTTTCTTTTCTGAGTTTATTAATAATTGTCTTCCTCATTATTGAATTAGTGAATAAAATTAGTGAATCACTGACTTAAAGAATACAGTGCCCCTGAAATTTTTTAACTGAATTTACATATTACTCAGAGTTGATCATGAGATCTGATCGTTCCCTGAGCTGTTTTTTAAAATATTTTAAAATAGAACATAATTTTAGAGGAAAGCACAAATGGTAGGTAGGCTTGTTATTCACAAAACTTTCAGTAATCTGCTGTCAGGAAATAAATAAATAAAGATGTTCCTTTTGGATGAAAGGAGCAAGTCAGGTGACCTAACACCATATGTTAAACTTACTAGATGGCTTTGAAGTGTGCTGATATTTGTAATCCATGTCGGACTTGGGAGCTGAGTAAGCAGTGGAGTGAAAAAGTAACAGAGGAATTCTTCCATCAAGGCAAGTAAGAGTAGAAGTACTCTGATCTGTTAATAGATATGTGTATATATATTGTGAAACGAGCAATCATGAGTCGTAACTGCTTGCAATTAAAGGGATTTATGTTTAGGACTATATTTAGGAGATTTACAAGACAGCATGTGGTATATTTTCTTTCATTGGTTTTATTTCTTGCAAAAGGTTTGTAGTACGAACACCTGATGAGGAATCTGCTTAGAATCTGAATGTAGAACAGCTGGTTCAATAGATCCTTCAGCCTGAAAGGTGCTTCAGATGAACAATTGTCTTAACTTTACATTTACCTAGTGAGTTTCAGTAAATTATGAAACACGCTACTTGCAAAGTCCTTCATGCTCTTGCTCCTTCATCTGTATTCAAGCAAAATGCAATGTAAGAGCTTAGATTAATTTGTAACATTTTTATGTTGAAGTGATTTTTTTTTTAAGATCCCTCTGCAACAGAATTTAGTCAGAGGAGAACTTATTTTGTGGAATTGTAACTTAATGGTGACTTAGGAAAGTACAGGATGCTCAGGTGGTCAATTGGAAAGTGATTTGAAAAACATTACTTTGTGCATAGATATGATAAGTGGAGAACACAGACTCTTTGGTGCCAATCATGTAAAGTTTACTATTCCTTATCAATGATGTGCAGGCAGAGCAACAAATACATACCTTCAATGAGAAATTTTTGAAGGCTATGCTATTCCCTTCCATATTGCTAAAGGGGAAATCTTAGATTGCTGTAGAAATGAGTTTTTGTAAGGAAGTGTGTTAATCCCTCTGGAAGCCTGTGATTGATGTCGTTTACATCAATTACCGTTTGTCTGATGAAAAACTCGCAGTACTACTATTAGTCTCACTGGCGGATCGGTTTGTTTTCTTGGGAGATGAGAGGAAAATAAATCATTGTCTGCCACAAGATGCCATCCATGTTACATCACTTGCTATGCAAACTGTGTCTAAAGATACCTATGTTAGATAACTCACCTCTATTAGTGTTTGATAATTCCACTTGAACTTATGAAGACCTTGGACGTGGTGACCTAACAGTTCTATTATACTTCTGTTTCTTTAGGAGACATTGAAAAAAAGTATCACTTGGGTGTGAGTCCACTGTGTGATCGGCAGACAGAAACTATTGCCAACATCCAGATTGGTAACTGTAGTTAAATTTATTTTAGTAATTTATTTCAGGATGCAATTTGAAAATTTGGCAAAAGTATTTGACATATGTTTCCTAGAAGTTGTACCTGGTTTGTATGTGTTTGGTAGCACTTCTTTACAAAGAACAATTTGTCTTTCTTTGCTGTAACTTTTTTCCCTTTGACTTTAGTGCTTATGAAAGGTGCTGCACTGAGGGTTGTGGGGGCTGAAGTCTCTCACAGAGCAGGTACAGCATGGGAATCGGAGATCTAACTTTTCCCATGCTACTGCTCAGGACTTTCCTAATCTGGACTGGCCGTGCTGGGAAGAAGGGCCCTGTTCGTTCCCTGTTCGTTCAGTCTCTGGGGCTTTTTGTAATGAAGTTGCCAAAAAAAGATCCCAGATGATTTAGCTTTTTGGAATGCTAGCATTCATTTTAAATACAGCTTTTAAAAGGGTGGAGGACAGAGGTTTGATGCAGAACCATGAAAAACCATTATATTATCTTTTGCTTTTTACTAACTCGGGTTGGATTTACACTAGCAAAAGGGTTGATTATTATTTTCTGTAGTTATTTTTAAATGAAATTGTTCTGTAGGTAGATTAAATGGGACTGAGTTTAAAAACATAGTAAAGAAAATAATAAATTTAACCCTCCCCACATAATATGAATTAGTGCTTCAAATTAATCTGAACAGATCATGTTTTTTTTTTCTATCAGCTGCACTGTTTTAATTTAGAAGCTGTTAATCATACATTTTTGTAATTGACAAATTAAAGCAAACACAGTTTTGATAGTTTTACCATTGAATTTGGTTCATAGAAATAGAATTTATAAATAGGCCTACCCACACATGCTACACAAACTCTTATATAAAAGGCTGTTTACGTGTTGCTGCTCTGCAGCCTTTTTGCTTTAAAAAGGACTAACTCGTGTAATTGTGTTTGCAGTATTTTTAATGAGCGAAATATTGTGAAAAGATCTGTATTTCTTTTTCCTGTGTAGTATAGTTCAGCCTATCTGTGGGGTAATTTGTTATGAAATTTTTTTCTTTTAGAGATGTAAGTTTTCTAGACTAGTTTGGCTTTGTTACTGATGTTTAGATTCTTTTTGCCCCCCATGTTCTCCAGTATTTTCCTTTATTTCATCATTGTTCTGAAACAAAGGGGGTTAATTTGTAAACCAATATAATGCTGTTCTTTTGACTGACCAGTAAAATCTTCTATGTTTTGAGAAATTGAAATGATTTTTTCAGTGCAAACTGGAGAATTGTCTGTGTTGTTTTATTATTGTTGCTAACTTCTATTTAAACTATTTAGTCCGAGTGGTTTTTTTTTTTTCACTTGGCTTTTTTTTGTTTTTAAAGGTTTTATGACCTACTTAGTGGAGCCACTGTTTGGGGAGTGGGCCCGGTTCTCAAACACCAGGCTGTCGCAGACAATGCTTGGGCATCTGGGACTGAATAAGGCTAGTTGGAAGGGAGTGCAGCGAGAACAGTGCATCAGCGGTGACGATGCTGATCCTACTTTTGAGGAAATGGACTCAGACATATTACCTCAGGAACCTCGATTGTCCTGACCTCAACCTTCATGACAAAACTGCCTCTTTTCTTGGTATCTGCACAGTTGGATTACAGGAGATACTTGCCTGCCCAAGGTTTCAGTAAAATGGTAAAATGATGCCAGCATTATTTATTTCCAAGTTTTCCTTCGACAGACCGTTTGAACCTGAAATTATTTTTAACTGCAAGATCTGAACATAGAGCAATATGCATATGCCTCAGTCGGTTTTTGTTTGGAACCTTGAATATGCAAAGCACAGCAGTGACTGAGCCTTGAAGGAACAGTACGAAAATTTCATTGCACCATGTTTGTGTTTTTTGGGTTTTCTTTTTGTTTGTGAAATCTGAAATATGGTCTTCAAATCTAAGACTCGAGATGGATTGTTCCGCTTTCTTGGAACTGAGCAAGACTTGCATAAATGTGTTAAAACTATACCTTCCACTCAGTCCCTGTTTTAATACGGAAATGTGAAGTGCCCATCCTCTGCTGCCTCTGGCAAGACTTGATGTTTACAAATGTACTCTGAAACTATTGGTTCTAGACTTCACCTTTGCGCATGGCTGTGAAGGAACCACTAACCTGGATTTTTTTGTTTTGTTTTGTTTTTTTGAAAGATCAAATCTGAGACTGCAGCTCTTGTTTCTTTGGATGCCAGAAAAGCCTCCCATTTGCCATAATTTTGTTTGTGCACTGGGAACTGAGCATTCATCATAGAGCACAGCCAAGCTTTACTCCAGTGCTATATGGGAATGCAATTTTTTAAAAGCAGAAAACACTTCTGAATTTGGGAAGGGAAGGGGTGGGGGGGAAGTGTCTGAACTGCGTTGCGATTCTGCAGTGAGAACATTGCATGTTGTTTTCACTATTGTACACTTGAACTGCACATGCAAGAAAAAGGTGGAATGTCTAAACACCATATTCAGCTCAGGGTATTTGCCAATCTGAAATAAAGTGGGATGGGAAGCGTGTCCTTCAGAACAAGGGTACAAATGCCCCTTTCGCTGCAGTGTGTATGTATGTGTGGGTGTGTGAGTATGTCGGGGTTGGGGAGGGTGGGAGGGTACTGGGAAGGGTTTGAACAGCAACATTTTTTTTATTTATTCTTTTAGAATGTGACAATTTCATGAACAGCCACATTGGGGAGGAAACTGTAACAAATTGCTACAGATGCCTTAAACTATGCACAAAAGCTAAGTGACCAAATTTGTTTTTGATCTGAAAAATAAAAAAGTGCATTGTTTACTTGTTCCTCCCTCTACTGAAACATTACCCATTAATGGGTTTTTGATGGGAAAAGGAGAAATGTTTTTTAGGACAAATTTAAAGGACTAATTTTAAACTTAAAACATTCCATTTTTGTAATTTCTTTTACGTTGTTTTACGTACAGTAAGCACAACTGTAATCTAGTTTGAGAAACTGGTGCTTTCTTTTAGTTCATTTGTATTTCCCTGTTATTATTGTAAATGACTGTTTATTAATTCTGTTTACAGTTTGTTGCAACAGCCATTTTTGGGAGAGAGCTTCAGTGTAAAGCCATTTGTAAAGGCTTTGCCGTATTCATTTTAATATGTGCCTGTTGCTGTTAACTTTTAATTAATAAAAACATCTTTTCACATTATGCTCCTGTACATTTAAGTTACAACTGAGTCTAGCATTATGGAAAGGTAGTTAAGGTTGCACTCAGCTTCCACTGTAAAACTAAGCCCATTTTTGGATTTGAATAACTTACCACCTCTTCAAGCTCGGCCTTTTACTGTTCTAAAAATAAATTCTGACTTACCTGTTTGTCTAAAATTCTAAAATTAAATTGTTTGTTCTTTCATGTTCCCTGAAGTAATATCATTACTCAAAGTGGCCATGTTTAAAGAAATAAATTTACAATTAAACCATTTATTGAACTTGTGTGAACTTCCTTCCTTTGCTGTCAGTGCAAGTTCTTGCTATTGTCTGACTTCAGTAGAGAAGGATCAGGTGTTATACGAGCTTGAGTTACAGCTGGAAGTAACGGAAGGCCCTTATTTTAACAGGTTGCTTTCAACAGGGTGGTGTTTGCCAATGTTCTTTGGAACTTGCAGACCCAAAAGGTAACTGCTATGCATTTGAGTAACTTACTATGGAGAGACTGCAGCTAAGCTCCCTTCCAAGCTATGCACTACAGATTAGTAGGGTTAAGCATGGAAAAGTATCGATGTGTCTGACATTTTTGAATAAAACATAGTTGCGGTCTTGCTATATATTTTTTAAAAGCAACTGTTAAAATCAGTACTTGATGTGGTCTTCTGCAATTCACGTTCCTTGAAATGTGACTTAAAGGCAAGACCCCAACATAAATATAAATTTTGCTATTCACTGTAGGCCATTTATAAGCATATTTTAATACATTTTCATTATTTAAACAATTAATTTACAAATACATTATAGCAGTATTGCAATATATTTATAAGCAACCTCTGATTCTCTAACATTATGTAGTAATCTTGCTAACAGTTAGCAAGACTGGCCTATCCCGATAGGAACCAGTGCAGCTTGTCAAGAGGCTGAAAGAAAACATGAATAATTTTGTTCTACACCAACTTTCCTAGGAAGAGGCTTCTGTCTTTTCCTACAGCATCACGCTATCAGATTTAGAAAGACTGGTTCTAATCCCATCATTAGAGTACCTGGAAGGCTCTGACACTTGACTTACTTACTTTAAAAAACAATAAAAAATGTTTCTTGAAAGTGCTGTCTAGAAATTCCCTTCAAAAATTCACATTTAATTTAAGATCTCATAGCTGCAGGAATGCTGAATTGTTTCAGGTGAAAGCTGAGAGCGTACGTATGCCAGGAGCATACCTAATGCATTACAGCTGCTCATAGTGAGTCAGTCCATGCAACTCCAGAAAGGTGCTATGCGATGGAATCAGCTCCCTTATAGGTTATAAATCGCTTTAATCTACAAATCTGCTCCCATTGGCCCACACCATTCACTAGTGTAGACATGACCTAAGAACTGTATCTGTCTGTATAAGGTATCTGTACAGTGAGAATGGCCTTAGTTTGAATACTTCTGCTTGAGATGATGTTTTTCTGCGGGCAGTGACATCGTCTACATTAAAATAGTAAAGTATCTTTTTTACTTAGACTGTTATTTTAGACCTTTCTATACCTTAATTTGTATTTGATGACAGCTTTGCGATTTTGTTTTAGTACAGTTGACTAATGTTTTTTGACCATATATGGTTTTATGCCTCTTGTAAGGTTTGTCACGTGTGTGTTTCTCAGGTGATAGATAATCACACCTCACATCAACATTTCAGGTTACCTAAACTTAAACAGTTTTAGGGTGGGGGGTTTCTCATGTTTTAGCCTAGTTAATGATTTTATGAATTAAACTACAAAAGTGAGGATATCACTTAACCAGATTGAGTTACATCATTGCAAATATTAAGAGTTCATCTGCAATAATTTGAAACGTTTTGGAAAAAAATGCCAGTTGGACGGACTTCAGCAGAGGCCTCCTGGACACCAGTCTGCCAGCTGCTCTGGCCTGTAGCCAGTGCTGCTGTTCCCTACACCCAGGGTCTGGCAGGGGAACCTAGGGTACAAGGGGAAGGACAGAGCACTAACCCTTAAAGGAGAACATTCCTGTCAGAAACTTCTCACTGTGTCCTGATCCCTTAGTTTCACTGAAACTAATTGGCAACTGTTTGTTTGTTTTAAAATCATGGCACTGTGCTGTTCTGGGACTAATTATACTGTTATTTATTTGTGCTGCAGAGCAAGGTAAGTCGTATATCTAGTCCGGACCTAAGAGGGATGCAAGTAAGTCGTTAACCTGTTGATTTATAGTCACTGTAACAAACAGAATGCAAGCTACACTTTATTGTGGCTGCTGTAACTTGTAAAACACTACAAATCACACACAATATATTAACAGCTTTTAATTTTATATAGTGGCAATAGAGCATTAAATACAAAACTTGAAACCAAAAGCAACTTTCAAAAGGGTGTTTTAAAGGCATTTAAAAGAACATGCTGAACACTTAATGGATAGAACATTTTGAAAGGAAGATGTTTTGTGTACATATTAACACCATTTCAAGTTTTACACCAGAAAACATCCTCCTTGATCGTGCAATGTATGTTCCAGTTATAAGCAGCAAAGCTTTAGTCCTCTGCAGTAACCTAAACAGAGCTAGTCAGATGTTTATATTTAAAAAGTGCTGCATTTTTCTGTTTTCTAGAAAACAGAAGCTCTAAGAGGCACTTGTACTGTTCCAGTAGTCATACAAACTTGGAACATTAAATAGCCAGACTCAGCTTTAAGTTCATCTACAGTCAGAGAAAATTTCATTTAAGTGTGCAGCTGAGTTATAGCTTTCTAGGTTTCTGAGCAGTGTTTTTTGGCCTGAATTTTATTGTTGCTTGAGCCCCCTCTACAGCGGTGGACAGAGACATGGGCTCAGCTAGTTGGTTAATCAACTAGCTCTGTACAGGTCTAGCAGCAAATAGCTGCCATGGGAAATGCCCAGGAGGACTTCCCCTGACAAACAGATTATGTGCAACAGCTTAAACCATCTCTTCCCTGCAAATAGTACCATGAGGGCTTGTGCAATCCCCAGACATCTGGGGTTAAAAAGGTGTCCACAAGTATCTCTTAGCTGCAGCAATGTATTTTAGCAACTTGCACCTCCAGTACTTTGTACCTTTTTTCTTATATCTATACCACTTCTACACTTGTTAACACATACTCTGACATTAATCATTTTACTCTATGCTGCTATCTACTGTTTTTTTTCAAATTCATTGGACTGCCTTTTTTCACAGAGGCTTCCAAAAGCATGATTTACTCACTTTTTGTGCACTGTTTGATGACACAAGTAGGCTTTACTCTTTCCCTTGCAAGCTCATTTGAAAAAACATGCTACGTAGAATGTCATGTACCAGGTGACCTTTGAGGCAGATTCAAGTTTTTGCTTGCTTTCCGTATGAAGCAGAATATATTCAATTTTTCTTTGGGATAAAAAAAATTGCTAAAGCTCTGTTTAAAAGAACAACTTTGACATGAAAAATGTAGTATCAAACTAAATATCATAGTGCAAGTTTTAAGTTAACATCAGTCATTTGAGCTTTAACTAAAGGTGTATCAGTATCATTATTACAAATTATGTTAAGGTGGTCAGTTATGCACAAAAATATCATATAGGTAACTTACTTAGTGTTAATGAATAAAACCACAACAAGTCTGGGTAGAAAGCCAGGTTTGAATACAAAATTAATACCTGAGTTAACAGTCAAATCTATCCCTTTTAAACCGCATACAAACATGCACCTCAACCTTGACATCTTTAGTGCCTCAATTCTACATTTCACATTACTTTTTTTTCCTGCATTGTAGGAGACCACTCAGTACTAGTGCTATTTGCAACACTTAGTCAAAACAGTTTACAGTCTTTCATGTAGTGATCTTGATGCATTAAGACTTTTCAATTAAAGTCTTCATTTTTCCTGTCGACTTCAGCATGTGCGGTCCAAACTGAGAAGAAAACCAGAACCATGTTAAGATTGCTTTCAACAGGGAGACCTAGTTGAACTATTATTACCCGTCCATGTTGCAAGTGAAACTAGAACTCAGGCAGAAAAGTTTCCTTTATCATCCTGCTTCTTTGCATGTGGACTTCACTCACTTTGTAGCCTCAAGGTAAGGGGAAACTTTTGTCAGTGATCAAGTGAAGTTACTCAGATTAGGCATCTCCTGGAGCAGCTCTGACTAGAGACGTTTCACTCTACCACAGCAAAATAAGTAAAGATAGGTGCAGTATCTTTAGAAATTGACAACCAATTGCTCCAGTAGGCGTTTCTTGACAATATTTCTATTCTTTTCTGTGCAAGTCCTTATAAAACTACTCAGGATATCATATGAGAATATCTCATGAGAACTGCTCTAGCAAAGAGGTTACATATTGATATATAACTGATGATAGTTATTAGACAGCTCATTGCAGATAAACATTCCGTCACTCGACAAATGAAAACCTTCACTTTTCTTAGCTGCTGGACCTTGATGTTCCTTGTTCTCACAAGAGCTGGACTTTAAATTTCAAAATGGAAAGTCATGAAAAACCCACATGTGAGTAAAGCATTGCTCTTTTTTTTTTTTTTTTTTTTTTTTTAAAAGTCTCAGCTGCTGGAAACAAGTGATTGATTCTTTGCGAATTTCTAGCCCTTTAGTTATAAAGAAAAGCCTGACAGTTACAGGAATACACCTTAAAGGCCTAAAACAGAAGGCAACTAAGCCAACATTAATAAGCTCAAGTTTTCAGAAGTCCTGAGATTTGTGGCTTGGCAATCTTATTTTCCTCAGAACTCAATTCAGAGTACAGCCAGTTCTTTTGGTTAAGTCACTTTAAATTCTGGAGCTTTACCTGCATTTTTCCAAATGAGCAAAGGGAAAATAATTCTTCATTTTTCCTTTTTGTTCCTGCAGCAGAAGGCTTCGAGTTTTGTTAGTAAGCAATTCTGACCTGTACTTCATGAGAAAAGATTTTTCGCCTGTTTTGTAAATAGGCGTATACTGCTAGAACTTGCACCTTGAATATAAAGTGCTTCAAAAGCCTTACTTTGGTTTCGAATCAACCTGAAATAAACTAAAGCCCTTAACTTATACTGTCTGTGATAAATATTTTAAATAACTTCATGTTAACATTCTCACACTACAAAGAAACTTTTAATATATTCAGCATTTCCAATTATTAGAAAAAAACCTCCATATAACAAGAGCCAGCAGGCATTTTAAACAATACGCTTTTAGTATTCCCAGGAATGGCTGATACGTTTTAAGATCTTGCTTCAAATTCTGCCTTTAGTTGCACATAGAATAGCTGAATGTTTAAGGTTAGTAATAACAGGCAAGCTCCAGGAATTTCTCAGTTCTGATTCATCTCTGGTATGAGCCCTTAGGAATCAAGTTTTCAGCATTCCACATCGCCAATACAAGAAATAATTTTATTACTTTTTTTACTGTAAAAGTCTAATAGTGTTTTTTACACCTCAGTCCAAAGCAGCATAAAATCCCAAGATGCGAGTCTAAAAAAAAAAAAAAGGATGACTGCTACAATTCCTGATATACTGGCAATACTTAATGGGTTTTTGAGCACAAATGTTTTTAGGTATTTGTTTATATTGGCAGAAAGATTTTTGTTGGCTCTCGCAACAAGCATCATTTAGTCCGAGCATGGGTTCAGAACCACAATACTTACCAGTGCTACTTCTGTCTTTGTTTCAGACTTTGGAATCACTTTTTCAGTTTCGCTTTGGCTGTCACTTCGGTATCGATAAGCAAATTTCTTTTTGAGAGCTTCTGCTATTAAAGCTGCAGGATCTGCAGGGTCAGCTACTTTAGATTTTGTACCTTCCAATGATCTGGAAAAGAAAATGAAAAGCTTTAACATAGTACAAAACAAAGCTTTGTAAGTTGTGAACACTTTTTCATTCCCGTTTGTTTGTCAAATGTTGCATAAGCAGCAGTCTCAGCTTGAAATAAGTTTTCCATAAATCCAAGATAAATCTTTAAGTATATTGATGTTAATGTCTTACCTTTTCACTGAGCGTAGTTTCACACTGTTCATATCTTTGAGGATTTCTAACATGTTTGGTATTTCAGGCTTCTTTGGCCCATTTTCTATGAGAGGCTGCCCACAGTTTGTTTTTTTGTTTTTTCGTTCTTTAATGAGCTCAATTGCAGACATACTCCGTTGTAGACCAGGGGGAGGGAGCGGGGGAGGTGGAGGAGGTGGCGGCGGTGGTGGCAGTGACGGCACAACAGGGACAGCAGCTGAAGCAACTGGACTTAACCCAACTACAAATAAAACATGCATTTCATATAAGTTTACATGTAAATCCCCTTTATACCTCAACAAACACTCAGGTAAAAATTTGACTGTTGTAGCTTCAATTCTCTTCCCCCACATACCCTTCCCTTTCAGGTTATCGCATAACTTGTTCATTCCTGAGACACCTAAATAGATCTGACTGAAAAGCCAGACACAAGTTTTCCTCACACTGTGAAAACTGCTGAGTTTCCAGTTCAAGTTGTAGGTGCAGCTGTATCTTTACGGCAAGTCTATGAAACAGGATGGACGTGACACTGTCTTTTAATTATGTTCTCTTTTTCACGCGCTCAGTATTTCATTCTCTTTTGAAGCAGGTACTGATCTGGAAGTCAAGTGTGCTAAGTGAGCAGTGATTCTCCCTAGTAATCTTGAGAAATGAAGACCTTATCATACAAGATTCTTAAAAGTAAACTACAGAGCTCAACTAGTGCTTAAATTCAAGTTTATTTCAGCTCTCTAAGGCTGTGAGGTTTTCAGGTCAGCCAATCATCTGTCTGAACAGATAAATTCTCAGGATACTCTTAATTCTAAGTTTCCTGCACTCTTTGGGAGAAAACTGGAAGTTATAAATATAATAGCAGTAATAATTTGACAAATAAATCAAGAAACCTCTTTTCAAATGCTTCTCTGAAGAAATGAGCAAAACCAATCCAAACCAAACTGATACAGTATAGAGGTGTCTACTATGTGAATATGTATACATACACAGTCATTACCATATTTTACCACAAGAGGGAGGTAAAGATGATAAAATCAAATCAAAGGCAAATTCAAGTTTCCTAACAAACAGAGGATAAGAGAAGATGATTAAAAGTTATATGAAATTAGTTATTTGGCAAAAAGCCCCACAATAATTACAATTTAAGAGTGAAAGCAAGTGACCCTCTAAACTATTGCAGGGTTTTTAATTTGAACAGTTGTGGAAAAATAAAGTAACTGCTATCAGTTCACATAAATACTAAACTAGAACATCTTCTGAGGAATCAGATTATGATCTAATGCATTAAGATAGGCAAAACAGTGTATTTTCTAAATGAACTTAGGAATGAGTGAAAACAGACAGGCTATCTGCAATGCTTTAGAGATGGTAGGCTTAGAAGTGGACGGAGACCGCAGGTGAGGGGAAGAGGAGAAAGAATCTTGGTAAAGAAAATTACTACTGAGAGTACTGCGCCCCTTTTGGTTCCATCTGAACAATGCCTCTCATCCCAGGGATGATTCCAGTAAGCAATGAATCTCCTTTTCTGCTATTTATTCATAAGCTTGAGATACACACTCATGAGCTTTCTCCAGGCAGAAAGCTCTGTTTCATCCTTCTTTACTTCTGTTTCATCCTTCTTTACTTATCCACAGCTCTGGAATTCTGGCAACCTTCCAAACACACACAAGGACTTCTGGAATACTAGAAAATACGGCATGTCTTTTGTCTTCAAGAAATATTCTGTATCCCTCCATTAGTATGCTATGACTGACCACTATACTAACCACAACAACATGGAGAAAGTGTCTTGCAGTATCTCACAAAAATTATTAGTTATAACAGGGAAAACTCATTAACTATTTTGTGTATAGCAAATTTATTACCTGCTGTCAGATTCTGCTGTTCTTGCAAGATTACAATTTTGGCTATTTGTGCTCTTAAAGTGGCTAGTTCATTTTCTAGAGCACTGATCTTTTGCAGAGCTTCTTCATTTGCGGTCACTGCACTCCTGGTCACTGGTTCTTCTTGTAATGGGTTTGGTAAAGACACCTGTCTTCTAGAATGGTGTAGTTCACCTGAAAGGGGCTGGCCTGTTTTGGACCAAACTTCTGATCTGTAACAGAAAAATAAAAGACTCCTTTTATTAAACGCTTTCTAATAGATACTAAATAGAACAAGGTACAAATATATAGGAACCATCAATAAAAGCTGAAGACCTGACTTTAAAATATAATCTGCCTTTTCACAAATCACTTCTCAGTAAAACACCACTCGAGTCAGGAGGCCTCCAGCGGGTGCATGCAGCCAGAGGAGATGGCATGGGACATGGCTGTGGAGGATCCTCTTGCACCTCTCCTGGGAAGCCTGCATGCTCGATTGGCTCTCTGAAATGCCTGTATACCAATGAGCACAGCATGGGGAATAAGCAGGAAGAGTTAGAGATCTGTGTGCGGTCGCAGGGCCATGATCTCGTTGCAGTTACAGAGACATGGTGGGATAGTTCACATGACTGGAATGCTGTCATGGATGGCTACACGCTTTATAGGAAAGACAGGCCAGGAAGGCGAGGTGGTGGAGTTGCCCTTTATGTGAGGGAGCAACTAGAACGTATGGAGCTCTGCCTAGGGGCGGATGAAGAGCAAGTTGAGTGCCTATGGGTAAGGATTAAAGGGCAGGCTAACATGGGTGACATTGTTGTGGGGGTTTACTACAGGCCACCTGATCAGGAAGAAGTAGTCGATGAGGCCTTCTACAAACAGCTGGAAGTAGCTTCACAATCACAGGCCTTGGTTCTCATGGGGGACTTCAACCACCCTGACATCTACTGGGAAGTGAGCAGAGCTAGGCGCAAACAGTCAAAGAGGTTCCTGCAGAGCGCTGATGATAATTTCTTGACCCAGGTGGTGGAGACGCCAACGAGGAGAGGTGCAATGCTAGACCTTGTACTAATGAACAAAGAAGGTCTGGTTGGAGATATGAAGGCTGGGGGAAGCCTTGGCTGCAGTGACCATGAGATGGTGGAGTTCAGGATCCTACGAGGAGGGAGCAGGGCAATGAGTAGGATTGCAACCCTGGACCTCAGGAGAGCTAACTTTGGCCTCTTCAGGGACCTACTTGGGGGAATCTCCTGGGGTAGCGCCCTAGAAGGAAGGGGGGTCCAGAAGAGCTTAATAATCAAGTATCACTTCCTCCAGCCTCAAGATGGGTGCATCCCTCTGAGTAAGAAGTCGAGCAAAGCGGGCAGGAGACCTGCATGGATGAGCAAGGAACTGCTGGCAAAACTCCAGCAGAAGAAGGAAGTCTACAGAATGTGGCAAAGGGGACAGGCCACTTGAGGAATATAGGGATGTTGTCACAGTATGCAGGGATGCGACAAGGAAGGCTAAGGCCCAGTCGGAATTAAATCTGGCAAGGGATGTCAAGGACAACAAGAAGGGCTTCTTCAAATACATCAATAGCAAAAGGAAGACTAAGGAAAATGTGGGCCCGCTGTTGAATGGGGCGGGTGCCCTGGTGACGAAGGATATGGAGAAGGCAGAGTTATTGAATGCTGCCTTTGCTTCAGTCTTCACTGCTAAGGCCAGTCCTCAGGAATTCCAGACCCTGGGGACAAGAGAGGAAGGCTGGAGAGAGGAAGACTCTCCCTTGGTCGAGGTGGATCAGGTTAGAGGTCATTTGTCCAAACTTGACAGGAGAGGTGCCTGAGGACTGGAAGAAAGCCAATGTCACGCCAGTCTTCCAAAAGGGCAAGAGGGAGGAGCCAGGAAACTACAGGCCTGTCAGCCTCACCTCCATCCCTGGAAAGGAGATGGAACAGCTCCTCCTGGAGGTCATCACTAAGCATCTGGAGGACAAGAAGGTGATCAGGAGTGGTCAGCATGGATTCACCAAAGGGAAAACCTACTTAATGAAGCTGATTGATAGCCTTCTATGCTGGAATGACTGGCTGGGTAGATGAGGGCAGAGCAGTGGATGTTGTCTACCTGGACTTCAGCAAGGCTTTGGACACTGTCTCCCATCACATCCTCCCAGGTAAGCTCAGGAAGTGTGGGTTAGGTGAGTGGACAGTAAGGTGGACTGAACCCTCTGGATGGCAGAGCTCAGAGGGTTGTGATGAGCAGTGAAGAATTTAGTTGGAGGCCTGTAGCTAGCGGTGTCCCCCACAGGTCAGTCCTGGGTCCGGTCTTGTTCCATGTACTCATCAGTGACCTGGAGGAAGGGACAGAGTGTACCCTCAGCAAGTTTGCTGATGATCCGAAACTGGGGGGAGTGGCTGACACACCAGAAGGCTGTGCTGCCATTCAAAGGCACCTGGAGAGGCTGGAGAGCTGGGTGGAGAGGAAGTTCAACATAGGCAAGTGCAGGGTCCTGCACCTGGGGAGAAATAACCCCAGGCACCAGTCCAGGCTGGGGGTTGACCTGCTGGAAAGCAGCTCTGCCGAAAAGGACCTGGGAGTCCTGGTGGACGACAAGTTAAACATGAGCCAGAGCAGGGTGCCCTTGCAGTCAAGAAGGCCAATGGTATCCTGGGCTGCATTAGGAAGAGTGTTGCCAGCAGGTGGAGGGAGGTGATCCTGCCCCTCTACTCAGCCCTGGGGAGGCCACATTTGGAGTGCTGTGTCCAGTTCTGGACTCCCCAGTACAAGGGAGACACGGCACTACTGGAAAGAGTCCAGCAGAGGGCTACAAAGACGATGAGGGGACTGGAGCATCTCTCCTATGAGGAAAGGCTGAGAGAGCTGGGCCTGTTCAGTCTGGAGAAGAGAAGACTGAGAGGCAATCTCATCAATGTGTACAAGTATCTGAACAGAGGGTGTCAAGACGATGGGGCCAGACTCTTCTCTGTGGTGCCCAGCAACGGGACAAGAGGCAACGGGCACAAACTGAAACACAGGAAGTTCCATCTGAACCTGAGGAAAAAATTCTTGACTGTGAGGGTGACAGAGCACTGGATGAGGTTGCCCAGAGAGGCTGTGGAGTCTCCTTCGCTGGAGATATTCAAAACCTGTGTGGATGCAATCCTGGGAAATATGCTCCAGAGGACCCTGCTTGAGCAGGGAGGTTGGACTAGATGATCTCCAGAGGTCCCTTCCAACCTAAACCATTCTGTGATTCTACCAAAACATTATATTGCCTAAAGTAAACAAGTTTCAAATTCTTTCTGCCTGCTCCACTATCTTGTGGTACTTGTCCTTGCACAGAGACAGAACACCGCTTTGGTTTTTAAACCTTTCTATGTTAATGTCTCTTAATACAACCTGCGAGGAGAGGAAGGAATAACCAAGGATATCTTTTTTTGATCATGAGAAGTAGTGTTACAGCTTATCTTGCAGGTATTGGAATTCAAATGCATTTTTTGCTTCAAAATATAACATTTTTGTCCTGAGGGACATGAGGTTGCAAATTTTTTGCAAGGAATGTTGGTAATTCTTAGGGTTTAATTTTAGAACAGAGATATACATCCTCTCCCCCCCATCTATTTCTCTGCTCATACCTGTAATCGTATTTTTGTTGCAAGTAAGACTTTTTAAAAAGCTTGCCCAAATGGTACCATTTTTTTTCATGGGTTGCAAATATTCCTTTGTAGTTGATTCCTTTTAAGAGGAAGGAAAAGTTTCTTGGTTCCACAGAATATTTTGTACCCTTTTTTGTCTTCTGAAGCAACAGCCCTGGTTTGACAGTATTCAGCATCCATTTCAGCACTTCTGAGGGCACGGAGCATGTGAAATACTTTAGTGCCATAGAAGCTGCTTATTAGAAAATAGGCAAAGGGAATGATGTAAAGTTTTCCACCACAGTAAGTAAAAGCAAAGAGACAAATATCATGCAACAGAAAGTCTGTGAGTTAAACACATGTGGCATTACTGAGCATCTACAGTCAAATAAGCGGCCACAAAAGGTTATATTCACTAAAGACACCATCATTTTTAAATACAATTTATCTGAAGTAGAACTCCTAATGACTAAAGATAACAGGTTGTCATAAACATGAATACATTGTAACTACAAATTATGACCACATACTTTGCTCTCACCTAATTCCCAAAACTTCTCAGGCAGGTCAGGCCTGCACTGCTTATTCAAACATGGGAATATAAACTGCAGCTAGCGATATGCCTTTTCAAGATGTCTGTAGAATGGCTCTAGACTATATAGCTTAAGACCGCTATCACTCTGGATACGTATGTTAAGCTGCTCTCGATGGTCATCGCGTTAGATCTGCAGTGTTGCTAGGCTTAAAAGCCAAGATTTAAGGCTAGAACAAGCTCTGTTTTCTGACCACCTCTGTACAGTGTTCGATACACGTTTGAATGGTTCACAACACTGATATAAAACCTCAGCATAACTTGGAGTAATTTGATTAAGCAGATCTGAATATTATCAAAAGTGTTAAGATTTAGGTGTTGTTACCTAGGTAGGAATAGAGAGAAACTAAAGCTGAGAAAAGGACAGGATGCCTCCTACAGCAGCAACTGACCTGCTCTTCCTAAGTAAGGTACAGGGAGCCAGCAGTCACTCCACTCTAAAACCTGCCTTCTAGAAACTCTTTAAAGGAGCAGAATAGCTGAAAAGGAAAGGGCATTTTGGCTCAGAGCAGTAACGGTGTTTTTAAGCAAATTTCCTGATTGGGATATATTGTTGTGGAAAAATATTGTGCTTGAAGTGTCACTACCGCTCTGGCTAGGGGTAGGGGAAAAGTGATCTGTCATTGAGTTGTTTCCTCTGTAAAACTACATTCAGAAAAAAATATGACTGCAAAACTGTTTACTGAATTATAGAGTGAATATATATTTAACAGTAACACCTATGTGATCTCTTCAGATCAGAGAAATTTCAACTGTCTGGAAAATACCTAATGCATGCTACACTGCATAATACTGTGTATAAACAAAATAAACTGTGCACACTGAAATATGCATATAGGCAGGATCATATTTTCTTTTGCTAAGTAATTCACCTACACTGTTCCACAATAAGCTGTCTTAAGGTCACCATATATCTACAGGGTTATTTTGGTCCCATCCCACATCCATCTGTCCCCCCTCCTCCTTCATATGCAGATATGTCAGCAAAAATACCAGTCCTACATCTGTTTTACAAAGGGCCCCTGGAAGTAACAGAGAGCTATTCTCCCTGTTGCCTCCATTAAACTAAATAGCTTTATATTCAAGCCAAAAACATTTCTGTGCAAACAAAAATAGTAGTGGCCAGTAAATAACCTTTGCATTAAATGTATTTTACAAATAGTGTTTCTTCAAACAAGTTGTTGATTTCCGTGACTCCCCTTTGAGTTAGTAAAATTAATGTTCCAATGCCAGAACGTGTGTCACGTAAAGCTTCAGGGTAGCAAGTTATATTGGAGAGCATCGAAGTCATTAATAACCTATTTTGTGCTTTCACATTAAGAACAGTATCCTCCAGTAATCTCTGAAGCCAACAATCTGTGCCTTTCTCTGGAAGGTCAGTTTGTTTATAAGAAAAATCTCCTCTGCACTACAGAACTCTATCTTTGTTTCCAGCTAGTCTGAGCAGCAATTTGGATAGGCTGGAACAATACAGAGCTTCATCACTTCAACCAACCTGTTTCAGGCAGTTACACAGCTATGTAGTACTCTTTGCCCAACACAACAGTACCTATCCCCTAATTCTGAACACAGCGGCTCACACACTTCCCTGCCAGTTTTCCTTATGAAGGTTAAAGATGAAATGTAAGCCATCATGTTACAGAACTCTTCCCTAGACTGCAAAGCCTTAACCAGAAAGGCGAAAAACAATATACCAATTATTGGATTGTCAGAACTACCATTGCCACTAATTAAGAAACCCTACAATACACCACCCATACTAATTAAACTCTCTCAAGAATTGGGAAAGATAAGTATTAGCAATGATGCCATACCACAGCAGACATTTTGTGGGCACAAGGCTGAAGAACACGGTCACACTTCAATTCTTTCCAGTACAAGTAAATAAAAACACAATCTCCTGTATCTGTTCTCAGACTGTGGTCTTTCATTCACAATCCTGTTAGTTTGACCTCTACCACATCCTTTGCAGTACCTGCCTTCTGGTACTGGAAAGGCGATATCTGGTGATAACTCTTCGCTTTCTCTTCTCCAAGCATTCAAGTGCTCTTCACTGAGTGTTATACACTGTAGATTCTCTTTGGGGAAAAGCTTTGTTTTTCCTCAGTGCATAACTTCAAATAGAAGATTTAAGGAGCATACCTGAGCCTTGTAGAGACTTCACCTTCCTCTTGAGCAACCCATCCCACATCTGCAAAGGAGGCCACGGCATCTTCTCTGAGTTGATTAGGATAGTTCCCTTCTGTGGCATGAGAAGTAAGCTAAATTTTAAAGATAAGATTGAAGGTTTTAGAGTCAGTTTTCCTAACTCATTTCACAGTTTATTTCACTTAGCACAATAGACTAATATTTTTAACGAGGCTGGATGCAACTCTTATACGGACATGCATGAAACACCTGTAGATTTAGCACATTTGTTATTGTCCTGAGCTTGGACCAAAACCTATTTCACTGACAAATTATTGCCCTCTTTCACTCTAGTCTGCTGGACACTTCACAGAAGCTATTTTTAAGGTTCATGGCTAGCTACCTATACTACCACATGAAGTTATTGAACGCTGTAAATCCAAAGCAAATTGTTACATTAAAGATAAGCAAACGTCAACATTCATAAGTAGTGAGCTACATTAACTCAAATAACATGTTTTGTTTTATGGTACTCACAACCAGTATTTACAAAAAGACAACCATTAGGGCTACTACTCCTCCTCAAGTGTTATAATCTGATTTAGTACGTTATTTTGAGAGTGAAGTTCTGTTGAAGTGTGTTTCTCTTCCCATACAACTTTCAGAATTTCTGTACAAGAATAAAGCTGTGCCCATTACAAGAAAAAAAAAAACAAAAAACCAAAAAAACACCACTGGTACTACCTCAATAATTACAAGGATTTTGAGTGAGAGGTAGGATGCAACCCCAAGGGAATACACTATCCATTAACAATCTCCTTTGCTGCATGCTGAAAAAACTGACCGTTTTCCAATATGGTTCTGCCATTAGCTTTTAAGTTATTTGGAGCCAAAGGTGAGCAAGGCTCCAGAACTTCTCTTACATTTACAATTAAGCAACCTGAATGCAGATTTCAAAAAATTGTTTAAGCCATCAATGTTTGCTCTATAACCATAATTACACAAAATGGTTACAAATATACTTTGAAATACTGGCTGCCTCCCCAAGTTAGAGAAGGGCACGCGTACTCAGTCACTGGACTGCTGATCACCCTGGTCTCAGTATCTTAGCAAATAACAACTACTGAAATATCTTTTGGTAATTTCTTCTGCTCAGTCTGTTGCCCTGAGTTATTCATCTCCAGTGCAACTATGCCACCTCTTTTGCTTGTATTACATATACACCCGAATGCAAAATTGGTGCATGAATTATGCAAAGATTTGTACCTACCTGCTGCTGTTAGGGGCTTAGAAATGAGTAATACAGGCAAAACTAGTGATATTATATACTGGCCTTATAAGAAGGCCCTGATCCATTGTGCTAGCACTTAGATCAATTTCAAGGCAATTGACCTCTTAAGAGGAAACTAACATAGCAGCAACTACAAAATCTTAGCATTAACCTAAATTTGTAGCAGACCTAGCACAACAAGATTACAGTCTTGATTGGATAAAACCATTTCTGAAGAGCATTCATAGGTATTTTAGCTATAGCCTTTGCTACAAGAACACTAAGAAGATAAAAGTGGTGGGTCTGGGTTTTTTTCCCCAGGAGTTTTTAAAAACAGCTTTGGAAATTGAGATTAGTCACCTTCACCTTACACTCTCACAACTTCTGTGTGCGCCTTTATCACAGCTCCCAGGAGTGCATATTGGCACCGGAAGATCATTTGGAAACAACAAGGTTTTTTCCAGGTAGCATCAGCACAGATGGCAATATGTTTATCGCATTAACAGTTGTGCCTAATACCATAACAGTCTGCCTCTCTTTAAAACAGTCTAGAGAATACTATATTGCATGTTAAAATTTTCATTGTTTGATGTTTCCTTTGATTTTTTCTTTTTTAAAAAAATCAAAAAAAAATTTAATGATCACAGCATCTGTATTAACAGTGATAAAACAATATATCATACATTAGCCACTTTTTGCAGATGATAGATTCTCTTGATGATAATGGACATACTGGGGACTAAATGGGGACATACTGGGGACATAAAAAAATTGAAGGCATATTTAAATGAAGGTACTACCTGTACTTGCATCAAAAATCATTTTATAAGTCTACACTAAAGAATGCATTTACCACTGCAAGGTTTTCTGCATTATGAGTTAAATAGCTTCTAATCCAACATTTAGTAGGAAGCGTTCTGTTATATTGTGATGCATGTTTCCTCTTACTTTTTAAACTCATATTTGCTTGTTACCCATATTCAGATGTTTCTTTTGTCTAACTATACCTAAAAATCAGAATGCCTTCCACAGTAGTAGATTTAGAATTCCAAGATGTGCCAAGATTTTACTTGATTTTAAACATTAAAAGTCAATGCCCATCTAAAATCTTTGCTTGCCTGTAGAAGAATGTTTAAACAACCCTGTTGACTGCTCTATTCCTCCAGCCTTTCCTGGCTGAAGGACAGTTGGACAGTTGCTCTGCCAGCACCTGAAATGGTGAACAGAGCTGAAACCTGGGAAGGGATCAGGCTTTAAAGTGATGGTTGCCATTAAGAGACCCAATTCTATTAAACAATCAATTGCATGAGTTCAAGCAGTGAAAGCAACTTGCTTCTCCTTCCTCTGAAAACTATGTAGTTGCCTCCCCCTGCCTTTCATAGGCTTTTTTTGCCTATTTTAGCATATATATGTGTGTGTATAAACATGCACACACACACACACACACACACTCCTGTGCATTTCACATCCATTATTCCAGGAACTTCCAGAGAAGAAACTACACACCTTGTACCATTTTGGGTGCTGTCAAAGCAGGACCTCTACTTTTTGTTTTCTCCAGGACTTGGAACATAGAACAAGTATTTTTGTAAGCGTAAGGATAGAATAAAACCCCTAATTTCAGGTTACTGGCACACTCAGGCATTAAACATTTGAAAATACTTCTTCAAGTAAGACAAAGTTGCTATGATTTTTCAAGTTATCTCAGTAAACTCTGATGTTTCCTTCATTCAGATCAATCCCTTAGGAGACTCTTGTATTCCATTACAGAGTTTTGCATCAAACAAGCAGGAGGGGTGCAGGACTACAGCAGCGATGCCACAGTTGCAGCACACTGGATTAGTAGCATGGGAGGAAGACAACTCCTACCTTGTGAGATAGGTTGGTTGAATATAACTTCGCTACAGTTATAAGTTCAACTTTTTTTTTTCTCCTAAAGACTATAGATAAACCTACAAATATAACATAAAAGCGAAACTTATGAACCATTTTCATGCGCCCATGCCATATAGAGTATTTAAGGTAAGTTCTGCCACTGGTTACTGAATGCATTAGCAGCATTTATCAATTCATTTAAATGTGGACTGTGACAAAATCCTCAGAGACAGATATTACAACAGTCAGTAGACCTCAAAAAATCAGAATGTCTTGCTACTACTCTATTTTTAGACTATCAGAATAAAAGCATGCTAGAAGAGAAGGAAGAACGAACGTAACAGAGAGATTCTGTTAATATCTCCTATGTATTTATCATAAGCAAAATGAAGGCCTCTAGAAAGTTTGTTGTTCTTAGATGAAGTTAGAAACACTGGTGATATACATGCACCCTCACATGAGGCAAGTAAGTTTTGGTTTGGTTTTTAAGTAAAGTAACTTACAGCAAGGTTCAGTGCATGGTCCTTTCATACTATAGCTAAAGCTGGCAAGAAAGAAAAAGGAAGAGACAGCTATAGGAAAGTGTCAGTTGCAACAGCATAAAAACAGTCAAGATTGGTATTGAACTTCACTACAAATCTTAACACTGAGATAAAGACATAAAAAGCAGATATCAGCATCACACTTTTTCATGTTTAGCAGTTCATAAATTAAAAGTTTAAAGCCTGCATAAATCATAAAAGCTTTAATGTGTCTAAAGGCTCAGTTTTGTAATACTTCAAATTTAATCAACCATGACAAGCTGTACTTCTATTTTTAGAATCCATTCCTTTCATCTAATAGGAGATCAACGTTTATACATTGCATAAAATCTAAGCAAAGTTGACAGAATGCCTCTAGGAGGAAAAAAGGCAAGTATCCTGTTTGTTCTAACACAGAATTCAGATGAACATACATACTTTTTTTATCTGAACATTAAAAATACTCAGGGAAAAGTTTCTCAAACAGCTCTCTGCAAGTACATAAAACAGCAGTATCTTCTGCATACTATGTTTTAAAAGAGGGCATTATTTTACTAATTATTTGCAAACGAACATCATCTTCCTTTGTATGGCCTTTATACTAGGGAAATCAGACACATCATAGGAGGACCTCACTTTCTTTCAAATACGAGGCAAATGAAGCCATACTCTTAGCATAATTACTATTAAGTATACACCCAAAAGTTCAAGTACAGCATGCCATTTTGTTCTCCCTTCCACCTGCACAAATGCCTCCCCCCCATTTATATATTTATTTAAGTTTCACAGAGTCACTACCAGTGAAAGATGCTTGGTCGCTTAGAGTCTCAGTGTAATTATCTAGGTGAGGAAGAGCGTGAGCACGGCTTTTTACTACCACACGAGAACGGCTTCTACAGTAATCTGAACTATCTGATTTTGTACTGCAATCTCAAATACAAATATTGTTATACATTTTTCATAGGTTAAAGAAATAAATTGAAATATTGAAAATTTTACCTACGTAGAAATTAACTTGTCTTAGTGTGGATGGAGAAACGATTCCCACCATTTGGCTTTATTTTCTCCTCCCTTAATTAACCCAAGAAGCATTCCTCTCAGCTTGCATTTCAAGTACTAAATTTCTCCATTTCTACAGTCCCTATCCACAGCATACACAGAGCTGAAGAAGGCATGTGTAACAGTTTCCACTTTCCCATCTGTTCCTGAAAGACTTGTTATAAAGAACAAGGGTTTTTCCTTCCCTTTAAGTCTTTACCCTCACTCTTTACCCTCCCACTACATGCAGTCAAAGTTAGAAGAAAACAAGTTGCAAAGCTGCACAGAATTGATATTCCACTTTCACCTAGTCAGTGCTAGCCTTATACTTAAAAAAAAAAGCAAACAGGGAACTCACGTTATCTTGTAAATAATTTTTACTTTCAGATAAAGTTGTTTATTTTCCCAAACATTTTTAAGTAACACTGTTCATCTTTACATGCCTCTTAAGCCTAGTTTATAAGTACTGTTTTTAAAAACATGTTTCAGATGTTTCTCTTTCTTTAAGGGCAGGATTTTTTTCCTACTATAACAACTTTTTAATACTGTATTGTGTCATTTTAGAAGTTAATTTCTTCAGTTAATTTCTTCAGGATAAAATTTTGTTTCAGGTTTCATTACGTGTGTAGTAACAACATGGAAGAATCCAGATGTGGAAAAAAACGTGAACTGGAACGAGGTAAACTAATTTTTCTTATGTGCCAAATGTATCATTTTCTCCTTTTTAAGAACCCTCCAGTCAATTTTTAAAAATGTACTGAAGATTTGCTTAAAGTCTTCTGATGCAAAAGCAATTCTCATTAATCAGTATAGTGAAACATGTATTCCAAACTGTTGGGAATACCTACCTGAAACTGAACTCTTGGACACTGGATAAGAGAAAGGTTACTACCAATTTTTCTTACAATACTTCGAGATGAACCATAAGGCTTGCTTGACCAAAGCACCTAGATGGGAAGGAAGAAAAAAAAAAAAGTCACTTGTTACGCAATTTATTTCATATTCTATAGGATTAATTTTTATTTTTCCTTCCATACAACACTTGAGCTAAAGTTATGCATGATTGAAAATGCTTTTTTTTCAGTGGGGATTAGATGCACCTTCCTTTGTTGCACTTAAAGACAGGAATTTTTGCTGTACTATTTATCAGACTAATCCTAGGAGAATAGTAGGAAATGAGCCAGAATAGAAGCCAGAAGAAGAGAGCCGTACAAGCAGGAAAGATTTCAGCAGAGAGAAAGGGAACAGGAACAACATAAGAAAGAATAAAGAAGGACAGGAAGAGCACAGCACTACTAACAGAGTATATGGCTAATAAACAGTTAGAACACTGTTTAGTGATTTTAAACATTTGAACAGTGTTTACTTATGGCTATAAATTGAATCTACTACTCAGATCTTAGTTTTTAAAGGCTCATAGCTTCAAGCAAACTCAACATCCTGTTAGAAGGTTGCCCAATAAAGAAAAGCTAGAGCAAGTCCAGTCTATTAATACTAAAACCACCCTTACAGGTAATGGCTATGTTCCCTGTGTGATTAGTGTAATGCAGCTGTGGGCATTTCACAACAGCTGAATAACATTTTGATATAGTAAGCAAAGACCACTACTCTTGTATTTTGACAGTTCTATTAAGAAGAATGGTATTTATCCCCAGATTATATTAGCTCAGAAACTTCATGCAAACATCTTGTCTGGTTCTATACTCAAGTATCTCTCCTTCCTCTGACTTTAATGGAATATATAAATTGTGCATATTCTGCATTGCATTCCCATATCTGAGCTGCAGCTTTGCCAGTTCCCCACTCAGACTCAGTTTGTCCACTATATGAAATGTACCTCCCCTCATGATTAACATGAGCTAATTTTTAATGCAATTTTAGGAATGTATTCTACTGGTACTATGTGATGGACTACTCAAACAAAGACCTCACGTTTATGACTATCATGTTACTGTTTGTCTATATGTCTGAACAAAAAGCACACAGATCAGGAGCCCTCAAGAATGAATCACTGGCAAATAGTACCACAGGAATGTAATCTCACTATTTACAATAGATAACAAAGTCAGAAGCAAAACTGTTGAAAATAGCCCCAAAGTGATGTTGCACTGGGGAAAAAAAAAAAAGCATTCATCAAGGGAAGGCTTGGTAAGTTACATAAGAACTTTCAGAAGTACTTAGCAGAAGAGCCTACACTACAGGCTGTATGACCAACATAAGTGCAGTGTACTTCAAGCAATTGGTTAAACTTGTTTACAGATTGTTCAAATGATAGGAAGAGATGTTGACTAGGTCCCAGATCCTCAAAAACGTTTGGCGCCCAAATGCCATGGAGGTTTTTCAACAAATGGTGGTTTGGTACACCAACACTTTTAATGACTTACTTTTGTTAATTCAAGATATACCTTGACAGTATTTTCAGAAAAATGCATGCAAGCTGTGCCAGAAGGTATGTAGATAAAGTCAGCACATTGCTCAGCTAAGGTAGTAAGGCTCAGCAGTGCTCTACCCATGCTCACGCAACTTCTCGTTGACTAGAAGCACTGGCAGAGCAAGTTTACAAAATATTAGTCATACCCTCTTGTTGCATCAGTACTTTGCTGTGCTCCAGAACAGCTGACACTTAGGAATGTAATTGCATTGACACAAGCTTGATACAAGTGTGTGGGTGGGGGGGTGTAAAAGAGATTAAAGTGTTTTTTTGCCCCCCTATTTAGATTGTAACATGTTGCTGAAAATGACCAGGCCAACACCCATGGTAGTCCAGCCTATCTGATGCTTTGAATTTTCAAATTTATACTGCATGGAACCTCAGGTCCAAGTTCTAATAAAATTCTAAAATACTGATTCTTATTGGTCATTGTAACTTACGAGGTATGTTAGTTTTGCTATCTATAAATGTCTGAGAATAATACAAGCTTCTACCACTATCATCAGAATCAGAACCATCTTTGTAAGGGGTTTAAGTACTGCAAGTAGCTGGTAAGCAATTCCACATTATTAAAACACTAGACTATACCAAAATCTTATAGAGACTACTGCACTCAGGCCAATACTTCTGCTGAAAATAGCTCTCTAAAGGACCCAGTGACGTAGCAGTTGCTTTGCAACAGATCTTTCTCTTTACCACTTCCTCTTTCTCTCTGCCAAGCACTGAAAGAAAACGTACACATCTTCCTCCAAGAGGAGAGCTATGCATGTGCATTCCTCTGTTTCCCCAATAAAGGGCACAGCCATGTTGCTCTCATGCGCCATACCACTTTCAGGAAAAGAGGTAAATGTTGCAGACTATCATTATCTCAGTTTCATCTGGCTTTTTATAACTTCAAGACAGGAGCAAAGAAGTAAAAGTGTTTAAGAATTAATGTCACTGTCAAAAGTCAATTGAAAATTTTATTTTTCCCAGCATGAAAGCACTGCTTACACTGCAACTATAAAGATACTTCAGCGTCCAAGCAGTAAACGTCATACGTTTTAGTTTCTGCTCATCCATTCTAGCAGAGCACTCTAAATACTTGATGCTGATATGATTCTGAAATGCTGAAAAAGTATCAAGTGCTTTCTTATACTTGACTTCCTGAAAAAAATGAAGCAAGTCTGAAACACTTACTGAGTCCATGTTTAATCCAACTTGTTCAAAAGCCATCCTAATTAAGCGCTTAACCCAGCAAATCATCTGGAATGGAAAAAGCCTTTGCAAGCTTGGATTTAAGCCGTCCGGACCTACAGAGCTGCAGAGGTTCCATAGTCCTTCTGAAATGAGAAATGTAAACATTTTAGAAGCCTGTCTTGGAACATATACAGAAGTAAATTGGTACATGCATTCCAAAAACAAGCTTTAGAAACAGTTACTGAAAACAAGACACTTGCAGAGACAACAGTTCCTAGTCCTGCAAAGCATAGGAATCCAGTAGCCATTTGTTCAGCACAGGCTCTAGAGTTTTTTAGTAGTATCATTTTTAAGAGATCAAAACTGTTGCAAAGTTAATTGATGAAAGAGCTGCGGATATAACCTCTCACTTGAGCTCGAATAGACAATGGTCTTCAACAACTGTAAGTAAGCAAAGAACGCTATGGAATGCCTGCAACCGGGGACTAACACTAAGATTAAAGGGCCATACTCATCTAAAACTCTTTTCTATGCAGCAAACAGCTACAGAAAACAGATCGTCTCTCTTCATCCACGTTCTCTGACAGCTTTGTTTCCTCCATTTTCCCACAACTAAGGAGAGAAAGGAAACACGGAAAAATGACTAATGCAAGAAAACAACAGGAAACAGTATAGATGTGGGACCTTAAGATATTCAAGCAATTTATAAAGTTGGCCAGATTTCAGATTGCGTCTATTTAAATGTACTACCGTTCACTTAAATCAAGATGTTTTTACTGCTCCTCTAGTGAAAATTGTTTTTTTATATTTGTTTTACACTGGATATAACCTGGATGTCATTAAGAAGGCTAGGCTACCAAAAACAAAACACAAGCCATATATTTAGGCTCATATTTGTTTTGTGTATCAGACTAGAAACAAAACTGCGTGGAACCAGCCTGAATAACAAATTTGTAGCATGAACAACAGTGTTGCAAAGCCACTGCATAATGACGACTAAAGCAATGCAAGAGCAAGAAGCTGATACTTAGGAAGTTTGAAAGTCAGGAGCTGGAAAAGTTATGCAGGATGAAAGTGTTCGCAAACATTAGTTAAATGATCACTATTTCCATCACAAGCTTTTTTTTTTTTTTTTTTTTTTTAAAAACAGTTTACAATTTCTTAGGTAACAACCTACTTCTGGTGGAAACTTGGCAGGAACGGCTCAACTGTACAGATACCTTTCTCTAGACTTTTTTTTTTTTTTTTTTACACTGCATGAAGAAAGATATAACTAATAGGATTTGTTTTTGTTTCCTAAAGAAACTAGGACACTAATCTGTCAGCTATATGAGAACCAAAGAGAAGAAAAGTGATTAAAGAAACAAAAGCCAACCTCCCTTCACAAGATTAGAATGGAAACTGCAATTGTCATGAGAAAAAATAACAGGAAAAGATAACGTGCCACCTATCAAACAACTATTAACAAAAGGTGCAGTCATACAAAATAAACAAAAAGCTAAGTCATGGACTACCAAAAGCTGGAAATATCTATTAAGGAAGCATTACCATCTACTTGCTCTATTCTTCCTTTAGGCATCCACTACTCTTCCCTTAAACATGCTACTGGACTAGATGGATCTTTAATCACATTTCACCTGTTCAGTTTTTAAAATAGGAAGAACAGAACTCCTTATATGCCCGAAATTAGATTTGGCATCATATTTGGCGTTGTAGAGATATACCAACATAAGAGACAACAGAAATACTATTTTAGAAGGGAAAACCTGCTCAAGAAGTGTGCTGCATGTGAGGTACCCTGTCTTACTGCAAAATTTAAACTTGCTGAACATGCACTGTGGAAATCAAAGAAAAGAAGAATGGAAGCAGTGTAAAAACACTGAAACAAAAGAGGAGAAAAATAGAGAAGGTACTTCTGAGTAATTGATAGGATAGGCCTGGCTGATAATGCAAAGTGATGGGAATATAAAGAGATGACAATCCGCATCTTCACATCTTGCTCTGTCAAGAGATAACCAGGTCAAAGTCCCCAAAATGTAGTCAGGGTCATATTTTGTTTCGGAAATATGAAGAAAAAAATTGATTGATTATTTTGATTCTGATCAGCTGGATGGAGTAAGTCTTTAAAGACAGAAGATAATGAAGAAGAAAGTAAAAAGAGAGTGAAAAGAAGAGTACAGAACTTCCTCCGAGGAAAGCAGAACAAGTCCAGAAAGTTACTGTGAATTCAAGAAACTGAGCAGTAAAGCGGTAAAGGAATGATACAAAAACTGATAAGATAACCTATTTTAAAAGCACACCAGCAAATGCAAAGAAAGGTAGGAAGTAAAGTTAACATTAGAAGAACAGAACAGGATGAATATGAAACAGTAATTAAAAGGCTAAGGCACAAAATGGGTTTGAGGTAAAACAGATACCAAAACAAACACACAAACACCCCCCCCCCCAACAAAAGAACAACAAAAAAAGCCAAACTACAAATGCACTAGAACTAAGTAGAAGACAAGAGATATAACCATTAACTAACAGGGAAGGAGAGAAAATAATGATTGAGACAATTACAACAGGTTATAGAAAACTGTGATAATCTATAAGCATTCAAGATGACAGAGTCTAATGAAATTCACCCTGAACAGCTCAAAAATTAGCCAAAGCAACTTCTGAAATATTAGTAATTACTTTTAGAAACTTGCAAAAGATCATGAGATGAAGAAGACCCAGGAATAAGAGAAGCAGCATGACTGCACAAAGCACCAAGAATAGTCCAAAATACTTATCCTGCCCTAAAACATTTTGGCAACCACTTATAGTTCCAGGTTCCAAGATTTCAATGACTGAACACAAAAAAACACTCATTCTACAGAACAATTACTGAAATAACATGATATTTACAGTTCAGATTATAAAAATCGTTTTTTTCAGACACCTAAATACTTAAGGTACCTAAGGCTGCAGTCATCAATTCCTTGCTCTTGCCAATAACCAGCTGTCTGGTTGAAGAAAATGCAGAAGTCTATCCATAACAGCGCAGAGTACCAATCACTTCCTAGATATCAGTATGACAAGTAAGGAAAACCAACGTGTTTCAATAACCTCTAGCTAAGCTGTCATCTAAACGGAGATCTAAAAGGAGAACACTTCTAAGTATATCACCTTGATGTTTTTATGAGGCCTAATTTTCCAGAATTATCCCTAGACAAACTCGATACTCATTTCTCCCAGACACTATTGCACTACACCTTTCGTCATAAATCTTGATTACTTCACAATCATTCTATGTGCCTAGAACACAAAGGGTTCGTTCCAAACGAAACTGTTGGACAGCAAGAATGAAAACATTAGCAAATTTTTCTCTCATGCTTTCTGTAGATGCTAATTTCAGAAGTGGGAATGAAACACTTGTTACTTTTACTAACCTGGAATAAAATCTCATTTCCAAAATTGATGCTTGCTTTATTTATCATTCATCTTACTGCTCGTACCTAAACTAAAAATAACAGTAGTTTCATTCCCATACAGCTTCCACAACTCACTCACTACAATAAAATGCCCTAAGTGGTACTAATATTACTATAAAATACAGTATTTCCACTGTGCTTAAGTAAAACTCTGGAAGCGAGGAGCAGCAGTCACAGGCAAGATTCCCAAAAGAAGCCAGAAGAGTAATAGTACAGAGAATCACATTTCACTGCATAAAGCAGTCTGAGGTAGGAATTTCATGGGTTCTTCATTCACGAAACTCTACTTACCCAGAAATTAACAATTCCTGATAATTTTATGTGTGATATGGAAATGTGCAGGAATTCCATCGTTCAGAAATTAAGGTGCCTGCATTTTTGAGTGCTGGGGTTCTCACTGCAGCCTTCTTGAACTCTCTTTTGCCCCCATTTTCCACAACCACCTTTGCAGGTGCCATTCAATGCTTTCATATCAGATATCAATCCACAGATCTGAGAGATAATACCACTTATAAATTATAAAATGCTAATGAAATAAATATAAAGGCTCTGGAGAACACACATAAAGCATACTAGTCAGTAAATATGAAATGGAACCCTTAGTCAGCCTCTCAAGTGAGTGCTACACATGAAAGATGAGAAGAAACAAAATGAGATGCATCTGTTTTCAAACTGGCATCCTTCTATGTGTTTATGTGAAATCCATTTCAAATTACGAGTTCTGTCTCAAAAAGAAGTATAATATTCATATTTTTCTTACTAAAGGAAGTTTTTTCCTCTCATTTATGCAAAACCCACAGGAAAATAAAAGAAAATTATTTATGGGCTTGATGCAGAGCAGCCTTACGCAAAAAATACACAAATGCACGAAACCTGAAAAATGAAAGGTCTAGCATCTAAACTGAAAGGTATGTATAACTCTAGTAGGTACAAAGCTTTTGAAGAAGTATGGTTCCAAAGGGATACTAAACACTTAAAAATATCATGTACAAAAAAGTAGGTTTCCTTATTTCAGCAGGAAGCTAGGGCATGCATGTCTTCATGCTCTTTAATACTGCCCCAAGTTCATCTAATTAAATTTTATTCATAAGGACATATATGAAAAAATTAATAAGGAAAGATAAAAGTGAACAGAAAATTATCACAGCAGTAGCAAACCAAGCAGGCAGGAAGAATCTTCTGATAAAGGACTAGACCCTCTTCCACATCAACACCGACCATTTATAAGCAATGTGACTATTTGGCAGAGATCACACAGCCACTATACAGAAGCCTGCTTTTTTTCTTGGAACTGCAAATTATTAAGTGCCCTTCTACTTTCAGGTATAGCTGCCTGGAAAGATACAACAAGACAGATAAAAGCCAGTGATTACTACAGAAACAACTGGGGGTGTATTTAAGCTTTCAGTATGAAATCTAAGGCAAGAATTGAAAATAATACATATCATCCATACAATTTTTTAAAACTTTTGTTAAACATATTACCTAGTCACATATAGCTCCAAGCGCAAAAGCAACACATTAACCATATCTTGCCAGCTAACGATGGCGAGAAAAAAGAAAAATCATGTTTGAGCATTAGTTTAATCAAAAGCCTTTGCTCAACAGAGATGACATCGTTCACATCTACATGCTACAATACAATATTGTGTAGAGGTAAGTGAGCCACTTCAACATCTCTAAACCATACAGTATTACACTACACAGACATACTCAACACCCATTCTTTCCTGATGGAGTTCCCTAGTCAGACCTGTCTGTGAACTCCAGTCCCCCCATATGCCTTTTGAGAACAACAGAATGTAATTTTTTTTAAACAAAAAAGCATTTCTGAAAGAACATTTAAAACGTTCCCTGCTTTTCCCCCAAAATCTTAGAAGTGACTTTGAATTCCTACACAAAGCAACTAGATTCCAACTATTGACCTCTATGAAAAAATGATTTTGATTCAGCAAGTTAACTGGAAGTTTTAGAGCTGATGTGCAGAAATCTCAGCTCCTTTCTTTTTTCTTTTTCACCTAGGTAAAGTGTATATCAGAAGATAGAATTATTTCCTTTACTCTTGATAAACCTTGTCCACGTAATAGGTGTAATGCTATGTGCGAGGGCAGATGTCAATATTCAGTCAAACTCTACTTACGCTTGCTATTTGGAAACTTGACAGCTTGTTAAACAAAATAAAAATCTAGCGAGTGACCTATGACTGCCACAGGAGAATATCAACGATATCAGCAAAGGAATACAAACTAAGCCTCAGATGTTTACTGAAAGGGGAGCTGAGCACCAGACCTCATACGATTAGGCTCCTTTTCTATGTGCTACCTCCTTCAAATTCTCCTAAAAAAACCACACACACACACACACACACACAAACCTTCCCTGAAACTTCCCAGTGTCACCTCCGGATTATTTTTCTTTTGCATGATTTCCTCTGAGCCGTAACTCCCACCAGCGCAACGCAAGAGGGTTTCCGTTTCGGCTGGGCTGCTTTCGCCCGCGACAGCCTCGCCCCCCGACAACACCGCGAGCCGCTGGCGCGCCGCTCCGCCAGCCTGGGCTCGCTGGGCGACCGCGCCGCCCTCGCAGAGCCCCGGCCCGGCCCGGCCACCGCGGCCTGTCGCAGGCCAGCAGCACGGCCGCCTGCCCTGGGCGCCTCCCCGCCGCTGCTCACCCCGCGGCGCGGGGCAGAACGGAGGCGGCGCGCCGAGGCCCCGAGCCCAGGTGGCGACCCCATCCCGGCCCGCCGGCACCGGGCACCCCCGGCAGCCCTGCCCCGTCAGGGGGGAGGGGACGGCAGGGGTCGCCCCGGGAGGGGGGAGGCCCACGGGCCGCCCGGGAGGGAATCCACCCACCGCGTCGCCTCGCGTCGCCTCGCGTCGCCTCGCGTCGCCTCACCCGCCGCGCGGCCGCCGCCGCCGCCCCGCTCTCTCACCCGCTTTTCCTCCGCGCTCGCGACTCCCCGCCGGCAGCCAATCCGCAGCCGCCCCAGCACCACCCTAGCCAATAGGCGCCGCGCCCGAGGGAGGCGGGTTCTCCGCAGGAGGCGATTCGGTGACCTACCCGGCAGCCACCGGGCGTGGAGGACACGGGTGAAGCCGCCCGCTCTCCCAGCGCGACCAGAGGGCGCCCGCCTCACGTGACACTCCCCCTCCCACCCTCGCCGGTCAGGCGGAGCCCCATTGGTCGCTCCGCCGGGCTCGCGGCGGTGACGTAAGAAGGAGGCCGCCGGCGCCGGCCGGGACTGCAGCGGGGCCGGCGGCCGTTGCGCAGGGTCGCGGTCCGGCTCGGCCTGGCGCGGCCCGGCCGCCGGCAGGGAGCGGGAGTAACGATAACGCGTCACCGCGGGCCGCGAGGGCGCAGCTCCAGCGTGCCCTGCCGGGAGCGGAGGGGCTGCCGGGGCTCGGCGGATTTCGTAGGGGTACGCCAGAGCCGCAGCTTTAATTAGCCGTTCCTGGTGGCGTTAGCGGCGCGAAGGGAGTGGCGACGCAGCAGCAGCAGCAACAAAACCGCCTCAAGGGCCGTAACTGAGGCAGAGAGCCTAAAGTCTGTGAAGTGTTGGACGTCAGCTGCAACGCTGGTGGTGGCTCTGTCGGTAGCATGGGCTGCCTCTCGTTGAAAGTTAGGATAAAAAAATACTGTCGTGTATGTGCGGGCACACATTGCTGCGAAACTGTCTGTGGGATCGTCAGAGACGCACTAAAATAGCTGGGTTTCAAGTAGCGCAAGATGGGTTGCAGAGGCATAGCTGTTCTCAGGACACGGAAAAACTCTAGATTTGAAGGTTATTTATAAGGTATTTCAATTTCTTAAAGTTAGTAACGTTTATTAGAAAACGTGCAGAATAAAAACACTACAAACATTGCAAAACTCGAAAGGGTCAACCTGACTGGAGCAAAAAAGAACCTGAAAGTAGAAAAAAGTGAGAAGACCCTTCAAGCATTTTGGAGAAAAACACCCAGAGCTATTACTCAAATGCAAATCAAAATCTCTTTATATTAAAATACCTGTAGTTGCCATGATCTTATTGGGGGTGGGTGGGACCAGGCCGGGCCTGGCCCTGGACGAGGTCTGGCCATATGCAGGAACCACACTACAACCTGTGGGTCACAGAGAGGGTCAGGGCCGATGCCGGAGCTGCTCTGGGCCCCTCTGCCCCAGCTCGGGGGGTGCCGGGGCTGCCGGCACTGGTTAAACCCGCAGGTCTCCAGGGCCCTCGAACAAGCTTTCAGCGCAGGCAGCTCCTCCATTCGCAGCACTGCGGCAGCCCGCGTGCTAGGCGCTGCTCGTCCTCCAGAGGTTAAGTGCGGGCTCAGGACAAATTTTCAAGGCGAATCCAGGTGGCTTCCGCGCTCCCGACCTCTCCCCCAGGGTCTGTGGTTCCCCCCGCGCCCCAGCAGGGCCCCGCGACCCAGCCTGGACTCCAACTCCCGGCGTGCAGAGCGGCGGCGCCGCGAGACGGCGCGGCCGCGGGCGGCAGCCAATCGCGCCTCGTGACAAGCAACGCGCGCCGCGAGTGGCGCAGAGGCCCTCGTCCGCCCCCGCCAATCGGCTCGCGCAGCGGCTGGGGGGTGCCGGGGTCAGAGCGGGCCCTGGCGGGTAGTGCTTGTGTGGAGGGGTTCGCGGCCGCTCGTCGCTTCCGTCCGGTTTCTTCCGCTCTACCCCGGCTGTGGTTAGGCCCCGCGGGTCATGGGGGCCCGAGGCTGAGCTGCGCTGCGCTGGCCTGCCCGGGGACGCCTTCCTGCAACGGTACGAGGCCGGGGGGAGGAGGCGGGGGGAGGAGGCGGCCGCCCGGCGCGGCGCGGGACGGCCCGGCCGTGAGGGGCGGGCGGCGGGGCCGCGCCGGCTGGGGGCTCCCCGTCACGTTCCCCCTGGGCTCCCTGAGTGGGCCCCGGCGCGCACGTCAGCGGGTCGGTGGAGGGTCGTGAGTGCGCCGCGGACGGGGCCCGGGAGCGGAGTCCCTGGGCCTGACTGCATTCGCCCTCGGGGCTGCCGGCTCCGCCGCTTGCGGAAGGCTCGACATGACGTGCGAGGTGTGAGGAGCAGCCGTGGTTCCTCTCCTCGGTGTCCCAGGTGAGGATTTTGGAGCACATCTGGGTATCCATGTGGGTTCCCAAAACCTAAGGAAAGTTGCTCAGCAGCCCTGACTCTGGAGAGGAAAGGGAGGCTGATACTGCGACCTTCCTTTTATTAAGTTCTTATACCAAAACTGCAGAGAGGAGAATAGAGCTGGTATCAGGGTGCCTTTTCACTTAGGCCCCACAAATTCTAGGTAAATTCTTAAAATCGTTTTAGAACAGCTTAATTGATGTAAAATTAAAAATGTTTATGGTACTACTTTTCATAAAATTGTTTGTTATAGGTGTTGGAGAAGATAGAGTTATGGGTTGTGACCTGGGGGAGAGAGAGGAAAGTTTGGTGAGGGGATGCAGCTGGTCTAATGGGATGGTGGGGAGAAGAATTTGGATCAGATGTGGTGTCATGCTTTTCCAGGAGGTTAGGAGAAGAATGGCAAAGGATGGACAGGCTGGAGAGAGGTGTATGAAGGATCTGCTGCTCAGGACACAGAACTGGAAGACAGAGACTTTAGTTAGCTTCAGCTGCACAACTCACTTGGTTTTAGGTTTTGAAAAATTGCTTAATCTCACTTCTACTTTTTCAATTAAGAAATGTAAATAATATCTAACTGTATGGGGGCGTTTCTAAAATTGAGAATTGTCTGCTCTGAAAATACAAAGTACTAATTACTGGATGAAGCTGTAGCTGCCTATTAATCTCTTCAGAAGTTGTGATAATCAAGAAAAATAATATGGGGACTTACCATTAGCATGTGCTTTTCACATTAGCTCTCTTGTGAGGAAAAGACCAGTGACATAGAGATTAGCAGCATTTTTTCTGTGTGAAACTGTCAAACCTATAAGATTATCATGACCAACATATTAGTGCTTGGCTGTTTATGTAATGTTTTTGATGACTATGATTAGTTTCTCTTGGTGAAAGACCTGTCTTCGTACAAACATTGTATTGTTTTCCTACTGATGTTATTCATTCAAGAAATGATGTTAAAAGAACATCATCAGTTGAAATGTTAATTTATTTTAATTTCATGTTGCAGAAAAATGAGAGAAGACAAGCTAACAATTCATACTTTTGTGCCTTTAAAAATGTTAATACAAGCAATACCTGGACACCAGTTAGCATTTAGTAGTTTCAGAGACATAATTGGTCTTTTGAAGCAAACTATTTTTTTGCACTGAGATGTATAATGAGGAATAACTACTTAACAGGCAACAAGAATATAAATTTGCTCGAGACCAAGCAGTAGTACCAAGAAGGTACTACAACTCTGGAACCTGATACTGTCAAGCTAATCTCATCTGAAACTAATAATGTTGCTTGGACTCTGGTTGGAATCACTTTTTTTTTTTCCCTCTTCCTTTTATTTTCTTTTTATTGAGAAGGGCCTGGTAAGAAGTTATGAAAAAATGTAAATTTTTTTTTTAACATTTAAATGGATATTACATTACGCTAGTTTAATATTTAGTTCCAGATTAGAACATAATGTGTACCATGCTTGATGCAACAATCTTTTATCTTGCTTTTCTGGTTCACTTTTATGCGAGATTAAGATTTCTGCTAAAGGCCCTGTGAAAATGTGGGGTTTTTTTTTTTTTGGCACATGTCCATACAAACAAAAATTTGTAGACTTGTAGGTTGCCTAGTTATGAGAAAGCTATTTATTTCCCAGAAATCTTTGTCAGTAGTGTTTAAAAATAGATGTATTTATATATACTCCTGTAAAGACTGACTGATCTAAAACTATATAGAGGAAACGGGTTTGATTAGTAATATTTTGACTTATCTGGTCTATATCTAGGAATTCCATGTATTTGTTATACTTATAACAAATCAGTGCAACTGTGTTGCTGTTTAATCTGTGATGTAATTGATGTTAAATATTATGGTGTTAGTAATGCAGAATTTTTCAACAGGTACTTTATATGCATGGTATAGAAAAAATGAATTCCACCATGAGTGAGGAGCCTGATGCACTGTCCGTAGTTAACCAACTGCGAGATCTAGCAGCTGACCCATTGAATAGACGGGCCATTGTTCAGGATCAAGGTTGTCTACCAGGTCTTATTCTGTTTTTGGACCATCCTAACCCTCCAGTTGTTCATTCGGCTTTACTAGTAAGTATTCTGGAAATAAATGTTGTATGTAAGTCAGATGCTTTGTAACTTTGTTACTATTATCTCTAAGCAGATAAAAGTTAAAACATGATCTTATGTTAAATTGGTGTTCACTTGGCAGTTTTTTAAAACATATGTCTCAAAAACTAATTAGCAAGAAAACGTTATTCCAGGGGAGTTCTTGGTTGCTGAAAGAGATTAATTTACTTTGCCATTTTTTCCCCCAATACAGCCATTTCACTTTTTATATGGAGGGAGGTAAGCACCCTTAATTTTTTTAATCAGTCACAGCTGTGAAGCTTGGTAAATATACAGAGTGATCTGACATTGATATTCTGAAAAAAAAAATCATAAAATCGTAGCATACTGCTGGTTGGAACGGACCTCCGGAGGTCTAGTCTGATCACCTGCTAAGGGTAGGTCTACTCAGGTGCTGGTCAGCACTGTGTGCAATGGAGTCTTGAACCCCTTGAAGGGTGGAGATTCCGTAATCTCACTGGGCAACCTGTTCCAGTGTTTGACCATCCTCATGGTATTAAAAAAAAATTTCTTTTAGCGTGTAATCCAGCTTGTTCTTACTTGTGTTTGTTGTCTCTTGTTCTAAGTCCTAAAAATAAATACCAAAGCCGTAATTCCTCATCCTGAATCCAAGTACTAACTGGAGAAAGTGTATCAATTGTTTAGAAACAGGGCAAGTAAAAATCAAGATTTTCTTGAAAATCTAATTCCGTTCTCCTAATAAGATTTCAAGTTATTACATTTATTTATTTGGTAGTATTTTCTCCATTTCTGTGTCAGTATTAATTTCTCAACATTGTGAAACTAAAGAATAAACAAGGAGCTCTGGCTTTGACAAACAATTTTACATTGTTCTTTATGTGCATAAGACTCATCTGTACAATAATTCTGTATTTTTGTTCTTTTGTTTTACTTTCCCACTAAGGATATTGGTGGATAACTTTGCTCCAGTTTCTCTGATACTTTTTGGTACAGGGAATGAGATCCCATAATCCAGGATACCTGTTCCTTCTAACTGGTCTTCAAGTTAGCCATACCAGAGTACTTTTCCGAACTGCAATGTTTTGAATGTTGTCTTCGTTGCGCTGGAAGCGTTTTGAGCAGAGGTCTTTGTAGCACGTCACGTTCTTTTATTTCCTTAGATTGCAGTATTAAAAGAGGAGCTTGTCTGGTTATCGTACTCTCTTTTCCTTCCTTTGCCTTTCTGGGCTGCTCTCTGCCTCCGTGAGACTTGATGATCGTTCTGTGATCGTGTTATAAAAATTAACCCCATATAAAAAGGACTGACTTTGTTGGATAAACGGTGGCTAATCCGGTTTGCGGTGAGATTTCACATTTCCAGATATTATGTAAGGAGGGTGGTAAGAACATTCGATTGGGAGGGAATAGGAGACAGATTTGTGTTGCTCCTTTTAGTGAGAACCTACGTTTAGGCCAGAAATGCATCAGTTTGCTATGAAAGCACATTTTTGTGTGGTGCCCAGGCTTATGTTCCTGAGTTTTTGCACCTCTCAGGTTCTGTGGTTTTTAATATCCTTGCTAACAGTTGTCTGCTTTTTAGTTTCCCTTTATGGTATTTTCCATTCTGAAAGGTCTGGTTTTTTTTTGGTTGGGTTTTTGTTTTTGGTAGCCATCTTTGTTGTGAACAATGGAATGGCTAGAAGAAAAACAGAAAGGTGCTCCCACCTCAATGGGGATTGTTAAAGCGTAATGAGCTTTCATGAAGAAGTTTGTACCCAATAAAGGGATGTAAAGCATTGACTTTAAATTACTTGTTGTAGCATTCTGTGATTGCCATGGCCAAATTCATAGATTATCTGTGTAAGTCATCATAAGTCCCTATTTAACTCTCTTGATCTGTTGCAGGATCCTTCAGGGAGGATGTCTTCCTTCCCAATCTAGTTGTTGGTCCTTTCTTCTATCTGATCAAGAAGTGGTGTTTTTACTTCTCTGATTTCAGGAATCTTTTATGATACACTTAAAAGGCTTTGAATATTTTAAGTGGAAAAATCAGAGGTAAACCAGATAAGTTTTTCTTAAACTCAAACAAAAATTTTTCAAAGAAAGAACCCTAAAATCAGGAAACTGCATTAACACTTCAATTATAAGACATCAAAGATGTCATTTGTCATTAAGGTTAAGAGGAGTATGTTTATATTTGAGCATGGAGATGCTCTTGTCAGTTATGATGTCAAGTATGATTATACTTGGGAACTTAAAGCTGATGTAGATATGTATTTTGCTAAACAGAGGCTGAGCCAAAATCCATGACAGTGATCTTTGTCTTCACTATACTTTAATTCATAAGTGTAAATGATCTGACTTCTTCAGAAGTGCAGACTAATTTCCTAAAGCTCACATGGGAAAGGGAAAAATAGGGCGTTCTGATGCCCAGCAGTCCTGAAAAGTCAGGTCACTGAAGTTGTTTTGAAAGCTTGTCTTTGGTCCTATTTTAGTGGAAACTATGTAAGGGATTTATAAGCGACAGGTGCAAAAGAAACTCCACTTTCTCACTCAGTCTGCTGTTCTCTTTTTGTCGAAAAAACGACGTTGTTATTGAATTGCTATTGAATTGCTATTGAGTTGTTGTAGAAATAAGACAAATGTATTTGCTTGTTGAGACAATTTTCTCAATGTGGAAGTTACTAGTTCAGCACTCATCATGGAGAGATCTGCCTGTAGTTGGAAATTTAGTTAAGAAAAAAATATATATATAAGACATTATAAACTGGAATGACTGATACTGATCCTCATCAGGGAATAGCAACAATCATGACTGGAGTTTGTGTCATTGTGTCAGACAGCAGCCAAACTTTCTCAAAGGGCAGTAAAATAGTTTTGAATTTTATGTAAAATGTGCTGGAGAAGATTTAGAAAGAAAAACAGGTAACTAGTTCTCTATCTTTGAAGGGATTAAGGGGTACAGTATTCTTAAGGGAGGCAGTGAGCAACATGCCTATCATGGCATTAATTAGGGAATGAGTGCACTTCTAAACCTTATTACCACGAAACCAATTATCTAACCCGTTGTACTGGTGCATTGCAGTATTTTGTGAACAGTTCTTGTACCTTCGTGAATAAAACACTGATTAAAGCATAATGCAAGACACTCATTTGGACATTCCTTCAAATAAAAGTTTTTCTGTCAGCACTGAGAGTAGAGAGATATGTCTCATGGAAAGAAATTTTATCTGGAAGAATGTTATGCCAGGAGGCTCATGCAAATACACAGTTGCTGACTGGGGCCCCAGCATTGTGAGGTTCTGCAGAACAGTCTGTCTTGAAAGACAGATAAACAAAACATTGATCAACAAATAAGTGTAAACTACCAGTTAAAGTAGCAGTAACCTCACTGCTTTGTATAGTTTGAGAGAGATTAAACTGCTCGATGTAAAGTGCTTCTGAAGGTATGGTTCCTTCACCGTCTTAGTAACCTTTCTGAGTCACAGCTTTTTCTTGTAGCATAGTGTTTCCTAGGTAATTAAGAATAAATTTTAAATGGAATTTGCTTTTTGCCTCTGAAGTTTAGGAATTGCAAGGGATGAGGTAGCTATTTCACTTTGCAGCTTTGGGAGGAAAAACTTAGGAAAAAGCCATGCGAGAAAACACATTTTAAATGTTTCAGCTTCAAAGACTCAAGGTTTCTTTTCATTAACTTTTCCACCATTTTCCCACCTTGATGTAGTTTTCCTAAAACAATCTAGGAGTTCCTAATCGCAGGAGGAGATACAGAACTGGTCCCTTTTGTTATCAGAAATGGATTTCCTTTTCGTGTGGTCTGTATTGCACGATAGAGTATACTCAGAGTAATCAGTGCAATGCTGCTTTAACTTTTCCTTAAAAGGCCACAGAATGTCATTATTGCAATTACAGAAGATAGGAAAGACACTTTGGATTTAAATGTGTAAGCCAAACGCTCTTCTCTTAACGGTGTCCATGCTTTTTCTAATAGCGAGAAAATCTCTAATGGCAGGAACTGAGTTTTCTGAACAAAGTCTTAGCCTATAGCTTGCTGCTGCTTATATTCCTTTTTCTCGCGCTTGGATTGAATGATGAGTAATTAAAGTATTATAGGTGTTTTAAACGTTATAAACTTTTTGTCACTCTTAATCTTTCTGATATTTCAATTAGTCTATAATAGTTGTGGTAAGCCTCTGTTTCTGTGTACAGTAGAAATTTCTAGGTGTGCGTTTCTAGTTCTGGGAGAGTCCATAGACTTGATGGAACTTGTACCAGAAGCACAGTATAAAGAATTACTTTAGATCAGAGAAATGCTGGTTGGAAGGGACTTTTGGAGGTCGTTTAGTCCAACTGGCTGCTGCAAGTGGGTGGGACTGTTGCCAATGCTAGATCGGGTCAACTTTGTCTTGTTGAGCCTTGAAAACTCTCGAGGATGGGTTCTACAATCCTGCTAGGTTATCTATTCTAGTGCTGCACTATCCTCATAGTGGAAAAACTTTTTCCTAATGTCTGACCTGAACTTCCCAAGCTGCAATTTTTGGCTCTTCTTCCTTGTTACGTTGTCTGCTGCTGTTTAGGAAAGTTTGTTATCTTTGTAAAGGCTGTTCAAGTAGCTGTAGGCAGCTGTTAGATTGTCCCTTAGCCTCTCTTAGCCAGCCTAAACAAAACCACTCTCAACTTTTTCTCATAGGTTAGATATCCTAAACTTTCTGTGTATTTATGAAAATGAAACAATCCTTTAATATTTACAGTAGGTAGTAATACTTTTTATCTTTTTACTAGAACTGACACCATTAATGTTTTGCAGATATAAACTAATAAAAGGAGTGATAGCATACTGGAAATACTGTTAATTTGCTGTGCTCCTCTCTTTTTTTAGGCTCTCCGCTATTTGGCAGAGTGTCGTGCCAACAGAGAAAAGATGAAAAGTGAATTGGGTATGATGCTCAGCTTACAGAATGTAATACAAAAGTAAGTTTGTGGTGGGCTGCTGGATCAGATGACAGTGTAAATGTCATGTGCTGATGCAAAGTAAGATTTCATCTATGTATTCATATAGTGAATTTCTATTATTGCATTCCTTTCTTTTGTGTCGAAGTTATGTGACTGCAAGCAATTAATAGTTTGCATTTTATACAATACAGTGAAGTAATTAGACCCAAGCATACAGTCAGTGTTCATTTGAAAGGCATCTGTCTAGCAACAGAGGTTTCTTGACTTTGTTACAAATGATGAACTTTGTCTGTTTGCTTTAGGTTTTCTTATAAACCTCCATTATTGTATCGAGATGCCTTTCACTAGTGCATTAAATGGAATTGGTCAGTCTCATATTTGGTCTATTCTTGGAATCCCTTCTTTGGGGGAGAGAATTGTGTGTCCATTGTAGTGTTTGTTTTGATATATCCAGGTTGAATATTTCATATTTGCTGTTCTGTGTTGAAGAAGCATTTCCTCTGTAGGGCTCTAATTTCTATGTGTGTAGAGCATGTCAGCTGGGTTATGTCTCTTAAAATTTGATACTGTTGGTTTTTGTTCAATATCACTAAACAATGTCTTTTGAATACTAGGAGATGTGGATATCTGCACACTAGAGAAGATATATATGTATACTTATCAGTAAAAGTTAATATGATGAAAAAAAATTAATAGCAAAATATCTTTCAACATCAGTGTGTCACGTATATCATAAATTAGCTTGCTATTAAGTTGTCAGAACGATGAAAATTATTTTCCACACTTCGATAACGCTCTAACTGGACTTTCTCGATATAAAGGAGTGTTCCGTAAGGGAAGAGAAGAGTCATTGCTGCACTGAAGTGTGTTTCAGAAAAATGTTTAAAACAATTATTTAAAAAAAAAAGGATGAAATGAGCGAAATTGTATATTAAAGATTCAAGTTCAAGATTCAAGACCTTCAGTTCTTTTCCAATCAAATCTTTAGTAGTTCAGTTGAGTACCACTTCACTTGTGATACAATTGCCAAGCCTGTAGAAGAACTTATGTAAACCTAACATTCTCTTATATTGTTACTGTCAAGCACAGTAACAGCTGCCAGCTGCCTGGTGGTGATTTCTTTTAGAAAACAAATACCTGAGGACAGACTTGGTCAGTTCCTTCACCCCACTGCCCCCAATTTTTTGGTGATGTGTGAGTTTTGTTGTTGGGTTTTTGTTTTTTAACTTCGACACTGCTGATCTAAAGGTTTGAACGTGAGCAATTGGAAGGCCAGTCTTCCTGATCTGTTCACAATCCTACATGCTGCATGATGCAAGAAAGGCATTAAAACTATATTTACCTTTACAAGCTTCATTAGGTCCACTGAACCTAGTAAGAGTGTGTACTGGCATGAAATTTAGCTATATGCTAAAATAACATCTCGTTATACATCAGTTATCCAAAACTCAAGGATGCCTTAGATCAGAAGGTGAACTAATTGACTGAAATTCAGAAATGAACGGTTCTGAAACTTTATGAATGCTGTAGTAACTGTATTTTTTTTTTAATGAAAGGTTTTTTTTAATAGGTTGTGTGGAAGAAATTGAATTAATAAACCTTAGAGTATTTTTTTTTTTTTTGGAAAAAAAAAATGAAATGAAGTGCCCTAAAGTTTTCATGAAACTGTAGTTTCCCAAATTTTAAGCTCTGTTTGTGCCACTCCTTACATTTGGGTTAGGATCTGAAATTATTATTTAACCTAAAAATAATCTAGCCAAAAGCATTTAAAAGCGCAAATAAATAATCTAGAAGTAAAAGATGAGTTATGCACAAGCCTAGTTAAAAATATACGTATGTCTTTGCTTATTACTTTAATAGTAAAAATAATAAATGTTTAGGTAGTATCAGAAGCCTTTGTTTCAGAAGTTGCTTTTGGTATAGATTATGTGCACCGAGACTGTTAGAATGGACACTTTTTATGTTATGCAGAAAACTTTTTGGAACAGGAATGGTAGGTTCATTATCAGCCTCTGTAGTTTACAAATACTACTTGGGAAACAATTGTAATTAAAATTTTGTTTTAAAAAGTTCTTAGGTAAGCAACACATTTTCCATGCTTCAATTTCAAGGGCAAGAAGAGTATGGAGTTTAGAAACTTGCAGAAAAGGAGGGGCAGATCAATAGGAACTGGAAATCTTGCTGATTTTTTTTTTCCTCAAGCTTTTTGACAAAATTAAAAACATGCATTTGATTTTGTATTCTTGTAACATTTAAAGTGTGATAACGTGAGAACTTAAACAGCATCTTCAAATGCAAGACTTTGTCATGCGTCTGTCAGGATTTTAGCCTTTAATGTTGACAGAAAATGCTGAAACTGTTTTGTATTGCCTGCAGAAATGTGAAGAAAGATGGTAAAAAACTGCTGAGAAGATGCATTAAAAAGTATTTTTGTCACAAACCAGCAAGGTTTTTCTTAGAGAGAAAGACTGCAGAGGAAAAAGCAAGGCCGCTTATCTTCTGCAGGTTTGCGCTGCAAAACGAAGGCTCTAGCTCTTAATGTGATTTGAGTTTCCCAGAGAAACTAGTCCTTTGAACTGAAACTGAATAGTAAGTAATAAACGCCAAGGTAACTGCTTTGGTGTTAATGACTTCATTCCGTTTGTTCCATTGTACTTTCCAGTACCTGCATATCTAGCTTATCTGTCTATGTAGTCTAAAACCACCTACTGATTATTTCTACAATTGAATTCAATTTTTAGAGGAAAATTTTTATAGTGTGTTATAAAAATATGAACAGTTCATCCAATCGGATATGAACTGAGATCAATACTCTGCTTTCTCATTTAACACGCGGTTCTTTCACGTAAGACTGAACCCAGCATGGGAGTGGTAGTTGTTGACTTTTTGCTCTTGACAGGTTAATTGAGTCCTGTGGTCTAGATCTTGCCTATGTATCAAGGATTCTGTAACTTCTCATGACTTGCTTTCATTGGTTCCGCTCTTACTTTTCCTGTGCAATACTGAAATACACCAAACTGTATTGTGTCACTGATAAAGCGATCTCATGCCTTTTAAGCAGTGAAATGAAGCTCATGCACACCCAGAGGCTAGTCATGAACTGGATAGTTGTCATGTTTTAGACCTAAGTTGATGTTCAGCAGCACAGAACCAATAAACATTGTGCTTTTGAAGTCAGAGTTTGTTTAGAATTCCAGTTCTCTTCTGGTTTCAGTTGTGTTCATCCTGAACCTCAGGGATTTTCTCATAATCTTGAGTGGCTTATATTAAGCCTTGAAATTTTGCGTTAGAGACCTTGAGTTCATAGGAGGTTAATTTCTTGACAGCTTTTTGTAACCAGTCTACCACTAATAAGTCTAAATGATCCTGAAAACTTCTAATTTATTGATGTCATCCATTGGAAAATAGTTGGAGTTGTTTTGCTGCTTATTCTTGATTTTATTGTAATAATGCATGGGAGCCTCAGGCACAGGGCAAGAATGTGCAGTTGCAAGTAGTATACAATCAATGGAAGAACAGCACAGCCCTCGTTTAAAATGACATACTAAGTAAGTGGTTATCATGACAATAAAATACTGCTCCCTTCAGAAGACTGCAGAGGATGAGGGTTAAAATTAACTGTCACCTGATAATCTGATGATAAACAGTAAATTCTGTCATCTGTATGCTGTCACAGAAAATGGGTAGGAAATAGTATTTATGAGATATCCAAGTTTGTTAACTGTAATTCTTTTAGGTCCTTTCGTATCTCATTTCATGAATTATCAGATCCCTCGTATTCTCTGCTAAGCTTTTTGACATTTGTTTATAATAAGTGTTATAGTTCAATTTTGAAAATCATTTTGTTGTTTAAAATGATTGTTCTGCTGACCCTCTATTTGATACTGATTTTCACCTGAAGAGCCAGGATAAATTTTAGGTTCACTGTGACTGCGATTTTCAACATGTGTAACTACTAGTCTTTTGCTAACAGAAGAGTAACAAATTTGAGATTTAGAGGGTAGAGCTTATTGGTGTTAAAGCAAAAATATGAAATGTGTGCTCTGAGGAGTATGGAATGGGAATGTAAGGATACCTTTTTTGGGAGTGGGGGGAGGTTCAGACCAAACTCGATTTGGAATATATAAGACTTTCTGAGATATTTCCTATGAACAATTTCATTCAGTTCTGCATTTAGTAGGACATCTGAGAAGCTGATCAGGCTTCATGGAATACTGTGACACATTTTTTTTTTTTGCATATAAACAACATTTCTCTTACCTTCTTCTGAACTTCCTGAATCCTTCTGTGGCAGAGAAGATTTTTTTTTTTTTACTAGTTCCTCTACTTCTGCTTATTATTTTTAAGTGAGGTTTGATGCATCTTTCTTTTCATTGTAATAAGCTAGGAGTAATAAGTATTTTGTAGTGAAATCAGTTCTTTAAAATCAGTAGTTGCAGGTTCCCATACTTTTCCTCTCAGTCTTACTTCCATTGGTACGTCCCAGCATGTGAGGTCAGGTAGGGTCTGGGTCCTAAATCTATGCGATGTTAACTTCAGCTGCTAACTAACCTCTGGTAACCAAATATGGTATTATAACTACTAAATAAAGCATCAAATGTGGAATTACTGTGCAATCTTAAGTGCAGATATTTCTACTTTTCTTTAAAAGGACTGATAGTGCTTTGTGATCATTGTTCCACATTATCCTGAAATGCATAAAAACATGGTAACTATTGCAAGAATGTGTCCATTGCCCCATTGCCAGCTGATGGAGTGTGTATGTTTGCTTACACGTATCTGTGTAAATAGATAAAAAGGAAAGGAGAAATTGAGGATCACTGGGGAATAGTATTTCAGTATATTCTAGTAGTCATTTAATGTTAAAAACTGATTTAGTTGCTGGCTTTATGAATTGTGTGGAGTATTTAATGTGTCCGTATGGACTTTATAAAATGTTATTAGCAGCTTCTAGAATTAAAATTAATTAGGATTTATAGCCTACAAGGAAATATACCAATCTGTGTTCAGAGTGAAAGTGACTCTTCATGGACAGTAAAGGTCAAAGTTCGTATTTTTTCATAAACTTTATGAGCATAATAAAGGTACTCTTTAAATATAACGTATTTAAAAAAAACTGATGAGGAATCAATATATGAAATAGCTCTTATTATGGAATGGCAAATTACTGAGAGTAAAATATCAATTACTTAACTAAAAGAGCTTTTCAAGATAGGCTTCCTTTGCCAGGGTGTCAGATTTAACAAGCTGAACTAAATCCAGTGCATTAATCAGCTCTTCCAATTTATTACTTGCCTAAGAAGATTAGGGCAATTAATATGTGTTTAATTAGAGTCCTTTGCAAGTCTGGTAAAATACATGCAGTCTGTAATTGCTGACTTCTTACTCAGTTTTAACTTTGAGTAGTCTTAATTACCTATAGTTTTTTGAAAATTTAATTATTTGTCGAAACTGGCAAAGTTTAGATTTATGCTGTCTGGGGGAAAAAAAAAAACAAAGTACTTGAGGTAATATTTGCTGAAACTAAAATAGTAGGGATGAAGTATCCCAGTGGCTTTTGCTGTTTTTGTGGTGTAAGATACTTTTGACCCTCTGTGAGAAAGGAAGAACATTTGGGAGAAAATTGGGAAAAAACCTTATATTAATTTCGCAGAAAGCAAACTGAATGTTTGAAGGGAAAATGGATTGTGGAATGGGTGTTGCCATATTGTAAGTGGCTGGAAGGTAATACTTTGTGTGGAAATTATAGCCAAAATATTCTGTAAACTGTTCACGTCTACTGTATTTATACATATGTGCTATTGATTGGAATACTTAAAATTTCCTGTGAAAAGGAGAAGGGAGTAGCTTTTTACAAACTCTGGAGTTTTTATTTCTCAGTATGCTATTAATCTAGTAATGTTATAATTTTTGTAAACCTGGGTGTATGTGCTTTTTAACATTAAAATTGAGAAATGCCTGAGAATTGGGTAACGGAAGGTCTGAGTCTGTTGTGTGATTGTTTTTGGACTCTATGATACTTATGCTTTTCAGAGAAAACTTTTTTTTTAACAGATTCCTGGGTATCCTATGTCAAAAATATTCCTGTGAGCAGGAGATTCCAAATGTTGATTTCAGAAATTATTTAAAAGTTGTAGTCGCCTGCAACAAGAACAACACTGTACGTGTCTGTCTATTCCATGTTATCTTTCCTGGCCTGGACTCCAAGCCTCTTTGTTTGTCTTACCCACTTTTTGCGGGTAAGTGTCTTGCCGCTTAATTGTGTCTCTTAGAAGAAAAGTGCTTCTAGAAAATTATTCTCTTTTGGTTGTTGGTATATCTCTTTGGGCTGTGGGGCTCCAGTTTACTCACTGCTGTAAGAGTGTGCCTCTTAATAGTAGATGGTCACAGCAAGAAAACGTGGTGGTGATCTACAGCCTGTCTTATTCAGCATTGTTAAGTGGCTTAATGTCCTTTCCTCCCCAGTTTCTTTAAGGAATCTCTTTTTATCACATATGTTTTTAATCTTGTGAGTTTCAGACATAGATTGGTAAAGGTTGTTTTTTGAAGTTATCGCTGAAAAAATGTTCTGTCTATCAAAAACGCAGTGGAATATTAGAGAGTACAGGCAAGGTGAGTTTGTTGGTTTATTTTTTAGACATACCGTGTTATTTATTCTAAGTGACTGGATGTGCCTTCTGTCTATTGCTGCTTCCTGGTCAGCGGTGAAGGAAGGGGGAAGAGGAGGCTGGGTTCCGTGCTGTAGGCTAGCTAGATCACTGAGGCATCTGTGTGCTAAATTCCTTCTTGTTCTTTTTGCTTGGGGAGACATGATAAATTAATGAAAGTGCGGACTTTTGCACAGTTGAGCAGTTAGTCTGAAAAATGTTAAAAGATTTTGTTTTTTTCTTTAAATCCCTGTGGTGTGTTTAGCACATGAAGGACATAGGAGGTCATGATCCCGAGAGAGATGTGGACGCAGAGACAAATGGTAACAATAAGTAAAACACATAAAGCATTAGGTAACCAAGTGATGTAAAATCCTATTTGTATGATATTCATGCTAACTGGCATTTCAGTTGTGACCCAACAGACTTGGGTCTGGAAAAATCTTAATGATTTTTTGTGAGACTTTAGCAAAATGAGATGTAGAAGCGTAGAAAGTTGAATGTCATTTTTAAGAGCAATCCAAGACGCTTGCACACGTGTTAGGTTTGAAACCATTGGCAATATAGTAATTTAACTGTTGAAATGTTACTGTAGATTTATATTTTGCAGGAATTATTGTAAGTTATCAGTCATTTAAATAATCTCATTCTTTATTTTGAGAGGTGACTTTTGCTGTGGAGCGTTATATGAAAACATAACTGAATGAAAGGATCCACAACCTGATGAGAGATACTCAGTCATTTTGCTTTTGACATTGTTTCTTTTATCTCGGGCCTCTCTGTAGTCAGAGGTATTACAAAATCATTGTTTATTCTTGTACAGAACCTGTTAGTACAGTGAACTCTGTTCAGTGCCCTATCTGCACTCTGACAGAGTGGTTGTTAGCCACTGAGTTTGGCTCCTTTTGTGTGTTTTATTATTTTTCATTCTGTCATGTGTTTATTTTCTGTAATTTCTATTATGGTTATTTTTGACCGCAGTTAGTGATACAGTTTGGTTTCAGTTTCTGCTCTCTGACCTACTACTTTTACCTTAAAATGTTCCACTTGATATCTGACATTGGTATTGGGGTTAGTGCTTGTGCTGCTTTTCATTATCTGATATCTGCCTCAATTTATTCCAGGTGCTGTTAGCACATAGACTAATGCTGTTGGTACCCCAGTACAGTACGTTTGCCCACTAATGAAATAACGGACTGATTACTTTTGTTACCAGTTTCTGCGAAACAGTTACAGTTAATGCTCAACTTTTTTGGTACATTCGTAACGTTACAGTCGTATTTTAAGAGTTTCTCTTTTATCCCTTTTCTCTTTTATCCCTTTTCTTTGGAAATATTTAATTTTGTTTGTATTTACTGAATTCCAAATTGACTAACTGACAAATTGGGAAGTAACAAAGAACGTCACTGTGAATTCAGCTGCCTTTATCAATCATTTACATAACATAAGATTTAGTCTACCTTTAAATCTTTGACAATCGTGGCCTCTAGCTGGCTTATCATGACTGGCTTAAGAATATGATAAAAAGTAATGCTAGTTTCATGCCCTGTTACCTAGCTGCAGAGGTGTCTAACTTTTACAATGACGATTAATGTACAGAATCTGAAAAGCCATATGTTACCAAATTGTAGGCTCCTAAACTTGGAAAGGAATGTACGATACCAGTTACTGAGTAAATGGACTTTAATCTGGTGGTGGCTTTTTGGCAGAAAGGGCTGCAATCATTATAATTGCTTTGAATGCTTTGCCATTGTATTTAAATATGAAGAAATCGGTTGGGAAGTTGGAAAATGAACTAGCAGCTTTTCATTATAGGCAAGAAGTGCTGTGAAGCAGTTATTGCAGAATAAAAAAGTGAATATTGAAACACTGTAGAAAGTGCATGAAGTATAAAATAGTTTAATAAAAATAAATATTTGAAAGTCTCTGCTCAGTGTATTTGCCACTTTCTTCTTTGTTTAGAAACTGGCTGGACTAGGGAGTTGCATATTTTAAAAGGTCTGTAAGTATGAGCTTAATTTTTTTTTTTTAATTTGTTCTTTAATTCCTGTTTTTCTGCAGACTTAAATTTATATTAAAACAACTTTGTGGCTCTGAGAAACATTTTTTTGAGTATTAGAAAACAAAGTGATATACTGGCAGAGTGGCCCAGTAGTTCTAATATGTTAAAGTGAACAGAATATAATCTGAATTGGCATTTACCTAATTGCTGACTGTATGATAGTAACTTTTTTTTCTTATCATGCTGAATTTAGTGTATGAAGACCTGCCTGACATGGCATGCTGAAAGCAAGCCGTTTGCTACTTTATAACCTGTTTTCCCTTTTTGTGGTGGGCCTGTGTACTGAGATGGGAGGGAGAAGATTTTATGTGGATTGGCAGAAGAGTCAGGGATAGTAATGGGAACACAGGGTGCCTTTAACACTCAATAAACCTTGCAGTCAGCTGATGTGGAAAGCATTCTAGAAATACAATGACCTTCCCTGGTTACTATTCGGTTTACAGGAAGAAATGCTGAGGTGGGTTCTTCTGTAATATGCTGACTCTTTCTGACAGCTTGCTAAAATAGAGAACAAAGGTTCAAGATGCTTGGGGAAAAAAAAAAAGTAAATTCTACTTTGAAGTATTTTACAGCCATGAAAGGTGCAGCTGGACAGTGTTGTAGACTGGAGCCATTTATCTATGAAAAGCATAGCACTTAGCACTGAGATGTTTCTCAGCCTTCCTTGCCAATATCATGTCAGCTTTTAGCTTACAGTGAGCACGTCCATAGGTCATGCCTTTCTACCTCTTTTTGACCTTACTGAGAATATCAAAAAGATTGCAGATTTTTATTAAACTGTAAGTGCCCAGATTACCTTTTTACCAAATGCTGTTCAAGCGAGGAACATAGTGAGGTGCTGGTGTGATTAGAATTTGCATAGTCTCATGTGGATGTTACATGTAACAAAGGGAAATTCTTAAAAAAAAAAAAAAAAATAGCCGTTATGAAACATAATTCATAAACAGTTTCTGAATAGAACTGTTATTCTGTAAGAAAGTGAATTTTATTCTAGAACAACTAAGATATTCATAGCAAAGATGTTATTCTGCATTAGAACTATTTCTGTTCAGGCATATGTTTCTATACTCAGTTGTTCTGCAATACATATTACACAATACTTTACTCTGCAGGATTGCTTTCAAGTTTTCCATGTAGGAAGCACTATATAATAACTTGGAACAATTTAAAATGGTCAACCTATTCAGTGATACGTAGTACTTAACTATCAAGTTCACATTAATATTAAAACACTATTATTTAAATATTGGCACATGCCTCATCCTATTTTGTATGAGCGGCTAGCAGTGAAGCTGCTAATACTGGCTTGGTTTAAAAAAAAAATCATCGCCAACAAGTAGTTCAAGAGTATGAAAACAAGCTGTCTAAATATTGTTGCTTTCAAAGCTGCCTACTTCAAATCTGTGCTGAATCAATCAATATTATCAATATTGGCAAAATGTATCAAATGTAAAACTTCCATATAGATAAGCCTGTATGGACTAAACCTGCATCTTTTGCTCTGCTGCAGGTTGGTGTTGTAGTTTTCTTTAGAGTGTTCATACTGATAGAAGTAGGTTATGTTTAGGGAAACTTTCCCTGTAAGCTTGCTAATTGTTTTTCATTTTCTCCACTAGTTTTTAGGGAAATAAACAGATTAAGCTTAATACTGAAACCTGAAATAAGCTGTTTCCTTAAAGTCATACAAGTTTTTTTTCTGATAATAACGATTAACTATCGTCATACATTATGATGTGATATACTTAATGGTATTAGAATGGTGATTATACAAGCAGTAGTATTCGGTTTCCTTAAAGATTTTAGGAACGACTTGAAGTACAGAACTTAACTCAAGTACTACCTGTACTCCTTCCTGCCTGCTATGGTGTTATGGCTAGGAAGAATTGGATTTGTAATTCCAATATTTGGTATCTCACACTGCAAAGGACTGAAGAGAGTTGTTACCCTTCTGATTGTTTTTGTTGATGAGATTTGTTAAAGCTAAATAATGATCATGATTTCTGCCATATAAATATATTAAATGATTACTGTTCATTAGTAGGCAGGATGCTGGAACTAGCTCCTGTGAAACTCAACGTGGAGTTTCTGTTATGCAAACCCTTGTCTGGCAAATGCTACTGAAGCCTCTGAGTTTAGTTGAGTAACAGGGCTTGGTGGTGTGTGTGTGGTGGTGGTTTTGGGTGGTGTTTCCCCCCCACACACACCCCCCTCCCCTTTGATAGAGAGAATATGTCCATATGGTAGATACCAAGCTGTGGAAGATCAAAAGTTGAGCTTCCATTCAGCATATAAATAGCAAGAGTTAAACAAAATTGGATGAGTAGCTGTGATAAGCATATGGCATGTGTTCAAATCTGTTATCCCATTCTTAAGAGTTGTTCCCCTCTAGTGAACAGAGGACAATAGAATGGATCAGTGAAATACTCTTAGCACTAGATAATTATTCTGTTTTCTTAAATGTGTAAGGCCATATCACAAACACTGATTTTGCAGCACTTAATGGAGGTGTCCTATGATTTTACTCAGGTTTACAATATATGTTTAATACTTGGTGATTTTTGGTTTTTAGTAGTCCTGAAAACATCCCAACGTTTACATTAATTTTGTTTAAATTTTCAAGGTCATTGGGCATTTTGACTTAATATTTATGTCATTGAGCAAGAACTAGTAATTAGTGGCTTTGGGACATCTAAGTATCATGCATAATTTTAGCAAAGTGTTTCTTGTGCACAAAATCAACTTCATAATGAAGTCAGATTTCCTCTTTCTTTTCCAAACTTCTCTAAATTTAGTATCTCCCAGCCGAATTATCAATGCTAATAACATGAGTAGAGACTGGAAGCCATGCCAAGATGTCAGCATCTTGAAGATCTGGAAAGCGTTCTAGAAAAGTTTGTCTGGCCTTGTCTTGTTTGCTTGGTACACTAACCTTGGAGTAAATAAAGGTGACGTGTAGCGTGCAGTTGATGCCATTAGAGTGCAGTCACATAACACATACTGCACTGGTGCTTGCTGTAGGTTGCTCAGTGATCCGGCTACTTGATTTTTTGGATGTAGAGATTCATAGTGGCAACTTGGCATGTTGCTCTAAATTTGCACAATCCTATGCGTTCTGCTGCGTTTTTCACTTTTCTATATCTATGAATTTTTCCCTATTATTAACCCACTGTTACACTGATGTGTTGTTTCTGGCCAAAGTACGGATCCTGCTGTCTATATACTTCAGGATTTAGACCTCTTCTCTTTAAGAGAGCAGGTGGTAATCCTTTTTGTCAGCCAATGTAAAATGTTATCTGGTCTTTCACTAGTTGTTTTGAGGCTAGAGGAAACTGAGGAAGTGGTGTATAGTAAGGGGTAGCATGCAGACAGAACATTACTAGAACCGTTAGGAAAGCGTGTGCTAAAGTGGTGCTCTTTTTGTGGTGCCTGACTTGCCCATTGCCTGGAATGAGTCAGGAGAATAGCCGCATGCTTCTGAGCCCGACATATCATGGGATGCACTAACAGCTCATGAGAAAGAGCAGAGTTTTTGGAGATGAGCAAGAACACTGGAGCAGAACAGCCAGAAAAACCGCCAGATCAGATAACTGTCTTGAAACAGATTGCTTTTTTTGTAATACCATGCTCTTTCTTTAGGCTTGTCATTTATGCTCAAAGCTTTCATCAAAATCACGTCAATCACTGGCACTGTCTAGAGTCAAGGATTGGTGGTTTTCCCCGTCTAGAACGTAGCAACTTTTTACAGCTTACTGCTCTTTTTAGTTATTGCTGGAGACAATTTCTGTCTTTGAAGATAGGAGGAATGAACTTCAAAAGAAATCAGTCACCTGGAAATAAATACATCAAAGGCTTTGAGGTTATAGTTGATATGGATATCAATTTGTTAGACTCTTTTTAAACCATAAATCAATCAAATGATAAATCTCTACCAAGCATATGCTTTAGCTTTTTGAATACAGCTGCGTTTGCTCAAGAATGTATTTAGATAGAATTCATGCCAATCCATTAAATTCTTACTTGTACTTTCAGTGCTGCATAGGATACTGCATTAATTGCAGTGAATGAGGTTCGTTGCAGAAATAAAATGATGATTGAAAATACCACCGCCTTAAGAATTTTAGGGAAAAATATTAACACTATCTTCTATCAGCAGTACTTGAGTGTGTAAAATCAATTGGGATCAAGTGGAAATATTTAATGTGACCACATATGTTCTCAAACTTTCTGGGGGCGTTCTAGGAATGGAGTTTCTCAAACTGATATTCTGAAGAAAAAATGTTGCATTCAAGCCTTAGATATTACTTTATTGCTAATTTGCATAAGATTTTTCTGTGATAAGAGTGCATGTGAAACTTGAATTGTTTTACTTCTAATTGATGTTGGACGTGCAAGAGTAGGACACTACTCTGGGATTCAGTTGAACCCTTTTCAAATAGATGAGCCTTAACTTGGGTAAGGAAGATAATTGTATTTTATTTTTTAGACTTGGAAAGTGTTGTTCTGTGTTTTTAAAATCTATGCTTTAAGATGCTATTTTTCCGTTAGTGTGTAAACTGCTTGAGATGTCAACAAAGGCCATTTTACTTGATTTGACTTTAAAAGATAGAGGCCCCTTTCCTTAAAGTTTTTGTGGACTGGGTTAACCTTCACTTCCCCACTGCCATCTCTATTTGCTTTTATAGTTCTGTTCTTTGTTTTTTTTTTTTTTTTTTTTCTCTATATTGGTTTCTCAAAAATTCCTGGGGAAGAACATAGTTATGAGCCATAGGGTGAATGTTCAAATACATATATTTTTAATATAGATACTCTGTACCTGAAAGTGCTAAATCTATTACATGTGTACGAGTCGTCAGCTGTAAGCATAAATGTTCTTGTATACCAATATCCTGCCTATAGCTGCTCGGATCTTAGCAGAGTTTCTGGAGTGGGCTGTTCTATGATAGAGCCTACTTCTAATTGCCATCTTTTTGCAGAGGTTTCTCAGACTTGGGCAGGGAATGAGCAGTGGCTTTGTCATGTGTCCAAATGTGGAACTGTCACCCCCCACCCCTTTCTGAAGCTGGCAGCTGAGAATGGTCGGTTGGTCAGTCAGGCTTTTCATCTGTGTCTTATTCCTGAGGAGCCCTGGGGAAAAGGTCCATTGGTACGAGGCTGCAATTGGTCCCTAGGTTACAAGCTGAGTGCTCTTGAACTACATCAGGTCTGGTTTGCAAGTGTACGTTTTTCTTACCTCTTTTAAAGAGCTTATCTGCATTGACATTTTGATCTGTGTTATGAAATGACTTGAGATTGAAATGTTTCTTTGGGTATTCCTATGTGATTACCTTTTTGGTCATATACTAAATATACATAAATTCATCTACAGCTTTTTTTGTAGTTTTACTTAAGGGAGAAGACTTAGAGCAGTGTTTTCCTAAAATAAATGTTGAACCAGTAAACTGAATTTTTAACATTCTGTAAGAAATGTCTAAATTGTTATTATAAGGTGTAGTAAATTCGATAGCTTTTTCTCTGACTGCAGCTAGTAAAACTACCCTATAAGGTAAGGTGAAAAGGTTTGAAATACAAACTGGCAAGTCTTTTTTAATGACGGAGAAAGCCTGTTTTTCCATCTGTCCACGCCTTTAGTTTGTGATATCTTAAGATAAAACACTTAAGGAGTGAGCGTTGAACAATAGAAGACTAAATATGGCAACAAATAAGTTCCTGAGGAGAAATCAAAATAAAATTACACAGCTGCATATATTTCAGACATTCTAGATTATCAGGTGGGCTACAGTTACGTAAACTGGCATGCAAAACTTTGGAAAATGCTACATAAGGGAAATAGTTGCCAGGAGAATTAAATATGTCTTTGAGTTACTTATGTAAAAGTTCGATTTCTAAAATAATCTTAAACTATATTCTGTTTTGGTTGTGTGGCAGGTTATGTAAACATTTGCTGCTTCTTATAAAAGTTCATAACTGACTGTGTGCAGCAGTATTCCTTCTTCACAAGTAAGTAAAAATAGATATCCACAAGTAGATAAAAATGGATATCCTGTTTGAATTTACCTAATCGCTCCTCAATTTCTAATCGTGCGTTCAATGGGTTAAGTATCTTTCTCTTATTGTGCATAGTGGATAAATTGAGCAAATGCAGCCAAAAGCAGCGTGATTATAGAACTCAGACTGAACTTCACATCTGGAATTAAATGACACAAGTCTCCTTTTGATAGAGTCTGGGATGTCACTGAATCTCTGAGGAACAAAGATGTCCTCTTTAATTTGAGAACCTCCTTCCTCTAGGTTATAAACTCAGTAAAAAAACTCTGATGAAATTCCATTATAGTGTGTTTGTTGTCTCTGTGTTTAGCTAATATGTCATTAGAACCCAGTGCGTGCTACTAAGGAAATGTATTTATTTTCTGTGCTTGGTGCCCAGGGTCTGCTGTACTTTGAACTGGGTTAGGGTTGCATCTGTTTCCTGTGATGTAGGTTGGTTTTTTTTGTATATTTATATGTTGGGGGGGGCATGTATATATAAAACTATATGTGTATGTTTTATATATAAACACACACCTATGAAATATCAAATATATGTGTGTTATATCTAGATATGTAAAATATACACATACAATATTTTAGGTTTAAAAACAACAGTGATTTTTTTTGTTTTTAGATATAGGGGTGTGTGTGTATATATATATAAACATATATGTATTTGTATCTTTTTTTACAAGAGGGGAAAATCCACTCATTTAATATATTAGTCGTCTTTAGCCTTTGTGCTTTTTCTAAAGGAAGAAACACAGCTTTGTTATCTTTAGGTTAGATACAGCTTTAGGTCAGATACAAACAAGACTGTCAGAGCTCTTCTGTTAACAGTTGTGATGCTGCATGTGTACTCGGATCACATGCTGGTTTACAGCCATAGTACTGCGCAGCCCGCGCTTTCTTTCCAAACATACGCATGTTCATGCACACCACATATAACCTTGGGGTTGTGGCCAGTAACTTTCCTGTGGTTTAAGTTTAGCTAAAACTTCTTAATGTCTTGCGATGCAAATAAAACCTCTGCAACACTTGTGCCATGTTTACAAAGTTATTTTAAATTGCATATTAAATGAGAACTGTTTCTTGCATCCTCTTCTAACAGATGCGGCACATGTCACTTGGATTGTGTGTCCATATTACTGGTTCAGCCAGGCCTTGTGTGAACATAATGGAAGGACAGGCAGCAGTCTAGGATGACAGGAGTTCCAAGACAGCAGTGAAAATTAAAGGTTTGGGTTTCTGATAGGCATCTTCTGAATCTTGCTGAAGTAGTATAAGATGCTACCAATTCTTGAGATGTTATTAACCAGAGATTACCGTTTGCCTGGCAGAGCAGTAGAACACTAGTCAGTCCATAGCAACTCTGTAGTATGTTCTCGCCTTTGCTGGTGAATAAAATACTATACTCGGTTTTGAACTGGGGTGCCTGAAAGCTGAGCAGGAGTTCTTCTCAGCTAGAGGCAGGAGACCATGTCGGACATCCAGGAGCAATACCTGAAGCTACTGAAGCAGAGCTCATTAGAGGACCTCTGTCGGTACCCTCAGAATCCTAGTCTCTTGAGATTGCAATTTTTCTTATTTTGGTCAACAAAAACACAGCCCAAGTGTTACCTTTATTTTTTAAAACTTCCTCCATTTAACTGTGTATTAATTCTATTTGTAGTTTAGTTGTTTTTATCTTTACCAATATAGGATGTCAAGGAACAGTCAGTGTTGACCATCACCTTGGTTTTACAATAGAGAAGGTTTATTATACTTGCTTGTAATGCGGATACTTTTTTTTTTTCTTAAAGTTGTTAAGATCCTTTGTATAGCTGTGATACGAATATCTTTAATGAAAGAGCAACAGATTGATGCAAAACTTGTGTTCTGTCATTTTACCAGTACACTGTCCTCTCATTTTACTAGTGCACTGAAGTTGTAGAAGGCTTTGTATGGGACCGTGTGTATATTGGGGGTCTTTTTTTTTGTGGTTGTTTTTTAATCAAATTGCTGATAGTGTTGCATTACTGCAGAATAAAACTTTGGCTTATACCTTTATTGCGGATTGTTTTGCAGTCTGATAGTCTTAATATCATATCAGTGGTTCCTTCCCTTGTGATCCCGTGTCTTAGTTTCATGCTGCTTCTGTAACTACATAAAGAGTGTTTCTTATAAAGAGAGTCTCTTGAGCAATACAAGATTAAAATCATGTGGTTTGGGGGTTTATCTTATTTAACGTAGAAGGGGTTACTAGTGTTATTGTCTGTAACTTAACAGTGATAGACTATAGAAATCTGTATTTGGAAAAATACAGAGTTCAGACTAGCTTGTTTAAGTTTGTGTGTACGCATGTGTATTTATTTATATAGACTTGTTTTAGGAATAACTTAGAATACTTATATCAAGAGCATATTTAGACTTATGCTTTCAAATGAACAGGTTGTTTGGATAGTACAATTCATCTTAGTCATTAATCTTCAAACTATGCCAGCTATGATGTTGGGAGTGCTAAACATTATGAAATTCACTGTTGGTTTTTTACACATGCTTGTGCATCTTATATTTGCTGTCATACTGGCAACTTTGAGTTCCTTTTTTTTTTTTTTATGGCTAATATTCTTTTAAATATATTTTATTTCTCCCTTGTCTTTTTCTGATTTTGTTTTTTAATTTCATGACAGCCTCCTGATTAAATGATACAATTGTATTCAAGTAAAAATTCCTACTAAAATTGCCTAGTGCTTGCTGTGGGTGGGATAGTGAAATTTAAATAATGTTATTACTTAATTGTTAAAAAAAAAAAAATCCTATCCATATTCATTTCGGTAGAAAGAATTTATCAAAGATAATGGCTAGGTAATTATTTTTAGTGTCTTGATAAGCTGCCACTTTTGCACAAACTAATATATGACTGCCTGAAAACACTAACTTGCATGGTTTTGCTGTTTAACTTTATTGACTAAGTTCAATTACTTTTTCAACTTTATCCAAGAAAGTGTGGAAGGATGAAGTAGAAATCTTTGTGTGTTCCCAGCGCTCATTTTTATGAATTAATTAAAGCATCTGTTTCCCTGTAGGTAAACAGAAGGTAAGCATGTATTTAAAATTGAGCACATGCGTAACTGCTTTGCTGTCTTTGGTCTTTGCTTGCTTATTATATTTAGACAATCTCTTGCGATACATTTTTTTTTTAAATTATATCATTGTACTTGAGTATTCAGAAGAACTCACTTTTTCCTTTCCAAAGGGATGCTGTCCAAAACACAGCTGCAGGAAAAATAAGAACGAGGGGGTAAGACTAGCTGGGAGACCCACAGGTTGAGAACTCCTAAGATACTTGCATCAGTGTTCTTTTCTGGCCATATGCTAGGATAGATGAAGTGTTTAACGTATGATAGTTAAGGAAGTTAAATGGAGAAAGAAAAAAAACCTAAAGGTACTTCTTACTTATTTAGGATTTGCAAACCAAAGCAGCAAAGCTGTGATTTATCATTTTAAGATTAATTGAAACTTGATGCTGTAATGATTTTGTTCCTGCCCATACTTTTAAATCATTGACCTAATTAAAACAGGGTTGTGTTTGGACAAAAGATTTATAGTAGTACCTTATTATAATCAGTTTTGATAAAGCATAAGGAATAAATATATGCTGTCTACTATCTATATTTTTTTCATCTTAAAAAAAAATTACCATATAGTTCTAACGACAAGTTTTAGTCTAATTGGAAATATCCTTTGGATTCTTTAAGAACATTTGTGATCCTGCTTTGCTGTTGATACTAGGTATCTTCAGAGGAGAAAGCAGTTTGAAGGATAAAGTTTTACAGAGGAATTATTTTTATTATCTGAGTGACGGAGGTGGAAGATGACATGTTTGTCTAAAAAGCAATGGGAGATCTTTTTAAAAAAGGAAATCTAGACATGACTAACAATGGTGTACTGAGCATCTAATGCTGCATTTGCTTTGCAATTGTCAAACTAATGTAAATGATATTACTTCAGTTTGTAAACTCGCTTATGATGTTGTTAGAGTTAAAACAGATCAAGTGAATAATGGAGTATGGAAAAGGAAATGCTCCTTCAAAAACTTCTTTTTGAAAAAGGGTTTAGCTGCGGTTTTGGGTCTCTAATGAGCATGATGCCTTCTGGGGCACGGAAATAAAAATGACTGAGTTCTTTCACAGCAATAAACATACGTGACAGAACAGAAGCTCATAGATACAAACCTAGCCCAAAGACTCTGGTTTCAGCTAGAAATGAGTGATGAATGTTGGCTGAATATTTGGTTCACTGACACCTGTGGGTTTTTTTTATTATTACTATTTTTAAAGTAATCTTTTAATATTTTTTGCTACATATTGACTATATAATTCTATTTCTGTTGTAACAATAGAGTATTCCAGTTACTGGGATGTAAGTGGCTGCTATTTGCAGTACTAATGTAAAAATAAATCCTTACAAATCTTAATGCCTTTTCCTTTAAGGACTACCACACCAGGAGAGACTAAACTTTTAGCTTCTGAAGTGTATGATATTCTTCAGTCTTCCCACATGTCAGACATGGACAATATGAATGAGATGAACTATCGTCGACGGAAAGCTCAGTTTTTCTTGGGCAGCACAAATAAACGTGCCAAGACAGTGGTTTTACATATAGATGGCCTTGATGATTCGGTAAGGAAATCCTACATGCTTGTGTAAGTAAGGTATGCTGTATTGAAATGTGATTTGCACACACAAGTGATGTGTTCAGACTACTTTTGTAGTGTTATCAGTTGTCAGCAGCTTCTGTGAATTATATTGTGACTCACAATACCTGTTCAAAATCTTGCATGAGTTAACCTTACTCATAATGTCTAAAGAAGATATTTTAAGGCAATTTCCTTAATGGCTTTGATACTATTCTGCAAAATATTCTGCTCTCACCTCTCCCAATTTTTTTTTCCTTTTTCAAGAAAGGATGGAATAAACAAGGTACCTTCAGCAGTTTCGCTTAATGATATCTTGTGGCCATATCAGCATGTTAAGTAAAAGGCAGTTTCCTTTTAGTTGTAAGAGATTTCAGACACTTTAAAAAAAAAAAAAAAAATTATTATTCTAAATTAGAAATACTGTGTGTTTGTGTGGGGGTTTTTTTGTGTGGTTTTTTTTTTTAACAGTTGGTTTTTGCTACATCTTTTCGTTGTCTGAGAGATCTTTTCTACTGTAGTGACCAGAATGGCATTTGAGTTAATGAGGTCTCACTGAGTCTTTATGTAATGTCAGAATAACTTCTACAGATTTATCTACCATACCCCTGTAGATAACACCCTGGGGCCATGTTTGCCTTTTTACGGCTGCCAAACAGCATGTAGACTGTTTAAGCATGTTATCCACAAGTGCCCTCCGGACTCTGTATCTTTGGTTTTGTACCCATTTTAAATGATCAGACCTGATCCTTTGCTTTGTTGCTCTACGTTTTGCCAAGTAAGCATGTCCACAAGCCCAGTCTATCAACAGTGTACCCGTCATCCTGGATAGTTAATTCCTTTAGAAATAACATGCTGCTCTAGCTCACTTTATGCAAAGTAAATATTTTTTACAATTCTGTCCGTCCACCATTTGCTCTGTGTAGAAAAGCAGCACTTTGTCAACACCACTGGCTTCTGTACTCTGAAATATGAGGGTTTTTTTTAAATCCAGTCCAGTTGGTTGTCTGCCATTATGATTTTTTTAGACTGTAGTTGCTTTACTTACTCACAGGTCTCTCAGAGCAAGAAACTTCATTCACTTTTACTTTAATAGTTTAGATATACTGATGATGATCTCATTCTGTCTTAAAAACACTTGTTTGTATTTCTTGACAAATAGAACTTAACTGAGATCCGTGGCATTTCTCTCAAGTGTTGAGGCAAAAGTGTTCACCGCTATTCAGAAAAAAGTGTAGTAAATTCGGATCCACACAGCAAAACTGCAGGGCTCTGTAGTTGCCTAGAGCACACTAGCATGGTTTCTTAACCCATGGTTGAAGAAAAGAAAAATCTGACTGTGTGCTGGCTGGAGACAGCTAGTATAGATAGCTTTGTATTTCATTAGATGATTAAAGAAAAGTTAGTGATATTCCAGGTGCCCACTATTACCCAGCAGTTAAACATCCATGTAATGGGTGTTTTAAATGTCAGGATAAGGTGGGTCCAGGAGAATGATGAAAGCTGAAGTAAAAGCAGGTTAGTTCCATGCAACAATTTATTCCCAACTAGAAAAGGATATTAGGTTATGCATATGTGTGTTAGAAGGCATAATATGTAAATGTGGAGCTGTGAAATACTGTGCTTTCAGTTCATCTGCTCTTTCCTTGTCTAGATTTGAAAAAAAAGCTGTTCTTGGGAATGATTACAAATCCTAAAAATGTTTATGGATTTTGAGACCTCAAGTAGTAGATATTGATCCTTCCAGGAAAGGAAGGGGGAAGGCTGGTTGTTGGTGAAGTGTGTAGTAGGATGTTTATATTTTAAGATGTAATCACCAAATTTGATGATAAGCTTAAAAAGGGGGTGGGAGTGGGGAATCGAAGGGGGGGGGGAAAAAAGACAAGGTGTAGCACTTGAGGAGTCTGACTGTGGCATCCCCCTGAATAAAATTTCTGGTCTGTATTTTAGTAGGATTTGGTATGGTGCAGTAATCAGTGTTCAGTAATCTAGCTCAGTTGGAAGCCACAACCTTTACTGATACCTAGCATTTGATCAGCTTTTCAGGAAGGTGAGTTGGAGGCCAGGGAGAGGAGAAGGAGGGGAGGGACTTTTGGTTTTAATAATTCTCTTGCTGCCCTGTCAGCTCTGATTGAAGGATATGGTAATTCTGAAGAGCAAGAAAAGCCACAGCTGAGATTATTTGGAAACGGGAAGTAAAGCTAGTCTTACGTCACAGGTTCACCAACCTCTTATGTGAAAAATGCGTGCAAGAAAATAATCTTCTCAATTTCACTTGTCCTACCCCGTGCCCAGGAGTACTATTCTGAAAAATATCTCACTGTGCATTGCTAGAGTTAGTGCCAAACTTCCGTAATTAGACATATTTTATAAAAGATATTTGTATAGCCAGACTTGAGGCTGCCAAGCTTCCAGCTTTTTAAGGAATTTGTATGCACCTTGGTTAAGTTTTGTCTTTGAGATGTGATTCACCAGTTACTGATCACTGTAAGCCTCATGTAAAATTAGTATGATCTCCGCTTCAAAAATGGAGGCACCTGTGCCTTGACCTGGGATCTTGGGGTGAAGAGCTGGAATCTGTCATAGATTTGCTATACACCCATGTAATCATAAATTATTTATGTAGGCTAATAAGCTAAGGATACGTTGCTTCTTGAGTCTGGAAGTCGTTTGGGCTTTCATTTATGCAAGGCAGCCTATCATCTTTGCATTAGATATTTCTTGTGTATCAGAAATGTAGCCCATCTGACAAAGTTACTTTTTTTTAAACTGTCAGAAATGTTGATTGTTTCAATACATAAACATACATAAATTGTTTCAATACGTATGCGAAACTACTAACGACAAACTGCTTCAGTTAGTTGTTCCAGGGACTGAGAGATTTACTTTTTGTGCATGAAGCTGTCTTTGTCCCAAGTACTGACCAGTAATTATTTGATAACTAACATAAAAAGCCTTTGAAGTAACTTATTATTGAAAACCTTGCAGAAACTTGCAGTAAAAGTTAAATGAGATACGTAGTTATTTTGAACCTGTGCTAAGACTCAAATTTTCCTGTACAGTGCATCTTTTCTTTTTTCCCCTTCTCTGCCGGGAGTCTGTACAACTATGTTTTATTCCTTTTTGTTATAACCATCCCATCATGCAAATATTAAAAGAAAAAAGTATTAAAACATTCTAAGATAATGTAGAACAGATATAACTAGTACAGGTTGATGTAATGTTACTGCACAGTAGGTGATGTTACGTGCTTTAAATATAACATTCTGTGGTTTATCAACCAAACATTTTCCCCTTGAAATAAGAGTTAAGCTTATGCTGTGCCGTGATGTCCATGAGCTGCCACAGATGAGGTAGCTGAAGGATACAACAGCTGCTTTGATGCGTTCAGTCAGTATGAACACAAGGTGTCTGATAAATAGCAACTTAAACACTAACTGTTCATCAATGAGCACTTCAGTCAGTCAAAACTTAACCACAGGGGACTGTTTAGCTGATCATACGGAGAAAAACATTCTTTGTTTTTCAGCACTTTTCTCTGATTATTTACAGTTGATTCCATCCCTGTTTGACTTCTAAAATGTAAGCATTTTTTTTAATTCTTCTGTAGCAAGAGAGTTTAGTATTTGTTCAGGAAAATAAATGTAACTTGCCCTAGTTTCTTTTATGAAATTGCTGTTGAGAGCCATCTGCCTTCAGACATGCAGGAATTCCTTACCGCTAATTGTTAGCGTTTTCACATGGTGTCTTCTGTCAGTACTTGAGTCGGGTGTGGTTTTTTATTTTTTGTTGTTTTTATTTTTTTTAGTCTCGAAGGAATCTTTGTGAAGAGGCCTTGTTGAAAATTAAAGGTGTTATTAGTTTTACTTTTCAAATGGCTGTTCAAAGATGTGTGGTCCGAATTCGCTCAGACTTAAAAGCAGAGGTAAGTGCTAAATAACTCTCCAGATCTCGCATCTATTGCAGTTCTGTCATGCAAAGCTTTTATGTTTTTTCTGTGTGCTCTTCCCCTTGTTGTAGGCTTTGGCGACAGCAATAGCATCGACCAAAGTTATGAAGGCGCAGCAAGTTGTGAAGAGTGAAAGTGGAGAGGAGGTAGGATATGCTTCTTTCTAGGTAGTGATTGATTTAGGGTGGTTGGATCTTTAATACCAGCACAACTGTGTCCATAACATTTGATGCCAAGCAACATTTTTTAATTGGGAGTACTCCAAATACAGTATAAGGAAGATAAAGACTACCCTATGTAGGGACATATACCCACAGAGCAGTTTTACAGAACTTACCATTGCACTGCTTAAAAGAAGGGTAAAAATAGTATCATTGTTTCTCTCCTTGATGTTAGGTTCTACTGATATGGAGAAGATTGCCTTTTTTTTTTGGCAGGGGTTGCTGAAGTGCTTCTATTTCACTTCTGCAGTGAAAGAACTATCTTTTTTGATTTATGATTTCTTTTTTCCTTAATCTCTTTTCATGTTAAACCCAAGCTTTTCTTGTGCATCTTCTAAATGTAATAGATTCTAGATATATATATAAGACCCTTTTCTCACCCCCACATGCATAAACTGAGCATCTGAATCTTGGAACATGCATGCATATCATCCTTAAGGTATATATGTGTGTAACTTTTACTTACTCTTTTCATTTAAAAGATCTGACATCTTCTTAATCTGTTGCATTTATCAGATGCTGGTTCCGTTCCAAGATACTCCAGTAGAAGTAGAGCAGAATACAGATCTACCTGAGTATTTACCAGAAGATGAAAGCCCTACCAAGGAACAGGATAAAGCTGTGTCTCGTGTTGGGTCACACCCAGAAGGTGCAGCAAGCTGGCTCAGCACAGCAGCAAACTTTTTATCCAGATCTTTCTACTGGTGACTTGTATTTCGTGTTAAAAGACTGTGTGAACCAACAGGGGGGCCAGTTTTCCATTGGTGTGGTGAACTGCCAAGTGCAATTTGCAATAAATTACCACAAAAATTTTAGGTTACGCAAACGTATGCTGCATTTTACATTTTATTGGACGTTTAGCCTGATAGGGCAGGGGTCAAAGAACAGAGGCCTCCAATCAAGTTGTCCTTTCATCTGTTTTTCATGTAGATTTTATTGCTTCCCTTTTTAAAAATGGGTCCACTGTTATATGCCAAACATCTATATGTACAGAGCTTTAAGTTTGACTTCACATGAAACACGTGGTAGGGAAAATACATTTAACTCAAGTCTCAGGGCCTCTGTGAAAGAAAATTCTTAATAGCTCTAGTTGTGCATTATGAAAATGCCTTTTTTTATTTCTGCATCACTTTGGACTAACGCCACTTTGTTTAACTTTCTAGACATTGACTCCAGAGAAAAAATATATTCTGCCTCTTTTTTGTCTGTATTTTGGCCAACCATGTTTACAGATTGAGCATGACATGTTCCCTTTTTGCTATTAAAATAGGATCACTACAGACTTGAAATTTATAACCCTTTTATGCATAATGAAATTTTCTCCAGCCTGCCCTTAACCACTGGAGTGTTAAGAAACAAAGGGTTGAACAAACAGAAATATATATGCATATGTTGTACAGTAAATAAGCTAGAACATATTTGTAATGATGGGTGTGAGTGACTCGTGTATATAAGTAAAAAATACCACTGACTGCTACTTAGGCTAGTGAAGAAGACTGCAGCAAAAAAGCTGTGGTATGACATAGTGATGGCCCATTGCAGCTCTGTCTTTAGAGACTGGGGGGATGTAGGCCTTATTGAGTTAAGAAATGGTGTTTACTGTTAGCAAATGGTAACTAAAACTTTATAAACTTGAAGAATAAAGCAGAACTGAATGCCTCTTGCCACAGTGCCGCTGTCATAAGTTTTGACTTCAACCCTTTTTATTTTTTTACATAACAGAAATCTGATATGTAGTTACTGTTCCTTCCTTGTCTGTCATGAGACTCCCATGAAAGTACATCAGCTTAAATAAGCTTAAAAACATACGCAAACAATTGGCTTTATCTTGTTACTTACAGATAATGTAGGTTTAAAGATGTCTGGGTCACTTTTGTGACAAAAAACAATGAAAAAATGGTAAAAGCAAAATTTCTGTAGGAAGAAGATAATAGATATCTGAGATGTTAATAAGGGCAGTGTGCCTGAGAGGATCCTATCTACAGTGCTTGAAAACTACAGTGGCACTGCTTTGTTGCACCACAGGAACACAACTGAGAATTTTAATAATATTGTAAACCTCGTTATACAATGTTTTTTTTTTTGTGGTAGTGTATTTACTATAATACTAACTATATTTACCACTTGGAGACTGAGACAGAAGTTTAATACATCAAAGTTATTCCCCCGAGCCTATGCAGAAGGAATTAAAAAAACATTCACAGACTGTCCTAATATTACGGAAATGCAGAAGAGATGATGATGGAAAATAAAAATGCAGGTCAGAGTTCACCCAGTCAACTTAATTGCCATTCTAGGACAAAAAAGAAACAAAGCTTGTTGTCAGACTAGGTGTCCCATTTTTTAATATATATATAGTTTATTTTTGATTCAAGTTTAAACGCACAGATTGAAAATACAGGCTTTTCAGGGCATGTATTGCTTTGAATATGTAATACTACTCATTGCTGTCTAGAATGTTACCGTTACCAAATGTGTTTGAAAAGTCCTCTGTTCTATAACCATGAATGCAGAGTTTATTTTTCTGCATTAACATCTGTTTGCATTTGCATTACTAAAAGACTACACCCTCTGGATATTAATGGTTCAATACCAGTAGGTATGACTGTTTGTGCATTCGGTCTGTAGGTGTGCTTTTTTGACAGTATTGCAGCTCTTGTAGAACAGTTCAAGGCATCTGTAAAAGTTTTTGAAATATATTGTAAAATAATAAAGGATAATATTACTAAACAAATATTTGGCTCCTGTTGACTTTTTATATGTTCTGACATTCTTGCAAGTTTTTTGTGGCATTAAAAGTAAATCTTCTTTGTCTTGAATTTAGCATGCAAGAAGAATGCAAACACCCAGTCATTGTAAGACCTTTGCTGTGTTTCCTGCATAACACATTGGGGTTTGTTGCGTGTGTTCAGAACATGCTTGCATATTAAAGTATTTTTAAAGAGTAGTTAAGTAGAGGCTGCTTCACCTCAAATTCATTCTTGAGATTTAAAATATATATTTTATATATATATATTAAGCCGTTAGTTTCTTTGGTACTCTCCAGTTTATATTTCAATAGGGAAAATAAGACGCTTCAATATTCTTAGAGATACCTCTGATTCTGGAAAAGCAAAAAAGGACACAGTGCAATCATTAAGTTCATGCTCATACTTTTTCAGGGTCCAGATTAAGGATAAGAAAGTCCTACTTTAGCTTAAGGAGGTGAACAAAACAACCTACTGCAAAATTAGAGGCTTCAGAAAAGAAGCTGCTTTTAGAGTCAGAGCACAAGTATCACATTGCACCAGTTGCAAAGTGCTGATTGCCAAGGAAGCTGCCACCTGCATCATGGTTTCAGTTCCTGAATTGTCCTAGGGTTACAGCCAACGTAAAGCATAATAATCACTACCATGTTTCTTTATAATAAGAATAAATGCTTATGGGATAGGTAAAGGCAAAATCAAGACTCATAACTGTGACTCTGTAAATAGCTGTCATAATACTGGAGAATGCTTACAGTGCTGCGAAATACAATATAGTCTAGCTTTCTCCCTCCACAAACACCTATGGCTTGCTCTGTACCAAAATAGCTCATGTTGCTTAGTTTTGCCATAGGCCGTGCAAGCTGATGGGGAGACTACTGTGTGGGGCTAATTCAAAAGAAGATGCTGAATACCTGGGTAGATGTAAACTGGCAGGTGTGAAGTACTCCTGTAACTGCCTGCAATGTGAAATAAAACGTGGGTGCTCCTTTTTGCCTGTGAACAACTCTCCAGCTGTCAGCTAGCTGAGTTTACAAACACATCTAATAAAAATTAGCAGCAGCAGTCTCTGCTGTCTATGTTCCTTTTGCAGAGGGCTGCGCCATGTAGCCTTTCCTGTTTCTTCATCTGTATTTATTATTTTGAGTTCCTAAAATCTAAACATAACTTTATGTTAAAATTAAGATTTGAAAATACAGAAAGATGAGGATGAGACTAACCTCTCCACCCCTCTCATAGATTCTCGTTGTAATTCTTCAGGGAAAAGTGGAGTGCATGTTGTTTGGCTAGAAGGGGTCAGTGGTGGGGTTACCGGAGCCGCCTTCAGTGAGATACAGCATCCGATTAGCCTGAAGGGTGAGACTTGCAGTGAAAAATTCTGCTCTAAAGCTTAATATAAAGCTGTTTACATGGAGCAGGCAATGCTTAGCCTGCTTTACATGGCAGGTTTTGAGTAGGAATAAAAAGCTGCTTTAAATTCTCAGTACTTTGCATGTATGCGTGTATATTGGTTAAAAGATGGAGAGCAAGGTATACATGTGTAACTTGATAAATGTGCTATATCAGACTTTGCGTTACTTTAATTTTTTTACATTATTGTTCATTTTCTGAACAAGTAGCGTTAGGCTTGATAACGACTGGAAAAGTTACATTATTCCATGGGGGAAGCTCTAAGAGCCACTAAAACAGTTAAAACTGTCTGGAGACCAAAAAAAATCTCAGTGGAGATGCACACTTTTACCACATTTTTTGTGCCAATTGTCATGGTAGAAGTTGTTTTTATTATGTTCGTATCTGAAGGCTGCCATCTGGATCAAGTTCCCAGCAGCTCAATCTCTTCCCTGGCATGAAGACTACGTAGAACTTTCTATCTAAATAACTTGGAGCAGCAGCCTTGTGCTTCATTCTTGGTGAGCGCTTACGGTTCACGCTGGTTGCCCTGTCAGAGCTTGTGCTAATCTGACCAGCATTTCTGAAGAGCTGAATAAAATCAGATCTAGACCCAAGTTCATTATGTAAAAAGCACTTTTATACCAGCAGTAGGTGATGAAGAGCAAGATTGCTGTCAAAAGGGTCCGTTAAATACTGAGTATAAAGAAGTTAGTAGTACACAACCACCATCGGGACAGGATCAGTGACTTCAACTGTCACTTTCATTTCCTTTCAGAGCCCCGAGTTAAGCGTAAATACTGTGAATAAGGGAGTGCCGATGTTTTGAAGTAATGCCTGTTTTGAAGTAATGCCGTGCTATTCTATAGTTTCTTTTACTTGAGGTCATGGACATCCTAACACATCACTGCTGCCCCTCTCTATGTTTCCTCCTGAAAGGGGATGGTAAGCTACCAAGTTGAGCACGTGGTGAGTTAGCGTGGAGCTGCTGGCATGCTGCATTCGCACCGAACTTACCCCACAGAAACGTGAACGTCCATAACTTCAGGTCTTTACAAAGACGTTTGTATACTGTCATCATTTTACAGAGCCTGGAACTGAATCTCTTTCTGTAAAATTGCTCGGGAATCCTGGGAAGTGCAAAAGTTGGTGAGCTGTCTCTGATTCTTTGTTCATGTTTAATTACAAAAACAAGCCAAACCGCCTCCCGTATTAAGAGAGGCTGTCACATTGTCTAAACTCCTCTAGCTGGGAATAGAAAAGTAAGATGTGTTATAAGCAACTTTCCTTATTGAATTATACATGGAATTGCATCATGAGCCAGGTATGCTCCAAATCTAGTTTTCTTCCCACAGCAGCCCTTACTTTTCTGTTGAAATTGTAGGTAAGGAAGAGCTGTTGGTAACAAATGCCCTTTCTATTTGATTTTTCCCCCAAAATAATAGCCTATATTTGCATACATTAGAGTATATTTCAAAAGTTTTGCACATTATTTGTTTCAGTGGCACTAAGTGCAATATAAACCCAAAGCATTTGCTGTCTTTACGTATGTTAAAATATCCCCTTCACAGTACTGTTTGTGCCCTTTACAGCAGTTAAGTGATCGGTTGTTTCTGATGCCTAAATACTGCTCTCAAGAGGGTGTGATCCCCTTCGTACCCTGTCATATGGCTTCTATGAACATGATTTTTTTTTGGTAGTTACGTTTCAAGACCGTGATTTATTTCTCCTTTAAACTCTCCTCCTCTCCCCATATCATGGGTTGAAAACCACAGCACAATAAGACGTCATGTCTGTTGTGTGATCTTTTGGTCATTTCCTCCACTGGGGACGAATCCAACGTGTGCTGTTTTGTATTAAACTGTGAAGTTCAGGCAGAAAACTCAGAACAGGGAGTGCTTTCTCAGGGGAAGGACAGAGGGCAAGGGAGGGAAAGAAAACTGACTGCACTATAAATAGGCTTTACGCTTGGAAAAGGCTACTCTTTTTTGCCAGAGGAACAGCACCAAATTAACATTACGCAAGACTAAGAGTGATATTTAATGTGTATTATTGTAAGTTTAATTTTTTCTGAATAAAAACTTAAACTACCATAATAGATTTTTGATTATAAAACCTATATTGTTAATGTGAAGGTCTCATGATTAATATTGACAAAGTCATTTGCATTCATTATCTCAGCATAAAATTAAAAGCTTATACGTTGCCCTTGGTTTTCATGGCTTTACCTCTTTTACTACAACAAAAATATGCGGTAATATTTTAGAAAATAACCATTACTGTTTTATACACTGTAATTCAGTTGGATGTAGTAAATGGCCTATTTTAAGGAGTTTATCTCTTTGCATGTAAAATACCTGTAAAGCTTACTGAAGGTGAATAGTGGCTACTACTTAACTCTCAATTGTTGGCTACATTACTGAACAATGAAGATATATCACTGACTATAATAGGGAAATAGCAGGCATTTAACACAGTTGAGCATTAACTCTGTCATTTACGCTGCTGAAGCAATCTTATTATTATAGTGAATGTAGTTGGCTTTGTTTCTCCATATGTGTAGATGTTCTGCTGTATAAAATGCATTGCTGTTTGTAACAGTAAATTACATGTGCTGTAAGGCTACTGCTGGTATACAAATGAAGTTATATCTGAACCCTTCAACAGAATAAACAAAGTAAATAAAGACTGGTTTTGAAATCTCTTTCACTGTAGTAGTTTCAATAATGGAAACACTCTGCCAAATTGTGTTGCAATAAAAATCAGAGGAGAAAAAATAGTGCTTCTGTATATGAGCCTTCCCTCTGAAAACAGCTTCTTGAAGCATGACTCTGCATGGCTTGTTACCAAACAGAGAGGTGCATGTTACCCATTCCCATGCTAGGACCCTGTACATTAAAGCTGGCTCTGGTATGTCTACAGCTAAACAATCAGGTACTATTCAGTCAAGGGGTCTATTCAATCAGGTACTATTCAATCAACTATGAAAAGGCAGTGGAAGTTATTAGGGGAAACTACCAAAGAATAGTTTTAGGTATTTTAAAAATTGTAAAATATAGCTACGTTTCTAAAAAAAGCTGCATTGAGATAGCTTTTAAAATATAGATGATAAAACATAAGGAAGCATTATGCTGGCCTCTTTGTAAGAGTGGGTTGACGTCCAAGTACTATAGAGGAGCTAGACCTGATTAGCAATTGTGAAGAAAAGCCACTTCATGTGTAAATATGTTGTCTGCATCATCTAAATTAACTGATGTAGGAAGAAGAAAGGAAAAAACATAATGCCACAAAATGAAATGAAAGCTTGTACGTGACACAGACCCGCTCTCCTGTCCCTTCTCCTCGCACTATTGCCACCATAGCGCAGCAGGGCCTACAAAGCAAAAGGAAAGTTGTGGCTGGGTGATTGCGGAGGAGGGAATGTACCCTTTGCTCATGTGGGACGGTCATTAAGCGAAAAGCAGTGGGCCCTGCAGGTGTCATTTCCATTAGCTGTACAGCTATTAGTACTTTCATATTCCAATAAAGACAGCTCATAAAGACCCAAAGCCTGAAAATGGGCCTCTATCTTTAGAAGCCCCTCTTGGACAAATCCAAGCATTAGAGCTCTGAGATCTGTGTTTCTAGTGCAATATTTCTATTCCGGGACTCAGAAATAAGGTTGTCTCTGTATTTGGCTTATTGGATAGGCAAGAAACACACAGGGAGGATAGACAGGGAGTCTTTAAACAAATTCTGCATCTGGAGAGCTGTAAGAAAGCTCAAGTCGAGCCTTGACAGGACACCTATGTCTTGTGTGCCCAAAGGTTCACGTTTAATTGTCAGTGAACACCTAGGTTTCAGCTAGGACAGAAAGACTGAAACTTGAAGACCCCTGCTTGAATTCGGGCCCTGAGCCAGTTCACTGTCCGGTGCATGGGCCTCCGAAAAGTTTTCTCAGAAAGCGGCTGAGCAGGCAAATCTCTTCGTTTAGCCCAACGGAGCAGTAGCAAAAGCTGTAACTAACGTGCTTCCGGGGCTCGTGGCTAAGAACCCCTAAATGGAAGAAAACGGGTACCCAAGAAACTTGCAGTATCTGGTCCCGGCAACTACAGCCCATCTCTAGAACCCACCTACTCCTTGACTGAAATGGCAGCTGGCATCAGCTACTCAACCAATCCAATTTACTTTCAATCACACCATTACTACAACCTCCCTCCTCCATCTGTGTAAACATATGTCTTTGTTAAACACCACCATTTGTACAGGATAAAAATTGTCAATGCTGACAAAAATGCCCCCACATAATGCTGTTGTGATTGCAATGTTGTCCTTAAGCTGATTTTAAAGTAGAAGTCTGCTAGCTGATCAACATCTTCCACTGCTATTAATGGGACACTTAGTCCAGTAGAAATAAATAATGCTCATCTTGTAAAAATGGTATATGTAGTTTGTCCGCAGATAATGTGAAGTGTCCCTTTTCTAAGATTCAGCTTTTACCTGCCTTACATTAATTGTCGGTAGCACTTTGTAGTGCCACGATAATACCCCAAAGCAATCACTGTTTTGTGATTGCTTTTAATATAAGGTATTATCTTGGCAAGAACTTTTCACCATAACCTTCTTGGGCTGGCCCTTAAATCTGGCAAGGGAAGGCGTTACAGCTCCAGGAGCCATTTGGTTGTTAGAGACTGCTCCTTGCACTAGCTTTTCTTCAGAAACGGCAGCGATTTGCCTTTGTACTCTATAGTTTTCCCTTTTCTTTTTTCTGTCGTACCGTGCAGTACAGCTAGGACAGAAGCCCAACCTACCCAGAGGCCTCCTGTCTCGAAAACGGTGCTTTGTGTAGGAACGTACAGCGAATGAAGGCGCCTATACAAAGAAAGTGCTGTGTGAGACGCTAAAATGAAAAACTGAAAACTGCATCTGTCCCCTGCCATGACACCCCGTCGGGATCGATGCATTCGTCTGCCTTTGCTCGCTCGTTGGGCAGCTCCCGGGGGCTTCCTAGGCTGCCCAAGGCTCCTGTGGCCCCTGTGGGGTCCCTCAGGGAAACTCTTTGATACTTTGCTCTGAGTTTGCAACCCCCAGCTCCAGGCTGGTTCCTTGCTGCAAAACTGCTGCTTACTTGTTGCATCGCAGGAGTTTCTCTCAGCTCAAGGTGTTCGGCTCTTCTCAGGAAACACCTCAAGCGCAGGGCAACGGCCAGAGCAGGCAAAACCAGCCGCCTCCCTTTTTGAATAAAACACAGCCTATGGTGTACACACCTGCTGCTGAAAGCAAACTGAGCACCCGGCATGCTTTGTGCACTCTTTCTTGCTGGATCACGCTGTAGAATACTCAAGCGGCACGAAGAGAGGGAAATGGGTTTTGTTTTCTGGACCTGAGCTGCTCACTGTATGTCTGGACTTCTCCCGCTCTCGCTCCAGCATCCACGAGCACAGACTAGTGTGAAATCCCTAGCAAGTAAGTAGGCATTTTCTTTTGTGCAGACCTGCTTCCTATAGTGCATACTTTGTCCCTTTCTTCTGCTCTTCTTACTACATTATTTTTCTCTCTTTTTCAACTCTTATCTTTCCATCCATTCAGTCCTGGTACTACTAAACATAAAATTGCAGTTTAACAAAGTGCCACCAAAACCATGAACTCGGCTTAAATCCCCCAAGGACTTAAAAACAAGCATTTTGTTTCTCATTCATTTTCTCCAGCCATTTGGGTATACTGGAATACAGTTCCAAGCATTTTTCCCATTACCTCTGCAGCTCTGAGGATTAGGGATGTTTGTTTATTTTCTTTTTAATGAAAATTGAGGTTTTGTAGAATTACTTCCCTTAGAAGTTTGGGCTTTGCAAAAAGCAAGCATCAAAAACCTATAATAAAGTTACAACACCTTTCCTCCCTTCCTGCTACTTTGCTGATGCACTCACTTCCTCACTGGCCGCTGCTTCATTCTGGCTGCCTTTCTGCTGCTTTGCGTCAGCTTTTCCCGTTCCCTGGCTGGGGGGTTCTGTGAGGCGCTCAGTGTCCTCCGTGGTATTTTGCCCGGCGTGCTGCTTTGCTTGTCGTAACTCTGTGTCTTAATTTTCAGAGACGCCAAAGCAGGGTAGCAGGCAGAGAATTCCTCTCTGCTTTTTTGGGATGCAGGAAACTGAGGTTGAATGAAGTCAGAGATAGAGACTGAGCAGAACACATGTAAAGGCGGAGCTGAGGAGGGGTCTGTTAGGGAATCTCATCCCACTCACCTTAAAAAATACCACAAGTTGTTTCTGAGGTGTGAGGATCATGGAGAGTGGATGTATCATCTCCTCTGCTGGATGATTCGTGTATGAACCAAAATGTGGGATATCAGGAAATACTTTTATTCTGTGTTTCAGAGTACTGATACACTCCTTTGCTATTGACATAGGTGGTTACCGGAGTGACCCATCAGTGCACAGCGTGAGGATTTGTGCTTTGTATTGCTATCAATCCAGAGATTTTCAGTAGTAACTGATCGTGCCATATTCCCAAGCTGCTCTTTAGCAGTTTATGACTGTTGATGTTTTATGAACTTTCTAAGGAGGCACTTTACTATCCTGGGCTGATCCTGGCTTTCTGATGAAAAAGGGAAACTCTGCCTTGGTTGCGCGGGGGTAGGAGGGGGAAGGGGTGGTCTCCTCTTCTGCTTCTGAGGGGGTTTGGGGTGCAGGCTCTGCTTCAGCTGTGTCTCCGGCCTCCCTTCCAGCACATGTGCGAAGGAGCCAGGGGAAGGGGGGCATCAGCCCAACGCCTGTGACTGCAGAGCTCTCATGTAACAAGGCCCGGGGGCCTTTGGGCAGCCTGCTTGCTGGGCAACAATGCGTTTTGCTCATGGGCTTTTACTCCAAGTTTCTGATTGAGAAGTTAGTGCTCTGATGTGGTTTTTGCCTGTATTATAAAATGATTTTTAATTGACTCTCTGGCCATGGAGATCTGCAGTACTGAAAGAAACTCTGTCTCAGGTCTTTGCACTTCTCTAGGCTGCTCTGTGCTTATTCCCATTAAGGTCATTTGTTTGTTAGTCCTCTATCAAACATAGAAATTGTAGGCCTGGGCCTTCGCAATGCTCTTAAATATGATCCTTCCCTCCTAGTCATCAGCTGACAGCATGTTCCTAAAGAAGACATTGCATTGTTCTGCTGAACATCGCTCCACAAATTAAACATGAAGGAATGCTAATTAATTTGTATAAAATACGCTGCTATTGTAATTCTTGCCCAGGTGTGGGTGTAACATCTGGGAGCTTTATGGCGGCAATTCGCACAGGTTTGCTGCCTGCAAGAAAGCAGCGAAGTCGAGGGGTGCGGAGGGGTTGGGGGGAGCGTGGGAGCGCGGCGAGGGCGTGGGAACGCGGGGAGCGCGCGGGGAGGCGCGGGAGGAGCGCGGGGGGAGCGCGGGGGCGGAGCTGCCTGCACCCCCGCGGCAGTGCACTAGATGGCAGCATAGAAATACCGGTGCGAGGCCCGGCCGGGGCCGCGGCGGCGGCGGCGGCGGCACCGCGCTCTGCCGGGGGAGCGTCTCCCTCGCCTTGTATTATGCCAGAAAGTGTGGGTGGCGGAGGGCTCGTCTTTGTGAAGTGTTAGACCGTTTTTCTCATCTGTAGTGCAAGGTAGTAGATTGCCCTCCGACTTCAGCGCCTCTTTTTTTAATAGCTCCTTTTACTTGTCTACTAAATTTCAGTGCATTTGCGAGAGACTGTTACACTTTCTTTGTTCTTCTCTCTTGGCTCTCTGTGTTTTTTTTTACTTTTAAAAAAAGTTGATCCGTCTTCCTGTGGAAGTAGATTTTTGTCTCTAACTAGATACAACTGTATGTTTATTTTTACAATTACTTTGTTCATAACTGCATCTACAGTTTTACAGTCAAACTTAATGACCCTTGAAATGGAATTGATAGTGGAGATTGTATAGCCATGTGTAAATATCTGTATATTTATGCTCCCCATACCATCTGCTTGGGTGACAGAAGTCCTGATCTGATCTACCTGACAGCAATGCAAACACAGGTTAACCTAATGGACGGGTCAGTTTTATTCTGGATACAGATGATCCTAGTGCAATTGAAATCAGAGTGTAGCTCAGGTCCATTGCAAATAACTGCCCTCTTCTAGGTCATGTTTGTGTTACGGACAGAGGGATACTCCTTGTGCTCCAGCCTCCGGAGCAGTGCCTATGTGCAGGTCCCAGCTAGCGCCCAGGAGCCTGCAGTTTTAGTTTGTATAAACACACTCAAGGAGGCTGGTGGTCTGCTCTCAGACCTGCACCATGCACCTCCAGGTCTTCGCAATAGGTCTTCGCCCAGCACCTCTGGTTTGTCCTGTCCCTGGCTGCCTTTAAAATACAGGAACATGAGCAATGCCCCTCTGCTTCACTGATCCTGCTCTTTCTGTTGGTAATACATATTGGAAGGGCATCCACATAAATGAGGAATTAGTGGGAGACACAAAAAAAAGTTTCCTGCAAAGTGGTCAGGGTTTAGTCTGTGTGTGGTCACTCTTCTTTTGGCCAGTATCCTGCCTTGGTGAGCACTGGGAGCAGTTGAAGGCTGCCTGGCTCCAGCCTCTTGCCCAAGCTGTACTGGGGGGAGTGGGGCAGAGGCCTGGGTGGCGGGTCTGCACATTTTAGCTGTACTGATAGAAGTAAAGTTTTGTTCCAGGTTAATGTAGCCAAAATTTGAGATCTAAGTTGCACTGCTCTGTACTATTCTTCAGAAAGTGCTGCTTTTCCATAACTTTGGACTCAGCCTCCAGAAAACAGAGGAATTCATTCAAATTAAAGCAACTAACCCCACTGTTAGAGATGGGCTATGCAGAAGATAGGTAATAAGGTGTTTTAATTTAGGACCCAAAAGAGATGCCATGATCTTTTTTGATATTTTATTCCAAATAACTTGGAATTCCAGATAATTTGGAATAATAATTTGATATCTTTATTCCAAAAGACAGCATGCAGAAACAAGTGTTTTTTTCCTCTTGAAGGCCTTATCTAGAATGGTTTACTGAAATGATAGGTGCATGTGGATGTATGTCAGAGAGAAATGGTGTGGGTATTTGTTCAAGGAGCTCTTCTTGTTACCTCGACTTTTCCTGATAGCCAGCAAACTGTTGACAGATTTTGTTCATTCAGTTCAACAACCATATCCTATGCAGGCCATTAACAAGTTGATTTTCACCAAACTGCTACAGTAGTAAGTGTTTTAATATTCTAACAGTGTGATTATACATGGGATGTGATCTCAGTCAGTGTTGTTTCCATTGTGGGGCTTTCTAGACAAAAGTCAGCTTGGTGCATGGGCAGAGCAGCTGACCAGGAAGACCTGCCACATAGTAATTTTCAGAATGCCTTTTGCTTAGGGTCCACCCTGGCCTACTGTCAGACTCACTGGCTTTGGCTGTAACTGCAACTGAACCTGCTGGCAAATTATCTACTCATGCTTGCAGTGGGATCAAATGCCTTCACTCTTTTGAAAAGGGTCTGACATATAATACTAGCATGGACTGCTCAAAACTAGGATTGTCATCATTAAAATTAAAAAAAGGATTAGAATAATGCCATATAAAAGTGAAGGAAGATACCAATATTCCATAGACAGCGAAGCAATAAATGAAAGTTGTGGGTGTTACTGACTATGCTACCAAATATTTTGATACCAATTAAAGTGTAGTGCCGCTAGAGATGTTTTCATCACAATATGAGACAGAAGTACAAATACTGACTCAGAGAATGACAGTGGGGATATGAGCTTGTGCCACAACAGATGTATAACAGAAGAGAGACATGTATAGCAGAGTGATTCAGAAAAAACAGGCATAGGATTGTGTGTTACAGAGATGATGGGAGTTGAGTTTTCTCATGTAGGGACAGAAAAAAAAAGGTCTTCTCCTGGTAGTGAGGCAGAAAAGAGGATTCAGTCACAGCCTTAACAAGTGTCCCAAGTGGTAAGGACTACCAGCAAGTCTAGAAGGTTATGATCCAGTGTAATATTTATGTTTTTGTTTAGTTTTTCACAGTTAACCTGTAGGTTGAACATAGTAGTTAAATGAAAACCTCCCAGACACTTTGCTCAAAGAAGGACACTCTTGGTTATTTTGTTCGAAATGAGAGTTGCAATCCGGTATTTGAGATTTGGAAAATCTCTTCCTAAGACTTATGTCTGTATTTGTAAGGACATCATTAAAAGGAAATGAAAGGGGTCAGACTTCCAGTTCTTTTGGCTTCGAATGAACAGGATGCCAGGGTATACACTGCAATGGAAAATGCATGATCACATCATCCTCTATGTTGTATTCGTAGTACACATCTGATGGTTCAGTGCACAAAGACTACTGATTCTTGGTTTATACCTAATGTATGCTATTGCTATCTTACTAGCAAGATGAAGAAGCAACAGTAGGAACTGAGAACAGGAACAAACAACTGAATACAGGCATTCAATGCATCCAGAAGCAAAATGAGCATTTTTTCATTAATATTTTAGCAAAACTGGATTCTTTCCCCAAATCGAACAACACTGTAAAATATCACAGATTCAACATCTGCTGGATCTTCATTAGTTTAAGTGTTATGGTTCAATTTCATGAAATTTTATCAGCCACACTTAAAATTGAAGTAAAGAGAGTGCTTTCTCTGCAAATACCAGGCCCTTTGTGCAATAGGAACTTGGGCCCATTTGCTGATAGTCTTTGCAATGTTACTTTAGGATTAACTCTTACTACTTCTTCTTTTTCTAGATAGAAAAGTTGGTTATTGTCAGGTAGCAGTAATTTGCTTGGTGAAACCAGGGCTCAGTTCCCTGCAGTACCTGTGTGACTCGGGAGAGGCATTTAGCCTTTCTGTGCTTCAGCTCTCACCTGGGCAAAAGAGTCATTGTAGTGTTGCTGTCCTGAACATGGATGTTAATGGCACTGTTCAGGTCTGGATGCAGCTGTAGTGGGAGTTGGATGGCTCAGTGGATCCTCTGCCATGTGAACTGATGTATGCACACCGTTCTGGGAAATGTTAGTAGGAGGATAAAACCCCTCACAGCAGTGTCCGCATTAAGTCCACGATAATAAAATGCTTGTACAGCTATGCAGAAGCTGTATAAATTCCTCAGACTTGTGTCTGAGAACTCGTTAAAGGTTAATCTATACCTTTTTCCTTTTTCCTCTTCAAATCCCCTCTAATTGGATCAGACCAGCCCTAATTTTCTTTCCAGTTGTCACTAGGGAAGAAGAGAGACACTAGAGACTTCTAGAGACCAGTCTGTTGTAGAGACTAGAACACTAGAGACTTCTATGGCAAATGTGCTTTGACTTATTAGTCTAAATGGCTGTTTAGTGTCTAGAAAGGGAGAAATTAGCCGTGATCTTGCACGAAGGAACACAGATCCCAGGGATGTGGTTGTGTTCTCTTCAGGTTATGAGCTGAGGAAAAAAAAGGAGGCATGAGGGTGGTCACGTAGGTATTCAAGTCTGACAGATATGTAACAGCCCCTCCCTGCTTGTTTTATCACTCCTAGTACCACAAATTCCAGAAGTAGGGTTGTAAGGAAGTTCAGTGAGTCTGGGTAAAACAGGTGGGCTGAGGTCTGGAGAGGTCCTTCCAAACAAAGGTGTCACGGGAGGGTGGTGGTAGGCAGTCAAGGAGCTGTGACTTGATTGCTGACAGTGGCAAAGTTATCGGAGCAGGGTACTCAAATAATGCCAAAGATGGCAGTTTTAGGCAGAATACCTGTCAGATCGAATATTATTGAATTTAAGAAGGTCTGCCTAAGTTGATATACAGGTAGTAATAGCTTGGAGAAATGTGGGTCATTTGTTGACAGTCTTTTTAGACACTGTTAATTTCCCTAATAGGATCAACTCTTTTGCCATGGTTTCCTCTTAATTAGAACAGCCTGAGCCTGTGAGGTGCGAGGGTACTGCCTATGGAGTATCAAAGTAAGTACAAGGGAAAGAACATCAAACATTGGCAAAAATGGGACAGGAAGTGCAACCTTGTTGAGCACTACTTCATGCAGTAGTGTTACATAAAGAAAAGTCAGAAAGAAACAATAGTTGGTACATTAATGCATTTCTACTCTGTGCACAGCAATCTGCTTGCAAAGCTTCAACCAGTAGAACAAAAACTTCTTAAAATAATTTGGAAACAGAAAGAGTCTTGAACTTTGGCACTTGCCTGATATCCCATTGCTTGCTTCTGATCCCACTGGGAAATAAATCATTTTTCACTGCCTGGCTTGAAATGCTGCACAAGTGAATTTACTATTCTTTATCAGTACATCACCAGAGACCTGAAGATTTCTCTCCGTTTTTCTCCTTTCAGAGTGCTGACAAATGCTGCTGAGCTACTGTGCACAGCTAGACATCTTGGGATGAGAGCTTGTGAGCTCAGATGGGGGACAGTATTTTAAGAAATCCTTCCTACAGAAAGCAGTACTGGACTGTCAGTAGGTGATGCGCCGGCATGAAACTGGGTAAGGCCTAACACACATGAAGTAAGCCCTTTAGGGGAGCTACAGAGCAAAAATGATCCTGAATTTGTAGAAACTCTGTGGTACCCTTGCAAAAGCAGAATTAAAATTAACGTCCAGGTTAACAGTGCAGCGTATGGAAGCATGCTCGATACACGTGCACATGTGGTCTCTAGTGTAAAAATCCAGACCTGACCTGTATATTAAAGGCTTTCATGCAGTGTTCGCAGATCTAGTAGGCATGTCTCTAATAGGTAGAGCACTGGACCACTTGGTTGAAGAGTCCTGTGTATATGTCATAATCACATAAGTTAAATTCAGCTTGCTGCTTGTAGAGCTGTCAGCCTGAATGCTCTTGAAATTAAGCTTTCACAGTTTGCCATCTGGGTCCTGTATGAAGGCAAAAATGTTTCCCATCTCTAGTACCACATATTAAGAGACAAAAATTGAAGCTTTCTATGCACCTGCCAAACCCACATCTTGGTACCAATTATGGTTGAGAGTTTTCTTGGGAAAACATCCATATAACAAAATGAATCTTTCCGATAGAGTATAGGATGCATTTAATTTAGAGGTTTCAGGTTATGCTTGGTTGGAATTGCATGCTTATCTTTTTAATCATAGGTAAGTCTTGATCTCTTTAGTCAGTTCTTGTTCAGGCAAGGATAAGTACATATAGTGTATAAGAATAGCTGCTCACCTGAGTGGTCTGAAAGGCTAATAGTCTTTCATTTTCTCCTGAAAGGCTAATCTCTTTTGTGTTTAGCCCTCCAACATTAGGATACATTTGTCACTGTGATTTAATCTGAGCTGGTTTGAACCACAGGGGCGATTTTGAGCAACCTCAGGGGATGAGGTTGAAAGGTGACTTTCGTGACTTTGTGACAGGAATGACTGGGACATGGTAAAATAATAGCATTTTATATATTTTAAAAGGATGAGATGATTGGCATGAGTTTGCATGTTGTCCAAAACATAAATATTCTCCTGCCCTTAGTTTTAATTTCCATATACAGTTGGCAGTCTTTAGAAGGTCCCTTTTTCTTTTTGTATGCGTGCAATGCATTAGGAGAAATAACAATTTGGATTTGCACATGTGTATGTTTTTCAGGAATTAGTAGGGTTTTTTTTAAATATCTTATGCCACTCATTTCTGTATTGCTTCTGGAATCCTTTGTGGAGATAATATAGAACAGTATATTCCATCTCTTTTCTCTGGTGGAATATTTCACCAGGGTTATTATCACAACTATTTTGCTACATTCAATGAAATTAACATTGATTCCATTTGTTGAAATCATATGGAGACTGCAAATGCACTCTGTCTTATTACCAAATGAGTACAGCATGCCCTTCAATAATTCTCTAAACTCTCAAATGCCTTGGAAATAAAATGCTGGAATGTTACCGAACTGTGACTGAAGCACCATTTGTGCTAAGTGTGACAGTGCACGAATGATATTCCACAATAAAAGTTCAAACTACATTAATCTTTCTCAGAGGTTCATTGACTGGGAAGATGCCTCAGATACAAAATAAAGACACTGTGGCCCCACTTCAAATTATTTCTGAGCATTTTCTCTGTATGACTCCTTTAAAAATATGTACATTAGTTTCCTGTTATATGCCTAAACCTTACCAATGGGAAGTTAAAACATGTAATATATTATTTTATTTCTACAACCACATTAGCAAAAACTTTACATCCGCATTTCCTGTAGAGAAGTCCCTCCTGGCTGTGGTATCATTAAATATGTAATGGTAGGCAGTGTGATATACTTTTTTTTCATTCCTTGTGGATGACCATGTGTAACTCTGTGGTTTTGCTTCCCTCTGCCATCTTGAGTTACAGCCGTTCCTGACACTCAGAAAATGGGCCAACCCTGACTGCAGTTATTTTCCCATTCTCTTCATACAGAGAAGAAGAAACCACGCTAGGTAAATGGAAATGTAAGGTGCCTCAGTTTTGGAAGTGGAAGGAGAGACTTCTGGTGGAAGGAATATGGGACTGGGAGCTGGGTTATTCTGCTTTCAAGGCCTGCTCTTTTGCTTGCTTATATTTTGATGTTTGTGCATGTCCTCTCACATTTTGCTTTACTCCCCTATGAAGTGGCGAAAGAAGGGCATTGCCCCTCGTGTCACAGAAACATCTGAGAATTATTCACTGAATATTTGCAAGGTTCTTGTAGCCAAACTTTCAGAAAAATGGCTTTCAATGTCCAGTCTTGACATCAAGAGCCAAATTAGTGGGGATAATATTGACCAAAGTAGCATGGTCAAGATCAATCAGTAAAATAGTTTCACCACAGTTTGTCAAGGGTGCAGTTCTCCCAAAAGTCGGTGTCTTCAGAGGCCAGAATTCACCTTCTGTGGCTGTGATTTGGCTGGGAGCATGGAGAATAAATGCAGGTTCTGGCATCAGCACATGCCCTCTGCCACATTTAGTGCAGCAGTCCCTAGCTCGGCTGATCAGTGCCTGAATAGGAAAAATGCCCCCTGAGGATTGGTGGTATTCTACGCTTGCTTTTGAATAAAACTTGATTTACTTTTTCATTTATCAGTGTGGAAATCACCTTTCTTGACTCTGATGAGCCAACCTTCTGACATCACATCAGAGATTGATTGCTTAAGGCCAGAAGGAACTTCTGCCTTCTTCTACCGTCTCGTCTGCCTTCTTGCATAACATAGACCTTTGGACTTTACCTAAATAACTCACACTTGAAGGGCAGTGTATCCTCACGGAAAACACCCAGTCCTGATTTTATTGCCAGAGTCCACCACAACACTTGGCACGTTTTCCAGTGGGAGCTGTCTGTTAACTAGGTTGTGATACTTTCAGTGTGTGCCATGTTAATTGTTTTATTGCTAGAATTTTTAAATCAAAATGCCTACTCAAAGAGCTTCCTCTACACCGCAGGTGAGGAGGAGACTTTTTCAAGATAGTCTACTTTCTGCTCCAGGGAGCTTCATATTTTCCTGTTGAATTGATGGGCACCTTTGAACAACAGGAACCGAGAACCAGAACCCACCCCCTCCTTGATGGATGGTTTTCTGAACAGCACAGCCAGGTTCCTGTTTCTCCTTTAGTGCTGTGAATCTTGCTCATAAAAGGACAGGAAGGCACAGTTCCAGCAAGGATAGGGAGCAGCATCCCATCCCTGTGTGCAACCTGCTCCGTGGGGTGCTCCCCAGGGAAATGGGAGCTGTGGGTTTGATTCCCTCAGTCGGAAGCAGAGTCTGAATTCAGAGTCTCCCCTTCTAGGTACGGGAACCTACTACCACGCTGTAATGCAAAGGGAGGCCATCACCACCTCTGTTAAAAGAATGTTTAGAGTCCTGAATCCTATCTGAGCAGGTGTTATTGTGAAACTCTGCATCAAGCTCCTGTCAGACGTACTTGTGCCTAGCATTTCCGCCTGGCTGGCTGTAGGCAGCTCCGAGTTCGGTGTTCAGGAAGCCTACATATGCATGGAAAGAACGCAACATTTAATAAGCTGAATCACGTTCTCTGTGGACTAAATAGGGAGCCTTGGCTCTTATGTAGGCAGTCTGAATCATCAGGTTGGGACGAGCCATTTATTTTTTAGGTGTTGCAACACTTAATTTTAAGTGACTAATAGTAGGTGGTCTGAATATAGCCCAGGTTGCTTTTCAAATGCCATCCCACTGCTGGTGTTGCATGAGTAATAATTTTGTGATGTCTGCTAGTGGAAGACAACGCTGGGAGCCAGATGAAGGAAATCACGGGAAAATAACCCAAGAGATGATTACAGCACTTTTGGAGCTATGCAGTGAGGTTTGCCTGTGCAGCTGCTCTTAGTGCAGCTGAGTCACGGTTTCTGTCAGGGCTTTTGCTCACCTGTGTGTCTCAGTCATGGCATTTTATTGGTAAGGACCATTTCTGCCCACACTCTATAGTGTCAGCTGTATTTGCTGTGACAAAGATTAATAAGCTAGTGGGTGATGAGTAAATATTTAACAATATTTTTCCATGCTTTGCTTTCCATGCAAAATAAATATATTGGCGGAATATTCATCTTCCCTAGGTCTGGCAGCTCCCTTGAGTCTTTCACTTTTGACTTTTAGTGGATATGTTCATATGCTGTATCTACAAGAATGGTGAGGCAATCTTTCTTTTTTGCATATAGCAAACATTATGTTTCCTCTCCCTTTTAGAAAATCCCTTTCTGAGGTTTAAACTACATGTGTCTCATCTTCATTTTCAATATGACTCTACTAATACTGCAGTTCCAAATTATGCTAACCCTTGGGTGCCTGTTTTGAGTATGATTTTCCAAGGATTTTCAAATTCCATTTTGTCCGTAGTAAGATTTCTTGATGAGACAAATGGACTTTCTTTAAAATTTCAAAACAGTCTGATACTTTTATCTTAATCCAATTTATTTATGCTGTAGTCCACTAAATACATTACACTGCTGAAATCTTTGTTTTCCAAATGAACCTTGTTGTCCCTTGCTGAACTTGACTATCCGTCTTCAGGGACAGTTTGCCAAACAGTTTTGAACATGGCTTGAAGAAGGCTTTGTAAGATGAATTTGTTCTGACTCCCATGGAAATTATTCTTCAGGACTGTATTTGGCTTTGCTGCTGAAAATTGAACTTTAATCTTCAACTGTTGCACCTGCTGCCTTTCTTCTTCTGAGTTACCTTCTGCAAAATCCTGTTGGTGACAGCCTACTAGTTCTCCATAGACAGTCTAGTATTTGCTGAGACTGCACATACCAAGAAGAACAAAGATATACTTATACTGCACCAAAAGGCGTTATAAGGAATTGTAAAGAAATTTCAGCATCATGGAGAAGCAGTGAAAGATACAGCAAATTAACTTCAGCCTAGGAATAACCTGAAAAGTCTGAAAAAATGAACAAATGTTTAGTCAAGGAGAATTCATTGCTGATAGTCTCCTTGCCATGCCTATAAGTGCTTGAAGTTCTAGCTAACATTTTATTCTGAGAGCAGGGAGCCCAGGCTACGGAAGTGATATAGACAGGGTTCCTTTCTCTCACAGCTGAAACTATGAGAAGCACAAATTTAAGAAAAAATTACATTATGTTTTTTGGCATTATTCAGGGAATTAAACACTTCCTCTTCACAATAAGGAAAAGACTGTGTCAGAAGGGCTGCGGTACTGCGACTAGGGCTACGTTTTAAAAAAAGATTTATTTAATATTTGCAGCGTTGAGGAAAGTTCTACTGATATGTTATGCCTTTAGCAGGGAGCTGCTCACAACTTGGTGAGTGGTGATGTTTTATCCCCCAAAAGTGTTACAAAAGAAGATGACCCTTGATAGTATAACTGGAAAATCTAACTAAGAAAATTTTGACTTAATGACTTTTTATCTTTCTTTCCATTCGAATATAACAGATCTCGATCTGTATCTATATCCTTACTGGACCACAAATTTAAAATTATGTCCATCAGGAGTCTGTTAATCAGCTAACTTTTAGAAAAAGCAAATTGAAAATGTAACATTGAACATCTGGCGATAGCAAATAGGCTACTAATAAATCATATTCTGTGCTTGATCGATACTAGCAACAGGTCCGTTGTGGAAGAGAGACTTCTAATTTTTTAGAAAGAAAACAGTAATTTTGGCCGCTTGATTATTCACTCTATAAATCCATTTTTCATCAAATGACCTTTTATCCCTAATCTTTCTTACCTGTTTCATCAACACATGAAAAGAACTGCTGTCCTCTGGAGTTTGATAGTATGATGTAACTAGCTAATAACAGCACTCAATAGCATTGCAACTTTTATTATATGGCAGAGACATCCTGTTAAGTTCTAACCATTCTTATTGCTTACTTCTAGCTGTTTATTTCTTAAATCCTTGAATTATCCTGCATAATTCTATGAGCATCATGTCAATAAGGGAAAGATGGATATGTGCTCCTGTATCTATATTCTTCCAGACGTTTCCTTTTCTCTCCCCTCTCCTCACATCTAACTCAATAAAAATGAGCGGTGTGTGCTTACTCCTCAGCAAAGCATAGGCTCAACACATATGAAATCTTTGCGCCGTTCACGTGGAAGGTCCTGTATAGCTATGCATTGCATACTTACATAGTTTGAAGGACTCTTCTGATCTGAATGCTGGTTAGCAGGCAGCAGTACATTTTACAAAACACAGAATGCCCTCCAAATTACTCACAACACTCCAGCTGCTTCTCCAAGCATCCCCCGTATATGAACAGCCTCTAGTAAAACCTTATCCCAATAAAAAATACAGTTCACCTCATAAAATTATATTCTTTTAACATAAAATATATTGAGATTGGCTTATAAGTTCTTCATAAGTATATTACTACAAGAAATGCTTTCTCCTATAACTTCCTGCATCAGCTTTTTCTCCCCAGACAACATCGATTCAAGGTTGTCAGACCTGGATGCAACCCTGCTTCTCTAATTCAAGCACTAGGACAATGCCTAGCGAAGTAGCTAGGAAACCTTCAGGCAAATCTTCCTGTTCTTTGAAGTTTTGGAGTCAAAATCTACTTTGAGTTACGAGCGTGTAGCCTTCAGAAATGACTATATGTGAATAACCTGGACATAGTGAAGGCTCAGACTCCGATTAGAAGAAGCACATTTAGAGTGTATTTTATGTTGATTTCGCTGTCATACTCTTCCTGAAATAGGTTAATTGCAGAAAATTCCAGACTAATGAGGAAAGTACAGCTGAATGGGAACCAGGAGACCCTGCTCTCCTAGTTCTCTTCTGTCACCTTGACCTATTCCTAAGAAGCAAATGTTTCCCTTTCCTTTCCCCATTTCTGGCCTTTTTTTTTTGTTTACTTTTTTTGGTTTTGTTTTGTTTTTTTCCAAGGGGAACAAAGCAAAGTGATTGGTGCTTAAGGTCTCTTGGAAAGAAAGCAAAATATCACAGAGAAATTCTTTATACGAGAGAAGGCTGAGAACAAAGCCTTTGAACAAAAGAATTAAATTCCAGCTGTCATTTCCACCCACTATTAAATCTACCAAAGACGGAACATTTATCCCACTGAGCTGAATGCTCTGATATCTGACTGTGGTGCTATTGATCACTGCAGAGCATAGGCCTGGCTTTTTAGCTTTTTGAAACTGTTAACATAGATTTAAGTGCAACAGAGGAGGCATGAAGCCATGAATGTTTTATTGGAATGCTCTGGATCATCTCTCAGCAGGTGAGTTCAGCGCCATCACTTAAAAGATTAACCTCCCATCCCTAGAACAGTAATTATGACAGGAACTGCCTTATTAGGTAAAACATATTAGATAAATTGGAACTCTAATTCTATTGATAAATTCATTCAGTAACGCTGACCTCATGGCTCCTAGGCTTACATGGGAAAATCCTTAGTCCTCTTTGTCCTTTTGTGCATAGGAATCGGTGGGCTAATAAAGAATTATTGAGTTTCCGTGTGACTTAAGTAGCATGTTATGAACATATCCATTTTGCAAATGTATAACCTGTCCATACTCCATGCAATCTTTGGGGTTTCACTTCAACAGTCAGGCCCAGTAAGATAGAGCCCATGTCCCTTCCTTTTGCTAGGAAGAATTTGCTAAATAATCATTCCTCTGAGGCAGCTTCTTCCAAGAATCTTTTATTATTTTTTCATCACTGGTTTCAGCTGCAGTCTTTTTTACTAAGGTTTCAGCCTTGGTGAATTGAACAAGGATGGCTTTTCCTCTAATTGAGGCGAAATCTAAGTGAAAGGGTGGTTAAGATCCAGATTTTAAAAAGCGGTGATGGATTTCCGTGCATGCCTCTTCTGTTCTTTGATCTACTTGAGTCTCCTCATAACCACTTTTTGGAGAAAAGGTATACCACCAGTTAAAAAAAGCTGAATCTTGAAGTGTTCAGGGCATCTGGAGACTAAGCCTGTGGTGTCTGAGGATGTAAAGCAAGATATCGCTGTTGAAAATAGAGGCCAGCGTGACTTGCAGCAGGGAACGTGGAAAGCCTTTGCCAGAGCCAAGAACCTACAATTCCCAGTTCCCATTCTACAGATCTAGCCATAAAATAGTATTTTCCTATTTTCTTCGTAGAATAAAGGCAACTATTTTTTTTCTCTTTTTCTGTTGCAGGATAAAACATATGATTTCCCAGGTCAGAAATACAAATGAGTTGTAAGAAGTTGACTTTGTAGAGCATCAAAGGTTAGCATGATGTTTTAGAGGCAGGTAACAAGGTGGTTGTTTGGAGGGATTCTTAGTTTGAATCAGGCATATGCTGCACACTTGATTTTGGTGCAATTTAACCCTTAAAAGGGAGGGAAGAGGATGAGGGGACAGTTTCTCCAAAGTAAAAAACTACTTAAAGCAACTTTGGTTCTAAAAGATAATTGGTACATTGAAGAGATTGAGTTCATTTTAAAATTAACGTTTTTTGAGAGGAATGCATTGCATGCTGTTGCAGAGAGGGGCCCTGCACTGGGCTGCTTAGAGGGCTCCTACAGCAGAAGGGCACTCCCATCGCCTGTGTCCCAAAGCTTCTTCCTTTTAACAGTAGGAAATGAAGAAAGAATAGAATAAAAAAAGGCCACTGCGTGAGGGGGCTCTGCTCCTCCCCCTTGCATTTCTCCACACTTTCTGAGCTCCTTCACCTTTTTTTTGCAGGAAGAGAGGTAGTGGGGAATGTCCTCCACTGCAGGTGAGATGTCCGTGGCTTGGAGACCCTCAAAGGCTAAAAATTGATTTGAGGTCTGGAGCGAGCTGGATATGGGGATAGACAGATCTGCCATTAGGAAGAGAAGTCTCCTGTGCTCCCCTCCCCAGCATGCTTCAGATGCCCTCAGGGGGTGTGTGTGTGTGGGTGTGTGTGTGTGTGGGTGTGTGTGTGTGTGGGTGTGTGTGTGTGTGAGCGCGCGTATGTTAGTGTGCACGCACGTGCACGCATGTGCACATCTGTTATGTTTTCCAAGAACCTTGGAAAAAATTCTGTGTTGGAAGGTCAAATGAGGGATCTGACTCGCCACATACCTGTAAAATATGAATGAAGCCAAAGTGCCAAAAACTGAAAGCTTTCTATTTAGTTATACCTTTCAGTAACAAACCTGCAGCATCTACATATAATAAATTATTTTAAAATAAACATATTCTCCCTAAGCCTCCGTCCTGTTAAAGCAAAACAGTTGTTACTGTCAGCCCCCTCCCCAAGTTTTTTGTGGGAATATCCTTTATCTTGTACCTTCACAGGGATTTAAATTTGGATGGATGAACTGAATACATGTAAAGTGCACATTACACCAAATCTCACATCTGAGCTGTTTTTGGTGAGGGAAAACTTTGTATAATAATGTTTTCTTGGACGATACACGCTCAGAGGATCAGTGTGGGGTTGGGAGACCGTTTGGCAGGGGGTGGCAGGGGGTGGCAGGGGCAGCAAGGCTGGGACGGCAATCAAAAACATGAATGGGAGAAGGTGACGGTGCATGCGGGAATAAGAGCAAGAGGACTTGGAGTAAAGACTCAGATGGTCCAATGGCTTGGATCTTTATAACAGATCTGTCTCCCCTTTGGAGATGGGAGACAGTGGGAGGAGGGTCTATGTGCAAAGCTGTAGACCAGGTATCTGTGCATCTGATGAAGGGATTTGTATGTCCTTTTCCTCTTGTGGGCTTGCTTGCTCCAGTTTTGCTTCATCAGCTCTGGTGTCAATGAAGCATCAGCACGTTCCTGTAGTCTTTCAAGAAACAATCAAAATCTGATTCTGGCAGTCTCTAGCTCTGCCGGGAGTCACAGTAAGTCTTACAGCTCTGACAACTGTCTCAAATTATGGTGTTTGGTTATTAGTGTCTTCATTGACTTAACGCATGGAAAGTGTCAGGCAGATATTATGAATCTAGCTCTATGTATTATTACAGGAACCCTTCACTAGCTTCATTTATTGTTACCGGAATACTCTTGCAAGAAAGAAAATTACTAATGCCCCTGCTTTATAGGAAAAGATTTGAGGCACGCAGTCATTAAGTGAATTGCTGAAGGTCATGCATAAAACCTGTGTTTAAAGAGGTATTTAGGTATTTAAGTTCCATTGAACTTAGTGGCACAGGATACCTAAGTATAAATGTGGACGTGGCCCGTAAGTTTTAGCAGAGCTGAAAACCGAGCTCAGTGCTGCCTGACTCTGGAGTTTCTGATATGACTATACTATGGTGACTGCAATAATCTTGTCTGCATCTTTAGCGTCTTGGATCTACAGAGTCCAAAATATCACAGAAACACAGAATGGTGAAGGTTGGAAGGGACCTCTGGAGACCATTTAGTCCAACCCGTCTCCTCAAGCAGGGTCATCCAGAGCATGTTGAACAGGATCACGTCCAGGCAGGTTTTGAATATGTCCAGAAAAGGAGACTCCACAACCTCTCTGGACAGCCTGGTCCAGTGCTCACTCACCCTCACAGTAAAGAAGTTTTTCCTCATGTTAAGACGGAACTTCCTGTGTTTCAGTTTGTGCCTGTTGCCTCTTGTCCTATCTATAGGCACCACAGCCTCTCGCAGCCTTTCTTCATAGGAGAGATGCTCCAGTCCCCTCATCGTCTTTGTAGCCCTCCGCTGGACTCTTTCCAGTAGTGCCATGTCTCCCTTGTACTGGGGAGTCCAGAACTGGACACAGCACTCCAAATGTGGCCTCTCCAGGGCTGAGTAGAGGGGGAGGATCACCTCCCTCCACCTGCTGGCAACACTCTTCCTAATGCAGCCCAGGATACCATTGGCCTTCTTGGCCACAAGGGCACCCTGCTGGCTCATGTTTAACTTGTTGTCCACCAGGACTCCCAGGTCCTTTTCAGCAGAGCTGCTTTCCAGCAGGTCAACCCCCAGCCTGGACTGGTGCCTGGGGTTATTTCTCCCCAGGTGCAGGACCCTGCACTTGCCTTTGTTGAACTTCCTCTCCGCCCAGCTCTCCAGCCTCTCCAGGTGCCTTTGAATGGCAGCACAGCCTTCTGGTGTGTCAGCCACTCCCCCCAGTTTCGTATCATCAGCAAACTTGCTGAGGGTACACTCTGTCCCTTCCTCCAGGTCACTGATGAGTACATGGAACAAGACCGGACCCAGGACTGACCTGTGGGGGACACCGCTAGCTACAGGCCTCCAACTAAATTCTTCACTGCTCATCACAACCCTCTGAGCTCTGCCATCCAGAGGGTTCAGTCCACCTTACTGTCCACTCATCTAACTCACACTTCCTGAGCTTACCTGGGAGGATGTGATGGGAGACAGTGTCCAAAGCCTTGCTGAAGTCCAGGTAGACAACATCCACTGCTCTGCCCTCATCTACCCAGCCAGTCATTCCAGCATAGAAGGCTATCAATCAGCTTCATTAAGTAGGTTTTCCCTTTGGTGAATCCATGCTGACCACTCCTGATCACCTTCTTGTCCTCCAGATGCTTAGTGATGACCTCCAGGAGGAGCTGTTCCATCTCCTTTCCAGGGATGGAGGTGAGGCTGACAGGCCTGTAGTTTCCTGGCTCCTCCCTCTTGCCCTTTTGGAAGACTGGCGTGACATTGGCTTTCTTCCAGTCCTCAGGCACCTCTCCTGTTCTCCAGGACCTTTCCAAGATGATGGAGACTGGCCTAGTGATGACACCCGCCAGCTCCCTCAGCACTCGGGGGTGCATCCCATCGGGGCCCATGGATTTATGGATGTCAAGTTTGGACAAATGACCTCTAACCTGATCCACCTCGACCAAGGGAGAGTCTTCCTTTCTCCAGCCTTCCTCTCTTGTCCCCAGGGTCTGGAATTCCTGAGGACTGGCCTTAGCAGTGAAGACTGAAGCAAAGGCAGCATTCAATAACTCTGCCTTCTCCATATCCTTCGTCACCAGGGCACCCGCCCCATTCAACAGCGGGCCCACATTTTCCTTAGTCTTCCTTTTGCTATTGATGTATTTGAAGAAGCCCTTCTTGTTGTCCTTGACATCCCTTGCCAAATATGATATAATATTACATATATATAAATATATATATAGTAATAAAAGTTTTGTAAATAACAGTAGAAGTGTTTGGAGACTCTTTCACAAATGCTCCTTCTCTCAAGAAACACCAGATATGTCTCTGATTTATGGATTGAAGCTATTTCCCTAAGTCTCTTGCTGGATTTGTGCTAACATAAATGCCTTTTATAGGGCAGTGAACTGAAAAACTAGAGACATAACAAGTTATAGACCAGTCAAGCACTAGACTTCTCCTGGTAATTAATGTGACATGTGAGAATGGCTGTTTGTGGAGGAAGATGTGTGATAGCATCCGTGTACCATGTGTCTAGTCAAACTTGTCCATGCTTGGTTTCTTTAGATATCAGAACATCTGAAAGGTTTTCTTGGTATGCAGTCCTATTGCATGAATGTATCTCTCTGCCTCATCAACTCTTTATCTCTTTTCAAATCTCATCTTAAAACATATCTTTTCTCCTTTGCCTATGTCTCTTAATTTCTCTCTCCCTCGGTCATTGGGCTTATGACTGAATGGTGTAATTTATTCACTGTACAATGTCTTTATGATGCTTTTTTCTGTAATTTATATGAGATACAAGACAGTGGCCAGTGTTATTTAATTCCATAAAGGGCTTTAGGATGTCATTTGTATAAAAGATACTTATGAAATAAAGTCATGAGTCTGCAAAAGGCTTATTCATGCAAACAGTTACATTAAAAATCGATGGTGCTGCTCACGTGAAGAAGTTGTTTCCAGGTTGAAACCTAATATTTTATACCTGGATACTTAAGCCTCCGAAGATCCTCTTCTCAAATTCTTCCCTGGAATTTCGGTTTCCTGACAGCTGATTGACTTACAGCTGACTGTGATTCCAGGAAGGTGCTATTTTATGGTCCTGTTAGGCAATATTTACCACATCCAACTTTAGATGTTGCAGGAGGGTGCCTAAATTAGAGCATGGTCACTGTGGAGTCAGCAAACTTCAGAAAGCAATTTAAAGCACCAAAGTTAGACGTCTGCTTTTCCTCACATACCTTATAGGAAGATTTCCTTAAAGTCTGATCTCCTTGCTGTCTGCGAACAGACACTGTCTGGGTGCTTACTAAGTCTTAGGCAGGTCTGGCTTGGTTTGGGAAGTTTTTTTCTGTTACCTAATTAAAAACAAATTGCCACATGTCAATTTATGGTTATTATGTTCAACGTTAGATAAATCTATGCTAGAGGGTAACTTTAACTTTTGTTAGGTGTCCAGTGGGTATTTGGCAGATGAGGATCATAAGAAAAAAATAAAATGAACTCAGAATTAAAGTTAAATAGAAAAACCCTTGACTTCTCTCTGAGTGTCCTTTCCATGTTAGACCAATCTCTGCTGTGTTAAAATATTCCTTGCCAGCATGTTTCTTCTCCCAGAGTATCTCCAGTTCACTAGTCTCAAATTATGACGCATATCCCTGAATATGAAAGCTTTTGGCTGAGCCTGAATAAGCTTTCTGATAAGACAGATGTTCACTCTTTGGATATGTAATAGAAAACCCATCCAGTGTCTCATCAGTACGAAACTGATGATGAGATCCAACTTCAGGTGCTTTGTCTCCTACAAAAACTTTTGTATCTATTACCTGGAAAATGGAATGATGATTTCAAATTGGATTCTAGACGCTGATGGAAGCCAGACCCTAATTCATCGACATCACCAAGTCTTTCCACTTATTATCTCTCTTTTGGGGGGAGGAGGGGAAGAAAAGGAAGAAAAAGGAAACCCATCAGTTGAGTTTTCCTCTTTTTTTTTTTTTAACCTGTCTTTTCCTTAAGGTTTCCCTTGTCCTAAAGCAGCTATCTGATTTTTTTCACTCTGCTGCTTGATGGAGGAGAAACTCCATCCAACCCCCAAAGCAGCTTCTTGGCCTGACCTATCCTTTCTTGTTGTCTCACAGGTGACTTCCACTATCTGAGGAAATCTTTTAGTCACAGTCTTATTGTGCTAGCCAAAATCCATCAGTGTGATTCATGGATTCAGGGCTGGAGAGGTAGGAAGAAAAATTTAGCAGCTCAGAATAATAGATCAAGCATTGTGCAGACTTCCCATTTCCCTGACCAATGAGCCAGAGATTTTGTGAACCAGCTTTTGGGGATGGCATTGAGTAATCCATTCAGTAACTGACCTGTTGTCTGAAATTGTGAGCGTAGGGTTTTTTTCCATAGCTTCTTATTTTAAGATAGCCAAGAAAAGTAAAAAATAATTTTTAATTTTTGAGATTATCCTCAAAAATTGGTTGGCGAAAAGATGATGGAATGTTATAATGTCCTGTTAAAAATGGAACTCTTCTTGTTGGAGTATCATTAAAATCACTGGCCTCAGAAGAACATTTTAGATGGGTGGACATTTATGTAGTCCATGGTAGGCCAGAGACAAGGATTACATCCAGCCATGACATGTATGTCTTTTTTAGCTAACTTTTCATGAATTCTCCATTCTTATTCCTCATCCTCAGGTGTGCAAATGATATCTCTAAATTAGTTTCCTTTGCAGTGGTATGAGTGTGTGATTAAATTGGCCAATTTGTCACGGTTAGTTTGGGTAGGGTTTTTTAGAACTTATGCCTTTCTGGATTTATGCATATAAAATCTGGAATAAATGGAAGACTCCTGTTGATCTTAGTGTTTTTACCAAAACAGGTAGTGATTTGAGTAGATATAATTCAAGATTGGAAGTCATGCCACAGATGAGGTTCATTCTCATCAAGGACGATCTTTTTCATGTTTTTTATTTATTCCCTGGTGATATATTAAAATATAATAATATGGAGACTTTTATGATGGGTGTCATTTAGTAACAGTGAGAAGTCTGCAGTTTCATAATCCCTTGAATATGGAAGCCGAGGGAAAAGCCAATTTTTTTACAGTTCAAGTAGCTGTCAAGTGATTCATTTTATACTCATTTTGGAAATGGAGTATTATGCGCTCCTGGAAAAAATATGTTTGTTTTGAGCAATTCTGTGTGTGTGTCTTCCAACACAATCACATTCAAGTATCCCTTAAAATCACTCACTGAGGCAAGGGAAAAAAAGAAAAAGTGTTTCAGTCAGGAGGTAAAAATTATAGGCATGGAATAGACTAATATTTTTGGTAAATCTTTTTTATTCAAACTTCTTTTCAGAGGATAAAGAGATTGGCTGGAATGTGTGCCTGTAATTTGATTTAAACAATGAGACATTCAAATGCACAAAGGAGGCAGAAAGCAGCTCTTTTTCCTAGGGCAGATGAGGAGAAGGCGGCCTGCAACAGAGGAACTGGTCTTGATTCTGTACACAGACGTTTTCACGTGGAATACTGAAAATATTGTACTAGCAGTAGCAATGCTGAGCTGCATAAGTTCAGGAAGAGTGCAGCTATGGAGCTTATGGTAAATTAGTGCTAATAAGACTACTGTATCACATGGCACCCACACCATTTTACCACTGTCCACGGAGAGCAGCATGGAGAAAGGAGGAGTGGAGGAGAACACAAGGGTGGGAGTGACATAGTGAAGAAAAGGGGGTTGCTGCTGTAATCATCATTTCACTGAACTGTGAATTTTAACGGGTTGTCTTTAGTTCAGATTGTTATTTGGCCCACGAAGTATCTGTACAAGGTAATGACGATGGCTGACAGAATATTGCAGTATAGCTGAATTCTCATGGACTTCACAAATGGGCCTCTTGTCCAATATGCTTCAACCTATATGATCACAGCTTAGTCATATTGCCACATTGTTTTTAATGGTACATTTAATTTTATGAATAAACTGGTTTCTAAATTGCTAACCAGTTGTCTGATTAGCTGCCACAGATACCATTTAATCTGAGAGCTCAAGTAAAGCGTAACTGCTGCTTTTATGATATTATCAATACCCCTGTCATGTCCGTCCAACAGCCATCTATGCAAGCTATGTTCATATGATAAAATTCCTTTAGAAATCATTAAAGAAAAATGTGGACATTTATGAATAAAACCAATGCTTAGGCTTAGTTTTTGTAAATAATACAAGTTATTCTGTGATTTAATGGCTTGTTAAATTTCAGCGTAAACTGTGACGAACTGTAAAGTGCAGGAATGGATCACATCTCTTTTGTGCTTTCTATGCACAAATCTACTCTTACTTCCTTGAGAAACTGTGGGTATACTTTTCAGGGTCTGTTTCCCAGCCCCCAAGAAGGGCTTATTTTAGTATTTGTGGGTGCAGTTTGAAAACACAGATTTAGCATGCATGCAAAATGAATTACTAGAACAAATTTAGATGCTGATTTCCTTGAGATCTGCAATTTGTTCCATGAAAGCAAACATTATGACCACCAATCATGCCTGTAAGAGGAATGCTGAAAAATGTGCTGGAATACTTGCAACCTTGTGCAGTAAGTCTCATCACCCCTATTTTATAGGTAGAGACACAGGAAAATGAAGGTTTATTGTGCAGTAGGAATGTGGACAAAGCACAGTTACAGAAAGATGATGAGCAGGTACAGATGCCTATGAGGTGAATGATTTGTAGCTGATGGGAAGGGAGAGAAGCTACTCAGAGGACTATTCAGCGTCGGATGCGTAAAGTCTGATGTAGTAAGTATCTTTTGATTCCTTAGTACGGTGCTGGCAGCTTTGTCATAGTTTAGAGTTAGGGGGCACTGGATTAGACCAGGACCAAAGAACCAAGGAGCAGCCGTATGCTATAATACATGTTTCAAGATACCAGGGTGGATACAACCTTGGTGATGGCAGGGCAGTTCTGCAGGAGGACAGCTTCTCTCCGTCAGAAGATGTGGACTGTGTCATGAACCAGCAAGAGTTAATGTGGAGAACATCCTCTCTCGTCTCTGTGTTAAATCCGTGCCTGTGGGATATTGCATTTCTCAGTTTCTCATATGCACCTCTGGTCTCACTTGCTCAAGGTCAAAATTCTGTGAACACATGGTAGGAAACAACATACACTCTTTGGCTTGTATGGTTGTAGAAGGGGTGTTTGCTTTTTGCACAGTATGAAATGGTTAAAGGTGATGTTCTGCCCACTTGCAGTGGGTGCTTTTTGTACTTGCTTTATATGGTTACCTGAGTTATTTTCCATCTGTTTCCTCACATCACTTTCAACTCGCTTAAGCCTACTGTCTGATTGTGGCACCTTCCACGATGCAATGTAATTAACCACAGGCAACTATTCAACATATTAGAGATGAAAGCAACATAGCGTGTTTTCTCTGGCATCCTGACATGTGAAGGCCAAAAGAACAGCTTTATTCTCTCCAAAGCTTCTCTACCATTCCTCAGTGTGTGACTGGACTAATTTTAGATGGCCTTGTACACATACAGATATACCTAAGATGCGTTGCAATAATACGGCTTGGGCCCCACAACCAACCTCTTCACGCTGAAAAGGGGGGGAATGTTGGCAAGTGGTTAATATGTAGCAGAAGACGTTAAATGTCTTTGACAGTAATTGCCTGAAGAAAATTCAGAAGATGAGATGGCAACAACACAGCGCACACAAAATAACTAGATTAAGAGCACAATAGCCGTATGTCAACATTATATTAAGAAAACAGCACTTAAAATGGTGAGGTTGGAACCTTTGCCAAGAACCTGACATGTGATTGCCAAACGAGTTTTGCATTAGAAAGTAGTGTATGGAAAAAAGGGCAAAAATCAGCTTTGCCCGCCAGACCCTGCGGTTTGAAATCTCAGTGTGTCCAACGGAGATTGATTACTGCAATTGATGAGGAGTATTAATAGGGGAGGGAAATGTTAAAAATGAAAAACAATTCTTTTTCCATTTCTCAGTCTACTTAGAACTAAATGATGCTAATAAAACAAGCCATAGTTGGCTAACGAAGTAATTTTTCCCCATGTAAATCTTGACTCTTAAAAGGTTTGTATTGCATTATGAGCTCCCCCTCTCTACGAGTAACATGAGTAATAAACTGTGGTGACTTGAATTAAAAATGAAGCTCATTTTTTGGTTGTGCATTTCTGACAAGATTGAGGTGGCAATAGCACTTAGTAATAGCACTTTATAAATTACAAACTAGAAATACCATCATTGAAATAGGATCATTTCTTTAATTTTTCATAGTGGAAGATATACAATAGGAGTCATGGTCCAGCTTTTCAAACCTTTTCTCCAAAACAGAACACTGAAATTCTGTGTATTCAGTACAGTCAGCCTTTATGTGTGCAAATGAAATACCTAGGTTTTGCATGCAAATAGAAAACATTGTCATATTGCTTTAATATAGCATCGTTCCATTCTCTCAAACGTCATAATTACAAATATCTTTATATTGCATAACCTCAGTATTTAAATTTTTGGCATCTAGATGTTTTCTGTTTTAAAATTAAAGGTTCTTCAATTACTTTAACCCTCGAATGATTTATAGGTCTATAAGTCCTTCTGTTGAGGTTAATGAAGTTTTTTGTCTAAAAATGCACACAGAAGTTCTTTTGCCAAGACCTGAGGAGGGGGTTTAGTTTCTGGCCTCCTCCCATTTCAGCTAAACATATGGTGAATTTCTCCACTCAGTCAAAAATATTCATCTCTAGGAAGTGTAAGTGTAGCGATTACGACCATAATATCGCTTTCACAACAAAGATAGAGACTTCTAGTTTTGGTATTACATGTTATATATATTTGATCATTTAACATCTCTAGAGTTTTGGTATTGCTGGTGTATTTTATTGGGTATTAGTATAACATGAAATTATTCTTGTTGTAAAGAGATGACTGATGCAAAGGGTCTATTAGTGAGCCTCTCTATTTTGGGGACTCTCTGGTATATGCCTATCCTAACATGTCATCTGTATCCTTTTGATAAGAGCAGATAAACTGGCAGCCTCCCCTGAGATGCTATAGTTATATATTTTATGTAGTTTATTCTAGCTCAGCAATGAAATAAAAAAAGCTCAGTGAGTTTGGTACAGATTTAACCAGATCTACTTTAGGTCTTTTAAAGGTAAAACTGTCAGCAAAGTATCACACCCCAAACTGACACAGTTATACCAGTGTGAATTTTTATATGTAGGCCAACTCTTGCTCTACTATATCTTAAATGAATTATAGGCTGCCGTCCAATTCCCTTAACAAAAAATAATTGGCAGAAGCCTCTACTGCCAGATTTGGCAGTACCGGGGCTGTACAGGCATGCAGACTGAATTAGACTCTCATTTCGGAGGTGCTCCTTCAGAACGAGGTTACCCTATGCGCGCGAGGCATCCCTGGGAAGCTTGCCCAGCCGTGGCCCATTTCATATCCTCCCTGTTGGTAGGAAACTTAACTCTGTGTGCCACTTGACCACTCTCGTGAGCACTGTACGCCCTGACACGGCAGGACTAGATGCTGCTCCATGCATGGTTTGGCAGCAGCTCCCGTGCTCCTGGCAGCTGCAGCCAGCGGTAGGTACCTTGAGCGTGGTGTAATCATGAGTTTTGCCCACTTTGTGGCATAAGACACGAAGCCCATGTAATTTTAAACCCAGTGCTTTGTATTCTTTTTCCCCTCACCTGCTGTTTTCTAAGGCATTTACTTTACATCAGCCTTTTGTAACAGTGAAACCTAGAACTGTACTCTACCCGCCCCCCCCCCCCAAAAAAAAAAAAAGATAAAATGAAATGACCATCTACTTCCCTGATATTTAGGTCTGGGGCTTTACAGAGAACCAGACAGACGGTTTGTGAGGCTTAAAACTTGGCATCGCTGTGATGTATGAGAAAACGTTTTGTCATTGGTTAAATTGTCACTTACTCAATTTCATCAATCTTATTAAAAGCTACATTGGAGCAGCCTGTTGCTTAAATGAACATACCTCCCTATGAATATGTTGTTTTGATTCTGTGACTCTTTTTTTTTTAAAGCTGTTTATGAGCTGAAGGAAGTGAAAGACTAATGGAAAAAATTAGCAGTTGATATCTCTAGTTCTGACTGGATACTGCCACACATTTAATATTTAGTTGATATTATATTTATAAGTAATCTTGATATCTATTCAATACTAACATGGTAAATATTCCCTTTCTGGCGAAGGCTCAATAAAAATAGCAGTGACCATAATGTTTAATGGTCGGTGCTTTTTTTAAAAGGTTTTCTTGTGAAATGTCTTTGAAAAACATAGGTGACTGCCAGATTTAATAAAGGCTCATTGTAATTAGTGACACACACTTATAAGGAATCTAAGTGTTCAAATTCAAGCCATCTTAGGGCTTTCTTGTGTTTAAAATCTATCCATTAGATTAGGTGGAAGGGTCGTAAAGCATTCTGTGAAATCAGGCGCTGATATATCACTCTTGAAGGGTGTTAATTTGGTTCTCCAGTTCTGATTTGTTTGGAAGAACATATTAATTGCTTGTTAGACAGAATTAAACTATTTTGTGCTGCAAAAAAAAAGAAAGATAAAAAGGAATAGCTGAAAATAAAAAGCTAGGTCTCAGCAGAGCATTAATTCTGATTACAGCAGCTTGTTTTGCAAAAGGCAGAACAGGATGATTCTGTCTTCTTGGATCAGCGCTGAGAGACAAAGGCTGATACTGCTGAGAGATGAAAAACTGAGAGAATTTTATTCCCTGCCAAAAAATATTCTTAAGGTCATAGTATTATGTGGTCTGCCTCAGCATCTCTACTAGCTCACAACTCAGCAGTCAGGAAAGTGATTGCAGAAAAGCTATTTCACTTGAAAGCAAAAGTGCTTGGTGCTCCTACAGCTGCAGAGATGTGACTGTGGCCAGGGCCTGATCCTGCACGTCCTGAGCCAGGCAGACTCCTGTTAAAGTTAGTGGAGCCTCACTTGGGCCTCGGGACGTACACGGAGGAAGTCAAGAGCAAAGTGATAACCTACCTGGGCATCCAGGTAAAGCGGTCGCTTACAAATGCGATCCTGCCATGACAGTTTCAGTTTTACAAACTCAGGCATTTCATGCAGCTGTGTAGGTTCATGCTGTGCGTAGGGCAGGACTGTAAGACATCGCCTTAACTTGACAGCGTCGGTGCCAGTCACTGGCTCTTGGCTGTGAGTCCGTGCACACTACCAAATGCAAAAACCCATGCATCTCCTTTATTGGGCCTGATCTTACCCCTAGGTAAGATAATGCTGGTTTTCGTTTGTTTCTGTTTGTTTGTTTGATGCTTGTAAGGCATTTGAGATACTTAGGTGATATGTTAGGGAAATCCACTTTGTGGATTAGGAATGATGTGTATTTGTCATAAGGGCTTGCTAGTAACTTATCTCACCAGATTTAGATCAAACTGAAAGCGGTTGGCTCAAGCACGAGTACTGGAATTTCCGTGCTGAAGGAATTGAAACATGTTTTGGCTTTTTCTGAATTTCTTTAACTTTTCTGTGAGATAAAGGTCATCCAGTTTTTCAGATTCGCTTGTCTAAACTTGCTTTGTCCATCTGTTTTTGTCCTGGCATACACAACAGTAAATCTTTTATGTAAGTGCCGTTTCATTGCTCTTCCATAACAGTAAGGGTGAACGTTCAGGAATATTATTGGTCTCTAGATAAAACAGAACTGTTCTCATTTTCTCTAAACAGGAAAATATCCATTAGCGAGCAGATAGGGGTGTGAAGTCCACAGCAAAGTAATGATACTGTGTTTGTCAGTAACCATGATAAAATATGACTTCATTTTTAAAATGATTCCTGCGGTACAATGAAACAACAGAGATGTTAATAACTCAAAATATTTTAACTGCAATGTTTGTTCTTTTTAGCTGTTTTTTGTTTCGGAGGGACTCATTCATAGCCAGCTTCGTATCTGGGCCGCAATTTAGTAAGCATGTATTTCAGCACTTTGCAGTGAAGCAAATTGCTTAAGCTGTTATATATTTATAAAATATATATAAATTATATATGTTATATACTTTTACATTATACAAAAACTACTAGTGCCTGTTATTATCATCTTCAATGGGTAGCTGGAAAAAGATGGAAAATTTATAGTGTCCATTCAAGGTTTTGGAGTCAGATTTTGATCCATAATTAAATTTGTTAAATTAAAGAAGAGTATCAGGGAGGTATGACTGTCAGGGGCTTAAATGCTGTTTAACGGAAAGCTGAAAACAAATATGCCTTAAATTGCTAGAAACTAATGACAGTGGATGAACAATGAGCAAAGAAAGAGCTAAAGCAAAACGAAGCGCTTCAAAAGTGCTGCTGCTTTCCAGCAGCAATTCTTTTTGTATCTGTGATGGGAAAAGATGCTGTCACATGAAGTTGTCACCACAGGAGCAGGCGATATAACTTGCAAGTCGGATGTGCTGAGGGAGCACTGGATTTGCTGGCGGTGGTGCCGTGGACGATGGTCACAGCAGGACACGGCACGGCTGCCATGGGGGGACTGGCCCTCACCCGGTGGCTGCCTTGCTGGCACCGCAGAGCTTCAGCGCGGGCAGCAGCACAAGGCACGCGGTGAACCTGGCGGTGACTGCCTGAAAATGGCATTTAGCTGAGTTAGCGGTTCCTTACAGGTGTTTGATTTTCCATGTTCCCTAGCTACTTCTGTTCCTATGATGGGATGGGAGTGGGAGATGTTGGGAACTGTACCTTCAGAAGACTCTGGTGGGTGTCACTGGGAAACAGATGTTAAACCATGCGGTGGTTTACACCGAGCAGAGCCAGTTGGTTTGCGTGCACCTGCCAAGTGAAGCAGATCTCCTTGGTTAGGAGCAGTTGCTGACCACTTGATGGTATGATGGCTTGATCTTGATGGTGTGGGGGGCTCTACTACTAAGCCATTTATATAGGCTAGGTGCGCTTTGAAGAGGTGGCATGTTACTGCGAGGTAACCCTGAGAACAAAATACCTACTTGGGCCAAGAGTCAGAAGGTCAACAGTGAAAATGTATCTTAGCTTTGGGAACAGTTGATCACAGTTACCTGTTGAAGTACCTGGTTGAAGGAAGTCTTTACAGAATAAGCATGGACAAAGAATAAATGTAGTCTGTACTTTTAAATATGAACGACCTGTTTCTGTTCTGTCACTTAATGCTTAGTAGTAGCAGATTTCTTCAAAAGTAAATTCCTTCGTAGAAATTTCGGTTGATTTGGAAAGATACTGCTCTTTTTTAAATAAATAATTTTATTGTTGAAAAACTGCTATTGTACATCAGTGTTTGAACTGATGTGAAGAAAATTGCCACTGTCTATAATGCATTTGTGACTTATTATCCTTTGGAAACTGGTTTAGTAAGAACCAAAAGGGGCGCTTCAAGAACGTGATATTAGGGTGAAACTGCAGTAAACCCAAGCAGAAAACGAGTTAATACATCAAAATTATTTGTGTAATGCTGCAACAGCAATTTTATGTAATTTCTACAGGAGAAAACATGGCCCGTGTATTTTCCTTTTCCATGTCGATTAGCTTTCCTCGTGCTTCATGAAATACCTTTAGCATCACGTACAATTATTGTGATAATGGAAGTTCAACTTGGCAAAGGGTGGGCCAGAATCAGAAAAAAGGTCAGAATCAGAAACCACCGCTGCCCCCTCCCCACGCCCCAACTTTTACAAGGTAGAAAACACCCTTTTCTCTGACTCCTAGACTGCTGTAGTGGAGTGTTCATGCCACCTCTTCCATGCAACACACAGACTGTTTGAAGCAGTAGATTTTTTTTTTATATACGCTATGCTGGCCTGAATAGATGCTCCTGTAGTCACGTTGGGATATAATGGGCTGGATTCTCCACTTTGTTAAAGCAACTTTTTCTGCCTCAGCAGTGCAGAACGGTCTTGAAGCTGATATATGAAACCAGGCTGGGAATTACCCAATATTGCAGATAACAAAGTCAGTTCCATCCTTCCACCTCTTCCACCAAAGTCAGTTCCACCTCTTTCACTGAGTGAAAAGACTCTGATGGGCCTTGGCTGTGAGGCCCAGTGTTAATCTGTATGGACATTGCTACTGTATATCCAATTTCCCTTGAACATCTCATCTTTTTTTCACCTTGATAGCAGGAAAATAGTCCTTCACCATTTGCTTAGCGTTTTGGTTGACTGGTGCCTGCTCAGACTAATGGCTCTGCTCGGGCTGTGCGTGCCCAGAGTGGCTGCTGCACATGCACAGATGAACGCCAAAGGGATAGTGAACCTCAACTGCCATGTTTTCAAATGGCCTGAATTTGCATAGCAGACTTTATATAATCTAGTTGCATCGCCTCGCCTGCACATGTGTTTATATAAGAATCAGGAGCAGAAATATGGTAGTCCTAGCTACAGGCAGTGATTCACATGGTGTTATCTTTTCATTGTCACGGGGAAAATTTTACTGTATGCTGCTCTTAGGACTGCCTTCAAACAGTGGCCCCAGCAACAAAGTTTTGCCTTTGCAGACCCTTTTGGTTTGGTTTGTTTAGGCCTTGTCATGCCAATGGCTTGTAACACAGCAAGATGAGTTTTATAGATATTGCATTGGAAAGAATCCCCAAGGTAAAATAAAACAAAAGTGATACTGCTTCTCATTCTGTTTATAATGAAACACAGCACTCAAGCCTCATCTTGTAAGTACTTTGAATTGAATCCTCAGCTGGTGTAAATTGTCTCCACTCCACAGAGGAGCTGCATTGCTGTGTGCCAGGATTCCCAGTGGCTTCAAAGGGACTTCTTCACACTGAGCATTTGCAAAATTTGCAGAATCAAACCCACAGCAAATGAGTTTGACTTGAATGTGTTTCTGAGTCTGGATAGGTCTTGCCATGAACGAGAAAACAAATTTTATTTGAACTGTGTCCCTTTTGTAATTTTTTCTTTGCAATCCTCAATATGTTTTTGCATTTAGAGACTGGAGAGGCCTTCTGTAGCTATGCTAACACATGCCAGTTCCCCTGGGTTAGAATAAAAAGCTGTTTAGCCTGGTAAAATTCCTCGCAGCTGTCAACCAAAGATTGTGTTGGATGAGGGGCGTGCCCCACATGTCAGAAGGTGCTGAGTTCACATTTTGATAGGGTTTCACATTTTAATTTTGCTTTCAAAAACCACAGATAACAAAGATGAAACTGCAAGTCTCCCATGGCAGAATGACTGCAAATAAAAGCAAACTATAACTGATTTTAGTTTGAGAGCAGGGTGTTATTTTGCCTGACTACAGAGGAGCACATAGATGTTCACTAGAGAATTGAGTGACCTGCCTCATCTTTCACCTTTTAAAGGCATTTTGGCGATGTGTCCTTCAAAGACAATTGCAAGCTCAGCTTTCAATATGAGGGCTGTGATTAAAAGCAGCATTATCTCTTCCTGAATAAAGTTGACTGTGTGCCCTTGGATATGAACACATATCTGAACACCACCAAGTTACAACAGCTCTACAAGACCTGGCCAATTTTCTGCATGTTGCAACTGATAATGTGTTGAGTTCTCCCCACCTACTTATGAAGTAAAATGCAGTATTAAAACTGTTTTCATTAAGATTTAAGTTGAGTTGCATTACCTCTTAATGGTGTTTCGCACTTTGATTGCATGGTTTTACAAAATTTTAAACAGTCTTTTCCCAGAACACTAATGTATATTATAAAATGTTTTTTCTTCAATTAATGAGTTTTCCTCCCCTTGTTCCTTTTACAAGTAATGTAGAGGGTTAAATGCATATTACAGAATGAAAACAGCCAATGTGAACTACGGATTTATACCAGCCAGGGTTCATAAAGCCCTTTTTAGTTTTTAGATTTTTAGTTATTAACAAGAAATATATTGTTCAGGATAAAACAAAATTACAGGTGTGTCTGGCTTAGTACTGTATGAGTTCATTCGGATTTCTTAGAAATCAGAACTATCTTGAAAGAACAAGGAAGACGAAAACCAAGCTTTGCACTCAAAAGTTCACAATAAGATAAAAAGTAGAAGCGCTAAATAATCCCTCTTCGAAATGCCAGTGGCATCTGTCTTTAGTGCAGTGACTTAGCAGCTGCACAGGTAGGTTGTACGATCACTTTAGTGTTAAAATAAGTGTGAAGTTACCCAATATATTGTAAGCAGAAGTTCTGGAGGCTGCTCAGATACTACAGTGGAACAGGCGTCTAGATATCTACAGCACATAAACACCCAACGAAGTGGTTAAGTGTGAGCTTTCTATGATGAAGGAAGTCACATGCATCATTATCCTAGATGGACTAACATCTCAAGGCCCTTCCCTTAGCCTTCCTGATGATAAATGAGAACGGGTGGAATCATTCCACTGATTAAGGTATCAAGGGAGTTTTCAAGATGTTCCTGTGAAATTGTACATGCAATGTTTAAAATTAAGTATATCACTGTAAATGCAACAGAGTGCTATAAATCCTTACTGATAATTCCCTTAGACTTTCGTATGAGTGGTAGTGGTAACTGCCATTTCTGCATTATGAAGAATGATTAAAAAAAACTGATGCAAAAGAGGGAAAAGCAGGCCGTTTTATCTTTCTCTGACTTTGTTTCCAAGGCTAAGAATACTTATTTATGTAGTATAATTTAATTTATGTATCTAACTGTGATCTCATGAAGTTGTTTGAATGAATCCTATGAGCAAAATTAAGAGATTTTATTTCCGTTCTTCTTAACCACAAAATTATGTCCAATAAAAAAGAAACAAGATTTTAAATATTTAGGAGCAGTGTTTAGAGTGGCAATACACACAAAGTTTGTAGGCCAAAGTTTTCAAATATTCTGCCAAATTTTAAACTCCAAATTTAGCTCCTCCATAAAAAAGCCGCTAGATCTTTTGGCATCAATGGGAAATGCAGGTACTTTGGTCTAAAACCTAAACCATTTCTGTGCAAATATCAGCTCCAGATAAGAGTCTAGTCACTTAATCATTTCTCAGTCCTACTCCAAATGCCCAAGATTATATCCCTAAAGATTCCTACTGAGGAATATTATGTGGTCAAACTTTGGAGCGCATAGCTTTTAGGTTTGACGTTTCCCCAAAGTCTACAGGTCTCCTTCTGTGCATGCCCAGAACAATCTCATTCCCTGCACCTCCACCAGAGCTGCTTGGTCCCTAGCTTGTACCTCGATGTCACAAAGGTTGAGAAACAGACAGGAGAAGACAACTTCTCCTTCCTCCCCTGCTTTAATCCATGGGGTGCAGACTACCCATAATGTAGGAGACCTGGGTTCAGTTGCTGCCTGAAGGGAATTAAATCTACTGAGCAGACTTCCCTGAAGTGAGCCCTGTGCCCCCCCACCAGAGCAGAGTCTTTTCTCAGTGATGGATGAAAAATAGCTTTTCTATTGAAACTGTGCTACTGTGTAGAAATCAGATTCAAAATTCATTGTGCCCGAGAGCACAAGCGTGAATGATCTTAATTCTATAGTTAAGTAAATAAGACACCCTCTAGAGAGCAAGAGTCCTATTTTTGTCCTTATTGTAGGACTCTTTCTGCATATTATCTATATGACAGTTTAATGTAAAACACAGAAATGACTGTCAGAGAACAGAGCAGAGCTGAGGCCTCCACCCAGCTAAGTGCCACCGCAAGACTGGCGAGTTGTCCTTCTTGTTGTCCGCTTGTTCTTGTTCAGAAAGTCTCAAGTTATTTTCAACCCAGTAGAGAAACTTCTGCAGGAGAGAGGAAGACTGTCTCTCATTCCTTTGCTCACAGAGACCCTGAAGTTGAATGTTGGAGGCAGTGCTGAGAAGAGGAGGAAAAGCTGGTTTTAATCCCCTTGGGAAGAGCATAGGAGCGAATCCAGCTGTCCTGTACCTTGAGGGAGAGGCGTAGTGGCAAGCTACTGCGTAAGGGGAGAGAAGTATTTTAAAAGAGAGGCATTACCCTAGAGGGGCTTACTTTGGGGGAAGGGTCCCAGGCTGTGAATCTCAAGTGGGAAAGCACCTACCTGAAACGTCAGCTACAGCTGTGAAGAACGCTACGGATGTAGGGCTGCCCTCAGTGTTTAGCGGTGCAGGGCTCCTTTCTCTAGCAACGAGGGCTGTGCTTTCCTTGGGTAGCAAAGCCAGTCTGATAGCTGCTCTCCCCTAGCCGCCTCTCCCCTCACCACTCGTTCCCTTGTACTGCACAGATCGCCTGACCACTGTGAGCTGACCCAAAGAGGTAAACCAACAAAAAAGAAGTGCCAAACTGTTAAAAACATCACTGGGTTTTTTTCTGGTTTGACATCCTGAGCTTGCTGAGTGTGATGTCAGGCCAGCAAGAGAGTTGGTGCAAATGGGGTTCGGCAATGAAATGGCTGGAGGGTGTGGGCGGAATGAGTAAGCTAGTAATTAGCTTAATTTACCTGTATCATCTAATGTTACCCTGCTCCTCCTCATGCACCACAGAGGGAGCCTGGGCACATAACATACAAGGGTCTAGTTGGGGGACCAGGTGCCTACTGAAATGCAATGAAGCTCATCAGTGCAGGGCTTAACCCGCTTTTTGAGATCAAAGCTTTAAGACCATGTTTGAAAACTTTGGTCCAATCTTTTTCAGGTCATACTGGAATTGCAAATTTCTGGTTCTGCTTTTAAAATGAGTGCTCAGGTCTATATGATACACGAGCTATGAAATCTTACTCTAAATTTGTTTTATTACTTTTAGATATCGTATAAACCACCAAATATTTTATAGTCTCCATATTAAATTCACCAAAGGTACAGGCACTTGGAATTTAAGCAGGTTACATTACATTCCCTACATGGACATGAAGTTACCAGTGTACAGGTGAAAATTGTTCTTACTCCTATACAGTCTGTACCCTCAAGCTTTTAGCATGATGAGAAGAAAAGTTACGATACGTTACTGGAGGGGAAAGGGGGAAAGACAATTTTATATGAGTTACAGTGAAGACTACATTAATGGCTTAAGCATAAATATAAGAGCTACGAATTGCTGAATTCCTATCCTGAATTTAATGATATGGCTTTTGACAACTTGCTGAGAGCCAGATTTTTACAAATTCCTGCAGTTTTTTACTTAATTATTGTCTCATCATTTAGATGTCTGATTGCACCTATAAGCTGAGGATGTAAATGCTGAAAAATCATATTTTATGCCTGCAGTGTTGCACCTGCAGTTAATCATCAGGATGCAGATGGGAGTCATGTTCTCTGTTTTAAGAAGTATTGTAAAGGATCTTTCTAGACTGATTTCTTAACAAAGAAGGGCTAAGTTTGTATACATGCTAATGTTAATGTAGTGCTAGATGTTTGTTTTAGTGCAAATCTATTGTATTGTTATTAAAAAGAATTCAAATTCGGATATTATACACCAGAACTTAGACTATAGATGTAAATACATAAGGCCCTGCTTCAAAGGGAAATAAAACCAGCTAAGGCAACATAATATGTAATGAACATAAATATAAAAATAAAAATAAGAATCAATACAGGACTTAAGCAACATGCTAATATAGCATATATGGTGAAAGCCCTGGAAACTAGAAGGAACGATGGGTCAGATCAGCTAACAAAATTAGTCCGTTTTGGTGGATGTTGCTAAGTTTGGCCCAAGATGTTTCTGAAAATTCTGGGGCTGATTGTCTGGTAAATGTTGCTGGGATCTAATTAACTGTTTGATAACAGTCTGTTGTGTAAGTTCTTGCTCATAGTCAGGTAGTATTTTGTTCTGTAAAACAAAAAAACGCAACACACCAAAAGCCACAGGTGATACAGATGTTTTTGGCATTATTGCTGCATGTTATCTTGTTAATTGTTTAGTCACAATTAATGTAGAATGCAAAAATTTCGTATTCAAAGAAGTTCAAAAATGTGATACGCCACATGAAATGTGTAACCCTATATGCTAGTCATGAATGTATTTGAAGAACTTCTCACTGACTTGAAGCTTGGCAAATTTAATATTTCCTTTCTTACTGTATTTCCTTTTTTAATTCTCTACTGAGGCACATGAAAAAGTTACAGCTTTTCAAAGGCAACAAGGATTTTTAGATAAATTCATAATAGGAGGTGATAGTAGTTTTCGCAGTCAAATTTCAGAGACAAATTTCACAGTCATTAGGAAAAGAAACATTAGTCACAAAGAAAACAAAAATTGTTATAAAATAAGGTAAACAGAAAACAGGACATTGATGGTAGTGGTGGATTTTAGGGTGAGAGTGGAGGAGCCCAGGTGCCTGGGTTTTGTAATTAATTAGTAATTCTTCTCCATTTCCTGTTTCTGTTACATTAAAATCTTCCCTGTGCTCAGATGGTTTGTAGAGAAGGTAGCTGCAAAAGACTTATCGAGGGGACTCCCTCCCTAAAGCGACACCGTCCATATTCGTTCAGAAAAAGCTGAGAATGTCCAGAAACTTCCAGGTGTGATTTCGGGGTGCTAAAGCCCTTCTGCCTGAGCCGTCTTACCTTGTTTTGTGCATCTGTGCAGTGGCACAATTAGTTCCAGCTAAATGTCTTCACCGTTTCTCTGAGCTAGCCATGCTAGTATAATGGTCAGGTGTTGAAGGCTCTGTAAAATGTTGTGATTTAATAAAGCTGACATGTAACTGTGACCATGAGCTCTGAAATGTCATCTCGCAAGGTGCTGAGTTGGCTGGGACTTCTGCTGCAAGATGCTTTTTCTTTGGAAAACATGGATTTTTTTTAAGTGAATTGGCACGTGCTGGGGTTTGAAAAACGTGGTTTAAGCACTTTTGTGAAGTCCGTGGTGGAAGCTGTAACGAAAGAGAGGAGGAGAAGAGGACATTCACCATTTTAAGCTGAGGTTACTGTCCTTCACCACAACACCAAGACCTTCACTCCAAGTCCCTCCTGTGCCACCTCAGGCAGGGCAGGGACTGGCCTGCAGGTCTCCTTCAGGGAGTGCCCCGGTCGCCAGGCAGTAGGGCAGCTCCCAGTGTCTTTGTGTCGGGGCCTCAGGCTGAAGTTGTTCTGTTTTCTGTAATAATTAAACGTTAACCAGCCGAGGGATTTACTGCAGCTCTCCCGTAGCGCAACTCTGCACCATGAGCACATGAGTCTGTACTGTCAGTCCCTCAGAGCTGCTCTGCTTTAAAAAAGTAACTCACTTTGGGTCAAAGAGAGACCGAAACTGTTCACAATATGTGAGAGTGTTCTCCCAATTTGCTTAACGCCGAGTGGATTTATCTTTTCCTTCAAGTCAATAGCACAGCTGAAGATTTCAACAGCTGTGAGGAGTAGTTTTGATCCTGCTAAGCCTTACTTAAAAGGAGACTCTGTATTCGTGCAAGTCCCACTGACTTTGATGGAATTGCTCGCACGTGTAAGAGTCTGCAGGATCAGCAACCCTTAACTAACAAGGGAGTGATGTAAAATTGAACGGCATCCGTAAATAAACACAACACTACAGACCCTGGTGCGCTGCTCTGCTCCTTTTTGGACACGCTATCCTATCTTTGCCGAGGCAAACTCTTCCTGCTCTCACAGATCATCACACAGATGGGATCAAAAAGCTGCAGAATTTCTCTTTCATGATGGGAGTCCATCACAGGAGCATTACTATTAGTCTTTGCTAGCCATCAATGTCTGGAAATTTCACAGTCAAGTTGCTAGTGATTGTACTGAAAGGGTTTGTGTGTGGGTGGTTGAAAATATGGTGCTTGGCCTCTGGTGCCAAACTCTCAGGCAATATCAGCTGTCTTTATACAAGTGATGAGGCAGAATATGTTACTTTAAGTTTAATATTCAGAACTTTGTCTGTCTCGCCATCGGAAAGCTATACATGTGGAGGGGATTGCTAGTAGCAAAGAGTACATAATTAATTACCCCAGCACAGAAGAAGACATCATGTAGTTTGCACTGGGAAAGGTGGTGTGAAGCAGTTCTTTCATTTCTCCCATTTAAATTAGTCTCCTCGTATGCCTTTTCTTCATATGGCAGTTAAGTGATTGCTATATCAGCAATGCCTTAATGTTAGACTCTCTGGATGTACAGTTGAATTCCCTATGTTTTATTATGTGCACACGGAGAGTCAGAATCTTGTTTCTTCCCCCAGTTAGTAGAAACTTTCCTATTTGTTTGTCACTTGTATTATGCAGCGTTATTAAAAACGTGGGAGACCTGAAACTCCCTAGTTCTATTCCTTTTTTGATGGTGCTTCTTTCTTTATTAGGAAATTAAGTCATCTGTAACCTAAACACTGTGAAAAAGGGGAGCAGATTTAATAATGAGAAAGGAAATCCTGAAGAAAAGAAAGTGGGAAAGGCCTTGAAATTGAGTGAGTGTAGCAAAAGAAGGCCAAGAACGAAACTGTGATGTGAAATATGTGTAAGCACATGGGCGCTGGTCATGGTGAAAATGATGTCAAGGAGAGAAGGAGGATTGGAGGGAAGGTTGGGTCTTTTGCAAAATGTTGCCTTTCTCTCAGTGTACATCTTTAATGATGTGCATTTTATTTTTCCCTTTTCTTTTATAATGCTTGTTGAAGTTGATGGCAATGTCCTCTAAAGGGTAGTCAAAACATGGCTGTCAGAGTAATCTCTTTTGGGTCACCAACCTTAGGTACAGGTATGAGATAAAATGGTGATTGTTTGTTGCTTTATACAGGTTGGGCTTGTGTTATATTCCATTTGTGAATGTTTGTCTGTCTTTGAATGTTTATCAGTACTAATTTTTAGCTGAGAACACTCCTCTCCCCCTTCTCTCCAACATGCTTGTTTGCATGCACCCGTTTTGCAATAACGGCTCTTAAGCTACTTAAACAAACAAAACAGGCAATTTTCTTCATCTTTCTTAACTATTTTAGTTCACTTTTTTGAAGTGGCAATAAAATTCACTAAGAACCATAGAACTGTCCCTTCAGGATTTAATGCTAGCCTACAAAAAAGTTTAGCAGTGGGTAATTTAGAAAAAGGATGATATATATGTATTTAAAGATAAACTGTTCTTTATTTCTCTCTGCAGCAAACCATATTGCTGATTAACCACTGCTTTCATAAACTACAAGTGGGCCATTTAAGCTGTTTCACTGCTGGTTAATGTACTGTATTGTGCTCGCTCTTTCTACAGTACCTCGCTAGTGTTTTGTTTTTATTAGAAATTCACCTATCCTTGTCTACTGAGGAGAAAAGAAATTGCACTACAGAGCCCTACAGCCCATAAAATGGCAGAGATTCCTAAATAAGACTGGGCCGAAACTGAAACCTCTGTCTGCCTGCACTGTAATGAAATGCATGACTACAGGAGATAATAATAATTGCAGCAATAGCTCGTTACAGCTCCCAGATGATTTGGTGCTGTCAGGAGTGCACTGTCCTCTGACATCCCAGGAGGCGAGCAGCATCACTGACTGCAGGCCCTGATTGGTGCAGTGAAATATTGCTGGCAAAAATTAAAAGGTCTCGGTGTCAAAATAATTCATGATATGCATATCTTCCATTCTGATGAAACGGCTGATATCCGGATTAGCAAGATAATAAAACTGATCAGGCTACAGTTAAACAATTTAAGCTGGAGAGCTGTTCATTTTGTAGGTGTCACTTGTCAGATCAAGGGGTCACAGTGGGATGAAAGGCTCTCCCCGGTAACCTTCTGATGATTTGGGTCTCGAATGTTCTTCATGATTTGTCCAAAGTTTTCATCACCGCGCTGCCGAACAGCATTACCGCAGCCGGCTGTATTCTGACATTCAAATCCTGGGAATGACAGGTTATTAGGAGAAGAGAACTGGCTGTACATACATTAAGCCCCATATCTTTGACCTGTAATTTGAACTGATAGTGATATTGTAATTGAGTGAGTAAAAAAAGGAATTTTTTATTAAAACACAGGAAGATGAAGAAAACGTTTTATTTGCAGGAGATTTATGGGTTCGCAAAATAAGCTTTTTTGATGAGGATTTATTTTACTGGGCTTGAAACGCTGAGCTGTGTGCTTACTATTTATTTTACGAAACAGTTTTTAAAAATAACACAGCTTCCCTTGTATTTTCAGCCTGTTTGTCAGTACCCGAGTCTGTGCAGATGGAGAGATATTTGTTTCATATGAGAATTCATGTATTTGAATAGTTTAAGGATTATTCCAGTATGATGGACCTAGAAAAATATTGCACCCAGTTAATGCTTATTGTTTCGGAGACCCCTGATGTCCTTTCTTGACACCTTTTTGCAGGCTATTATTATACAATGGATCTTCAGTCATATGGTTGTAGGGAGTGGGGCAGAGCCCCAATTATCAGGGTAATTGACTCCTTTGTGTGGTAGCCTTTACACACTCGAGTAACTAATTTAATGGCATATATTTTCCTGTTCTCCCACACAATCCTTCCCCGAAATAATGCTCTTGTCAGGTCCTGAGCAGTTTGGGACAGGTAAAGAGCAGCACGAGGGCTTGTGATTTCTTCAAGCCCAGACTTTGGAGGAGAGGCTTGAACAGAGCCAGCTTCTGTGGTAGATTTGCCTCCAGCTGAGCAACTGCCTCTGAACCCAATAAATTAATTAGACTTACAAACAATTCACTACTCCCAGTGAAGCTGGACCTCCAGTACTTGTATGGGATGCACTAAAATATTTGTCTTTGCTGATTATTATTGTTTATGACTGTTGTCATAAATGACCTATCGATAACAGGAATTAGGCTGAGCATCTGTTTGGTGCAGAGCTCTGCATGTGTTTGAAATATCCCACTCCCTTGATGTGAATAGGTCCTTACACAGATTGAGGCAGAGGCTTTTAATTTTTTCCTGGAGCTTGGGAAAATGCAGAGAAAAAGAAATGGACCAGAAATGGTCCAGAAATGGACAATAAATAAGATCTTTCATCACAAAGGACAATGCTAGTTTTAACCATCATTTATTGGTGCCACATTTTGCTTCTGAACTGTTCATAGAGGTGCAACAAAGTGCAGAACAAGAATCAGTATCAACAAGTATTTTTGTTTCCCAGTGACCACATTGTGATTGTAATGTCTCAATGCTTGGTCATATTGTATATGTTAGTAGGGTATATCTGATTCCTGTGGATTTATTTTATGTTTAATTTCACAAGCAAGATTATTGGTCACTGAGAAATGATGGATTTACTGCATTTACAAGATGTCTCCTTCTGCATAATGAGAGTTGTTGCATCGGATCTTATTCACACTTATTTCAAATCAGTAGTCCAGTCCTGCAGGCTTTTACAATATTTTTGTTTGAGAATCATTCTCCTGGCTTCAGTTAACATTCAGTTAGTAGAGTACATTCAAAAGAAAAAACATTGTGGGAGACTTTACATAATTAACCCCCCCAAGCATAACTACCTCTTCTTTTACTTGTAATTATATCAATCACAGTTGTCAAGTGAATATTGATGCAAATACAATTAAAGAACTGATCCTTAAAGTGTAATATCATTACAGTAATATTTGCACAATTAATTAAAAAAAAATCTAGAATGTAAATTTTGTGACCCATCTTTCTGAAGGATTCTTATATACTTGCCCTTATACTTGGGTCAAGTACAACAGAAATCTGTGGGCCTTACTCACAAGAGTAAAGTTAAGTAAGTGAGCATACATTTGCAAGACTAAATCCATAGACCCTCCCTGCTGCAGTCTTCCTGGTCTACTCTGGAATGACATGTTCGTCCAGGAAGACATTGATCTTTAGCCATAATCCTTTTCACCGTTTCGGAATGACATAGGCTACTTGTAAGTAGTTTTGCTTTGCACTGTGCCATTGAGATATATGCACAGTTTATTTTTATGGCGTTTGCTGTCATTTAATTACTGATGCATCATGAGGATCTTCCCAATTCAATTAAATTAAAATTAATTGTTTTTTTGTTTTTTCTTAAGTGAGCTGAAGGTTTCAGGATGTTGCCTTCTGTATGCACCAAATATAGTCATCAGCCAAACTGAAAGAACATGTGCTTGAGGAGTGCCTACGTAGTTAGATGGCTATTCTTACTCTTTAGTTTAAAATTTTGAACTGGTAGAAATTAGCAGAGTATGGTTATCTGCCATGTAAAGTAGATGAGTCTAGAACGGTCTGTGATGAAGCTCAAGGGGATTTTTCACCTACTCTTTCTCCCAGGTGCAGAAGTCATCATTGGTGAGTTCTTGCCATTTATTTGTGGGTGGTTTTGATGAAGAAAGTCAGAGATAATTATTGTGATTGTCTTTTTGATTATGGTGCAAATGCATTATGTACCTTTTCATTCTCCTAGTTTTTCTCCCTACTGAAAATTAGGAAACAAAGAACTCACATTTGTCTTCATGTAACACAAATAATAGATTTAAAATATATGTTATGTCATATTTCCATGATTTTTGTACTATCATATGAATAAACTGCTGGATGGCTTTCCATAGCTTTAAGCATCAGCAGTAAAACGGAAGGACAAATTGCAACTGAAAAAATGCTGTTAGAATTCATCAAATTTGTACAGCAATCCATGGGATGTTTTGCCTGTTAGCTTATCACAAACTTGCACAGAACTTCAAATGTGTTTGTGATGGAGGCAGGAAGAAGGGAGAGGCCAAGAGAGGCCTGGACTTTGTAGTATTTCTGTTAAAGAAATACTACACGCTGAATTTCATCTCTTAAATTCCAAGTAAATCCAAATGATTTGATTTCAGTAAGCACATGATTCATTCAGCTTTATTTCTCATACACATTATGCAAACATAGGTGTCAACCTATTTTGAAAAGAGTAGATACTCAGTGTATTTTATATGTAATATATATTGTTTGGGAATAGATGTTTATATTTGACTCTGATATACAATTCAATCAGCATGTAAAGAGGATAGATCAATTTTTTTTGCCCTTTAATTATCTTTCCTATGTCACAGGCATGTGTGTGAGTGCACACATACCTACTATATAGATATAACAAGATATGAAAAAGAGAGGGAGATTGATCCCATATATGAATAGATATGAATTTATTGTTTTCATATGAGCTGTACATTCGGGGAGTACCTAAGAAATGACTCAATATCTAAGCTTATTTGATTCCCTTACAGGTTTTATGTCTTTACCTCTTTTTAATTTTTCATTAGAATATAATAATAGCCACAGGAAAAAATGATTTGGTCTGTGATCTATTTCATTATGGTCTCATTGTAAGGGGAGAATCTAAAGTGGGAGAGCATCACTAATTTTTCGGCACAGTAATTTATTCTACAGTATTTAAATGCTGTAATTTTCACACTGAAGCACATGCTGCCACATCTATCGTCCCCTGGACCAGTCTCTGTCTTGCTCTTTCCTTTTCATCTGTTTTGTTTTTGCATTTTTTTTCATAAATTCGACAGATGGCCTCTTGATGAATCCTTGATAATACTGTCATGTAAAGCAGCTAAGACTAGAAATCATCTCACAACAATTTTTCATTGCAAAGAGAAAATTGAAAGGAGACAAATGTCGCTAAGTCCATAACAACAGCAACAAAATATCCACTTCATGTAAATAAAGAGGACAAGCTTTTCTCATAATGCTCAAATACTAATGCCAGTATCCTTTAAAGCCTCTGGATTTTTTTGTGCTACGTTTAATTCATCTTCCAAGCCTTGGGTTTGTTTAGTATTTTGTTGGTTTCATATTCAGAAACATTTTCCAGGCTCTTAATGTGTTCTCCCTCCTCCTTAGTCCCCCTCCTTTTAGGTCTTTATAATTGTGGATCAGGTGAAGTTTGCTTCCCCTCATTTCAAGGTCATGCACCACTAGGACCATTTTCCTGACTCAGAGGGCACGTAATTTCACAGCCGTGTACTCCTCATTAATCCACCCTGAGTGGGTGCTCAGGAAGTTCCAGATCACAGATTTGTTTTTGTCTTGTTCTCTGACTCAGTGCTTCACAAAAGGATTAGATTAACCCCTTTTGATTGTATTTATATCTTGCTGCATCGTGATAGAAATAAAGTGATTTCTTCTTCTCCCCACATAACCTTCCCATTCCTTCTGCCTCTACACTGGGGACCCATGACATTTCTTTTCCAATAAGCTTCAGTTAGCGGCACACAGAGAGAATTACTAGTGTATTTTCTCTTCCTTTTCTTAATGCGGCTTAATGTATGAATCTCTTCTTACTTGCAGAGACCATTAACTTCAAATGGTTTCTGTTTCACTGGAAACTGCTGCAGTGCACTGGCTCTGCTCTTGGTCTCATCTGGACCTGACTTGTCCTGCTTCCAAACAAACAAACAAACAAAAGACAATACATTGGAGGGGCTCCATCCTTTTCACCTGGGTGAGGTGCCCCAGCCAGCAGCACGAGCCAGGCACCCTCTCTCAGGAACTCCTCTTCTCTCTCCACAAGTTGGCCAGCCTCTGCTTTGCGCAGGTTGCTGGAACAGGTCCCCATCTGCTTCTTCAGGTCAGGGCTGGCTAGTGGGCCTCCATCGAGCTCATGCCCTCAGGAGCTGGGGAGCCTGGCCTGCTTGGTGGCTTAGGGGTGTCACTGCACATCCTCAGTGGCCCTGTGACAAAATGTAAAGCACCTGAGAGCTGTGACAAGTACTTTAAAATAGAGCGTGAACAGTGTATTTAGCGTTTGAAGGCAGCAAGGTTTAGCATTTACAGCAACTCACTGGGAGTCCTTGAGCTGGCACAAGCACCTTAGTATAATTACCTAATACTAATTAGTCCTTCTTTCCTCCACCTGTAATGGGAGCAAAGCTTGTTCAGTTATATAAAGCAGTTTTTGAATACTTTGTATAGGATTCAATATGAGATTAAAACACACAAATGTAGGTATCTACATATGAGCTCGGTGTCTCAAGTGCCAGTACAGCCATTACTGTGGGATTATTCAGCTAACTGGCAGTTTTGGACAGCTCACAGTCTTAACTCTATCTCCATTGATGTAATGGGATTTTAGGCAGCTGGTGTACCTGTAGACACCTGAATTTAGATGCCTGAATCTCAACATAAGTCCACTCTCAGTGTCCTTGTAATTAGGCCTATCTTTTGGAGAAAGAAAAATACATAGGCTTAGTTTGAGATATCTCTTATTATTTATTATTCTTACTAATTGTATTTGTTATGGAGATGTCCATCACCCAATCTAGAATGGAGCCGCCAGCTCTGATCATGGGCAAAATGAAAGTGGAAAGTGATCCCAGATCCACTGAGGTCATCACTGAAACGGATTAAACAGATCCAAGCTGGGCCTTGCCGTAACACGATGACGGCAACTACCAGGGGAACTCCAAAGTTTCAGGAAGGAAGATGGGAGAGGGAAGGTACGTAAAGGGTTTGGCCAGCCAGGAAGGAAGTGGTAGGGTTCAAACTGAAAAGCAATGCAGAAAAGGAAAGACAGGAAGAGAGACTCAAAACTGATCTGCATTCATGGGGCAGATAAAACTGAATAGCTTGGAGATTAATCAGTACTGTTCATCAGCTAAGTGGTGGGAATGGGCCATGTGCAAGTTCCTAGTTGGCCCCAATTAAGCCACACTGTGGGGAGGGTTAAGTCAATGTGCTTTATTTAGCAATTGTGACATGCTAACTCTGTTCATGTGATTGGTCCTTGTGGTAGCCAGGGAGGGATAATGTTTTACATCCTGAGAGTACAATCACTTACTATTGCATATCCAAACCTGTAAACAAATTTGAAACAAGAGAGGGTTCAACTGAGTATAAAGAACAACTTTTTCCCTGTGAGGACAGTGAGAGTCTGGAAGAGGGTGCCTAGAGAGGATGTGTCATCTCTGTGCTTGGAGGTTTTCAAGATTTGGTAAGATAAAGCCTTGAGCAACGTGATCTGATCTCATAGCTGTGCCTACATTAAGTAGGATGAGTCCTTTGAATTACATGAATTACATTATGATTCATGCTGGATGGAGAGGAATCCCTACCTTGCTCTGAGTCTCCCTAAAGCAGCAGAGTAAGGCTTTTCTTTTGTCCAACTCTGAGTCTAAGGAGGCACTGACAGAAAGCATGACCCCAGTTGGATGCCACTTTTTGCTTTTACCCTCAGGAGAGTCTCTATCTCAGCACGGGTCCTGTAGGATGATGTTGTCAGGAACCACTGCAAACTTTGTCCCTATGGGCAGCTTGGATATGTTGGGCTGGGACCAGGACTGGTGGCACCTCTGGAGACTCCCATGTTTAAAAGCATGGACCCTCCAACTGTTGCAAGCTGTTCTGCGTAGAAGACAAAAAAGAAGATTTATCTGGATATAAAGCTAGGGAAATTGCGGTCCATTTTGCAATGGCTTCTCTGGGTTTTGTTGAAGGAAAAGTGTCAGATGATATTGAGAAGAAGACTTGCTCCCAACTGGGCCCTGTATTATGCTGAGTGCCATTTACCCTGATGCAGATGGCGGTATGCTTCTCTCTGTGGGGTAGGATAATTTTGGACTACCTGTGAGATGTACAAGTTTACAAAAAACTAACAGTATAGAGTCACTTTTTTTCATGGGAGGGGACACTACACTGCAGTTACTCTGCAGCTGAGCTGACTGCAGTGCATGCAGATACATCCTAGCTAGCCTGGATGCTCCCAGCAGCATACAAGAGAGAGCTCCGTGCAGGCTGTAAAGCCTTCCTGAGCAACTCAGAAAACACTGGGGCATTTAGTCCCACTTATTTCTATGCCACAGGAGCTATCATGTTCCCAGGACCCATCCAGTTAATACAGTTCTCTCTGTACAAAATGCAATGATAGATATACCCTAAAATACTGTTCTTCTAAAAAGTGATTTGACAGGTTTCTCTGTGCTGTAGGAATGGTCTTTCAGCTTTTCCATCCTGATCAGAAGTCTTTCTTTCTTTGGAATCAGAGTGAGAAAGCCGCAACTTGAACATGTCCTGCATTTAAATAATGTAATAAGAAAAAGGAGCAGAGCAGAGCTGTGCAAACTAACTGGTCTTCTCCCTTCCATGACGCAGCTGCTAAGAACACTGAAATTTGCTTGGAGACACTGAAATTGGTATTGTTGCTTAGGTCTGCACTTTTTTAGGTCTACAGCATTTGAAAAGCTTTTTCTCTATAAACAGAGTTTGCTTTTCCAATGTCATGAAATACCAGGAACTGTAGGTGGATAGTGCCTCAGTAGGTAGATAGATAGTCAAACCTGTGACTCATAGGTATGGTTTTCTAAGCCATCATGCCAGTATATTAGACACGAGAGGAAGGTATGAGACGTTTCTAGGGAAGTTTTTTAGTTACATTGGCCCAAGCACCAAAGGTGTGAAGAGATTTGCAGATATGTTGGGATGAAGGAACTAGGCAAGAAGAAGCCCAGAGTGATTGGAAGATATAGTGCAAAAGTAACTATTTAAATGTAACCTAGGTACTGTTTCCATAGTAAATATGATTAGTGTTACTCAGCAGTTTCACTGAGTTAGGCTATAGACTTCCACCAGATAGGGCTCATATTTTGTCAGGCAGCGTACAAACAGAAGGCAAGACTCCCGGAGGTAACATTGGTACCATCTCCCACCACAGAACCTAAAACCAAACTTGGGACTCCAAATCTTTGCTCTTATGCCACCCATATTTCCAATGCCCTTAAATATCCTCTATATATCTGATACTTTCTAGCCCCAGCCCTTTCTTATGCCTAAATTCTCAGCTGGCTTCACAGAAGAGATATCCCCTGCTCATATCATCTGTGAAGCTTGATCGAACAGACATGCTGTGAGAGTGATACCAAACAGGAGAGAGATGGACAGACAGGGAGATACTGGTCCAGTGGCTAAAACATTCGTGTAGGAAAGCCATTTTGAAGTCCCCAGCTATAGTTAATATACAATTACTTAGATGTTGTGAAGAAACCCAGTGGGTGAATTTGGAAGTGCCACTTTGGAACCCCCTCTGATTATATAGAATAAAATATATAAAACTCCTCATATAGGGGTTTCCTGTTAGAGGAGATGTGGGTTCAACACTCTGGTTCAAACCAGCCAGTGGAGGGACCTGTGCCAGCTTGAGGGAGACACTTGCACTGGATCAGTGCTTCAATGGACCTGGTGTGTAAGAAAGGCAGTAGCATCCATTCAGTATCCATGCTGGTATTTGGGAACTGCATTCAGAAGTGCCACACTCTTCTCATGTGCAAGGGCCATCTGGGTTTCTCTCATAGGGTACTGGATTCATAATAGCACAGATAATATTGTTACGACGCTTTTAGGATTTGGTTTGTGCAACTTAAACCCATCCACTCTGCTCTGCTCAGTGAAACCATCATTACAGGCGGAGCTGAGTTTACCATCTAGCTGAAGTTTGGAGGTTGATAGCTGGGTAAGAAAGTATGCTGGTTAGTAACTGGGCATTAACAACTGAGCCAGAACTCGTATGTTTAGTGAGGGTTATGTAAATAGTACGTCTGTATGACTGTCCGGTTGTTGAAGGAGAGCGCAAACAGATAATGTAAATACCATTGTCTAGTTTAAAGTTCAGGTACGTTAAACAACATAATGTAGCTTTTGAGCAACTCTTAGGAGTTTAGTGTAGTATAATGTGGCTAAATGCTAGCTAAATCCAAGCAAACAGTCATCATTCAGAGAACTCCTAATTTACAGCAAATGGTACTGGTGACGCACGGAGAGAGTTCTCCAGCCAGTGATGAAGCTCTCTCAGTTCAATTTCTCGCTGCGTAGTGCAGTAGGGAATTCAGCAGGCCAGTGAGCTGGCCTGACAGCATGCAGCCTGCTCGGAAGAAGTGCGAAGAGAGTGTATCGCTTCTCAGTCCATTGAGGCAAGTGGCTTTCAGGCTCTTGCCTTGTGACACAACTGAGAGCTGTGAGTAGCCCGTGAATATAACACCATTATTTGGCATGTGGGATGCTGCTTGCCTTTTGCTAGGCCTCAATAAATAGGAGAGATATAAGAGTGCCATGCCCCAAAATGTCATTTCTATTATTAATTTTCATGGACCCCTCCCTGAAATATAGATTAAGTGAAGTCAGTTAATATTTTGTTCTACAGAGTCCTTTTAAGTTTTCTGCTGTATTTACTTTGCAGGCATCTCTTTCCTATGGCATTTGCACTCAGGCTCTTATACTACAAACAGGAAGGAATAGAGAGGTTCTTACAGGCATCAACTGCACTTTGGAGGAAAACAAAAGTTTTGCACAAATCCTCTTTCCCCCTTGAATAGAGAAAAAAATAGATAGTATTGCTTGGAGGGGCTGGGAGGGGGAATGAAATGGATTTCTGCTTTGCAGGCTCACAGGGTATCTCCCTCTTCCTACTGTAGGAACGGGTTGTAGGCATTGCTGCAGGGTAACTCTCAGCCACAGCTCAGATCTAGTGCTTCTTCACCAGTGCTGTGAGCACAAATGGCCCAGGGAGCTCATGGATCCTGCTCTTGGGTCATAGACAGATGTGGCAGGTAGCACAATCACCTTTTGGAATCCTGAAAACTTCTTCTTCCTCCTGTTTTTTTTTTTAAGCAGTTATGCCCTGCTAATGGAATTTCATGATTTTGAATAATTTACATTTCCATCTGGTTTGAAGAACACCAGGTGGAGAGATTGCAGATTAGGATGAGTCTAAGTGGAAGGAAATGTTTGTTTAAAATATTAAAGCTAAAACCAAACATTTATGTGAACCACATTTTTGCTGTCCATTGCTCCGTATTCTTGTATCTTCTCTACCATAACTTTACATGTGCAAATAGTATTTTGCTTTTCATTGGCTATATTGCACATGTTGCTTATTGTTATGAGCAGGGGAGAGGAGGGCAAAGTGTGGTCAGGAGGGAAAGAGAGCCCGTACAGATGGATGATGGAATCAGGGATTCAAGGATTTCTTCAGCATGTTCCTTTGATCATTACATTTGTTCCTTTCTGCTTTTCTGCAGGCCTTGGTAACTTAACTTGCTTGAAGGTAGAAACAAATTTGAAGGTAGGTTAAACAAGGATGATCTTAAGAGAAAACATGCAGCTCCCAAAGTCTGATGAGAGTTTGTTAGGCTAAAGACTGAAGGTTTGCTGTTGCACAGTCCGCACCACCCACGAGCATATTAACCTTCCTTCTCTCCTACTTGCCTCACTGCTAAGCCAGCTGGCAAGCTTTTATTTAAAATGGAAGATGCTGAGCTGTGGCTTGCAAAACCTCTTCTGATCCTTGTTCCTTGTACCTTGGCTGTCAGGTCCATCGTGGACTCTCCCATGAACACCATGCATTTTGCAATAGAAGACTATATCCATCAGTCCAAGATCAAAAAGTAAGATGCTGCTCATAAAAGATTCAATAAAAATAGTTTGATAAGTGTAAGATAGACAAGGAAGGTAAATGGTTATTTTTCACATTATAAGGCAATTGTCGAGGGGTATGTTCTAAGAATTAGTGTTCAGCCATTCTCTATACTGACAGCTCTGCAGAAGGAATACCAGTAAAATACAAAAATTTTCCAGTTACAGTAAAGTGGAAGATCTTACCAATACCAAAAGGATAGCAAGATTTTAAGTTGGGGGCAAGAAAGAGTTGAAAGTGGTTTTGGTCATTTAATATACTACAGCACTGAAAGTAATGGTGAGCGTTTATGCTTTCAGGGATCAGTAGATAGCAACCACAGATCAGGAGAAGAAATTGGTTTTGGTAAGAGTCAGGAAACATTAATACTCATGCCTTGAAAAGCATGTGACAATCCAACATCCATATGTAGGCTGCTGGGGACTCTTTGTCCTAAAGTGCTATTTGGAAGTTGCCTGTTATGGTCAAGTCTAGATTTTCTTTTAACCATTTTATTCTCTGAACCAAGGACTCTACCTCTTGTTTGTGAAGCGTTATGGGGGTTATCTTTAAAGATGTTCATTTTTCTCCCACACCCATTATTTTTATAAACAGATCTTACCATACTTGATTAATAGTAATCCCCTGTGCGGTCTTTGCAGTCGGAGGCATAGCTGAGAGCTCTTCATCTGTACACATGAAAGAACTTGCATTCTGTGTATTTGCATCTTAAGTTTCTCCAGTATTGGAATGTGCAGTAGGTGACTTTAAATGACTTTCTTCTAGTTTCCATCCCATTTGGGAAAATATAGTAATTTCACAAAAATATTCTCTGAACAATATCATTAAAGGTAAGTAAACTAATAACACATAGATATAAGTGTTTGCTGGTTTGTGTCAGCTTCTGGTAATACAATGAATAATTCATATCAAACTAGTAGAATGTAACATTTACATAAAATAATACTTTGCAAATTTATGGTAAGTACTAATTACTTGCCTTATTTGCCATGACTATGATATTAAATATTCATAAAAATGTGATTATTTCTTTGATTTGGCAGGCATTTAGATTTCTCTACAGCTTTTCACACTGCTAATTTTAATCCAGTAAATTATCTGGAAGAAAACAGTATGCAGCCTAAAAACTGTTCAAAATTCACTCCAACATTGAGCACATTATGGACGTAATGATCCATTACAACCAAACTTCAAGAAGGTCTTGCAAGAAAACTGAGAATTAAACAAAGAAATATGGAGACTATCATCGTTGTTTATCAGATATATTTATTAATAGTTTAGAAGTTTATATACAGTGAGAAACTTTTAGATAATTAGATCTACTCCTATATGTTTTGTTTTCTGTGAAGTCAAGTTTTCTTAAATTCTTTCTGTGTTGAAGTCTGTTGCTCATCTTTATTTTTAATGAATTTATACTTTAACTGGTTAAAGAATCTGAAATCCTTCTTCTGAATGAAACAGAAATATGTTTAACTGTTACTTAGAAAAGAATGCTTCCCTTGTGCATGAGCAAACGTACAGTCACCAGGGGTTATATGTATACATGACGGCATTAATATTACTTCTACTTTGCACTTAAGTGTGTGTGAATGGGTATGTGTGTATATATTGATTGTAAGCCTTCAAAGTTGCATAGATAATTAAATCTTCATACCTATTTGTGAATGTTGAGTGCCTATTCCTATCTCTATCTGTGTAATGTAGTCATAAAAATATATGAAATTTTAATTAATATGAGTATAAAATCTAAGAATATGTACTACGTATATATCCTGTATTTGTGCTCTCAAATAGAGGAGTCACTCCGAAATGCTGGTGCTCAGCCCCCTATGCTTAGATTATTTCCTTGCATTGTTTGCATCCTTCTCTATTGTTTCTAGCAGCAGAGGAATAAATATTCATCCCGAGTGATGAGAATATAATCACAATACAGTACCAATCACAATATAATCACCAGAAGGTAGCACTAGCATAAGAAAGCATTGTGTGTGAGTAAAGATTTAAATAATACAATACAAGAGAACTTAATAATAAAATATAAGAGCTATGCAGTCATTGTAAAAGTATAATTAATGTGATATGTGAGGGTCAAGAATCCTATTGTATCTGTTGAATTATCGGTCCTGTTGGCAACCTTTTATAATCAGCAAAGCCTGTAGTTGCTTCTTTGTTTTTTAATTTGCAGATTTTGCCACTAAAGATAGTGTGTTGTCAAGCATATCTATTCTCAGCTACCTGTAATTCTCAGCAGCTCGATGGCTTGCTACCCAGGTGTAGCCCTGAGGTATCTCACTGAGGTTTGTCTCCATCCCTGGACACCTGTTCAATTAAAACTTTGTTGCTCACAAAAGTTAAGTTAAATATGTGTGGAACTTTCTCTTATGCATAAACCCCTTGTAAGCCTCAATTAAAAGTTAAACTGATGACTGATAACTTGCAAAAAACATCACTAGCCATATGTAAAAATACAGAGTTCCTGTATCACTGCTTAAAATAAACATTTGGAAAAGATTTTGAAATATCAATCTGCTTCTTTGCCGTATAAATAAGGAACGTGAAATGGAGCGTAACTTTGTTAAATCTAAACACAAGAAGAGAATTTTTGCCTTTAGTCTTACACAGCTCAGTCCGGGTAAGACTTGCAGTATTTCAGCAAGCCAGGTAGGATATGGGAGCAACACTCAGGTTCCAGAACTGTATCTGCAATCATCTTCTTCTTAGTAATACTGTGAACTTTTAGGATATGGTAAATCTCTTGGGGCATTTTACCCACGGCAGAATGCGGGGTAGAGCTAGGGCGTGTGGCGTTTGCTCCGTAATAACACTGAGTGCCTGTGGAAAGAACCATTGCTCCGGACTCCTGCTCCACCCAGGAGCCACTCTTTCTGATATTCCCAATGTTACATGGTGCCTCTTTCTCTAGGAGAAGAGGATTTTAAAGGGCAGAGGCATCTAATGAAATTTCTGCTTGGCAAGCCACTTGATTTTGAGGCACATTATGTAAAGGTGACTTTAGTCCCTAGCTGAATCAACACAATAAGAAGTTGATAATACAGATCTTTAAAACAAAACAAAGAACGGCCACCACACTGTCCAGGAGTGGGGGAATGTGCAGTTCAAGGGACACATTCTGTATTTATTCTGATGCCTATACAGTGAATTCAAGATCCTGCACGCTCTTTTCCTGTTTGCGCCTTTCTAAGTTGTACATCTGAGTGGAGTTCCTGACCTTAAAAAAAAGTGAGACAATAGCCTTCTTTCCCTATTTTAGAGAAAAAAAAAAAAGCCTTCTGAAAGCTCTAATACTTTATATATACATATAAATGTTAGCACCTTGTCACCTCTGAATACACCATGTAGTTAAACTCCTTCTGAAGTTGAACTCCTGAAATGTCTTTCGTAAGTGAAATGAAATCCTTTGTTTTTACGAGTTTTGACACTGTGAAACAGAGATAAGTGAAGCAGCGTCGTAAAATTCCCAGTGCAGCTCTAATGGAACCTCTTCTGGTTGCTTTGGACTAGTCTCAGGAGTGAAAGCGAGTTCATTTAAAAATATGCATTTCCCTGATGTCAAAATGAGAAACTATTGATTTGTATTTGTATTCGCCAAGAAAATAAATGATGGGAAAAGAACCCCTGTGCTGCAATCCTGTGAGCTGTGCAAAAGAGGCCGCATGCTCGAAGTCAAAGGGAAGCCAGAGGAAAATGGCATACAGGAGGTCAAAGCAGTTCACATGGCTCATCAGCAGCTGTTTGCACCATATGACAGATCTAAAGGCAACTTCAGAGCTGTCTGTACAATATGTGGAGCTTACTGGAGATCTAGAAGCTGCTGCTATAATGTCATTTCCCATAAAAAAAGTTGGTAAAGTTGGCACCATGTTTTGTGGACTGCAGGGCCAACGATAGCCTTAATTCATGATCCTAATCCTGACAAAAAAAGAGATAAGGAAGAAATGGAAGGGGATGTTCACTTTAAAGTAAGTTCTACAAGAACACCGCCTCTGGCATCAGTTTTGTGCTAGTTGGTACTAAGTCTGTACCATAGCCTGTTTTGCTTTGTTTCTCTTATACCAAAAAAACAAGAAATGAAAAGAAATTGCCCTGTGTTATTGCCTTGACTTGCGCTTGTCTGAAGGCCACTTGGGTTCAGATGGCTGGAGTCGCACAAGAAATAAGTCTAATCGCACCCTAAGGTTTGCTGGTAAGGGTGAGAAAATGTAGGAGGAAAAGCAAGACAAAATTACGTCCGTTAGCCAGTAGGTGGGGCTTGTAGATGTCACAGTATAATAAAATCATTAAAATGTTTTCAGTCAAAGTGATTGTATACATTTATTAGCCAGCTGTTTTTGATACCTTTGTCATAGCATGCCGTAAGACTGATAGGGAGAATAGAATGAGATAGGAATTTGAGAATGAGATGAAGAATGTTGATTATTTTAAAAATAGTCCTGAGAAGGGTGAAATACATGTTGTATAAAACTGTTGGTTCTTAACAAACAAAAGCAAAATATTCTATTCTAGCCTGAATTATATTCTGCATCTATGCATAAAATTCCATTTCATTGTCCAAACTGAATTATTAATCCCTGATCTTGGAAACATGTGCATACAACGTTTAGTCACCTGAATAGTGTCACTAGTTTAAGTAGGCTCACCAGAGTTCAATAGGTTTCCTATGCATGATTTGTTCTCAGTACTTACAATCCTGACCTGCATAAACTCCCTCGTCTGACTCTGGAGGCTGATATTTTTATGCATGGCTTATGAGGTAGATAGCTCATACAATCCTGAGATGAAATGCTCTGTATAAATAGTTAATTTATTTCAACGTGCATTACCACTACCTCTCGAGACGCATACCAGAGCCCATCTTGTGCTGTCCTGCTGGAAAGACAATCTGCCACAAGTCTGGACTTTGAGGGATCATTTTGAGAAGTGTTGGAATTGCTATATGCAGAAATAGATGTGTTGCAAACTTCAATCACTGTAGGAAACCTGCTAGAAAATGTGGCTGCTCAGTTAATGAATCTGGAGAGTCAGATGGGCATATTGAAAGAAGACTGGAATGCACAGAAACTGAATTTCCACCTGAGGAGCTCAGCATGACATTTTCCAACACTCATGAAACATTATTTAAATGTCTTGTTTTTAACTTTTGCTCTGGTAAAACTCCACTCCTTTCCTTGAGATAGCTTCTTTGCCCAGAGAGACAGTGAGACCAAGGGAATATAGCACCTTTCAAACATGCCAATTTTGGTAAGGATGGAAGTCGTAGGAGCCCCCATCCCAGAACTAATTCCTTGTAGTCATTATTATTTTGATTTAGGGAAGAGACAAATTTATAATTGCAGTAGGGTCCTACTCCCAAGACTGACCAGGACTGTTCTTAGCATGGAGACCCTCTGACTTCATCCAGGTAGATGGGTGTGGGAGACGATGCAGACAGGACTCAAGCAACCAGGTCCAGCTAACACAGATAGTTTTCCTCTGCACTTTGAAACCCTCTGCTGGTAAAAATCCTCTTTAGGTTTCTTTAGCTATAGAGCATGTTGAAACTGCTCTTGACAGGTTGGGCTTGTAGCCTGTGTCATTAAGAGTCGCATCGGAGCTGTCCATTGCCTTTTTTCTTGTTCTTACACTATTCACATAAAGTTCTTCCAAAGATAAGTATGGATTATCATTTTCATATACATGAAAATAATTGCTTGTTGTAATTTCTGCTGTTGTCTAGCAAAGATACTTAGAGTGAGAGATTTTTGCTGTACTGACTACAGTTTAAAAGACAATTGGCTGAAAGAGACTTTATCTCAGAAAATTTTCAATACCTAAAAAAGACTTTATCAATACTCTTTGTGATGAAAATCAGGAAAATAACGCAAACGTTAATCTTTTTCCATAGAGACTCCTTTAAGGGTGAGGAATACAAAGAAGATAGATAGACTTTAGCTGAGTGAGGTTAACACTCTTTTATGTGTGCTTTAAACAACTAAACACCCAGTGAAAATGGACTCTGAACATACCTATTTACAAATAAAAGCAAGTATAATGCAAGTTTTTTCAACAACAGCCAAATTTATTGTCTGAGAGAAAATAATGCAGAAATGTCATGTAACATGTAGGTGAATAGGATCTTAGAACTCATCTGTATCTTTCTGCCTGGTTTGGTGGAACAAAATTGAGCCTGAGTCACACAGATATTGAGAACATGAAATTAATTGCACTCAGAATACTAAGTATATTTCATTAGGAGAAAAAAACTTTTTAGTGGAAGATGTAGAAGGGGGTGGGGCTTTGTCTGTATAAGTGAAGATTCTTTCTGACATTATTTCGATTGCTTTGTAGGGTTGCACTGGCAAAAATTTGCACAGTAAAAACAATCAGTATCCCTTTCCAGCTTCTGCTAGAAGAAGCTCTAGTATATTCATCTGCCTTTTTTCCGGACATCTTAACTTACATGAAAAAGGTATTTATAATGTTTGAGTGACTGGAGTACTTTGCTGATAAAGACATAGATCACCTATTCTGCTGCAGAGGTCTTTATCCTGTGGAATTGATGGCTGATTACAAAGCAGCCTGAAGATCTAATTACAATTGGCAACAAGGAGATGAGGAAAGACTGCAGACAATTTTCCTCTATTTTTATACACAGTCCTTGTGGCATTCACATTGCTTTCAATAAACATGCTTCTGGCAAAAACTGTCAATGATGGTAATTGTTTGGATGACTGGGTTCCGAGAGGCTACAAGACTGACCTTTGCTATTGTAATCATCACCATCATCAGCGTGAGGATGCACACCACCCCAAAGCTAGAACAAGTGGTTTAACTAGACAGTAATTGCAGATTGTTAATGATGATGCTATTGATGATGCATTTTTGTTTGTGTTAATTGAAAATACGTTACACTGGGCTTGTCTCTATTGTGGTGAATGATTAACTCTAAAAGGAGGAGGAAATGTGTGGCTGAAGTAAGAAAACTAAACATTTCATGTGTGACATTCTGCTACATCTACCCCACCTGGTACATAATCAAAATACATAACACCCTTCTGTTTGAAAAGGACGACATAAAATTCAAAGTGTGATAAAAAATTAGGTTAAAATCCTTCAGCTAAACAGTAGGTTCTTAAGAATTATGCAAGCCTCTTGTACTAGCCAATGGGTATTATTACAGCTGTGTAATAATCATCACAGCTCAACAATAAAAGAAGATCATGGATGCTGAATAGGGCTAAAATACAAGTTCAGACATATGGAGGAGGTGTGTGACTGTGAAAGAGAGGGACTGTAATTGGAAGGAGAGTAGAAATCACTAGAAAAGTACCTATGGGAAGAGATGGAAACTCAGCATCTACCCTTGATGCTCAAAGCCTGTGTGCCAGAAAGACAGAAATGAGCAGTAGGTAATAGCATGCCAACCAACAACTAGTCAGGTTGGTGGCTGGAATTGACATGGCTGATGATTTGCTTTCATATACAGAACGAAAGTATAATCATTAAGATGTTTTGATATTTATTTTTGAAATTTGCAAAAGAAAGGAGCAGTGAAAATGAGACGGAGAGGGAAAAGGGACAAGACAGACAAAACTGGAACAGCAGTATCTTGAATGATGGACAACCACCGTGAGCCCACGTGCCAGAGCTGAGTGCCAGAAAGCTGCAAGGCTCCTCCAGGTAGCAACATCCCTGGAGGGATGATGAGACGCGGGAGCTAAAGGTTTCTGCGCCCTTTGTAGGCCCTATTTATGAGGGAAGTACTGGAGCTGTGGCAGCCCTCACTGTACCTAATGCTGGTAGACCTGGAGATGGAGATTGAAAAGTCAGAAGTTCAGGGACCGTTCTCTGCCAAAGTTGTAATAATTTTTCATTAGGTACTTTATTTTCATAATAAGCGTAAAGAATCATATCATTTCTCATGTTTTCCATCTCTAGCAAAGTTTAAAATATATTTTATGGACTATATAGTCTTGTTTATCTCAAGAGAGACAACACTAAACATCAAGAAAGTCTGTTTCAGACCCTCAGAAGTGTTTCTTTAGTCTTATCATTCCTTCTGGATATTTAAAAATATAAATAAAAATGATTTGTACTATTCAGCTCTTAGGTGGAGGAGTTATCACTGCTGGACCTGAACGATGAGCAAAGTGGTTCAGAGAAACCAGATCTTTTCATGAACGCTTTAAGCCTTGAGTGAAGGAGAAATATTCTAAACGGTAAAAAGCAGAGTAGCTGGTAGACTTTCCTAGCAGGTGGGAGTCAAAGTGCTGGTCTCTTTGCTGAATCAGGTGAAAGTCCAGGTGAATGCTCTGCTTACTCTCTTTTGGATTTATTCAGCACAGCTTTTTTACCTCCGGGCCGCAATTGCAAGAGAAGTTGCTGAGCTTCAAACCCAAAAGTCAAAATGGTATTTCTGACTTGCCTTTGAATCTTTGGATTCAGAGAAATACAGTTGCATTAACACCAAACCAAACACATGCACATTTTTCTATTGTGTTATCTCATGGGTGAAAATATCAAGCACATGCACAGTTAGACTTATCTGTGACAGAGTATGTGATAATTACTCTTGCGTTGCTCTTGCACGTTTAAGAAATACGAAAAAATCAATGGGTTTCTACAGAAGGTTGCACTGGAGGCCTATAGAATGTAATCAGAAATTAAATCTCTGCTATAAAGCACTACATACTAGAACTTCTTTGTTGTTGCTGTTACAAGGCCTTCTAAGGACCAGCAAGTGTTGTCTCATTGAAGAGGACCCTGTTCTAGAGTGACGTTTCTAGAAGGTTAATGATTCACTTCAGAAACTTGCCATTAAATTGTAGTTGTCACTAACGGCAAGATGAAATGGAGTGAAGTCATGAATGTAGTTGACTGTGCTGCAAAGGAAAAGTGTGAGCTTGTGGAGAAATGTGCCTACCATGTGCTTATGATTTATTTTAGCTTAAAGAATTTGTGATCTCTCACAAGTGAAAGTCTTTATCATCAGCAACATTTCAGCAGCTTTTGTGAAATACTTGGTCTCATTTTGGTTCCGTGTGCCTAAGGTCCCATTGCAAGATAAATGCCATTGCAAATGATGATAACTTTGCTGACAAGTCTAGGAAGTTCAGAGATGTCAGTGGGCATGATAAATGCAATGCAAATGCTTTCCCTGCAGCCTGCCCCTGGCACTGGGTTGAACTGTATTGGTGGGGGACTGCACTTTAGCTGGTATTGTACCCCGTTGGATAAATAAAGGACTTTTATTAATATAACATCTTTCAAGAGTAATAAATTCACATAAAAATAAGTGGGCCAAATTAGGTTCTGCTTTAACTCTGCCACCTTGTTCAGCTTGCGCCAGATTTGAGTTTGCTCCAATTTCTTTAAATCTCAAAGCTGCAAGATGAATTTCAATTACACCCAAATCAATTCTGGCAGCACCTGCAATTACAGCATATATTTCAGTGCGAGCTCAGGCTCAGTGCAGGTAGGATGCTGATTGTTCCTCCTCTGATATTTAAGTGCCTTGTGGGGCCTAGCAGGACAGTTGCTAAAAATTGTCTCCTACGTTATGACAGTTTCTGAGGTGAAATTAAATGTGTATGGTTATATATTAATACCCAGTTTTTTTGGCCAAACCTTTTTAAGTATTCCTGCGATGACATTATAAGGGAGGTCATCTTTATGTGGAAGGTAAAAATAGAAGAAGTGGCAGCAGATAAAAGGAAAAGGCCTATACACCTCACCTCATACATTTATTCATGTTAATATCTTGCTGCTGAGTCACACAAAACTTTTCTAGAGAAACTAGTGACATACTCTGAGCAACCTCTCCCTCCCTTCGCCAAATGCAAGCTCTTCTCTCAGAACTGGAGCCTACCTTCACCCTGTAAACTGATTCTGCTTTTTCCTCTTCTCCATGAAAATGACTTTATTACAACACCACTTAATAACTTATGGTGCTTAAAACCAGTGGATCCCAGAGCCCTTGGCAAATGTAACGGTTATGGGTTGAAGCGCAGGATACAACACTGTGAACACCTTTAAAAGCCTTTGTTTGCTCTCCCCACGTGGCAATGTCCAAAATTCTGCAGTAACTTACTGTTCTTACAGGAAACGTAAATTGTTGCAAAATACTTCACCTACCTTTTGTAATGAGGGTCGGTAAATATTTACTGTTCACTGGGGCCACTACATGAAATGAATAAGTCCCTGTAAAATATTCAGCACACATTCTGCGTTAATGAGGCCTTAAAACTTACGGGTACAGGGGAAAGCAAGGTACTGCACTTAGACCATTGATTAAATTAAGCCATGAAATTACTGCCTATTATGAAAAATGCATGCTCATTTTACTGTTATCTCCCTTCCTCTCTTCCTATGGGCTTGTATTACATCTGTATGTTGTCTTGTCATAAAGCTAGCTTGTAAACTCTCAGTGGAGGAACCTGTCTTTATTACGGCATGTGTACGCAGCCGCAGACACAACAGCGGTCCTGTTCTTGACAGGAGCCTCTTTGTACTAAGGTGATGTAAACTATCAATAATGCATTTCTCAGCAATGACCCTATACCACCATAAAACTCTCCTGCCTTTCTCATTCAAATGCTCAATTGCATTTTCTATTGGAAGATGTGCACTTATATCCCCCTGGCTCCTTCGAACCATCAGATTTATCATACCAGATCATGCGATTGTTTTGCCAGTTCCAGTCCCACCAGGGCTAATAAGTGATACTTTAGAAGATGGAAAATACCTCCCATAGTGCAGTTAGGTAATTATGCAGTGTTATACATGGGAAATAGTTCTTTTCTATGAGATGCCAGTGATATTGAGAGACACTGAAATAGTAATAAGTTCTTTTTTGTTGGTTTTTTTAAAAATTCTATTGAAAGCATGCGTGTATGTATAAGTGCATAGCGGAGGTGTAAAATATACAGTCAGGTCCTTATTGCAGCGTTGCCCAAGGGGCACTGGAAACAGAAGTGTGTTCCTCACATTTTGTATTTGGTGAGGTTTATTCTTTGCAATGGTTTTGAATATTCAGCCAACACTTCAGCATTCTCTACCTTCCTTTGGGTGTTTGGGAAGGCACAATCTTCTCAAGCAGCTGTTCATTGTGATGCCGCCAAAGTCCTTCTCTGCATTTTGAGCTCTGGAATTCAGAGTTACCAATAATTTATGTAAGTATATCTTCACAAATGTCAAAAATAAAGCCTTAAAAATCTGAACCTGCCCTCCAAAGGTTTAAATATTTCAAAATAACATTTAAATAGCTTTCTATTGTCCTAAATTCCTTCCTGTTTTCCAAAAGTACAGGTTGATCCATTAAACGTAAGTATTTGAAAAATATACAGTCATACGAGTTTTGTTGGGAATTAAAAAGATATTTATTGGCAATGAAAACACTGCACTGAAAAAATGCCCAAAAATTTAAGCAAAATAAAGTAATCAGTTCTGAATATCAGTAGTGACATCCCCTGCTAAATAACCGACTACTTTGAGCGATGATCACAATTTAACTAAAAAAGGTGTTAAACTATTTCCCTACAAAACTTGTGAAAAGGTAGGAAGAGCTGGTCATCCAGATGATTCAGACCCGGCTTCAGATGATGCAAATTCAAGGACTAATCTAATAACTCTTGCTTAATGTGGCTACCTGTTTTGCTTCTTTACAGTATTTTGCCACTATATTATAAACTTGTAAGAATTTGAAAGTGATGTAAAAAGCATGGCACAATGCTTTGATTTCCCATATTGTCTAACTTCAGGATTGATGCTTCTGTTTTTTCATAGAAAGGTCTTCATTTGGGTTTAAATGAGCAATGTTTGGCAAATCTAGACTGTAGCCATATAAAAAGCTATATTCAAATATTTTATTAACAACTGCATTAATAGTGCAGCAGCCACCTCAGCTCCAGAGACTTGCAACCAGTTCTGGTGTTACTATGAGGTTGCTTTATGATTTCATGCATACATAGCAAACTCTCTGTCTTTGCCTGCTTTTAAATATTTACTTTCTCAGTGTGAATGAAGAGATTTGGAATTCCAAGTGATTGGGCAAAAGAGGAAGGGCAGAGGAGGGCTGCGGTGGCTGTCACGCAGCCTAGGAGATCGTGCCCAGCCCTCCTGAGCCCAGGTGCCACCAGAGGGCTGTTCTTCATCAGCATACGGCGCAGGTCCCGCGTTCCCGCTGCGCTGCTTGACATAGTCTGGGACATCAAGTTCACCGGCTGCGCAAGACCCATAAAATATCTTTCTGATTTTCTTCAATAAGTGCAAGCTAGAGGTTAATAATGTGGGGATGTTTGATTCCCTGCTGTTTTAAATAATTTCATGGGGAACCTAATGCAATAGGACACTAGTTAGAAAGGTTATTACCCTCATCAAACTACAGCACTTCTTCCCTATTATTTTCTACCAATTTCTTGGCCTTATACCTCCTCTCCCTTCATTTACTGCAAATGATTCTTCAAAACGACACTCTGTGGTTGGGTGGAGACAGTATTGAAGAAAACTTAATCCCTAATCAGTGTCCTGTCAATGCCAGTGGTCGCATGAATCTTTCTTATTTCTCCGTGCTTGCCAGAGCCAGTATGTAAGAGAGGACTCGGCTATTCGTTGCACTGATACCACTCAAACAGCGTTTCCTGCTGCCGATTGAGGGTGCTCCTACAGCCTTGTTTTGAAATATTTGGCTGAGAACCCCTAACTTAACTATCAGCTTTACGTTTTGAGTATATAGAAGGATGATCAAACACATCTCCAAAACAAAAAACCCTCTGGCCAAATGTCTTTGTTCCTTTTCCCTCTTCTTTGCCTCTAGTTTCACAAGTTTTTCAGACTATTTTGATTGTAATTTAGCACCCTTGTTTATATATTCCTCTTTCTTTCCTTAAATGAAATTTCTGTCTAACTTGTTTTCTCTTTTACGCTACATTTTTCATCCTTAGGGCTTTTCCCTCTCTCCTCTCCCCACCTTCTCCTATGGTTGCTCCTGCTCATCTTCTGTCTCTTCCGTTTCTTCATTGTCCGTTCTAAAAGCATGAGATTTTGTAGCCTGTTTGGCTTTTTAATGCAGAATGTGGGACTGTTTTGGTGTGGTTGATAAAGGAAAAATGCTTTTAAAATGGTGCTCACCCCCAGTACTTGGACTGCAGGGCCTTGACATAGTCATTTTGCCAAGAAGAAAATAATTTTGTCCAGTAAAAATGCAGGCTGCAGATCATGTGTAATCAGTGAAGAAAATTCCTGGACATTTTGGGGTATTTGTAGTGTTTGGATTTTAATCGATTCACTGAATTAATTTCTATGAGAACAACTCTTTTTTTTTTAATTCTAAGACCTTTCTTAAAAGAAAAATATTTTCTAAAAAATAAAACACAAACTGAACAAAATAATTCTGCTATTTTGAAGGGATGTTTCTCCAGTTACAAAAGAATTACAGTATTTATTTATTTCTCACTCTATTTTCTCTTCTTTCTTTTTACTGGCAAAAGCGTAATGGGGAAGAACAAAAAGACAGAGAAAGAATTCAAAAATATTTAAAAAAATACAGTAAGAATATTTCTGCAATTATTTTCTAAAACAAAAAGCATTATTTTTGGAAGTGACAGAGGAAAAATTATTTAGCAACTTTTTAATATATGATTTTCACTATAAAAAGCATGTATTATAGTTCTAAACTATACTGATAGCTATCAGTACCCAAGGCATTGGCATGGTTAAGTATAAAAGAAAATAATTACCTGAATCCTAGAGCTTTGATCTAAAGCCTGTCATCAGCCTGGTAGGTATTATAGACTACCTTGAGGATCTGGAGTAAGTCTCTGAGAGCAGTACTTTCTTTTATGAGATCTTGGTTACGTTGACCCATACAAAAAATTTAAATGGAAAATTATTTCAGTTTAGTAGAATCCTGTAAAGCAGATTTGAATGGGTGTATATTTCTTGACAATAAAAAGCAGTCCCTCTTTGAGCTTGGGAAAGCATTCAGATCTTAAAAACCTGTGGCATAAATGCATCTTTTTGTATTTCTCAAGGTTTACGTAGATTTTCTATGCCAAACTCAATTAAATGAATTTTACTTCTGTTATTCAGACTAGCTCAAAACATGCATAATGTGTAATATTTATAACTATGAGGTTTATGAAAAAAACCAAATACATTTGGGAGACTTCTGATTTTCAGATCTACTTGTCCCTTTTTGTTGTGCATTTACAAAACTAGGAAAATGCATTGCAGCTGAGGCACAGAGGATCTCCATGATCTGAGTGTGATCCTGGAACCTGGTTACAATTAAATAGCTTGAAATTATTATGAGCTTCTCATCAGAGGGGGCAGGTAGGAGTGGGGCCAATATAAACAAGCATTCCCAAGTGATATTAGCGAAAGGAAAGTGGGTGAAACTCCCCCAGAACGTTCTGCGGAAAGGCACACTTTAACAGAACATAATGTGCATTAATCAGCAGCTCCATACATGCAGGTAAAATACTAAAAGATGGAGATTCAAGGTTTTTCTTGTGCTGAGACATGCTGTTACCTATGAACCATATTTTAAAATGCATTCTGAGATTTGAGCTAATAATGTGAATGACATTCAGTGAGATTGCCAAATGCTGGTAATTTACTTTCATTTTCACATTAATGTGGGCCCACCTGTGATGAATTGGAAACTAAATAAGCACATCAGTTTTAATTAGATATTTCAGAGACTGGATCTAGTTAAACAGCAGCATTCATTCTTATCTATTAAACAGCCAAAGAGACTACTGCATTCTTTTCAGTAAGTTCTTTCTCCTTCCAATTCACCTTCTTTGCATTCTTTTCATCCTTTTCCTTACTGGAATATTTTAGAGGGGATGACCTCTGAGCCGGTGGAATTGTACAGGGTTAATATAGTTATCACAGAATTGACTGATATAGATGATTTCTTGAGTTTTACAGAAATTAAGAAGTCTCCAAATATTGTTTTATTCTCCAACAGGAAAAAAAAAAAAGGCATCTAGTGTTTGGAGTAAGTTCACGGTTTAGATTTCCCAAAGTGAAATTGACTTTTTGTTGACAGTCATGGCCTTGCACCACAGCACCTTTGAGATTCGGGTTCAGTTAGCCAATGACAATCTGGGTACCAGCTGGAGCAGTTTCCACATCTGGAGGGGAAGGGGGTGTTAAAAGCAATGGGAGCGGTCAAGGATTTCCTGTGTTGGAAGGAGTCGGACCAACAGCCTGAGAGATGCTTCTTGGGCAGGCACCGACAGCAAAGTGTGCCTCGTGCCATCATGTACCTGCCTCAATTTTTCACTGAAGAGTCACCAGTAAAGTTGAAAGGCAGTTTTATACTTCTGAACACTTGATGTTTCTGTTGAGGCTACCGACAAGCAGTCATTTTCCTTTTTGTGCCAGTAGACACCGTCATTCACTGAAATAACAACACTTCACATTTTTCCACAGGCTTGGAGGAACTGGCATCTGGTTGATACTCATGTAAATTCAGAGATTATTCCCTCTACCTTACTTCTACCTTTCCTCCCAGGGTTTTGCAGTCTGACCATCCTTTCCAAGACGTTTTTCAACAGATCTGGTCTGAATTGCTGCCGTATTGAACAGAACCATTTCAAAGCAGCCTGGGAAGAAAGAAGAGGCACTAGTGTGAATTTTAATCGATTTTTTTATTCTTCTATAACATCTTGATAGATTGAATGACAGCTTTAAAAAAAGTCAATGTAATTATATTTCTCTCTGTGTGTAATATTAATTTGCATAACTATTTCTAGAGATATTAATTAATGATTAGCAGACATAGCAGATGTAGGTGTAACCTAGCACAAATGAATTTTGAACCAGAGCCTTGATCGTACCTCTAACACTCATCTTTGTTTTTCCTCAGAGCAGTGAGAAACTTGGAACTGCTTTCAGGAGAGCAGTTCATGTTGGTAAAAGGTGATGTTTTGTCTTAAAACTAACTTTGTGTCTTTAATGCCTGTGAATCTATTTTCTCTGTGTAGTCTTTCTGAGGGAAGGGCAAACAAGTTCATAAATATGGAGGGTGAGAGACAGTGAGAAACAGCTAGTGAGAAATAGCTTTATTTGCAGCCAGGCACAACACACGTGAACACCTTGAAAATATTTGCCCAAGTCCTGGCTTGTTGCACGGACATTTCAGCCTCCCAGCTAACAAATACATTTTGTGCATTTTATGAGTAACTGTGTTGTTCAGATATGGTTCAGGAAACAGCACTGAGAGCCTGCAGGGAACTTCACATCTAATCCAGATTGCGGGCAATTTCATTTAAGAATATGTATGCTCTTAAACGCAAATATTTAACATTTAAATTCAAGAATAATGGTCCAGAATTGACTCTGATGTCTGAGCATAACCCGTGACATTATCTTAGCACATACCTGCTCTAAGGTGATCTAGGAGGGCATGAATAAGAGAAAGATTTCCATGAGGAGATTGTCACAGGTTTTCCTTCCCTGAACCCTTTCTGGACGTGGGAAGCAGTCCTCTAAATAGTCATAACCTACTGAAAAGAAAATTATGCTGACAGCTTCACAAGAGCAAATCTATTGCTTTAAGCATATTCCAAAGTATTTAAACAGACAAACATATTTTGATGAAAGTAGTTAATGTAGGAGTCGTAAAGGAACAGAAAAGATGTACTGAATGAACACAGAGCTATTGTACGGAAAATACATTTTACCAAATACCAGGTCATGCCTTAAAAAAAAAAAAAAAAAAAAGTGAGGGCTGTTTTTGGACCGTCTCACTGCTTCCAGATGAGATAGGGTTTCGTAAGAACATCCGACTCATGCAGAATTTGGAAGACTGTTGGCAGGGGCTTAAGGTCCTCTCCAGCTGCGGTTATATGGTGTAGTTTTGTGGGAGATCAGACTCGGATGTGAAAGGGAAACCATTTGCTAACTTTTGGTTTTGTGATGTACACAGCACAATAGCAGCTCCTGATTTCTCATACATATTTTTCTGCTGTTGGTCTTTTGCATTTTTCAGGCATGCTGCTGCAGTCAAAAAGCAGCTATTTGGTAATGACCTTGCAGTCATGGCCTCAAGTGTTGTAACATGACTTCCAAATCTTGGCTATCACTTATTCGTTTTTCCTCAACCTACTTAAATGGAGGAGGGTGCCTGGCCCACCTCTCTGCTGTTTTTAAAGAAGGCAGGTTTACTGTTTAGTCCCCTCATGTAAACAGATTTTCTATAACATAAAGAGGTTAAGCACCTATTGTTAGAACTCACTTAATTAATAATTTTCCACTCACCTTCTCATCTAAAGCAAATGTTCCTACTTGTGCTTTAATGATAGTGTTTTTTAATTAAAAAGAGGAGTGAGATAGACCGAACTTCTTTACCCTGCAGAAGAATAACTTGGGAAGCATCTAATCTGCCCCTTTCCTCCCCCTACCCTCCACCATGTTTTAGAAACCTGTGCATCCCAGCTCTGGATAAAAAGGTTAGGGACAATTAATGCTATAGCAACACCTCGTTTTGGCTTGAGCAGTCCCTGGCTTCTAGACAGTCCTTCTTACTCAAAAAAATTTCAGTTAAAAAAAAAAAATTCTCCTTGATCCTAGTCTTGCGAAGCACTGTATGTAGGGATGCATAACAATTTCTAGATTATCTGAATTGTCCTGTCAGTCCTTTGTGAAATGTGACATTTTTGTAAAAACTGTGACACTCCTGTAATCTGGGATAGCGTACAGAAATTGCACAACGAGAGAGAAATGGTGCTCTGGGAGCAGCAGCCTCTCAAGGGTAGTCTGAGCCGCTTTGACTGTGGCTTGCTTGTGTATCCTGACAGCAGCTGTTCAGAGGGCCTGACCCCATAGCAAAAAGTCAGTGAGAAATCAAAACTTTTTCCTTCTTTTCTCCTTTTTTCTGGGATTGGAGCAAGGAGGGGAAGGCAGGACTAATATTCACCTGCCCCAAAGAGGGAGTACAACTGGAGCTGAATCCCTGAATCCTGTGCAGAGCTACTTCAGGGAGTGTTTGAGGATGAGGCACTAACATGTGTAAATACTAAGGCATCCATGGGTATTTTATGCTTCAGATGAAATGTTCAGAAAGGCAGACTTTTCCAGGATAGACCTCATTCAAAACATGTGAAAGGGAAAAATGGGTTAAATTTTCTAGGCAGATATTGACTCATCATATCATAACAAAACCTGCTAGAGCTGGTTAATGATGTGTCTGATACTTCAGCAAGTGACATAATGTTGAAATTTGGAATCAAAGCTGTCAGGAAATTGCTCCTTGCTCAAACATAAGATATTCATGATGAAAACCTGTTGTAATCTCCTTCTCCTGAGCCATTATGCTAACGGGGCAAGAAGGAGTATTGCCTAGTGACATTTTTTTCTGATCCTTCTTGAAGTGCTGCAGCTTTTCAGAGAAGTTTCTAGGCATGGTTTTCTCTGATGATTACTAATATGATACGGCAGTCCTTCAAAGGAGCAGAACGCATCAGGCTGCAGCTTTGGGGCTTATTTATGCAATCAGCTAAAATGATTTTTGTCCAGCTAAATAGCTCAACATACAGATAGTAAACTTAAGGGCACAGTCCTTTCCACACTGCACTCCCAGTGTGTCCCCCTTTTTAGGGTAGTAGCCATGCTCTCGGAAGCTGTGGTTCCCCACAGCTTGCTGCTTTGAGGTAGAGTGGCGTAATGCCAGGACAGAGACTGTTGGAGGATGTCTCTTCCAGAAGGTAAAATAGTGAATGCCTTATTACTTCTCAGTGTTTGCTGGTCAGCCTTACCAATGACCCATTAGAATAGGAGCGCCACGGAAGGGAGTTCACACACCTACCACAGTACAAATAACAGCGAAAATTGTGCTAATATTTTTAAAGCTATGTGCATGAATAAGTTGTTCTCCCCATGCGATGTGAAGATAGGTAGGTGTGGAAGTTTCAGCTTTGAGACTGACTCCCTTCTAGCCTTGTTCAGGTCAACTAAGCTGTCTATCCTATGTTTTCCTTTTCCTCTTGTTCCAAGATCAGTTTAACAGATTAACACAGTGGACAAATGCCTAGGGCTTTTGGGATGGAATCCACTCTGTCTGGTTTAAGGCTGAACTAAAGGCGCTGATACACTTACGATGGCAGATTGAGCTGAATGAATTTATTTCTGCTTGTATTCCTCTGATGGACATTGCCATGCCTAAATCAGGGATATATCTAGTCTACTCATGAATCATCTCCTGCGATGTCACTCCTGGCTGGCTTCTGGGCTGAGACTTTGGTGTCCTGCAGGCAGAGCAGCACCTTGGACCCAAGCTTCCTGCTGCACGTGTGAGTGATGTAGCCACTAAACTTGGAGGTAGTAGCTGTCATAACTAACATAGGGCTGACCACATCTGGACTTTTAGCAGATTTATGCAGAGCACAGGTGGGATGACTGCTTAAACGTGGATCACAACAAGGTGCTTGGTAACATGCACTTTTTGGTCTTGTATTTGGGATTAAATTTAAAGTATCCAAGGACTCTCGGGCTTAGCATGGAGGTGCCTTATAAATTTAAATATTTAGAAACTCAGGCAAACTGCCTCGCCTCGATCCCCCCAACATGAACTGGAGTGCTATGATGAAAATCTCAGTTGATATTAAAATAAGCTTTGGGGTGCAAAATAATCTTAAAATCCTGCTCCCACTGCAGTGGTTTGTCTGAACTGGGACGCAGGCATTCACAGGCCAAAGAGCCAGGCAAAAAGACATCAGGGCCCCAGAACTGGGGCCTGACCTACATGATGAAAATGGCCAGAGCCTTCTCATTTTCACTCTCTGTTGTGGCACTTACTCCAGTTATTTGCGCACTCCTAAGCTGTGGTTACGCTGTCCCACAGCCTTGCCCACTCAATGTGGACCTGGATCTCACCTTGCTACAACCATCACCATTTCCAACTGGGCCCTGCCTACGCTGAGGCAGTCTCACTCGTACCAGCAGTATCAGCGCTGTGTTTATAATGTCACATTCTCTTAATCCAGCTCTACATGTATCTAACCCATACGTTTATTGTGAGAATTAATGCTTTTTTTTGGAAGAAGAAAGCGATATTATGTCTGCAACATTTATTTATAGTAGTTGCCAAATGGTGCTTTGGGGATTCTCCTTTTTTAAATCAGCTAACGAGGGAGCAAATCCTCTATCAAAACTGTAAAACAGCTTCATGGTTCTTCTATAAACATTTTGGTGGCACTACAAATCAATGTAATATCAGCTTTCTGGGGCCAGCTGGGCTCAGTTCATTGCACACACAGCTTGCTCGCTTTGTGAAGGTGATACTCCAAGAAAATCCAACTTGTCCAAGACATCACATCTGTCTTTGTTTTTAAAAGGAGGAAGAACAGCTTGGATGGAGTTTGCAGGGGACAGCTCTTACCCTCTTCTTTCTAAGCTATCCCTCTTTAGCTTTTTTTTAAAAACTTTTTTTTAAGACTTGCATTGCAGGGAGGCAGCAAGGGAGGGAGAAAAGATCTGACTATAAATATGCGAGTGAGAGGATCCCCCTGCAGCTCAGCACTGGATAGCCACCCCTGGAAAGGGGGGCTGTTTCCGACAGACCTTCCTGTTGGGGCTGTTTCCTGCCTGTTTCTGGAGGTGGCTGCTGCTGGGCCTGCTGCTGCCTGTGGATCACTTTTGGAGCCTGGGCTTGGATGTTGAGCCCATCCCATGTAGTTACGGGCTGCTGCTGACAGGCAGCCTGGTCCTTTCACCCCTTTTCTGCTCCATGAGAGAGGTTATTGGCTAGATCAGCTTGCTGAACAACCTGCCCTGTGGACGCGGGGTATCTAGACCCTATATGAGGCTGGGAGAGGGGAAGAGAAAACGGGGCTGGTATGCCCTAGTAAAGGAATAAGCAAGGCTACCCCTTTCAGAGGTAACCTGCCTTCACACCATGTTAAAGGCTAATACCAAACTCCACCCTGGGGCGCCTCATTTCCTCTCTTCGCTGCTCTGACGTTTTGATGGGAAGCTGTAGGTCCCTGCCTGCAGCTGTCCCCGTGGTGGTCCCAGCCTGCCAGCCACATGGCTCGGCCGTGGAGCAGCTGCTGAACTGCCCCAGCACCCCAGGGAAGCCTGGCCTCAGCCTGGTTTTCCTTGGTGCATCTTGCCACTGCCACTTCCAGAGGTTTGACAGCTGCTTCGGCAGCAGCCGAGCTGTCTGGTTAGCAGGGATGGGACAGCCAGCTGTGGCTGGGGAAGTTTACAGCTGCCCAAAGCTCCTGGCTGCTGGTGGACTGGTGAGCCGTAGGCCCGGGTCCCCGCTGTGGCACTCCCGGCTGCTCCTCACAGTCCTGCATGCTGGCTGCAGCTCCGGGTTGTTGCTGCAATATGGATGCAACGGTGGCTGGTTTGGTGGGAAATATACTGGTCTACCACAGCACTCATCAGCACAGCCTTGCAGATGCCAGGAATAGTGCGTTGGTGAGGAAGTGCATCTGCAAGAAAAGATCGCAGGACTTTTTAATTCACTAAATGCCTCACTGAGATCCTCCGAACAGCTTCAGACGTATAAAACTACTTCAGTGAGTTTGTCTGCTCAGTAAATGTTGTGCAGTTAGCTTCTTCCTCATGTACTGTACGATAACAGCACGATGTTTACAGGAAATGTAGCGTAGAAGGTTAAACACATTTTAAACAAGACCAGAAAGAGCACCCGGTTTTCATTCAAGTTGGTTATCTGGGTACTGTAAGATTCCTGTGTCCGTGGGTGAAAAGTCTCCTGTGAAAGAGAGGATATATGTTATTTTTTGACTATCTTAAATGTCCAAAGGAATCATAGTTCAGTGTTTCATATCAAAAATAAATGCCTGTTCTCTCAGCAGAAGTATATCATACTTTAGTGCCCATTGCTCTCAGGTTTTCAATTAGAACTTTGAATCGCATTCCTGATTAGTAACAAGCAATCAATCATAATTAATTAGTTAAAATGTTCAACCGTTAAAATCATTACCATTAATTAAAATAATTATCTCTATTTTGGCTGCACTTCATTGCCATTTGAGGGAAATGTGTTGCTTAACTCTACCTTTTGCACTCAGTATGGGATTGTGGTGACTAAAATGCGTATTAGAGGTGGGAAAAAGACTTTAAAAAAATGGATTTTTTAGCATAGTTAGCTTTAAATAGACTTGAGTAAATCAAATACTTTTTTTTTGCGTAAGATTATTTCTCCTTAGCTTAAGAGTCTATCTAATAGCTGAAGAGATGCGGTATCAGGAGAGTTAGGTTTTCTTCTGAAGAATTTTTGCTTCATAAATATGTGCTTCATAAGGCTCTCCATACATAAATCATTGACATTTTTGCTGTAATATCTCTATTTATGAATAGAGATCTTTTATGTAAGTTGTTTTCTGCTGAAAGCAAACATTAATCGAACATAAAGGGGAAAAAAGGGTTATACCTTGACTAAAGAAGTGCATTTGATACAGGAAAGAGTATATAGGGCCACATCTAAGAAAAGGAATTCAGCTTCAAGAGTAGGACATAGAAACACTGGGCATGAAATCCCAAACTGTCCTTACGGCAGTTGTCCACTGATTAAGCCAAATATCTCAAACCCTCTTGTGTCTCCCTGAAGGGCAATAACTCTTGTTTTTGTTATCAGTCAAGAGACAATAGCGATTTAGGAATTTAATCCACGCGTATGTTCATATCACTAGAGAGATCACTAGTCGCTTTGTCACTAGATTATGGAATTTTCCCATTTTCATGAGAGGCGTTTGTACCCCCAGATAACTGAAGTGATATGGTCTCTCAGACAGAGGAAACTAGACAAATTTTGAAAAGAAAATCCAAATCTGCCCAGATCTCCTGGAGTACTTAAAAAAGAAGAAACTTAAAAAAGAAGAGACTAACAACAGAAATGAACACATGCTACTATGAACATTTTGTTCTGAAATTTGCAACCTGAGGAGCAGGATATGTAGGAAGATAAAATCCCTTAAAAAGCAGGTCTTTCATTTTGTAAAGAAAAAGTGAAACCTCTCCAGTTAAAGTGTAGCTAGATTAAACATAGGTTTTGGGAGGAAGAGGGAGGATTGCCGGCCTCTTGAATGACTGTTTGAAACAGAGTTGTCTGTTTTGGATGTTATGAAAAATAGTTAAGAAAAGGGTTATTTCAACATAGCTATACAAGAACAAGACATTCCTCGCTCAGGGTATGGTGAATCTATAAATTACATCACTTCAGTACCTTAGCAAGCACCCAGCTCCTGAGCATAGTCTCTGAAATATTCATGGGTAGTGGTGTGAAACTTGTAGAAAGTGTGTTAGATAGATGGAGAGCTCAGAGGTCAGCGGAGGAGGAAGTTTCTTCTTTATCACCACCTCTCTTCATTGTAAACTGGTTGCAAGGCTTGCTTGTGTTGCACAGTGTGTAATCCTGAGTAACCCTGGAGGGTTTCTCCCATCTTAAGTACTATAGTTAAGCACAATACTTGAGCACAAGGTTAGGTGCAATAATAGGACTCTGTGTATGGAATCACAGAATAGATGAAGTTGGCAGGGATCTCTGGAGATCGTTTAATCCTACTCCCTGCTCGGAGCAGGGTCTGCTAGAGCAGGTTGTCCAGAACTGTATCTCCAGTGGGGTTTTGAATATCTCCAGGGATGGAGACTCCGCAACCTCTCTGGACAACCTGTTCCACTCTTCCAGCACCTTTAAAGAAAAAAGATTTTTCTTATGTTTAAAGGAAATTTCTTGTATTTCAGTTTGTGCCCATTGCCTCTTGTCCTTTCACTGGATTCCACTGAGAAGAGTCTGGCTCTGTCTTCCCTCCCAACAGGTAGTTATTTCTCCTGTTATTCCTCTTGTTATTCACCCATGCTTCAGGTGGGGAAGATTTCCTGTACTTATAAGAATGGTCAGCACACATTTGGGTCACTTTGGTCTGAAATATGGCCTTACCTCCCTGGAACTGTGATTCAGAAAACTGTTCATCGCAAGTCCTCGTTATGCCCATCTGGAACCTTGTGTTATGTAGCTGTTTCTTTAATCTGTGTAATATCACCTTACAGGTTTGCACTCTGCTGTGTGGATGACAGGCAGAAAAGTGCCCTTTGAAAAATATTTTTTATATGGAAGGTGGACGATGTCTACCTAAGGCACATGAATTAGAATGAGGGCACTTGAGTTCTGCTCTCTGTCACAAATTTTTTTATGACCTGAGATGTCTCATTAGCAACCGACCAAAAGTCTGCTGGGAGTCTTTTCATTTGCCTTAATGGGCTTTGAATTAGGTGCTTAACTTTCTCAGACTCACTGACCAATTTATATAAAGGAGATGGTGTTATTTGCCTATTTCATTGGGCTGTCACAAAGTGAAATACACTACTACAAAGTATTTTGGGATCACTGAGTAGAGAGTGCTATTCAAGTGCAAAGCATTATATAAACCTTTAGAAGCAGTAATAAAAGTGTTAGCGTTCCCTTGAAAAACTATGATTTCTTTTCATCTTTATATTTTCAGAAAGACTTGTCATTTAATGTTTCTCCAAGGAATATAGTATCCTCTGAAGCATGCAGGGTGCAGTCTAGAAACATGTCTGAGCGACTCATTTCATCGGACAATGCGACGGAAGAGATCGCTTTCAGTCTGTTATATTTAAAATGTTGTGAATTTAAACTTTCAGAGACTAAAGTAGCAGGGGTCATTCACAATGTGCTATGGGAACATGACTTGAGTGATGCAACTCTATGTGATGTGATGTCACAAAGGGAATAGGTAAAAGTTTCATACTTCTATTTTTTTCAAGAAATGATCTATTAAAATGTAGGTTCTGATATTTATAGTCAGAGTTAAGCTAATACAAAACTTTCCCTTTGCAGATTATCTGAAAAGAAAAAAAATGAATAATTCAATTTGTATTTGGTTAGCTATGATGTAGAAAAACAAATATTAATTAAAGCATCATTGTAAATAAAGCTGTAAATGTGATGGATTTCACCCCCTAGCTTTTTTTTTTTTTGTGCTTGTAATAAGATAACTAGGATAAAAAAAGTCAGAATTATCTTCCTGTGTGTATTTGCTTCTGGTTTTGTCTGGGGCTGGAGGCAGTTATAAAATGAAACAGGATATTTAGCCAAGCTGGCTAAAACCAAGTATACCTCCTTTAGGCACAAGTCTGACAGAATTTGTAGACTAAACAAATGCTATTCAACATTTGGGTATTTATTCTTATTAAAAATTAAGTTTATCTGAAGGAAAACTCTAAATCATGTTGAGTTCAGCCTTTACCACGTGGTCTCAGTTTGGTCTGGCTTTCTAAAATAGTGGTTCCACACTTCAGACTAGAGAAGAGAGGGCAGGAAGGTTGTGGCATATAGTCACAGTAGCCATCAGTTTGCAGTTCAGAACAGGATTTAAACTCGTGCTAGAGTTCAGAACTTCTAGGAATAGCCTTTTGCAAAATAGGATCTTGCTTGTTCTGTTTTTATTCTGAAAGATTTTGACAATTTGAAGAAAGTATTGCTAACGTCGTCTGTTGGCCTGCGTCCATTCAATGTCTTAAATACTAGCTTTATAAATCATGCCATTGCCAAAAAGCATTGTGGTTTTTGCAAGCCTGCTTGAAGGACCTGGTATGTTAGCGGTAATGAAGCAAGCTACTTGAAGAATGCAAGAACTTGCTAATCAGTTTGTTAATTGAGTATATGGGCTTCACATAATACAAAGGCAAACTGTGAAGGTGACAATGATACCCAGACTTCATCTGTTGAAGTTGGAATTAACGATGAACAAAATCAAGATCCCTTTGTGGTTGATTCTTGTCCAGCTGCAGCCAACTATAAAAGAGCTATCAAAGAAATCAACTCATTAGTTGATAATTCTGCACAACTTCAAAAAGAAATTCTTAACCCCTCATCAATCTTTCTCTGACAACCCCTTAAAAGCTGTGTTAAAACAAAAAACATTATTAGCTTCATCAACTCAAAGAAATGGCCTCCAGGAGCCTGGTATAAACTGAAGCTTTTAAAAACAGATCTATCCATAGGTAGAACAGTCACAAATATACAAATATACTGTGACATGCAAAATCTCCCCCAGTCACCCATGTCACACAGTGCCAATAGCCTGTCTGTTTTGCAGAAAAACTCTCCCTACATTTAAATAATTTTAATATTGTAACAAAAACTGACAAAAAGGAGTGAATTCAGGAATAAGGCTGCCACTGTGTTCTTATCGGACTGTCACTTCTTCTGTATCTCTCCCTACTGGGGAAAGTTGCCAAACCAAGGGTGAATTAAAGATTATGTCTGTATTAAATTGGAAAATAACGTGCTTTTGGGGTCTGATCCCTTCAGATGGGAACAGTTGACCCTGTGGTCTCGTTGCCACTGTGAGTATAGCCTTTCCACTTTATTCTTCTCAGTGAGATTTCTATGATAAAGGATTGCTGGACATTTAGTTTTTATTTTTAAGGTTTGATTTTACAAGATGCTATGCAAATCTCCGAAGGTATTGTACTTGCCTTGCAAAGATGTCTGTTAAAGCTGTCACAACTTCTATCTTGCAGGCTTTTAAAAAATCTAAAAGATAATTAGGTATGTGAGGGAAAAATTAGTTTCCTAGGACGACTTATGCATAGTGTTGTATATGATGTACACATATATTAACTGAGATTTTTTAATTGGGTTTCTGTCATTTTTATTTTAATCCCGTGTATGTTAAGTTTTGTGTGCTGCATTAGGGCACCCATCATCTTAGGAGAAAATAGAAGTTGCAGAAAATTAAATTCTTATAGGAAAATATCCCAGGAAAGCTATTCTGATCAGTAGTTACCTATGTATTGAATAGTAGACAGTATTTTTAATATAGTTCTTTTACTTTATTTATCTCCTTTTCTATTATTTTATTTGCCCACCAAATCAGTATTGTACAGTAGGTACTACATACCATTTTAAAAATTCAGATAGTAGAATTTGAATGTTTAAGGTTTTTTTGTTTTTGAAAGATAGATTGATATAGCTGAACATGAGAACTTCTATAAAATACCTCACCTGTATTCTTCAGGGGTGACTCCGATATTGTTTAGATGAGATCTGACAAAAGATGAAAGCAAGAAATTCAGTAGATGACTAGCAGCTTTAGATCTAGATTCAGAGGCCAATTTACATCTAACTTCTGATGGTCAAAAACCTTTATTTTTTTTCAGTGACCATTGCAAGTGAGAGAAATACTTTGTCTAATATTCTTCTCTGTGGCAAGTGGGAAGAAGGGACATTTCTCCGTTCTTTTGTAGAATCCAAGATAGGAATAGACCTTTTTTTCCTCCCTACTTGCTAGCCGCTAAGACATGGCCAGGCCTCTACTCAGTGGAGTGTGCGTGACCTCTGTTGAAGAGCCAGGACTGCCAGTAACCTCTACCCAGAGTGCTCAGAAAACAGAACAATCATCTGAAAAAAAAAACAGTTTTGTGTGACTTTTAATCCTACTTTTAAATCCTGCTTTTAATGAATCTTATGCAGACCCAGAGGGCTTCTAAAATGTGGCTTCACTGCTCATGGATTTCTACTTGATGAAGACTGTTTTGTCTTTCAGACCAGGGCAAAAATCTGTCTCTGAGCTTAGAAATTCAGAAATATGCTTGATCAAAATCTTTAGTTATGGCAGGTAGAATGTTCTTCTTAAGAGAATAATGTAAATTCTTGTTTTGTGAATAAATCTAATTTACGTTAATATATTTGCTGAACAGAGTGGGCAAGCATGGTTACTACTCCTTATTGGCATGTTTGAAACAGTATTTGAAAATAAAATGTGCCTTGTTTCTCTTTCGGGAGAAACATTGAGACTAAAACCAAGAGAGGTTTTGAGTTTCTTGAAGATTTTCACACGTGTCTGATAGTTTCTAAATGCTCTAACATCAGAGAGAATAGCGAGCCGAACGTAATGCTTTCATCCCGAGAACCGTTTTCACTGTTTGACCAGTTCTGATTTCTTTTGTCAGGAGGCCTTCAGCAAGAAAGATCCGCAAATACAAAAGAGAAGTGGCGATACTGAGAGACAAGTGGAAAGTAATTCAAATGGGAAGAAAATAGGTGGGTGGGCACATGTTGGTGCGAGTGGAACATTTTGTACAGCAATGTGTTCTTTCTTGCTGAATTCACAATTCACGAACACGTCCTATAATTAACACATTGCCATTATCAATAAATGCTACGAAGTGGGACTGGGGAGAACTGGCAAAGTCCTCGTCACTCAACGCAAAAGCCACTCCAATCAAACTGACTCCTACAATGTTAAAAAGCTAGTCGGAACCGAAGAAAAGATGCCAGAAGTTGGTATTCTGGGTGTGAGCCTTTCCCTCCCGCAGCCCCACCGTTTCGCCTGGCTTTCGTTCAAGCGGAGCTGGCATGAGCTGTCTCTTAGCAACGGCAAGCAGCCTGCTCCGACCCAGCCGTGGCAGCGATGCCCGGCCGGGACGCGGCTCCGCCATGGGAACCTTGCAGGAGCCCTTCCCAGGCCCTCCAAAATCCCAGCTAGTCCCTCAGCTCACCCAGGCATGGATCGCCCTCACGCTCGCTGCTGATCAGTCTGCTCTCTTCATCCAGTGCTGTGAAAAGCCGGGAGTAGGGAAGTTAAAAAGACGGTCTACACTGTAACAGCTGCCCTAGCAGAAATTTAACCCATTGCAAAACGTATGTGCAAGGCTGTTGGGAGTCCGTGTGTTGTTTTAGGTTTTGTTCCGCTTTGCAGAAAAAGGCTCCGGTTCCAAAATAATCCAAAGGTGGATTTGATTGGGTGTTGGAAACAACCTCTCTTTGTCAGGAAAATAGGCTTTGTTAGATTGGGCTACTGAGTTTGATCTCTTCGTTGTAGTGCACAGACCCAGCAGTGGCCAAAAAGGTGTAGCTCTGAAGGTGAAACGACACTGTCATAATTCATTTCGCTGCTCCTACTGGATGAAAAGAGTCTCATCTGAGTCTTACAGCAGCTAACACATATTAATTCGCTCTTTGTATCTGTTAAACAAACACATTTATAAATGCTACATATGTTATGAACTTTTCTATTTACAGAAGTGTTTTGCTTTTATTTTTAGTTAGTTGTGGTTTTGTTTGTTAGGTTTGTTTGGCTGGTTTTGGTTTATGGTGGTTTTTTTTTGGTCCCTCTGATACCTGCAGAATTGTATCCCTCTACATTTACTGGTGCTTTTGGGGTCTTATTAATTTTTTTTGACTCTTACCTTCTACAAAAAGAAATCATTTTTTAAAATGTTAGGCTGAGCCTTACAGCTACCTGTGGTAAGGGCTAGGCTACATCTCAGAGCAGTGGACTCAAAAGGTAGGGCTAGGTCCTGTTCTTTGTGTTCTTTGTTTGTGTTTGATTTTCACTGTGTTACTCGGTATCACCCCTCAAAAGATGAATGCAGTCATGCTCATTTAATTATTTTTCTCTAGTTTAACTTTCCAACCTTGAGTAGTTTTCTTATCCTTGCAATGACAGAGCAATTTAGATATATTCTATTTTGCTCTGCAACATTTTAGAGAGTATTTGAATGCTTTTGCATGTGGCATATTGAATGCCATTTCAGTTGTGAAACTAATCATAAAAACAACATTTTTTTTTCTTAGAAAGTGAAGGTCTGTGGGGAAATAAATGTCTTCCTTTATACCATGCTGTGACTCAATGCTAACAAGATCTAGAAAGTATATATAGTCTCTAGCGAGTTGCCCAAAGCATCTGCTCTGACTACAATGTCTCTATTATTTCAAGTTCCTGAACAAGTAAAAATTATGACTGAGATTATTACAGTGATCTAGAGCTGACCTTTGAGTTGTAATTTCCCCTAAGTCATGCTTATTACCCTACCTTAGTTCTGAAAAACCTAATAAGAATATTTTCTGGCTTCAGTCAACAAAATCTCATTTGTGCTCCCATTGGACCTCTTTACATTTTGATGTGGAAGCTGAAAAGGCTCCCAAAAGCTCTTATGTTCTGTCTGCCCATTGGTGGAAGCAAAATCACTTAACTCACTGTTAACTATTTTGAAAATAGATTAGTGAATCTCTTATCTCATTTCTCTGTAGAACGTAGAATGTAGCTCATGTTTAATAGCACTTGCTGCTACAAGCAGATTCCAGATAGGTACAAGTCAAACAAATAAAATGGGATTGAAGAATTCCATTCATACCAACGAGGGGGAAAAAAAGGCTAGTAATTCATAAAGCCCTGCGTGAGTCACACAGGTTTTGCTCTATGGGCGGGATAAAGCTAACAGCTGTTCTACTACATTCCATTTGCTTGATTTAACAGGCCCATTCTAATAGTTTGTTGAATATCTTACATTTTGTCAATATTGTGGTATGCTTTCAGTGTTTGTTTTATTATTACTCAGACTGACAATGTTTTACTTTGTGAGCTGTGATGAGCTAGCACTTAGGGTATGATGCTAAGAATGGTTTATCATGAATTGCCATTTTAACAGAATATTTTGTAGTTGCTGCCGCCCTACTCTAGATATTTAATACTTTTTTTTGTTTATGTTTCTATCTTGAGACCCTCCCCTCTATGAAAACAACATTTTTTTCTCCTGTCAGTGATTTGTCCCTATCACAAACAGTTGGCTGTTATTCTTCAGGGGTAAACCATATTGTCATTGTCCTCTCAAGACCGAATTCCTGCCAGTGCCCCAGGGATTACACCTGAAGAGCCCTAACATGGAAGCACAAAAGGTGACGTGGGTCTCTAGTGTGCAGTCACTGCTCTCTCTCATGCCCTGGGCTGGGAGATGCTGGAGAGGGGCCAAGCGCTGAGGTCTGAGCGTGGGAGAGCGCGGTCACACCTAGTCATCGTCCAGGAGGCTGAAGGCAGAGTGGAGGCCATCCCCACCATCTCTCTGATGTGCACGGGACTGATTTTGTAGTCCTCAGTGAGTTAGGGTATCTTCTGTAGTGCATGTCAGTAACAGGTCTATGTATGCCTTAAGGGGGTATGAAGTATTTAATACATTCTAGAAGATCAGCTGTAGGTTACCTGGGGAAAATGTAACAAATCACACTGTACAAACATGCAAAGATGTATGTGATTCAGAGATAACCTTAAATAAACTGTGTTTAGGTTTTTATTGCTACCGATAGAAATTCAAACCATGATATGGAGGTGAGATTTACAGTGGCCCCAAACAGGTAATTAATAAGATTCTGCATCTGAATGTTATTGTATTATATATTTAGCCCTAACTTGCTTCATCTAGGTTTTACCTGTAGACATAGCCTATTGGAAACATATGAAAAAAATTCCAAAAAATAAGTGTCATATCTCTAATAAATAAATGATTTTCTGGGAGCAGCAAGAATATTTTTCTGCGTTCTTTCAGCTACTGTCTTGCAAGTGTTTGTAATTTTCATAACAGTTCAGAATTCCCATACCCATCTGTGGTGATTTCCCTTAGATACCCATATACCCACTTTCTGTAATTTCTTATTTATTTTTAACTGTGCTAGTAGAAATACTCAATTCATCTGATGTGCATAAAGCGTACTACTTTGTCAAACCATTTTTAAACTTCAGCAACGAGTGCAGTAGCATTACTAATAGTCATCTGCCTTTCTCTGCCATTTCAAACTGCCCACTTTGTTTATCTAAGATTTTCTAGTATCTTCTATCACTCTAATCATTAGCAAATTTATGTTACTCTTTTCATGCTTTCCAGGGCAAAATATGTAATAATATTCTGTAATTAAATCTGCCTGAAGTTACTTTATTACAGTACATCTTCCCTATCTATTTTCTTCTTCCCACTGTCCATCAGATGATGGACCTGACAGAAAGGAAAGATACTGCTTGAGCTGCACAAATGCCTGAATGCAAATTAATCTGAAATTAATCTGAAAAAAACTCCCACACATTAAATTAATCTAATATTTAATGAAGCTCTCAAGTTTTAGGATGAGAAGCTTAGTTTGGCTGAGATTTGAATAGAGCTGTTGCTATTTAGTTTCTGCAGTGCTAGTAACCTTGATTAGGAAATGAGAAATTTTTTATCTTAAAGCAGTGTAGCATAAGAATGTGTGTGTTATGCTGAATCTTTAGTAATATAGCCGTTAATGGTGGCATCCAACTTTTCACCTTAGCCGTGATAAACGTTCACCATTTGGTGAAAAATGTTCAAAACAGAAGGCTCAGTTTCCAGCCTTTTTTTCTTTTTTAGTTGTAGGAAAAAAAATTTCATCATTCCACTCTTGATCCTTAGTAGTGTCCGTAAGTGATGTTAAATTACAGTAACTTCCTGAAGGAAATAACTATGTGCCAGATACAGCAAAGAAGATTTCTAAAATTTTGCAGGGCCGTGTGATGAGACTCTAGATACAGCTTCTGGCTTCTGTTGAAAATTGAAAGGTTAGGGGCTTTTCCCCTTAATTTCTAATACTCACACTTTAAAAGTATGGCATCAGTAGGTGGAATTTTTTGCCTATATGTTTTTCTGGGGGATGGAAATGTTGAATGAGAGGTTCCTTACTAGTTAATTTTCAACTAGACTTCCATTTGTAGACCTATTGTGTGGTAAACTAGGAACTTATGACTGACTCCTTTTGTGGGCTGTTCAGGTCTCAGAAAACTCCTTATGAACTTCATAAAAAGATACAGTTAAAAAAGTAGTCTCAAACAAAGTCCCATTCATTTCCTTTATGAAGTACAAAAGGTACTAATAGCAGAAACTGGCAATTGCTCAAAAACCTACAATGAGGATTTCAGAGATTTTCATGAAAGCAAATTAATTAAAAAGATAACCTTAAATTATAAATCATTAAATATTTCACTTTCAGTTGCCACAGCCTTTCCTTATTTCTTTTCTCTCTTCCTCTGTTAAAGCCCTTTGGCTTTCTAATTTTACATATGAGTTTTGACACCATTCTGAAAAGGCCTTCTGCTTTCTAGGGTTTGGGGAATTGTGTATCAAACCACAAGTTACTATTACTTTTTTCATTGTGTGGAGCCAGGGAGGTTAAGGCTGAGGGCTCTCTACAGTGGTTCCTGTTTTGCAAATCTCTACCAGTAATACTAAATTCTTCAAAAAAAAGTGCTCTTCCAATGCTTATGCAACAAATATGGTGGGGCATCTAACCCACTCTGGTTTTTAGCTAACTGTGAGAGATGTAAAGGAGGACCTGATTATCAGCTGGAGGCTTGTGCGATGGGTCTTCTCAAGAAGTGGTGACATGGCTGACTCCAAGCAGACACTGGAAGAACACCAACCATTTTTCTTCTAGTAAACCGGAGAGGTAAGAATATTTATATCTATGGGGGAGTTTACAACAAATTTTTTTTACAGGTCATTGTATTCATAATGTGAGATAACATCTTTAAAACAAACACAAAGGGAAAAAATCCTGAAAATATTAACTTCCTTGAAACCACAGAAAGCTGGAACTCCTTCATTGCATGCTGAGTTCAGAGCATCAGTGTGGGAATTTCTTTCTTGTGTTATCATGTGGTTAGTTTATCAGAAACCACTAGCTTTCCTTTTCCTGTTTATAGAGATCAACCTGTGTAGGTGTATCTCTGTTCTGGATAAATATCCTATACAGCTGATTTGAACAATTTGGATTAGTCATTGAGAATGACAGTTTTAATACTGAAATAAACTTCCCATCTGAGCTAGGGGAAATTGGATTGGAAAGCTAAAAACTCTACATATGGAAGTGTACTATCAACATCCAGCAGCAAGTTACAGCTACACTGAAACGAACAGATTCATTCGAGTAGAGTGAGAGCTGGCATTAAAGGATCAGATGTTCAGTAAGCCTTAGCTCATCAGTGTTAAATCTCTGTGTCTCTTTTACTCACTCTCATTCCAGATGCAGAGGCTTTCCTGTTTAAAGGTTTCAGCAAACAGAATTAAACCTGTAGATACACAGAGCTTAGGTAGTAAATGGATGGTGGGCAATAGGAAGGTTACTATCATCACAATTGTGTCTGTTTATCCAGGAGATAGATACCTGCAACACATTAGATAAGTGCTTGTGTCCCACTGAGCAATAGTTTAACATCTCCATGGTGCTGTAGGTATGTGCAGCCTTTTACAGGTGATTCTGCTGGAGCTGAATTATCACACATTCTGAGTCACACTATTTGTAATACATTTTAAAGTTCTGTATGTGTATGCACATACCAGGTAGATCCAGCCTATTTTTTCTGCGAGGTCACTGCTGCATATACAGTACATGCACAATTTCAGCAACGTGAAAAATAGGGCATTGAACACAGGATGCTTTGGCATTGCGCAGATGTGCAGTAACGACACCATGCTGGGCAACCATGTTCTGTGACATCTACTCTCGTCGTACTGAATCTGAGTGCTGTGGTTTTGGAGGTCAGTCTCTGCAAAGAGTAGCATTTTAAGAAGGTTTTGAAAGAAGTGACATCTCCGTCCATCTCTTCTGGTGCAGCAGAGAAGCACAAGGGAAAAAAATGTTTAAAGAGAGAAGGTAAAGATTATAATGAGACAGCAGTGTGATAAGAAAGATGTAGCAGGAAACTTAGATAAGAGACTCAGAGCAGGGTTATTTCCCAATAGAAAGGAAGGAATCGAAAATCTGTTTTTCAGCTGGATTGGGATTAATTTGTGAAAGGTTTAAGTTACATGTTTGCCTTTGATAGCAAAGTCTGCATTAAATGACTGAGGAGGTCTGTTCCAGTCTTGTTTCATGACCAAGTGTTGATTTGTCTCCTTTAAATATTGTTTTATAATTGGAGAATGATAATACTACAGATATAAGAGATAGAGGGGCAAACCTGACTGTGAGCAATCTCTTTATAATTAGCGAAATATAAACAGAATTGGAAATAGGTAAATTCAAATGATGGCAGAACATAAGGATATATTGGCTTTTGAGCCAGCCAGCAGCCCCCGTCCTGTGTGTTTGCAGTATAGTGCTAAATGGAAGTGTAAGTTTGAGGACCATTGAACAGTGTTCCTATCCCCAATGAATCACAATTACAGTAACACCTGGATTAATAAATTTGTGCAGAATCACTAGGGAAATTCACCTTGTTTAATAGCCCTCAAATTTCTAAATATAGTTGTTTATGTGTCGCAGGATGAACTACTTTGTCCCAGGCTGGGCTGCAGAGCCTGCAGAAACATTGCTTCAAGACCATGTGAAGGACTTTTCCTGTAAAACTATTAAATACAGTGCTGTGTTTTTATAGCCTGATCATGTTCCTCTAGTTCTTTAGTTTCAGTAACTGAAAGTAACCTTGTTAGGTTTTCAGCATGATTATGATACAATAGGATTGAGATTTTGAACAAGCTTCCACCTCAATACATACTTGACATATAGAAGTGTGAGAGTTACAGCTGCTAAACCATCTCTGAGGGTTTGCCAAACATCTAATTTGTGTCTCATAAATGGCAGTGCCTGGGTCAGACTGCTGAGGAATGTTTCGATGACATAAGTGTGCTATTTCGATACTTATCCATCTTTGGCCTTCTGTGCCTGATGTGTCAACCTTTGTACAGATAAATGTTCTCTGTTTCCAGAAAGGTTGGTTTTACTCTCCTAGGTATAACTGGCTGTGTCTATATTGACCTGATCTGTGCCACTTTGCCCAGGCTTCATAAACCTCTCAAGCTGCTTTTCAGTATTAAGGCAGATACTGTCAAGTCCTGAATTATTTCCTCTTGAAATGCAGTCTTAAATCCTTTGGAGGGGGAAGCTCAGAGCTAGATTTTCATAGCTTCCATCAGTTTGCAGATTGGAACCTTATCCCGATAGGCGAGCCATGCAACAATGCATACAGCACAGAAGATCCTGCATTCTCCATCACCTCTGTTGGAGGAGGGCACAGCTGAACAGACCTACATCTGCTGCATCTCCATGCTCACTTTTATGTATCTGGCACTGCGAAAAGCAGTGAGCAGCATTATTGTCCCATTAGTTCCCGTCCTTGTGATTTGGCACCTACTGTATTGTGCCGCCACCATCTCTGACGCTTAAGTCAGCTATGGTGAGAGCAAAACTGTACAAAGAGTAAAAACCGTGTTTATATACTCAGGCGATGTAAATAAGTGCAAATGACATTATGAAAAACCCTGTAAAAGTTGAGGCCAACTATGTGTTTCCTCTTAACACAGCTGAAACTGTCAGCGTCAGAAATCTGATGAACTGTGTAAGCAGCAGAATCCACCCTAAGCAGTTAACCAGCACATTCAGATGTGTTCTTGAAGTTTATAAATGAGTAAAGTGCCTTTTTTATGATTGCTGTTGATGTTCCACTTTCCAACCTTTTCTGCCTCTTAGACATATGTGGTTCTGAATAGATTGAAAGCTCTTCAGGATTCCTTTGTATTTTGGCTTAAATGACACCTACCTAGCATTATTTATGCAGTAAATTCCCTGCTTATTCTGCACAAATAAGACATGTCAAATAAACAGGCTCTGCATCAGTGATAAATGGCACTCTACAGGATCTAGGAACATGTATCACTGGGGGTTGCTGATTATTCAGGTGACATAAGGTAGTGAGAGTGATTAACGCTGCGCTGCTCAAATTCATCAGTGAATAAAAGCATTACATTACTGTGTTTCAGGCTGAAACAAGCTACTAAATCAGACTCTTCCAAGACAGTGAACATTCACCTTTCTTAAGTACTAAATAAACCTTGCAGTTTCAGGTTAGAAGAAATTGGACAGATGAAGAAATTGGGGCCAGTGTTATCTCTGCAATGCTGAAAGGTGTTAGGTTTTTAAAGAAGATCCCTGAAATGCACTGAGCTTTATGGCCGATTAGCATGAAGGAGGGGGAAGCAGCCTATGTTTTTGGAGAGGACCTTGTGAAAATGATATTTGTTGAGGAGATTCTCTCCCTTCTAGTTAGCTTTTAAAAATTAGAAAGTTGGTAGAAAAGAAAGGCTGAAAGGTGCAGAAATATAATGCCTATTATTTTTCAAGTATTTTGGACGAATAAGTCAAATCATATCAAGCATTAAATATGTGAGACCAGAAAAACTGGGTGGAGTATGGGTGAAGGGCATGAAGTAGCCTACGTTACCACTGCATATTTTCACTTCTGTGCTGACAAAAATATCAACAGGAGTTTTACTGGCTGAGGTGGTTTAATGGCATTGCATTTTAAAGGCCAGACTGCAAGAAGGGCAGTGACAATTAACCCATTGTATTAATCTGAAGGTTCAGCAACTTTCCTTAATATAGTAAAGTTTATTTTACACATGTTACATTCTACTTCCATCGTACAGGCTCTTTCAGGAAAATAAATAAAAATAGGAGAATATTACTGTAATAAGCTGGACTTTTACCATGATAGTCATGGACTATGGTATCATAAAGTGCTACGTGGCAATTTCCTGACAGGGCTGTTAGAGAAATATTTTTCTTTGCAATCGGCTTCTCACACTGAAAAATTACTGCTCAGAGTAGGAAATAGTCATGGATTTTTGATGGATTTAAGGCCTGTTACCATGTGAACAGTCCAAAGCAAAAAATGTTCTATGTCTTTAGAAAGACAGAAACTTTCTTTTCCAAACTTAAAAGGCTTGTGCATAGGTTGCTTTGGGAGAGCTCAGAAGATCAACTGTCACATTCCTGGCATTTTAAAGAAGGCACGTGAGACCATTCTAGAAATTTCTGAAATACGTATGTTTTCCTCTCCCTAAGACATCTGAGAATTTGTTATATTTTACAGACATGTGTATACATTGCTAATGAAAATTTTCAGAACTAATAAAATCTTTCTGAATTAGCTTTTCTGTAGCGTGCGTGGCATATACAGAATGCAAGACAATGATATGAAAGTTTTATTGTCACACATTTGGGCTGACCTACATATAATCATTGTGCCTTTGTTACACACTAACTAAGATCCTAAATGACTGGCAGTGAGCCGTTTATGCCACATCCGCTAAGCAGTTGGTAGAAAGCATGAGTTTTGGCAGAAGATTGATGAAGCTATCTCACTAGACCTATGGTTTAAGGAGCGTGAAGAGAACTAACTGCTTCCTCAAAACCAAGTTGATATTTGGCTTTTTTCCCCTACCTCAGAACAACAAACTGTTTCCAAAATAAATAGCTTAAGGTAAGAATGCTACCTCAGCCCCATCCCAGCCAGGTGGAAAATAGGGGATGTCTTCATCTTTTTTAGAAAGACCGAGGGGAAATAAAACAATAGTCTTCAAGCTGAGTTGAGATCCATGCTGCAGAGTGAATAAACCTTTCTAACGAGAAGAACGGGAAGCATGGGATGGATTACACACGGGAAAGGAGGTAGCTACGTCTCTGGAGGCTTTTAAGAACAGATTAGATAAACGTCTTGGGAACAGTTTTTACTATAGCTGATCTGGCTTTTACACACGCAGCACAGAGATGCCTGAGCTCTCGTGTCCCTGCTCAGACTGAGCGAGGTCCACATTTGCCAAGTGCAATCTGGGATTGCCAGCTGCAGTGCAGTGCCTATGCAGCAGGTCTTATGAATTCAGGTCCAGCACTGCTGCTGCTTCCATAGCTGAAGCTCCTGTCCTCACGCACTGTGAAACACCACATGGATGTACTAGCATTATTCAAAGTGTAAATGTGGTTTATCAGGCACACAGGAGGCCTGAACACAGGTTTCCCACATCCCAGGTGACTAGTCTAATCACCAGAATAGATAAATAGCTGCTTTTTGTATGATTTACATAGTTACTCACACAAAGCAGCTCAATTAAGGATTACTACTTCATTATAACCAGCAGTAAGGGCACTAACTCAGTCAGATGAATTTCCTAAACATTGGGTCCTCTACCAGTCACTTGTGCTGAACAGAAATTCCATCCTGAACCTAAGCAGCCATCCTGACAAAAGCGGCTTTTAATGCAAAAATTGAGAAAAGTATTGGTGCCAATGTCTGAACGTTTTCTGACAATTTTATTCTTTGAAAAATTCCGTGCCCCTTCCGTACATCTAATTTTTATGCTGATTAGCTCCTACCCCTTTGCTACCGTTGTATTTCCGTCTCTCCAGAAGGCAAGCTGGCAAGGTTCTCCCCTTCTGGTAAATAACGATCACATCTTGACCTTCATGACATAGAAAAGTAGCTCCACATTTGGGATGGCAAGAACCTTGCTTACCAAGCTGATAGCTACTTGTTACAGGGTAACAGATTTTCAAATGAAATCTTTGCACCTATCCTTCATATTTTAACTGGAAGGGAAGAAAAACTCCTGTTACCGTCCTCCCTCCCCAAGAAAACAAAATTTTTGAGCCATTGTCAGACTTCCTGGTAACCTGCAGTTTGTTTGGCTTTGTCTTTAGCACTGCTTGGTTTAGATTTACAAATACTCCTGCCCTGTGTTTGCTTCTTTTTATCTGCTTTCCCTGATAGATTATGGAGATACAGTTTAGACCACTATTGGCAAGATAAGGTATGGTAGTTCTCTTTTCCAAGGTCTGAGTCTTGTCCCCATCCAGAGCTGGCATGTATCTCTGACTTGTAAAAAAAAAAAAAAAATCTGCTTCTGTCGCTGTTCCTTAATTGGACATTATCCAAATTTCATCAGGCTCCTAGTTTTGCCCAAATTATGTTTGTCTGGTCCTGCCACCAATAATCTGATCTAAACCATCAGGTAATTTTGTTCACCTATGCCTGTTAAAGGAGCCTGGGATCAAGCTTTGGCTCTGTTCCCACTGAAAATTTCTATTCAATTCAATGGCAGCTGGATAAGACCATTAGTTTGCAAACGAAGGAAGGATTTTAAAGTGTGATATCTCTTCCTAAATACCTCAGAGGTATTTGGGAAATACGTCTGCTGATTACTTTTTGTGCAAGGATAGATGAAATTTGAGTTAGAGTAGGAGCAGTCCGATTAGCTTTCAGAAAAGCCAGAAATAGCAGTGCAAATGCAAAAGAAGCAACTCTAGGCTGCTATTAATTAATATGCAAACGAGTTAGACTTAAGAAGTTATTCCTATAAATAACCTATAGAAAAAGAGTGTCAATGCAAAAGAGATGCAAATGATTTTTAGTTAGGCTAACATGAGACTCTCTCGTCTGCACAAATGTAAGAAAAGGAAGTAGGACCTATTAGATGATGTACTTGTATCCCATCGGCAGATTGTGTATGCAGGAGAAGGCTGAACGTTCAGCCAGAACAAGCCTGGATGAACAAGCTCTCTGCTGCGGCTAACAGATAACCTGAGACACAACAGAAGTGTCTTTCCTTTAACTGCTCTATGATGTATGTAGGAGCAAATTACTTTCTGTTGCTGAGCCTAAAAGTTTTCAAGGCACTTTTTTCTTCTTTTTTTTCCTCCCTTCCTGACAGACTAAAGAACTCTTTGGTGCTATAATGAAAGGCAGACTGCGTTCCCTGTCATGTCAAGAACGCTGCATCGGGAAAGTCGACATGATTTCATGGCTAATGATTCACTCGCTAATATCAATGTGGGCTGCAGTGAGGATAACCAAGTTGAGCTGTCTTAGATCAAATGATTCAATTAGGCCAGCTGTCCCTATTTGTCATGGCTCAACTCGCTTTCAAATTACCTTTCCAAAGTGTGTACGTGCCTTAGCATAGAACTTAACAGCTCAACTGTTTTACAGAAAAGGGATATTTAGGCTTGATGATAAGGAGAAAGGAAGACATCCCTTTTCATCTGCACTAAATGTTTTTTTCTCAGCAGTTACAGTATGCATTTACCAGGCTAAACTTTAAACATCACAGTCGAGTGTGAATCACTCGACTCTCCAGATGACACCGCGCTTTTAGATTTCTCGACTATTCTTAGGCAGATTAATACAAAAAGAGAAAAGCAAACCTAAAGAGGGGGTGTGTGTGTATGCACATGGGGACAACTGGCACAGAAAGGAGTGGACAGTTCATAGACATCAGTAAGAATAATGCATAGTCCCTCATATATATCCTTTGGGCTTAAAATGAGCTGAAGTCAGTAATGGCCAATGACCAGCCATATGATGTCCAGTAAAGAGCTTTTCTGAAGTGCACTGGTTATCTTAGTTAAACTGCTTATTCGTCAGTAAATTACCTGCCTGAGAACCACCATGTGCTCCCTCGGTGCTAGCTGCTGCCCTGACGCTCGGTGCTGCAGCGATGAGGAGTTCACAGAGGCTGCGGAGACAAAGAGGAGCTGGTAGCTGGCAGTGTCTGCGCACAGGGTGAGGACCAAATAGGCATGGAAATTCAATTACCCTTGCTGGCGGTCCCTGCAGCACAGGATGGGGAAGCTTTTGCTGCTGAGGCTGAAGCTCTGCTCTGGCTCCAGAAAGGAGGCAGTGGCTGCACTTTCACCTGGGGGCATCGATTCGCTTTGTAGTATTGCAGAGGTGATAAATGGGTGGAAGAACTACCTGGATGTACATGAAACAGATGAAAGTTACTGCAGATATCACACAATCACAGCTGCTAATAAAGTCTCTTATATTTCCTGTTGTTGCGTTTGGCTGATAATTTGGGCCTTCTCAGTTTAATTTTTTTTAATAAGATTCCAGTGGTGTCTGAAGAATTCTCCCCTGCTGTTTGTATAGCATATTTTGCCCTATATAAATTTATTTTGCTTAAGCTCTCTTTGGTAATCATACTAAGTTGGAAAATAGCAATAGTATTTGCTAGAAAAATAAGACAGTCTCCCCGTTCTGGACTTATCATTTTGTGATCAAGCTGTCAAGCAAAATCTACTGTTGATTTTGATAAAATGCTACATTAGGGAAGTGTTTTCCATTTATCTGAGAGGAATAGTTAAAACTGGAACGGTCTGAAGTTTGGTTCTGAAAATTTATGAAGGATTATCTTTTTACTGTCCATGTCTTTCACTGAAAATAGAAACTTCAATTAAAGAAGTGCATTGACAAATTAAAAATCAGAAAATTTGAGCAGTTCTGCTTAAGATCTTTTCATCTTCCAAAGGATTATGCTCATGAACAGTGATCTGTGACATATTTTGAGCAGACTGCTGGGAGACATTGGGCATGCAATGAAAATGCTAACTGGGTGGTAATAAGCAAAGATACAATAATAAAGAATAAATTCTCATTTGAATTGTATGGCCCAGAACAGCTCTCTGGACCCTTTTGTTCAGAGTCACAGTTAGGGTTACTGACCGCTGAGATTAGTGTCCTGATGCACAGGAAGTTAGAAGTCTGTGAAGCCTTCAGAAATGGTACTTGAAGATATTTTTGACAATTAGGATGTATAGATCTAAAACTTTATTATACAGAGTTTTCCATTTTAATGTTGAAAACTGTGGAAATTTGCAAGCTTTGAACTAAAATTATTCTGCAGGTTTATGGAGTGGTGCTACTCTTCTACCCCTACTCTTGCAACACCGACCTTGGACATGCTACTAGTTTTCATTCAAGCCCTGATAGTACTTCTGTGCAGTTCCTGCAGACTTTCTCTTCCTCATCCCCATTGTTTTATTTCAGTGGGAAAAGGAGGATCCACACAGCTTGTTCTCTGCAATCTGAGAGATTTCTGACTTTTTGTATCACAATCTTAAAGCAACGAGTAACATTGTACAAGGACAGCATGTAAGACTAAATCTGCTTAGCTTGGGTTTCCATGTTCATACAGATAATGCCTACACATGCCTAGTTTCATTCTGTTTTTCTCCTCTGTCCCATTTTCAGTCCTGCAATACTCCTCTCCAATGATAATGGAAAGATCAGTATGATGCAGTTGCCTCCTCTTCATCTTGAGGAAAGCTTACTATCAGGATACCACCATCAGCTAAAAGGTTTTTCTTCATGGTATTGCAGAAACACATACAAGCTCTGCACCTGCTTGTACCCTGCTAGTACTCAGCAGAAAAGCCAGACTTTCCTTAGAGAAAGCCATTAGTCTGCAGTGAGCTATCACCTGAGGTCTTCTGCAGCCTCAGCCTCAGCTTTGACACAGTAAAGGTCTAAAATGCCTGAACTGACCTTCTGTCTCCTGCTCCTTCAAGACACGTGCATGTGTGTGTGTAAAAATAATAAACTTTTTTATATACTGCATGGATCATATATACATAGTACTAAAGAGAGTCCAAGATATAATCATGCCATTTAGCTGGATGTAAAATATTAACTCCCAAGAAGTAGAACGTAGTTTGCCTGCTGTCTGAATTAATAAACACAGGTAAACAGATTTGCCAGCCTTATGCCTGCTATTTATGTTTGTTAATTAATTCAGTTCATCAAAAACACAATGCATTTTGCAACTTATAGTCTCGGGCTTTGACTGAAAAGACATAGCTGTGGATGGTAAGATCGTCGAACTGAAGAAAAGATTTGACGTGGATTTTAGTGGAAAACCCTTTCAAGGATGAACTATGGTAGAACCTGGTTGATTACAATCAGGAAATGTTGCCAGATCAAACAGAAGCATTAGGCTTTTCATTCACTTCTTGCTGCTATGCTTTCTTCTTTCTTATTTTTGATACACAAATCTAGGCAATGAAGTAGAATCCAAAAGAAATGACATTTTCCTTCCTGAGATTTTAAAATGCAAAGAGACTGCGAAATAGATTTCTAACTATAATAAAAAATTCCCTTGAGCTTTGCCTTGAAAAATGCCTTGGATAGTATCGATGCTTACATTTCAGCCTTCCTCCATTTTCTCTTTCATTTGGCCATAGCTCAGGGGGGAACATTTCTAGCCTACAGTTTCTGCTCACTTGGAATAATGTTTGTTTGCATGAGTAAACCAGCTAAAGTGGCTATCACTGAAGTCATAACTAGAAGATGAAACCAGTTGGGACTATTCCCATGTGAAGTGAGTCAGGCTGCTGATTCAGGCCTGTGTGTGAATTTTCTATGTGTCCCAAAGTTATTTTTCCAGTTACATTTGATAAAAATGTTCTTCTAGAGACACTAGGCAAACTAGACACTAGGCCTGGGAATTCGAAGCTCAGGGCGTCATGATGTCATTTTAGCTTTTCCCTCTCACCTTTTCCTCATTTTTGCCTTCCTGCAGAGTGATTGGAAAGGAAACTCCCTGGTGAACTTTATAATTGTAGGCTTTTGTCAGTTTGTCAATTTTGTTCTACTTTTACCCATTTAATTCTTTTTTTTTTTAATGTGAACCTCCCCCTCGTGTATAGTTTTATCATAAAGACAACAAGGAACTGTGAGGTGTTAGTGACGTTCATTTTGCAGTACGTGTCTTAGCTTCCCCTTCTACAGCAAAGCAGAGCTGGAGAGTATGAAAACAAAAAATATGAAAACTGTAAAGACATTTAATGTGTAAAAAGGACCAACTAATGTGTGTCGGCTCAGCCAGATGCCCAAGGCTAAATCTCTTGATGTTAGATGGTGATTCAGCTGTCAAGGTGCCTGAGTGGACTTGTGGTCATCATAATGATTGGCTATGGTTGCTTTTTTTTTTTTTTTTTCAGAAAGGCAATAAACAGGAAAGGTCACAGTTATTCAAATGAATCAACAGCCCATTTTGGTGAAAATATAGCAGGGCTCGTTAACTCAATTCACATCTTCTGTGTCAGTTTTCTAACATACCATACATCTGGAAAAATGCAGTTATTTGTAAAAGACATAATATGCCTCTTACCCCCAAAGGATTTGCTTGCAGTATGTAATAAAATATGATACAATTTTTCTTGGAGATGGGATCTGATGATTTGTTTAGATATAATATGAAAGTATCACTCTGTGAAACGAACAACATAAAAAGTAAGCAAATGCTTAAGATGTGTCAGCTAACAAAATGACAAGTTCCAAAACATGCATCCAAGAGAGAATCAAAGGCTTTAGCAACAATTTCGCCCCTTTCCCTTAAAATCGGTTTCTTCAAATAGTGTCTAATATTTTGATGTTGATTGCCATTAGTGAGGTTTTAATGTAACAGAGACTTTCCTACTCTATGCAAAACTTACCTCCAGTAAGCTGCAATTCCAAATAATGAGCATAAAACTCAGGTTTTCAGGTATCACAAAGCATTGACTCTTCAAGAGAACATATATACTGAGTTAAACCAAAGAGCACAATCTAGCTTCATATGCTGATGTAATCTTTAAGACAGTGTTGAAGACACTGTAAGACTGTGTCTTAATATAGAAATAGCATTTAACTCTTGGTTTTAGCCTATGCAGACTTTTAATTATAATTCCTTGTTGCACTTCCGATTAGCAGGCTTGAACTGTGTGGTGTTAGCCTTTAATTGTGGAATATTTAGCACGCGTGTCAGAAGTTTGTGATTTAACCCCCGGTCTCTCCTTTTAGCTTGTGCAGGTGCTGTCAGTCTTTAAAAGCAACTGTTTGCTGGAGTATGCTTTTGCAAACTGTCAGGATGCAAGTGACATTTGTGAAAAGCAGGTTTTTCTTTTCTGCTCACAAGTTGGGGGCAAATGCATTTAAGAAGTGGTCAGAGGCTAGACATATATGAGTCATGCCATGTCTGTGTCAAGACACCACATTGGCCCAATTGCAATTAGCTTCCTTTGTGTACCTTGTATCCACTCCCAATCTGATTTTAAATTAAACAAATTAATGCTTTAGTCATCTTAAATACTCCTCCTTGGAACAAGTAGATTCACCTTACAGTGAGCTTCTTTGCTTTACAGTCACCCTGGCTCATTTCAAAGACCTCCAAGTTCTGTCCCATACACAACCGTGATGTTTCTGAATGTAAGGCCTTGTCAGATGAAGTGAATTTAAGAGGGTGGTTCAGAGTGGGAACCTGGATTTGGCTAATTTACACACCCGACTTACTACCGTCAGCGAGAAAGTGTGAATATCTCCTTTGTACGCCCTCCACGGTACTGAGTCATATCACTGGGAGCCAGAAAGCCCTATGCAGAGACACATCCCTGTCCTTGTCAAACTCTAAGCAAATTCTGCTTGTGTTTGTGACAGTTGTGTGCGGGCCTTTCATGGTTTGTCATCTGGATGGCTTGACAAGAACTGAAAATTGCTGAGTAGAATAAATCAGCTTTAGCGCAGAGTCAGGAAATGGTGAGATTTCTTCCAGCTGCCGAGCTCCTTGCGGGCACCCCACTGCAGAAAACGCCACCATGATGGCTCTTGTGCGGTGGACTACCTGCCTGGTACAGTGAGCGGCTCAGAGCTGTGTGGATGTAAGGGGTAACAAAGAAAGTATAGCATAGCAAACTGGACACAGTTTGGGTACAAAAAGAGTAAACAAGTTGCATCAGTGTAAAGTCTGTAGAAACTGCACATCTCAGTCTAGATGTGACTTGGTTTAGGGAACTGGAAAACAGAGTCTGAATCAGCTTTAATTTAGCTAGAGTAAAGACTGTTTCACCTTAACAAGAAAGTTTGAGTAGAGGAGAAGGACTAAGGAGCAGATTTTTCCAGTAGGCTACATGCTGAGGGCCTCAACCATTCACTGACTGTCCAACTGCATTTTAACTGCATCTTGCAAGCATTCAAGAGCTCAAGGCAACCCAAGCAGCAAATGCTGTGACTGCAAGGGGTTAACAGACAATTTATGTAAAGTCTTCGTATTCCACAAAATGAAATGTGCATGTGAAACGGAAAAAAAAAAAGGAAAAGATTATATTTGTCAGCTGTGCTACCATATGTTGCTCTGGCGGAAGCGCAGGAAAATGGTGACAATTTCTATTTTATTGAATGAGGATTTGTGTTGATTTCCATTATTTGAGAGCTTCTCTGGACAAACAGAGGTATCTTCATTGCCACATAAAACTGTGCTCACTGGTAATCTAGACTATTCACAACTACAGGGTGACCTGGGATTGCAGTCTCCTTGCAAATAAAATATTAGAGAATCAGTTCAATCCATCTGCATATTTTAATGGATTTAGCCCTTGGAGGGCATGGGGGAATAGTCCTGTGAAAAGATAAGTGGCAGATACAGGAAATACAGACAAATTTGAAGCTCTTTAAAATCTGAGGAGAACTTATCTCATCAGTGTGATTAAAACAAGTGTGTGTAAAGGCTTTGGTGGTTGTGAACTACCCTCGGCCATCTGGTCATGCTGGGAGGCAGGGCTTCATGGTTTAGGTGCAGAGCTGCATGGATGTAACAGATTGCTCTTGGACATAGGCTGATATGTTTTCTCATCTCCAGTGTGTCATGTGGACACACTTGTTGGGGTGTTGCAGAGTGAGGGATATCTGCACCATTCCCTTTTTCATAGTAGAGAGATGTCCTAGAAGATGCTGCTTTCTTTATTCTAGGATAACGTTTTTCTCTCCAGACCTCTCTCAGCCTGCCAGGACCCCCAACACGTGTACTGCAGTGAGCTGGGTACCACGTGCAGCCCAATATCCTGGACTCCCCTTGACTCCGTGTGCACTGTGTGTGCACAGCGTCTCTCTGGACCATATGTTGAATGCGAGAGGCAGCAAAACAGTTCATAGACATGGCTAGACAGCATCCAGGCAGGGCTGGCTTCTGACTGACCAACTTACATTGCTAGGGCAGGAACCCAGCCTTGAGTGTCCCACCACCGTGCCGGCATATATATTCTGTTATATATCCAGATGGAAAAGGCATTTGATTGTACAGCCCTACCATTCAGTTCCGTAATGGATTGGCAGGTAGGACAATTATTTGCTAGATACTGACAGTTATTTGCTAACAGATATGTTAATAGACCATTTGGTTGGGAGAGACAAATTTCTGTTTCAAATTCAGGCCGTTCCATTCCTTAAAGGGAAATAAAGTGTATTGATTTGCTACCCTCTCCCCTTCCGTTTTGCAACAGACAATTTTTGGACTGCAAAATCACTCGCACTTCCATTACTGTGATTCTAGGCACCAGATCAATACAGCTGCATGACACCAAGATGAGCTGTGCAGCTGTTACGAACCACATTTTGGAAGAAACAGAAAAGTAAAATCTAGATTGCTTGCAGTCACTTGAATGGGGATGTGCTGTGTTTGCCTGAGCAGGCTGGCTCACATCATCCGATTAAGACCATTCAAGCTGCTTTGCAATTTTTCACGTTATAATCTGTTCTTTAACTCATGTCCTAACGTGTTGCTTAGTGTTTCCAGGGAGGTTCTTTTTTATGCAGTTACAACATTTCGGTAGCAGCTGAAACTTCTGTTTCCAAAAGATGCTGGGATGCCTAATGAGACAGCGATTGGGAATTGCTTTTAGCATGCTTGACCCAAAAGGTGCCCCATAAGTAACGCTTACCATTGCGGTAAAGAAAGTTCTTGTGTCTTAACCAGGCAGCTGTCTTTTGGCTGTGATTTGACATGTTAACTCGTCTGTGCTGTACAGTGGGATACCTTGTACTCAGCAATTATTGAACAAACTTACAAAGAATAAGTTTTTTTTTCTAAATCCTATTATTTAGTTTTAGGGACTAACTTGGGTCAGGAAGGCTCTCTGTGTCGGTTGTAGTGCCAGGCAGAAATATGTGGGCTAGGTAGAAATGCAGACTAGGGTGGCTTCCCACACCCTACAAAGCTCTGCTGCTTTCAGCACTTGAGCTTATTCAGTGAGATCTGCCCTAGGTGCCTTTATACGGGGCTGTGTGTCTTTCAAGAGAGAAGTGAGTTGATAGTTGAAAGGAATGTGAAGCTCTCCATAAATAGAAAGCAAATTCATAGAAAAGATATGTTTAAATGAAACGACAGCATTGGCACAGGAGCGAGTATAAACTGGACAGACTTCGGGCAGATACTGGGGTGCTGGGATTCTGATTCAAGAAATGACTTCCAGTCCTACATTTCTATACAGCCATGGAGCAATGGGTTTTGTATGTTATATATGAATTATGTAAGAGGTTTACTTTGGTCATTTTTATGTTGAATGGTAAGCTGAACTACACCTTTAAATTTTTATTCAGGGTGAGAAGAATAACAAATGGCTATACATCTCAGTGCCATTAATGATTTTGCTTATTTTTACCAAACATTTTCCAAAGTATTTATCAAGCATTTTTATAAAGTGATCTTCCTTCACTACAAATAATAAAATTGTTTTTCATTCCAATAGAAGCCATACCATGCCACCAGTCCTTCTGATTGCATTTTTTAGGAGCCATTTGATTTCTGCTGTTTCTTCTTAATATAGTGGGCTTGGAAAAGAATAAATGAGGACAAATCACCTACTAGCAAAGAGAATCATATTTTTCAGTGTTTCTATCCTAGTTTTTTTTTCAATTCTGGTATTTGCTTTCTGACTGCTGTCAGAACTTAAAGCAAAATTCTGCATGAAAGGTTCATATTATACTTATGCTTTGGAAAAAGTAACTACTTTGTCCTGAAGTGAAAAAATTTAGACTAACTCATAACACTTAGTAGTTGGTACTATTAGTAGCTATTTCTCAGATAACACTTTCCAGGACCTCTTAAAGAGCGGGGAGGCTGGCTTTGTTTTCAATCACTCTCTTTGATCTTAAAGTGAAACCTAGACAAATAACTAGTCTTTTATCAAACTAACTGTGCTGATCTGTAAACTAGATATTCTCTTAAGCTAAGTATGTTATATTTTTACATATGTATGTAAATATTTTTAGAGCCTGGATTTTCATTCAAGAAGGTGATATATGACAGAGGCTATCCTACAAACTCAGCCTTGTGTCTCTCCATACATCGTAGTGCACGTGCTACTGATTGCAGGTCTGTGTCATAACTGCTATGAAGCAGAATAAATTAATCATGTATTTAAAATTTATATTTTATATATATTGTATTGCATTGTCTGTCATTTAATACATTTCTTCTTTCAATGTAAACATATTACAAATTAAAGTTGAAACAATGTCAGCATATATTTAGACTTAATTTCCAACAATCTATTTAAATAATTTATGATGAGTAAAACTTAAACAGCACGTTTTTGAAGTAAGTCAGATGGCTAAACTGGGAGAAATCACTAGATCAGTGTGTGGAAAGAAAATGGAAAAAAAATGCTTACTTTGGCACCTGTGCTTTTTTGGAGATTGCACTAAATTCATTTCAGTGTATTCATTTACTTTTGAAATTATTAAATGGTTGAATCAAAGCTAAGAACCTTTTGGGAGCTAAATTTTTAAGTAACGTAATTTTAGGAAAGTTTATGCTTTCCCCTTTTCTTCTATGAGTAAACTAATAGGTCTGAGGAGATAAGACCTATCACCTTGAAGGACTTAATGAGCAAAACCTATAAATGTGCTCTCTAACTACAACTCATTGATCTTTTTTATAATAAATCTTACATTTTGAAATGTAAGAGAGTATTCATGTTTTTATCCAGTACAGTTAAAATAATTTTAACTCCTATCAATCTGCAATGTTAATTTTCTGCATTAATTCCGAATTCAGCAAAATTCGTTAATTGAATTTTGATATCCACCCAAAAGCAGTCTGACACAAATGTGAGTAAAGACACAATCATCTAGTAAATAGAAAAGGTGGTTTAACATTTTGGTTTATAATAAATAAAAATAATCAGAGTATATGTACATCAAAATACAAATATTCCTTTAATCAGGCATAGTATATTCTTCCCAAAAGAAATTCAAAATTTATTGGAAAAGCTATTTTTAGAGCATATTTATTTCCAGCTAATGGTTGCCAAATGGTGAGTCATCTTTTCTGGAAAAAAGAAATTGGGAGACGCAGCTCCTGTTTGAATTCCCTTATTGTGTCTGGAATGGCGTTTCTAAGTATTACCATTTTTCGGCTCTAAGCAAAAATCTGTGAAACTAGTGAGGGAAAATATCTCATCCCTCCTTTGGCAGCTCATCCCTGTGTCAGTGCACATAAGAAAAGATTCTGTTATTTTCATCTCTTTTGTTAGGTGGCAAGATAGAGGTCTCTACACTGGTCTGGAGGCTTCAGCCCTTCTTATGGCCCCTTTGGCAGCCGGTCTGAAAGTACACCTGAAAGCACATCACGGCATTTGGTTCAGATTTTGGGGGGGAATTGCTTGGAAATATTCCCCCTGGGTTAAAAGAATTTTATTAACACCGCAAAGTAGTATTTTAAATGTCAGAATTAAGGCTATATGGCAAGATCTGGCACGTTCAAGGTCAGGCATTAATACACCATCTTTTATTACATGAATTACTTTTTTCCCTTGGGTTTCACCCCATGCCTAGGACAGATCTGCTTTCAATTCTGTCACATGGAAAGTAATTTGGAATTTTGGAAATTTGGAAAGTAAGTGACGTGAATTTTTAATAGTATGATGGCATTTGCATTAGTCAAATGTAGAGTAAGACTGAGAAGAGCTTTGAAAAAAATTACTTTTACACTACTAAAACTAAGTGCTGATGACTGTAAAGTCATGTATACTGCAAAGAATAATACAAATTATACATTTATATACTCAGATCAAATTGTAACAGATTAACGACAATTTGTCTTTGATATATGACATTGATATACTATTATAACAAAAGAAAATGGTGAGATATATAAATAACTGTAATAAAACGGGGGGAACATAGTAAAGCTATATATAAATATATGTATCATTTGGTGCATCTTCCCACAAAGGTAATTGGTGTATCCTTATTACAAAAAGGATCTAAGAAAAGAATATGAGGTTTTGTGATAAATGAGGAAAGGGATTAGGTGCATGCAAACTTCTATCTGACAAGGGAAGGGATGCCTAGATTTGTTTAGTGAATATGTTAGATACATGCAAGTCATGAATCAGACATTCACATTTGCATTTCTTCACAAGAGAAAAAGATATTTGACAAATCTGAAAGGTGATGCATTTAAATGTTGCATAAAGAAATTTCCTGCATCACTCGTGATGCGTCTGCATGCAGGGTGTTGTTAACGTGCAAGATACTAGTAGGTGTGAGAATTTAGAATTTAAGATGATTCATATTTATATATATGAATACCCATAGTTTTATTAAATATACAAGCATTTTCATGAGAGAGAAGCCCCTCATGCTTTAGGGCATAAACCAGTCCAAGTATCAAATCTGATGGAATTTAAAAAATAAATTTATTTAAAATGGTATGTTCTTAATTTTTTCACTGTAAAATGCTGTTTCTTTTTCCGAAACTCTTTTCACCTCCTTTTTCTGAAGACTTTGTCGGGTAAGATATTGGATGCATTTAAACCAGACCTGGATCCAGTTCTAATATTCTTGTAGATTCACATGTGGAAAGGGGATTCAAATGTAGGAACTGAGGCCAGGTATGTCACAGTAAAGGCTGCCTAAGCGTAGAGGGTCACTAACTGATTCCTATATAAGTCATCTCTTCAAATTCTAATCTTATTTTGTGACTTAAAGATAGCTTTTCCCAATCTTAAGAACTAACGTAAAATGAATCTGTGGGTACTCTGGATACAGTTTCTGGATAGAGTACTAGATGTACAGTACTCTGCATACAGTACTAGATGTCCTGATATTTTATGATGCTTTTAAGTATTTTGGGCTTTAGTCAAAGCCCTATGAAGGTCTTCCACACTTGAACAAAGCAAAACAAAGCAAAGATTAGATAAGCCTACAAACTTTGCTTTTTTATCTCTAGACAAGGGACTGATTTAATAGTGTTTCCTTTCTGTAATGTGAAAGTTGCTCTAGCTGGGAACCAACCAACCTGAGGAGATGTCCGTACGGCATCTCCAGGGCAACTGAGGATGGCAGATTCCGTGTATCCTTTTATCTGATCTTGTAACATTTATTTTGTACCAAGAATCCAGCCTAAGTGGTTGGTTGCAGTACTGTAATTGTAATATTATATTTGGCTTCTGTTCCAGCCAAACCCAAAGCCCTGCTACTGTAGAGCTGCTAAAATGACTGTGCAGGTAGAGTAGAAGAGAAGCTTGCTGGAAACTCTCTAGAGTCCGGAAAGACATCAGATGAATACCTTCAGGAAGATGTTGATCTCTGGAGAAGGCTGCTGCTGAGGCCTCTTAAATAATCAATTCATATAAAGAAAAGTAGGCATTTTTGCTGAAGTTATTTTGGGAAGCTTTTCCCTTGTATGTAGGAAATGTCTTTCCTTCTGTTATAACATGTGTATATGGTGCAACACTTGTTTCTATAAATCCCTGTACATATTTAGCCTGTAGTGTTTTATGTTAGACTTAAGAATAAACTTGTTTTGTCATTTTCCGCTCACCTTCTGTCTGCTATTTATAACTGTATGGAACAGTAATTAAGCAGGGAATGGAACAGTCTAATGTGATTGCCCTTGAATAAAAGACACCATTCAGTTTGTGGGCAAAAATAAAAATTTTCTAGTCGGATATTTCATCTAATTTTCCTTCACAAGTGAAATAATTGAATTCTTTCACTTCACTCTTTAAAAATGTAGGGTATCAAGGGATGAAACCAAATGTGCTGAGAAGGGGTTACTATCAAAGGAGTTACCGTTCCTTTCTTGAGCCATGTACCGTTTGACAGTGTTTACACGAAACATATAAATAATTTATGGGAAAATGCTATAGCATTTTATCATGAAAAAAGTACTGCCTGTGTAATGCAATATCAAAATGACAGGAGAAACTCCGACGTGATAATTTCATACATCTGACCTCTCCATAATGGACCACATCAAAATCCTAGGAGCAGGAATATGAGAAGAATACACACATTTCCACTGATAGTAATACAACTATCAGATGCCTACTTTTTTTTTTTTTTTAGTAGTGCCCACATTCACAGGGTGATTATGATATGCCGGAGCTGCCAGTGCATAAACATACATCATTACAGACTATGAGAGAAACATTTCAAATAGCTGTTTCAAAGCTGTTCTACTCTGTTCAGGTTCTTTACCACACCCAGTGCCATGGTATCTGAATTTTCCCCTAGAGCATTAAATAACATGAGTAGAATCTGTCACATGTGGTTTGTTCTTGTAGTATAAACACAAGGCTAGGTTAAAATGTTCTTCAACTTTCATCGTTAGACACGCTCCACAAATATGAGCTAACATATGTGTCAGTTTTTGGATAGTTCTTGGACATTCTGCTTTGCTTCACTCTCTCTTAAGTTTTTCTCCAATTTGGTATCTATTATATTGATGAATAGCAAATGTCTAACATTCAAAAAGTTGTTTTGAATACCAGTGTTGGATCAAATATACGAGTGCCTCGGATGATCAAATCCCAGAGAAATGACAAATGCAAAACTACTTTATTTGGCATATTAGAGAATTGCAAGCATCCACTTACTGATTTGTTAATATTTTAATTTGTACACTTTGTGAGCAAGGGAGGTTTTCCGGACATTATGTGTATACAGTGTTCTGGATTCTGAACACCTGATTACAACACAGATGAATAATGAAAAGAAAAATTAAGACTTAATCCACCCCAGTAAGATTGTGACCTTGAAGACTGGTACAGCTCTGAAAATAAGTTATCTGTGTAGGTATGTACCGGGAAGGCATGGGAAATTGCTCACTTTGGTGACTGACTTTTCATCAGAGTGTACTACTTATGGCTTACAGTTGGATATCACAATATTTTTTGAGTGTCAGGGTCTAGTCTCTATCAGCTGTCATTATTGGCTAATGATAATATTTGATAATCATGTTGGAATCATATAGATTTTGACAAACTTTAACTGTTGGCTTTGTTATGGCAACATAGCTACTACTCCAGCCAATTGATGTGTGAATTTGCCCAGTAACTTCTCACTTTATCAGTCAGTCAAGTTCAGACTCTATCTCCTAGTACTAACAAAACAAGCATTTTGATGGCACACTGAAATCTCTGTAACTGTCATACATATATTCTTAGAGCCTCCCAGATTGCTAACTGCCTCATCAGATTCTTTAAGAATAACTTTTGAACACTGTTTTGTAGACAGTTATACCACTTCTTTCTTCTTATATCTTTATACAGATATCTTGTGCCAGTATGAGCTTGTATGCCTAGCACTTTCTGTGCCCTTTCTACTTTTGCGTTCATTTTATGAAGAAAACTTAGTTTTTTCTTTTACTACTTGGAGGTCAACCTTAATTTTGCATGTGCTTAAAATGACGATAATGTGTTTAGCTCCAGTATCTATTTTGGAATTTACTTCAACTGGTTATTTCCATTTTCACAAAACCAATCTGTTATAGAATCTTGCTTTGATCAACAGACCCAACAAAGACCTCTGTTTTGGTATCAACATCATCCGAGCTTTGCCTTGTTGTGGTGCACTCATGAATATGTTCCCTTTTTATGTGTCTTTGCAACTTGTGCTGAGATTGACACACTTTGGCAAAATTTTATTGGAGATACGAGACAGCCCCCCCGTTACTCTGCATGCTTTTGTGTCTTGTTATGATTGCCTCCATATGGTGAACAAAGAACTTGAAACTCAGCCCAGTAATGTATAGTACTGGCTACCTAAATGTGTTCAGCCTAGCTAGATCAAAACTTATGGAGACTCAGCGATAGTGTAACACTGGAGGTTATTTTAGTCAAGCTAAGAGGTAGCTTTCAAGAGAGAACTGTTGAGATCTCAGGCAATGGTTTGACAGCTCAGTCATCAGGTTCTTTTACATTTACTACTGCCGAATGATATATTTTCAGTACCCTAGGAGAACATGATTGTTCCTAAAGGATTAAGTGAATGGGAGAACTGCAGAAATCCAAGGATGTCAGTAGGCAGATTAAGGGCTGGTATGATAAGTCAATAAGAGGTCTTCAGTTGGGTGTTTATGCTAGTTTATGATTTCATTTGCACAAACAGATAAGTCTTACCCCTGAATGAGTTTATGCTTCTGATTAGCATGCATAGTGGGCTAAGCATAATAAAGAGTTAAAAGAGTTCAGCACATCTCCTCTTATGTTTTGTGACTGTTGAGCCTTTTTCTGTTGGTATAACTGAACATTTACTCTGAAATAAACTCACTGCAGTTACAAAAATACACTTAGATATATTTTTTCCAAAAGCTCAAATCTGGCGAAAAAGCCTTCACAAAACCATGTGACTAATATTTTTCTGGTGGAAAAGATAAACCTAGACTACTATGTCTTTGGATTACAAATGTTATAGCAGTTTGCTGGGGCCAGAGAATATAGGAGAAAAATTAACAAGAAAATAGCTGTAAACAAAAGCAAATTTGCTTGATTAAATTTCATTATAGTATAAGTTGGAGGAAGTGTCTGACCTGCTGAGTGGGATGAGATCCCAAGCCGAATGAAAAACCTCTGAAATTTTCTAATAAGGCAAACTGTAGAAGTGAATAATCCTGCTGTATCTTTTGGTATAGGCAGGATGTTTGGTGAGTAACGGGTACCTACCTACTGAAAAGGAGAGAGGAATTTATTTATTTTAAATTTTGACAATAAAAATTTACCTTTTTGTTCAGTTTATTTAAATAGTCATTAAAAAACTTTTTGTTGTACTCAATAGATGCTAGTAGTTTATTCAGATGACTTTGTGTTAACACGTGACAAAACCCAACAACTCAGCCATTTGTGTTGTTGCTGTAAGATCTTTTCCTTCCCATGTTTTCCCCTATTTTGTTGAGATAATGCACTCTTAAGGGTGGGGGCCTTATTTTTGTACTGACCTGTAAAACATTTTGCAAGGCTTCGCTACAGATGTAACGGTACAGGGACAAAAACGAGCTAGAAACATCTCTTACTTTCTTTTTTCTTGTTGTAGATTCCTTCAGATATTTCAAGTAGGCTTACACTCCAAGCTCAATAAAAATTCTATACCAAGAAAGAGACTGCATCCTCTTCAGCAAAACTCAACAAAGCACTTTCTGTGAGAGGCTATCTCAATAAAGGCCATCTGTTCAGCAGTGCTCAACATGTCAAAGAGAAAATAAGAAATTTATAATTTACCGAATAGAATGGGCTCTTTACTCATACAGGCTGATGCATTTCAAAGAAATACCATAGACACTGAGATGAGATCTTTATCTCAGTGATTTAAGATTCTGGAAGATGTACTTCTCTGTATGAAAGCTCTTTTTTATCACTACTCTTTAATATTTTCTGTTTTGTGGCCTCTTCAAGGCCAACTTTTGATCGCATCCCATGATAGGCGAGAATTTTATCTCATCAGGTATTAGAACATCCAACTTTATTTGGTAATGCTGGGTTTTCCCCAATCTTTAGTCATGCTAACCTTTGTAACGGCTAGAGGAGTAGTTGGATATCTTAACATGAAATCTATCCCTACCCCTTGCTGCTAGGACCTTTGCATTTCCTGACGCTCTATTACAAATATTTGCTTTACCTCCCTAAATTTAAATGTGAAAACAATCCTTTTAGAGAGGTTCAAAAGATGGTCTTGACTTGAAAGTGTACAGCTCTTGCAGAAGTCTCCAGGGATTACAAGAGGCTTTGATGCCTTTTCGTACTATCATACTCTAACCCAAGAGTAGCTAAGACTTCAAGAATCAAGAGAAAGGTTTCATTGAAATAGAATACAAGTGGTAATCATTGTCAAATAAGTACAGTTATTAAAACATGCTGTCTACATGTTTTATACTTATATTATTAAAATCTATTCCACAGTCTCTATGTCCCAGATATGTGTACTTCGTTATACTATATTGATGTTTATGAAAAGTGTGATAAATATTCAGTTAAATATATGTTCACAGCATATCATGGTCTCTTAAAATAACCAGGACAGTGTTTTCATTAAAAAGAAATCCCAAATTCTACCTCATTTCCATATGTGTATTACATTAAATCTGCCCTCTGTATTTTGTGCTTCTCATAGGCGTAAGTGAAATGAATTTCTTCGCATCTGACCAATGCATAAACCTCAGGGAGATGTTTTTAATAGGATTCATTGTGATTAGGAGTTGTGGAATAGCCCCATAGTCATAGCAATGTTAGAATGCCACAACTATTTGATAGGAGACATTTCAATCTGTCATCATCTTGTGTGCCCTGACCCCGATAATACACCCCGTGCAACCGGAGGCACAAACAGAAATAGTGAGGTATGATTGTATTTTTTTTTCTTTTAGCACAGCACCAGTTACAGCTTTTATGGGCTTCTGAGAGAGGAAAAAGAATTTTTATTTCCTGTGCTGTTCTTCTGGTATCTAACTATTTTAAAAGAGATTTTGTTTCCAAAACACAATAAACAAGTAGAAGGGGGGAAAAATCCTTCCTTAGGTAACCTCAGAACAGAAGAACTTTGTGCATTATGCAGCTCAGGCCATGCCAAAATGCAATTTGGAGGGTGTCCAGCACTTCATTGGAAAGTAATGGTTTTCACTGAACTGAGTTATGACCAGCTGTTTACAGACAGTCTGTGACATACTGATAGAGCAGAACACCGTATGTTGCTTTCCAAATCAAATGATACAAGAAGTGTGACAGAGTGGAGAAACATCTGTCATTAGCAATTTTCAGCACGCTTCACTAATTCTGGACAAAATACGAGTAATGAACTTACCGCAGGAAACTTCAAATACTACCACTGCTGAAACAAGGATATAAACAGCTAGTGCTCCTAATGGCGTCTAATTTAATTCATTTGCAGTAAGAAACAAACAAAGTGGGTTATTTGTTTTTGATCATGGGGTAGTAAATAGTAATACTGATCACAAACATTCATTTTAATCAAAGAAAAAGGGATTGTGGAACTCAACTTCCCTCAAGTTCAGACAGAAGGTAATTATCAGCTGGGGTTTTTTTCATAGTCTTTTTTAATATCATTGGTTTTGTTTTTTAAACAAGGTTGTTTCAGATCAGGCCAAGGAGGAGTTGTTACAACATGGCAGATATCCTCCTTTTCTGTCTTGTTCCCCTCCCTCGCCTCTCCCCAGCCACGTCTTCCTCCAGAATTCCTCAGTGAGCAAAATCTCAAGTTCTCTGGGAAGTACTGTTCACCAGTGGGTCTGAGATAATGGCAAAAGTAGTCTAATGCTGCCTTTTACTCCATTTTCCTCTGTTAAATCACTGTTGGTAGTGTTGGAAATTACAGTTCCCACTGTATTTTTTTAAAGTTGTGCTTTAATGCATGTGTGGCGCCCTATATACTACACACTTCAGTCTTTTCTGGTTGAATTCTCTATTTCCATGATATCTGGAGCCTAACCACTGTAATTTTGTAATGATTTTCACTTCATGTCTTTGAAATCAATTGAGTTGTTATGCCATTCTCATTCAGGGGCTTTGGTTTCCCCTTACCACTGATAACACAGCAAAATCCTGAAACAGTTAGGATTAAGTGGCAGTCCACAGGGGAAAAAGGGGGAAATGAAAGGACAGGTTGTTACTCTTTATATGAACTTTCAACTAATGTTCACACAAAGCTATAATATGAAATGCAGAGGATAGATTTAGTCCAATCCATTGGTGTTCCACCTATGGGACTTCCCTTGGAATGGATCCCAGACCAAGAGAGTGAAAGCCATTCCGAACTGATGACTGTAAAATGAGTGTAGGAGGTCTTTGAGTAGCTGCGTAATTGCAAAATTATTCATGATAAAAACCACTAATCTAGAATTCCCAGTTTCTTGTAAAATTTCCTGAGGTGCCACATGAAAATTGTGCAACTTGCTAACACCTCTCATATACCAAACTAGTCCAAGCACAACACAGGGAAGAAGAGAAAATTTATAGAAACACTTTATTATCATGGGAGATTATGATAGAAATATTTTCTCTCTTTTTAATGTAGAAAAGAATAAATACTTTGCAGGAAGCATTTCAAGAACTGCAAATGTGAAGTTCCTCTAACTCTTAAAGACATCTACACAGGAAAACAAAGCAAAGGGAAAATATAGGTACCACTGAAACCCGTCATTACGTTTGTGATCTAGATAATAAAGTAAGCAGACCCAAGCAATTCGCTAACACTAACGCTATTCTTTACATAAACAGTAAATGTTTAGATTTTCCTGTTCACTGACTAACAGCACACATATCATAAACACTAAGCTGTTATAGTACGTTTCGTGTGTTGATTCACTTTAACAGTTGTTAGTGTGAAGACAGGAAAAGAAAAGTGGGTGTAATGAGACCATGTGCAGTATGCTGTGAAAACAGAGGCCCTTATTTGGCATAATGGGTTGCACCATAAGGGCCATAAAATTGTGCATGTGTTAGTATCATTTTAATTATTACGGGTGCCACATGTTAAGCAGAATAGCGGAACTACTAAAACAGCTTCAAAATCCTTACTGCTGATCACTGCATTTAATTACAAATAGGAACATTTGGAGATAGGTCACCATAAAACCCTTCTGTTGTCAAATGAGCTCAAATCTGATTTTTGTAATTATGTTTTTATACCACAGATCCTGTTGAATAACTATAGGGAATAAAATTTTAATAAGTACTGATTAAATGCAGGTACATCTTGCTTCCTAAGAATATTTATGAATGTTCTTCACCACTTACATCAAGGTATCATCACTGCGTCTGTTTTGGTCAGTGCTGATCGTTCAACCTTAATGCAAATAAGCTGAATAACTTTATGTGCCACAGAATATTGTTTTTTTTCAGTGAAGCATAAAAGCACTGGATTTCAATTATTCATTCTGTTTCCTAGAGCTGTATACAATACTCTAATCCTCTAGTACCAAGGCATTTTCATTATAACACTACATGTCACATGCAGTAGAATAGTATAATTAACCTTCCTAAGGCAGAGTTTTGGTGTAAGGAATGACAACTTGTATTGTTCTGGCTTCTTTTCTGTGATAATAACGTGTTCCTAGGTTCACATCAGTAACAGAAAGATAGTGTTCTTCGTTAGTATCGAAAATGAAAATTGTAACTGTATCAAATTTTCAGTAAAAGAGATTTAAAATACTGGGATACAAAAGGTGCTAACATGATAATTTTAATTTAAATATATTCTTCCATTTTAAGTGAAGGTTGACAATAAAGATTTGTAAATAGAGATTTGTATCGGGAGGATTGACAAAATTAAAGGTGTATTCAATGACCTAAATCAGAAGTAGAAGTAAAATACATAAAATTCATCATAGGTGGTAGGTTGGATATTCAGCTCTGCTAAAGACAGTGGAATCACGTTTGACTATATTCTTCTAAAATCGGTCCAAACAAGATTTAAATTAGAATATATGTACCCATACATATACCCATCTGCATATACGCAGATGTCTCTGCATATATATTGTTCAGGATCTATGAAAACTTAAAACAGGCCTGACTGCTCTGCTTTTTATATTATAAATATTGTTATGAAAAAGAATGTTAATAACAATGTAATTTCTAAGAGAGAAAACATGTTTTGTGAGAAATTTCCGAAGGATCTGTGGGCTAACATGCCATTCAGAACATATTCCAGAGCTACTGCACGTGCGCAGGCTTCATGAGACCGTCAGCTGGAAATAAATAGATATACAGTGCCTCCTGGAAAGAGACTGATGCAGTTTGTAAAATGATCACTAGAAGAGAATTTCTTGGGTAATTCTGATGCAGACTGTTCTGCATCATTCACAACTGTATGGAAAGTGAGTCTTTTAACCACTTAACCCACTTGCTAGTCCAAGAAATTGTGTCTTCTCTCACAAGAAAAAAGTAAAAGTCTTATTGACTTACATAACCTTTGCAAAATGTGAATGACTAAGAGCTAAATAAAGACCTCAAGATGTTCTGATAAATTAACAAAATAAGTCTGTCTTTGTGGATGTTTATCCCCCTGCTTCTCTTTGATTGTGGCTCAGAAGTTTTGGGAACGACGGTTCCCACACCACACCAGAAAATAATGAGCTCCTTTGGATCTGTACTGCCTTCTCATTTGCATGTTACGTGCTAATGTGAACCAGTAGAGACATTTGTATCCAACTGGGTGAAAATATAGATACTGATGAAGGAAAGGGTCTGGCTGCATTCTGATCTCAAACCAGTTTACGCACCAGTACGACTCCATTGGAGCTCATATAATTTGCACTTGTCTCCACGAGGGCAGAATGGACCCCTTGTTGCACTCTGGCTCAGTGCTGGAATAATGCTCGATCTCTACATTAATGAAATTGTCTCTCACTAATGCAAGATCCTCATCTGACAGTGTTACCCTCCTTTGAAAACACAGGCGGCTAAAATCAAATGCTTGGCTTCAGTACCTCCGTTGCAATTCTGAATTCCACATAGTTCTGGTTGTGATCTTATTTCACGCTGTAAGGCGTGCTTAGTGTTGGACGGAATTATGTCCTTGCAGGGGAAAAATAATAATAAAGGAGTGTGAAGAATACTCAGCTGATTAACTGTCTTGTGGAGAAGGAGAAAAAATAAAATAAAAGGAGCATTTTATCTGTAGTGTTTGTTCCAGGCTCATTCCATGAATTGATTTTCTTCTGCAACTGCAAGAATAAGAATCTCTTAGCAATAAGAATCTATTACTAAGAACCTCTTAGTAATAAGAGAATAAAGAAGGAGAAATCAATACCAATGGTGGATGTAATAGAAAAGCAAGACATTATCTTACACTGTAACACTGCTAAGGCTATAGGAGCCTTACTCATTTGAACTCCATATTGGAAGCTCTGTGGAACATATGGGTTTGGGGATGAGATGCTCTCTGTCAAGAAGGCAGAAGGTATATCAGTCCTGTACCTGATATACAGCAGGGTAGCTCCTTCTTACTCCTGTGCATCATCATATGACACTTGCTCTCTACTGCCTGTAGGTGACATGTTTTGGAAGAAGAAGAAGAAGATGACTGCTGTCTCTGCTATACGGCTCTATTTGGCCCCATGTTGCCAACTGCCAAAAAAAAAAAAAAAAAACAGATCAAGAAATTAGCTGCAAGCAACTTTTTGAAAAATATCAGTGCATCACTTCACGTTTTAACAATTTCATTTTAAATATAGAGGGCCATAACATTAAAAATTAAAATGATTGCCTATATTACCATCCAGAAGCTGTTACTGCATCTCAGAAATCCTGTCATTCTTTCCTGTTGATAATAAGGATCCTGGCACTCCTCTCAGTAACAGCACAGTTGAGACTTTTGCAGTAGTTGTAGCTTTTGGGAACTCCTGGAAAACTTATGTTAACATTGACTCATACAGATGGGCTGAAACCCATATCCTTGATTTGGGCTAAGCCAGGTCCACTTGCGACTTTGGTCCATTCCTCAGTGCTAATGTGCTTGAGCTTTAGCCACCCTTAGGAACACCTCCTACTGTACTATACTTCTCTTCGGAAATTTTTGGTCATTTCTAGAGGATCTTATTCAGGGCTTACACTTCCATGCATACTGCAGACAGAGCCTCTTTCATTCATATGCTGTGGAAATTATTGCATTTTGGGGACTCAGGTGACGCACTATTCTTTGCCCAACCTGCTCCACTTTCCAGACTTAATACTCTCCCTCTTCTTTTTAATGGCAGGAGGAAGAGCTCTAGACAGCGGCACATCTTGGTTTTTGAAAAGCAAAATGTGTTGAGATGGAGTGGGAGAAGGTTTTATACAGTAAAGTAAAGGTTTATAAAGGTTTAAAGTAAAGGTTTAAAGTAAAGTAAATTGTTTATAAAATTTAATTGCTCTATATTTTTTCTGTGCTTACTTCTCCATCACCAATACCTTGCTGGCAGCTGAAACTTTTGCTGCTGAAATAGTTACATTTGCTGAAATTTACAGTCACTAAAGCAGAAACATCGGTGGCAACTTCTCTGTCACCTCCAAGTCTGTGATGAATGTGTGAGTAAAGTGTACATAAATGGAAGTAGGTTTGCGATGTAGATGTTATTTTGTGGGAAGGACAGCTGGAAAAAAATAGACCAATATTGATTTAATTTGCTTTTGCAAAGCTTCTGCTGAACTCATGTTCATTTTTAAGCCAACCATATAGAAGCTTCATTTCAGAGCAGTGGCTGGCCAAAACTAGTTGTGGTGCTGGTACTCAGTCTCCTGCAGAGCTATTTCAAGGATGTTAAGGAAGAAGATAAACTACGTATTCTGCAAAGCACGAAGGAGAATTTTTGCAGCTCTCAATGTTTTCCAACCTTTGGTGCCCTACAGAACAACCAAACTGTATGGACATAAATTGTGAAAAATGACAGCAACATATCTGTTAGCTGACTGAGCGTCAGCAAACGTGAAGGGAAATTTATTTGTCATGTCATGAGAAGCACTCTTGATAAGACATTCCAGCTGGGTCACTCTTTTGGCAGAGTTATTGATGTGGACTGTTGTTTGGAATTGTACCATAATCATCATGAATTGTGGAAACCTCAGTAAATTTCCGATCACCGAGTTTTGACAGTGACTTCTGTAATGGCCATAGAGAAAACTCAGTGCATTCCTGTGAATGAGTTTAAGGTCTAGAAAGGGATTATCCCTGTTGCAAGATTTTAATGTAAACTGAAGTTGAAACTCAATCTACCACATTCACCTACCTATCTATTAACTTTTCATAATCAGAGATTTTGGCAGAAAGAAGGACCCTTAGCACCCTTAGAAATGAGTTTATTTTTCTTAACTGTCTTGCTTGCTGTGTCATCCACATTCTAGGGATAACTTGACGTGTTATTGCCTTCTGTGAAGCATGCTATGGCTTGATAAAAGTCCAAGTTTTTAATTTTGGACACAATCAATATATATACTTTAGCCACCAGATCTGAACTGTCTTCTTCAGGTGCCTCCTCTACTGCATTAGCCTAGGCTTGGTACTTTGTGAATGTAGAGAGCAGCTAATGCTCACGTGGTGCAATGCTTGAGCTCATTAGCCGTGTTTGATCCACACCGGTCTGCAGCAATGATCTTTGCTCATTTTTCAGATAAGGGAGAAACTGCCATTGTTTTGTAGGTTGTGCATTTTTGAATGATAATTAAAAGGAATCTCTAAACTTTTTTCATCTGTATCATACGCAAATATTCTTCTGCAGTACTCCACCCTTCTGAGCCAAGTGCTGCCTATATAATTATATATGGAATCTTTCTGTTCCTCTCAGTCTTATTATGACTGATTTGGCTGAGCTGTCTGCAAATATCAGATTCTCTGCTTGCTTAGCCAAGATACTCTTTTGCAGCTCTGTGTTTTTGTTTTACAGTGAAAGCCTATCAATCAATTTATTAAAGTTATTTAAGACTTTCCCTTCATCTAATAATCCAGCTTTTGTGAATCACACTTTCCCAGTTCTTTTACTGATGATGGTCATGACAAAGAAGTCCCTTAGTTTCTCTAAAGAGGCAACGTATGTGCATGATGGTACTCGGATGCACTGCAAAATACCTCAACAAACCTTTATAAGATTTGACAGGCAAGCAGAAGTGCTAGCACTGGAGCAGATGTGATAGAATAGTTACTACTAGTAATACTAATACTAATAGTTTATTACTAACTATACGTGAGACAGTAGAGCCCAAAGACCACCACAAGACTGAAATGCCATTCTCTGGACCGCTGTTTCAAGGGGTAGCGAGATGCTGTCCTTGCTCAGAGAGCTCGCTACTTAATGTAAAGAAGGAAGCCCCAAGAAGGGGGCTGAGCATTAGTAGCATAATAGTAATAAACAGAATAATCTCACAGTTTCACATAGCCTCAGACTACTAGTGCTGATTGCTTAAAATGCTTTACATTAAGGGAATACATGGAATTTTTAGGAATTCCTTGTGTCAGGGGAGGCCCCGGAGGGGCGGCTGAGCCCACCACAGAGCGCCCTCACGCTCTGGTCCCCACAGCGCTCCACGCTACAAGAAAGGTTCGGTGGCGGTATAGGTGTCCCTGTCGCTTAGGTATGGGTTCACAGTTAACGGCCAGAAACGAATAACAAAGTTCAATATGTATCACTGCTAACAACAACAATTAAAAGCTAGTGATAACAACAATAACAGTAACAATACGCTGTTAATCAGTCAGTAACCCCACATTGAACTCCCCCCACAACACAGGACAGGCACAATTACAGTCATTACAAACACAAACATGAGCTCAAACCCATGAGGGTGAAGGTACCTGGTGGGTACGCTGGAAGGTGCGGGGGGGGGGGGGGGAGTGGTGAGGAGGAGGAGGAGGAAGGCACAAGCAGGCCACCATGCCACAAGCTGCCGCCATGGGTACTCTACAAGTAAGCAGGCCGCAGCTGAGCCGGTGTGCCGCTTCGGTCACTGCTCCCCGGAGTGGGAGGGAGGGCAGTGCTCAGGTGTCTGCCGGTGTCAGTAGTGGCGGGGGGGGGATCCCCAGCTGCCTGACCCAGCGTCCCGGAGCAGGGGGCACGGCGGTGCTGGCTGCCCGCAGCCTGCCGGGGCGGAGAGCTTCCCTCGGTGGGGCGGGGGGGAGCCTTGGACAAGGCTGTTGAGGCTTCTTCTTCCCCACCGCTTCTTCAGTGAATTCAGCTCTCTTCTCTCCACCGCCACCGCAAAAGCCACTGCTGGGCTCGCGTGTGCCCCTTTTATCCCTAGCCCACTTTGGGACCGCAGGCAAGCAATCAGTTAAATTTGTCTAGACCCCCCGCTCTTAGCGGTCTGGTTTCGATCACTAATTTTACTGCGGGCCTGTTTGCAGACGGCCGTGCAGACTCGTCTTCCTTCCAGAACATTCTGCCTGACTGACCGGTCCGGGCTCCTTCCTAGGTTACATGTCAGCCCTCCGCTAATGGTCTTAGACTGTGGCAGTGGGGGGTTTCTGCAGGCTGACTGGGGTCACAAAACGACAGGGTGATTGGCACCTTATTCAGTAAAAACCCGTTTTCTTAACTTTTCCCCTAAACCAAACCTCTTCATGACACCTTGTCAACCCATAGCCCTCTTTGCTCCCATTTTATGTATTTGTCAGATGTTTCACTAGCTATTCTTTCTGTACTGTTTATTCCTTTATTTATGCTTCCCAGTTGAAAAGATGGATAAAATGTTGGAATAGGTAAATTGAGATAACACGCATGCAGAAGCAGCTGAAGATGGGGTAACCCAAGAGGATAATTCATGTAGCGAAAGAGGAGCAGATGTCAAAAGAGACAGCTTGTCTGCTTTGTTTGGATGATGATTCTCTAGCATGTATTGACGGGGCAGGATTGTCAGACAGCCTGTTTGTGAAGTTCGGTGTTGCCTGTCTTAATGATTCTTTACAGGGAGGTGACATTTTGTTGCAGGGAATTGTGGAGTGAAATTGTTGTGAACTTTTTAAACTGAAACTGTCCTACCACATGGGGTTCTTTGCAAATATCAGAAGTCCAGTGAGAGCAGCTGCCACTTTGACTTTTTAAAATTAAATGGGATGGTATGCCATGTCCACACACTGTGTGCAGAGTTATTCTATTTACTTCTGCTAGTATCCAGATAAGGAGGATTCGACTGATGACAGCAACAGGGAAGAGGAGATTCATTCTAGACAAAAGCTGTGTAAACTGAATCGTTTAGAAAGTAAGTTACAGCTGCTGCGTCTAGGACGAGGTGATTGATCACGATGCACCTTGTCTTATGATGAAGTTTAAGAGGAAAGGAAAACATGAGGAATCAGAAGAATTTGGGGCATTTCTCCAGAAGAGCAAAATTCTACCTGACTGATCTTGGTTTATAATCGCATCTTCATCTCTTCACTATGTCTTGTGTTTCCAATATTTAACTCTAAATTAAAGTTAATTATTCAGCTGGAACACTGGTTTTGCCTTGTTCAAGTAAATGAAGTTACCTCTCACTTTTTGTGAATCCCAATGATATTAGAGATGAAGGGTCTCCTTAGCTTTTTTGTAGCAAACTAAGGAGCAGAGAACACCCACTTACAGAAGAATAAGAAATGAAGCTCTGTAAAACCCTGTCTTCACAGACTGAAATTTAAGTGTTAAACTAACTTCGCATGGTCATATTCACCCACCTGCCTCCCACCCAATATTTTTCTTGAAATTGAATCTGTTTTCCCATTGAACTAAATCTTTTATTAATTTTTTCAGTAGTTATCTCACTGAAACACTTCCAATGCCTCTGCTTTCTCTCCTCTTGATACTGTGGTCATTTCTGTTTGATGTTCACAGTGATCTCCTCCCATCTGCCTTTCCCCTTTGTCTATTTTCCTGAGGCCATAAAACACTACTAATTGATAACTTCATGTTTCTCCCCTTTCTTTTGAATGCTTGTCTTTTACAGGACTGGGAATCTTCTGGCCCATACTGTTGGATCCTGTTCTCTCCTCCTATTCCTCGTTCCTTCTAGGCTTTCTATCTCATTTCTCCATTCATAAGTTTCTCCCATCATCCATTGTGTGAGTTTTTCCCTGTCCTTGAAAAAACTTTCCGTTTCCTATGTGCCAGCCAACTGTCTTGTCTTCTTTTAAATCCATCCTTGGCTCACATGTGCTTTTCATTCTTCCAGTGATCACCTTCTCCAGTGGAATAGATGGAAGACCAGTAGACCAATTCCTCAACAAGAAATAACAAAAACAGAAAAAAAAAATCAAGACACAAGATTTGCATATGTTATGATTTGTTTTCCTTAGCAACTAACTCTTCTGCTCAGCATTATCTTTTTTCTTTTTTCTTCTTCTTCTTTTCTTTGGGTCTTTGGTGTTCAAATCAAGGTTTATACTAGCACACCCTGCCATATCAAGGCCTTCGGCTGAAAGGACCTGAGGCTGAAAAGACCTGAGGCAAGCTTTGTTTTGCTGTATTCAAATAATACTGAGTGAAAAAGCCTTCAGAGATTAAACTTAACATTAGTAGGAGATCTGTGGAAACACAGGTGTTCTAACTACTAATGTTTTTGTGCCAGCCGTGACACATGGAATAGGCATCAAGGAGATGTAACAGGACTATTGTTAGAATTCGGTAGTATCATCTTGCATTTTGAGCATTGCAATCTAATTTACTAATCTAATTTATATGAGTGTATGCATGCTTATGCTTACATATATGATGAAACAGTCACATATTTTTTAAAAGATGACATATTTTTATTTACACTTAATTTTGCACTTCCCAGAATTTTTCTGTCTTTTCATATTGCCTTATGGTGTGTTGCTTGACTCCTGTTCTCTGTAAGTGTGAAAAGTCAGGAGGAGAGTTCGCAGCAGGTTGATGGCCTGGAGATTAAAAGTCTGTCTAAGGACATTTCAAAGTTGTAAAGGTATTATTCTCACATGTACGTATTTCTTGGTGGGTGTGAACAACAGCTACTCATCAAGCTGGTGTAGTGTGAAATAGTTTCCTGTGAAATGATGTGCAGACATATGCAGAAAGCCACATGTACAGCACATGCACAGACTCTATCCCTGACTTATGATCAGCGGAACTCTTGCTGGTAACTGAGTTAGGAAGGACCGGTAAGGCAGCCTATCTTTTAATTACTCACATAACTACGCAGATTTTCCACGTTTACTGAACTAAAACTAGGGTACTGTCCTGATGCTTTGAGACTAACATACTGGAAATGACCTTGGCTTCAGGAGTAGTTTGCTATTAGTAGGCCAATTACAGACTGAGACTTTCCTGTGTGCATGGTTATTCTCTATACATGCCATTGTTTGTCAATGCCTGGGATCAATTTTTCCCATACTCTGAAATAATCTTTATTCTACTAAATGCTAACAATTATTTTTAGTCTACTTTAGTATGTCAAGTAAATTTAACAAAAGAAAGTAAAGTCTTTTGGGCATTTTTCAAAACCTATGTAAAAATGTGGTGTCTGGCTATTATGAAGACAAATATAGAATATAGTAGATATACTACTAATAATAGTTTCCTTTTAACTTTTTAAGGCAGTGAATAGGGCACTGGAGCATGTGTATCCAAGCCTTTTGACAAAGTCTGCTCAGTCACAGAAGCCCAGCGTGACTGTGACCAGAACGAAGGGCATTTTTACATGCACAAAAGTGAGTTCTTCCTGCTCTACTGCTGTACACCAGCACAGCCACACCTTTCTGATGGGCCAGAAACTAGTGTGACACATGCCAGAGATGACAATACGAAATGAAAAGGCCATATGGAGCTATTGCTGCCTGCCAGTCATTGCAGTAGGTGGCAACTGGGACAGGAGACTTATTGGATAGGGCCCCATGAACTGAGGGCTGAGAGAGTAATGCAAAATCTGGGTAAGATTTCTAGCAAAATTTGAATTATTTCCCTTTTTATGTTACTTTACTCAATTGTAATATGTCTATTATGCTAATGACCCCATATTAAGGATATGCTGAATTTTGCTCTGGAAGTAGAACTCAGATTTGCTACAACTGCTGGGATGTCAATTGAGATGTCCTTGGAACAGTTTTTAGTGAGTATTTGCTAACATATGCAGCTACTTTGGCCACCTCGAAGTCAGGTGTCTGATCTCAAATAGATGTGTAGACTCCCTCTGAAGTCACTCAAGAGAGGCAGACAGTTCCAGAAGGTGATTCATCCTATCCTAAGTATCTAGGTAGATGAGATAAGTCATACTCTAGCAGGCTTCATCTCATCCTAAATTAGTTGTCCTATAAAGATGAGATGAAATGTGTCCTAGAGAAGCTGAATTCTCTCCACTGACTGTCAAGAGAGTCTGCAGTGATTGCTTAGATGTGGACATTATATTGTACATCTAATGTCAGATGAGATTAATCCAATTCCTGGCAAATATTTTCTGGTCAGGAACTTAGTGGGATGTATCAGCATTGTGAGCTCCTCTGATAATTCCTGGTAATTAGGTATAAATGATAAACTCAGAAATGAAATTTAGGAATGTAAAACATCTAGGTGGAAAAAAGGTACTGCATTAGTAATTTGTAAATCAGACTCAAGGCACTCTCGTGGGCATATATAATAGCTTTGAGCTTTTTATAACATTGCCTTATTTTAAGCTGAACATTCAAAGAATCTTCAGTTTTGTTTCCTAGCATTGGTCTCTCATGTTGTTTTGCTGTGGCACTGCCAGATTTCTCAAATCTTTTAGGCTAGCAGCTTAACTCTTCTTTCTGTCTTTCAGAACTATTTTTTACTGAGATTTTCTGCATGTTTTCTCTTTCCATCCTTCCATCTTTTCTGGTACTTGCTCCACTACCTTTCACTAGTGGACGAGTAAAATAAAACAGTTTGATAATGATTGTCTTAAATGCTAAAGAGTTTAAAAATAACCTATCAGTGAGCATGCTACATATGCTTCTATAAATATAAAGAACAATTTGATGAAAAGCAAATATCAGTGCTCTAGCTATTTCCTCAAGGATCTGGTTAGGCCTTTCTTGCAGTTTTTATGTGGGAAGACTCTGTGTACAACATATCACTTCTGAGTGTTTTGTTCATGCAGTACTGCTGTGAGACTGGTTACTGTGCTCACCTTGTATGGTTTGATTTCTGCTCTTTAAAGGAATTCATGACATTTCAGAAAAATAGAACAGGCAGTACAAAGCATACATACCCCTAAAATATATACTCTAAATGTATGCATGGGGAAAAGCCTTTTTGCATATATGTTCGTGGACAAGTTAGCAAAAAACATTCAAAGAGTTTAAAAATTTTTACGAAAAATGTCACTATTTGTATGGTCTACAGTCTCTTTGCTTTTGTGGTGTGTTCTCACAGAAAGCAACTGGCACTGGCATGAGAATCACCCTTTCTTCCCCTGCTTTTCTAGCTTTAGCTTACACTGGGGGATCTAACAATAACATCCATAAAGGTAAACAGCCAACCAGCATTCATCTCTATCCCCTGACCAAAGTGTGCTCAATCAGCACGAAGAGCATCAGAAGCAAGAACAACCAATAGGAAGTTCCTGCTTGTTGTAGGAACAACCAAATATATTTATTAAGGCAAAGTACTGGGTGGGGGGCGGGAATAGGGGAGGAGGAAGACATGTGCTGCACTGGAGTGGGTGATCAGGGGAGGATGGTCCCCTGGCCCCCATCACTTCTCTTCCCTGCTGGCCTCTGAGAAGGATTTTTTATTTCCTTTCCTTCCTTTCCCTTCCTTTCCTCCCCACCAGCCCCCTCCCCACCCACCTCTCTCACCTTTATTGCTGATGTATGCGATCAGCTAAGGACCTACTAATAAATCTTTCTGCATGTGAACCTGTGTGAACATGCCTTGTGCAACAGGTTCTGTGGGTGGTGGACATATTGTTGGAAAGAATAGATTAAAAATATGAACCTGAAAGACTCCAAACACAGAAGGCAAATAAAATGTTTCCCAAAGTTGTTATTTTTTTATACTGCTTGATTTGAAACTAAGATGAGAAGGGTTCAGTTCATGAGAAGGGTTAGCTTTATGACACTGAAGGACTGGGAGCCAGCAATACTAAGTACTTGGTATTGAATGGAAACTTCCTTGAAACAGAAGTTAAAGGCGGTACAAGACAGTTTAGGCTAGTCAGTCCCACCTAACATATATTAAATCCCTACTGCACGCATATAAATATTTCTGGCCAGCTGAAAGTGGTCCAGAGCATCCAGTTGCTACAGGGATGGTCCAAAAACCTGTTATCCTTAAGGACAGGAGTTGTTAAATTGGTATGTTTACCATGATGAAAACAATTGTGAGGTATATCCAATTCCTACCAATGTGTCTACTAACTGTTCTATACTATATGACCCGTGGGAATCTTTCTGCTTTATAGTTGTTGCATATAGTAAGCTGAACACTAAATCATGGGTTGAATGGTCATTTGTATTGCTGCTTTTGCTTACCCATTTTAGCAGATACATTAATTGCCTTTAAGAACTTTTTCCTGCAAGGAATTGGAGAGGTTGAGTTAATTTGAAAAGCTGTATTTCAGTGTATTATTGATCTTTCTCCTTCACTTTTTGGGAATATGTGAAAAGAAACATTTTCCTAATTCTCATTTGTTCCCATGAACACTTCCAACCGTGAACAACTACTTCCTTCGTAGTTATTTGTACTATTATTGTTCATTTGAGTTTATTTTAACCCATTGCAGTCTGTCTAGAAGAAGCTGGTTTACATAATTTTAAAGAAACAGACATTCAGAACAGAAAACTATTAAGCTGAAGAAAGCAACGCTAAAATTAGTGCTGCAAATAATTTCATTTCAAGTTAATTCTCTGAGTGCTGCACCATGCCACATTTACTTGCTGTAAGATCCACCTCGAGCTCTAACCTTGCAACTTGACCTACAGAGATCGGCCTCTCTGCAGAACAAACTGGAAGGTGGAGTGTGCACTGTCAAGAGTTTCTACATTTAGCTGTATTACTCGGAGAGCAAAGAACCATTCAATGTGAATAAGGTTGGCAGACTGTGATCCTGAAACAAAAATATTCATTTTTATTCAGCCGTAACCTGGCTTAAGCCAGGGAAGATCCAAGCCAAACAGTGAAGACCAGAATTCTTAACATGACATTCAACAGCCTTCAAATGAATAGCCCTTATCCATGCTGGCTGTTAGCACATTGTCAGAGAAGTGAATCAGACCCCAAGCAAGGCAGGCATATTTCAGAGTAAGGCTTATGCTAGAAACAGTCTCAAGAGGAATAATTAGTTATCTGGCTCAGATAAAAGAACCTTCTATCACAGAAATTGTTATTGTATTTTAAAGGTATATTATGGTATTAAAGTTTCCTAAATGTTTGTTGACCAAGCAAAAAGAAAGCATCCATGTGGTCTTGTATCAGTCCCTCTATTTTGTACTCTTGTTTACTGATGTACAGAATTTCCCTAAAGGAAAATAGAAAGAAAAAAAAGGATAAAAACAGTCCATTTGGTGAAATTATCATTAAACATGAATGTCATTATCTGTGATCAGGCACTGTTTTCATAAAAAAATGAATCCCAGAGGTGCTCATCATGATGCATGTGTTCTCATAATAGACTTACAACGGGGGCTGTGCGTCCACAGTATGATAGATCTCCCTCTCTGGAAAAGAGCTTTTTTTGCATTTTTTCCTTGCTTCATATTCAGTCCCCTTTTTACTTCAAGCATTAGCAATGAGTAACTAGGCCTGGATTTCCTTCATCTTCCTCCTAACTATAATAAATTTGGTGAAGATAACCATAGGTTATAGACAAGCTGCTTTTTTAGAGACATTATTTTCATTTGTCTCCCAGGAACTCAAGGAAGAGGTGATGTTACTAATTTTTTAAAAGAGTCTTTACTGTAAGTCAGAGGGTAGAGTATTCCTCTTTCCAGCAACTTGTGAGGTAGCTCTGTAGACTCTTAAAAAGGCACAGAGTAATTTCAATTGGAAACGGTTTGCAAAGGTCATCTAGTCCAAGCCCCTGATCAACCTCAGATACCTTGTCCAGGTGAGTTTTGAATATCTCCAAGGATGGAGATTCCACAGCTTCTCTGGGCAACTTGTTCCCATGTTTGACTTCCCTCATGGCTAACATCTTTTTACTGATAGCCGGTTGAAATTTCCCTTGTAGCAACTTGTGTCCGTTGCCCCTTTTTGGTCACTGTGCAGTGCTAAGAACCATCCTCCACGCTGAGCAAGCCCAGGTCCCTCAGCCACTCCTTGTACACCACATGTCCTGGCCCTGCTACCCTCTGGACTGGGAGCACTCTTGCTAGTACAGCCCCATACGTGGCTGACCTTCTCTGTTTCATGGGCACACTGCTGACTCATGTTCAACTGTTTGTGCACTCGTCTCATCTTGCAAAATACATAACTAATTTTCACATTTGGAGAGGGTAACATATTGAGTTCCCTTCTACTGTTACTCACTTTCACGGTTAAGTACCAGAAAAAACGAATGCAGCATAAACAAATGTACTCAAAAATTGTACATATTTCTTTATTCATGGCACAGAAACTAGAGTACGTTTGTTGAGTTTGAGTTCTTCACTGCTGAAAACTTTTCTTCTGATAGGCTGATTCAAGGAACAATTTATTCCCCTGCTCAGTGGGAGTGAGAGTTTAAGACCTGATTTCAGATGTATTCAATAAAAAAGTTGCAGTATGTGTGTCAGATGGGACAGGGAGTAAGGAGCATGTAGATTATCTTCATATTTCTGCCACTAATCACTGTTAGGTTTTGAATAAATCATTAAGAGATAACTGTTCTGATACCTCTTTCTGATGCTTCCTACATAGTAAGTAAAAGCATTTCTCAGAAGTAGTCTACTTAATTGGAAGGTTCTGTGGAATATCTTAGACCATGGACTCATCTCCAGCTTCCTCTCCTGTGCCTGGCTCCTCAAAATAATATATATAAAAAAGAGAAGATGGAGAAAAGAAGAGAGAAAATGAAATGTGGCAGCAATTATCTGTCTTGTAAAAAGCACATTGAAATGTGCCGGGTTCTACTTAGACAAAAACAATATTATTCTAGTTTCAATTACTCTTACAATTTCTACTTCTTTAATGGATTTCTAATTAATCAGTTTCTACATACAAATATGTGTCTTATTGTGTGTAAACAGTCGTGCCAGAAAAAAATTGGGATCCACTATCTACAGAGAATAGAAAATTAGGCCCTGAAGAAAATCAGCTCATCATTATGGAACTAAATTAAGTCTATTGATTCAACCTTCATACTGTGATTGGGCTTTTTTGGAGACATGAAGTCCTTTAGATACATTATAGCAGTGAAGGGAAGTATATCTAAGGAAAAGGGAACTGCCCTCTTCAGGACAACCACAATACGCACATTTCAGTAACTAATAATAGCACAAAAAGTACAGTAACTATAAACTGGGAGGATTTTTTTTCTGTGAAGTTTTGGTGATGAAAATTTCAACAGCAAAGTGTGATTGACTTTTCTTGTTTCTACTGCAGGTCTTGTGCCAGTCCCATCAGTCTTGCCCTTGCCATTTGACAGACCAGAAGACCTGCTATTCAAAGTACACTCACAGTTCATATACCTTACAGTGTGCTGAGTCCATGAATGTCACTCCAAATACTCTTTAGGACCGGGAAGGAGGAAAATGCTTTTACCTGAATATCTCTTTCTAACTGTCTCTCTAGTCCTTAAAGACAAAAACTGCTGTCTTTCTAGATAGTTTATGTCTACAGTTCAGGTAATGATGACAATATACTGCTTGTAAAATGAGCAGTTCTTGATCATCTGCTGGCTAAAGCATGCAGTGCAAAAAGGCATTTGCCTTATGACTTTGCTACTGTAGCTGACTTACAAATAACTTTGCTCTTACGGTCCTGGATCTTGAGTACAGAACTCTGAGCTCATCTGCTTAATATGGCTAAACTTCCACAAAAGCTAAGGATGAGGCCGAAAGATTCAGGCCCATTTGTCACCAATGGAAATTTGAATCCAGATCTTCAGAGGTGCAAGAATACTTTTAAATGACAATAGCAATTAGTACCTTGATTACATCATTTTATTGTTTAGCCATGTGTTGGTTTGTGTCAACACAGATTGACAAAGACATAGAATTTTATTGGACAATGTGAAAACTCATTTGCAAATTTTATTGCAGTCCATCACAGCCTGAATTCACAGTCCAGAGGCCTTCCATTGTTGTGAATAACAATTGGGAGCAATTGCTGGCTATGGTCAAGGTAGAGGTTGCAGTCTTCCACCGACAGGTGTTCTTTCCTAATTGCTTCCATTAGTTTCCCTTTATTGCAGGGCTTCATCGCCCAATAAATGTAGTGCTTCAACGAATACCAGACTAGGTCTATCAGCTCCAGTGTGCGGCATGATAATCAATGTACGCTCATCAAGCACCACCTTAGTAAAGTGCTCTAGTCAAATACTTATTACTCAATAAAATAGTTATATGAAATGCAATATTTTAAACTGTAAATTCTATTGGTGCAAAATTTGTGGCAAATACAAGTTGGCAAAGTATTTGCCAACGCTTACAAATGTGCTGACAGGAGAAGGCTTGATTCCCATGGGAAATAAAGAAACAAACTGACTTAAATCTTGACTTAATTCTAAATTCTAAATTTTAGAATTCTTAATTCTAAACAGAGAACCTTCTTGCTCATCGTATCTTCTCCTTTGGATTCAGTCATAGGTACTTCAGCAAAAAGAGAAGTATATTTTGATTTACCTTTCTTCTCACTATCACTGAACTACTAGCACAGGTGTCAGTGTAAATTGAGTTCTTTCCTGCATTTTGCATTCCACATCCTCTGAATTTCGTGGCATTGCACAGAGGTAAATGAAGATAGACTATGCCTTTCATACTCTTTGCTGTTTGTGGTAATATTCAAACCGGAAAGAATATAGCTTGTTTTTTCAAATCTCAGGCTAAATTTGTAGAAATTGTATTTAAAAATGACAACAAACGTCTAGTGTCTTCTTACTTAGAACCGAAGAAATTCAGCTGCAAATTCATGAAGACAAAAAGTCCAGAGAACCACAGGATCCTATTTTAGAGTTCTTCTGTAGCACAGAAGTGTAGTTTAACCAAAGCCTCAATTAAATAAATCCCTAGCTGCAAAGAATTTCTCCAGAAGTGCCTTTCTGCCATAGTATTACTTTAAAAATATTCCAGGGCCAACTCTCCATTAAAAATAAAGACCTTTGTTAAGTAATTCCATTGTACCTTCAAAGGTAGATGTTGTCTTTGTGTAAAAGCACTCATATTTGTTTCTGAAATTGCTCTCTACCATTGTCTTTTTGCATTCATTCTTTCTCCATGTTTCTTTTTCACCATGGTAACACAGAAGACGATAATAATGTACAACAGTTATCGGCAGAGAGATTCTGAAAGTAGAGAGAGGTGTAAAATACGAGAAATGTAGAAACATGTGACTAGAGCTACACAGTAGCTCTCTAACTTCTGCAGACTCTAACCATTTTTTTTTTGCTCTATTTGCATTTGGATCATTTTCCAAAATGGCTAGGTCTCATTGATGTATCCATTTTTTATTTTACTTTTCCTGTCTTCCCTTTGTTGCTTCCTCAAAATGGAAAACACTTTGTCAAATTTTCTTGCTTGTTGAATATTTTAGAGCTAACTCTGAGAGGACAGACTTGTGCTGCTGCTAATCTGAACCCAAAGGCAGATAACAATGAAGCTGAAGCCTATGGAAGCTTGTAACTGAAAATATTACCAAGGAACCAATCAGCAGCATAACAATGAAAACAATAGCCCGTCTCTGTTTCACAGGCAAAGCAAAATTTCTCTGGATCAAGTTCATCTGGTTCTTACACTTGTTTCCTGGCAAACTCTGAGCAGATCATTCATTGGCATATTTGTGGCTGTTGTGCCCAGACCAAACTCATTGCTGGGAGAATTCTTTGCACCAAGAACAACCAGAAATTAGCTTTTTCAATCAATGTCATTTTGTCTCTTTGCTATAGATGCCAAATTACAGAATGAAAGGCCCTTCAGACTGCTCATTTGTTTCAGCCGGAGTACATACCAGCACCCAGAAATCTTCATCGGCTGATGCCCTTCCCTGCTACCTGATGTAAACAGGATGTCTCATTCATTGCGCTGTTACTGCACCTGTACATTTTTGACTGTGTTGCTTATATCTCAGCAACTCACAACTGTGTTGGCCAAATTGCTTAGCCAAGTGAAAGGCCAAATTGGTCTGGAGGACTCATAAAGCACCATTCATGACTACATTCTCCCTGTTACTGCAGTGAATTCAAATAATCCTTATTTTCTATTGGTTTCTCAGAAAGAATGCAAATATAAATATAATCATATGAATTTGTACCATTTTTTTATGAACATAAAGATGGATACCCACAGAAACACAGACCTCTGGTTTTGGGCATGCATCCAGCATAACAATATGTGTCACTGAAGTTTAGATTCATTTGCTTAATCCTACCTTCTGGCACACTCACCTGTGAGTCACAGCCACAGGTACCTGTGGGGACGGATGGATCCTTCACAGTGCAAACCTCTGCTTCAAACTTGCTATCCCTCTAACCACCTGACAGAGACAAGGTTTTTCTGGAAAAATGATTAAGATCAGTGCTAAATTACTCATTTTTTGAAACTGTGAGGTTTGTACACATTTTTGAAGGACGATTTTGGTAAAATGTTGCACTGTGACATTTTCAGTACAGAGAATTTCTGGTGTTGGTACCAAAACATCTTTTCAAAAATCAAACTTCATTTCAGCTAGAGAAATCAATTATTCATTGAATTTTATTGCATAGTGAAGTTACCTAGCTTCGTTTAGGCCCAATGCTTATAAGCTCAGCTGCCTTTGATCTCACATGCTTTTCAGTTTTTGCTTGTTCACTTCCCCAGATCTGTGTTCCTTAGAAGCAGCATAATTTGAGAACAGAGTTCTTTATTCCAAAGAGTTAAAACAGCAAACAAAGAACTTGACATACCACACTGTTCTTTCCAGTTCAAAAGAAAGAGGGATTTGTCACATTAAGAAACGCTTTGTGCGAGCTGCTGGTTTGCATGGGTGTAGACTGAGTGAATATAAAGTGCTCTGGGGTAGCATAAAGAGAAGGAATTGACGCTGGTTTGAAGTCAATGGGCTACCTGTTGGGAGAGGGTGGGTGACACCTCCTCCCACCGCTGGCAGTCTCATTGGCAAGGCTATGAATTTGTCCTTTTGTGCCAAAAGCCATGATCTCATATTTGTTAGGTATTGGAAGCAGTCAAAGTCAAAAACACTCCTACAGTTCTGAGGACGCGAGAATATTATTCTACTGCTATGCTACAGCTAGTTATGCTGTGCTGCTCTCACTTACTACCTCCTGTGCTGCCACCTGCCAGACCCAGCCCGCCTCATCCGAGCGCCGTCTGGCATTGCTGGAGCGTGAGGGGCACGGCCTCCCCGTGAAGGTGGAGTATGTTGGCACCGCAGGCCAACAACCCTTCATTCTTCAATATGGCTGGCGCCCAGGGTCAGCGCAGGAGAAGTTTTTTTTTCTGGTCCAAGTATCTCAAACAAAAGCCAATTATTGCACATATGACCAGTCTGACAGTGCTTCCTGAAAGCGACTCCGTGATTGCCTGACAGATATGCACAAATCCCAGACGCACTGTTGGACAGAGAAATGTCACGTTCACTTAGCAGTTGAAGAATTTAGATACTGAACCTTACTTAAGGTATGGTGTAAATTGAATGTAGTTTTACTGAAACTGTGGAGCTGCTTTCACGAAGTCTGTGTTTATCCCCTTGCTTCCAGTCTTTATGGCTGATAACAAACACTCAGTCCAACAAGTTTGGGTTTTTTTATCCTTTTCTAGGACAAATCTGCAACCGTCCTCCATGGACAGGGTAAGACAACAGAGTACAGCAACGGCAGGGCTCAAGCATGCGTTTCAGGGGAAGAGCAATAAAGACAATGGTGCGGCAGCTTGTGGCTTTATGGTATGTAGCCCATACCACTGCAGAAAGGCAGATTGGCTGGCCCAAGCACCATCTCTTCTGCTGAGGTGAGTGACCGTCGGCTCACTGGAGTGAGGACCTGTGGGCTGTGTCCGCTCCTCCATTAGCCCCTGCCACTCGCTGCCATGGCCGTGGTCCAGATGAACACAGCCTTGCGCAGGCTGGAGATGAGGCTTTGTTCCTGCTGTCAGTACAGTGGAGCCCATTTTTCTAAGGAAGCAGCTTTCAGAGTTTTGGGCTTGTGCCAGCTTCGGATAATCCAGAAAATCCTGAATTTAAGTATAATGTTTAAAAATAATACTCCCTTCACATTGCCGGCCCCGGCTCCAAATGTTTCCATAAGAGTAAGGGCGTCTTATTTGACAGAGATTTCTGTAGGTTCACTTATGGCTTTTGTTTTAAAACATATTAATTTATTATAATGTAAAGTTATCTGCCCAGGGAGATGTGGGATGCTGCTGGACTACAACCAAGTATTGGCTTGTAGCCTTCTAAACCAGGGTGCTAAGAAATAAATCCTGAATAGAGATGGATGAACATTTTCAGTTTATACTGAAAATGTCTTCAAAAGACTTCACTCTTCTTCACTCTTCTCAAGGTTTCCCTTGAAACAGTGGATGTTTTCTAGATTTGTTCAGCACATGAAAGACTTCATATTGAAATATGAAAAGTTGTTTGTTTAATTGCAAATTATTAACAATGCCTTTTCTGTCTTTGGGGGTGCCTTGATCTTCTAATTGCATTGTATTATGCCTTCTCTTGATTAGATGAGTAAAACAGTCACAGACAAAAAGAGACTAATTATAGCTAGTTTCTTTAAGGTGTTAGCTTAGCATGAGTACTTTTATATATAAAGCAATCACCAAAGAACATGTATATCGAAAACATATTAAAAGGCTATTGCAGAATGACTTAACTCAGTCCTAGGCAAAGAGCACATTCTTTTCCTCCAAGATAGTGTTAAAGGATACCTTTTTCACATTGCAGCCACACCTGTACATTTTATTTGTCGTTACACTAATCCATCGATATTGATTATTTGAGGTCTTCTAGAAAACTAGTTAAAAAGACCCCAAAAAAACATTCATAAGGATTTAAAGGATGCATAGCATCAAGTCTTCCTTCCATTGGTGTTTTTACAGGGCAATGGACTGACTGCTCTATTAGATGTGATAGTTATGATTTCTCATATGTTCATTTACAGAATTTGTCAGACTTTTTTAGCATGTTCTGTGGATGCCAATGACTTTTTTTGTTCAATTATTGCCAAGTGAAATATAGGTTTGTATAATGCTATTATTTTATTGATGATTAATTTGCATTTTTGTAACATCTGAAGACCAATGAGGATAGAGTGCCATTTTGCTAGTCCATTTACAAGCACAAAAAAGCCAGTGAGCATTTATTTTTAATGTTATGAAGTTTATAGTCCTAGAGTGCTTCTGCAACTGATGGTGTTTAAGGCAGTCCTCTCATACTGAGCCAGTTATAAGGTTGGGAGAAAAAGTCAGAGGGTTGTGGGAAGAGACATAATATGCAGGCCAGATTGATGGACACAGATTAGCCCAAGCAAGGCCTGTGTAATATGAGCTCTTCAAATCCATTTTTGATGTTTTTCACAGTGATCGTACGCTGTGCAAACTGAAAATTGACTGGACTGGTGTACAGGAATAGTTAAAACTAAAATTAACTTTGATCTTCATCAAACTGTAGAATAATCAAATTATAGTTCCAGAAGCCCTTTTTTATTGGAAACTGTCAGAAGGAGTTCACACTTAGGGATTTGGAAGGACAATCATAGAATATTGTATTGAAAGCGCTGATATTGCCTCAAAAAATTCAGAGATTTCACCAAAGAACATCATTATGCTTGAGGAAAAGCTTCTGTCTAAATCCAGAAATCTGCCATGTTATGCTACTTCAAATTCCTCTTTAAAATTAGTTTATTACACAGTGTCAACAGAAGCATGCCAATTGACAATGACTAAGCAGAGGGAAACAGGAATCTACTTTTTTGAAGGGGAAAACATTTTCTTTTCTTCATTTTCTCCTGTTTTATCCCTCACTTATCCACATCTATTTGTCTGTTTCCGTCATCTGTTGTGTCTCTTCAAAATTCCAGGCTGCGAACTGTCTGAGGTAGAGACCCATTTCTTATTATCTATGCAGGCAGCTACTGCAATATAAATAGTAATAAAAAGTCTTTGTTACTCCTCAGACAATAAAGCATTTAGTGAACTTGCTGAGACTACTACTGGTGTGTGAATATGTTGCGTTTTACAGTTATTTAGGTAAATCTAGAAACTCTATACCAAAAATTTTGTATTTGTTAAGAGCGTCCCCAAACAAGCCCACTTTTATAGTGGATTGTGTGAAAAAAAAGGAAGAGATAAAAGAAGGACTGTCATTTTCTGATGATGCTAATTGTAACTGCATAGGGTATTCTATATCTGCATGTTTGACTGCCTCAAAAAGACTCTATAACATTATGTTTGACTACCTCGAAGATCTTGAAATTCAGCTTGGTAATCAAAAAGATTTTGATGGCAAGTTTGTCTCTTGAGATTTTATAAGGAGGCACGAAATTCATATAATTAAGTAAGTAAATAAGTAAACCAGACAATTATAGAAATATAAGAAACCTTAGCTAAAACACACTTCTGAGGGATTTGACAGATTACAGGCTGCTAATGCTGTCATAATCACTGCTAAAATCTGTAATCTCATTAACATCAAAGAACTGGAATCAAACAAGAACAAAACTGAAAAATGATTCAAAAAAGATAAGAGACCTTTTCATTATAGCCATCAGCACTGATGTGAAATATAAGAAGGACTGACAGAGAGCAAGAACATTTCAGAAGTAGCTGCTGAAATGAAAGCTATGATGAAACATATCCTACCTTGCCTTCTAGCACTTAAAATGGAAGATCAAATTTTTATACCAAACTAATGTGTGTCGAGTGCTCTGTCAAGGAGGGGATGGGTATCACAATGATGCGTAACAGTAACAACAAAATCAGAGAAGCCGGAATGGTTGGGGTCATAGTGTTCTCCTTTGTTAAAAATCCTGCATTTGTGTCCAACCTTTTTGACATCAATTGACTGTTTTAGTACATTCATGATCTTTATGTCAAAATTTCCTGATAGGCTGCAGGTACCAATTTTTGTACTCGCATTTGTATCAAAGGCAGAAGGAGCTGGTGAGCTTAGCTAGGTGGTTTACCGTGATGATAGTTGATTTTACTGACAGAATTGCAAGATTTTTGATGAAGGTAGCATTATCGGGTAGTTTTATGCCTTTTTGTCACCAATGTTGTTTTTAAAAGATTATGAAGGTTCACTATTTTTGTAGGTAAATAAAAATGGGGCACTTTTCTATTATTTGATGTAGGCAGCCCTAATGCACAAACTCAAAAGATATCCTAAATGTGGCAAGTAAAACATAGCCATTCTTTTTACATAACAGCACTCTACATATGTTAGAAACAGCACCTCGTGAAAAACCAGGATAGGAAGGTGAGCAGATACTCCAATGCCAATGCCAAGCGAAAAATAAATTTAAAATAAGGAATGAATTGCAGATAAAGAAATACATTCCTGCTGCGCTCTCCACAAGGTGGGTTTTAAGCCTTTTAGCCATTTTAATCAGTTCTGCCTTTTAGCCATTTTTTAACTATCTAGCCCAAAGTCAGTGTGTGCAAGACATGGCTTAGTGCTAGAGCTGCGCCTGTGAACAGCATGTCACCATTCTGTGCTAGCTCCAGTTTCTGTCATCATTTTACACTATAGCCCTGTTTTGATAAGATAATCTTGAGGGTAAAAAGGGTTGGATGATAGCTGAAGATCATATCTGAAAGCTGTAACTAGCATCTATAAATACATTTATGCTTTTAAATGAAAAAAACCTCCAAACAATCCAGCAACTGACTTGTTCACAGCAGCTAATTGATTTCAAAAAACCTAACCGGTCCCTTAGATTGTAAATCTGATTATCTAATATTTGATTGAGACATGAAATCAAAATGTTACGTGGGGTGTTATAGAAGAAAACAGAATCCAGGCCTATGATCCTCTAATATTTGCTCAAGCTGGAAAACATCTGATTATGGATAAAAATCAAGAAAAGAGATTTTCTTTAGTAAGAGAAATGCAGAACCGAGATAAAATAACTCATTTCAGATAAATGGCATGCTTCAAATTAAGACTGAGGTAGTCTCAGAGAGGTCATAGATAAGAAATGCTTGTTTCATATACACAACAGAAATGTAGCAGCAAGACTGTTACAAACAAGCCACAAGCATAGCCATACATTGGCTTGTGACTGCTATCTGAGAGAGGTAGACTTTCAAATTATCCATCTATTAAGACTTTTTAAGTCAAGGTCATATGAAGGTTGAACAGACGAGGTGAACAGGATTTCATGGGATAACCCTAGAAAAGCCTAACTGGGACCTCTGAGGAAATCTTCCAGTGGACCTTCTGGGATCTAGGGCAGGAAAAACAGAAACACTACGAGGGCAATGTAGTCAGCAGGTAGGTTAATGGGACCTCATGGGAAGGCTACCCAAACCTGCTCTCAAATTTAAAAGGATAAGAATGGTCACCTGACTGCTTTGTAGCCAAAATGAGAGCAGCGAGCAATCTGGTATGTGTAGTATCCTGGCTTAAAAGCAGTTAAAATAAATGTAGTCCAAAGTTTTTGTGTCCCTGAAATATGAGAGTTGCAGATGCTACCAGAGCAGCCTTGTTGCTGCCTTTTCAACAGTCTTATGTTTACGGCTATCTGCATAATACGTGACTGAATGTACAGGCATCTAAATTAGGGGAATACAGAATAAAAAAGGTTTTCTTGATCTCTGCTGGTTCACAGCCGGACTGATCCTTTGACAGGTGCTGACAGGCACCTGATTCCCAGAACCAGGAGGTTCGTTCCAAATAACACGCAGTGCTAGGCTCTTCCACCCCCAATACCATGTGATGCTTGAGGCTTGATGTGGCTTTGCTCAGAATCACTGGGGATGATAACAAGTATTCCTGCTCATGCCACCAAGGCAGCCTCTATTGCACTGTGACCCATAGCAAGACCAACATCATCCTGTCTTCTCCCAGCCTGTCTGGACCATGTATTGATACTTTTGAGTCACCACCTATAGCAGCCGAGCTTATGAGCCCTATCTTTTTCCTCAAGCAGTAGTGGGTTTCTGTTTTATAATTGAGCACTGCTGGGTTCAGTCCCTGTAGCTGGGTTGCTATTATACCACAACAGCATCTTCCAGTAGGACAGATGGGCAATATCAACAATGGCTGTTTGAAAACAATTAATAAGCATTTTTGAGCAGAGGCCAGTGTGTCCAGAATCATAGTAAAGTAGTCAATCTTGGGTACTGTTCCTTTAGACTGACATAAGGAGAGAAAGAGAGGAAAAATCATGAACAAAATGGGACCCATATTTGAATGTGTTAAAAGCAAAGCCTGCATTTTTAAAAATGGGACTGGGCACTCTTCAGACGGCACTCTACCATTTTGACACACCATGTGGACCCCGGTGTAAAAAAAAAAGAAAAAAATAATAATGCATATGTGTGGTAATAATCTGCACATGACTGGTTGCTGTAATGTGCGCTGCTGTACTGCCAGCAGGGAAGTGAGTGATCGCTTCTCGCCTACACAATGGACGCTGGCTTTGCCTCACATGGTTTTTCAGCAGGAGAACAAGGAGGGGTAGGGGGGAAGGAAGGAATGAAAACCACCACCTGACCCTCCACCCCAAAACCCTTGAGGCTTGACCAAGTAGGCAATCGGAAGTTTTATGACTTTTTTTTTGTTTTTAATCAGGCTACTGCTCCCAGGAAACTTTGCTGAGCAAAAGGTGGAAGGAAAGCTGCCCACCTTTTGCTTTGACCTCTGTGTCTTTTAGCATAGGCAGTGAGACATATGTCACAGGAGCTGAGTACATCAGGAAAGTTTTTACTTGTTTCGGTAGTCTGGTCTTGATATTCAAATGAATCTGTCAGGAACAAGAGTGTGGCGCTTCAGTTCTTGCTCGGGCCTGATGACATTGATTTGTGAGCATACTGCTTGACTACGGGATGTGTGACAGATAAATTTTATCAAAATTAAGGCACAATTAAACATTTCATCTTCCTAATTACTGGCTGTAGATTCAGCCTGATGACCATGTGCTGTAAGAAATCAGCGACCATTACACATTTTAATGGAGCACAGCTGTCTTACAGCTTGGTAATATTTGCACAGTGCCACAGAACTGTAATTTATGACAAAAAGAAAAAATGTGTATTGGCTCTTTTTTGCCAAAATAGATTAAGGATTCATATACTTTAATGAGATTTGGACCTAGCCTTGGATTATCGTTATAAATGATTTATGTGCATGTTGGTGGACTCCTGTAGTTTTGAGTTGATTTGTGTTTTGGTCGACCAATATGTAATTCAGTATTTCCTTGTGTGCCAATATTTGCATTCTTTCCCCTCTCTCTGTTTCAGTTCTATTTTTCGACTATAACTTAGCAAAAAGGGCGAATAGGAAGGTTAAGAAGGCATCGAGGCATATTTTCCAGTAGGCTTCCTGATAGCAAAATCCTCCTCCGAATTCCCTCCCCATCTCCTTCCTTCTACCTCCCAGGCTCAGAGAGGAGAGGATGCGGGGCGAGGGGTAGATAGGATGGGGAACAAGGGCCTCAAACAGCTTCACTTTTGCAACCTGGAAACCAGGGCACCAGGGAACAGACGCTACCTGAACCCCTGCTCAGTGAGAGAGCCGCTTGAACACTGACGTATCTCAAAGCAGAATATCAAACCCTTTCTCCTGACTGTTTAAAGCATGACCTATAAAAGTTATAGATAGAGCGTTTACTCTCCCAGTTGATATTTTTCCTCCTTCAGTCATTTTTTCCAGAAAAGAGGCTCCTTTCCTAAGGAGAGAAAATAAAAGCATTGCAATATGTACCCAAGTATTATTTCCAAAACCACTTTTTTTTTCTTCAGTAGGTTTGTTTGAGAGATTACTTAGAGAATGTGTGGAGCAGGGGAAATGATAAAAATATGATTAGGTGTCTCATATATACATATATGAATAAATATATGTCTGTGACTATATATAGGTATACCACATATAGTATATGGTATATAGATGGTATTACCATATTTATATGGTAATATATACTACCATATATATTTATATATGTTTTTATTTGTTCATGCTTTGTTTTTGCATCAAACTTGGTGGACGAAATTCATGCTGAGTGTAACTACCTAGATTTCAGAAGAGTCATGTCTGAGTCCAGAGTTTGGCCCCATATGTTGCAAAGCTCTGAGATCCATATGTGCAGAAGAAAAGAAAACCTAAATTCTAATTTTCATAATAAAAAAAAATCCTGTCTAAGCTTGATTTACTTCAGTGTTCATATGCTGGAATGTTTCATACTGTACCAGGTTGCATATGCTTGCACACTAATTCTCAATTGCCGTATGCAGTTTGTGACAACCATCTGCTAAGACCTCCCTTAGAGTTCTTTCTCCCACTCAGCCCAGCTGAAATAAAAATATGGACAGAAACAAGTTCTGCAGGGAGACGAAAAAGTTAATAGGGGACTCGGAGTTAGACTGCATATCTGATTTGAATTCTATTGCTCCTACAACTTGTGCCCTACTTATGAAATATTGCTGAAGTGTAAAACATTAAATATAACAGAAAACTGTAAAATAAAGCCATACTTCCTTTGACAGACTCAAATGTGCTAGAAAGGTAATAATAAAATATGTACGCACAGCGCACATGTGTTAGCTAGCTCTCACTAACAATTCTAAAACAGCAGCTTAGACTAACTGTGTATAGCACCTTATCACATTAAAGCACCCTAAAGCAGGAGGGGGATGAGTGGTGAGAAAAAGCGGGTGTGAGAGAGAAGGAACTGAAAAATCTGCTCTCAGTTTCTTCGCCAGAGAAGTAATTCCACTTAAGCCAATCTCATGAGAAACTCTCAGTGCTGGATGTCTGCTGCTCCAGTTCAAGCCAGAGGGATAAACCAGCAACCAGTGCATCTGAAAATCAGGTATTACAGGTTGAGGAAATGGGTAGGTGAACATGAAATGAGTGTAAAAAGAGGCAACTGTGGAGTAAGAACATGCACACAGACTGTTACCCTGCAATAGCTGATCACCTTTAGTTTTCCATCCTGCTTAATCATGCAGTAACAAACAGGTTTATTTCCCCATCACATGAGTATTTCTGAATCACAGAAAACAGGAACGAAAGAGAGCTGGAAATGCTTAGCGTTCAGGTACCTGGCCCCAAGCAAGATCAGCTACACCAAAGCCTTTGACTACAGGTGCCAGTGATGATAAGTCACTGTTTAGCTAATTCGTTCTTTGAAAGCTCCTCGGTACAACAAAATCCGTTCCATCAGATTTTTTCTAAGATCCAATCTATTTCCATTTCTACAGTTGAAGCCCCATGCTTTCTGTCAGTTGTCATAGAAAAAGGTGATGGCAGTGGCTTTCCTTAACGCTGTACCTGTACGTATTCACTGAGGTCCTGATAGTGTGGAGGAGAGCTAAAGATTACTCCAGGTGTCCTCTGAACAGCAAATCAGTATATTGGTGCCAGTAGGAGGTTCATTTAGTTCATAATAGCATGACATTTTTGTTCCATATTTGGCTTTTGAAAGCAGACCAAGGCCCTGAAAGAAGAACAAAGACAGAGTTCCATATTTTGTCCCCAGAATAATCGGTCTTGGTCTACATTTCTGTAAATCAAATGGTTTACAGAAGTTCGCTGTGATAACTTTATTTTGGCAGGTTTTCAGTGTAACTATGAGAGAAAAATTAGGCCCAGCACTGAGGCATAACTGCTCAGCCACTGAAGGGGGAGAAGGGAGATATTACTGTCTTACGGTTACAAGAAGGAGTTTTGAAAAGGAGGAATAATTTTAGATCTGATAAAAAAAACATACCTGAAACTCATGTTATAGAGTTTAAGTTTTGTTGTTAGCTTTTTTAAAGGCAACACATCAAGATATTTGGTAAACTCAGTATTCCTAGGTTAGACAATCTCAGGTGATATTTTGGGTTTTAAAGACTCAGTAAGTCATAAGGGATTCACCCTAGAAATTGTAAGGCAGCACATATATAAACCTTGAAGCTGAAATGTGTTTGAACTATTTTAAGAGCTTCTGAAAGGCTGGCATATTAAATTATATATCAATCTGTCCCCCATTGGTTATTATCCTAACAGCTGCTATAAGTGTAGCCTATCAGTTTTAAATATAGGAACAGCAGTAAATAGTGCATTATGATATTCCAGATGGAACACTTAGAATAAATTGAAATATCCATGTATTTGAGAGTTTTCTACAGCACTACTATTATGTCATCGTTTTCTGCAAAGTAGTGCAACAATCTTTTATCCCTGCAGCATTACAAAGTTTGAAGATACGAATGTGCGGAGAACTGATGACAACCAGGAATTCAAGCTTCTAGCATGACCTTTTGGCTGCAGAAAATATCTGAGGTGTTAATGCCGCAGCACTGGGAGAAAGGAGTGTACCATTCCCTTGGATCTGATTTCTGTTGTTGTGGTTCTTTCTGCTTATGTCAGCCTTTGGAAATCTCTGTAAGGCTGTGGCACCACTGTAATGGGATAATGCCACAACAACAAAACTCTTCAAAGAGTTTGAATACTGTAAGATAGAACACTTGGCTCCGTGACTTAGCAGTTAATATAGTCCCTCAGTTTTCTATGTGTTACTACTGGCACCTGGCTGTACCGAAAATTAAAAAATAACCAAAGGTTAAATGACCTTCTTATCACACAACATACGATGTGCTCCTCCATTTCATATGCAGTGAGTATAGCTGCTGGGTCCCACCACAGTCACACCAGAGGACACAGTAGCTCAGCAACTTCAAAAACACAGAAGGCAAGTTCTAGTGTCTCCTTGTGCATATGTGCTGAACCCTTGGACATTTAGTAGGTCAACTAAACCCTGGCAAAACATCTCTGAAAGATGTATACTTATAAAATATATCCTACTACAATGTGAGGAAGACAAGACAGATGCCAGAAGGTGCAGTAACTGACAGTGCGAAGCTATGCAAGGAACCTTCACTGTCACAGCCATTCTTGCGTGCAGTTGAGTTTGTTAAAGAGAACCAGGCTCTTTGGACATTGCTTTGGAAAGTCATTCATCACACCTCAAGAAATGTTGCTTTTATTGCATGCAAATACACATTACTTACTTTTTACTTCAGTTCTCCTCATCTCTTCAGAAGCCACTCCCTGCATTGGGATGTTGTGGAGATTTTTCAAGTAATGTAAAGACAGCACCTTAACGCCATAATGTATGGTGCCCTGAAAGTGGTGCTTGGTATTGTCATCACTACTTTTAATCTGTGGCTAATTTAGAAATTTGTACTTTGGGATGTGCTACAGCTGGATGACAACAAAAGAGCAATTGATGATATTCCCTTTGCTTACCTGATTTGTGTTATCCTGTGGCCCAGCAGCTAACTGTGATATTATCAAACGTGGTGAATAAATGCACAAGTTTCCTTTTTAGAATTTGTGAAGCTAATATCTTTTTTGGTCTATATTCCTGTAGCTTTTTAAAGGTATTTTCACTGCATTGGCTCTATGTTTAAAGTGTTGGAATTAATTGAAAAATTAATTAGAAATTAGAGCACTCTGATGCTGTGATCAGGTGAGCCCCTATCTGCTGTGTCACTCCAGTATTCAAAAAGGGCAAGAAGGAGGAGCCAGGAAACTACAGGCCTGTCAGCCTCACCTCCATCCCTGGAAAGGAGATGGAACAGCTCCTCCTGGAGGTCGTCACTAAGCATCTGGAGGACAAGAAAGTGATCAGGAGTGGTCAGCATGGATTCACCAAAGGGAAATCGTGCTTGACCAATCTGATAGCCTTCTATGCTGGAATGACTGGCTGGGTAGATGAGGAGAGGGCAGTGGATGTTGTCTACCTGGACTTCAGCAAGGCTTTGGACACTGTCTCCCATCACAGCCTCATAGGCAAGCTCAGGAAATGTGGGTTAGGTGAGCAGATAGTGAGGTGGTCTGAGAACTGGCTGGATGGCCGAGCTCAGAGGGTTGTGGTCAGTGGCGCGGAGTCTAGTTGGAGGCCTGTAGCTAGCGGTGTCCTCCAGGGGTCAGTCCTGGGTCCAGTCTTGTTCCATGTACTCATCAGTGACCTGGAGGAAGGGACAGAGTGCCCTCTCAGCAAGTTTGCTGATGATCCTAAACTGGGGGGAGTGGCTGACACACCAGAAGGCTGTGCTGCCATTCAAAGGCACCTGGAGAGGCTGGAGAGCTGGGCGGAGAGGAACCTCCTGAAGTTCAACAAAGGCAAGTGCAGGGTCCTGCACCTGGGGAGAAATAACCCCAGGCACCAGTCCAGGCTGGGGGTTGACCTGCTGGAAAGTAGCTCTGCCGAGAAGGCCCTGGGAGTGCTGGTGGACAACAAGTTAAACATGAGCCAGCAGGGTGCCCTTGCGGTCAAGAAGGCCAATGGTATCCTGGGCTGCATTAGGAAGAGTGTTGCCAGCAGGTGGAGGGAGGTGATCCTCCCCCTCTACTCAGCCCTGGTGAGGCCACATCCCTAGTACAAGGGAGACATGGCACTCCTGGAGAGAGTCCAGCGGAGGGCTACAAAGATGATGAGGGGACTGGAGCATCTCTCCTATGAAGAAAGGCTGAGAGAGCTGGGCCTGTTCAGCCTGGAGAAGAGAAGACTGAGAGGTGATCTCATCAATGTGTACAGATATCCAAAAGGGAGGGTGTCAGGAGGATGGGGCTGGACTGTTCTCAGTGGTGCCCAGCGACAGGACAAGAGGCAACAGGCACAAACTGAAACACAGGAAGTGCCATTGCATGACTGAGCACTGGAACAAGTTTCCCAGAGAGGTTGTGGAGTCTCCTTTTCTGGGGATATTCAAAACCCACCTGGACGCAATCCTGTGCAATGTGCTCTAGATGTCCCTGCTTGACCACGGGGGTTGGGCTAGATGATCTCCAGAGGTCCTTTCCAACCTCAACCATTCTGTGATTCTGTTAGCCTCAAACGTTAAGCTGTTTCACACCAGTGGAAATGGACTGTACTCAAGCTTATCAGGCCCAGTGCAAAAGAAGTAGGTCAACTCACATCTCTGCTGAAAACTAGATACTATAAAGACAGCTTATCATACAGATTCACAGAAAAAGTTACTGGCTTAACTGAATCCTTTGTAATGGTCCTGACTAGTGCCAGGTACCTGTTCTGCTACTGCACGTTTGCTGGGGAACAAGGATCTTCAGCTCCATGGTGAAAACTTTTTCAACTACTATAAAACAGGAATGTTCATCTGATCATGCCAGCAGACTCGTGTACTGCCATTCTTAGCAAACAACTCAGACTCCAGCAGTTTTCCTGTGGAAAGTCAGATATAAAATGAGCTTTCTTTTTTAAATGGGAAAAACTCAAAACTCTCCACATTCCTGCGGTCACCTGGTGAGCCAAGACCCACGTGACATGCATCACAGAAGTGTAGCTGTCAAATGATCAGTCCAGTTTTTCTAGCTATTGGACTATGCTTCACTCCAACTTTGTTTCTGGAGAATATATTCATTTATAAAAGGTCATGCTGAAGCGATCAATACATAAGTGACCCTGGAATTAATTATAAGATCTTCCTTAACACCGTGGAGCCTTGATCCCTAACTTTGAGTGTAACCAGAGCAATCCTGTAGTTTTTGATAGAATTACCACTTATTTATAACAGTGGACTGCTGAAAGCAATTACCTACGTGCTGCACTGTATGTGCTGGGAAGAAGTGCATTACGGGATGACTATAGCCACATAATTCAGTATCAGTGGCAAGAGTCACTACAGAAGCGACTCGATAACTGAATACTGAAAATCCTCTGGCAGATTAGTTCCTCTTACTGATAGATGCTATGATGACAATATATCAATGTTTTTAAAGTAATGCATTGCCATTCACAAGTCCATGGGCTGCTTTTATACTTCCATCATCGTATCTGTGGCCTTCAAAGTTACAGCTGATGGACCTTCTGTCAAGACCCAGATATTTAATCAATGTGACAGCATCCTACATATTTTGAACCCCAGAGGCCTTGGAAAAGTTTAATGCAGCTTCCAGGTAAAGTTCAATCCACATGGCTGAGTCCCCTGAAGTATTTTCCACAGACAACCTCCCTCCTCCACATTTTTACATACCCAGTGTCCTTTACATTTCAAGAAAGTGAAGAGCTAAGCTGGAAGGCCAGGTATTACTGCAATAGAAATACATGCTTTATAAAGCTCTGCTGGCCACTAAGAAGTTGGATGCAAGGCCTGTGGTTAACCTCTCTTTTTGGAAGAAATGATTAGAACAGAGATGAAGACTTTTGCCTACAACAATGACTTTCTCCCAGTCACAATAACCTATTGTTAAATGTGGGAATGAGGAATCTGTAGGCTGGTATGTGAGAAGGAGCATATTTGAAGAAAGAACGTTAATTCTTGGTGGATACAGCAACTGTTCGGCTAATAAGCAAAGACCCTGATGCTGACTTGGTTACGACGTGTATGCTCTGACGCAACCCCATCAGTGACATGAAGCTATTCAACACTGTTATAGCTGTAATTACCAAAAGATGCAAGGGAAGCAAGATTACTTAAGAAAGACACTGTGTGCTTGAAAGCTTTTCTACTTTCCCCAGCAATAGCACCTGGTCTCAGAAAAGATAAGCCCTTCTGATTACAGACCTTACTTCCCCAGGATAAAATTATTCTCTCTTTCTCCTTCTTTTTATATGTATACATGCACATGCACACAGTGGCAGAACCTGGTCCACAGTTCTTTGTTCACAGCACTTGCCAGTGAGTGCCAATTATATGTAAAATAAATAAATACCAGCCACATTATGATATGAATTTCCTTTGGAAGGGAATGTTCCAGAATCCTAATCACTGCATTTTGTTTGTTTCTTTGAGTTTTATCCTTCACACGCAATATTAATATATATAGCAATTACCTGACTTAAACAAATAATAGTACTTCTAATTATAATGGAAGCCAGTTCACTTACGGTTAAGTTAAAGTGCTCTATATCAGATATATCAGTGTGATCTGTATAATACCAAAAATTTAAACAATGAAAATAACATTATCAAACATGAAAATCCATTAATGCTGGTCATTAGATTTCAACGATGCTTTTAGGGTTATTAATGTGGAAAAGAGGAAGACACTTCAGCTGACCATGCCTAATGCTGCAAGCATGCAGTAGAATTAAATTCTTTATTTTCTCAGTACCCAGTAAAGAAAACAGGAGGATTACCTATTAAAATATAGCTCCTTTGATGAAAAGATTCCTTTGTTCCTAGTCCCAAACTAGACTTTCTGTCCAGAAATTGTGCTGCAGGTACTACATTGCATAAATAAGCTGACCTGTCAGGTTTTTGGCAATTTATGGAGCTGGTCAGCCTGTACATTCGTGCAGTTTTTTGTTGCAATGAGATGTAATGGCTTTTCAGCGCACCATAAGCACAGTTGTGACCACAGGCTCACTAGTGTCATTTTGTGTGCAGTAATGAAGCCTGACGAGTGGTCTCCTGCTTGCAGATAGCCGGCTGTTGTCCTAAAAATGCAAACCATTGCCTCAGGCCATGGAATCAGGAACAGGCAAAGGACAGTGGCACAGGCACGGCTCCCCACTGCTCTCCCTCCCTTTAGCACACTGTACTTGGATGCAGTAGAATAGTCTTTACCCTTGTACATAAGGACACGATGAGAGAAAGTGATAAAAACAATTGCATGAAGGCCATGTTGGAAATCAGGTTTGTGAAGTTGCTGAGCTGACGTTTGGAAAAAACAAAAAATCCTTCGGCAAGACGTTTTTCCCCATGCACAGTGAGTACTTTGAGCAAAAATGCTGCTCCTTCCTCATAGTTTCCTTTCCTGTTCTCTTTATCTGTATAAATATTTGTGCAGAAATGTATGTGTGTGCTTATTTATATTTATTTATATTTTGAAAATATGTACTTACACCCACGTCAACACACATACACACACGTATACATATATACAGAGAAACAGAGAGAGCAGGCACAGCAAATCACAGGAACAAGCCTTGCTAGATTTTTTTCACAGTTCATGAATATTCCATGGCCCAGGAAGGCCAGGCGTGTGCTGGGGTTCACACTTCCCACAGTACAGCCAGCCCCACAGCAAATTTCCCTCTTTTATTTAAACATTCAAGGGTCATTGGAGAGTTGCTTTGCGCTGTATAGCACTGTGCTGAGAGATGTCGTGTTTTCCTGAGAAATATGAAAAATGAATCAGTTTTTTTTTATTGTAGAAATTAGGCCTTGCCCTGAACCTGTGTTATCTGTGATTTAATTATGCTTCATAGCCCAGTGCTTTTTCTTATCTCCCTTTCAGCACACCAAGCACCACTAATCACTGAATCCTGAAACCTGGTGGGTTGGCTGTTCTTTAAGAAGGTAGGAATTGCTTCTGTGGTTTCTGCATGCACGTTCAGTGTTTTATAAACAAGAACAGGCAAAGAATAACTGAGCAAAAGTTACAAATCTGTCTCAGTTATAAGCTATAGTGTCATATGATTTATCATTATACCTTCTCATTTATTCATAGTTCTCCGGAAATTCCTCTTTCCAAAGCTTTTCAATCACTTTGCTGTGCAAGGCCAAAAACTTGACTGTCTGGGAAAGCGTGAACAGAATCTACATGAACCTTTTAAAGACCGACAAAAGGCATAAAATATTGCATCTACCTACTCTAAGTTTTTTTCTCAGAGATTTTTTCCATTTTGTAAAGAACTCCAAAAAGAGATGAGGGCTGTGCCAGGGCTTGTAAATGGTCCTTTACTCAGCAATAGCGCTATGTCATATGTGGGAAAGATTTTTGTTGTGTGGTGTGGTGAGAGGCATCTTTGGCAAATGCTGTGTCGGGGCGAATGGAGGCGCCAAAGGCTCTCACTGTTGTCTTGGCTGTGACCTCTCCAGTCTTCATCTTCTCAGTCTCTGTGAGACAAAATTGGTACGGCTATGCTGTGCAAAATGTCCCTCTTTCAAAAACTTGTATACTCATTGGCCTGCACTGCAAAAAGCTGTAGTTTACCTGGTGTTTCTCACGCAGAGGTGGTGCTGGGTGGTACGTGACTGGAGGTACTGCTCACCAGCTGCGTTTTTCTCTTAGAACCAAGACTCTGGCCCTCAAACATATAACCCAGACTCTACCTGTCTCATGGCTCTGTTACAATTGCACAGCTCAAGAGGGAGATATTGTAATGTGTTTTTCCTGTGGTGTTTTCCCAGTTCTGCTTTGCTAAAATAGATGATGGCATGTTTTTTCCAGGGCTCTTCACCTTCACGAGCACAGAATATTGGTGGTGAGAAATGTTAAAGCAGGTGGGAATTGGTTTTCCGTTATTTTATTTCTGAAATAACAGGTGAGGTATCAGGACCGCTGCAAACTAGCACACTGCACAAACAAGCAGTTCATCGCGTTATGTGATGCAAAAATGGCAAAAGTAAAAGTAACAGATTCCGTTGTAACAGCCAGTCATGAATGTGGCTTATAAGCAATGCATTACATTTGCCTTTATTTCTTAAGTGTGTAGCTTAATATTGATATTTTTAAAAAGTTAAATATGAACCAGAAAACACACAGAATGTACAGCGTTGCCTTGGTAACCTTTACTTTTTTGGGTGAAATTTTATGATAGAAACTCTACAAAGTTAAGGTAACATTAACCCAGTCTTTGGGTATATATATAATACAAAATGCTTCAACTTCTGGGACAGCAGCTATTTCTATGGATACAGTATGTTGAACAGACATGGAACAAAGAAAACCAAAACAGTTGGTTCTCTGCTGTCAAGGAAACAAGCTGCTCTTTCTGCTTAAATATCCCTTACCAAAACTAGGAGGAAAAAATCCCAAAAAACTCGAGTTCACACTTAAAAGAAAGATAAAGTCTGTCTTACAGGCACTGATATGAATGTATTTTCAGACATTTCAGTTAGGGATATTATTATGTCTGATATAGGTAAATTAACATGTTTCCCTGCAAGCTCCTAAGGTTAATGTTGTTCTTGAAGGTAAATATTAAATCATTTCTGAGAACAGTAGGAGTCCAGAAGGAAAGTGAGGAAATGTTCTGCAATGTGCTGAGTTTTTCTGTGCTGAATGCAGATTACTTATTTAGATTAAATTCTGTTTGTGCTCCTGTAATTCTAACTCATTTTTTGACCCTATTCAAGCTATCAGGAGCTTTACCATTTAACATAACAGAAAACAGAACCTCAGATTTGCTGAAGAACAGAAAATTGTAATGGGTGTATTTCTTTCATAAGCATTAAAAAGGTATACTGAATAGAATAACTGACAAAAAGGATAACTGAAGATGCACATATATGTTCTATATGACATTTCAAATATATACCTGACTTGGGAGACCACATCTCCTCAAAAACATGACTAAGGTTACATGAAAGAAAAGGAGCTATAGGAAAAAAAAATGCAGTTACTCACAGTATTTTTAAAATCTCAGAGTTTTCTGCTGCTGCAGGACATGGGTTCTGATTAGGATAAGCTTTCTTCTCTTACATTAACAGAATGAAACTTTAAATTCCTGTGCTTTAGTGGAGGATATTGCCCCCCACCAGAAAATAGATCTCTGCTAAGAGAGAAAAATACCTTGGGAAAAATGGCTGTAACTCGACACATACCAGGGAAGAGTAAGCTCATAGCATTTCTAGACGCAGGAGCAGACCCAGAACACTCAGCGAGCTTTGGCACAAGTTCGCTGATTCACGGCACCATTTCTAAGTTGAACCAGTGAGTACAAACGAGGTTGAAGACAAATAATCTATTGATTTGGAGTTGTGTTTGTTTGTGGACCATAAAGCTGTTCTCTAGCAGGCTTTGTAGCACCACTGGTGGACTTAGGTCTACAACAGGTGCTTACTGAGTGCCCGCCCAGCAGCAGGTACTCTCCACGGTTCCTGGTCCTGGGTAAGGGGATTCACTACCGGACCCTTCGGCGAACGGGAGTTGAGGGAAATCGTACCACCATACCCTTCCTGTGGGCTAAGAGTGTGCGGATGAACCTGGATGTGTAACAACGTTCTGTGTCTGGAGCCAGCATCTGCCTGGGTAGAAACTCATGAAGAAATTCGGTATAGTTGGCCCTTCGCCTGTAGGTGATTAGTGTTGGTTCTGAAGACTGTAGGCAGAGAATTGCCCTGACATTTATTGCTCCTTTAAAAAAATGACTAGAAGAGAGACTTTTGCCTTGGCGTTCTTGCTTGATATATTAGCTTTGCTCGTTTTGTAGGCTGCAATTAGTTTGTGGAGTGCTTTTCTTCAGCAAAGGTTGTGAAATGGCTTAAGAATATTGCTCTTAAGGAGCAAGAAATTGATAGATTCAAAAGACATACTCTGAAACGGCTTCAGAGGCGGCGCACATAACCCCACTAAAATAAGAAATCCTACTGATATGCATCCATAATTAATTTTACAGTGCCCTCTTCACAAGTGCATAGATTTTGAAATTCTGTAGGGTAACCTTCTTAACTCTGAATTTCCTGGCTGTTCTTACTTTGTTTAGACAATATTGTAGCAGGAATGAGGAGCAGGTTTGGGGGTAGGGCTAGTTTGTAGACTTCTGAAAATTTGAGCTGTGTTTAATCATTTTCATGTGTGAAATCTTTTATTAAAAAAAAATCAGTTTATCTGATACTTACTGCTCTTTAGTACAGCACAGCTTGGTAGCACTAGGTACGTCTTGTTGAAAGTATGTCCATAAATATGTCCCTTGCAGCACAGAACAGCTTGTTAACTTGGCAATCCTTAGCAATTTGCTTTGAAAAGTTTGCCTCAGTTTTGATAGTCCAAATGTAGGGCAAAAACTCAGAGCAACTTTTTAGCTAATTTTACCGATTGACACTTTCTCCGTATTTTAACTGCCTGCTTACTAAAACAATGCCTGCAGTGCTTCTTCCTCCTTATTCAATCAGCTTTTTTGCAAAGTTTTTCATTTTTAATGGGTTGAGTACTGATTTTCTGCTTTTCTAATGTACCTCATAAAAAAGGGCCCACTATTTTGGGGAAATATTATTCTAGTCTCTTAACCATACAAAATAACATGGGCAACATGGCGCCAATAAGAACTGTCACAGAGAGGATGGCATTACTATGAATTTACAGCCCTTTCAATCCAAAGACAATCATGCAAGTGAACAAATGCTAGCAGTCCTTATGTCGCAGAAAAAGAGGCACAGAAAGGACAAGTAAATTGCCTGGTGTTTAAGAGAAGATCAGTAGCCTCAAGAAAAAGGAAAAAACCAACAGATTTTACATGCCTGGTGCTTTGGAAAATTCCTGCACTCTATTTTCCTTTGTTTTAGCAGTACTTTTATCCACCTTCACTGAATATCTTTTTAAATGCAAGAATGAAAGTGTGATGTCTACATTATTTCTATGCATTATTTGAACTTATGGGAGAAATCTCTAAGTAGAAGCTCCTGAGTCTATGTTCTAATTTAACTACAGGAGGACTGTGACTGGAGATGCTTCAAAGTGCTTTATGATGGTTAACTAAGTGAAAGATAATATCCCTTTGCCATTATTGTCTAGTAGGTCTCATTACTCCTCTGGGCATGCTCCTTAGAATAAATTAAAAGAATCTACTGAGAACCATTTTGCTTTGGGTTTTTTTTTAATGATTGCCAAAAGCTATTTGCTAGAATAGTACAGAATGTTTACAGACGCCTTAGGAAGAAAACAGCAGAATGTGGAACTAATTGTGTTTATTCAAGATAATTATGAAACACAAATGACCATTACTTACAACAAGTCCCCTGACAGCTAGAGTTTGACTCATGGGGCAGGGATCAAACTCAGTAAAGAAAGGCCTTAGTGTTAAAGTTATAGTACCCATATGGACATCACATATCAACACAAGCTATTGCAGTTATTGCTGTCCCTTCAGTGCTCTTGTACCAACCGAGTGTTCAGTACAGAAAAAAACGTAGCTGCTAACTTGTTGAGTGTTTCACAAAGGAGCAAAGAGCCTGACGGAGTGAGGAGCTCTGGGAAATGCAGCCATAGAATTTTCTTGCAATTAAAACAGAAGTTCTGTCACAGGAAAATGAACCAGCTTTGCTGCATCAGTGATGGACATTTGTTCTCATTAGAGAATGGGATGAATAAAGCACTCCAAAGACATGACTATTAATTCCACTGAAAGAAGAATTCTGTGCGTATTGCATCTGCATTCATCCCAAAACAGTTTGCCAAGCCGTCTCTGCATATCCACAGAACACTTGTATGCATACTTCATTCTTGAATCTGAGGGTAAGAGGAATTCTTTGCAATGCTGTAAAGAATTGATACTTTCTCCGTATTTTAACTACCTGCTTACTAAAACAATGACTGCAGTCCTTCTTCCTCCTTATTCAATCAACTTTTTTGCAAAGTTTTTCATTTTTAATGGAAAAATGCATAAAAGTAGATGGAGGAGTCCTAGTGCAATGAAAGTGAAAAATTTTAAGTAAACTATACTGCAGACTAAAGGAGCTAAATAAGATCTGATTTCCTGGTTTCATAGGGGGCACTGAAGTGTGTTTATTTTGCTGATCTAGGAGGTTTTCTGTCACATAGTTAATACTACTCAAATTAGGCAGTTTTGCTGTTACACCAATATTTTGATTACTTCATTCTCATTGTAGCTGTAGTGGAGTTGTTTTTGCTTCGAACAGAATAGGAAATTTGTAGACTACCTATCATTAACATGTAGTTCCCATGCAGATAAGTCATTTATATCCTTAACAGTGTGAAAAAGATGATGCAGGGTGTACTGCTTTGGAAGATGTCATTTTCTGGTGACATTCATGAATTCCAAGGCTCAGTGACATCCAAACGAAAAAACAGCAGGTTCCTTATTGGCTTCAAATCTTGTTTCTCCATATGGATGAGGGCAAATATAGTGAAATCCTGGCCCTCAAGTTGCTAAAAGTTTTGTTTCAGTGGTCACTTAACATACTGCGCAAGTAGCTTATGGTGAATGTTATAAAGCAGCGTTTAGTATGTATGCCACAGTTCTAGGGAAAAGGATGCTTTTTAGGCATACTAATAGAAATCTGTTGATAAGTGGATTGCAGAAAGCCCTAGAAACCCACCAGAAAATAAATTGTTACTGAAGAATGCCAGAAGTTCAAGGGGACCAAAAATGGTCTCAGAAAACAGGTTAGTTCTTAGCAATCTGGGTTCCTGTTTTCTCCTACATTTTATTCTTGATGCTTTTTCCTAGGAGAAAAAATCTCCACTCAGCCCAGAGTTTAATACAGCCAGAAGAAATTGGACTAAGATTTCAAATTAATTCTTGAAAATTTTACAGATGGTTTATCACACCTCCTGCCGTTGTTCAATTTCTGAGGTAAATAATAGTCCTAGACTTTGTGTTTCATACCCAGTAATGAGCCCCTTGTTGTCATTGTTCTTTGCACTTTTCCTTATTCTCTTCTCAAGGGCACTGCCAAGACTGCAGATCGCTCAAAGTATACCAGGGTATGTGCTAATTCAGGATGGGACTGAGCAGCCGTGGGCAGAAGTCACTTATCTGGGAAAGGGAAAGACTTTTTAAGGAAAACACAAGGAAATGAACCTTGCCCAGAATCTTACCCCTTCTTGGGGCCAGGCACCAGCACTTTTCAACTGTGCCAGCAGAGCAGCTAAGTCCAGATCCTGCCTGGGTTGGGGGACGTGCCCCTCAGAGGGTCTCCTCCACCTACCCTTTGGCACACAGCAGAAACAGCCATTGCCTTATGGAGAGCAAACTACTGAAGTGGGCTGGTACAGACAAACTGCAATGATTCATGATGCTGGGTGGGATTTGATGAGTCCCTTTGGTTGTTTAGAAGAGTCTTGAGACTAGAAAAACTCAGAAATCTTTCACTGTGATGTTTTTGCTCTGGGTTTTGTTTGTTCTTGGGTTTTTTTGTATAAAGATTGATTCAAATAAAACAAGAGTAAGATGGTTTTAAAAGGATTGAAGAACCTAAGGATGAAATTAAGCATATAACTGTGTTAAGCAAAAAGCTTTTGCAAGGCTTCAAAATTTTTCTATCAGTTTTCGTTTAATATCTTTAAACGATGTGTTTTACTTAGACCTAAACCTACTTTTTTTCACCTTGATTTTTCAGTTCAGTCAGCTCAGAGCAGAGTATTAGTCCTTCCTGGTCAGCCTGTTTCCCTGCCTGTTACAAGGACCAGGCTGTGCTGGTTTCACCGCTTTTCTGAACCGCACAATAGACAGAATGGAGACTTAACTCTGCCCTATGGGGACATTATTTCCTGCTACCACTGTACCTAATCATATGGCTTGGAGAGGACCACAGATTGAAGATGTGTGTGAGGGAAAGAAGGGGGAGAAGCAGAAGGCAAATAGCATCCATATTCTCACCCCTGGCGTGAGCAGTTTATAGCAGCGATACCTCCTTGAATCTCTTGTCCAGTGCATCTGGGCAGAGAAAAGAGTGGGAATTAATTTTATGGGAGCTGCTAAATAATCACCACAATGCAAAAAAACTAGTAAACTTAAAAAAAAAATACTTGTCAAAATCCCTCCAGCAGTACGTGGATCTGGATCCCTTAGCAAAGCAGAGCATAGTCACAGCCCTGGGAGCTTGACCTCGAAGGCCACATTTTAGGGAAATTCCTCCTCAGAGGTGGCTGCAAACAGTTCCTGGTGATGCTAGTCAATTGGGCAGAGCTAGAGAAAAGGACCTTTGTGTGCTCTTCCTGTCCTTGACAGTCTTACTCTGTAAGGGTTAATGAACTACCCATCAGCTGCCAGGCCCTGTGTAACCACCCTGCTCTTCTCTGTCAGCCAGCAGCTGATCCCCCCGCCAAGCCGCTGAGGTGAGGGTTCATGGACAGAGGTGGAGGAGGTTAAAGATAATAAGAGTGTAAATGTCCATGGGGAGCTCAGCTCATGTACAAAGTCATAATTACATAAGCCATTACCATTGTCTGGTTGAAAAGAAATAGCTACAAGCAGGGATAGAAAACATTTGCAAAGACGGGCTTAAGAAACAAGGACAGAAAATATCAGACTTTCTCAAATGGATGCACTTCAGCTTTCGATGGGCAATAAAAGGAGGATTGTTTGGCTATTCAAGTAGAAAACTGTTAAATGGATAGCCTTGTTGCAGCAAACTTTAATTCTTTTAGCTGGTCTGTTTTTTCAACAGGTATTGATTCCAGCAGCCTCTGCTATTTTTATAAAACGCATTTTAGATGCACAGAAAATGCCACCGAGGATTTTAAACCCTCAGTAAGCTGCACAGAGGCAGTGTTTGTAATACACTGCTTACTGCTTTCACAAGCTGGACCAACCTCATACATTATGGGCCAAATTATGCCCTTGGATGAGTCCGCCTGATTCCCACTGCTGTCAATGTGGCTGTCACTGAAATCTGTGGGAGACCAGCTTGTGCATCCAAAGAGGAATCTGGCCTAAAATCCATTGTGCTCGCTTTCCTTGTTACTTAGCTATTTCTTGTGTCTGCCTGACCCACTCTCCTTTCTTAGGTGAGGTAAAATAAAACCATTTTAAAAATTTGTTAAAAATCATGATAAAAGTCTTCTTGTGCTATATTTTTTGTTTGTGTGCCTGGCAGCGATTAATGGATGTCCTTTATCTCAGGTTTCCTTGAAAAGTCACTGCATACGTGTGTTTATAAATCTACAGCGCATCTGCAAACTTAGGAGTTGTGGTCAGACCCTGCTGATGTCACCCACAAAGTGAGCAAACAAGGTCATTGCACTCCGAGTTTTGCTCTCTCTGCCAATGCTCCGTTGCATGTCAGTGCAGCCCTTCAGGAGGAAAATGACTGAAAAGAGCCATTCTGCAAATATTCTTCTGCCTTCCACAAAGTAGGAGCATCCCCCTCTTCCGTGAGGGTCCTTCCCTGGCAGTAAATCAAGCATGGTCTATGTGAAATCATTTGCAAACATAAAGCACTGGGGGAAATGCATTCCCTGGACTGGGCAGAGCCCATGAAACTCAGGGCTGAACATACCCTGTGCATCCCATGTGGATATTTTTGAGGGACTTGAGGCTGTGTGGTGTGGGCAAGGTTAACGATGAAGTGGAGCTGCTCTTAAGCTAGGGCTCCTGGGATCATCTCCCTTATGTCCTGTGTACTTCCTTGAGAAGGATGCCAGCTTAAAGATTTACTCCTCCCTGCACAGTTGCTTTGAATTTATTTTGTTCCTAGGCAGCTAGTTGGAGTGGTAAATTTATACATGCATTCAGCATTGTCATAATCATATCTTGCCTGAGGGCATATTGATCCTTGTTACCATATTGACTCGATGCTTTTACATCTGCCAGCAATAGGTCTACACATTTTTTTTTCTACAAAGATTGCACATTTTCCTTTCCCTGCCCCAGATTCCCCTTCCACACGTAGTCTCTTTTTAGTAAGGTAAAATACCTTTTTTTTTAGTGCAGCTTTATAAACGTATCTGGTTTGCTCAGGTCGAGGCCGTGCAATGATTTCAGAATCTAACGAAAAGCAAGGATAAAGCAAACAATCAGAAATTAATTGGCAGCAGAACTTTCTTTCTAAATCATATGTACATTAAAAATATTCTTTGTTTTTGCTTTCCCTAGGGAAAGATAGAACGAAAGCAAGGGGGATGCTACCTGTTCTTTTATAATAAATCTCTTAAGAAGGGGGTAGCAATAGAAAGTTGGTCCGTGATGACTGATATGCTTGCGAAAGCATAATTGCCACCACAGAAAATTTCTTATTTTTACTCATGTCCTCCATGCAGTTTTAACTACAAAAGTCACTCAGAAAAAGTATACTCTAAAACAGGTCTGAAATAGTTTTTGCTTAACTTTTAGCATTTACTTAACCGATTACTAGTTACAAATCTGACGCACAGCAGACATAACAGTGCTCTTGAGGAGATTAAAGGATTAGTCACTCTCTAGCTTAATCAGATTAATCAGAGATTTTGAACACAATATATAATTCTATCCACACAGGGGATATATGATAGCCACATGCTAGCCTAGTTTGGGAAGGGATACTAGGGACGGACAAACCAACACAAAAGAGGGCAGAAAAAATTGCTAGTTATCACAAGGATTTTTGTAAATACTGCACTTGTAAGTACCACTTAGAGACCTTATAATGTCTAGTGGAAATACAAATTCACAAAACATGTATAAAACACCAGCATTAGCTAATAGCCTACACAAAATTATAAAATGACTAATAAAATGTCCTGATATATGTCTGTGATATTAGTATACAGTAAACAAATGTGTATGTTTTTCCTTATTTAATTTTATATTTGAAAACTTGGTTTAGTCTGTGGGGAGAAATTCATATTTTTCCTTTTCATTCCACAGTATCCAAGATTTGAAATAAAAAGTAGGGGGAGAAACACTGAAAATTTAAAAGCTGGCTTTGTGACAAAATTAAAACAAACTGTTTGATGTAAGAAGCTGTTCTGAAGTAGAAGAAAACAGATTCACTGTCAGCTACGAGAGCTGCCAAAGCCAGAATTTAAACCTGTTTTTTACCTGTGGAGAAATTTAGTATTTTTATATGAAAACATGCACTTCTCTTCCACACAATTCTAATGCAGGGGAAAGTAGGTAGGAATCTCAGCATAATGAAATTGAGGTTTTTCAGTTGTAGAAGTTGCTTAATAACTGTAATATTTAAACCAGCTATTAATAAAGAGAAAACATAAGCAAAATATTGATATGAGTCCTGTTTTTGCGTGTAAGGAAACAGAGCAAGGAGAAAATCAGCATCACTGGTGTTATCATAATCTATCATCCATTTCTTAACAAAAGCCCTAAACGTTTTCCTCTTTCTCAATGTTTTTTTTTCGTTTTCAGGTTTTTTTCCATTTCTGGGACAGTAGCCTTAAGAAGTTTCCCTAGTATTTCTGAAGGTGTTGGTCTCTGTCTGAATCGTATCTCCCTGACATCCAGGCTTCACAAAAGAGGCACTTTTAGGAAAGAAACAAACAAATTAATCTCAATGTGCTTCAGGAAAGACACTGGAGTTGGAAGTAGGCCAGGTTTTCACTCTGAAGGATGCTCTGTACTTGGCAAAGCTCAAATGTTTTTTGAGATGGTTTTTCTGTTAAGATGTTAAGATTTAATAATTACAGTTCTTTTAAAGGAGGACATACTAGGGGGAACATACTAGCTAACAAGTGGAAACATAGTATTACCAGCAAATAAGTGTTATGCAGGAACGACAGAAAGAAACTCAACTCTGAAAGGAAAACACTCAAACTGTGCAATCTGGCAGTTTGCACCCGGGGTCACGCGTATGGTACGTGTATTAAATGAGTCGAGGTGAGCTTATGTGTTAAGTGCAGTCTGCAAACATTCCCGTCTCCTTCAGCAAATACCAGCTCTTGGACTGGGCTATGCAGAGTGGATTCGACAAACCTGTGCACGGCAGTCCACTGATACGCGGGGCGCTTGCCGAGTCAACTGCACAAACGCGTTTCCGACAGTTCCCCCCGTTCCCTCTCCCCACCCAGCCTCGGCCCCAGCTCGGCTCCACGCGCCCAAATTACTCTGCCCAGGACCGCGACGGCTGTAATTCAGCCACGCAACCCGTAGCAACCAGCATCCCATAATGGATTGCTGACAGGAGCTGTTTGAGAAATGCAGGCACAAACACAAAGCTGCCTTTTGGAAATATCAATTGCAAGCTCAGGCTTTGCTTTTTTTTTCTTTTTTTTTTTTTTAAAGAAAGAACGTACTGAATTAATAATGTGCCAAGAATAACCAGCATGACATTGTTTTACTTGCACAAAGAAGTCTATTCTAATTGCACAATAACTGTCTTTTTGCAAACAAACTTGTTTCCACCTAACACTGACAGTCGGAGGAGCCCGCTTGTATGCGTATGTGCTGGGGGGGGGCTGCTTTGTGGTGGTGTCTGTACGTCTCGTGCCGGAGCTGATGGAATTATTGTTTATTTTTTTAATTTTCAGAGGTAGGTTGATGACAGCTGAAGAAGACTGTATTTGCTGAAGAGCAGCATGATGGTAGAGAGGAGCGGAGTTCCTGAGGGAGATCTAATGGTGCCTCTCCTTCCTGCACAGAGATAAAGACTTATAATAAGCGTGTATGTTCACCATCTGGCTCTGTGCATGTGGTCCTTATGGAGGCGAAAGCAGCACAATCTGTAAATGATCAGGAGCCATCGCGCTCTCTCCAGAGAATCCACGATGCAATCAAGGTGACAGATGGCATGGCCGCTGCTGTGGCCTCATGGAGAAGATCAAAATCACCTTCAATAAACTCTGACTGAAATGGGCATGAGCACCTCAAAAAAGTCAGTTTGTCAGTCAAACTGCGACAGCAAGCTGCATTGGGGAAACATAGCGGCCAGCTCTCTGTTTTCAATCGTTTCCGTCTGACTGAGCCTGAACTATGATCTTTCTCAAATTGTCCTTTCTGTTTAGCTGAAGCAGGCCAGCAAATTGCCAGATTCATAGCTTTATTGAAGGAAATTGAAAACATGATGTCCTCAATTCAAGGGACAAACAGCTGGCAGGTGCTTGGACACCCAAGCACATAAAATGGACCCCTAGCCTTTTGGACAAGTTTGTCCAACTTTTGTCAGAGTAAATATAGATATATAATAAAATAGATATAATAAAATTCCAATTTAGGCAGAGTTTATCAAGCATTAGCTGACAGTGATTATATGACTGCAAATGAACCTTGTGCTGTGCATTAAATGCCCAGTTTTCCCACTTATGCTAAAAATTCTATATCTACTGCTAATTACAGAGATTTTTGTTTCCCCATTTTGGATGAATATCTTAGTATTCTACTGTCTTAGTATCTGAATATATCTTTTTGCCACAACTGCTTATCAGGTATGACCATTAAGGGCCCAGTTCTTCAAGGTCTGCCACGTTCTCTGTTCTCTCCATCTTTGGGCAAGCTGACTCAAGCTCTTACAGGACCAGACTGCCAGGGCCAGACCTTCAAACTGCTGGCTGCTTCCTGATGAAGGCTCCTGTCCCACTGCTTCCGTTCCTGCCTATGGGAGCCCACTGGGCTCAGGACTGAGAAGAATTCAGCCCTAGCTCGGACAGGGAGGTGAGTAGTGGGCATTTTCTGTCATCTGTGTAACTGCATGACCAGTCAAGGACTAGGGGAGCTTCACAGAACGGCGTGGTGAAGAAACACGTCCCTTCCTTATTTTTTTTATGCTACATTCTTGGCATGACCAGCTCAATTTCTTAAGGAAAGCTAAATGAATACATCTCGCCACTGTTTTAAAACTCACACATGAGGGCTTCCAGGCTGCCCTGAAAGGGCTGAAGTTCTATCACCACACTGGACTGAGAAGAACATGCCTGAAGGTGACGGAGGAAGAGAAGGATGGCTTTCTTCCTGCCTGCAGGTCCTGTCCTGAGATCTTCCAAGCGCCCACCTCAGGTCCGTGTCAGCAACAGAAGTGCATCAACGGCTGCGTCCTCGCTCTGGGTGGCAGATGGTCACTGTCTTTCTCTGTTTGCTTACTTGCATGTTTGGTTTTCTACCGCCACATTTTAAAATGTCCCTGTTGCCCTTAGCCTTTCCAGCTACTCATTTTTATCCTCGTTACTCCTGAGATATCCTAGAGAATCCTTGGCCTGGTTTAGAGTCTGTTAATAACAGTGAGTCTTTTTACTGACTCCACTGGTTCTGAGTAAGCCCTTGGCACCTATATCTCTGTACAGCAGACCATTATCAAAGGCAATTAATTTTTTTATTTTTTGGTGGGATAGGGAGAATGGATCACCTTTTGAACTCCAATTTCCTGTTCCATCTGACTGATTTTACACATACAGCTAATTTTAGTGAGTTACCCATTTTATGTCTGCAGAATAAATAAATAAATAGACTGCCTTTGTATTAGCTACCCCTTTCCCTCTCTACAAATGTGATTTTGATATGCATGTGAGAAGAGCTATTCTCTTTTTCACCAGTACACAAAGACACTGAGAGTGTGGGACAGAAACGGCCTAGTCTAAAAGTCGATCGTTTTTACCAGGCAGAATGGTATTTTGTGACTCCAGCATTCTGGGATTTGGATAAAAAGGAAATGGCAAAAATCTGATCCGAGTAACATAGAGGCATGGCTAGGAGAAAGAAGGGAGTTTTAGTTTCTGCTCTCTATTGATTTTTGAGTTTGAATTAAAATATTGGATACTTCAGGTTCTTGCACTGAATTTTACTGTAATGTAACAGGGGCCAAGAATATCTTTATCTGCAGCAGACCAGGTATATGAGCAATTTCTTCCAGATCTGAGCCTTTCGTGGTTGTTTATATTGTTCTGCTGTCCAGTTCTACCTTGGGGGAATGTCTCTGAGCAACGCATGGACATTTTCACTGGTGCAGTTTCCAATATAGCATGAATATAAAACACTGTAAAATGTTCACACATACCTAATAATACTAGAAGTATGAGGTTCTTGTATGAACCTTGTTGTAAAAACATCCGAATATCTCACATTGTTATTATGGCAAACAACCTGTGTGGTGAGGTACTAAAGCATTTGGATACTGTTTTGAAACAGTGAAAATAGGTTTTGAAACTAAGGTATTCTGAAAAATTAATGGACTTGCCACCAGTAGCACCCGACAGGGGGTCTTGGTAAGTTGTAGCTAATCCTTAGTAGTTTCCTTCGTGAGACTAGCTATCGCCTCCTTATTTGCTGTTTATTTCTCACTCTGATCTGTAATGCTCAAAGGGAGTAGCAAGGAGGTCTGCTTTGCTCCTTTTGTAAAGCTAAGTCAGGCCGGGTATTTTTGCTGACAAGCCTCAGATTGCACCAGCAATCTGGGGAATCCTTGTTCTGGAATTTGTTTTCTCCTACTGTGATCTTTACATGGCTAGTGCAAGGACTCCGCCTCTTGGCAGAGGAAAGGCCTCAACTAGATCACGGGTGGGAAGATGAATGTGAAATCACTTTCAGATATTATTTTTGGTATAATGAATAGTTTTAGTTTTTGTTTGGTGTATGACATAATACATGTCACATAGTGAACAGCAGATTTCAATAAACATATCCACTAGATCAAAGGAGAGGATGTCAGGCTAATGTGAATATGCCGCTGCATGGCTCAGAAACCTAGGTGTCTTTCCCTGATAGAGTGAAGTTTCACTTAATGCACAGAAATTTGATGTCATATATTATGAGAGGGAAAAAGGATAGGTTTCTGGATAATTGAATGAAGTGAAGGGAAATTTAGGGCCAGAAATGCTTTTGTCCTTGAATGTTCTTTTGTTATATTCCAAATAGGGACTCCACGTCATGGACCTGTGAATTCAAAGACTGCTTTTAAATCTCTACTTCCTGCATGACTGACACTTACAATTCAGTAACATATTTCAAGACATCCTCTGCGCACATTTATTTCAAAATAATGTATTGAACCTGTAGAATATTTTTGCTGCAATTATACTCCCAGATTCTGTGTGATCAACATTTAAGCTGATGATTGTCCCTTGTTTTAATATAACCTTAAACTATGACTGCATAAATACAATGACAATCACTGTCTGAAATTAAACAGCTTTTATACTATGTACTGGAGGTATTTTGTTACATCTTGATGGAGGGAAGATTTAGATGAAAAAATAAAAGGTCTTCTTTTCTGGAAGAAAACTACAGAATTTGGAACTTAGCAACGTTGCCTGGGGAACATTTAATAGCTTTACTGTGCCTGCCACATGCCAGGGAACTGAACTTCCCAGCTATGCCTAGAAACGCAGGATCATTTCTTACCTTCCTTTTGTTTGTTTGCTTGTTCTAGCTCTTTGTTCCTCATTCCAGTTAGGCCATTTAATACTAATAAAATGTATTGCTTGAATGCTTTTTAGAAATGATTTTAAAGTGAAGGAAATCAGAAGAAGGGCAACACCAAGAGAACTACTTCAGGGAATGGAATCTCTTCCATTGGCAGTTCTGGGCAATTTCCATTCCAGGTTCCTGGACAGCTTTATGGGGAAATGTGGTGTTCTACTTCCATGGTTATCTTCGCAGCAAAGGCAATGAAATATCTGCTTAGCGGACTCAGTGGAGCCCAGTACCAAGAGCAGGAAGTTTCAGTGGAAAATAGGAGATGAAAAAATTGAAATAAAGGGTTGGTGCTGAACAACAATGCCAAGGTTTCATACATAAGAACATTTTTCATCTACTGAAAGTATCTCACAGATAGGAAAAAAGGTAATTCGTAAATGCAGCAGAGATCTGATGTGTGAACTAGCATGAACTTCTCATTGTTTTCCGATCAGCTGTCACTAGAAAGGGAGAACAGCTATCATAATGATCTAACACGAATTTTTCTTTTAAAATTTCTAGCACATTTTGTATAGCATGACTAGTGGATATGCTAGGATTAGGAGTATGAATAGGAATATAGAGGAAATCAAACTAGAACTCAGTGGCCATTTGGAGGTATTTGGGTGTCTAGATTAGATTGCAAAAGTTGATATGTGCATATTTTGCATGCATTTTTTTCTTTCGTGCATGTGGACAAGGAATTATGCTCACAACAGATAGAGAGCTATATTTTATTGATGAAATTAGATGCTCACAAAATGCTCACGTATTTGATACCGTAAGTATCACAACCACACCCCTAATCAGAAAGGTCCATTTTCAAACTGGTCTCAGTCTGATTTCTATTCATGCATGTACTAATATCTAAATGTGCAATCCCGTGAGTGCTCCTGTGATGGGAGTAAATTAATGAACTCAAAACGGTCCATCTAAAATCAGAACCAGGAACTGAAAGTTTTCAGTACGACTGTGGTATATTTCATGTTATGAACGAACCATAGACCTCTCAGACCATTATGCTGTTGCATTACTATTTTGACAGCAGCTGCTACATCTGGGTAGTGGGTAGAGTCTACTCCTACTTACCTGCAGCTCCACCAGAGTCAAAAGAATGGGAAATCTGGTAAGAGAAGATGCATTGCTTTGTATAATAAAAGGTACTTTCTTTGTCTGGCAAACCACTCCTTTTGTATGCACATCAACCAGATGGCCATTTCAGTTTGTCTCCGGCTGTGAATCAGACAATATGGCAGAATTAAGTGAAAAGCAGAAACTTCCCCTCCACCCCTCCTTTCTGTACATAAAATTAGAAATGAGTAACCTTCAGGGAGATTTAATTATAATACTTTATTTCTTTGGTAATTTAGGGGCTTTTGACTTGCTCAAACCATTACTACGCATCATTTTCATTAAGGTGTGACTAGCTTAACACCTATGAGTCGTGACATCATAGAAAAAAAAGGGGAAAAGAGGTTCAGTTAACAAAAGAGGTATGAGGAGCAGTGATGATCCAAAAAAGAACAAATCAGGGTAATTCTGGTGCTTTGATTTGACACAAGCTGCTTTTTGCCTGGTAAGATTTCTGATGACACTACACGGGCAGTGATTGGGGTTCTCTTACAGGTCATATCAAGAAGGCTGGGGCCTTTTTGTAGAAATAAACAGAGCTAGTTCTTCTCTGATAGTGTCAGTTGCTTTCTTCTGCTCTGTAGATTACAGAACTGTTCCTATCAGTTTTGGGCAGCCACATCATTCACCTGCAGCATTTGCAGACGGGCTGGGAAACCACCAGGTCCAGGAGATGAAGGCAAGCTACCACCTGTGTAAGGAAGATTACATGATCTTGATTCCTAAATTTGATGTGTTTAGTCTGAAAGGAATTAAAAAGAGAAGGAAAGAAGGCCCACAGAAATCTCAATAAAAGTGAATTTCCAAAAAGGGCCAAAATCTGCAGCATGAGCCTTAAGGAGCTTTGTTGTTGGAACCTCAGTGAAAAAAAGGCCTTGCAAGGTTTACAGAGACCTGCTGTACACAGCATATTGTTATTAACATTATTTTGAGCCTCCTAACACTGTTCATTTGACTAGTTTGGCACCACTGTGTGGGATAATATTATAGCGTGTAGTCACTAGAATTTGACATTAGCTATTAAGCTAGAAAGAGATCCAAAGCCAGTGTGCCAGAAGAAAAGCTCGAGTCCCCAGTTGGAGATGGCTGGTCTATATCAAATCCTATGCACAGCTGGGGTTAATTTTGCACTTTTCCAGATACTGTACCAGAATGTTTCAAGCATATGCATAATGATTTTGGCGTATCTCTCAACACAAAATTAGCTCTGAGTGCCAGTAACTTTTGCTATAATACAATGATGCCCACATGCAGATGTGAAATGGCATGTTCCTTTTTGAAGTAGAGGAGTTTGGTCTTTACATATAAAGCATGTCCCTATATTTTAGCAGCTGTAGTGACAAATTAAATCCTTCGCCTAGGCTGAGTCTCCAGTTTACCTGCTCTTTCTACTTGGTAATGTCCAAGACATTTCAAGTATTTCTCTAATGTACAAGCCGAGACATTGTAAAGTCTGTATTGACAGTGAGCAAGAGTTGGCTTCTGGAGAAATTCATGGTTAAAAGGAACAGAGACTCTGCTTTGTCAGTGGCAAACTGCAGAGAGAGCTCAGCTCTAAGGACAGGGAAATATCTGGTGCAAGTCTATAGATATAAGTTCTTAAGATACTCTTGGTTCATAGAAGAGTTCCAAGAAGAGGCCATGGAAGTTTAAATGAAACTCAAGGATAGAAGAGATCCTATGAAATAATAAAATTAGGCTCTCCCAAGATCCTTCTTACTGCTAGCAACTATTCCTTTTGACTTTTATTAGAAGAGAGTTTGAAATTCTCACCCTAAAACTTTAGCTAGCAAACACTGTTAACTGCATTCAGTAACATTTAATAGTGAGGACAGTGGAGAAGAGCACTTTCCTGTGCATCGCCTTTTGGTCACTTAGCATTTATGCCAACAGTAACAAGAAGTAGCTGTATTTCATGGATTTCTTCATGTTAAACACTTCTGGTTTGAGTATAAATGTTACAAAAACTAAATAGTATTCTATTTATAAGCACAAACTTTACCAAAATCTATGGCAAAAAAACAGCAGTAAAAACATTTGAGAAAGTATAAATGATTAGGCAGTACAATTATCAGAGCTACAAAGCTCTACTGGAACTCGGGATTGAACTCCAGAATGTCAGGCATGTATTACCGGGAAAAGCAATTTTCATATCAACAACTTGATATCTGCTCATAAAATCTGATGAGTCTATGCAATTGCGACTAAAATATTCCACATTTTCTGTTAATGAGGCAAAAGTTCTGAAAACTTGAGGGTTATTTGAGTACTTTTTAGGTTGATTTTCTAGGTGGGAAAAGACAAGGGTGAAAAAAGTAAACATTCAAATAGTTTACGAACATTCTCTCCTTGTCTCAAGACTTGTTTCCCCAAGTGTAAGCACTTTAATTAAATATTCTCGATTTCCAGCAGCACTTGAAACACATTTTCAGTTTTATGTCATATATCTTTTACATAACAAACCTTATTTAAGTTTTATCTGTTCCTTAAATGTGCCTAGGCCAAGTAAGACATCCATCACAGTAACTCCATGTGATCCTTGAAAAGTATGGGAAATGAAAATAACTCACTGCAGATCTAAGATCCATGGGGAACAGCCAGTCCTGATGAGGAGCGTCTTTGTACTTCAACGTTCTTGTCTGTAGAAATGTGACAAAAGTCTCATTTCTGAAGTACCTTGAGATCTGAAATCTTTGAACACGCTATGTGCGCACTGGGTTTTATTATCAGCTAGTAGGACATTGTTAGTATCAGATATATTAAAGACAGAATAAATTATGTGATGTACAATATGAAATAAATGCCCCAAAGGAAAATCCTTCTTTATCCATGATATTTTGCCTAGACATAGAAAAAAAGAATAGTACAGTGAAAATAATCTGTGATCAAAATATTTTTTTATCCAATAGCCGTCCAAGGAGTGGTAGAATTAACATGTTAGCAAGTATATGAAACTTCTTTTACTGGGAGAAAAAATACATTTGCCAATACAATAGCTACATTTTGATAGTTCTTTTATATAAATACAATATACTAGATCTTGAAGGCAAGCACAAAAATCTACAGACCTATCTTTATCATAATGGTGACAATAAAAAAGAGAAGGAATTTAGGTTTGCTTGACAATTAAAAAAAATCTTAACCGAATGGGCAGAAAAATTTTAGCAAGGTGGCTGTAAATCTCTGCACAGTTCTCTTATCAGATGATCTGCAATCTTATTGTAAAGTCACTCTAAGCCTATGGAAAAAAATCGAAAAGGTCAACAAAAAAAATATCATTTTTCTTCTTTTAACCGGCATGCAATTTTTATGTTAAATAAAATTTATACCCCTATAAAAACAGATTGCTCAAAATTAATGTCTTCTTACCTTTATCCAGTTATCTTCGCATGATTTTAAATAATCAGAAGTCATAACTTATGGTATATGAAGACTCGAGTGTTTTATGTGTTCTTATCATTCTTGAGCATGGCTTCCACAGATGTCTGCAAAGTGTATATCCTCTCTCTAACAACTAGCGAGCCTCTGGAGAGAAAAATCACCTCTTATGCAGTTCTTAAGTTCATGAATAACCTTAAGCACATGACTCATTCTGTTGACTTGAGATATCTCGTGTTTAAAGTCACATATGTACTGAAGTGCATAGATGGATCAGGGATAAAACAAGCAGGTATTATAGCGTTGCGCTGTTAATGATTCTTATATTATAAGATTCATTATCCCTGCCTTTGCATGGATTTTAACAAAACCAAGATTTTGTGATTAGTGGAAAATCTTTAAGATTTATTTTAATTTATATGATTTCAGTCCATTGTGCATGGCCCATTTTTATGCCTGTGTTTCCTAGGAAACAGTTGTAAAATGGAATTTGATATGATGTGTTATCAGATTCCTTGTCAGCAAGTTTCAAGTGATAGTTATGAACTTGACAAATTAAGTTAAAAAAATTATGATAGGAGCATTAAGAGGGAACTACAGGTTTAATGTTTGTTGTCGTGTGAATTATGTTCTAATGCTTTAATTTATTTGCGAATAGAGAAATAATTCTGATCACTGCAAAGAGGATAGTATTGATATCAGTTATACAACATACAATGGGCATAACTGAAATCAACGGTTGAGTATGTAGTTATTCTGACTGTTGTAAAATGATCTCATGAGGATGTGGATTGAGTTAAATCAGATTAACTCCATTTAAACAGTCTTTTTTTCTTTCCTGTGAGAATAACAACAAAACAGAAGTAGTACCTAATTAGGACCTATGTCCTATATACCAAAATCCAGGTAGGGACAGTATGTACAAAAAGTATAAGTGAACACCATACATATTTCAGATGCTATTTATAATCTATTAATTGCTGTGCAAGCATAAACACAAATACTTATTTCAAAACATTTGTACACATGTAAAAGTGCTTTAGAGAACAGCTTACAACCCAAAGTGCTGCTCCTCAGTGTTTTTATCCTTCCTATTGCAGTAATGAGGATCACTTAAGTAAACTGAAAAGATAAGACATAGGTAGAAAGAAAAAAGACGGCCTCATAAAAAAGGTTTTAGACATGAGTTTGTGTCTGTGACATTTTTCAGTGTTGTTGAAGTCAAGAAAGATACAATCAGGAAACTCCAAATTCATGCAGAGAACTCCATTTGACATCACACTGTTTTCCACCAACAGACTTCAAGAGAAAAAATTTCAGGAATGGGTAAGTATTCTATTGGGAATAGCTTTCTGTAAACCTATCTGTATGCCCCAGTTATCTTAGCCGAAGCCTGAGGAGCTAAGCCAGGCACTGAAATACCAGAAGGACCTCTGAAAGTGATATGAAATTCCTGGCTTTGGGGAAAGCAGAATATGGATTTATGATTGGAGAGCGTTCCACCAGCGTGCCTTTCCTAAGTGGGGAAATTCCTTGGTTTAGTTTACTTCTGCTAATATTCCATTATTTGCGTTTCAGTTATTTAATAAAAGTCATGTTGGGACTTGGAGAACTCTTAATGTCATAGTCTCCTTCCTTGTCGTCAGGGCATCCCTGTGAGGTATGCCAGTTACGGAGACATCACTATGTGTAACCTGACCATCGGGCGTGGGACATGGCTTGTCCTGAGGTCGTGATGTCCTATTTGGCAAAATGTGGGACCATATCAAAGCCCACCTCAGCTCTCTCTGGCATGTAGACTTGTTTGTCCATGAAACCTAGGGTGCTGGAGACCATAGCTGGGATTGCCATAATGGGCATTTCTCTAGAAATGTTGACAGGACTTCCATGTGAACCTATGAGGTCGGAAGCGCTCCTGCTTCTCTTCATGCAGTGTTCAAGTGCAAAACCTTAACAGGTTTGGGGAAGGGGAGGTATCATGACTAGAGCCTAAGGAAAAGGATCATGCAGGAAACTTCTGTCAGAGCAAGGAGTCAAATTTGGTTTTCCTCAACCGTAGGATATTGCCCTAAAGCCTGAGCTGACCTTCCTCTCCCAATTTATTGATGTGTAAATAAAAATTAAAAAAAAATGTGATTATTGAAATGTTTGCATCTTAGCATCTTCAGAGCAGTGGGACCTGTTTAAAAAAAAAGAATCTTCATTGCTATTCTGTGTTCCTAATTTTTTTAATTTAGAGGCTAAGACTCCCAAATCCTAACTTTCTCATTCATGGGAAAGTTACTGTCCACTCCTAATTCAATGTTCTTACCTGTAACCTTTGGCAAATGTGATGCCAGGGAGGTGAATCTTAGGACTAGAAAAGAGGAAATCATTTCCTTGCAGATCAGTCTAAAGTGTTTGGGGATGCTCAGAAATTTTGTCATTTTTTGTGTTAGTAAGGGTTCTTGAAGAGATGGATTTCTGACCAAAGGCAGGGGAGGTGTCATAGGTGAATTCATTTAAGGCATGGCTCTGCATAGAGAAATCACCACCACAAGTATAATTGTATATGTACACCCTCCCACCTCCAAGTATTGTATATATTTTCTTTTTCAGATATTAAGCCTAAAAGCAATCTATGTTTTTGTGTTAATGATATGAATTAAGTCAATTTAAGATCACATTAGCTGAATGTGGTGAGGTAAGGGTGAAGTGTACAGTGTCTCCTTTGTAGCAGCAAGTAAAATCACTAAAAATGTTGCATGTTTGTAGCTATATTTGTCTTAGCCTTTTCCCTTTAGTAACACTTAAAAGAAGGCAAAAGAAAACAATCCATCTTGAAGTCAATTGAACCTGACACGAAAGACTGCAAAAGCGCAAAACATGGCCTAATGTGGAAATACATATTTCAACAATTTGTAAATTGTGCATTATATAGTCAGTGAATAATTGTGGTCTGTTAACCAAATAAGAATGTGGACAATTGCTAATGTAGTATCATGTCAGTCCATGAGACAGAGGCATTGCATTGCTGATACAAAAACGCACACTGAAAAAACAGCACCAAAGAAATAAATATTTGCTATTGTTCAAACTTTAATAAGTAAGTGAGCTGTTTTAATGTTGTTAGAGGTTTCGAAGACGTCTTTTTTTGAGCCAACTAAAACTTTTAAGGCTCTCTTCCCTGAATGTATATCATAAGAGTGCAAAATGCATCCACATATGATGTGTTGTTATCTTGTCTGTCTCTTTTTCTAATTCCATCTTTTGATGTCATTTAAAAATGGCTAGGGGAGTGTTTTGAAGGCTTGTAAGAAAAAAAAAGCTGCTCTCATTTCCAAGACAAGCCTTGCTATGAAGTCTCAGGAATCAGTTTGTATGGGTGAGTTATTATAAACCTTTTAAGAAAATGGGAGCACGCAGGCTTTAACAGCTCTGTTTAAAATAGAAAATCTACTTTCTGTGTATGCGTGCGTGCATGTGTGAGTGTGTGTGTGCGCGCACGCGCGCGCGTGTATGTGTGTGTGTACAGGCAAACATGGCATTCAGGAGAGTGAAATGAAATGAGCCAGAAACTTCTCACATTTTCCTGGCATCTGTGGCGTGTCGCCATATGAGAACCATATGACTGCTGGCAGATTGGCATGTCAGCTCAAGCATGTACAACTTGACCTCACTGAGCTCTGTGTTTATCAGTTTATAACAGGAATATCGATACAATTTTAACTGCAGTCTTTCTGTGCAAGGACACTTCATCCTTTCACAGTCCTAATTCTCCTCTGCTAAAATGACAGCACCTTGTTTTTGAAGTCACTTTTCCACTTGGGAAATAAAAAAAAAAAAGAAAGGAAAAGGCGTCAGGAGACAGCAGAAAGCTGTTCTGTATGCCAGAACGATGTTTCATTCATTGTTTTGTTAACTGTGAAATCCTTAGTGGAGTTTGTCACAGGGTTGCCCGGCTGACTTGTGCTTTCTTTGTGGCTGGAAACCACAACAGTATTAAAGACACAAGAGGCATCATTTCAGATAGAAACCAAAATCTGAAATGATGATAAATGTGAAAGTCAACCTGAAGCACATCTGCACAGAGTAGACTGATACAGTCCTAGTTTTTATGTACTTAGCAGAGAGATAATACATAAAAATGTGAGGGCAGCGTGGGATTTGAGCTGAACTTGACTTTGACTGCCCTGATCTCCAAATGAGTGGAATATATGTAAGCAGATACGTAGTTGCCACAACTCATATATATACAGTTACATATAAGAATGACGGGCATGATATAAAATCTGAGACAAATAGCTCTCTGTCAAGAATGAGAAACTGGATATAAGCTTAATCATAAATCAGAGTTTGCTTCACAGAATCGGATGCCATACAAACTTGCCTGGCAGTTTATACCTGGGTGAGAGCTGATAACGGGGAAGTGATGTGGGGGCAGTGTGGCCAGGATCTAGGTTGCAGAGCAAAGTGCAAAAAAGCACAGAGAGTACTTCTGACCATAGGACTTCAGCTAAACCACCTTCATCACCACCATTTCCTGGAAATCTCTAATTCTAAAGCACTTACACATACACATGCACTATGAACAGTTCTACCAACAGTGTGTAAAGATGTTCAAATGGACATGCATCACTTCACATTAGCGTCTGCAATTGCACTCACACAGTCCTTCAGAAATGACATTATCCGTATCTATTCAAGCTTCCTTAAAGGTTAAGCTTGAAACTGCTGTGGTTTCCTAATCTTCTGAAACTGCTGTGGTTTCCTAATCTTCTCTATACTAGCCACTTATTTAGAACTAATATGAATGATATATGGGAGGCTGGTGAAGAACGTTGTCAGGAAATGAGTTAGATCAACTTCTTAAAGTCAAAAAGGAAATGGTATCTGATTTATCAAGCAGTTTCGCTTGTTCAGTTTTTAAAAAACTAGGAACAGAAAGGGAGTGAGATCTAAAATTTCAGTTACCGTATTGGCAAACTATGGGAGAGGAGGATGCAAAGGAACATCCTGCCACATGCAGCTATGTAACACTATATAATCATACAGTGAATCTATAGTGATCAAAACTGCCATTTACATTGTGACTGAGGAATTTATCAGAAAACCTAAAATATTTGGATGCATTTTCCAAAATTTCATTCAATAATCCTTTCCCACTGATGGACTAGAAGAAAGAGAAATCCAGAAAGATAAAAGTGAGGGAAAATGGCTCTATTCTGCTGAAAACAGAGTGCTATTTATTTCTAGTTTGTTTTGGCAGGTGGCATTTGGACAGGGAATCTAATACTGTACTAAGCCAAACGGTTTTGAGTTTACCCACCTGTAGCCTCCATACAAGTTATGGAATTTCAGACATTCAAAGTTACAGAATCTTTCATGCATGACAAGCTCTGATTTAGTTTTCATTATCCTCTGAAGTCTGACTAGGTAGTGCTGATAGCTTGAGAAAACTTGCCATATCAAATTACTGCAAAAGGAAGTCGAACCCTTGGAAAAGAACATTGAACAACTTCTATTTGACAATTGTATTTTCCATTGGCAGAGAGATACTCTGTCAAAAGCGCTAGTTTGGATCAATGCTGACATCTAGGGGCAAAGAACATACTCAGAAAGATGATTAAAAATGAAATACCAGCACAAATTCTAACAAGGGAAACGTCTCATTTCAAGAATTTACACACACACTCTCAATCTTGCACATGCATATTTAGCTTTGAGAATCCACTAAAGTTTATGAGAGGACTAGACTCTTTCTAAAGCATATGTGTTGGCCTATGATTCTTTTTCTTTGTTAGGAAAAAGCCTATATTTGCCAGTAGATCCTGACTTTTTCGTCGTTTTTGTTATAAAAATAATTTATTGAATTTGAATAGTAGCAAGAATACTTTGAATAGTAGCAGTAACTCAAATACTGTATGCCTGTGCTTCATGGTGGTGGCATGCCTTCCCTAAAAAAAGATAAAACCGCTTCTGAGCAACGAGCTGGTTCTAAACAATTGGCACCAAATAATCAAATTGTAGTCATCTGGAGAGAATGACCTAAAACAAATCTGCATAAAATAGCATAATAGATTGTACAGCAGTTACAGTGTAAACTTGATTAAATGGTTATACATCAACAGACAAAGCTCCTCATCATCAGATAGTAGTGTAAATGGACAAGTCAAGCTGTTTGTGCCTTTTTGTTTTTTTTTTTCATAGAATTGAAGTAAGGGGGGATACATAACTTCATGTTTCGGAAAGGAGGGAAAAATCATTTATGGTTGCATGTGGACAGGTTTGAGTGAGAGCAGATTTCCATGCAGCAATGAAATATGAGCCAGGGAAAACACCCCTTTTTAAACATACTCACAAGCCCTGATTACATGGCCCACTGCTGGAGTTAATCCAGATTCCTGTTTAATTAAATAGTAGCAGTTATTCTGCTGCTTTGCATCAAAATGCACAAAGGTGACATGGAGGTGAAGTATGAAATATGATATCCACCTCTCTTCATTGCTACTGAGAAATGAAAGGTTTTATTTAAAATCTTGTAATGAAGAGCTATTAATTGTGGGGGATAAATATTGGCTGCATAGAGAAGTGTATGTCATAAAAAGACCTACTAACATAATATCAAACTTTGTCACTGAATAGACTATGTATCACACAACCTGTACTATATGCTGTAGATCGTTTGCTGTGAGAAAATCAATCCTATCCTAGGCCCACATTATCAACCTGTATCTGAAAAAAAATTATTCAAATGTTATTTTTTATTCATAAGTAATAAGAAGAAAAACTTCAGCTGAAGGGTCTCTACATGAAATAACCAGGACACACTTTCCCATTCTAATGCTGGGCACCTGGTTATCCTATAGGTAGGACCTATCCTTCATCATCTATCTATCCTTATACATCTCTTTCTTAGCGGGGAGTCCAAAATATTCCTTAGCCTTAGGGCACTAGTAACTCATCTGTAATACAAGCTGAGATGTGAAATGCGCCATCCAAGGTTAAGCTGTATGACAGAAGTGGCTGGGTGAGAACTTTCTTCCTGACTTTAAATGTATGTATAATAATACATATACATATTCCACTTCGTCAGAGTGGGAATATCTTTTCTTTATTAATCTGTTGATCTGTGGCACAGGTATCCTGATTTCATTGCATGCCAGACCCTGACCCATTTAGAAGATACAGATGCTTGCGGAAACACAGACAACGAAATAATTTTTTCCAGCATATAATCTCATGCAGGGACATAGTAGAGAGAAATAGGATGGGATAACGCAGTTCTGTAATATTGTATGGCAAATGTGGCTAGCATCTTTAGAGAAGTAATAATAATAATAAACCTTGGTTTCTTCTTGCAAAGGAATGTAAGGGTTAAGTTCACTTTATTATTTGATTGAGTCAACAGCAAAGAAAATTGTTGACCAAAGACAGCAAAGAGGGGCTTCGTGAAGAGAAAAGACAACTGGTGCGTAGGCAAGAACTCAAGTTAAGTTGAAAATATTAGGAGTTTAACACTTTCTTCACGAGCACACATTGGCTCATTCTCTAAAAAAGACTCTTTTTATACATTTTTAGAAATTGTAAGCTGAGAGCAATAAATGAAACCAAATGGCAAAAAGTTTAACACTAATTGAAGTTAAATATTATCTTTATGTAACTCCTTATTAACTGATGTAATTCATTTCACAGATATTACTGAGCCAAGAATCAGCAGGATTCAGAAAATGTAAAAAAAATTTCTTGGGATATTGAGAGCATTCAGTCATGTTAAATAAGAAGGATAAGTAGGAACACACTCACAGTAAACAGGAAGGCTACTAGGTATCTCCTAACAGTACGATATGAGTACGAGTACTCATATCTTAACGAATGAAACAGGCTGTGAATGCCTGTTAATCCTGGACAGGACATAACTCACAGTGCAGGCAAACGAGTATGGGTTAGTATGGGTTTTTAAACCTCGCTCTGACACATCAGAGGCCAGCTAGATGGACCACTGGTCTGACCTGCCATGGTTATTCTTATATCCCTTCTGATGTTGTTTATCCTTTTGTCTGTCTTAGTATCATCATTCTAAACATTTTGGCACATCTTTGAGCATGTAAATATGTTTTACTTACTTCACATATCTTGGCTGCCACTATCCCATTGCCCTCTATCCACCTCTGGCAGTCTGAATGTGCTGTTCCCACCTCGAGCCCCCTTGCTAGTTTCTCCTCAACGACTAACAGGTTTGCTCTGTCCTTTCCTCTCCAAGGAAACATTCCTTAAAAATGCAAATAAATTCTGCTTCCCAGAAGCCAAGGTCTCTTCTCCTTTGCCATGTTTGGCAATACTCTACTATCGTCCATGCAATTGAAGATTCCTCTCTGGAAACATTCACCTCTCATGATTTTCCAAAAGTCAGTGCTATCCCTTTTGTATCCCATCAGTGCGTTTTGGTGTGTTACCTCAGCATCTTTCAGTATCTGCTCCCAGGTGTCTTCCTTCAGTCCACTTCCACTTCCCTGGTACTCTACTCTTGATTAGCCATACTTAGTACATAGTAATTCATTTCTGCCTGTGACTTATCTCCTCACTCCAGCCACTCTGTTCAGCTTTCAACCTCTGACTAACTTCCTTACATTATTCCATCTTCAGTGTCCCAAGTGCTAAGTTAAACCCAGTTCATTAAAAATTAAATCTCTCAGCTTCCCTTCAAATGCTTAATTTACGCTGCTTCTCCACACCTGTCTTCCACAGGCTCACTGCTACAGCAAGCTGGGCAGGGATGGAAAAGACAGGGATAAATACATTCAAGGTTTCCTGCCATCAAGAAAAGAGAGTAACTTTTCAGAAAAAGAAGAGGGCGGCTCTAAATTCTGCTTAACATATTTGTAAAATCTTTCCAAAATCTTTTTCCAAAGCCAAATTTCCAATTTCCAAAGCCAATTCCATCTGATTTTTAAAATCAGACAGAATTTTTCCCTTTTTCTTCTCTACAGCCTTAGGGTTTGTCTCCCCAACAAACAACTGGAAGAAGGGCCTGAGAAGCAGCAGTTTGCTGAAGGTCTCCTCTCCCAAGCATCCCCCCTGGATACCAGGGTGCATCTGGCCGTGGCTCACGCTACCCCCAGCAGTTCCAGTTCCCTTTTCACCCTCCCTCATGGTTCTGGCGATGAAGCTGCTTTGGAAATGTGCTTCTGAGCACTGTGCTCTGGGCAGATCCTGTTAGGATACAAAGTCACAGGTAAATCTTGTCCTCCACAAAGGAGAAGTATTTTGACCCGAGGTTAGATGGACATCATCTCCACTTTCTTGCCAGCTGCGTTCATGCCTGTGCAATACATTTACTTTGCAAATGTAAACACTTAAATAAGACAAGGATGTGCCATCCTAACTGCTTTGTCAATATGTATTTTACATGCGCTCAGTACATACATAATTTATCTGTGACCAGTCCAGGGCTCTCAAGAAGCTCACAGAGGTCTCCTGTATCAGCAGCTTGTCTCACGAGAGACAGCGGAGCTTTCCTGGCATGGGGAATGTTCTGCGCCATACTGAGGTTTGGTTTGGGAAGTCTGACCTTTATGCCCTCTACGGCACGTATCTTCTCATTTCATGTCTTTTTTTTTTTTTTTTTTTGCTTCTTTTGACCGTATCTGACAATCTTTAGCCCATTCTCCACATATCTGTATTACTTTTCTTGCTTTCTTTTTCCTACAGTGGCCTTGTTTTTTCCAACTGTTTGTTGCTTTCTGCACTTTTACAATTCTTTTTCTGCACAGAGCAGAGCAATTTTTTTCTTACGGGAAACAAGCCCTTGTTTGAAACCTGAGTTTTTAGCTTGTCAGAATGGAGTTTCCACTCCTCATGGTAATTTCCTTCCCTTCCCCCAAATCCAGTTTTAAAAGCTATGAGAAACAGAGGTCAGACAAGATTGAAAAGAAATCTAGTGTTAATAAAATGTCATTCATGTTTTGAATGACAGAGTGAAGCTGTATATTTGATATACTATAAAAAGCCTCAAACACTAGTATATTGTGTGAAAAAGTAACTGCTATTCTTTGTGAAGGTGCCATTTATCAGCATCTGAAGAGGTTATTCGAGTGAATAGATTAACAAACACGAACTAAAGTGTAATGTTTATCAGCTGTCCTGTTTAACTCTAAATAATATAGAAGAAGATGGCTCTTAAAAATGAAATGGCCATCAATCCATACTCACTGCTGTTTTACACTAGAGGTTATATATAGCCCTATGGAAACAATGCACATTTGAGGTGTGCTGTCGGGGGTCACTTCACCAGTCAGAAGCGAGAGGTTAAATAACATGCCTTAGGTAGACACAGCCAAGCACTCTGTCATTTTAATAACACTCTCATTCCAGAAAGTTTCACCAGTTATGGCCATGATGCTTAATTGCTCTCATTTATCTCCCTAATAAATGGTATCATTGACTTAGAGCTGTCGTAGAAATACAACTGGCAAGTCAATAAGTAAACCTGCTATCCACACCTAGCGATGAGAGCGGGAGAGTGCATGGAAGTAAGAAATACAGCAAAGGCCTTTACAATGTTGCTAGATGAAATTTAGAAGAGTAAAACCGGTATTTTATTGCTCTTCATTCTCTTTGTCCCAGATCATCTAAATTTATTGAGCTCTAATAAACTAAAAATACATACCAAAACATCCCAAACGCCCTGAAGAGCAGAAGTAGGCCTGTTTTGTGATGATGGCTTGACAGTCTGAGGCATGACACTTGTCCTTCGGTTCTGCTCCATCTTCACAAAGGGGGAGATAGCTGCAAGGCAGTGCAGTGGATCCTTCGCTCCGCACATCGAAAAAGGCTTTCAGCTCCACGTTCTCCTTTGTAGTAAGGTTTTATTTGTGCAAGAGGCAGAGGAATTTAAGCAAGAAAGGAAAACAAACAAACCCAGACAAACAAAAAGGTCCTCAAATGGCTTTACTCAATCTGAGTGAACAAATAGGAAGAAAGCCCCCAATAATAAATTCTTAGCAGTGATTCTGCTTTATCTCCACGGGGTACAAATCACTGACATTTCCAAGTCTTTATCTCCCTTGCAGGGGTTACCACCTGCTGCATTTCCAGCAGGTCTGGATGGTTTTGCTATGGCCTGGCTAGGGGCCGTCAGAACTACTGTGCCCAGGCAGGATGATCTGTGAGTGCGCAGCAGACGCGTCCAAGGTGGCCAGGCTTTTTCTTGTTTATTTGCTTTTACTTTCCCTGTGTTTCTAGCGAAGGAACCTATATCTGGAAAGGATCTGTTTTGACAGAGCTCAGCTTTTGGATCCAGTCTGGACTTCTTGTCTCAGCTCGGCCACTTACCATGGGGAAATCTGAGAGGGCTGTTAATGTCCGTTTCCTAGAAATTCTCCTTTCCTAGGGCTCTGGGAGTAAATGGCTGGAGTCTGACAACTAAGAGAAATTGCCTAATCTCGGTTAACCTTTGTGCCTAGAAGGGTAGAAAGCAGCAGGATTTTACAAGTCTGAGTGCTCTAAAAGTGCTTATGTGAGATGATGAGTGTCTTGGGGCATCCTCTGCTGCTTCATGCAGGAAATTAAGTGATTTTTGGAAATAAACTTCCTGGGAATTGCTAGATTCCTCAACACAGGATAAAAAAAAGATGAAAGTTCCTTTAAGGAAAGCATAAAGGGAGTGAAGGAGGCAGAGCATGAACAGAGAAAAGCCATTGGGCTTCTTCAGAGCTAGAAGGAGCAAATTGCCTAAGTGAGCAAATGGGAGGTAGAACGGGGGAGGACTGATGACCCTGCAGCAATCAGCGCTTCTCAATCTGCTTATTTCTCGGAACAGTTTGATTCTCTTCCTATTATTCCACTGCTTTCCAAGCTAGGAAAAATGTTTTTAACAAATGCCCCCAATTTATGGCATGGCTTCAGACATTTTTTAAGGTCTTCCACCTTTAACTAAGCACTCAAACTGCCGGTGGGCAGATAGTTTGCCACTACAGCTCTGAGAGACCTCCTCAGCAGAGTTCACAACTGTGGCTAACAGTTTCAGTGGTACTACTAAAAATACGTTACACCTGGAGATACTTGATGACTCTTTTCCCAGACCTGATGAAAATCACTGTTACTTTTCTGAAAGGAATTTTCAGGAAGTGTTAAACATATTTTTACAATATGAGATATATTATAATATGAGGAGGTGGCTTTAAATGCAGTATTCTCAACAGCTCTGAACTGTTGGTAAATCCAGTTTGTTTCCTATTATTTCCCCAGATTTCTTTATGGAAATAGCTTCATACAGTTGGAATCTGTGAGAAAGAAGGTGATGTAGGTCATGAAATGATATCAGATTTTAGTTTCTACTATACAGAATTCATAGTGTGCAGGGTCTCAAACAGCAACTAACAAGTTATATTGTATTCCTAATATAGAATCCCTAACCTGTGGCTCCCTTTTATGAGTAGACATTGACTTTTCCTATGTGAAAGCACAAGAGGTTGATGCTGTGTGGGAAGTCAAGGCAGATTACAGGCTGTAAAAACAAGGAGAAAAGGGTTTTTTGTCCTCATTTTTGGGCCTTTTAAAAAGTTGGGAAAATATATCAGGCCATTTCAAAATGAATGTTTCTGAAATCTTGGTAGAACGAAAAACTGGAAAAAAATTGATGGAATGGAACCCTCATTTTTTCCATGGTTTCCATTGCTGCTAAAGCACAATTGTAAACCAAGAGGAACTAATTGTCCCAAAACCACAAATTCAAGTTTGCCTTTAAAAATGCTGAAACAAAACACCTCGGTTTGTTCCACCTCTTTAAAGACTTTTTATTTTTCTAAGAGAGCAATCTGGTAAAAACAATGGAGCTTCAAGATGCTTCAGCTTTGCTGACACAAATTGAGGAACATTTCACCCAGCCCTTTGCAGAAGGAGTAAGAAAGTTGCTTGTGAGGAAAGGAGCACTGAGGGGAAGGAAAACTGTGGGACAGGTACTCAACCTGGGAAGGGCTGGGGATTTTGTAGGAACTGAAAACTGCAGTAAAAGTAGAAAAGAGAGACAGGGAGCACTCAGGAAAGTCAAGAAACTACTGCTTAAGTTAGACAGTGACAGAAAATTGAGAGACCAAGGAGAAAGTCAGTAAAATGAAACAAAACTCAACAAAGGAGGTGGAGGAACTATTGAGAATATGAACTGTAGATAGAAAGCCAGTGAATTGCCTTCCCCAGTGTTAAAAAGCTTCAGGAGAAGGATATTAAGAAACAAAAGAAGGAGAACAAACGGTTGGGGTGGGGCACTGATGACAGTAGAAGAGAAAGAGTGTCTGCAAGAGAGTGGAAGACATGAGGCTGCTAAAGAAGAGAAATATGATATAGAAGTAATGGAGAGGATACGGAATGACAGCTGGAAATGTCTGTGCAAGCCAACTGCCCATACGTGTTCCACAATAACACATATTCATTTATTCACTCTGGGTGAAATCCTGGCTCAGTTGCAGACCATGGGAGTTTTGCCATTGACTTGACTAGGGCCAGGAATTGCTGGTTTTGGTTTAGTTCCACAAACAGTGTCTGTCTCATTTTAAGTGCAGAAAGATGTTTAAAAATTAAGCAGAAAATGAAATTTTCAACTGAAAAAGGCCCTTACCTGAAAGATTGGACAAGGGGTACAGAGACCCCTTGCCAAAAAATGAGTTGAGTGGGCAAGGTCTACATTAATGAATCCTCTTTCCTGTTACCAGAAACGGTGATAAGTGCCATAATGCAGCAGCTACCAATCATTTTTGTTGTGCTTCTGTATGTCTATATAATAGGCATGAAGTCTTCCTCCCCCTCCTTTTTTTACATTCTGCAAGAAAATTTCCACCGCTGAGAAATTTCAGTAACAGTCGCAAAGAAATATTTTGCCCTTTTTCGTTCTGTATGGGTAGACTATACAGTAGTAAAGGAGTGAATTTTTAATGACCTGTGACCTGAGTATAGCTGTATGATGAATGAAACATCAAGATATATTTTAAAGGAGTTACATCTGATTTCTTGGAAAGCAAGAGGGTTTTTTAGCTAGATTTCAACAAAGTTGTTTTTGATGCCTAAATAAATACCACATGGAAATATAAACATAGCTAAGGAGAATATTATCTAATTTGAAATATAGATATATTATAGACCAAATGATATCATGCAAATAGAGCAGCTTAGGGTGTTATCAGCATAATGATGTTGTAAAATATTATTCCTGACTGGTAACCTTATCTTTCACACCCATTGCAAGACATCTAAAATGCCATATTAAGACAGTTTTAAAAATAAATAATTTCTTCCAGTTCCTGAAGTGAAATGCTTTTCCTTTGAGCATAAATTCAGGATAAAAATAAAGAGAGACCTTTGCAATTTTTCTGCAAAATTAAACACTGTTATCTGAACCACTGACAGAAATATATTTACATATTTCAGGCTAAAGATCTTTTGTAAATGTTTAGTTACCACATTCAAACCTTTCAACACTTCTCCCAGAATCACATTATTCTTATGAAGATACAACATGAAGTCAAAGAATAAAATATAAAAAGCTCCACTTAAATAATATTAAGGTTGTGAGATGAACTGACAGCATCCAGGAAGCTAGGAGTTACAGCTGACAGTCTGTCCTTAACTCATGCTGTGCGAGAAAAGCAATAGCGCTAATGCATGTTAGCTGAGCTCTGAAGCTGAGCCGCCTCGCCCTGCCCTCCGCTAACTGAGTTATGATCCTTACTATTTTGAGGTCTCTTTTCAAATCTGGCTTCTGTGTTGCTGTTAGAAAATGCGCATGTCAGTCACACACAAAATAAATCATTGCTCCACAATCTCCGTTTTGTCCATGCACATACTAAAGCAGCAGCTGGAACGTAAGTTGCTAGTCTTAAAAGCGCATTCTTTTACTTTAGACATCTTGGGTTTAGTAAAACATGCAACAGTGTGATGTACACGTATTCAGAACACCTTTGCTTTGCCTATTTGCTGTCTTTTACACCTGCTGTAGTTTATTGGCTATTTATGTATTTCTCATTAGTAACATTCAATGAAGACAAAGATTAAAAAGCTAAGTACACTGTATATTTTTAAAACACTTAGGGAATTCGAGGACGACCTGTGCTGAAGTTTATTCCCTTTTAGGAACTGCCGCTTCTCTGTAATTGCATGGAGAGAAGAGAGACTACTTCTTGAGACTGCTCCATTCCCAAAAGTGGTTCTGTTAGTACTTGGTGAAAATAACTAAGTTTCTGCAAGTTGGGTAGCCAGTTCAAAGGAAGCAGGACAGACTTTCATTCATCTCCTTGAAATTTAAAGAGTACAAATAAACATCCCTGTAAACTATGTAAAGCAGCTTGCTACCAGTTCACAGACCAAGAAAACTCTCTTGCATTTGCTAAGATACCGTCAAGAAAATTGATTCATCTAAAAAGAAACAATTTCTAAAACCGTTCAAATCTTTGTATACCTTTTAAAAATAGAGCTTAGCCTGGGCACGATGGATAAAAGTCTGTCTATCTCATAGCGTCCTTCTTTTTCAAATCAGTGGTCAAATATTGAATATCTGTAATCTATAAATCCAAACGTTTCCCCATATTTCAGTATAAGTATCTGCAGGATTTTGATGTTAACTTTCCTTGAATGGTCCTTTTCTTTAGCCTTGTTTTCCAAGTTACTGGGTTTGGGTATTGCTGATTAATCTGAACAGTTTCCATAAGAGTGAGCCTTGACAATGTTCACTGGCTCTTGTGGGATAACACTTCTGTGACCCCTATTTGCGAAACTGTCCTGCCCGTTCCTGACAATGTCTCCTTAATTAACCTGAACTCAAACAACTAGTGGAAGGTGCTGGTAGCAGAATCATGATAGTAAAGAAAACCAACCCACACACTAGAGGAGGTATTTAAAAAAATTAGAACATCTGAGATAAAAAGGTGTAGAGAACATGACAGTCTGTCAGTAGAAGTCTGAGCTGATAAAGCCAGCAGTTTGTTGAAATGTAACTGCGCTCTACTAAAATGCTAGGAGAGTAACAAGGCACCCATGCAAAAAAAAAAAAAAAAAGCTGAATGAATATTTTAATTAACTCATGTGCAATTTTAATTAAAAACATAATGTGTCAGGAAAATGAATAATGCCTTGGGGCAATAAAATAGCTAGATTTCTGTTCAGTCTTCTGCTTCATATCTTTTATGGAAGCAGGATATTATTGTTAAAGGAAAAAAACACACCCTTTCCAGTCTTCCAACCCCTCTTCACACACATCCCACCAGCCCCAACCAGACTAAAAAGGAAAGATAATATGCAACAAAACAAAGGTGTGGACAAAATGAACAGTATCCAATGAATATATCATGCAAGGTATCTTATGTGTTTTCATCATGCTGTCTGTGCCATAACATTTCTGGCTTTTGATGCAAAAATCTCAACATTCAGCTACAAAATCAGGCTCTTGCTCTAAATAAAATGTGCTCAGAAAATGTGGATGCCTCCCTTTTTTGAATGCAAGCTTGAAATGTCTGAGTATTGTCTGATCTCAACGAAGAAGTGACGGTCTTCAGCCTTTAGAGAGGAAGCCATTTTAAAATGTCTGCAACTCAAATCCCTGAACTTGAGATACTAGAAATCACTGGAGTTTTTAAATGAAAACAATGAAGCTTTCAGATATTAGAAAGGAAAAGCAATAAAATAAACCAAGGGGAAAAAAAGTTGAGGATAAAAGTTGACTTTTCCCCAAATGGAAAATGTGGGATGTCCGAATGTATTTATTTCTTCTCTTTGTCCAGATATCATGCAACCTTCACTGAAAGATTTGAAATTTTAGCAGCTGTAGCATAGCCTGGGACAAAGGCAGGGTCACAAGCACCATCATGTAACACATTTGGTTACTAAAGGCTATTAGTGAAGCTCCTAGGTCCAGTGTTGTCAGCGGTCCCAGAGTCACTGTGCTTGCTGCAGGGACCTGTTACCTGGTCATACCTTCTCTGCACCTTACATCATTTTGACCATAAATCACATCTATATTGTGAGAAAGCCATTTTTCTGAATGTGCTCCGAAAGCATATGAATCTTTGTGTGTAAGTAGTCCGGGACTACCTCTCATTTACAGCAGATTTTGTAGCATTCTAGTCACCCAGTGGCTTCAATGGGAAGTACTGATGCCCAGAGCCACTTCTGAATGCCCACATACGTATTTAAGACCCTTAAATTTAGACTTCTAGATTTGAAATCCTGGTGCCAGTTATAAGTCACGTTGCTAGTTTGATTTGCCTTTCGCTTTTCTGAAAGTGTGCAGAAAGAGAAGGTGCAATGCAGTCATTAGGTAGCTCCCATGTGTGTCCGGGGGCACAAGTGCTGCCCAGCTGATAGCGCAGCACACAGGGCACCATAGACCACATTCAGTCTGACTGCATGACTTTGGGCAGGCTACTGATTTTCAAAGTGGAGATAATGATACCAAACTCGGGAAAACATTTTGAGAGCAAACATTGCTCTTCGACGTGAGGTATTACAGCTAGAAACGAAGGGAGAATTCCCTCCAGGGCTCCATGTAACAAGTGGATCTTAACGCTTGCAGCGAGCAGCTCATTCCTCAGCCTTTGCAAATATTTGCCTGTGCATTAGAAGCACACAGGAAGCTCTAATCCAAAACCCACCCCTTTTATTCACGACTGACAAACTCCTTCATACAGTGGCACTGCCAAAAGCAGCTCTTACATTGACGTTAATAACTGGTGTTTGAAGCAAAGTGAACAACTGCTGCTCAGGCTCTGTAAGGAGCAACGCTGACAGTCAGCGGGATAGAGGATTATAATACCGATGTGCTGCACGAGTTGGATCTTGCCACAGGAGGTACTGGTGAGGAACTGTAGCACTTTCCTTTACGAACTTTTCCTGCTGAAGTAAACTTTTCTCATGTGGAATTTTGGTAGGGAAATGTTGCCTGTAATTAAAGAGTGAGAATCCTGTAACAGGGCAGGATTTTTATAGGAAAGGACTAGGCTAATTCCTAATTTCCTAAGCACTGTTTACGATTTCACTCCACCAGGACCTGGATATGTTTACTGATGTATGCATTACAAGAAACGTATAGAAGGCCTCTATACTTTAGGCCAGCAGCAAGTGCTGAGTTTTTATTGTTATTATTATTATTACACCTATACTAACTGAGTACGTATGCCCTACCCACTGCTAAGACATTTGAATGCTACAGCAGATCAAGCTCATAAGCCACAACTGCACCCTGTATGTGTCTTTAAGTACTTTGATTTCTGAGATGAAGGACTGAAGTCCCAGAAGAGCCATTACCATATTCTTGTGTGTATAACTTAGCGATTCCTGATTAGAAAGAAAATATCTGTGGTTCAGCAACAGTGAGTGAACTATGGGGAAGATTGGAAGGGAACTTCGTCTCAGGGCCCCCTGGGCTTCCATAATCCCACCCATCTAGTCCCTGTGTCATTTGGTCCTCCTTAACCAGTAGTCCCTTCTCTATGTTTGCTATCCTCTCCGGCCTTTCCCAGAGATGAATCCCCTGTCATGACAAAGGACTGCGCTCACCTCACAGGCGCCATGCAAGGGGCAGGAGAAAAGTGCTGCTGGTCCCCTGGTGATGGGTACTGATTCAGGACACGTTTTTATGGAGCAGAACCTGAAAAGGGGTGCAGGTTACATGAGGAGTGAGTGACCTGAAAATATGGCACCCTGAAATCAATAAAGTCACGAAAGCTGCAAGGCTCGTTCAGCAACCTAGGCAGGCGCTGTATCTACACCAGCAAATAAAATAAAGCTGGGGCCAGAGCTGTAGCAGCAGCCTGAAATCACTGTACTGCTTAATTGCAATTAGGGACATTCCCTGATGTGTTTCCAGCCTGTGTCAGCTAATGCTCTCCCACACAACACCTGAGCGTAGTTCGAGGTTGCCTAAGCCAGGGGCCATGATCAGTGAAGAAAGAGCTTGAATGTGGCCCTTGTAGGGGGGCTTTTGCCAGGGGAGGCTGGGGGAGCAGACGAGGGAGAGCAAACCGCAGCTGCTCAGACATTCAGCCCTGGGGCAGAGCCTGGTCTCCTGCCGTCCGCTTATACTGCTGAAGTTGTGGCCCTGCTGTCCACTCCTGTGTTCTCATGATTATGGAACATGACTGCAGTAAACACAGAAATGATCATGTGTTTTCCAGCAGGCAATGATGGAAATTTCTAAAGGAATATTTCAGGTTCAAAAATAAATTAGCCTTTCAATGGGTTTGTGTTACAGAATAAAAATAATGGGGTATTTCGCACAGCCTTGGCTTTAATGGTGAGCTCAAGAACTACAAATGAGTCTGATCTGTCCATTTCTTCATTTTTATTTGAACATCAAATTCACAGCTACTTAGACATAGTATTTTGTTCTGCCTAGGTGGGTCCCACAATTCAGGTCCCATGTGATTAAAAGATTTGATTTGGACTTCGGGAGAAATTTCTGCCATCTACAGATTCTCTGAAACCCTATTTAAGTCATTTTTTTCTCTTTGTGCCTTTCTACTTGTAAAGTAAAAACCACAATATTTTCCTAATGCATAAGACTGCTATGAGAATAAACTCCACAGACCAGAATTGTGGAGTTACACAGACACATAGGAGAAATAGAATTGCTGTGGGGCGATATTTTGGAGAATCCCAAAGTAACATATTTTTCTTTTAAAGTCTTTCTGGCCCATTTAATTTTCTGTAATTGTTTCGACCCTCTGTCTTTCCCCTGGCCAGGTTTTTCCAAGCAACTCCCCACGCTTGCTGAAAGGCCATGGATCTTCTCTGAAGCGATAGCACACAAATGTCTCTCAGCGTAAAAATTCAAGGGTAAACAGCTATAATATTTCATGGCAAGTATGTTTCCCTCTGGACCCGTTCTCCCCGGGGCTGCCAGAAAGGTGGGGGCTCCCAGCTTTGCACCCCCGAACCCCGCTTGTGCAGAAATGTCTCTATCACTGGACCTGCAGGAGTGTCAGCATCCTCTTGCACCACGCTCCATGTTTCCATCATTCACAGGCCAAAATCAAAGAAGCAAGCCAAGCTGTGTTTTTAAGCAATACAGAAAATAGTGTAGGCATAGCTACAGAAAACATGCAGGGTTTAGGAATTTAAAAAACAAAGACGTGGTAAGGATTAGCCTACAAACACAAGCCTCTGCCTCTGAGGTCATTGCATTTAAGGCATATATATGCGTGCATTCACTTAGGGCACTTAAGTTCCTGAGTGCTAAGTTGTAATGTCCATTTTCCAGAGCCTGTGCGGAAAACTTAATGGATTTTCACTGTACAGAAAATTCCTTTGCAAGAAATACATTTCTAATGCCTTTATAGTAAATCCTCAGATTCGTTACTTATCTTTTCTCCCTTTTGTCTCCCATCACATTATAGGCTAGTAGCACATCTAATAAAGAAAAAGCTGAATTCCAGGTTGCACACAATACTGCTGAACAAACATAGTTTAGCAATATGCCTGTCATTTATGTTTACTTCTCACAAAATCTTTTTATCATAGCGGGAGTGCCCACAGTAAGAGTTAGTCTTACGCAAATTCTGGAGAATATTCCAATTTAATTCTTTATTTTGTGTCCAGCCATTCACTTGATTCTAAGACTTTCATTCACTGAAGGAATAGTAACCCACCACATGATTTAAGAGAGCAATTGCAGCTCATGTTTCAAATCCTGGATATTTACAATAAGCTGAGACAAATTATTACAGAACTATTCATCAAATTGCTTTGAATAACAAATACACGCTGTGGAATCATGGTCTGAATGCAGACGGTTCACAGAGGGAACTACGGTAAAATTAATTAAATAAATTCATTGGTACTGATTAGGGTTCAGACTGTGATGCTCTTGGATCCTCTGAGCAGCAAGTTACTTTGTAACTTACACAACTGATTTCAGTGGGACAATCTGTAGTGGGATTATTTGCAGCATAAAGATTTTGCCATGGAAACTTTCGAATAATAGAACAGAAGCAGAACTTGATAGCCTGAACCAGTATCTTTGATTCTGGCCAAGATTCTGTTTGAAGGACCTGGAAAAGATATACTTTTTTCACTAACTAAAAAGCAAATTTCTGGACTTGTATCTCAGAATCTATTTACCAACTTAAACCAAACATTAAGGAGTTGAAGTTTGTCCACTGAATATTGTAGGCCTTTCATGATTCCTTGCTACTTTTGGCTGACCTTGGAGGTCATTCAGGTCATTCAGATCTGTGTTTGCATATGAGGGACAGGCTGCCTTTGATGACAGAAGGGTCATTAGCTAATACAGTTAATGTATCTTCTAGCTAGAAGGACTTACATAACCTGAGCCAAGGGAGCAGCGATTGAGTAGAGGATCCAAAAGCCTAAATCCAGATACTGGCTGACATTTATTTCGTCTGCATTCCGTCTTAAATCAACCTGATTAAAACTATTAAAATTGTATATTTGTATTTGACTTAGCAAGGATTTGCCTGCATCAAAATTGAAGCCAAAATAATTCACTTTGTCACACTTGCTTTGGTAGAAGTACGTATGTGTACACTGGTGCAATAAACGTCCCTGCTTTCAAGACAGACCAGGATTGAAGTTAAATAAAAGTACCACTAGTTGCAAAATCAGAATTTTTCATGGCCTTCTTTAAGACCTACAGGTATAGTTTATAGCCACATTAAATATCTTATTCCTAGTTTCTCTATAGACAAGTTCTGTATCCGTATTTTACAGATTAAATACAAGACCTCATCTCCAAAAGCTGCACGAGAAGTGCTTTCCCCAGCCCTTCAGAATATCAAGCAACTTGTTTAACTGTCTAAATATCTGCTGAATTATCTTTGCTACTAAGGCCTGACTGACAATTAAATGGTGGTGAGCAGAGATTTCCCCTCTGTATATAAGAGCTGTTCATGGCAAAGCTTCTTTGTATATCTGCCAGCCACTTGCCTATAGATAAGAGGTAGACCTATCAGTGAAGCAAAATGCCATATTCCAGTTTAGGGGTCTGGAATATTTTTGAATCACTGTTGTAAACCAGAACGGGTCTGACCTTCTACCTGGCTTTACCTGACAATACTTATATTGCAATTATGAAATGGCTTTTAGTCATGATACCAATGTGATGACATTTGGTCTTCCAGGTTATGTGGTTATTAGTCTTTTGGAAAACATCTATGAACATGGGAACTATGAATGGACCTAAGCACAAATGGAAGAGATTCACATATCCTTTACTAAGAAGTTTCATGCTTCTGAGAGGATCCAGATCACTTTATGTCTTCCTCTACAGAGCCCTACAAATGTTTTACATGGCATTTTATATCTGTGAGCCAAAATGTTTTATCTAAAAAAGAGAGGGGAATAGATCATTTAAAGAAAAATATTTGTATACATTATTTAGTTTTTACATACTGCACTGTAAGTGCTGTAGGTCCACAAAAATGTATGTGTTTGTAAGTACATGTATAGTATCTACAGTTATTTTGACCTATTTGCTTCGAGGTTATCAATTAATCCTTATAGGATTTATCCCTTCTGCTCTGCACTCAGCATTTCCAGACCATCCAGGTAAGCTGCACGGGTTGATAATATGGTGAGCCAAAGCTTCTTGACACAAGACATCACACTTAGATTTTGTCTGCAACTAAATGAAAAATAGTGGTCTTACAGGTTCCAGCAGCAAGCTTTGTCCATCCCTCTTAAGTGTCCCCGTACGGCAAATACACGTTGTCAAGGAAAAAAGAGCTTCACAAAAATTCAGAGAAATGAGGCTCACATCCACAGTTAATGCTGTCTGTTGCAGATGCAAAGATAATTAATGTAATCTAACACATCTTGAGGTAAACTAATGTGCATACAGATATAAACAACAATTCCAATCTTTTAAAGAGCACAAATCTGGTGCTTATTAGAACAGTTCATAATCACTCCCATTCAAGTTCTGCATGAGAATTTGCTATAATGAGGAATTTAAAATATTCTAATTAGACATGATTTTATAAAACAGACAGATAATTAAAATGGTGAGGGTTACACAGAAAAGGATGAGAAAACACTGCAAAACAGACAGAAAGGAAGGAAAAGGGTCTGAAAAAAAGGAAAAATAGACACAGATGATGTATCACTGATGTATCAGCTTTATCCCACAAAATTTGAAGTGTACCACAGTTTTAGGTTTCACAGTGCCAGCAACTGATATCAAACATTTTTGATTGGACTTACATTAGCATAGGTAGATTCATACTGATAGTTACAGATTCATGCTGACAATTACCTTTTATTAAAAGATGCTTACTAAGCTTTGGTGTTTATTTTGCAAAGTTTTAGCATAGCAGAAAGAGAAATTGTGGACTGTAGACCATAGTTGTTAAAACTGATTAAAACACATATATTATAGTTCTTAGCTGGAAACCCATTGTAGAGCTACTTATCCTGATTTGTATTTAGTGAGAGATTAGCACTCAGCAAAAATATCTTCGATATATTTGAAAGCAGGAACGTGGTGTCCTTCTGCTAAAAGATAAAAAAAGGTAAGAAGTTAATTCTGCAATAAGCAATTCTTCTTCATCCACCCTAGAGAGGCACATGGTGGAGGCCAGGCTGGACCCTGAAGGCCTATTGATTCCACAGTGATATAAAGAAAATACTCTGCAGAACTGTCTATTTGAGGATGAAGGCTCAGAAGATCCCTTGTTAGCAGGATACATTGTATCCCAATAGAGAGTGGTCTTATTTCCTTCTTTTTAATTCTTTTGGGAAGAAGAGTTCATTTTTGTCTTTGTAGTTTTAACAGAGACATTTTGAAAAGCTCAGAAATAAAACTTAAGCTGGGAGACTCGTTTTGTTTTGTGTTGTCACTGGACCAACTGATTTTCCCCAGAGGCTTAAGCTATTTCCAGATTGTAACAGGGAGTACCACGCGCTCGCTAGCTACAGAGCAAGTGCCCACCCAAAGAGTCACTGCATTTCCAAATGCTCCACACCAGTGGGAGAAATCCAATGAAGTCTATACGCTGTTGCTCTTTTCCAAAATATTTTGTGTGTGGCTAACTAGACACATAGGTTTCCATATTTCATCGGCAGATGTGCATTGGACTTACTTAGAAACAATTCCACGCTATCAATATGAAACAGATGTGCAATACCAAGAACACTATTACTTAGGACCTTGCCAAATAACCTAGATCAATATGTGAAGGTCAGCTCACTCAAACACATATAGCTATTTCTGATCAACCCGTTCCAGTTGCATAGATGGGAAATTGTTTATCAGTTAGGAGCTAAATTGCATGTATTAAGAGAGCAATGTACCTCTTTACTGGCAAATATCTATCAATATTGCAAATGATAGTGTTTATTCTGTGAGGAATTATCCAGTCTAGACTAAATCTATGAACGTTAACAAGGCGAAAGTAGTGTGAAACTCATCCAAAAGTGAGCTTATCTTGTGTGACGTTCTGATGCACTCATTCAGCAAGAAGCGACCCCGTATATCATAGCAGAGAAAATCTGCCTCTCTTCTGCAAATAAAGCTAAAAAAGGTACTTTCAAAGAAAAGTCTGAAATCTGACTAAAACCAGAAAAACTGGTTTTAGTCAGAGAAGACACAGAGAAGAAGAAAGAAAGAAATAGCAGAAAGCCTCGAATGGAAAAATTCCTTATGTAGAGACTCTGGCAAGAATTGTCTAAAAGAGAAAAGTGTTTAGTCTTGGACACTGGAAAGTCAAAATTTCACTCTATTACCACAAAGGAAATTATATTTTTTTTTGCAGAATTGAGAAGCCGGCTTTCACCACAGATGTACTCCCCAGTTACAGAGGTGTGAAATGTTTACTTAGGAAGTCAAATTCTTCAGAAACAACAATGCAAAAACATTCCTGCCTACTACAAAAGGCCAAATTTGTTTCCATACAGTCGTGGATAGATCTGAAATTCCTCGCTCATATCCGCTGATGGCAGGAGGAAATATTTCCTAGACCGGCCTCTTCCCCTGTGTCTCATGGCTGGTTGCCCCGTGGGTGGGGTCTGATGCTGTTCCCTGCAGTTGCTGTGCCTGGGACCTTCTGCTCACAGCTGGGACTCCAGCTGGAACGCAGTGTCAGGAGCTTCTGAGCCTGAGTACCAGTGCATCACGTTATAGCCCTTCTCCTTTGCCAGTGCTGTCTACACTGGGCCCGTGCTGACTTTTTCCAGCCCTACTTCCGAGATGTTTCCACTGCTGGCAAAGTCGTTATAAAAGGCAAAGACCAGGTCAAGTTTCAGTAACACCACAGTCTTGCAAATCTGTTTGCATGAGACCTTTGAAAGCAATGACAACCCAACTGGCCTTGGATTGTCCGTATATGGTAACATTTTGTCTCATAATTGAGTTAAACAACTAGTTATTCCTACAGCCAGAAAGCATGAACAGGACGATAAGGGAAGACTGATTTATAATCACTTGGTATCTGAAAGGTGTAGCATTCTATTTAACAAATAGTGTTCCTCTAGATTGGAAAGCATCATAAACACATTGGAAAACCTTCAGCCCAGACCCATAAACCACATGTATTTTTTTAGCATTTTAATTTAGCTATCTGTTTTGGATTACATAAAAAAATGGATTCTGCATTTTCTTTCTAAAATAAATCAATTCTGCTATATTGGAATCACCGATTAGATTGAGCATTAGGGAATGTATAAAACTGCATCTTTCACAGACACAACAACATTTCTCAATGAGAATCAAGCAGTTTGCAGTGACCTTCATGTTGATCAGTGGGGGGTCAATACTGGCATTAAATCATTTTGATTCACAGATGAGATCAACATATTCATATTTGTTTGCCAAATGTGTATTTTAATTTAAGCTTCCTCTGATTGATGCGTGTAATTTATGCTGCTTAGAACTAAGGCGTCATATTTTTCTTTTTTCCTAACTAACCGGGGGAGACTTTCTTGGAAACAGATAAAGGGAAGAGTCCAGTAATTTGTAGCAATGTGACTGCAGCCACACATGTTCTAGAATTAATGTTCTTCATTAGGGTGAGGAGTATCAGCTGTATATATACATCAGGATTTTAATTAACTTGGTCCCCACAACAGGGCACATGATTCAAACTGGTTTTGCTTTATTCCTTTTTAGATAAAAAATACCAAACCAACATGATGTAAAGTAAAAACAAAAAAGCAGAACCCCATGCACACGCAACAGTAAGAAACAAAATCTAAGTATTTCAGTCAAGGTCAAGAGCAGTTATGTAACACAGAATTAATCATCAAGAGTAACTTGGCACTGACTGCTTTCAGAGCTGTGCTCTGACTGAGAGTTTATCAGTTCTAGCATGCTTAGCCCAATCAAATATAAAGGTAGACGTGCATTCACAGGGTGTTTTAAAGTCTTTTAGCATGTTTTTAGGATGGACACAATCTCATTTACAAGCAACTTGTAATTGGCTGCAAACACTGCAACTGTTGAAAAGGAAGAAAGCGGTGAACTATAAGATAGTGGTACATTTTAAGAAAAATGACTAATTTCTTACAGCAAAAAGTTTCCCGGGCCTGTGAACCTTATTCATGTGCCTCTCTGGACTTCACTTTGCCGTCCCTGCATCTCCAGAATTCCCACATATATTTTACCATGCAAAACTTAAATGCCTTTCTCAAAGTGGCACGGAAGAGAGCAGGGTATTGCATTTCATGCAGTATCAGGCACAACACACATCACATCTCAGATGAGTTTGCAAGTTCAGGCCATCACATACTGAGCAGGATACCGGATTATGCAAAACTGGTACTGACTCAATGTAGTTAAAGCTTAGAGCAAGGAAGGGGGCTCACGAGAACCAGACCACCACTGCACTGCGCTGGGACAGATGGGTTGTCCTCCTGAGCTAGAGCTGAGCATCCCATCAAGGGAAAAATGCAGCTTATTTTGCAAGCGACTGGTTCACATTTCACCTAACCTCTGTGTAACCAAACTGATGGCTGGATTCGCAGCCGTGTTGGCTGAGGTTTTTATATTTCACTGAGCGTGAATTATGTGCATCAAAAATACTAACGGGTGAAACCTCATTAACTTGGCATTTCCACATGTATGGATACATAACTAAAGTCTGGGTGCTTTTATGAACTATATTTGAATAAACATGCATAGACTTATCCATACATGGATTTTTCTGTAGCTTCTTCATACAGATCAACCTTTTGCTATGGAAATAAGGATATGAGTTTTGAGGGTGCATATTTGTTGTGATATTTTCAGAGAAGTAGGAGTTTCAGATGGAAAATATTTAAGAAAAAGCTTGCAAGTTCTGTGAGTGCTGTAGCTTAGCTCTTTCATTGTATTGGCTGCAACAGTGTTGCTATCATTTGATAAAGAGTGGGAAAAAAAGTATTTTGAGTTTATACATAGAGTTTCAGAAACTATCCTCTATCAGACTTTATTTTTCCAGGCTTGCAATGTTTTTGGTGTGGTCCTTCTATTTCTGGGAAAGGTATATAGCCTATACCTGAAATTGCTTTTTTAGGCAAGTATGTGCATTACATTTCCCTCATTTCTATCAAATTTCTTAATTCCATCAAAAATTAAAAAGGCTAAGTGGAAAAGTTGAGTGTGTGGATGAAGATATATCACTTCCAAAAAAGTATTTCTGGAAGTTCATTTTACACTTCATTGTGGTTCAAGAAAGCTGCTGAAAATTACAAGAGCAGGGGAGTTTTGCTTTTGGAGCATAGGAATGTGCAGCTGAAGCAATTTGGGCTCTGTGAACTTTCTGTCACTCTATGTTCTTCTACTGCTTTCTTAATCTATGCGTCTGACCGGCATCCAATACCACATTAAACAGTATGTCTGACATGTACTGTTTGCTTTCTCTTCCTTTCCCCAGAGGGTGAAGCAACAGGATATTTTCATTTTTATTTTTAAAAGTAACAAGAATGACAATATATAATATTGTAGTGTGCATACTCCACACAGTATCTTGTTCAGTTCTGGGCATGTCTCTGTGTGTTTGTGTGTGTGTGTGTGTGTGTGTGTGTGTGTGTGTGTGTGTGTGTATGTGTATGGTGTGTGTATTCAAGAGAGAAATAGATAAATTCACGTGCAATGCCATATAGATCTCTACAGAGTACACCTATGGTTGTTTAGGGGAAGTAAAGTCAGTGGGAAGTGCCTCATTCTCAGAATATAGAGAGTTTGGTTTGTTCCCTTTAATGCCTTGGGAACTCATTGCAGTCTCTTGGACCAGCTCCAGGAAAAGTACTCCTTTCCCTGTGTTGAAGATCTTTATCCTTACTATAGAAATTGTTATTGTGCTAGAGGACTTAATGGTGCCAGCCACTGTCGTATATTACATGCAGTTTGTCTGAACACACTTGCCTGTACTTGTGTGACCACACTCCTTGCCTTTAACAATGACTGTTTTGCAAAGGTGGGACACAGTTTGTTTAACTAAAGAAATTCAGGCAACATGGACAAAGTTTGTGTAGTGCTGAAACTTTTGGAGCTACTCTCAGCATAAATTTTGCCTTCCAACACCCATTCAGGCTGGAGCATGGCCTCTGATTGCATAGTTCTTACCCTATCTATTTTAGGCATCCAAGATGCAATTCAGAGCATCTAATATCTTAAATTTTTTTACAGTCAATGGAGGAAGAATATAGCTGTAAAGAGGTAGATTTGATGCCTAAGTTAGGCTAGACTCCCATAGCTGTAACTGCTAAATAGTGGAAATAGATATGCTGCAGAGTAACCTGCAGGATCTTAACATGCTGGTGGAATATCCAAGAGATCTTGGCACAGATTTTTAAATAGCATAATCCTAGTAAAATAATAGCAGTATTTGGTTGCTTTTAAAAATCTGCTTTGTGATTTGCCCAATCTGAGAAACCTCAAGGACACAAATAAAGAGTTTTTTTGTTGTTGTTGTTTTTCCAGTAAACCTTCTCTATTTGTTTTCAGGATCTTAAGCTAGCCTGCTAGTAAGGGTAATAGAAAAGATGCCTTTTATCAGTCTGCAGCAATCTATATAAAATACTTATATCTTTGCATTTCTGATAAAACAAAGTATATATTTAAACGATAGTAGATTACGCAAAGTTACATTTCACTGTGGCATAGTGATTTGGGAAACCACTTTGCATTATAAACTGATTTTTTTTAAGCAGTAGAATTATGCCTTTTGCTATTACAGTATTTTTTCAGTTAGTAATAAGCAAGTGAAAGCTATTTATTGTGTGCTTAATACGAACATGTTTGATGCTGATCTGACAGCAGGGTTTTGTCTTCATTTTACTCTAGAGGAATAATGTTTTTAATTGTTTTGGCGATAAGAAGAAATGTAAATGGGTAGTTATTTCTGTTATATAATAAATCAAGATGTTACAGTAAACCTAATGTAAATTTAGAGACGTATGCCAGGAAGCAGATCTGGCAGTCAAAAACCAGGTTGCATACCCCTTTGTTTATGAAAATCACAGGCTCCATTTCTAGCTATCCAAAAATTGCCTATTATCAAAGTCATTTATCTGCTAATCATTTCCATACCATTATATCTTATACTGTTTCAGCCACCTATAACAAGGAAATGTTGTCAAATATTTCCTAAAAAAAAAGCTCACGCTGTCTCTGCAGGTTGATTAGATGAGCTTTCGTACATCGGAAAGCTGACTACTTTCCAACAACCTGATTTCACAAATGGAAAAACAGCATCTGTTTTCCTGCAGCTCCACATATGGCTATCATTGTTGCTCCGACAAGCTGAAGCAGGTAGTCCATGTGAGCACAGCCCTCTGGAGCACTGCAGCCCCCTGGGGCCGCGAGCGCTGGGCTGCTGTGAGGGACGCTGGCTCCCCAGGCAGCTGAAACCACAGTCTTAATCAGCATATGTGTCTCAACAACCACGCATGGGGAAAATGCTCAGACATGCATTTAGGGCTCCTGCATTTGCTTTTTTTGGTGTGGTGATTGCAGTATATATACTCCAAGTCATGAATACTCAAAGACTTTAGAAAACATCTAGCAGTCATCAGTGGAGCAGGAGATGAAGGCAAATAATTTGCAGGCCAAGTGGTGTGTGTCTGTGAAAAAAGGAAATGGAGTACCTGTACTAAAATGTAGATAAATTTAAAATTTAGATAAATTTAAATAAATGTATCTAATTTATTTATTTTTTATCTATGGGACTTCATTATTTGTTTCTCCATAATACATGTAATCCAGTGGCTCTTCCTGGTTGATTGGGAGGAAACTGAAGCTGAAGTAAGATAAAAATATCTAATTTTCCTTTTTCACGTGTTTTGGTAAGCATGTGTGCTTGTGAAGGTCAAGGGACTGGCAGCATCAGAAATTGAATTTCTGAATACATCCACAGTTCAGGTATATTTCAGACAGCTGCTCTCATTCTCTGACTGCCCTGCCAACGACCTTAACCCTGATTTGGAAGGACAACTCAATCTACTATAAAGAGGAAAGGTGATTTAGTCTCCAGTCATGCTGGCAGAGTCTTGGACCTCTCTGAACACAGTTTGTCATTTGAGCTGAAACATCAAATGATTTGGTAATGTGAACTATCTCCCACTAGCGATTAAACAGAGACTAATCACTGGTCTTTCCCTCTAAAACCTGGCTGAGAATAACCTCAGTGACAAAATACTCTGATTCTTCCTTTTCCATAAAGAAAGAAGTGATGCCTAAATGTCACGGTCCACATGAGGATGGCAGATACACCAGTTAAAAGGTGTATCAATTTATTCAAATTGTACACGTGAACTATGAACTCAGCTGGTTTGGGTCATGGCAAAGGTTCTCCACTTATATGGATGTGTTTACAGTAATGTCTTTAACAATGACAACTGGTTGACAATAATTAAAAATACACTTAGTATACAATAACACAAGAACTTATTTACAGATATTCATAAGAAGCTTCTATGGGTATATGGATTAAATAGGTGATGTAATGTGACATCGATACAGCTGTCGCGGAATGATGTCGTCATTGACATATCGCAAACAAAGCAAGGTGTGGGGATCGGAGTACCCCTAACGGATACCCGGATGGACGTACCACCCAGCCTCACCAAGTCACGCCGATGGGCGTACGGGTGCTGTACACCAAGCCACCCCGGAGTGCTGTGTCGGCTCTCGCTGTAAACGGAACGGAACTCACGTGTCCGTGACCTAGATGCCACGTGGAATGAGGACTGACAGGATCCCGGTTGTGCTAGGACTCGGCGTCCTGAGCCGAGGGGCAGGTCTTCAGGAGGTGCCGCTCCCCCGCTTCGGTGGTGGCCAGCTGCTTCGGCGCCGGACGATCTGGCAGGGTCTTTGACCAGAGCGAGAGCCTCGATCAAGGCTGCTGAGCTTCTTCTGGCCTTCAGAAAGGCCGCTCAGCTTCCCCGCTTCCTGGCGCGTCGATCTTCCTCCGTCTTCAGGTTTTCAGGTCTTCTACCGCCGGACCGCTAAATCCCTAAACTCTGCCACTTTTATGCCCAAGACCCCTTGTGTACGCAGGCATAAATTACCTTTGGGACTGGTTCGGTGCTGAATGCTGGCTCCAGTTGGTCTAACCTCCATCCTTCATTTGAGTATTCTGGAACCTTCTCGTACTTCACAGTAGCAGCTGCCACCGGCACGTGATGTTTTTGCACCCGTGATTTTGAATCAGTGTGGCGGGAAGCCTGGCTAGCTTAACCAGGGTTACCTGGAGGTCACCCATATTTTTCTATACAAAATTCAAACCTTAATGCTCCAAACCGTAACACTAACTGTCTATTTAACCATTAATCTATACCACTGTTTCAGAATTCCTGAAGGCCAGACTCAGGAAAAGAGAAGAGTATTATGTGTTGCTTCTTTCAATGTGAAACAGTCATTTTTCTCATAACACAAGGGTGAGGAAAAGAAAGAGAGAAGGGCAGAAAAGAATAGAAAGCCATAGTTGGAGTGTGAATTACGGCTGGTGCAAATCCTTAAAAACCTGATAAAAATTGGATTTGGTCACCACTATCATTTCTATCTGCAAAGCATTTTTCCACATGTTCAAACCCACCAATTGGGCCTGAAAATCATTAAAAAAAAGATTGAATTGTAATATCAAGTCTAACAATACTAACTGTATAGCTTCGGTGAGGAGAAGCCACGATGCAGGAAATGCACTGGCCGTATCACACTTGGCTGCAGAAAGTCATCTTTAAAGTGGAAGGAATGAAAATTGAATCCAGTCCATCTTGGGCGAAGGATGAATGGAAGAAAAGCATATGGCTGCAGTCACCAAAGGAGAGTGACCCTGTCCACAGCACTCCAGAAATGACTTGAGAAAGATTAGGCTAGCAAGTAGGTCTGGAGAAGGTGAAAGTGATCGGGGACGAGAGAAAAAAGGAATGAACACGAAGAGAAAGTGGAAGTAAAAAGGAAGAGAGAGGGAAAAAGGGAGAGGAAAATAGAAGGAAGGAAAGTTGATAAAAGCCTGGATAAGGGGGAAGATGGAGCTGACTGTGTTACTTAGAAAATCAAACATATCCTCTGATCTCTTATGTACTATCAACTGAAGGAAAATGAAGCTCAATATGATTTCATTTGATACAGAGAAAAGAAACATCCCGTTACTGAAACCTGTGACAGGTATAGAGTTATTCCACTCTCCTCTCCCCTCCGTCAGGAAGAGCTGCTAGTGCTTAATCAGCCGAGGCAGAGATTAGACTGGGAGGGAGAGGTAAAGGGGGAGATGCCAGCTCAGTTGATAGTTTGCAGGAAGGTGAAACCAGGTATCGTGGCTACTAGTAAAGCGGGGAGCAGAGGCAAAACAGCTCTCATCACGGTTGCTGTGTAGAGAAGCCAGCGGGATTGCTTCACTTGGCCTCTTGCGGCTTTAGTCTTGCTCTGACCTCGTGAATTACGTGTTATGAAGCAGACGCCTGAGGAAGATGAAGACTCCACTGAAATCTGAGCCCAGAGGGAGAGCCAGGTTTGTTTTTTAAGGTTTTTGATCCTCTCACATCTAGGAGATGGCAGCATTTTCCTGCCATTAAATGGAGGTTCTTGGTACCTCATTTGGAAAAATACTGGGACCTACACTGAAACTGAAAGGCCAGGAGTGAAGCAGAGTTCCTGCCGTGCTATGTGCCAGCCACGGACAGAGATTCAAGGCAAGCAAGCCTCAGGTGTTCACTTTGCATGCCTGCTGAATGTCTTCTAGTAAGCAGAAAGACTAATATATGGAAAATTATATTGGAGTCATTTAATAGCTGTCTTCAGCACTTTGAAAGTAAATGCTTTGTGAGGTAAGTACAGAATTCTAACTTTTCCCAGGAAATTTGCAGAATAGAATAAGCGATCACTGTATAGCTGCCCTCGAAATACCACAGTTTCTGATTGTTTGATAACCTTACTTGTGAACATATTAGGGAAGATATGCTTTTATTTGTCTATTGGCAGAAGTGACAAAGAGGGAGTTCATTCCTTCTGTGAGTCAGGCTAGTTTATCTACAGATAAAGCTGTCTGGAAAGAAAATATCCAAGTTATGTTAAATGTAAAAACTACTTCTAGGAAACATACCGAAATAGAAATGATGTAAAAAAATGAGGCATTGTGACATAATAAAAGATTTGATCCCTCTTTTAACATCAAGTTCTGTAGTTTTTATGATTAATCTGTTAAATTAATCCTTCTGAAAGCTTTTATTCTTCCATTTCACTCAGTGCAATGCCAAGGAAGTATCTGAAATGAAGACCAAAATTCCTCCCTCACAGAGCAGTAAATTTTCCAAGTGCTTGTGTCTTGTTCCTTTCAGAATCAGGAAAAAAGGAGGGAATCCACCTCAGAAATTATTAGAATACTGTCATAGTATCGTTCATCTTGGCAAAAGTTGACTGAGCAGATGATGAAGATCCACTTAACTTGGACTCAATCAAAGGTTTCCCTGTTTTCACTTCACAGGCCAGCTGTAGCTCATCACCAGTTGGAGCTGATTTCAGAAGAGGTGTTAGAGCTTGGTAGGCCAAGAGCGAATCTGATCCAGGCGTCAGAGGGAGCTACGAGAGACGCGTGTGTTCTCACCCCTCTTCTCAGTTGTTTGCGGCTCCTACTGCTCAGTTCTGACAAAGCTGCCTCACCCGTGCAGAACAAGGCGCCCCAGCATACCCTTCCTCATATGTGGCCTTTGAGACTCTCCTTCCAACCCCATAGTCCTCCTGGTGGCTGACAAAACAATATGGACGAGGTGCCCAAAGAAAGAGGAACTGCTATTACACACGAGCATGTACTCTATGAAAATTAGGAGACAGCTTCCTGCTGCGCATTCGACTCATCCACGCCCATACACTGAGGCACGAAGTAGCTATCTCCTCACCACTTTTCCTTCATGACTTTTAAACTTTTTTACTATTTTGCGGAGAACGCATTCCAAGTTATCTGTATAGCATCTGTTGCCTTGTCTTTCTGACCTATGCAGTGAAAAGCTTTGTCAGTCTAAAAGGACTTAAACTGCTTATTACTCATACCCACAGCACTCAAGACACAAAAGGTTCAGCAATACTCACCCCAGCAGTATGCAAAAAGTGTGTGAAATTTTTTGTTTTGCTATTTTGTATCTTCAAAAACAGAGGAGGCTTGAAATATTAACGATGCTTATACTTTCCTATTTTTATTGCTCATTGTAATGAGAGCTGAATACGCTTCTTGAAAACTAAAGCCTTTGTGAGCAGTGATGAATAGATAATGGCAATGAATGAAGTATTTATCCAGTACAGCTTTCTTTTGTTAGGCTACAATTCAGCCTCATATGGAGGGTCAGCCTGAGACCCAGGCATGACATCACAAATTTCAGAACCTAAATGGGACTTCCCTGGACGTAAAATTTTTTCCTGACACTTCACAGAGGGTGGCTTTCTCTGTCTCAGACTTTCTGTGACTGGGTGATGGGATTCTCCCATATATTTATAAAATTTGCTCAGTATTAGCAACTTAAAGCGTTCTATCTGACCATGTTCCTTCCATTTCCAGTCTCTGGCAGGATAATCTTAAGTGAGTAACCAGCATAGCATGAATGCTTTCTAAGGATGTGGCAATCAAAATATTATTGAAAGAGCTCTTGAGATTTCCCAACATCTAACAGAGCTATGCTAGAGTCAAAAACTGTAGTCCATTTTCAGATTGTACAGGTCAAATCTCTGTCTGGTCATGAATGTAGGCTGGGCATTTGGGTCGCTTGCGATGTTCTGTGGTAACAAAGACTGTAATCAAATTCACTTTCTCTGAGTGAATGAAAGGATGAACCAACTGAAATTTCCATTGAAACAATCTGTTATAGGATTGTAGAGTAACAAATGTATTAATCAAAGGTATACTGTCAGGTTTGTGCTTCTCTTCGCACATTTCTTCTTCTTTTTCTTCCTTATCATCATGTCAATGACAGCAACCAATAAAATATTTAAAAAACAAAAAAATCCACAATCCAGCAATCAGCATTTGAAACATTTTCATAAATGTTCAAGACATGCTCTGCTCAATGAAATAGACACCTGAAGTCATGCGTACTTCAATGTATTTCCTTTTCACACTCCTTCTGGACATGTATTTATATGCCAGCTCGTCTTCATAAATTTCATACTAGCCTTATAATAGCACAAATTAATGATGCCACTAGAAAAGAACTCAGCCGCTTTCAAAGGAGCAATAATCATGTCAGAGGTGCAGTTGGCATGAAGATGATTGAGTTGCACCTCTTCTCTGAGATATTTTCAGGGATGAATCATCCCTTACATAACATATAGCAATGGACAAATTTTCCATGTTACTCTGATACCTCATGCCATCACATTTAATTGTGTAACAGTCAATCACTATCGCATAAATTTGCTCCCTCAATGATTTGTTGCAAGACGGTGGTCGATGTGTTTTCGGTAAGGTAATTCGAGATTTCATGAGATACATATCTGACACTACACTGAATTGTAGGAACTACAGGATATTGATACATCTTTTTGGAGACAACCTCTCCTTCTGACTTTTTAATGTGAACTAATTGGAGCTCCTCTCTTGAACATTAACTCCTCCATTGTGAGCAATTAAAGGGGAAAATTATAGACAATAAAAAGTCACTTTACTGTAAATAAAAGGACCTTATTACACACTTTGCCTAACACACTTTCTCATATTCTCATATATCAAGATTTGCTTTAGTGCTTGTGACATTTTTCAGGTTATGCCTTGCACCTCTCTTTAAGAGAAGTTTAGATTAATTATTCATCTAACATTGCAAGCCAAATATGCTCACCAAAATTTCCATGCTTTTTCTATGCCACAGGTCAGATAGAGCGCTGCTGATGTAACAAACTATTATGAGACATTGAAACTGGAGTTCATTTTTCAGTGCTGTCTCTACTGAAGAACAAAATTAAACAAAAGTAAACTTAAAACAATATTTTTATATTGAATTGTTCTTATTCAAGTAATTTCCAAACCTGGAAAGGCCGTGAATGTTTTCTCAGAAGAATATTTTCAATTTGCACTTTTCCTATAGGTCTGTCACAGTGTATCAGGCTGCTGTTGACTGCAGTGCTTCACAGAGTATGGAATAGCTATAAACCACCTACTTCAGGGTTGATAGCATTTCACATCAGCTTGGTGCATGACTTCTCAGTATGCCAGAGAGTGGTGAGTTGAGTTTATATCTGCATTGACTTTAACCTGACTGAGAGATTCATCCCATTTAACTTTGGACACATAACTGAAGTGCCTCAGTTAAGAATCTAGTTGTCCTACAATGTAGGTGGATTGGGTTTTATGGTGGCACTTTATGAATCATTCCCCTAGTTAACCCCGGTGAGGTGCCAAAAACTATGTGGTATAGAGTAAATTAAAGTAAATCAAAATCAAAAGACCTGCGAAATCGTAAGAGCCAAAACTCTTAAAAGAGAACCTGTGTTAACAGTAGATATATCAGACCTTAGTGTCTCGTGCAGGAGGGCAATTTACTAGACTTAAACATCGCTATTTCAAAACCTTGAACAGATGTGATGTTCTTTTTACCAGAGAAGGGTACACACACGATACCCAACCTATTCCACCCTGCTGACGCCTCCGTGCTAAACCAAGATGTCATCTAGCCTTGGTAAAGACACTTGTTCTGTGAAAGTGATTTTAATATAAATCTTTACTGAATGGATTCTGCAAAGGGCAAACACAAATAGGGTTTGTTTAAGCTAGAAGAAGGCTGAAGAAAGGAAAATCAACCTACGTAACATCCATGTAAGGAAGATATAACAACTTTGGAAATAGGTTTAGGTCATGCATAGGTCCTTCTCCGTCTTTACAGAAAAATCAATTAAAAGTCAATAAAGGCAAAATCCACTCCAAATATAATATTATGAATTGTATTTTGGATATGGATTCCCACAGAATATATTTTCCCTCTCACTGTCAAATATCAAACTGTGCAATCTGTTTCCCTCCTCTGTTCCTCCCTGCCACGCTCCGCGGCCCCCAGCCCCCACCTCCCAGGCCAAGGGGGACACCCAGGCTGGCAGACCACTGCACTACCCTCTGTTCGGTTCCCTGAGCTGAATGACCCAGGACCAGGATTTCTGGTCATACTTTGTATACACTCAGCGTGCAGTTTTGATGCAACCTGGGATCTAAGCTTCCACACAGAAAGCCATGTTGTTCTTAACGGGAAATGTGTGAAAGGCTACCATGTATTAATTTCCCTTGATACACTCTGTTTTCGTGCCAGAAATTTTGTCCAGATAGAGTCTGAGGATCTTGCAAATCCACCTAGAAATCCCAGATGTTTGCTAGCCTGGCTGGGATAACAGCTCTGTCTGGGATACTGGACATTCAGAAATCCTGAGTGTGTCTGCTCATCAACCCTGAAGGATATGTGCGATAGGACAGAAGTTCTGGGAGTGCATCCATCAGTTGCACAGCTTGTGCTCAGGAGAAAAGCCAAAGACAGCCAAACTGCATCCCGTCTGTGTCTCTGGGACTTCCTCCTTTATTTCACACTGAAAATGAACTGTGCAATAAACCTTGTTTTACCGGTCTTTCCTGTGGCTTGGTGCTTACAGAGCTCTCATGGGCATTTAGTGTGAATCCCATCAGTCTGGGGAACTTAGGTTACCCATTGCACAGAATGTGTTTAAAGCTTTTGGCTTTTTTTGGATGCCTTTTTGCAATGCCCTATTGGGCCAGCTTGTTCAAATTGCTCTGAACACAGCTCCCAGATCCGGCCCCACAAGGGCTTTGTCTCTGCTAGGCCCAAAGGGGCATCAGCAGTGCCAGGTGGTAAGCCATCTTTGGGCACGCTCAGAGACAGAAAGCCCATGAAATGCAGATGTTTCTGAACACAGGGGGAGGCATTTACCCAAAACAGGCCTCTCCTGTTTGGAGCCTCTTTAATTTCAGCTTTACGTTTGAACACATCAGGCTTTTTTTAGATCTAGTCCTTCCAGTGGGGACTTTCAGAGTCTGAGAGAGGTAAGAGGGAAGTCTCTGAGGAATGATAGTGTTTGTTAGTAAGAAAATTTTGTTTTCATATTTTCTGCAGGTTTCTTTCTAAACCATACCTTCAGTTTCTCTGAAGCAAGCTCTGGAACTGCTTTTTTCCTGCTTTCTGAATTCATCCCTTATTTGATTTTGTGGAAAACCCATGAAAGCCAGAGGACCTGCTCATGTGTGAACCAAAGTAAAATCCAGCTTGTGGATGTTCATTTTAAAGGATCATATACAACATATGGCAGATTCAGTCAATACATTTTTGGACTGGCACACAACATTTACTCTGTCTTCATAAAGATCCAAACATACACCCTTACCTGCCTTTTCCAGTGTCACCTTCCAGAGCAGAGTAACAAGCTTAGTCTTAAATTTTTACCAAAAAAAAAAAGTGTACATGCATATCTCAGCAAGCATGAGTTGTTCAATGAACACAAGACATATGTCATATATTACATATATCTCTCTGGGTAAGCAGGGGGAATTGAGGCGAAAGCAGATTACGAAAGATATCTGACAACAACTCAATTTTCTGGGAAGTTAACACAAAACAACAAGCAAGCCAGTAAACAATTTCTTCCCTTTTAAGATGTTCTCAAATTACTAGACAATTGCCTTGGCTGCCCTTTGAGGGATTTTTTTAGGTCGCTTACCCATGAAAACAATATAGGAACAGTTAGTTCAAGTAACTGGACAATACTTTTCTGAAAATTATTACTTGAAGGCCCAGTTTTGTTTCTACAAATGACCAACATGAAATTACTTAAAGAATCATTTTTATTTTCTTGATTATTTTTCTGGAGTGAGTGTCCTCCAATGGCATTCCTCTCCCTGATGATGGGAAGCTAGAGTACCTATGCGAATAAAAATAATCTAACCTTTGTTAGTAATACATAAATGAGAAAAGGATTCTGCATTTTTGCCAGAGCCACCCTTGGCTCTGTAGTGACAAGGTGACAAGGTGAAACTCGCTGACTTTGTATTTTTTTGTGGATATACTCGCATGCAGCAAACTTCTTTCCTTTTTTAGAAATAAACTGCCCGAAATTATGGATTTGGTGGCTTTTATGCATTTCTTGACAATGCAATCAACCGTTTCACCCAGTTTTCTTTTCAGCTAGAAATGGTGCCATTTAAAAGGAAAAGAAAAAAAAATGGAAAAGAGCTGATTTGAGGTCTGGATTCAAACACCATTTTCTCTGGGGTAAAGATGAGGAAAGCCACAGAGCCTGTAAGACAGCTATATTATCACTTGTGGGAAAAAGGGCTACTCTTGCTACACTCTCCCAGTATAACTGTTAACAGTCTTCTTCAGTCTTAACTTCTCACAGTGTAGAAATTGTAAACAAAGTGTGGGTTATTTTTTCATATATCCTTTCTTCTTGGACTTTATTTCATTTCCTTTCTTTTCAGTTTTAATACCCTTTTTTTTTTTTTGCAATCCTTCAGTTTTACTAATGCGTTTGAGGAGGTGTTTGGGTTTTTTTTCTTTTTTAAAAATCTACCGCTTTCAGCCTCCTAGAAGTACTTTTGTATGCCATATGCGGGTGTGGTCTTTCTTGTGCAAAGAGTGGCAAGATGACAAGAGCTCATAACAGTGGAGATCCTTAACAGAGGATCTGGGTCCTACGGCTTTTTTCTCCTGTAGTCCCATGGTGTTTGCTGCCAAAGGTGAGACAGAGCATCATCACTCCTGGACCGAGCTCTAGCCATTCTTGGCAGGCACTTTGCATCTCTGGCGAAAAGACCTGTTGATGCAGAGAGTACCTGTTTCCTTTTCTAAGAGGACGAGCTGCAGCTTATTCCTTTGTAGGGATTTGTAATCACAACCGAGGAGGTCATCTCACAGCTCATGTCACCCCTGACCTCAAGTGGACATCAAATATTTCCATTCAGTGTGATGTGGAAGCCTGCACACGCTGGGAAGTTAGCACTCAGGATCTGATACGAGGTCCCAGCAACACATTACTTCAAGCTGAAAAATTCCACGGTCATATGGGGCAACATTTCCTCTGTATGAGGCAGGTTGGTGGGAATCTTTATCTCACAGAGCCGACTTTGATGCTGTCTTTCCAGAATTGCTCAATAAATAGTTGTCTTTAATAGAAGAAGGCTAAGAAGCCCACTTCTGCAACACATATGTTCATTTATAGTTTTAACCAAGTTTTAAACATTTCAAACTGACTTTAAGATCTTAGAGCAGAGATCCTGAGCAGATTGCTTTGGTGATATATCAGCTATGATCACTTAAGCAAGAGCATATACAATATATTTATTCAAGAGCAGGTTACAGAATTGGAAAGAATTGCTTCCATTTCTCTTTCTGAAGCAATTTGCGTTAAAGCTCCATTGTGAATCTTATTCAAAACAGCTGATTTTATTTTCTTAAAGAAATAAAATTTCCCATGAATATTTTCAGAAAACAGACATTTCCCCCTCAAAATTCCAGATTAAAATTACTACTAGTAAGGGCTTACTAAAGTGAAAAAAACATTTCGCTAAAATTGTTTTTCTTTCTGTTGAAGGATAGAACTCAAATATTAGGATGTGGAGTTTTGTGAACTAGGTTTCTGTCAGAGATTTGACTCCAACTGCTAGGGGCTGGGTAGTTAACTGCTTTCAATCATATTATTTTTACAACTTTTGTCAGCATTGCCTAGAGCTACAGAAAGCGGCTCAGTATGGTAGAAATTCAGATTCAAATAAGGTGTAAAATGTAAACAAAACAACACGAACATGCAGATAGACAAAAGGAGAGGGGCAAGGGTAAACTCCCTCTTACATGCCACCCCCTAATCTACAAATGAAGAGGGGGAAAATGTATGTAATATGGGCATCGCTACTGGATAGAAGCGCATATGATTTGCAGAACCAAAGGTGAAGGGAGGGGTGGGGGCGGGGGAAATGGTAACGGGGAAGACAAGAAAGCCAGAACCCAGCTGCAGGGTAACCATGGGCAACTACACAGGCTCAGAGGGAATTTCAAAGGTGCCAGCACAACTGTCTTTGGGGTCTGCCAAGGAGCCAGATGCTGGTGCTGAGTGAATATTTCAGACTGTTTGCCATATTATTTTCAGAATTCTACCTGATCATCTTCCCATCTTCTTTGGAAAACCCTGTGGTGCGTTAATTACCAACTTTGTAAAAAATAAAAAATCCACTGCAGGCTTAGTGCATTTGCAGAACTTTTGCCTAGATACAGGACAAAACATGTTAGACTAGCCAAAAAAATAGAAGTACGTAATTACAACCAGTGTGTTAAAATTCATGGTCAATATGTAACATTCATGGTCTCTCTGATTAAAAATGAAGTTCCTTCTTTCTGTAAACCCCAGGGATTTTAATTAAGCAGAATGAAGATCTTATCTGGAGCTACTAAAGACCACAGCTGGTGTTTCTATCGAAAGAGCTATATGGCCTGTGACTTGTTCTTTCCTCTCTTCCCATTTACAACGAGGCAACATATATCTGCTCCATCTTCCCTTCTTTTGGAAACCCTATGACCACTTTGAGAAATATGAGTGGCTTGTAATAATTTGTGGTTAAGTTGTTCTGATGAGAAGGCTAAACTGAAGGTGTAGATTTGCAATCTGTAGATGCCTGTCTGTTGATTAGATATAACTGTGTTTTTATTTCCTTCTCTTCCAGATTAGAGGATATAAAAGCAGTCACCTGTCAACCCAATCCAGCAATGAAATTCAGCAGCCTATTGTCCCAATCACTGCTTTCAATCACTCTAAACGGTCTCCAGAGACAATCATTATTATAGGACATGTTCCTAAGAGTAGATAAATGGAGCTCAACCTGCCAGCCTGCATAGGGAAAGATGGACAGTCTTGGCCAAAAATATGAAAGGGCCTGGAGCTTTATTGACATTTACATCAAAAATAGTTAGCAATGAAAGCAGCTGTTGTGGAGAGCTTTCACCACAACGTGTTTGGAATATGCTGTGAATTGAAATACAGACCTCCTGACAAGCAATTTACCTTCTGTCATTCTCCATGTGCTTGCAGCATTACTGGGTACTTGCTGTGATAGCCCACTTAAAGCTGCACATGTGTACAGTTTGGATGAAAGATTAACTGCAATTTGAGGCAGGAAGTAACGAATTGTGGAGTGTCATTCATAATGGCCGACATTGTCATCTGCAGGGTGACACCACAGCAAGAAGGTGCCTCTGTTGTGACTAGCTTATAGATTCAGATGTCATTCATTCTAATGAAGATCTGCCTACAATTCTAATAAGCAGAGTGTGAGACAGCTCAGGATTATAAGCATTAATCTGCCTTGTTTGTTGACATTAACATGATGACTAAAATGCCATTATGCAAGAAATTCTTTCGAAAGCTATTAAAAAGGGGCAATCTTAATATGAGTATTACAGCCCAGAACAAAAGATGTGCCAGGAGTTAATTTCCATGTTTACTCTTGTCATTTTCTACACTGCGTTGATTTTTTTCTCCTCTAAATAACTCACACTGCACAAAAGTTTTTGATGTTCCATGAATATAGTACCATTTATTGTGGCCAAAATACTGCCCACAGGCTGATTTACCCATATGAAAAAGGTAAATCCATTAACCTCCCCAGTGCTGATGGCAGGTTAAGCTAAACAGAAGTAATAATATGATACGTATTTAGCTGATATCTTGTGAGAATAACAAACCTAAATCATGCCAAAGACATTTATAATGAAGACTCATGATAATATTTAATTCACATAATTGACCTAATATGTAAATAGATTGGATTTTCTTTTCACAGCACAAATAAGCAAATTTCAAACTGATATGGTACTCTGGACTATGGGGTCAATGGAGAACTGCCAAGTCTGATTTTTCTATAGAAATCAAGACTCTTATAAGTCATTATTGAATGGAATTGAAATAAGTTTATGCCTAAATCTCTGCTTAAAGAGGGCTAGAAGGAAGATATTAAGGATTTTGATCCCTATCCTGACATTAGTCGATGACATATATAAAAATGGATTTTTGTGCCTGTCTTTGCACTTGAGCTTAAATATCATTTGCTATCTGAAAACTGATTTCACTAGCAGGATCAGCAAGGAAGTATATTGAGATATAGGATAACTTACTTTCTTCATAGATGCACCTCAGAGACTAAGAGGACAGGTTATAAAAGACAGTGATGCAGAGGGGAAATCTCTGTTGTACTCGTAGATACCTCGGTATCTTTTTTTATATTCTTGAAACCAAATTGAAAATTCTTAATTTTTAATTCACATAAGACATATTTCACCAGAATATAAATATCTTTTGCTGTCTGGATAGGGGCCAAATTATATTCAGTGGTGGAAGATTTGGGTTGGGGATAGGTTAGTAGAAGATCTTCTGAAAAGGTCAATCAAAATCCAGTGACAGCTGTTATTTTTGTTATGTATCAGCAGAGAACAACATGGAGGATTTATCTTGACACATATTTGCCTATATAGCAATGGAGGCAGGTGAGGTAGTTTAAAGACAAATGAGAACCTGAGAGACCTGCTTCTCCAAGCACTGGATCTTCATAGTCTTTTACATCTCTGCAAAACTGACAAACCTAAATACCCACATCTATCAGAGTCCAGCAAGAAAGGAGACGGAGGGAAATCTATGACATATGTAGGATCACTGCAAACTGCCTCTACTCAGGGCCAGGGCATGGGAACCATATTTGTTTTGCACCAGGAGGTCCCGGTTCTTCTGGATACCACTAAAAAGGCACAAACGCTCTCCCTCAAGACAGATTTTTATTAATATCCCGGAAAAGGTGATAGCAAACTATAAAATCTTATGTCCCTTCTGATGCTGGGAACACATCAGCATTGGACAGACTTCTACTCACTCCATAGCATACTGTGCAGATCCTGTCTGTGGTGAGGTTCACCAGTATTGTGGTCTTTAGAGTTTTTATAGGATTTTATGAGAAGTACTGTGTGTAGAAAGAAAACATGTTGCTTTGCTTCTAGATAAAGACAAGGACATGCCAACAACATTACTGCTGATGCCAAGGAGATGCTGCCTCCAGGCTCTTCTGTTACAATTAGCTGGCTTAGTTCATCCTACGTCAAGGGATATGCGCAGCACAACACAGTCCTGAAGGTCAAGTAATATGTGCAATATAGTGCAATATATAGTACATGCCTGAGCCTACTCAGGTCAGATTGTTATGTGAACCACTAGCTTCTCCATGTACAATAGTCTTCTGGTTGGGACCATTACAGTACTGTAATTCCATGAGACAGAGACTGAAATCTACGTGCTACAGGAAAACTAGAAATGGATTTTCTTTTTCCTTCTCACAAGAGCTCTTTTTACTACTTAACCATGGAGTGTTAAGATAGGTCCTATTGCTGAACCAGTCTAAGCATGTCTAAAAGGGAGACTAAAATTGCCAAAGTGTGACTTTGTTCCATGAGAGATCCAGCTTCTTTCAGGAGGGAGAAGCACTATCCTTCTAAACTGAAAAGTGGGTTGGCAATTTTTTTTTCAGAAATACATTTTTTTCCTGTAGGATAAGTCCGGTATTGCAGCTAAAATATTTTAACAGCTATAAAATATTTAACAGCTATATAAATATAACAGTGGCAGGCCTTCAGTCTGAGAAGCCACTGGACTCCAAATGCAGTAAGTTAAATGTCTTGGACTGGGGTTTAGAAAGGGCACCACAGAAAGTAAGGAGCTACCTAAAGTCGGCAGGATCATTGTGCAGCAGGTTAAAGCCAGACAAATAAGGGAATACCAGTGACAGTAATAATATTTAACATCAGCTTACAGAAATCTCTTTTGAAAGCAGGACTTAGTGTCTTTTTTGCAAGCAGGCTGAGCAGGTGCCTTTTTTTTTTTTTTTTAATGGTAGTTCCTGTAAGAGGTGGCAGTTCTTCCTTCCTTTCTGTCCATGGTTAGAGCAGAAGCTGGCATGTGTGAGGCTCAGATTCATTATACTTGCACAGTCTGGAGGATTCCCAGATTCACCTAAGCTCTGCAGGGGTCTGGATTTTAGTGCAGAGTCCAAATTTCACTGTGGATGCATGCGATCTCCCTTAGCAAATGAAAGGATCGTTTAGGAGAATGCTGTGCAGGGGCTGAAAAAATTCCCTTGTGCCAGGAAGCAGCAGCAGGGCAAGGAGGAAAGCTGGGGGTCTGTGCCCCCACCCTCCCTCTCTCCATGCCCTGTGGGTCTAAGCACAAGGCTTCATTCACACAGAGCCATTCCACGAGGCTCGCTGTCCTCTGCTTCCCTCCACAGCGCGATTCTCCAGCACAGCACTGTCAGGCAGTCCCCACCGGCTGATTCAGCTGGGTTGGACTTCTGGTTCAGTTAGCAGTAACTTCTCAGCATATTTCTGAGTAGAGATATGCTCAGTCCCAAGGGGGACGTACCTCAGAGAGCAGCTGTTTCCTGCTCTCTGTATTCCCTGCACCAGCTGCACATCTCCAGAGCACCAGATACAGTGTCTTACAGGGTGTCTACCCAGCCGGCTGAAGTAGTACAATACCAAATCATTCTCTTGTCCTGTTTAAATGATACCACTTTTCCTTTTTTACTCTTAGTTAGATAGATAAGGATAGCACACAATTCAAATTTCAAGTCCTCCTAGGTCCTGAAAAAATTTTCCTCTTGCAAAACCATGCTGTAATTCTTAATGTTGGTATTTGGTCGTCATATGGGAAGTGTCATAAAAGCAAATAGGAAGTGCTGATTGTAACGGTGCACATAGACCTCCTCAAAACTGATTTAGACAGCCATGAGGGTTATTCTAGCCTTTAGAAACCCTGCTTAGGCTGCAGCTAAACTGATATGTGGATGCATGCCTCAGCATACACCAGGATCCTGATTCTCTGACCGGGGGAAGTGGTTGGAAATGTCTATTCTGCCCAGCCCCTAGACATAGGTAGCCTTTCCATGAAAAAAACAAAAAACACACAAAAAAACCAAATAAAACCAAGTGGTTCTAGAAATGGGATGAAAAGAAGAGACTGATAAAACTGCTGGATCTCACCACAGATACAGCCAGCATAGTCTTGGAAACTGTCCAGAACGCTACAGTATAGGTAAAGCCCCATTCACCCCAGAACCTGTATCACTCAGTCTAGTAGCAGGCTCAGTCCAAACCCTTTGGCCCATCAGACAATGGGATTTTGATTCAGTGGAGATGGGAACAATAGATTCAAATGCTACAGTTGTTTATAAGGAATATTCAATCCCTGTGAATATTTTTGGGAATAACATGTTGGAATGTTTGTTTGGACTTTATTTATCACAAGCTTGTAATCAAAAAGACTTCTGAAGCAGGCATGTATGTATACGTGTATGTTTGCCTATTTCCAAGGAGCAAAATGAAACATTCTGACAACTCAGATAAATTGAGATATGTGGGATAAAATGGTTCTTTGCTAGGAAGAGGTTTTGTTCCTGATATATGTATTTTTTCTGACGGAATCCCTTTGTTGAGAAATGTCCAGAAGCTCTTCCTTTAGAAGGATGCATATTTCATGGAGTCTGCAAGAATGGGGTCCTCAATAGCCTTCTGATTCTAGATTCTGAGAATGAAAATGTAGCTGATATATTACAGATTTCTAAAGGCGTGAGCTAATTTTTTGCAGCTGACTGTGGATTTGGGGGGGGGAGGGGAAAGGCCCACAGGTAAGACTGACTGAAGAGGTGTGAGTAGGTGAATAGTGTCTGAACTATTGATAAGTTTTCATAATTAAAATAACAGAAAGGAACATCTCTATAATGGGAAGAAATATGACCTTTAAAAGCATGAGGAGAGTTTGAAAGAGAAATAAAAGATCTGAGAGAGGAGATTTTTTTAAGATAATAACAGATTCAAAAACAGAGTACATGTTTTTTATTGTATATATTTATATTGAATGCCTAGGTATTGAAAATACACAGTATTTTCAACTGATGAGTTTCAGTTGTGTTTTCAATTAATTGGTTGATTAAAAACATTGCATTTTCAAAGCAAATTCTAATGCTTTACAGCTGTCACCGAGCTTGGCAAAATTTCCAACAGATCACTTGTGTCTTTAATTAGACCTTATACTGGGAAGCAGCTGACTGTGACATTAGGGGGCAAGATGGAATATCTTACTTGTTTTGGTCTTCTTAATACGCATTATGAGTGCATCTTCTGTTCTATTCTAACACAAAAAGAGAATAATACTGGCTTGTTGGAGTGCTGGGGGACTGCTGTTCAGGAGCAAGAGTATATGATTGCCCGAGAAGTTTCTCCTTCATTCTAGGAGTGGATCGGAAAAACTAGCAAACAGCAACAATAGAAACAGCAACAACAAACCATGATTCTGAAAGGCCAATCATCAAAACTTTTTGCAGTTAAGGGAAGTTGCTGAGAGAAGTACTGCTGATGTTCAGACTGATCTGGCAGTAATTCTGCAAGGATTTTCAGTCTGTACTTGGACTTTTTCACACATGAGAAGAGTACTGGCTATAGTAATGGAAGTGAAGAATATGTAAAATGGGTACTCCGAAAAATAGTTGAAAATCATTTATTCTCCCACAGGTATTAGGAGAAGGAGCCAATTAATACACTGGGGGATTTTTTTTCCCTCTTTGCAGACTTGATTAATTTTCAGACAGAGTTGTGTAGGCTTATTTATATAGCTCAGAAGCTGGACCTACGTTTGCCTCTTCTAACACTATCATTAAACAGTAACACTATCTGGCAGCAAAAAACAGCGCAAAACAAGTCTGAGATTATCCAACACCCCACACAGCTGCAAACATTCAAAATGAGTCGGAAAATGCTTGGAGTTCCTTCAAATTGACACAGAGTTGTCTTCCTCAGGCAGATAAAGGTAAGAAACATGGTACAAGGGGCCAAAGATCCCTGGTTTTCTCCCATCCATTGCTCTAGTCATCGGACTGATTATTGGGTGATCTTTGCTAAAAAGATGGAATTTTCTCTCTTTAATCCCTGGAAGTTTGCTGAACTTGAGCAAGTGATATTAAAAGCTTTAAAAAAACAACATCCGTAAGAACAGTATGTGTTGGAAAAGAAACATTCTTCCTACACATCTAAACAAAACATTGCAAATGGGTTACATTGTGGATGACTTTCCTTCATTCCACTTGAAGGGACATGCAAAATCACTCCTCCAAAACCTGGAGTCTTGGATTATTGCCGTCAGAAAAATCCAGACTCAAAAGACAAGTCTTTAAGCAAAGAACTTCCCTCCTTTATACAGCTGTTGCAGGAGAAGAAAAGACTTCAGACAGACATTGCCTGACATTAAAACCTGCTTGTCTGCCTAGTGGTAAATATCTACTTGATGCACAGATACAGATGATCACACGCTTGATGTTCTTTTAAAACTATCCATTACTTGTAGCTGAAATCGAAACAAGCAAATGGAAGATGAAAAATATGCTTACCCCAAACACAATGAACACCTAGGTACAGTCCCCCTTTTCTGAAGTATGTCTGTGCTGCTGGCTGCAGCTGACTGGCCTGTGTGACACTACTAAAAGAATTGTATTATTATGTCTACTATTTGTCTTCAAAGTGGCGGTACGTTTTGAACTCAAGTACAGCTATTAGTCACAGGTGCAAGAGGTTAGTATAGTGATAGGACCGGCTCCCCAAGTCCACTGAGGTCCTAGCACACACTGGGGAGCTGCTGGAATCACATCCCACACAGTACAGGTTGGTCTTATCAGGTGTTGTGAGCTACTGCCATTTAACTGTCAGCATATTTCCTCTGTGAGTGGCTAGAAGTGTATGCTATTTTCTAGTAAGCTCAGCTGTGAGGAGATGTTGCTCCTGAGGATAGGCAAAGTCTTGCAGCCCTTGAGCTTAACACTTTAAAGCACAGAGGCAAAAAGTTCCCTGGTCAGGTAGGTTTGGTGGCTCTGGAGAGAGGTATCCTATCTGGTATGGCTGAAGGAACCTCTGCGGAGGTCATCTATGCTCCTTGCTGAAGGTGTTGTGGAAAGAAGTTGCTGATTCCTGGTGGAGTGATTCTCCATCTACAAGGGATGGGGAGAAAAAAAGGGAACTTTTTGGTTCTGCGCTGGTACTCTTTGACCTCTAGGTATGATCAAGGAGCCTTGTCATAGCATCTCTGCAGACAAAAACTGTGAGAAGAGCTGTGCATTGCAAGATGGAGGAGAGTCAATAGTGTTGCTTAGTCTTTGCAGTATGGTGGCACCTGGGAGCTTAAGGTAGCCTCAGGACTGCCCTGTGCTAGCATTCATTCAAACACTTTTTGGCTTTTATCCTATCTATCTGTTAACAGAGCTCCTCTCTGCTTCTTAGCTTCTTAAAACTCAATTTGCTTTTTTTTTTCCTTTTCTTTCTTGGGGCTCATCACCCCTTTTTTGTCTTCTTTCTAAGAATCAGTAAAGAAAGCAGATAAGTATTCAATTGAATGGTCTTCCTAGATTTATCTTTTGATGAAGTTGCAAAGAAAACTCCCTGCTAGGGAAAAATTCCTTTGATGTCTTCCTTGTAATGGGAATAATTTGACTAGTCTATGGTTTTTTGTTTCCTTTTAAAGGTATTTTTAAAATAAATAATTTTCAGTTGGAAGTTTTTGCTTGATTTTGTAATGACTTTGGGAGTACTGATTGCAACACTTTCTTTTTCACCTAGTTAATAATTTATTACTCTTTGCTTTGCAAACATGTCTTCAGTCTGACCTTGTAACCGGGCTGCCTCCCTAGATAGATAGGGGCTGTTTCTCAGCAGGTATAAATTGCCCTAAGTCTGACTGGGGCGAGGGGGGGAGAGAGAGAAAATGGGTAAGAAAAGAAGAGAGTTCTGGTTATAAATTTGACTTAATTTGCAGGCTTTTATTGCAAGTTACAGATGCATGGACTGAAACAAACCCGAGTGTGATGGAATCGGTTGGCTCCACTGTGATGTAATTTGATTACAGCTATAAATTGACCTGCCTTGAGGAGTGAAACCTCTTGAGTGTGCACTGACAGTTTCTGATGTCTATTAGACAGTCATGGCAAAGGTGTTGTAGACTGCTGGGTTTTCACCCTAGTGAGAAGAAGGTGAAACCACAGAGCTTCTTACCAGGAGTGGCACCCTCCTGCCTTGAGTTGTTATGTTTGCTGTGGCTTCATGAGTTAAGTAAATAGGCCTGATCAGCAGCTGTGGATGGTAGAGGTCCAATGGGGACCCAGATCCTTCAAGAAGTGGTACCTACAATTGGGCATGCATCACAGAGGGTGGGAAAGTCCTTGGTGCGCCCAGGCCACTCTACTTAACCGAGTGACCTGCTCCCAGCTGTCTTATGCTCCTCTTCTTCTCCCTGTCCCCCTGCCCATTTGTGTATAAACTCCACTCTCCATGTCCCCTTCAGTCCAGAATATCTGCATTTTGGGCCCAGGATGTCTTTCCGAAGTTGAGAGCTTGTTTCCAGTCCTAAGTGACTAATGATAGCAAAGGCAGAGGGGACATAATCTGTATTTCAAAATCTAAAGTAAAGCTCTGAGATAAGGGAAGTTGCGCTCATTTGAGCAAACAAACCTTGGAGTAGTAAAAAAAAGTTCTAAGGGAAAATGAATGAACAAATAAACAGAGTGCCTGTGTTAAGTTTTAAAATAAAGAGTCAGCTGTTCCATAAAAACAGGAAGTCTTTAAAAAATGAAGAGAAAGAGGCATTTGTTTTCTGTATTCAGAAAACTAGAGGCTCGCTGAGATACAGGGAGCAGTGTCTGACACTGAGTAGGTTCACTTCCACTCACAGTGTGCAAGAGTATAGAAGTAGGTTTCTAATCTAATTGCCTGGGGAGAGGGGATTTACACTTACATGTTGAGTAAACCCCACAGGGCAAAAGGCAGATTTGTACTTGGGTAAATACGTGGTCAGACTCAAGTCTCAGTACTGCTTAGATCTTCTCCATTTCTCTTCTTAAACTTTACTTCTTATTTTTTCCTTAATATTTCTAAGCTTAAATACTTCTTTGTAGCAGGACTGGTTATAAACAATGTGAACTATCTGAAGGAATATAAAAAAGAAGAGGTATCTAGTAAGATGCAAAACCAAATAAATGTGTTTCTAGTTGAGGTTCAACACAATTTGCTACCTTCTCATTCATACAACAGAAAGAACATGCTAGCACTAAGATGTTTTAAATTTTAGTTTTTTTGCAACAGAAATGACATGTTTATGTGCTTATTTATTCATGAAAATAGCAAATAAAACTCCCTTAAATCATAAAGTGTATTGTCTTAAGAGAGCCCAAAGAATCTCTTTAACAACGTTTGCAAGTGTTTCCTTGTGAAGAAAAGTTTATGAAACATGTTTAAATATTTATAGCATGTTAAAAATGAGGCATTAATTGGCAAACAACTTAATTAAAATGCTTTCTCGAGTAATTAGGAGCAAATACTTTCCTATCTGTTTTGCATGCCATTTGTCTTGTTCTCTGTTTGATAAAGTCTGCCTGTCAGTCAAACTTTGCTGCAGGTAATTTTTTAGCTCTGTGGGGAAAATCTTCAAAAATTACATCTGAATTTAAAATATTTTGATTATCATTTTTTACCTAACAAATTCTCCTTTTTACTTTGTCTTCTATATGTCCCAGTAAAGCAGCACCCTGGGAATTTAGGGCCTGAAGATGAAATTCTGCATCAAGGCATTACTGAGTTTCCAAAAACACTCTCCTGAGAACAAACTGAATCAATCTAGAATCAACAAACAGTGCAGTTAATTAATGAGTACACCATAAGGGAGCTTTTTTAAACAATGTCGACTGCTGCTGCCTCAGGACCAATAGCACCAGAAGTTATTGCTGCTTTCAAAGAAGTGATTCTTAGGGTTCCCCCAAGGCACCTTTTGCTTACATTAGCTATTTACTACAACTTTTCCTCTTATTTGCACCCTGGGGAAAGTATACTTATTTGCTAAATTACTTTTTAAGTGATGCTTCTTCATGCCAGTAGCCTGAGGTATATCAGTGAAGATGCTACAGCGTAAATAATAGCAGAAACTAACTGAGCTGTTTTACAGAAATGTGCAAGGAAAACCTTTGAGCTAAACACCTCCCAAGCAGTGTTTCCAACGTGGCAGTCTGAATTTGGAGGAGTGGGGAAAGCACGCAGGACTGAATGCCCAGCCACTTGAATGACACAGGCGGATACAGTCCCACCGAAACGCAGGCTCTGTGCGATGAGGAACCTTGCAGATCACTTTGGAGGATGAGGGCAGGCTGATTCAGAAAAAGTCAGATTCCTAGCTGCTATGCAAAGCCACTTCACTAGCAAAGCTGAATCAATCTTAGGAGAGCAATGCTAATTTGCACCAGGTGAGACTCTGACTCACAGACTGTGCCCCTAACCATAATCAATATGAGCTGGTATACTCCAACCGTAGTCTTCCTTTAAAAAATACCTAACCAACATAATATTAAAAATGTGACTACATTTTTTTTAAGGTCACTGTGCTATATAGTGACAATGCAGTGATTACTTTTCATGCATTGGTGTTGGAACTTCCCTTTCAGATAATCTTTCCTCTCTCCAACAAGACGATCTGCAATAGGAGGCTGGGCTTAGCAAACACCCTTCAGAAGATAACTCTGGGAGACTAGCATGTTCTTGTGCAATGATCTTTTCTTGGCACAGTTGTATGATAAGAGCTTAAACTATTACTAAGTAGGGTCAAACAATCACCGGCCTGGGGTAAAATTGTGGTTGTGTAACAAAACTCAGATGTTGGATAGGTTGCTGAAATTTCTTTTTAAAGGCCCTGCCTGGCAATTGTGCTTACCTCGGACACGCTTTCAGCTCCTCTAACTGAAATGCAATCTGCCATTCACCCAATTTAAAGTGCCCTGTAAAAAGAAATGGCAAAAAAACTAAGTTTGAGTGGCAGCATTACATATCAATAAGAGCTGGAGACTGTACAGGCAACGGTCTGGGCAATAATCAGTCGGTACTGTTGATTGGATCTTGCTGGAACGTATAGCAGTCTTCATATGGCTTTAACAACACTTATTACAAATTATCACTACCATAAATATTTCATTGTGAACTCACTGATCTAACCCCTAAAAATTGGGAATGAATGATATTCAGAATAATGGAATAGAGAGCAAAAATGTATTTTTCTTCTTGCTATAGCACTTTAGCTGAATGCCTAGCATCTGCATGAACAAAGTGGGGTTTTGCAAGGCTAAAAAAAAACCCCATTAACTGCTATGGGATTGCGGGTGAAGCTGGAGAAGGCCATTTGTTTCTGGAGCATTTTTTCTGAAAAAAGCTGAAGCAGCTAGGAAGAGAGAGGATCCTGTAAAATGCATCCCTCACTCCCAGAGAAGACAACGAAATCTGCCACCGATAGGGCTAGCGCTATCTAAAACAGTAAGTTAAACTCAGTCATTTAATCCTCTTATGTTTGTGTCTGGTTTTGTTAATTTACTGCAAATTCTAATCGGTTTTGCAGCACAGGCACCGTGACAGGGTGTGACCCTGGCAACAACCATCTGCTAGGAGGGAAAGACCTCTTGTCACTGAGGCATGTGAACCTTGTGCAGCTAGCAGCTGAGGGTGACTCATTTCTTCTGAGCTCCACTTGGCACTGTTCTTATTTGTTTGTTTGTTTATTTATTTATTTTGAACCAGTTTCTCTTACCTAGTGCTGCTGTGTGGAGTGCTCGCTGAAGATGCTTTGCCGGGGGACTGTGATGGGCAGTATGGTGTTAGGTGGCTTCAGGTGCTAATCTCAATGTGCTGCTGCTTTGGCAGCTTTGGCTGCCATGCAAGGTTTGCAGAAATTGCTATTTCCTTCTTCAGTTGTTTCAGGGCCAGTTTTGCTTACTTCAGCCTGCAGTTGCTTCATTCTTGATATCAGGGAGCAACTTATAATTGTGTTTCTGATATTATTATCTTTTAGTTGGTTACGAACTTAGAGTAAAATCTATATATTACTCTAATATGAAAGACGATAAATGGAATAGAAGTATGTAGTGAGGTGAGAAGCTGAAGTACTTTGATTAGAAACAAACAGAAAACCCTATCCGATTTGTGCCATTACTAGTGATGGTTCTGATTTTAGTCGGCTCTCAGATTACCTTCTTGGAACAGTTTGTTTATGATGTTTTACATTTGTCAGTAATAAATACAGCTCCCCTCCCCCACAAATCTCCTATATACGTTTTTTCTAGTACTTGAAGGATGTGACTTCAGACCAGACATGTTCATGCCAAGACTTTTTATAAACTACATATTTTGTATCAAACACAATGTCAATTTATACTTGGCATTGATATATAGAATATTACCTCCCTAAAAAAAGTGGGTCATCTCTACATAGACAAGATCTGATTCAGCTTGTTCCTGAACAAGGAATCTGTCCTAAAGATGTATATCAGATCGTTGCATGCAAAAGTTAGAGGAGATGTTTTACTGGTTATCTTGTGCAATATCCTAGTAATTGGAGCCACTAAAGTCCTGGAACAGATTAACATCTCTATTTTCCAAAAAAATGGTTGTCAGTAACTGCTTTTGTTTGTGTCATCACTGTATTAGGCAAATTACAGTATTGGCTGAGTATTCTGATGACCAAAATCCAGTTCTGAATTAACAAATGATTACTCTTAACTTTTGGAAATGAAATATTGCACCTTAGAAAAAACAGACCTTTTCAGCTCATGGATGTTATATCATAGAAGTGGGTCTACAGAGAGCAGTCCTGACAAAGGGTATCAGCTAATACTAGTGAATCAAGATGAGTGTGGTGATACAGATGTTTTATCATGATCTGTACTCAAATTATATGTTCAAATGATCTCTAACCTGATCCTCCTCAACCAAGGGAGAGTCTTCCTTTCTCCAGCCTTCCTCTCTTGTCCCCAGGGTCTGGAATTCCTGAGGACTGGCCTTAGCAGTGAAGACTGAAGCAAAGGCAGCATTCAATAACTCTGCCTTCTCCATATCCTTCGTCACCAGGGCACCCGCCCCATTCAACAGCGGGCCCACATTTTCCTTAGTCTTCCTTTTGCTATTGATGTATTTGAAGAAGCCCTTCTTGTTGTCCTTGACATCCCTTGCCAGATTTAATTCCGACTGGGCCTTAGCCTTCCTTGTCGCATCCCTGCATACTGTGACAACATCCCTATATTCCTCCCAAGTGGCCTGTCCCCTTTGCCACATTCTGTAGACTTCCTTCTTCTGCTGGAGTTTTGCCAGGAGTTCCTTGCTCATCCATGCAGGTCTCCTGCCCGCTTTGCTCGACTTCTTACTCAGAGGGATGCACCCATCTTGAGGCTGGAGGAAGTGATACCTGATTATTAAGCTCTTCTGGACCCCCCCTTCCTTCTACGGCCTACCTCATGAGATTCCTCCAAGTAGGTCCCTGAAGAGGCCAAAGTTAGCTCTCCTGAGGTCCAGGGTTGCAATCCTACTCATTGCCCTGCTTCCTCTTTGTTGGATCCTGAACTCCACCATCTCATGGTCACTGCAGCCAAGGTTGCCCCCAACCTTCACCTTCACTCCAACCAGACCTTCTTGAATTGCTAGTACAAAGTACAGCAGCACACCTCTCCTCGTTGGCGTCTCCACCACCTGGGTCAAGAAGATATCATTAATGCTCTGCAGGAACCTCCTGGACTGTTTGCGCCTAGCTCTGCTCACTTCCCAGTAGATGTCAGGGTGGTTGAAGTCCCCCATGAGAACCAAGGCCTGTGATTGTGAGGCTACTTCCAGCTGTTTGTAGAAGGCCTCATCGACTACTTCTTCCTGATCAGGTGGCCTGTAGTAAACCCCCACAACAGTGTCACCCATGTTAGCCTGCCCTTTAATCCTTACCCATAGGCACTCAACTTGCTCTTCATCCACCCCTAGGCAGAGCTCCATACGTTCTAGTTGCTCCCTCACATAAAGGGCAACTCCACCACCTCGCCTTCCTGGCCTGTCTTTCCTAAAAAGTGTGTAGCCATTCATGACAGCATCCCAGTCATGTGAACTATCCCACCATGTCTCTGTAACTGCAATGAGATCATGGCCCTGCGACCGCACACAGATCTCTAACTCTTTCTGCTTATTCCCCATACTGTGTGTGTTGGTGTATAGGCATTTCAGAGAGCCAATCGAGCATGCAGGCTTCCCAGGAGAGGTGCAAGAGGATCCTCCACAGCCATGTCCCATGCCATCTCCTCTGGCTGCACGCACCCGCTGGAGGCATCCTGACTTGAGTGTTGTTGTACTGACTACTTTGTGACTATAACACTCACCTTCGCCCATCTTTCCTAGTTTAAAGCCCTCCTTACGAGGCTGGCCAACCTGTTGGCAGACACGCGTGCCCCACTTAGTGAGGTGGATCCCATCTCTCTCCATCAGCTGTTGATCTTCAAACAGGGTCACATGGTCACCAAAACTCTACTGCCAACACCAGCAACACAGCCAGTTGTTAACTTGTAAAACCCGTCTATTCCTCCTCCCGTCCTTCTCCCTCACAGGCAGGACTGAGGAGAAAATGACCTGGGCTCCCAGACCCTTGACCACCATCCCCAGAGCTCTGAAATCCTGCTGGATGGTATCCAAGTTGGCCTTAGTGTCATTAGTGCCCACATGGAAGAGCAACAGAGGGTAATAGTCTGATGCATGGACAAGCCTTGGCAGTCTTTCAATGACATCTCTTATTCAAGCCCTTGGCAGGCAGCAAACCTCTCTAGACAAGAGGTCAGGTCGGCAGAGAGGTGCCTCTGTCCCCTGCAGCAGGGAGTCACCCACAACACTCACTCACTGCCATATGGTATGGTGTCTGTCAGGCCAGTTGCTTCTCTTCAAGCCATGCCCAGCCTCTCCTCAGCTGGGAGGGTGCTAAACTTGTTCCTCAAAGGGAAGTCTTCGGGAGGAGCAAGAGCCTTTCTCCTTCTATGAGAAGTGGCCAGTTTCCATACTTCTTCAGCAGTGTTATGATGTACCATTTCACACGGTACAGAGCTTTCTGGCAACTCCACTGCAGTGGGAGGTGGGGACTCCTGAAGCTGCATGGTCTCTGAGAATACCCTGTCTATCTGTTGCTCATCTTCTCGGATGCTCCGCAGCCTATTGACTTCCTCCCGTAACTGCTTTACCTGGCGATACAACTGATCCACCACAAATATTAGAGTACCTAAGGATCTGGTTCTTGACTGAACCCAAATTCTGGATTCCTCCATAACTTACTGAGGTTCTGCCAATTTTTCTCCCAAGTCTATGGCCTGAGGGTGCGTATTGGAAGATTGTAACATGTGGCAGTCTCATTTCTGAAGTGCTGACCTGGCATGAGCTCACTCAGCCGATTCAAATTCTTGAAAAAATTTTTGAATAGTTGTCTTTGTACCAGCAGGTTTTATGGCAGATTAGATACTATCTATGCATGCAGCTGTAATTGCTTGCTAAATCAGGCATCATCTAGCCTCCCGTAGCTGACACAGAGCTACATAAAAGTACACGGGCAGAATAAAATCTGTATTCTGGCTAATTGGACAGGCAATTGTTGAGTCCACACTTCATCTAGGTCAAACTTGTAGTAGTGATTGATTCTGTCATGAAGATGGTTGGTACGAAGCACAATCTCGAATGTGCTTTTGGTGAAATTTAGGTAGTGGTGCTGGTGGAGAGGGAATTTAACTGTTTCTAATGCCAGTTCAGCCAAATTAGTGAAAGATCATAATTAGCTGTAATGAGCTAACATCTTTTAATGACCAGTGTAACTGATACGCATATTGGCACACAATTAGAGTATCTCTAACTAGAGCTTAGGAAATTCTTGAAAAAAATGAACTATCAAGCACCATGATAGTGTGTACATGTACATGTATCATTATAGCCTGGATTCTAGAAGGGAAATTTATAAAGTTGGATCATTCGAGGATGAGCAACAGAGCCTGGGACTACTAACTTCTGTATAGTCCTTTGATATAACCACTTGGCAAAAAGTTTTGGGTGTTTTTTTTTGATTTTTTTTTTCTTGTATGACATATCAGAATGTTTAAGAATCATAGTTGCAAGAGTATGAAATCCTATTTGCAAGTCAAACTGTTTCAAAGTAACCCTGAGGGGAAGGAAAACAAATATTCCCTCAACCTTCATTCTAATTATATCAGTCATTAAAATACAGGGAACAAAGAACAGTGTTTATTAAAATTCCCATCTATTGATAGCTCCTCTTTATAGTATGGTTCATACTGATGGATATTAAGTGGAAAAGTCTTTGTGGAAGCAAGGAAGAGAATGCTTATGAATTAGGATCAATTAGCCAAATATTTTAAAATATTCAGAGGCTCCCTACAATCTTTAATACTGCATATAGTCAGAACAGCTATTTTAAGAACATATTTCCATTGCAATTATCTCTGTGATTGTTCAGGTTCGCACAGTCCACTTCAGTGTGCAGCCTGGTGAGATGATAGTGTCTAAGTGACTAAGATCCAGACCTGGCACTGTACACTTTTCAGATAAGAAAAAAGGAAGAATAGAAATTGCTGTTTCCCTCTGCATACTTAATATCCCTTTGCGAAAAGAAATCTTGATTCAGTAACCATAAGTTAATAAGGTTAATTTTGAGATTATTAGTCCAGCTCTCTCATGCATCAAACAATGAAGCCATCTTCTCGTTATGGGGGAGAGGGAGGCTGAAATGGGGGGTTTTCTGCTCTATGTGAATGTAGTTTCTTTGCAGGTCTTTTCTTCTTTCCTACCCTGCAGATTTCAGAGTGGGCTTCAGAGGTGACTATGCTGAGTTTGTGACCATTACGTTGGGTTTAAAATGTCCACTCTGTACTATGGAAAGTCTGATTTCAGGCAATCTGGTGTCCATAAGGACTACAAGAATAGCAAGGATGCTCTGCATTTTAGCAAAAATCTGCACCCCAGTGGAGACTTCTCTGTAAATTATATGGCTGGTGGTGACATTTGTATCTGATTATGATCTTCGACTCCTTTTTAAATGATAGTGCATCATAGGTACGCTCAGGGCAGGCTGGTACACAATTTCCCTTTCACTAGGCTCTTCATAATGTTTATTAGAACAGGCTATTGATCTCAATTTCTACAGTATTTTATTGTAGAAGAAGTTGGATCTGGAACTTTTTACTGAATTCGGTTATCATTCTTTCCTCCCCAAAGGATATGCTTTGTTATAAATAAGAGTTACAAAAATACTAAGGGTTTTGGCATTTACTCTTGAAGTGATTTCTGTTTGGTAGCACCTTTGCTTTCATAATTCACGTAAATCAAAATCGATTGTCATAAAACTTTAGAACACTATTTAATATTTTTAAACAATAGGTATGTCTGGAAAAAGTGGAACCTTGGTTTGGTTGCTTTGCTTATCTGAGATATACCATAGTGATTCACTTTCATTTCTTGGTGTTCATGCCACAGGGCCTCCAGCTGACTTGCAGAATGATTCTGTTGTAAGCAAAAAGAAGCAGTCAGAGCAATCAACATAGGACTAAGGAGCTCTGGCTCTCAGAGGTACTGTACTGTACATCTTTACCGTACAACACCTGTCTGCCTTGGTATGGAAGTACACGCACACATTGTTCTTGATGAACATGATGGTGATAGCATATGCTATTGATGTCATCCTCCCAAGTTGGGGAATTAGAGCAAGTATACCAGGTTACTGAGGCTTGTGTGAAATTCAGGTCACACCTGACACGATCAAGACAAAGGAGATGACTTCTGGGAAGCTGCATATCCCAGCAGTAAAAGAGAGAGGGAGAGAACAAGCTCCTTTAGCTGCTGAGCTCTAGAGGCTCCATGGTATACAAGCGTCAACTGATATCTTGAACTCTGTCATGTTTTGTGTCTGCAAGTATGAAGACCATTTAGAGTGAAAAGAGCATGACAAGAACATCAAGTGTAGAGCTGGTTGTGTGAAATCAGATTGTTCAGGCAGCAGGTGGGAAGGAAAGGGGGCCAAGCACCTTAACCCCACTTCGAGCATGTCTGCTGCTGCAGCAGCAGAAGGCAGCCGTAACCTGGGTGGATCCCCAGGCAGTGCGGAGCTGCTGTGGTAACACAGAGCTCCCTTGTCACTGGAGTGTAGGCTGAAACTGCTGAAGCATCTCTGTTACATTCAAATAGTCATCTTCATTCAATAAACAGACCAAAATGTTTCCTCTTTTGCACCTAACGTGTTAAAATAGGTAAAAAGCGGGCTGCTACAACAGACACTTAGAGATTGAAATTCTCCTGAGCTGCATGCTATAGAAGAAAATTGACACCTCAATGAGAAACTAGTTTCTGTATCTAGCCTTCCAGAGTACTTCAGTAAATGTATCTTACCTGATTTAAGGGAATATTGTTGATTCATTTCTTTTTCACTTCTGTTTTTCCTTAACAGAAAAAAAAATCTAATTCTATATTTCTATTTTAAAAATAAAACTAGTAAATCAGCTAATGCTATTATTGGTGTCTGTTCTGTTTGTCTAGTAGGCTTGCTTTTGAAAACTCTTATCTCGTGTAGCTAATCTGAAAATCTGCTCATTTGCAGCAGCTTATTTCATGTCTTGCTGAACCCCATGTCTTTTGCCTCTAAAATCTGCCCCATGTCTTTTTGCTGCAAAAGAAGAAAAAGGGGGAAAGAATTTGGTTCAGACATGCTTTATGTTACTGACGTGAACAACTATTAAAGTATATATGGAAGCACACATATATCTTTCCACCATAATTCATAAACAGTATTCCAGGTCTCAAAAAGTCAAAGCCTGACTGGATGAAAGAAGGGAGAAGCCTCACAGAAGAATCCAAAACCAAAGGAGAAAGTGTCATGAAGATAGAATGCTTGAGTTTTTCAAAAGATAAAACTTGCCTTTAGAAACTAAGTTTCTGCAGCTTGTTGAATCATAAGTAAAGAAGCTTTGTTTTAAACAGGTAAGTCTTAGATTCTGTTAGCTTTGACATTGATGCTACCGCACTCACTTATAGCTGTGACAGAATCAATAGCACTGTTTTTGTGCACAGCAGTACAGCCTGTACAGTGACTTTGCTTTTTCAGAAGAGGGATCCAATTCCTTAAAGGCAGATTTCCACAGAGATCTGGAAGAGAATTCCTTATTGATGCAAGTCAGATGGCATCCTTAAAAAAAAAAAAAAAAGAAAAAAAGAAAAAGAATGGATATTTAGAAGCCCTACTCAAATTGTGACTAATTTTTTTTGCTTTTGAGGCTGTCTTGCAAATCAGGCTTGCAGTGGGATACTACTCTGTGTGCAACTAAATGCACAAGGATCACAAATCAGTGGTTCAGATTCTGTTCTCTAATATTGTAAATGCATTTAAATCAAAGGTAATGCTCCCCACTTACACTGATTCCAGTAAAGCCGATTGAGAGGTGTGACTTGCAGCAAGTCATGTAAACTCAGTTTTGATTTCTGAAACATCACAGACACTATCTATCTGCTTGATTCTATTTGGAGCATTATTTAGAAGAAAACTTCAGGTTTTAAAAATCAAGAGTAAAACTCAAATAATGCAGTATTACGTGTATTTTGGCCACTAAATATGACCTAATTTAAAATGTGACTATAGAGGTACAAGCACCAGTTGCATTCGCTAATTGCCTGCAGTCAATGTTATTGCGTGCGGAAAATTGACTAGTATGCCCAATATAAATTATTGATGCACTCATATTGACTTGTTCTGACTTTGATGGATAGAAAATGTGACACTATTGTAATATGCATATTGTATTAATAACATAACTAATCAAAGATAATTTTTAACAAACTCTAACATAAGGCCTTAAATTATTGATGAAGAACAGTTTAGAGATGGTTAGTACATTAGTTGAATGCGTTCATTTCGCTGACCATTTGGTCTGGTCCCATCTGCCACAAGTTAGCTTCCTCATCTCTCTAGTACCCATTCAGGTGCATTTGGAGCAGCTGGGATATTAGTTCTCTATGGAGAAATAAGATATCACCATGACTCGCCAATGCTCCCTGCGGTTCCATGCTCCCCAGTAGCCTCTTCAACAATAGGACAAGGCCCTTATCAGTTCCAGGTCTAATAATTTAATCTCATAAAACAATGTAACTTAGTCCCTTGGAGAGCCTTGCCTTATTAATAAAAAATGCAGGCATACAATTTACATTGCTACATTGACATTCTTCATACTGCTTTTTTTTATTTTGTCAAAAGCTTTTGGAAAAATCTTAATAAAAGAGATCTATTCAAGGAAATAATGTGGCCATTTGAGTTATTTGGTTTAGGATTAGCGCATGGAACCAGGGAAAAGGTGGGGATGTGGTGGACGAGATGGGGAGGTTACTCCTTTAAAGGAGCACTTTTTCTTCTATTCTTTAGTTAAGCAATGCCAAAAAAGATTATGGATTGTAAAATGAGAAAGGCATACTTTTGAACCATCTTCGCAGTTATACACTATAGCAAATAGGCTATATTTACTGAAAGACTTCTTGACGATAATAGCATCATTTAGCAATCTGTTGGACAGTGAACAAAGACAATGCCTAATATGGATCTAAAAGCTGAGATGAGCGACGTCCCATAACTTTTACTTTGATTTTGTGGTACAAATTGGCCGTCTGTAATATGCAATGTTTGCAGGCTGTGTCCGTTTCCAGACATGTTTCAAGTTAGAAGCTGCTTATTATTGTTAATCCTGAAATGGCACGTTACAGGACTTTGCTGCACCTCTCAAGAGGAATGTCAGGATGAAATGAATGCCTGGAAGCTTAAAGAAAACGTTACCTGAATGCAAGCGTCTTTTGAAAGGCAGTATTCCTTGTTACCAGATTTCACTTGGGGTTATCAGAAATGATGCTTTTTAGTAGACAGCTTAGTAGAGCTCCCAGGACTCCCCCTCTACCCTGCAGTTTTGCTGCTGTACACTGACTTCGAAAAAGCATGCATTTTCTGAGAACAATTTTTAACCTAAGAAAGTCCTCTTTATGCTATCAGTCCCGCCATGCTCCTATGTGGTCTTCTAGATTGGATCAGCTCATCCTGTCCTCGGCCCACTGAAGCAGCACTTTATCTGCTTAGGCTGGGTCTCTGCCTTGGTTAGTATATAGTGTGCTATATGTGTTTTGATAATTACCAGCAGCAATCAAGGCACGAGTTAGAGGGTGAAATCAGTCATTGGATGAGCAAAAAGAGAAGTAAAAGAACTCTTTCCTTGCTATTACCAAAAAATGTCCTTATCTTGCTTTCCCATAGATAAAGAGCATACGATTTTCACTTGTTCGTCCTTTAGGTAGGGTGCAATTATTGTCCTTACCAAAACAGAATGAGGCAGGTCTGAACAAGTAGAGGAATTTCAGGAGATAGATACACACATAGCAAGTCACTGCTGTAATGACACAGACCCAGGAGCCCGTGGTGAAAGTTATCCGGATTTTCCATGTAGCTCCATGAAATTAAGAGAAACAGTGTTTGTGTCTCTGTTGTCAGCTGCCTTGCCTACTCTCTGCAAAATCAAACCAGAAATGACTTCTCCAGAGCTTGGTTTTCTCTTCTAGTCACAAATGAGAGCTTATTAAGGGCAACTGAGAAATAGTACATCCCTATTGGAATGTGATTTGTCTCATGTGACTTTCATAAAACAAAGGAAGCTGTTATGAAGTTTGTAGCTTTGCAGCTCCAGGGGCATACGCTGAAGATGTTTGTAGTTCTCCAGCTCAGTAGTTTGCTGGAGCAAAAGCCTGGGAACTTTTTAGAGCACAAGCTGGAGTACTTCCCTTCTTACTGACAAAAACACCACATTTGGCTTCCTTGTCCTTGCCAGACATGACTAACTTTCAGGACTTATAAAAGTACACCTGAAGAACAGTTTTATGCTAAGTGTATTTGACGTATAAAAATAGACTCTTTTTTAAATTTCTTTTTAAATGATACAAGGAAACTGTGTCCCATGAGATAGCAGGACTATAAAATTTTGGCTCAATATACTGTCCAAATCTCACCAGTTGAACACTGCTGTGATATCACTATTGATTTTAGGAAACATGGTACAAAGTACAGAAGGGACAAAAACGTGGTTTCCTAGTGCTGCTGGCAAGAAGAATACTTATTTTGATGTTCTGCTGCTATAGAACGTATGATCTCAAACTATTTCTTCCAGAAGAATTGAAAATTGCCATGAAGCATTCTGCCTTCTTCCTGGATTTCATGGAAACAACCAGCTAAAATTCTGCACTCACTTACTGCTAGGGCCTGGTGCTTAATCACAAACTCACCAGAAGAAACTTTTTTGCTCTTTAATTAAAGCATTGTTTATGCATTATTAATCAAGGTAGAACAAAACATTCTGCAAAGATTTGAAGTTAAGGACAAAAGTTGTGTGGCAGATTTGTCAAAACTTACCTGAACCAAGACTGAGTTCTGACTCTCTTGGTGTAAGCCAAAGAGTTTATCTATATTATCCATACAAAGTTATTAACCCCCCTGTGTGATTTCACACATACACGATACGAACAGCCTAACTGATGAAAAGGTGTGATGAAAAGGTGTAAAAGAGGTTGCACTTTTTCTGAAATATATGTTTTTATGATTAAAATGTTTGTTTCTCTGTTAGAGGAGTCTGTGTGTCCTAACTGTCTGCATGCTTGAATTAGCTTAAAGCAGATTTCTCATTGTAATGCAGATGAGTTTGTGGCTGGGGCTAGATTTATGCTCCTGCTCTTTGTTCATGATGCCTTCCTCAAACTATCAAAGCAGAAGATAAGTTTGTTCCTGTTGTTCATTCCTGACTACAGTATTCATAAGGTAGCTTTCTAATCAAAGCTAAAACGTTATTGCAAGCCAGTGCTTGCAAAATAAAGCTGAGGCCATTTTAAAATATCTTTCTGATTGATCAATTAAATATCAATATCTGAAAGATACTGTCTACTTTCTGTGTCTGAAAGATATTAAGATTTGTCCCCACGGAAAAACCCAATCTTATTTCTTCAGGATTAGTGAATTGAATGGCATGTTCCACACACATTTAGGCTGTCTCTCACTATGTGAATACAGCTTTTCTGTTGCTGGTTTTCTCTGCACATTACGGGTATGGAAATGTGGGAGTTGATGATACAGGTTTAAGTATTGTTGCAGAGACTGCAGTGTCATGGCCTAGGTGCTCTGCTCTGCCAGGAAGGATGATACTGGCTGTCTGCATTTCGCTTGGGGTCTTAACTCCTTCCCGCTCTCACAACAGTGACAACATAGTTGTACTCATCAGCCCCACGTTGCTTAAGGAGGCTGCATTAAAAAGTACACCTAAAAAACCTGCTGTTATTCTTCATGTAGATTACTGAATCCCTCTCATGGGCTTTCTTGAAGGACTTGGGTTTCATGGACTATAGTTACATTATGTTTGAGTCTATGTTTGAGCCCAAAGCATACAAACACAAGCCCAGGCTTTGGCATGGACTTTCAGAGGAAGCCTAATCCCACCTTCCCCCTTACGGAAAAGCCATGCATTCCCCTGCGGCGTGAAGTAGCGTTGCACGGTTGTCCCAAGTACCAGCCTGTAACACACAATACCAGAGAGCAATTGCACCTTGCTGACACCAGGTACAAAAGTCAGGCCAGGGTCATTTCAAGAGTCAGCACTGCATGCAGTAGGGACTGAAAAGGTGCTCCAGGCTACGCAGCTACAGAAAGGTAGGAAGCAGGCTGTGCTTTTGCCTGCTTTCTGGCCTGTGCTCTGCTGAGCATTGCGGGCCCATCCCTCAGCTTCGGTGGGGGTGTGACACCTTACGCTAAGGAGTACAGGCTAGATCTTTTTCACAGCAGGGAAAAATTTCCTATTTCTTACTTTCGAATTGATACATATGGTGCTTTCTCCTGCTAAATAGTACACAATTGTTTCATCTACTACTTCAAAAGTATTTGGGGACATGTAAGAGCTACCTATTTCATTTGGGCAATAGATGTGCAAACTGAAGGGAAAGTAAGATAATTTTTACGTATTTTGCTCAGTTTACTCTTGTAGCAAAGTGCTGCTTAGCTTTGGGGCACTTGTCTGAGGAATGGTTTCTTTTCCAATGCATACCAGGAAATACATGGGAACAAGATTTATCTACAGTTACTGTATTCTCAAATTACTAATCTGTTTTAATGAAATTCTGTTCCTCCTAAGATTTCCCCAGAACTATATAAAGATTTGAAGTGCTAATGCTTGCACTGGGATCTTTGCAAATAAATCTGGGAAAATGAATGTATCCATTTGCCTGCCTTGCAGGGATATTCCTAAGGAGGCAGCTGCATGCTGCTTTGTTTCACTGTTTTGTTTTGGTTTTAACAAACTTGGCTTTCTTTTGAACCATGCTGCAGGACACGAAGGCTCCATTTCACTGGTAAAAGTGTCTCTTTTTAGCTAAAAAACAAGTGTGTTGACTCTGCCATGGAAGTTGTAAGGATATACAGTGCAGCTCTGTTTACAGTAAGAAGGACTATAAAAGCAAACCACTTACGGAGTCAGTCATTTTTATAACTTCACTTTTGAGTTCCGCCAGTGAAAGTGCCCTGTAAGACCAGTGTGGTTTTTCATTGTGTTATCCTTACTGAAAGTGCTGAAACTCCAAGTTTAAGTTTCTCAGAAACAATAAACACAAGTGACCAATGTGCATCACATGAACATGAAGTCTTCAGAGACAGCTGAAATACACTTCTCTCCTAAATCTTACACTGAAATATAGCTCAGGAATACAACATTCAAAATAAATAAAAACATTGGGAAGCCTTAAGCAGATGATGAGATTCATTCAGCAGATTCAATAAGGCCAAGGTTCAGATTTTAGTGGGGAAAAAATGGGTCCTATCTGTCCAATTCTTATTAAGATGGACTAAAATCATGGATTTTTCTTGTGGAAAGAGACTTTCAATGTCTTAGATCAAGTAGGAATGCAAATTTAGTTTTAATTCTGTTCATTTCTTTGAAGTTTAGCAAATCGGGAGTTTAGTCCCAAGAATCCTTCCTGTAGGAGAAGATGCACTGGTTCAAGAAACCAATCACATGAGACAAATGAAGAAACCAAAGAGCTGTAAGCAGCTGAGAATATTGCATCTGATTTTCTTTAGATATCAGCTGCGGTGACTGAAATAATTTCATTCACAAGAAGGAACTTAATAATAAATGCTATTTTCAAGTAGCTGACCAACTGCAGGTATGGGAGGAAAAGAGGTTCTAAAGCTGCACATGCGTGTGTATCACATCTTCTTAATCACCCTTCTCTTAACTTTGCCAGGTGATATATGTCTCTTTTGTACTGGTCTTCAGAAATTGGAAGAATCGCAGAGTGGTTGAAGTTGGAAATACAAGAATTGGAGACTTCCACCATTCTTACTTCCATTGGTTCATATGGGGATGCAGCCACATAAAAACACTTACACTTTCATTAAAGGACATCTAGGCCAGAAGATACCTCATCTAATTTTGATTTCAACCTTAAGCTGTTTTGGAGAGAGTATTCCTTCCTAAAACCACTGTCTCAGCTCCCCTGATTGCAAAAAGAAAAAGGTACCGCTAGACAACTAGTTTAGGTTTTTTTATGGCTTAGATTAAATAATATGAATTCCAGCTGTAGTGAAGCTCAGCTATCAACTGGAGCTAAATAAATGCTATATCTAAAACCTCAGGTGTGAAGTTAAACATGTATTTGAAATATATTGGCTTCTTTCCTGAATTTTCTACTCGCCAAACTAGCCTGTACCTGCTGCCCTGCAAATTCCTTGGGGTTACGTAGTTTTGCCACATTGTGTCTAGCTGCCATTACTGCTAATAGGAGATATGTGATTTGAGAGCAAAATATACCCCAGTTTCACGTATCTGAATTATTTTTACTTTGCATGGAATATGATTAGTAGTAATGAGAATTCAGGATTCAATGAAGATGAGTGAAGTAGCTTAATGGTGAGGATTTAGAGCACTTTTACAATCTGATTATCTTAAAATGTCTCAACTTATAGGTTTTTCAGGGAGACATAATGGACCTTATTCAATAAGTTTGCTTAATCAGGTGTTACCTATGGAGAAATATTACCATTCTTCTAGAAATAAAAGATTCTATTTCCATGTGTTACTACTAGGCCTTTTCCTTTTCTTTCTGATAAAAGGAATTTCTGATATAGCCTTGAGATTCTTTCATTAATTTATTTATTTCACTGAAAGAGAATTAGCTTGCTCCCTAGTTTTTAAATATTCATATATTTCATGTGATTGCAGTAACTTAGAAAATCAAATAAATGTGATTTGGCAAAAATAGCATAATTAACAAACCGTAGTGTTATGGGAACCGGGCAAGCTATGGTCTTCTGAGGAAACATGGTCCTGACGAAGGAAATTGAGGCTGAGACAATGACAATGAAGAGTGGGGCTTCTGAATCTAGCTTAAACACTAGCTCATTGCGTTTTTTTAAATAGCTTGTCACACTTTGGCATCAGGGTCCTCATCTGTAAAATGGAGGCAGCAATACTTTCCATATCTCATAACTAAATATGAGGTTAACCAGTGTTTTATCTACTACTTGAAAGAGTTGTATAAACAAATTTAGATAGTATCAATGTTATAGTTCTTTGCCCATACCTTTCCAAACAGAAAGGTTACATCCTGTCTTCATTTCATGTGCAGACTGACTGTTGGAAATGAAGTTTGTGAAAACGGCCTCGTTACTAACATAGGAAGGGATGAGGACTCAGGAATGCGTCTTCAAGAGATGTTACGTTACGCTGCGCAGAGTTGGTTAGGCTGCTAACTTTAGCTGCCTAAAAGCTAGTTACACAGTCTGAGCCAGCTGAACTTGAACACGGCACTTCACCTGGTATTTAAAGAAGGTATAGTATATTGTCCTTTGGAGGCGCTTATCCTTCCACTGAGCATAGAGGGGCCTAGATGGTCATCTTAGTCTAAAATTAAGGAATAAGTTACAGTAGGGTTAAGTAAAAGGAAAACAACCTCCAGGTTGTATGAAAATATTGAAAATGTAAAAAGAGAGTAAGAACTGTAAATATGCAGAATAGTTTTAAATATATTTGCAATTCACTTTGACCCCCATAAAGAACAAGGTCATTCAGGTTATGGAATATCTATGGAGGTTTTCAAATGTCTGCTTCTTGACAGAAAATACAGAAAATACAGACGAGGGCATGAACTTTATAGATCTCTGGCTGATGCTACATCATGTGAGAAACACACTGTTATAAAACAGACTGGTATTATATGCAGGAAGACTAGGCCAAACAAATGACTAATGTGTTAGGGACGAAAAAATCTGTCATCTCTCTTTGTCAGCATCTATCACCATGGTTTTTCAGTACTGCTTCACTGGTATCAAACAGAAAGCCTATGAAATGTAGATGACTAAAGCAGATTAAAACTTTTAGAATTTTGAAAGAACAAATGATTCAAAAACATCAGGACAAAATTATAATGAATTTTCCCTTTGTTTTGCAAAAGAGCTACTAAAAAATAATAAAGAACAACACAAAACTGGAAAAAAATGAAAACACCATAAATAGTCTCCTTCCCTTGTGATGACTGTAAAAAGGATTAAATCCTGTTCTGTATACTCTAATAGTCAAATTGATTTAAGTTTTGTCTGTGTTAGTAAGAAAGAACAGATCACATCCTGACACTTGTTATCAAGTAGCACTTTATACTTACTGATACAGGAGGTTTTCTCTATCATTTTAGTCTTTTTGTTCTCCATCTCTGTATCAGACAGAAAGAAAAACTAGTCTGTGAGCTGCGATTGAAATAAAACCATTGAAATCCAAAATAGGTCCAAGAGATCTGGAAAAAGCTAAAAGGCAAATATTGTGATAAGTGCTTTAATTGTGCTGAGAAGCTACCAAATGACAGCATGATACCATAAGATCAAAGACCATTCTCTGAATCTTATTGCCTAAGGGCTTAGGCCTCTATTGCTTAGGGCTATTTTGGATAAAGATCCAGAAGATCATTCTTTATTTATATCTAGAAAAGTCAGTGGAGCTATTCTGGCTTAACTGATGATGTCAGTAGGAGAAGAACATCACCCCGATCTTTTTATTTGCTTTATTTTATGATCCAGGTTTTCCTTTGTCTCACGTACATATACAGAGAACTCACTTTTATTGTTGGAAATGGTTGTCATCAAAAAAGTTAATTTGTGGAACAGGCATTCCAAGTGATACTGTTGTTATTTTGGTCTTCCGTTTTATAGTCTGTCGTGGCCTATGGCTCTCCATGCATGTTCAGAGAAATTCACTCTCATGTTGTCACTGTGCCATATGCACATATGAGCATATACATATAGATATGTATATGTTTTTGAAAACTGGAGCTTTTAGTGATTGGCTAGGCTAGCGCTGTCCTTAACAAGCTTGTTTTAGTCTATTACTTCAAATTAATTTTTTAAGGCTAGAGCATTAGAGAGTATGTCTGCTGGGGCTACAGTTGGAAAGACAGGTCTGAGGGTTAGACTGTGAAATAAAAACAGCACATAAGGGAAGGAAACTGCCTAAAGGAAACATACTGCTGTTTGAATAGCAGGCGAGAAGTGGGAGACAATCAGATGTAATAACTCTTGTTTGAAAAAACAAAACAAATCAAAACTGGGAAAAATCGAGATCCTCTCTAATATCCCAGACCTAAACTGAGGCTTTGCCAGCTGTAGTCTTTCCTATCCATCTTCCTTAGCACAATGGTTGACTTTTGAGAAGGCTTGGTAAAAACCCTAAAATTGCAGATGCTATAGGGGTAGATTGCACCCCGCCCACTGACAGATACACACCCAGAGTGGGGACAGAGGGTGCTGTAGCTGCCTGTTTAGCCCTGCTCTGTGTGTTACATCTTGTATGGCACGTGATAGGGAAAAGGCATTTTATATGCAGCTCTATGCACCTGTCAAAGTGTGCTAGTCAGAATCTGAGCTCCCAGCAAATTATTCTCTGGAAGGAAAAAAAAGCTTTATTCACAGGATAGAAAGAGATCATGCAGATGCAAAAATCAGGAGATTGTCATAAAAAATCCTGAGATTTTTATATGTTGATTTCTTTTCCTTTTCCTTCTAATTTATGGATCTTTTCAGTTTTCTGGACCATTTTTGAGTTAATTTCTCTGAAGCAGAATATTATTATTTAAAGAAAACAGATTCTTCTGTGGCTCCAAGATCTGGAGCTTAAAGGAAACAGCACATAATACGATGAAGCTCATGTTACAACTGGGAAAGAGCAAAGATGAGTCTAAAAATCTGTTCAGAACTTGTAGTTCTGACTATACTAAAACCCTTAGTTTCTTTTACGTGATCCCTTGTTTGTATTGGCAGGCATTTACAGAAGAAACTGGTGCAGAACACAGCTATTACTGTTTCATGGAAAACAAGCTCTTCTGTTTGAACTAGACACGCAATCAGGAAGCGGTTTCCAGAGGAAAGAGCTGTTCCTTCACTCCTTTATTCCAGTGAGCTGTTTTACCCACCTGCCATAAACAGAGGAGTGTGGTGTTTGCATGACAAAGTCTGCTGGGTACAAAATAATTAGTCAGGTGCAAGTGGAGTGTGTAGTGTGGGACATTTCCAAACAAGGTCCTTCCAGTGGAGATATTTGTCTAGGCGAAAGGAGAAGACACAACTGCCTCAGCCTCATCTGGCACTTGCTGCCCACGCGAATTCCTCGCACTTGCTCCACGGATGCTACCAGTGGCTTTGACAACATCACCTTGGTCTTGAGGCACCTGCGAAGCCCAAGCCTGAATCCTAATGCCGTTTCAGGGACAAACAGGAACAGTCCATTGATGTCATTTGTATGTACATACCCCCAAAACTGGGTCTGATAGGCTACTGTTAGCTGTGTTTTTTGGACTTATAGGCAGCTAAAAGCATCTGCCTTAAGCTCCAGATTGCTTTTTTTTACTCTGGTGAGTGTATTGACCGTACTTCTCCCATATTTCATTAGATCTGAGATCTCACTCACCTTTTCAAATTTATACCTGCATCCTAACAGTGCATTTTTCTTCTGTTTATAGTATATTTAACATTCATTTAGCTAAAACAAAACATGAATTTAGATCTTATCGTGTCAAAGCCACCGACATATTAAGACCAAACAACATGTAATATACCCCTCCTAAGTAACTCTAGTCCGGAATAAAGAGAGGCAGTTTGAACAGCAGGAGAATATACCTTATACAGTCAAAAAATACATACAAAATAAGACACCATTAAAATGATTAGAAACTAGTAAAATTCCTTTTTTAAACCGACAAACAAATCCTCCCAGAAAAGCAGAACCTGTTAAGCTGCCTCAGCCTTGTGTCATATAATCCTTTGTGAGAAAAATCAAAGGAACTCCATATCAGCTCAGAGTGGGTATGTGCACACGTGCATGTATGTACAGTTACTTAAACATATGCTTCTCTCTCTCTGCTGAAGGTAAAGCTGGAATCAACTGAATAGTTTGCTATCAATTGAGTAATCTTCACATTTAACTCCTTCTCTACACACTGACTGCATTTAGAAGAGGACAGAGATGCTTTTTTCTAACATGGTTTAAGAAATAAGAGTTCAAAATTGCTACTATATTTATTTTTTTTATTATGTTTAACAACATAATTGCTGTTTAGCCTCCTCTTCTTCCCCCCCGAAAAGACAAAAGAACATTTGAGGATACAAAATGTCATTGAACCACCGAGAAAAAAATATATCAAACTGCTCTGTTGCTAGCGTAGTAGGGCTATAGCAAAACACATACTAGTGAGTTGGAATCATATCATTCTGAGCATCTGCACTACTCCTCCTTGGAGAGTGCATACTAATCATCTCTCTTCATGGTCAGTAACCACATAAGGACAACACCAGACGATGCCAGTGGTTTTGGTCCTGTAGCATTTATATGCTTTCCTGCAAAGATAGTCATGCCAGATAATATTCGTCAACCTTGTCTTTGGTCTTCTCTCTTGATTGAGGCAGATGTTTATTTTCCATCTGCAGTATATGTCAGTGCAACTGCAGCCTTCATCTGGCAAAGGGTGCCTGTAATATTACGAGGCCATCGCATAAGCTGCTGGAAAGATTACTCTTGTGAATAAAATCAGTTTATGGCTAAAAACATTTATTCTTCATTTTGATAAGCCCTTAACAAATGAAAATTTGCTTTCTTACACTTTTGCCAAGCATAGGACCATGTTTATTTCTAGCTATATGGGTCACGAAGGATTCCCAGCTGTTAGGCAGAGTCAGTTGTGCATTGCTGCACTCAACAACATCTGTTTCACAAAAACAGTATCCAGCTTTTAGCGCTCAAATGGAGGTTGTACCATATGCCAGCAGACCACTTAGTTTTTACCTTGGGAACCAACTTTACACTAGTCAAGGTAACAGAGGAAGTACTGAGTATTTAAATGCTACCAGGCTTCAGTCACATCTTCATGTGCTCTTGTCATTTCCAACTATATATAGTAAAATTAGTTCCAAGCATATACCACAAGCTGTTCCTCTGTTTAATTATTAACTGGAAGAAAGTTTGTTTGCAAAACAGTTAAAATGTTTTTTGTGATAGACTCTGATGTTGAAAGTGGTGCCATAAGATGCTTTTGCAAATACAGAACCTTGTTAAAATGTCAAATAATATCAGCTATCAACAAAGGCAGATCAGGTTGAATACCCTTTAACTACTGAGCAGTCTGTTAAAAAGCCATACTACCGTGGAACTCTTCAGAGTCTCACAAAACATTCAAAATGTCTGGCGGTGTTATATTACCACGATGTTTTCAATTATGATTTATGTTGTTCTACCAACTGTCTTCTTTCCTCTCATTTGGTTTTAATCATTTAATGGGTCTCTAGAAATAAAGTTTTAAAAATATGTATCTTTGACAGGAAGATATAAATTAGATTGAAGGAAATGTCTGTAATAAGTGAATCATTCTGTAAGAAGAATACCAAAGAGTTTTGTGCCCTTACAGGTGGTAGGAGGACAGTTGTTGCTAGTAACGTTACACGGTATCATATTGCACTTGGTAAAGCAGTAAAGTGGGTTTGTTTACTGATGATTCATTTCTTTCTTAAATGTTTTGTTGCAAAATACTTTCTTTAATGCCCAGTAAGATGCTTTCAACAGCACATAGATTAAATTAGATGTGTACCTGAGAATAGCTATATAATTCATATTATATTTCATTCTACCAAAGCATGTTACTGGAAATATGGATTGTGCCAATGAAATGAATGAGTTAGATTCTGTTGGCACAGACAGATTTTACTTATATGTGATTTAATTGATAGTAGTGGAATTATTCTTCATTCAAATGATATAAAAAGCACATCAAGATACTTATATCAGTTTGCTTTAACTCTCCTCCTTAGTTTGTAAAACTGAAGAGCTAAACGATTCAAGTTGTACTGCTTAATTGCTTACACCTATTTGCGAGCCAATGCACAGCCAAGTAATAGATTCATGTCACCATATTGACTCTATCTTGCAAACTTCCGTGGGAACAGTAACAAATTCACTTGGTCCTTTCTAACTTTTCTGAGAGCCTCACATGCACATACTACAAGTTGTATCAGATTGAGGCTGTGTCTCTACTTACCTTTTGAGCTGTACTATGGGCACGCCTCAGGGTCCTCTTGCTCATTTCTGCTGGCATATACACTGGCTTCTGGTGAAACATCATTACACCTCCTGCTTGGCTGCACCTGAGTTTATTTTCAACGAAAATGATGTGGAGAGTTCACTTCCTGATATGGAGTCAAGGTATGGCCAGAAGCACATCCACCTCCAAATAACAAATGCTGCCAGTTCCGGAATCCAAATATCACCAGAGCCTTACAAAGGCTTGCTTTTAGAAAATTTATTAATAAATCTAACTGAAGACAAAACAGGATTCTGAGTGTGTTGCATCATAAATGATGCTGAGCATTCAGGGTTTTTGTTCCCAAAAGGAAAAGAAAGGACAAGGATTCCAGGGCAGATCCGATCACCGGGGCAGCAAGTTTCCAAACAGGATGACCTGACCTTATGGTTTGTTTATGCATCCTTTTGTAGAAAACACTTGTTGAACCTTCAGATAATTAGGAATGGGAGAGAAATAAGGTGGCCCGGTTTCTTAATTCAGGGTACTTGATGAAATCAAGGATAGATCAAGGATAGAAAGTCTTCTCAGACAGCTAGATCTAAACTGGTTTAGCAAAATTTAAGTCAGAAAAGTTATATCAATTTATGTCATCTCAGCTATAGCATCTTTGCTTTGATTTTGCTCACCGTAGTGAAGTACGTAACCGGGCTGCTCTTGCAGCTGCACTTGTACAAATCGTGGGTGGAGTCTGAATGAAGGGAAGAAATGGTGAAAAAACATTATCTCCCATTTTTCCCAATTTATCCAGCAATCACATCAAGCAATGGATAGCATTTTTGTATTGGTGTTTAGTAAATCTCTTAACTACCTCCTACATAAAAGGCAAACTCTGCTTTGCTCAAAACACTTCAAAATTTTCTTCTGTTTTCAAACTTTCAAAAAGCTGTCCAGCTAAGAATGATCTATCCAAAGGGCAATGTAAAAACTCAATAAATCCTTGAAATTATCAGTTCTGTCTACTTAAGTCCTAAAAAAATCCTTTCTTTATATTTTAAATAATTTTGTCTATCTTCATCCACATTAAGTTCTTTTGGACATTGATGCCTTTATGTACATATGCATTGCGCACAACGTTTGGCTAACTTTATATTACAAACAATAACAATTTACTCTTTTCTTTCCTCAGTTCAGTAGGGGTAAAATTACCAAAGCTTTTGAGTTTCCATTTTTTGTTACTAGCAGTTATTGGAATATTCACAACCTCCCCAAACCAAAATGGGGGCTTCATTTAAAAAAAAAAACTTTTGCAAAAATAAACTTTTGTATCACTTTACGGCTTTTACCTTAGAACGCACTTTATTTTCCAAAAGCGGGTAGTAGTTTTAGTGTTTCTATTTTCAATTCGCAGAAAAGACAGTTAGCTGCCGGAAAATATTCCTTTCTATTCATTGTTGTTTGGCATCCAGCTCAGTTCCGAAGTGTTAGCCCTTGCTTCACTCCAGAAACATGAGGGGAAAGAGAATAGTATTGAGATTGCTAGGAATATTTGATGTTCCAAGTCAAACTACGCCAAAAAATCTTCCCTCCTCAATCCACTACCTTATCACAGGCCCTTTTGCATTATTTGTGACCAAGTGTGCTAAACTCAAAACAGTAATTCTGCAAATATGATATTCAGAGCTGTTTCTGCTTTCATTGATTTGACAGGAAAGTTGATAAGTACATTAGACTCCTTCTGAACGTTAAAACTCTGCTCTTTCTTCCTAGTGAACCATTGCCAGTAATGAGGTCAACCTCATTATCCCTCTTCAGTCTCTTCATTTCTACCACGTGTCCGTGCAGTCTTGCCACTGCTGAGTGGAATTGCATGGATACTTCGAAGGCCAGTTTTTGGCCTACAGAGTCTATACTGCTGCGGCTACAGAGTTTCTATGTTTCACAGCTCTCAGGTAAAAAGAACTGTTTACAGTAGACAAAACGTCAATATTGAATCTGTGAATCACACTGAACACGTAGCCCCACACATCAGAATTCTGCAGGCATTTTCAGGGTCAAGCACATCTGTGCATGGTAGCCCACAACCTCAGAGTGTTAGCAGAAGGGTAACAGAAGGGTGTCCTTTTAAGAAGAGAGGCGTCAGATGAATACTTGTTCACCTTCTGGTGGTTTCACTGTGATATACTCCATATTTTATATATTTCATCCACCAAAACAACGATGACTGGTAACGTTTGTCAGCTCATCCAGTCCTTTTATTATGATTTCTTTCTTCTGCTTCCTGCCCCTTCCCCCTTCCTCAGTTTAAAATTCTCCACTGACTTTATTTAAGCTCTCCCTAAGCTTACAAGTTTGGTGAGCTTTTCTGAACAAAATAAATAAAAAAACAAGCTGGTTTTCCAGGTGGGTTTTCCCAAGCTCTCACAGCTCTCATTAGAGTCAAGTTTTTACAGTTACATCTGTGCAAACAGTGAAAACAAATACAGTGTAATGGCACAGAGCTGAAGGAAGTTAAGTGCACCTCTCCACCTGCCAAGGCCCAGATGTGGGATATAACATGGCACAAAGACCCCAAATATTGGGACACAAGGAAATTACTGCTGCATAAGGCTTCAGAACTACGTTAGTTTAATTTCTTGAAGTATTATGTTTTCTGCAACCATTGTCTCACCCTTCCTGCTGCAGTTTTACAGCACTAGGCATGAGGTAAGGGTTATAATGTCACCACAACCAGAAATGAGCAAAATGTTGTCTGCAATGACGAATGCCCATCATTAAGAGAGACCATAAAGAGGGATGTTTTGTGTCTATTTCCAGAGATAAGTAAGCCATGCAACTTAGAGTAAAAGAAAAATCTATTTTCTGAAATTTCTGAGATTTCCTAACCTCCTTCTGACCTTACAAATGAGGCCACTAACACTCACATTAAATGTTCTTCTCTTCATAAGTCCTGTTATTCATTCTTACCAAGTGATGTTATTTGGCATATAAATGCAGTAAACAATAAATTATTACTTAAATAGAGAAATCCCCTGACAGATCTAGATACTTGTATCTATCAGACAGATATAAACAGACACAGGCTGGAAAGCTGGAAAGCTTTTGAGATGTAGTTCACCACATAACTGATCATACTGAATCAGGCCAAACTTCTATTGAATCCAGTATCCGATCTTAGACAATAAACAACACAGTGCTAGAGCACACACATCACAAAAGTTCCTCAAATACAACCTCTCACATTTTGTGCAGTCTTACGGACTTTATGAGCTGGACGTGCCTGCCACATCTTTCTATTTAAATAGCCCTTGAAGACTTTTTCTTTCATTAACTTAACCAGTGCTTTTGGAACTCATACCTTCTACTAACTCCTTTGGTTATAAGTTCTACAATTTAATTACTATGTGAAAAAATAACTCCTTTTGTTTCACTTTGAACCTGCTGCCTGATGACATAACTGGGTTTCCCGTAACGCTTGTATTAGAGAAACAATTTCTAATTGTTCTCAACTCATCTTCTCCATCCGTTTGTGATTTTACAGACCTACCTTCAATCTTCGCTTTTTCAGATGAAAGGATTATAGTCTGTCTAATCTCTTTTCACAAAGGAAGTCTTTATCTATTCCTCTGATTATCCTTTCCACACTCTTCTTCTACTCTATGCTTCCTGAGATGAGTGGACGAGAACTGCCTGCAGAATACTGCATGATTCATGGGGCACACCAGGGATTCACAAAGGCACAATGATCTTTTCTATTTTGTTTTCAATTCATTTCCGGACAATTTCTAACAACCTATTTGTTTTTTTCATTGCTTCTGAGTTTTGAGCTGACATTTTCATACCCACTATGACTCAAGATCTCTTTGCTGAGTGATAATAGCTAATTTATAGTTTATGATTGTTTTCCCCATGTGAATTATTTGGCACTTATGGACATTGAATTTGCTATATTACTCTTAGTCATTCAGTACTGTGAGATCCTTTTGTAACTTACTCTGACTGGTTTTGTATCGTCTGCAGACTTTGCCACCCCTTCTTCCAGATGATTTCTAAGCGTGTTGTTCAGCACAGATTCCAGCTCACATCCCTGCAAGACTGTAATGGCAACTTCTCTTCAGTGAGACACCTAGTTATTTCTTTCTACAACTTGTTCCCTGTATAGAAAACCTCCTGTATGGGAATTTGTCCGTCCTCCTCTAAAGCAACTATCAACACAGAGAATTCATCTAGCTTTTCTGCTGTGGTTTTATGATCCTTGACTGCTCTTTTTACACTTCAGTTATTTCCTAGCACTTGAAAATTGTTTGCTGGGCTTTCTTCTTTGCTATGGAAAACATTGTTTTTATGCTTTTATTATCTCCCCCAGTTTGTGGGGGGGGGGGGGGGAGGACTTCGCTTATTAGTGTTTACATTTACTGTGCCAGAATTTATGTTTTCCTTTATTTTCCTTGTCTGGACGCTTGACCAGGAGAATTTTCTGTGCCACCTGAAGAACATCTTTCATTTCTGATTGCTTTCCCTGTTCTGCCGAGTTTTCTGCCTTGATTGTTTTCCAGCCTTTCAGGACAACCTATGTTTGGTGCATACAGATTTGTTTCTAAATTAACTCCTTTAAAACCCCTTCTATAATTATGAAGTGCAGGAAATCTGTAGAGCACTAGGAAAGCAATTCTTTTGTAAAATTAAAAAATTACAGATGTGAAATAAGACATAATGAGAAGGTACTGTAATAGACAATTCCCTCTTTAAATGCTACCAGCATCTGGAAGAATTGGAATGAATAGAGAAGGGCAAATGAGAACATAAACATGCTTTGTATTTACCTCTTGACAACACAGACAGCACAAAATCAGGAATGGTAATGAGGCCAGATATCCTTAGATTTCTACAGGGGATGTTTTGTTTGTTTATTTGTTTTTCCAAATGTTTACTACACTTCAAGCATTATCATAAGGGAATAATTCATTTTTTGGTCTAGAAATTGGGAAATCCCACGTTTTCAAATCCCAGCTCAGAAGTTTGCTGTCTCTTTTTGAAAAAATAGAATTTTGTAGAGCTGAGAAAAGGCTCGTATGCCTAAAAGCTTGCAGCTTTCCCAACTACAGTAGCCGTTCAGATGACAGATATTACCTCTACCTGCAGACCATGACTTGTTCATGTCCTTAAACCGTTATGGGTAGTGATCAGCAGTAATTCTATCACTTGTTATGACAGCTTTGGTAGGTTATTGATCCCCCTATTACAGAAAAGTTTACAACCAATGATAATTTATCTGTCTACGTCTTCTCCGGAAAGTATAAGACTGGGTCTTCCCATCAGTTTTGGTACTGCAGACAAGAATAATTGTCATTAGATAAATGGAACTGTAATAACACAAAGACTATATTTAGCTGGTGAACATTTTCTGTTCAGATTTTGTTGCCTCGTGTTTTCCTCAATCCAGGTTCCCTGAATATAAAAAGAGAAAAAGAATTTGGCTCTTGTTCTGACTTTCTCAATATAAGTATAAGGAGTGAGATTGATTTCTGCTAATTTTGGATGTCTGCAATAACCGATGGCTACATCTCATGTTGTTTTCTTAGGCTTCTTTGGTGGTCAATAGAGAGGAGAACGTATCTATCTGAGCTGCTTCAGATATCTGCTTTATGACAGGATGAATCATACCTTGGAAGTGTCTGTTTCTCTCTGCTGATGACACAGGGATCAAGACAAATAACTCAGATGCACAGTCTGCTTTGTCAGTATCTTCATCTGGCCAGATGACTCCCACCCAGAGTGTCCTTTCACTTTGCCTGAGTTGTAAAATTTCATTAACAAAAAATAGCTGAAGAAGACCTTGCAGTACTGAAAAATCTGCTCTTTTACCTCTGGCTCACTGATTTGAATGCAGACTAGGAGTGCTCGCAGTCTGACAGCTGTTCAGCGACGTATGTGATATGCTCTGAGTCTTCAGATTTTAGTTTTGTGAAGTCCTAAAAATAACCTTCTTTTTGCTGTCCACCTGCTCTGTTGCCACTGCCTGCACACTTGGGGTGTTTGTTCAGGCATATTAAGAACGTGCTCTTTTGTGCCTCCTTGAAAGCAATCTCTTTAGGTAATTATTATGCTAAACACAAGGTGAAGGGGGAAAACACAGATTCACCTGATCTTGACAGCAAAGTTTATTTTCTAGAGATAGTAACAACTAGCAAAGTACCAGATGGGATATCAGGAGACAGGGACTTCAGAAATACATATTTCTACTGGCCTGATACCATTTTTCAATGCCAGTTAAGACCTTTGTCCTAATTTTCAAAATAATTCACGGTTTAACCCGCAGTTATATCAAATTTGCGTCTATGAATCCTGGTGACAGCTAAGCTCTTCGGAGACTATGCTGACCACAAACCTAAGAAAGAAGCTGGGGATATAGCATTCTCCGCTCAGGGCATCTGGCTAAGGAACAGTGGGCCAGAGAAAAACAGTTTCAGGAAATGTTGCAAAAGGCATGAGAAAGCCTTTCAGTCCCAGAAATGACAATGACAATTTTAAACACCTTTTCCTCTCTCCATCTCAAGTTCTTATCTGAGAAAGCCATATCTCAACATTGTTTTGGCCTTAAATATACTGAAGATTCCCTGAATCCCCCTGTATACTTTGCTGGTACTAGTGCCTTCATATAGTGCTAGGGCTCCTAGCAGTAGTATAAAACCCTTAGATGTACAGGAGAAATAGTCATGCTTCCCAGGACTATAGCCATTGAGGTGATGCAATTGCACCAGGACTAGGTTGGAGCAGCTCACATTTCAGAGGTAAGGGAAGGTGTGGGCAAGAACTAGGCAAGCTGGTCGAGTATTTTCCTCTCCTTGTGCCAGTCCCTGATTCTTCAGGTTGTTTGGGGAAGACAGTAGTCTCATTGCCTGTTGAAAAGATTTACGTTATCTTCTGTTCAATTTGCAGGGGACACTGCTATGTGCCTGGTAGGACTAGAAGCCAGTAAAAGGATTAAAAATGCAGCTTCCCTTAAAACATTCATGTGAAATCTGTATCTACCTAGTTGAATGCCTTAATTACTTTGACTTTCTGAGCATTATATAACTATACATTTTCCATATACAATACAATTTTAAGGAGATTACCTGAAAATGCTTGCTACCTAGAGCCCACCATACAGGAGTGTTAATATATTAATAGCATCTGTTGGTATAACTGGGAAATGAAGCTGTAAGGAGTTACTCAATCCAGTGATGTTGGACCAGTTAGGAAAATGATTGCAGTAACATCAGGAATATTTGGTTTGTCGCATTTACTTTAATTACAAACATACTTCTAATGGAATCCTATCCCCATTAAAGCCTGGGTACCTGTTCATACCACCCATGCAGAAGTCTTGGGGACCATGCAAGAGTTAGAGAGCTGTTTTTGTACTCAGTAGGACTTCACAGCTTGTCAGAACCAGATGCTTATGTGTTGTCTTGAGAGTGCAGCTGGTTATTAATGAGAAAAATGCCTCTAAAGAGCCCATTATTGCTGCTGACCCATTCACCAAAGGTTTCCAAGCCTTCGGTTAGAGAACGGGCACATAAACAGTTGATCTGAAGTCTGGACAGCTGAGGGGGTAGAAACCACACAGCAAAGATATGAAGGAGGAGGTGTCTGATAAAAAAGACTCCAGAAATCTATGTAAAAAAATGTTTCTAATCATAACCTTAAAACAATAATTAGGCTGTTCATCAGGCATTCTGGCCAATAGCTCATGCTCTGTCCCATTGCATCATATACGTGCATCCCACTGGTAATGACTTGTTCTTTGAATTGCAATTAACCTATTTAAGACCAATTAAGAAACAGATCTTGAATAGGCCTGCAGTATTATAGCTCAGTACTCACAGAAGATGACAATGATGTTTTAATTAAATATGGGAGCAAAAGGTCTCAAACTGAAGCTTACAGCTAACTAAGCAACAGTCATTTGGTTACTGAACAGGCAAGGAGCTTTATGGTCTCCTTCCACATGGTTCAGCCTCCACAGCTCTCAAGTTTGCTTAAGGCTAAATAGCTTTCCTAATCCATTATTGCACAGAAAAAGTCCCTCCAGCCCCCATTTTCTAAATAGCAGTTTGGTATGTTTTAACAAACTGATTATCCCTTGTTTTTTCAGGGCAAGACTATTGCTGATGAAGTGATTTCATTTAGGCAAATTAACTCTGTTAGTTACAGGAAAGATTGAGCACTGTTATCTTATGCTGGTATGCAGAGAGTCTCATAAGTACAAAATACACATCAAGGGCCAATTTCACATGAAAAACTCCTGATAGTATAAGAGCTGGTTAATATTTCTGAATTATTAAGTCTGACAGCATAATCATGCTTTTTTTGTTGTTTAGGCTGTTGATACCAGATGTTTAATGCACAGTAAAATGTGAGAGTGTAATAGGAAGCATTTTAAGGAAGTGTAATTTTGGCAAATGAAGAAACTACTTGAGGTAATTTAAAGCACAAAAACAGATGCTGGAACTTGGAGCTGGTTTAGTTTCAAATAAAGTGGAAGCCTTCCCTCAGAAACCTGTGGATATTCACCATCGTCTGTTTGTCTTTCCTGAATGTAGATCTGGCTGGCTTTGCGGTGGCCAGCTTTAACCAGTAAGATGGGTCAGAGTATCAAAGTCTCACTATAATACTCTTTCAATACTGTGCCTTGACTACAGGCACTGCAAATCTGAAGTAAGGATCGCTCCCACTCTTTCTAGGGTTAACTATCTGTTCTGTGTCTGCTGTTTATTTAGCACGTGACAACCACAGGAATGAATTAAAAACCTGACTGCAACTCTCTGGTGTTGTATTAGATTTTAGGTAAGCCTTATAGATATTTCATGGGTACCAGATTTACATTGGGATGTATTACCCCAATTCATTTATAAAAGTTGGCTGAATGTAGACCCCATGATGGTTTTGTTAACTACTATAAATTGATACTATTAAAAAATCCTGCAGAATAGGAAGAATAGTATCTGCAATTACTTATTTATTTTAAATATTTTTGATAAGCTATATATATATTCAGTGACTTGCACGTGAAGGACAAGTTTTATACAGAAACATCAGACAATTACAAATGCTGAT